>NC_067246.2:37605100-38855100 GCF_019359855.2 Lolium perenne | reverse complement strand
TACTTTTACCCTCTTTATATGATTTCAAAACTGAAAAAGCTCTAGCACATGATTTAATCCCTGCTTCCCTCTGCGAAGGGCCTGTCTTTTACTTTATGTTGAGTCAGTAAACCTATTTCCCTCCATCTCAAGCAAGCATTTGAGTAGTTGTGATCAAACCATTATATTGTGATTTGCTTCATCATGTCTTTTATTCTTCCTTGTTTAGTACAAGTTTTATCTGAATGAATATAGCTTTGCAAGTTATCAATGATCATGAAGAGACCATTATGATTGAGTATGTGATACGTCCAAAACGTATCTACTTTCCCGAACACTTTTGCTATTGTTTTGCCTCTAATTTGTGTATTTTGGATGCAACTAACACGGACTAACGCTGTTTTCAGCAGAACTGTTCTGGTGTCTCGTTTTTGTGCAGAAATCCTCGGAATCCTCGGAATTTATGCAGAAGGCCCTATTTTCCCAGAATAATGACGGAGCCAGAAGGACAATTAAGGTGGAGGCCCGAGGGCCCCATACCATAGGGCGGCGCGGCCCAGGGGGGGCCGCGCGGCCCTGTGGTGTGGCCCCCTCGGCCGGCCTCCGACGCCCTCCTTTGGACTATTTATCGGCCTCGACCTAAAAACGCATGGAGAGAAGTCGAAGTCGCCAGAAACCCTCCAGAACGCCGCCACATCGCGAAACTCCGTCGCGGAGCCAGAAGTCTCCGTTCTGGCACTCCGCCGGGACGGGGAATTGGAGGAGATCATCGCCATCATCACCGCCAACGCCTCTACATCAACCAGCCATGTTTCCCCCATCCATGTGTGAATAATTCCCCCGCTGTAGGCCGAAGGGGATGGTAGGGATTGGATGAGATTGGTCATGTAATAGCATAAGATTGTTAGGGCATAGTGCCTAGTGTCCGTAATTGGTACTTTGATGATATTGTTGCAACTTGTTATGCTTAATGCTTGTCACTAGGGCCCGAGTGCCATGATCTCAGATCTGAACATGTTATTGTTTCATCAAGATATTCATTATTTATGGTCTTACCTATAAGTTGTATACACATGTTGCTGTCCGGAACCAATGGCCCCGAAGTGACAAGAATTGGGACAACCGGAGGGGATGGTAGCGATGTGAGGATCACATGTGTTCACGGAGTGTTAATGCTTTGCTCCGGCACTCTATTAAAAGGAGTACCTTAATATCCAGTAGTTTCCCTTGAGGCCCGGCTGCCACCGGCTGGTAGGACAAAAGATGTTGTGCAAGTTTCTCATTGCGAGCACGCACGACTATATATGGAACACATGCCTATTGATTGCTTTGTACTTGGACACCGTTTTATTATTATCTGCAAATGCCCTGCTATGATTGTTACATGAGTTTCTCTCATCCATGCAACGCCCGTCATCCGTCCCCGTGCCTACAGTATTTTAATCCTGCTGTTTACTATAATCACTACTGCTATCTTTGTTACTCTGCTGCTGTTATTTCACTCTTTACTCTTGCTATAAAACTGTTACCTCTTGATAAACTCTTGCGAGCAAGTCTGTTTCCAGTGCAGCTGAATTGACAACTCCGCTGTTAAGGCTTCCAAGTGTTCTTTGTCTCCCCTTGTGTCGAATCAATAAATTGGGTTTTACTTCCCTCGAAGACTGTTGCGATCCCCTATACTTGTGGGTCATCAAGACTATTTTCTGGCGCCGTTGCCGGTGAGCATAGCTTTATTTGGAAGTTCACTTGGATTAATATTGTTCGCTGCAAATTCTCCATCATGGGTAAACCTCGCGATACTAAGGTCGCCATATTACCATCCACTACAAGAAAAGGTACAATTCTGAATACCTCTGCTGCTCTTGATTCACCATCTGTTATTGATAAACTTGTTTCACCGCCGCATGCTTCACATGCGGGTACTTCTGCTGAATCTGAAAACTCTCATAATATTGATAATATTTCTACTGTGCTTGATGATAGTGGTTCATTGGGATCCTTTCTAGATGCTACGATTGCTAGGTCTAGACAAATTGAAAATACTGAAACTCCTAATGCTACTACACCTGTTAGTTCACCTGAACTTGATTATTTTAGTGATGATCCTGATGAAGATTATGTGGAGCTTAATGATGATTTTATTGAAAAATGCAATGCTACTACTGATGCAAGAAAAATTAAAAAGTTGCTTGCAGAACATGCTGTTAGATATAAACTGTCTCCTGATCCTAAGTTTGCCACATCTCCTATAAACATTAAGGATAAAGATTATGATTTTTCTCTTGATTTATCTCATATAGCTATTGTTGAGAAAACACCCTTTTGTGGTACTGAAAAAGAAAGTGCTGTTGAACACATGACTGAGTTATCTACTCTAAGTAGCTTGTTTTCTGATGATGTCAAGATGCGTACTTACTTTGTTGCTAAAATCTTTCCATTCTCATTAAAGGATGACGCTAAAACTTGGTATAATAATTTGCCACCTAATTCTATTAAAAGTCCGAAAGAACTGCTTGATGTTTTCTTCCGCAAATACTTTCCTGCTAGTGCTCAACATATTGCTTTGCAGAGAATTTATAATTTTGACCAGGGAGATGAAGAGAAATTGCCTGAGGCTTGGGCGAGATTTTGCTCTCTTATTAGAGCTCAGCCTGATCATGATTTGGAAAAGCATGATTTACTTGATATATTTTATAGTGGACTAACCATTGAGTCTAGGGCATACCTAGATAGTTGTGCTGGTTGTGTTTTCAGGAAAAGAACTCCAGACGACGTTGAAGAATTATTGGCTAAAATAGGCCGGAATCATGATGATTGGACTACGCCTGAACCAACTCCAACGCCAATATTAAAGAAGAGGGGTATTATTAAATTAAATGATGAAGATATGAGGGAAGCCAAGAAGTCTCTCAAGGAGAAAGGTATTAAATCTGAAGATGTGAAGAATCTTCCTCCCATAGAAGATATATGTGAGATAATTCCCCCTTCATCCATGATTGAGGTAAACTCCCTTCAACGCTTTACTAGGGAGGATATTCCGTATTCGAAACCCCCTGCACAATGCTTAGATGAGTTTGATAATTATATTGTTAAGCAAGAAAATTTTAATATGAGAGTAGAGAATCATTTAATGGAAAATTCTCGAGCTATTAGTGAATTGCATGGTATTGTGGAGAGAACCTCCAATGATGTTAAGATGCTTGTTAAACATTTTCATATGATTCAAACTCAAATTGATCAACTCACTAAAGTGCAAAATGACTTGTTAGGGAATAGTTCTAAAGAAAAACATGCTTATGAAGTAACAACCAGAGGTGGTGTCTCTACCCAGGATCCTCTATATCCTGAAGGGCATCCCAAAAGAATTGAACAAGATTCTCAACGTATTGAACCTAGTGCTCATTCTAAGAAGAAAAAGAAGAAGAAGCATAAAAATGTTGTAGAATCCTCTGAACCTGTTAATGAACCTAATAGTATTTCTATTTCTGATGCTGAAACTGAAAGTGGTAATGAACATGATAAAGATAATGATAAGAATGATACTCCTGATAAACAAGAGGTTGAAGAAGAACCTGAAAAGCATGCTAAAAATAAAAAGTACACTAAAGAAGATTTTATTGCTGAGAAACATGGTAATGAAAGAGAACCTTGGGTGCAAAAGCAAATGCCTTTTCCTGCTAAGAAACTAAAATCAAAGGAAGAAGAACACTATAATAAATTTTGTGATTGGATGAAACCTTTATTCTTGCAAATCCCTTTGACTGATGCTATTAAATTGCCACCTTATTCAAAGTATATGAAAGATATTATTACTAACAAGAGGAAAATCCCCAATGAGGAAATTTCCACTATGCTTGCTAATTACTCTTTCAATGGCAAAGTTCCAAAGAAGTTAGGCGACCCAGGTATACCTACTATTCCTTGCTCTATTAAGAATAATTATGTTAAAACTGCTCTATGTGACTTGGGAGCCGGTGTTAGTGTTATGCCTTTTTCTCTTTATAAGAGGCTTTATCTAGATAAGTTGATACCTACTGATATATCTTTGCAAATGGCTGATAAATCTACTGCTATTCCTGTTGGTATCTGTGAGGATGTTCCTGTTCAAGTTACTACTAATTGCTTGATATTAACTGATTTTGTTGTGTTGGAAATGCCTGAAGATGATAATATGTCTATTATTCTTGGGAGACCTTTTCTTAACACCGCAGGGGCTGTTATTGATTGCAATAAAGGGAAGGTTACTTTTAATGTTGATGATAAGGAACATACCGTCTATTTCCCCAAGAAGATTGATAAAGTATGTGGAGTCAATACTATTTTTAATGTGAGAACTATCAAAGTGGGAACTATTGATTGTCCTATATATGAGCCTAAGGAAGAATATCAAACTCTCGTGATTGGATCTATATCAATACAATTCAAGGTAACATGATTGATTTGAGGTTTATGTCTTCTTATGCTATGTAAAATTTATTTGGTGGCAAGACTTGATCAACCTTGTTAACAAATACTTTTTATATGC
Organism: Lolium perenne; assembly: GCF_019359855.2. Taxonomy (NCBI): domain Eukaryota; kingdom Viridiplantae; phylum Streptophyta; class Magnoliopsida; order Poales; family Poaceae; genus Lolium; species Lolium perenne. Next base: position 38,850,596 of record NC_067246.2, on the reverse strand, counting down.
ATAGAGGAGGTAAACAACATCTCTTTCTTCCTCCACTTGCTCTAGTTGTTGTAGCATTTTTAATTTGCAAGGTTCCTTAGTTAATCGAAGATTTCAAAAAATTTCCTGGCCAGTAATAATAAACTAAATACCCAGAAATGTGCGTTTTTCAAAGTTTTCAAAAATTCACAAAAATTATACCATTGGTCCTATTTTTCGACGAGGCACCTGGGAGCACCAGAGGATGACCTGTGGGGCACCAGAGGGCGCCAAACCACAGGCCGGCGCGGCCAAGGAGGTGGCCGCGCCACCATGTGGTGTGGGCCCCTCCTTGCCCCACTTTGCCATCTCTTTCTCCCAGCACCTTCTCTCTCCCGAAAAAAAACTCATACCAGGTTCCTCTCACTCGCGTTTTTGCTCAAGAACTCCAGATTTCTCGATCTCTTTGCTCAGCCCAGATTTCTGTCTGAAATTTGGCACATTTGCTCCTTGGTATGTGACTCCTCCACCCATCCAAGTAGAATTTTGTTTGGTTGAGTATATCTTGAATATTTTGCTGATGTAGGTAACATGTTTAGTGAGCTTGCATGCTTGTTCTAAGTGGTAGAAACTAGTTTTGATGCATGATTAGTACTCTAGCAAGTTCCTATGGTAGTTTCCCTCAATTATATGTCACCAAACCAAATTTTATATCACTTGTTGAAAATTTCAGAGAAGATATGAAGAAGTTCAACTTTGGAGAGTTGTTCAAGAAAGGAACAACCAGCACCAGGAGGCCTTCTAGGGCCGCCACCCGGATTAGGCGATCGTACAATGAAGATATCATCGCGCCTAGCTTCGCGCCCGAAGAGGACAACGGGGCTCCTAATGCTTCGTCTTTTCCATGCTATGATTTTCTAAGGAATGCAGGGATATTGGAGGATTTCTTCACCCTTGTCAACAGGGCAGGGTTAACCACCTATGTGGGAGATGAAAGGGAGCAATACTACATGCTCACCAAAATCTTCGTCGAGAGTTTCAAGTTCGACAACAAACAATATGAGCCAACGATTGCATTCAAGATCTATGGTAATTCTGTTACTATGAAATTGGAGGATTTTTGTCGTGCATTGGATATTGTCCCTGTAGGTACAGCAAGTAGGATTGATGACAACCCCCGGGACTTGTTGGAGCTCTATCGAGGGATTACTGATGATGATTGTCGCACCATTCAGCGTGGCAAGATAAGGAACATTCAACTCCCCGCCATTAAGTATTTTGCATACTATATTGCTACTAGCATTCTTGGTAGGGAGAACACTAGCAACATTTCTAGTTACCATCTTGCTTTCTTGAATATTGCACTTACTGGTCAGACATCTTATCACCTTGGTGCTCTTATTGCTCGCCGCCTGACTAACAGGGGGCCTATTTTTGGAGGAACTATTGCGCTGCGCATTTTAACATATCTAAGTCTTCCTCTTGATCCTAATGATGTGCCATTGGCCCCTAGGAAACTTGATATTGCTGCTATGAAGAGTCATCATTTTGTTACCGCTGATTCTACTTTAGATAATATGGTCTATAGAATGTTGTTTTCTGACGGGGATGAGAAGGAAATTCCTCTTCCCCAACCAGGTTTGTTCAGTATTGACAGGCAATCATGGTCGTGCACTAAGGAGGAAGTGGATGAACATTTGAAGATAAAAGACTTCCACCAGCAACATGACTCCGAGGACGCCGGGGCCTCCTACGACCACACCGTCACGTATCCGGGTGCTTCTTCTAGCACATACCCGGAATACGATCCATCTTCGTCATACTACGGAGACACTACCTCATGGGATCGATGGGATTGAACTCCACTTAGGCCAAAAGCCTAAGCTTGGAGGGAGGTATACCGGCATCACTCATTCTTTGCATATTATGGTTGCTGGATACTTGTACATACTTGTTTTGTTCGTTTGAGTGGTTTTCTAATGAGAGGGAGATGGTATTTGGGGAAGTGCTGCCTGAAAACAGATTCTGGACTGTTACTAGAAAAATTCGTGCGCACAGCCAGAACGTTATTTTGAGCTGCCAATTTTTGTGCAGGTTCCCCAGGTTGTTATCTAACTTTCATTAGTTGAACACTTTTCGATCTGAGCAACGTAAGATTTTTGTAAAAATCGATTTCTGTACTGCTGTCAGGTTTTGGCAGATTTCTGCCATCTCGCTTTTCTGTGTTTCTTTTAGTTTGCTATTTCTTGTTCTTCCTTTGTTTCTTTCTTAAAACACAAAAAGACCAAAAATATTTCTGTTGTTTCTCTTCACCATTTGTTTGCTTTGGTTTCTTGCATTTGTTTCGCTTTATTTGCTAATGCTAGTTTGCTATAAGAAAACCCAAAAAGATTTTGCTTTGTTTGTTTGTTTCCTCTTGTTCTTGTTCTCAAATTCGAAAACACCAAAAATATTTGCTGTTCTTCTTTGGTTTTGTAAAGTTCTTTATGAGTTCAATGGTCCTCGGTGGCTGGAGCGTGGTTTTCATTTCATATTATCCAAGCTACACAAGTGAAAGGCAATAATGACGATCTACGACAATCTGATTGTGGTGAGAGGCTGGTATGAACTCTATTTGTTTTCATTTTTGTACATATACTCATCCATTTGAGCATGCTTAGTTGGTTCATGTGAGGTATATGTTATTTGGGAAAGTCTAGTAGTTTATGATCTCTCATGTTTAGCTCCAATCTATTAATATGAGTAGCATGTCATGGATGTTTGCTTGCATTGTTTTATTCATAAGTAAGTATGGCATTGTGGTATCCTCCTCTGAATAATTCATTTATATCGACTTGGCACATGCTCACGCATGCATATGACTGAACAAAAAGTCAATTAAGCCTCGATGATCTATATTGCTTCAGAATTCTTGTATCACTTTTATGCCTCCATTAATTTATTTTGCCGCAAGCATGATTATGACAGTTACTGCTCTCTTGATTTGTCGCTCCCTAGTCTATTGCTAGCCTCCACCTGTACTGAGCGGGAACGCTGCTCGTGCTTCCAAATACCTGAAAACCAAGTTGTTCCAAAAGTGTCCACCATAAATACCTATGCATGGCAATTTCAAACCATTCCAAGTAAATTCTCATGCGCTACCTTTAAACTTTCAAAATACTTCTCAATTTGTGTTTATGTTTCATAGCTCATGAAGAAGTATGTGGTGTTTAGCTTTCAACCTTGTCATTTACTTTTGACGGACTCTCATATGGACTAGTGGCACATCCGCTTATCCAATAATTTTGCAAAAAGAGCTGGCAATGGGATTCCCAGTCCCGAATTAATTAACTTAAATAGACACTCCTCCATGGTTTGTGATTGTTGGACGGCACCCGAAGGATTCGGTTAGCCATGGCTTGTGTAAGCAAAGGTTGGGGGGAGTGTCATCATCATAATAAAAATAAAATAAAAAGGCACTCCTTCATGGTATGAGATTGTTGGCAGGCACCCGAGGATTCGGTTAGCCATGGTTTGTGTAAGAAAGGTTGGAAGGAGTGCCAAATAAATATGAAATAATTCATGGGAGCCGCTCTTGAAAGTCCGGTTGGCGAGGTAGTTGGTGTACCCATTACCATTCGTTGACAACAACAAACACCTCTCAAAATAATTTTACTCCTGTCTTTATAAAAATGAAAAGCTCTAGCGCATGTTAATCCCTGCTTCCCTCTGCGAAGGGTCAATCTTTTACTTTTATGTTGTGTCTCCATTATTTCTTTGAGCACTATCTTGAGAGCACAACTGTCATTCTTAGTATAATATGCTTGTCTCAAAATATGATTGATTGTGGTATAACTTTGATGCATTTATCTTTTGACAATCACTACTTCTAGTCTTTCTATGAACTCCGAGAGGTGCCGGGCATTTATGTTTTGCCAATCAAATACGAACAAGCGAGATACCACTTTATCATACTCTCTTATGAACATTGCAATCCTGCTTATATACATGATTCATGATGCTTATTATTAATTGTTGGTACCTCTCCATGATTGACATAGCTGTTAGATGATCTTATTTGCATGTATCTCATTATGAATTGCTTAAGTATTAGCCATAGCATGAGAATATATACATCATATGAGCAAATGTGTTCGCGAAAGTTCTTTTATCGCTCGATTTGTTAACTGAATTGCTTGAGGACAAGCAATAAGCTAAGCTTGGGGGAGTTGATACGTCCAAAACGTATCTACTTTCCCGAACACTTTTGCTATTGTTTTGCCTCTAATTTGTGTATTTTGGATGCAACTAACACGGACTAACGCTGTTTTCAGAAGCTGATTCAGTATCTCGCTTTTGTGCAGAAATCCAACTTTTGGGAAAATCCTCGGAATTTATGCAGAAGGCCCTATTTTCCCAGAATAATGACGGAGCCAGAAGGACAATTAAGGTGGAGGCCCGAGGGCCCCACACCATAGGGCGGCGCGGCCCAGGGGGGGCCCGCGCGGCCCTGTGGTGTGGCCCCCTCGGCCGGCCTCCGACGCCCTCCTTCGGACTATTTATCGGCCTCGACCTAAAAACGCACGGAGAGAAGTCGAAGTCGCCAGAAACCCTCCAGAACGCCGCCACATCGCGAAACTCCGTCTCGGGAGCCAGAAGTCTCCGTTCGGCACTCCGCCGGACGGGGAATTGGAGGAGATCATCGCCATCATCACCGCCAACGCCTCTACATCAACCAGCCATGTTTCCCCATCCATGTGTGAGTAATTCCCCCGCTGTAGGCCGAAGGGGATGGTAGGGATTGGATGAGATTGGTCATGTAATAGCATAAGATTGTTAGGGCATAGTGCCTAGTGTCCGTAATTGGTACTTTGATGATATTGTTGCAACTTGTTATGCTTAATGCTTGTCACTAGGGCCCGAGTGCCATGATCTCAGATCTGAACATGTTATTGTTTCATCAAGATATTCATTGTTTATGGTCTTACCTATAAGTTGTATACACATGTCGCTGTCCGGAACCAATGGCCCCGAAGTGACAAGAATTGGGACAACCGGAGGGGATGGTAGCGATGTGAGGATCACATGTGTTCACGGAGTGTTAATGCTTTGCTCCGGTACTCTATTAAAAGGAGTACCTTAATATCCAGTAGTTTCCCTTGAGGCCCGGCTGCCACCGGCTGGTAGGACAAAAGATGTTGTGCAAGTTTCTCATTGCGAGCACGCACGACTATATATGGAACACATGCCTATTGATTGCTTTGTACTTGGACACCGTTTTATTATTATCTGCAAATGCCCTGCTATGATTGTTACATGAGTTTCTCTCATCCATGCAACGCCCGTCATCCGTCCCCGTGCCTACAGTATTTTAATCCTGCTGTTTACTATAATCACTACTGCTGTCTTTGTTACTCTGCTGCTGTTATTTCACTACTGCTACTGCTATAAAACTGTTACTACTGATAAACTCTTGCGAGCAAGTCTGTTTCCAGGTGCAGCTGAAAATTGACAACTCCGCTGTTAAGGCTTCCAAGTGTTCTTTGTCTCCCCTTGTGTCGAATCAATAAATTGGGTTTTACTTCCCTCGAAGACTGTTGCGATCCCCTATACTTGTGGGTCATCAGTATGCAAGTTGTGCCTTATAAACTTTAACATGAGAGCGCTGCTCAATGAGATAAGTATAATCTGTTAATTGTTCTCTGACCAAGAACGAAGTTTGCCATCACCAATTATGATTTCTTATGCACCTTTATTTGTGATTACCTTATACTTGTTTCAAGTTGAGTTATATGAGGAAGTTGACTACTATAATGTCTTGTGCGAATGAATATGATGCTTCTTGTCCGTATTTTATTTATCGACTCTTCACTCCATAAACATGTGGTCCTGTTTATCGAGCTCAGTTCCGCTTGGGGACAAGCGAAGTCTAAGCTTGGGGGGAGTTGATACGTCCAATTTGCATCACTATTTTATATCATAATTTGCTGTTATTCATTGATATATTTCATATTGGGACACAATACTTATGTTATCTCATCTATTTTGCATGTTTCATCATTATTGGAGGATCAAGCACCGGAGCCAGGATTCTGCTGGAAAAAGCACCGTCAGAATGCAATATTTCGGAAGATCAACTGTGGAAGGAAATTATACCAAAAATCCTATTTTTCAAGATGACGAAGGAAGCCAGAAGGAGGAGCCAGGTGGACCCAGGGTGGGCCCACACCATAGGGCGGCGCGGTCCATGGCCTGGCCGCGCCACCATGTGGTGTGGGGGCCCCACAGCCCCTTTCGCCTCCTTTTCTTCGCGAAACCCTTCGTCCCGAAAACCTAAGCCACAGAGGGTACCTCATGAAGAGTTACAGCCGCCTCTGCGGGGCGGAGAACACCAGAGAGAAAAGAGCTCTCCGGCGGGCAGGAATCCGCTGAAATTCCTCCGGGAGGGGGAAATCGACGCCATCGTCACCGTCATCGAGCTGGACATCATCACCATCACCATCATCATCATCTCCACCATCATCACCGCCGTCTCCACTGCTGGACACCATCACCGCCGTAGCAATTTGGGTTTGATCTTGATTGTTTGATAGGGGAAACTCTCCCGGTATCGATCTCTACTTGTTGTTGATGCTATTGAGTGAAACCATTGAACCAAGTTTATGTTCAGATTGTTATTCATCATCATATCACCTCTGATCATGTTCCATATGATGTCTTGTGAGTAGTTCGTTTAGTTCTTGAGGACATGGGTGAAGTCTAAATGTTAGTAGTGAACCATGGTTGAGTAATATTCAATGGTATGATATTTAAGTTGTGGTGTTATTCTTCTAGTGGTGTCATGTGAACGTCGACTACATGACACTTCACCATTTATGGGCCTAGGGGAATGCATCTTGTATTCGTTTGCCAATTGCGGGGTTGCCGGAGTGACAGAAACCTAAACCCCCGTTGGTATATCGATGCAGGAGGGATCGCAGGATCTCAGAGTTTAAGGCTGTGGTTAGATTTATCTTAATTACTTTCTTGTAGTTGCGGATGCTTGCAAGGGGTATAATCACAAGTATGTATTAGTCCTAGGAAGGGCGGTACATTAGCATAGGTTCACCCACACAACACTTATCATAACAATGAAGATTATTTAGCCGTATGTAGCGAAAGCACTAGACTAAAATCCCATGTGTCCTCGAGAACGTTTGGTCATTATAAGTAAACAAACCGGCTTGTCCTTTGTGCTAAAAAGGATTGGGCCACTCACTGCAATTGTTGCTCTCGCACTTTACTTACTCGTACTTTATTCAACTGTTACATCTAAACCCCCTGAATACTTGTCTGTGAGCATTTACAGTGAATCCTTCATCGAAACTGCTTGTCAACACCTTCTGCTCCTCGTTGGGATCGACATTCTTACTTATCGAAAATACTACGATACACCCCCTATACTTGTGGGTCATCACCTACCTCCTAGCCTAGCCGTGTCTAGTACCCCTCTCGCCGGAGACGACGACGCTCCTTGTCCGTCCGATTTATTTCTAATCTAACGGCGTAGGCAGCGTACCGATTCGGGGTGGGTTAAGACCCACTGATCGGTGGGGTCTGGCGGTCTGCTGTCAGGCAGCCCACTGCGCAGCGCAAGTGTAGTTGTGCTGGCCCATGTGCATTTCCCGCACGCACGTTTAATTCAAACCTGATTTAATCTTTTCCTTTAAATTTCAATACTGGTGCCAATTTCAAAATAGCATAAAACCAAATCCACTGAGCCAAATTTGATGAACTTTATATGGTTGGAAAGCCTATAAAATTCTCTATCAAACCCCACTGGTCTCAACCCTAGATTCATTGTAGAACTTGTGTAGTAAAAATAACAAGGCAGAGCCTTTTCAAACTTCCAACGTTTATTAAAAATTAACCATAAGTGATTTTGAGTTGATTCCAACTCTCATAAATCACCTTTCATACTGTCTAATTGATTGCAAAAATATGACATGGTTGCTTCATATGATCATGAGCTAGATTCAAATAATGGTTATGTAGTCATTTCTAGCTCATTTAAATCATTTCAATTTTTGAATTTCAAATCTATGAGATGTAGCATCTCATTTAAATCATCTTCCCAAGTAATGTGAAGTAAGGTGATGACCTTAGTTGCAGGGTCTCATCATTGCTTACTTGAAGATATTAAATCAAAGTAGGATTTAAATTGCATGAGGTATAGTACCTCATTTAAATCATTTTTCCCAAATGATAAATATGAAGTGTTGATCTTGGTCAACATGTTTTCATACCTTATTATTTGAGGAAATTAAATCTTAACAAGATTCAATGAGAGGAAATTATTTCTCAAAGAACATAAATAGCAACCCTAATAATTATTTCAATGAGAGGAAATTATTTTTCTTAAAAAGAAAACAAAGTCAACCAACATCTGAATAATGTTGTGATGCTAGAATAGCTTGTGTGAACCATTTGTGTGCTTAGTCTAGCCTTAAGATTTGTTTGGTGATTGTATACCTTGTATTCGTTTATAGACGCTAGTACCGAGGAGTACCAGGAGGAGGAGGTCTACTTTGAAGAAGAAGAAGAAGAAGAGAACTTTGACCAGTGTACCACTCAAGGCAAGCTATACTCTTGCAAGCTACACTAATGCCAAGCTCTACAAGAGCAAGGCACCATTACATATTACTTTGTGTCTATTGATCCCAACCCAAGTTTTTACCTTACAAGTTTTTGAATTTGGTTTATCAAAGTTTATTTTATATTCATGATTCACTTGGTCTAGACATGGAGTAGTACAAGAGCATCAAAGTTAGCCTAAAGAAATACAAGCTATTTAGCATCCCTCATGACTAGTTGCTAGTGCTAAAACTAAAAGTGACTACTCTAGATGGGAACATGTGAAAACCAATGACTTTGAAAACCTTGGAATGATGAGTCATTATATTGAAAGATTTTTGAAGGTGAATATGACTTGTGAATGACATGGTGAACTTTACAAAAACTGATGGTTGGGTTCGGATGCGATACCATTCCAATTTTTGAGTACCCCCACAATACCTGATTATGGGTAGGGCTTAACTGGAAATTTATGTATTTTAGTATGGGTTCCCTCTAAACAAGAGCCATAGGGGTTATGCCGAGGCTGCCTCCGTTGAAAGTGAAATGATGTGAAATGACGTGAAATGAGGTGAATATCCAGCCCAAGCCCTGTGCAGTTCCCAGGTTGACGGTTTGTCTTCACTAGGAGGCCAAGCTCATGGGGAGAGGTGCCTATACTAGGATATGTAAGTGAAAGTTTATGGCTGATGATCCGCATACTAAGTATAATTATTCAGAGCTATCCCTGACGGATGTAATCAAAAGTTGTGGCACAAGTGTACAACCTCTGCAGGGTGTAAACCTATTCGAATAGCCGTGTCCACGGTTATGGACGGTTGGAAAGGCCATACTGTTCCGTCATCAGAACTTTTCAAAAATGTTACATGTGACTGGTGACTTGTGACTTGAACTTGAAAGGTGAATTTTGACTTGAATCATAACAGAGTTGTGGGAATGACACTAATGTTCCCACTTGAGTTAAGTTAGGCAAATTATGAGTCTTTGTTTACTAAATGCTTATGAAATAAAACTGGCTTTATGCAAATAAACCTAGAGCTTAGCCCCCCTTACCATAGTTGATAATACTTACATTAGTATTAGTTTGCGAGTACTTTAAAGTACTCATGGCTTTGTCCCTGGCTATTCAAATGGCCAGACTATGAAGAGAAGTACCAGAACCAAGACGATGGACCGCAGGATGTCTATGATAACTAGGACCACTCCTGACATCAACAGTTGCCTGTGAAACAGATGGACCGCAACCGCTACTTCGCTTCCGCTATGTGTTTTGTAATTGGGTCTCTAGATCCACTATGTTGTAAGACTGGATCATGTGATCCCTTGATGTAAGACAATTATGGTTTGTAATGAATGATGTTCTGTGATATCAATCTATTATGTCTCGCAAAAATAATATTCCTGGGATTGCGATGTATGGCATAATAGGCATCTGGACTTAAAAATCCGGGTGTTGACACCACTCCCTTAATGAGATTTTATCGAGGCGTCTTGTTGATTCCAAGAACTTGGCTTATTTAAATTGGCCTAACTCATTACAATCTATCGAGGTGGGACAAAAGAGCACCAAATATCCAGTGGCTTATGTCGCCTTTAGACGTGGAAGGAAGTCACGGGAAGCATGCGGCCCACACCAACACAAGAACATGGCCCAACCTGCCGATAGTTTGCAGCGCGAGATTCATCGAACATGGCTCAACCTGCTGGGTATCCGGTTGATGCCAACAACTTAGTAGAAGCGTGCGTAGTAGGCGGCACGCAGCTGGTCATGATATACTTGCCGTGTGCGCCAACATGGGCGTGCAACCGATAAAATTTTCTCCCGTGTTACTATGGGCCCCACTCTTTAGTCGCGTGCGCTAGCTGTCCGCCAGCTGCAAATAAACGCTTATTAGCCGCCCCGGCGGCGCCTGCTGCCAGTAATACCTGATGTGTGCCCTTTTGGATGCCCGCTATCATTATGGCTGCCCTTATAGTGTTTTTCCTACTAGTGATACTTTGTTGGAAGGAGGTAAAAGAGGAGCGACCCTCCTCACCCTTGTGGTTGATGGCATGGTCCACTTCAGCCACCAAGAAGCTCTTCTCCAAGAAATATTCATCGAAGGACGCCTTGCATCTAAATGAGCTATGAGATTTAGATAGGGGGCCGCGCCTGTGGGGAGCGCCAGAGGAGCAACATGGGCGGAGCACTAGGGGAACGAGCTGCACGCCGGTGAGCAGCAGACGACAGGCGACGACTCGTGGGGGTGCCCCTAAAGCCTAGCCGGGAGTAGAGGGAGGGATAGATGTGCATAAGATTATCGCCAGGGGGAGGGGTCGCAGTGCAGGTCAGCGTCCTTGTCGGCGTTGTACCACGAGCAACAGTCGCTTCCCTTCTAGTCAAAGAGTTATGAAGCCGCGACCACCGTCCCTAGTCGCCGGTAACATCGCCGCTGATGCGTTCGCGCTCTGCCTTGATAGTAGATAAGGGAGAAGGTAAAACGATGCGATCCAGGGGAGAGTGTCGATGTGCCTGGGAAGAAACGAACTCAGAGGCCGTGGCGACCGCGCGGAGAAGGGAGAGAAGGAGAGGTTGCATGCGCGTGAGAAGCGAACGGTTCGAGAAAAGGAGTGGAGGCGGTGTGGTTCACCACGCGCGGCGCTCTTTGTCATTTTTACGCGAGAACCAACGAAAAAAAAGGCTCTCACCCAACCATCAAATCAATCAACGAGAGGGGATTCTGCGGCGAAACAAATCGAGCAAATCAGCTAAACAAATCAAGTGAAGCACTTATCGTGGGATGCTCTGAGATAGGGTAAGTATACTCATACTTGCTAGTTCTCAAATGTGCTAATCGAACCTTCATTTTTCTCTGGCCAAACTCAGCTCACCCACTTGTTGCAACTCCATAAAGAATATAAACACGCACCCATCTGAAGGTTGAGGCTAGCCCAGGAAATCTCATTGTTGCGACTCGCTTTGCTTGTGTCATCTTCTTCGACGGCCGTGCGGCTTGCCGATCCTGGCAGATAGGTGGTGCTACAGGCGTGCCCGCTCTCCGGTCTGCACCATGCACCCTTGGCGGATCTTCAGTTATGTCCTGTAATCCTGTCCTTCTTGACTTAATTTTTCAGTCAGCTTCGGTCCATACTTCTATGTTCGTTGGACGCTGCGATGATTTTCGATGCAGCCGCTATGGCCCATGGGCAAGAGGCTTACACGACGGCGGATGATTGTTGGTCCGCTAAGCGTCCACTTCGGGCCGGGTCAGACGGTGTTGCGCGTCTATTTCATTGTTTGTTTAACGGGGCGATTAATAAGGCCCGAGGTGCACTTGAGGACGGCTCGGTGTTATTTATACCGTAACATTAGTACCACATCGCTCAGCCAAAAGAAAAACGAGCGGTTTATAAACCGATGGTCGACCAGAAGCACATCGCGTGATACACGTGATAAGCTACTTTCAAACAAGCAAAATACAGAATTTGTTAAACACATGCAAGTCCGATTTGATCGTCCAGATTGCGTTAAAGCTTGTCATGGAAATTTCACACCGACATGGTGTGTGATGCAATACCTTTTTTGCAAAAAAAAATTAGTTTTGCTTCTACCGCATTATGTCACGAGTCAGAAAAACCCCAGAGAAAAGCATCGCAGTCAATCGGGCATGCACGGAAATTGATACTCTCCAATACCGATAAACTGATTGGTGCTTCTGTGGAATTGATTTTATGCTGCTGCACAGTGCTCCCCAAGGAAAAAAAGAAGTTCGCAGCCAGATTTATTAAAAGCCAAACACTCCGATTTATCATACATGCTCTTTCTACAGCTTTGTCAAAATTTACTCATATTTAGATAAAGTTAAGATATTCTTTTTTACATGGATTCCAGATGGAATGGAGTAGGCTTATTGTCAAATATTCTCAGTCGCAGCCAGATTTATTAAAAGCCAAACACTCCGATTTATCATACATGCTCTTTCCCGCGCACCCTGCAGACCACGTGGGCTAAGCTCTCCCTCACCGCCCGGGCCAGGTTCCCGCGAACGGAGGAGGAGGAGCGCGGGCAGACTGCGTTGGGTCGCCAATGACGAGGCGTTCCGCGTCGCTGCCGAGGGGGCGGCGAAGAAGGAAGAGGATGCAGAGCTGGTGGAGGCGGCCGCGGACGGCTGGCACGAGACCGCGGATGGCTGGTACGAGTCCGCAGAGGAGGAGGCGGAGCCTGCCGCGGAGGAGGAGCCCGTCGACGCGGAGGACTTCTTCGACGACCTCGCACTGGCAAACATCAACGTCGCCATCGAGGAGCATCTCGCCGACCTCGCGCGCGTGACGAAGGAGCACGAGGCCACCTGTCGGGCCGGCCGCCACCGTTTAGGCGACCTCCTCGGCCAGAAGAACCAGCTCCTCGCTATGCGAGTAGCCCGCCACCTCATCCAGCTGCCCTCGCCCGAGCGGCACGCCCGGGAGGCTACTGCGTCGGCGGAGCACGACCGCCAAGAGCGCATGCGCTGTCGGGAGGAGAACCACGAGGCCCAGGCCGCCGGCCGCATCCGCCTGGAGGCACGGACCGCTGTGGAACGCGCCGCCCTGCAGGAGCTCGAGCTGTGTGGAAAGCGGATGGTGCAGCCGCAGTAGGCGGAGCGCGAGCGCGCCCTAGCTGCGAGGACGGAAAGGAGGAGGGCGGCCGCGGAACGCAGCAAGAGGGCCGCCGCCGATCCACCCCGCTAGTAAGCTGGAGCGGAATCCTCACGCGTACAGGCCGCCCGCGTCGAGTGAAATCCACGGCCCCAGCGGCGAGTCAGCGGCGATTCGCCGGCGAGGCCGCCGGCCCCGTACGTACCTAGACTAGTAGTAGTAGATTTAAGAAAAATGCAATGGCTAACTTTAATGAAGAAAGAAACTATCTCCCTATGACACGCGGGTCAGGTGCGGACAAGGGACGGACGCGAGTGGCCAGCCATCAACGTCCGCGGCCATGCAAACGCGGTCCAGATTTGGGCCGGCTTTAGGTCGCCCCTGACACCGCGGCCATCCGTTTTTTGATGGGATCGTGCGCTGGACCAGGTTTTGTCCGATTCAACCCATCCGGACGTCCAGATGCGGGATGAGTCGCCGTGTTGGAGATGCTCCCGTGTGAACTCTGCACCAGGGACGACTCTCCACTAATCTCCAATTCTCCATGTACTAGAGGAGAGCATGCCCTTATGCATGCGCGAAGACAGCGGTGCGCTCCAATGGCCACTCGAAGAGATCCCGGTCTAATCCTGTGGTTTTTAACTCTCTCATTTCTTTTTCTTCACACACCATTTTTAATCGACACTTTGTTATTACGGCAAACAGGCTTCCGAGATCCATGATCCACGACGTGGCTGACGACTGTTTGGCCATCGAGCGTCCAGTCCAGGCACAAACAAACAATCAATAGACAAATTGTGAAACGCATACAAGTCATCATGTGGCAGACAGCCCTTGATGCTTGACATGCAAATATCACACACTGACATGGTGTGTAAAGCTATTTTTAGCGTATCAACAGCCTCGCTGACTTAGGTTTTCTTTTTTGCTTTTTCATGCTATATCAACTAGTACATAAAAATAATGTCACTGACCACAGGGCTGACCGGATTTAGCTAAACAATTAGTGGTATTTTATATGAACATATATTTCATGGAAAATTATACCAACAAGTATGATATTCTACATATATCATATGAAAATACATTTCATAATTTATCTAATAATATTGGTTTTGTATTTTGCATGTTAATGATTTTTTTTTGTAAAAGCTGACATGGTTTGATTTTTATATAAAAATAAGATTTATTCATTGAAACGTAGTTGCTGCATCGTTGCTCTTCTAGCTTCTCAACCACCTACTTTGATGTTTTGATGTCGCGTCGATCTCAAGTCTATTGTGGGCACGCGACAGCGAGGTTGCCCTGAACATTTTGTGTCGGCCTTGCCACGATCACCACTTGTACACGGCCTCCTCCTCGTCCCCTCTTCGCAGATCACGACGACTCATCATCCCGGACCAAAGTTTACATGTACTCAACTTCACCGCTTTGTCGACCCCGGTGTCTCCTCATTTGTGCACACCAAATTTGATACAGGAGGCAAGGCAGCTCCAATTCCTACAATGACGAGGAGTTATATTGAAGTTAAGTTATTTTAGAAGCAATTTATTTTGTTATAACAAAATTTAGTTTTATTTCTATTAGAAGAAATTGGCGAAGACACTTGGTAATTGCTTTGAAACAAATGTATACATTTTTAGTAGAGTTTTTTCGTATAAAAATAGTTGCACCCAAGAAAATGCTCTAGTTGAGAAACCAGGTGTTTAGGACCGCACCCTATAGAATTGCATACTAATTAAACTAAGCTACACAATCCTAAATTACGATCCCTGAGTATGTGATACATCTTAAATGTATCTACTTTTCCAAGCACTTTGCTCGAAGATTTGCTCTGAAATCTCACCATACTTGGATAAAAACTGCTGAATCTGATGTTGTTTTTAGCAAAGTCTTGTTTTTGCCACTTTTCACATGAAATAAAATCTAGGAAAACTACCAGGGGATTTTTTAACGAAAAGAGAGGGCCTGGAGCTTTGGATCACGACGGGGTAGCCACGAGGCCCAAACGGAGCCAGGTGGCGCCCGTTTGGCCCTCGGACGTCATCTCGCCTCCCCCCCTTCGCGTGGTGCCTTATATACCCTAAAAACCTACCCCCTAGGAGGACACGACGTTTCGCCAAATAGAGCACCGCCCCAAGACCACGATCTTCGTTTCGGGGGGCAGATTGATACTGCTCTCTCCACCCCGGAGAGAGGGATTTCGAGGGCTTCTTCATCATCACTGCCACCGACATCATCACCAACTACCATGGACTCAATCTCCTTCACCATGAGTGAGTAGTTGTGGTGACCCTGCATACCACTGCATGTTGTAGTATGCCAGTCGTTGATATAACATTCGCGAAGTACCATTCCGCAAATATTACATCCCTCAGAGTAGTACAACAGAACATAGCAAGGTCCATAACTCATTCACATATTATTACAATCATCATACACAAGTCGTCTCGGAGCTCCTCTTGGGTCCTAAGAGGATAACTCCTGGGTTCGAGGCGAACCCAACTTAACTTACAATACCATTGTCTCATTAAACTAAACATTTATTTAATCGAGCAGCTCTGTATTAAGAGTTTGTGCTGCTCGGCTACTACTACTCCTCAGAGATCTCTAGGCTTGTTCTCCTCCGGAAGCCTCCCCGGATCCGTAGACGATGATGTAGTCTACGCCTTCCACTCCTCCTGAGAGGTCTGGTTCCTCGTAGCCGATGATCTCGGCTCCATCATTGCTGTCGTAGTCCTCCTCCAGACGGTTCAGACAATCTAAGCATGGGGTTTAAGAGTGGTATGAGTACGGGCGTACTCAACAAGTTCATTATAGATAAGAGGTGTTTTATGCACTAGCTACGATACTAGACCAGAAAGTCTAATACCAATGCAAGTTTTGATAAACATTTCTTCAAGAGATTGCTTTTATTTCAAAGAGCTATGTCCGTCAGCCTTCACCGGTTTACTAGAACTTCATGGAGCTCCTTTCCGGCCGCGTTCGCAGTTCCTCAATCCTGGAACAGGGAGTGACAGTCACGATTCTTTACACTCTGCAGAGGTGTGTTGCTTTACCCATAAGAGATCTTAACCTTGGTGCCAACCGGGCAGCTTTCCCGTCCACACTTCCTTTGGTGTGAGGCCCGGTATAAGGTCTAGCCAATCATGTTCCTCCGCTACCTCGAACACCCACCCTTTGTTGCATGCGCCGACCCTGGGTCCACGTCGGTCCCATTATTCCCGTAATTTTAGGGTGGACCCCGACCACGACAACGATCTTTGGGCTCTACCATACACTCCTACGCCGGTGGCTGCAACCCATCATAGACCGCATTACCGTGGGGATTTAGAATGGGATCCCCACCCTCCGGTTGTTCCGCAAGACACAACTGCTACGGCAAGCAATGCTTTACCGTGGGGAATTAGAATGGGCTCCCCACCCTCCGGTTGTTCCGCCAGACACAACTGCTACGGTAAGCGCATCCGTTGATGAACGAGAGGTGGAAACACTTTTGACTATTCCGTCCCACTCCAGATCTTATGGTTAACACGGGTATTACGGCACAAGAATCACTGGCGACATTTGTTGTTTAATCCTAGATGGATATAAACCCTTGCAATGGAACCTCCACCATATCAACACAATCCATGGTTCCATTGCCCACCACATAGTCATATTCATAGTTATGAAAATAGTGTTTTTGTTTTTCATGCAATAGTGATAAATATAGTACTTTGCAAGTAATTTGGTAAAAATACTCAAATGACATGAGCAAGCGATGAACTTGCCTGAACACTGCAAAGTTCTGCAGTTGGAAGGTATGGACTGACCCTTGTCCTCTTGTTCTGAAAAATAGCATCATTGTCCGATAAGGGCAATGGTTAAAGAAGCAATTATGCATGATTCCATTTTTAGGGTTTGTTCCCCCCTTCCGATATCGTTATTATTTCATGTAAGAGGTTAATACTAAGAATAATTTGGGGATACATGATTTAAAGTAAAATCCAACCTTGAAATGTTGTCAAGGTGTTTTTGAAGTCCTAAGTCATTAATGGACTTATTTTTATTATTGAAAATTTGATGTGTGATTTAGATGATTATTTAAATCCTCAAATGAAGACTTATTTTTAATTGTCTTCAAAAACTCTCTTTTGTATTTTATTATGATAGATAATTTTATGCTGATCTGTTTTCATATTTTTAATTATTTGTTTAGAGCTTTTATCAATTTTCTATTGAATTTCCAATTTCCTGGTTTTTAATGGAATTTGGAAAAGTCTGTTTTGCCCCTGGGCCCACCTGTCAGTGGAGCCCAGTGGTTTGGCTAGACCAGCTCGGGTCCAACCGACCCGAGCGGTCGGTCGCTCACTCCCTCGCCACGCGCCGCTCGTCCTAACCCTAATCCCCTCCGCTCTCACTGGCGACCTGCGTCGCCCGCACCGTCGCCGGTCGATTCGATTCCGGCGGACTCCGGCCGCCATGGCCTACGCCATGGGGCGCAATCGACGCGCCTCTCGACGGCGGTCATCTTCATCCGCGTCGATCTGGAGCGGGCGCTGCTCCAGCTCGTCTTCGTCCTCCCTCGCGGCGGCTAGGGTTACGGGATCCGCTCGATCCCGCCGTTCCTGGCGCTCCTGGTGCTTGGACTCATGCCACAGCCGCCGCCGTGGTGCGGTTGGTGCCGTGGTGTCGCCATGGCCCGGCTTGGCTTGGCGCCGCCGTGCTCCGGCGCGTGCCGCCGTAGCCGCCATGGCCGTGTTCCTCCGTTACTCGTAAGTGTACACCGCCTCCCTTCTGCTCTACTGCTTGATCTTTCTCTCTCCCCTTCCTTCTAGACTAGCTCTGGCCATTCTTGTTGTTCCTTGTGCCCGTGCTGCTCTGCCTACCTGCGCCATGGCTCCTAGCTGGCTCTACAACTATGCATATGCTGCTTACTGTGCTGTGATTACCATGCTTCTGTGTTTCCTAGCTGTTTCTGTTCATTTTCATCTCTGGCTGTGGCCCTCCTGTGATTGCTCATGAGCATCCAGTGATGCTCATGGCCTACTGGCATGCTCCTATTCTTTTTACTGTCACTAGGGCATACTGTGTGTGCTTAATCCTGTCCCTGGCTTGATTGTGGTGGTTAATTCTTGCATATTAGCAAGTGCCAGTGCCTCTGGGCTAGTTCATTGAGTTCAGATTCATGATTATGCTCCATTGAGCTGTACTGTTTGCTTAGCAGTGTGATTCAGTGATGAATTGTCATGTGCTTTTCTTGTATATTGTGATCCTTTGGTTCATCAAGCCTTTGATGTGCTTCTGGATACAATTATAAAGCCTGATGCCCTTATCTGTGATGCAATTGTTCAGTTATTTAATTATCTGTTCATGTGTTAATTGCTTAGAAAGAGTTCTAACATGCAGTAGCATGCTCTATCAAGCTTCTGGTGTTCATATGATCACCAGTTGCTTGTAACAGCTGCCCTTTGGTGTCTGTGCCTCACTGTTGCTCTCTTGTGTATCACACAGGCCTGGCCTGATGTGTGCTGTTGCTTGCTTAAGCATCAATTGATGCCTGTCATGATCCATTTGATCATTGGCAAGACCCTGGTGCATCAATTGCTTGTCTGTTTCATTTATCTGTTTATCCTTGCTTGATTAGATGGATAAATGATGTGAACTGAGATTTAGTGATGATCATCTCACTGGATTTGGTAGGGTTAGATGGATACCAACACCTGGTTGTGTACCCTAACCCTCCTTTTGAACCCTACTGGGTGATGATATCTGTGCATGGTTTCTTTGTTGGAATTGGTTAAGGGTTGAGGTGATCCTGGCAGTATACATGTGCTGCCCTGGGATGGCTCCCCTATCTGTTGGCTTGTTGTTACTTACCAAATGTTGTCTGGTGATCCATTTATTGGATGGCCAGAACTCTTGATGTTGAAAACAAACAGACAGTATTCTGTCTATGTCTGATGGTTTTAGCTAGGTCAATAGGTGCTTTGTGATCCTGATTGGCTGCAAGGAATAATTCCATGCTGGATTTCTCTGGTTTTGACACTGTGTTGTCATAACCAGTGTTCCCTGGTTTATTTTCCTGTTAGCCTTAGTTGTACTTGCTGGCACCAATTGGTTTAGTAACCAAATGATGATACACCTAGGGTTTTCTACCCATACATTGCTCTGTGATGCAATCATGCTTAAGTATGAGCAAGATATGATCTTGCTCAGGCTCTTGTGTGGTATACCTCACTCCAGCTCCTAGAATTAAGTGTTGTTGTAGAGGATTGCTTCTGTGATGCTTGGTTTGCTTGCCCTTCTCCTCCTTACAAGCTTGTGGTGCTTTACTCCATTTGGTACTTGCTCACAGCTGATAGTTTTTTGGTGAAACTGTCCCTGGATGGTTTCTGGTGGCTTGTGGTTTTTCCTGTTCTAAGTGTCCTTGGTGTTCTTGATGAACTTACCACTGCTGCTGTTGATGGATGAACAAATGGCTAGGGTTTGGGCTCTGGAAAGGTTAAATATGGTGCTTCTGTGCTCTCCCTGGTCGACAGCTTGGCCTGGTCACTTTGGTGACTCACTGATGATGTGTGAGTGTGCTGTGCCACATGCACAACCAGTGCCTGGTTGTTGAGCATGCACACCTGATGTGTGTGCTGCTTGTGTGTCTGTGTGAACCAGATCCTGTGAATCTAGCTTGGAAAGGATCAGCTCGGCAGAGCTGTGATATTATCCACCATTTTAACTTCTTTTCTAACCTGCCAAGTGGCTTTGCCACTTGGCATAATTTGTTCTTCTTTGTGATTTTGTGCAGGGATCATCCATTGAGCAAAATGGACAAGGAATTCATCAAATACAAGATCAAATGAGGATGACCTTGTAGAATTTAGACTAGGATTATTAACTTGTAATTTTTCTTTATTTTCCTTTCTTCTATTCTGCCCATTTATGTAATGTGTTGTATTATTCTTTTATTTCACTTATGAATATTGTAATGACATTGTAATGTGTGTGATGATCAATAAAGCTCAAAGTTTTCTCTAATGAGCTTTACTTTAATATAATTGTTCATCTTGTTTATTATTGATTATATACTTAATGAATTTCCTCAATTGAATTATTTAAGGTAATTATTTAATGTTTGAATTTGAAATTCAAATTCAACCTTGGTTTGAATTCAACCATGTCATATTATTTAGAATTCAATCAAGCAAACTCTCCCCTCTCTTCTCAAAACCCTAAACTAGTGAAGTGAGATGCAAGTTTGTCGCACTCTCGAAACCCTAACCCTGTAAGGTGTCGAGAGAGAAACTTGTCCCCCTTCGATGCAGTTTTTGTTTAAAAGCGCGAAATTTCCCCAGAATTTACTATGCAATGCACATCCCTTTCTAAAATCTACCCCTCGATCGTCTCTAAACCTGGGACATTACAGCCTTTCCCCCTTAAAGAAAACTTCGTCCCGAAGTTGTGGTTGTAATACCTGAACAGCTCGGGGTATGTTTTCCTCAAGTCTTCCTCTTTTTCCCAGGTGGCTTCCCTCTCGGGATGATGCTTCCATTGTATCTTGCAATACTTGATCGCCTTGTTTCTGAGTTGTTTCCAGCTCTCTTCGAGAATCTTGGCTGGCTTCTCGATATAAGTTAAGTCTGGTTGTAACTCGAGCTCGTCATGTGATATGGGTTCATCTGGGGTCTTCAAACATTTCCGAAGTTGTGAAACATGGAATACATTGTGAACTTGAGCTAGCCTTCCCGGTAAATCCAACTCAAAGGCTAAACCTCGATTCTGACTCAGTATCTTGAAAGGTCCTATATATCTAGGACTGAGTTTTCCTTTTACTCCAAACCTCTGGAGTCCTTTCATCGGGCTTACCTTAAGATAAACCATGTCTCCAACTTGTGGTTCCCATGTCCTTCTCTTCTGATCGGCATAACTCTTTTGCCGGCTCTGGGCTATTTTGAGCCTGTCTCGGATAGTGTCAATGATTTGTTGTTTTTCCTTGACATAATCAGGGTTGAACTCTTTGCTTGCTCCGGCTTCATACCAACATATTGGTGATCTACACTTCCTCCCATACAGAGCTTCAAATGGTGCCATCTTGATGCTGCTTTGGTAACTATTGTTGTATGAAAACTCTGCTAAAGGTAGATGCTCCTCCCATGATCCTCCGAAGTCTAGGGCACAAGCCCTAAGCATATCTTCTAAGATCTGATTGGTTCTCTCAGTTTGTCCACCTGTTTGTGGATGATACGCGGTACTATAATCCAACTTGGATCCTAAAGCTTCGTGAAGCTGCTTCCAGAATGCTGATGTGAACACGGATCCTCGATCCGATACTATCTTCTTTGGCACTCCATGCTTACTCACGATCTCTTTGATGTAAAGATCGATGAGTTTCTCTCCTTTATCCTGCTGGTTTACCGCTAAAAAGTGTGCACTTTTCGTCAACCGGTCCACGATTACCCATATCATGTCCTTCTTTTTATTAGTCACGGGTAGTCCGGTGATGAAATCCATTCCTATCTCCTCCCATTTCCACTCTGGAATAGGTAAAGGTTGTAACTTCCCTGTCGGACTCTGGTGTTCAGCCTTCACTCGCTGGCAGGTATGGCATTCTGCCACATATTGTGCTATCTCCCTCTTCATGTTATTCCACCAGAATAGTTCCTTTAAGTCCATGTACATCTTTGTACTTCCCGGATGTATGGAATATGGTGTTTGATGAGCTTCCCGGAGTATTACTTCCTTAATTTCAGCAATATCCGGAACGCAAATTCTTTTCTGGAACCACAAAGATCCAGATTCTCCTCGGTGAAATTCTGATGGTCTTCCCTCATCTATTCTTCTCATCTCTTCTACAATGAATGGATCGTCCAACTGACCCATCATTATCTCATTCTTCAGGTTGACATTCAACTCATCGGCTACTTGCAACGCCGATAATCCTTCATGGGCTTCCTTCTCCCAAAGTTGTATTTGGGCTTGACTTATTTCCTTCCTCAACTCCGGTGATATTTCTTGTTCCACTCCTCCGGTGCTTTTCCTACTCAGGGCGTCTGCTACAACTAGCCTTCCCTGGTGTATAGTTGATTGTCAGATCATAATCCTTGATCAATTCTAGCCATCTTTTCTGCCTCATGTTGAGTTCCTTCTGAGTGAAGAAATATTTGAGGCTTTTATGGTCTGTATAGAGCTCACACTTAGCTCCATAAAGAAAATGTCTCCAAGTTTTTAGTGCAAATACGACCGCTGCTAATTCCAAGTCATGTGTTGGATAGTTCACTTCATGAGGTCTGAGTTGCCTCGATCCATAGGATATCACTTTCTGATCTTGCATGAGTACGCAACCCAATCCATGCTTGGATGCGTCACAGTACACGGTGTAGTCCTTGCTGATTTCAGGAACTGCTAACACCGGTGCCGTGGTGAGTTTCTCCTTCAGAGTTTGAAAACTCTTCTCACACTCCTCTGACCACACGAATGGTGTATTCTTCCTTAGCAACTTTGTCATAGGTCCTGCTATCTTAGAGAATCCTTCAATGAATCTCCGATAGTATCCTGCCATTCCTAGGAATCCTCGGATTTCCTTGACAGTCTTGGGTGCTTCCCATTCTAGAACTGCTGCTACCTTGCTCGGGTTGACAGCGATTCCATCCTTGCTAATGACATGTCCAAGAAATTCCACTTGATCCAGCCAAAATTCACACTTGCTGAATTTGGCGTAAAGTTGGTGTTCCCTTAGTGTTTGCAACACTAACCTCAAATGTTCGGCATGTTCTGCCTTGTTCTTGGAGTATATCAGAATATCATCGATGAATACGATGACAATCTTGTCTAGATATGGCATGAAAATCTTATTCATGAGATTCATGAATATTGCTGGGGCATTGGTTAATCCAAAAGGTACTACAAGGTATTCATGGTGTCCATACCTTGAGACAAAAGCCGTTTTCGGAACGTCCTCCTTCTTGATCTTTATCTGGTGATAACCCGATCTTAGATCAATTTTGGAAAAGACTCCCGCTCCTCTAACCTGATCAAATAGATCTTGTATTCTTGGAAGTGGATACTTGTTCTTGATTGTGACGTTGTTCAGATTCCTGTAGTCTCCGCACATCCTTCATCCTCCATCCCTTTTATCCACGAAGATCACATGTGATCCCCATGGTGAAACACTCTCTTGAATGAATCCCTTTTGTTCCAAGTCATCCAATTGCTCCTTCAGTTCTTTCAATTCCTTAGGCCCCATTTTATATGGTGCTTTAGCAATCGGAGCTGTTCCTGGGATTAGGTCGATAGTGAATTCTATCTCCCTATCTGGTGGCATACCAGGTAATTCCGCAGGAAACACATCCTGGAATTCATTTACTACAGGTATATCTTCTAACTTCACCTCCTTCATGCTGTTCAGCTGCAGCTCCACTTCAATCTGAGTATGTTTGTCGCCTTGGTAGATCATTCTACTTCCATCGGGACTTTTTAATGACACCGTCTTGTTTACACAGTCGATCAATGCTCCATTAGCTTCTAACCAGTTCATACCAAGAATGACATCAATGTCCTTCATCGGTAAAATGAACAGGTCCGCGTCAAACGTGCACTTATTGATCATAATGACTTGTTTTTGTTTGACATGGGTTACTACTATCGTTCCCCCCGCAGAAAGTATGGTTATGGGTGTATCTAACTTAGTGCAACCAATCCCATGTTTGATGATGAATTGTTGAGAAATGAATGATGTAGTTGCACCAGTATCAAAAAGTACTTTGCCAGGATGAGTGAGTATCTGGAGCGTACCTATCACCGCCTGGTCAGAGTTGACCACCTCCTCCAGACTGGTACAGTTCAGCTTGCCGAAGGGCTTCTTATTCTTCCAGCTCCCTCCGGTGTTTCCACGATTTCCTCCTCCTCCAGATTGACCTCCTCCACTATTCTTCTTGGGGCAGTCCTTCAAAGATGTGCCCCTCCTGGCGACAACCAAAGCATATAATCCTTGGTTTCTTGCAATCCTTGGCGAAATGCCCTGTGAATCCACAGCTTCTGCAAACTATTTGATTTGCAGTCTGGAATGCCTGATTCTTCCTACTACCGTAGTAGTTACTGTTGTTGTTGTTGTTGTTGTATCTGGGCTTGAAACTCAAGCTGGTGTTAGGCTTGTTACTAACAAACCTCTTAGGCTCATACTTGGCCTTTTTCCTCTTCTCTTCTTGCAGTTGTTTGAAGTCATCTTCAAGAGTGATGGCTGCATCCACCAACTCTTGGAATTCCGTTGCTCTCATCATCCGTATTTGTACCTTGAACGGGACTTAACCCCCTCGTAAATCTCTTCTTCTTCTTGTCCTCGGTGTTGACTTCCTCAACAGCATACCGGGACAGCTTTGAAAACTCCCTGACATAGGTCAGGATTGCCTTGTCCTTCTGCTCGAGACTCTCGAACTCTCGACGCTTCAGTTCCATAATACTTTCAGGGACATTGGATTCCCTGAACTTCCTTGCGAACTCCTCCCAGGTAAATACCTTTCCTGCCGGATACACGGCTACAATGTTGTCCCACCATGATGCTGCAGGTCCACATAACAGATGGGTAGCATATCGAACCTTCTCTTGGTCATTGCATCCAACAGTGTTGAGCTTGCGCTCAGTATCCATCAGCCAATCTTCCGCATCCATAGGCTCTGGCGCGTATGCGAAAGATATCGGTTTGGTGTTTTGGAAGTCTGCTAATGTGACTCCCTGGTTCTCAGGTCTCTCCACCCTATTTTGCTGCATCAGATCCTGAAGGAATTTGTTCTGCAGCTCCAGTGTTACACGCTGCCTCTCTTCCGCCAGCTGCATGTACTGGATAAAGTTTTGCTGCGTCATGGGTGGTGGTGGTGGTGGAAACTGATCTCTGGCTGCACCCTCAGCCTCATCCTTTTCCTTTGCTTCGCGCTCCATGCGCTGCGCTTCAGTCTCGTTTCCTAACGTTCCCGACATAATCCCCCTAGTTCTGCAACACAAGATGATACTCATAATTACTCCATGCGCAAGTTTTCTGAGCTCAACTTTGTGCACAGAACTAGTCACGCAATGGAAATCAAGAAGCAAATTCAAATCATACAAAACATATACCCTGTATATACATACATAAGTGGTCTTATTACAATACTCAAGTCGATGTGAGTATGCAAACTCACTTATTAAAGTATATGTACAAATTATACAAATATTACAAACTATAATACACGTGGTAGTTGTGTATTATAGCCACGCCTCCCTTGGTGGACTTCTAAACGGTCTTCACTCCCGATACATTCCAGGCTTCCATCCGGTCGAACGTGTCGTCCTCCTGATAGACCCTGGAACATAAGGTCTCCCCGTTGGCTGGTAATCCGAATCCGATGATGATCCTAAGGAGAAATTAGTGTTCACAAACTGATCGTTGAGTGCATCATAGTCCACCCATCGGGTGTACTCTCCTGTAGCCCCACCATAAGGGTTACCAAAACCCATACCCGACTCAACCTGTGTCGGATATCCTCCATCCACTCCTTCATTACTAGGATAGCTCTGGTTCTGGGTTGTTGCATCATCGTTCATCTCTCCATCATAATACTCAGTAGTACTATGGGTTCCAGTATCATTACCCCAACACCAACCCCTGGAATTCTCGATTGGAGTCTCGGAACGCTGGTTGTTTCCGGATTCCGCTCCGCCTTCGTATCCCCCATAGGAACTACCCAGGTAGTTCCCAGGTGTAGCAGGTGTAGGTTCACGTGCAAGTGGATCAAAGCTGATGTAGTCACCAGCTGAATAAACTGGTGTGTGCACTACATTCTCCATAGGTTCTTTCTCCCTACTCTCCTCCTTGGGTTCGGTAAATTCCTCTAACATCGTATCAATAGCTCCTATCAGATGATGATTCAGCTGAAAGAGTAATGATATGAAGTTACGGCTATTATCCATATATTTTGCCGCTGCTATGGGTTTGCGTTTGGCGTATTTGTAGTGGTTGAGCAAGGGATCTTCTTCCTCCTGATTATGGGGAATATGGGAAAACTCGGAATCCATAAGCTCTTTTGTCTTATGTTCCCGTATGTCGGTTATGGCTCTCATAACAGCTATATGGTAGGCTGTGTTGGTTGTCCTAGCTTCTCCAGCTGGCATGACTATGCTCATTCCCAAAGATTCGGGAAGTCGCAGTCCTACTCTGCACTTGGCCAACACCGGTCCATCATAGAACATGTACTTCTTTACTGGAATCTGGGGATCACACCCAAATTCCAGTAACATGGCTCGTAGGATATCAGCAAGTCCTCCTTGGTATTCGTTCAGTGTGGAATCCATAACTTTCACGTTTCTTCCCGGTCGTGAACTTGCCATGTTGGCTGTAGAAATAGAAAGATTATAAGATTAGTAATAATGCATCATAATAGAGATAATAAAGAATTATCGCACTAAAAGATATGATTGTTGTATTCTCAATTGAATATACACCATATTTTTAGAGAATTCTTTACTAATCCTATTTGACTCCTAACGTTTGGTCCCATTTACTAGGTTCCAACCTAAGGTCAAAGCTTTTGCTCTGATACCAACTGTGGTGACCCTGCATACCACTGCATGTTGTAGTATGCCAGTCGTTGATATAACATTCGCGAAGTACCATTCCGCAAATATTACATCCCTCAGAGTAGTACAACAGAACATAGCAAGGTCCATAACTCATTCACATATTATTACAATCATCATACACAAGTCGTCTCGGAGCTCCTCTTGGGTCCTAAGAGGATAACTCCTGGGTTCGAGGCGAACCCAACTTAACTTACAATACCATTGTCTCATTAAACTAAACATTTATTTAATCGAAAGCGACTCTGTAGTAAGAGTTTGTGCTGCTCGGCTACTACTACTCCTCAGAGATCTCTAGGCTTGTTCTCCTCCGGAAGCCTCCCCGGATCCGTAGACGATGATGTAGTCTACGCCTTCCACTCCTCCTGAGAGGTCTGGTTCCTCGTAGCCGATGATCTCGGCTCCATCATTGCTGTCGTAGTCCTCCTCCAGACGGTTCAGACAATCTAAGCATGGGGTTTAAGAGTGGTATGAGTACGGGCGTACTCAACAAGTTCATTATAGATAAGAGGTGTTTTATGCACTAGCTACGATACTAGACCAGAAAGTCTAATACCAATGCAAGTTTTGATAAACATTTCTTCAAGAGATTGCTTTTATTTCAAAGAGCTATGTCCGTCAGCCTTCACCGGTTTACTAGAACTTCATGGAGCTCCTTTCCGGCCGCGTTCGCAGTTCCTCAATCCCGGAACAGGGAGTGATAGGTCACAGTTCTTTACACTCTGCAGAGGTGTGTTGCTTTACCCATAAGAGATCTTAACCTTGGTGCCAACCGGGCAGCTTTCCCGTCCACACTTCCTTTGGTGTGAGGCCCGGTATAAGGTCTAGCCAATCATGTTCCTCCGCTACCTCGAACACCCACCCTTTGTTGCATGCGCCGACCCTGGGTCCACGTCGGTCCCATTATTCCCGTAATTTCAGGGTGGACCCCGACCACGACAATAGTGCTGGGCTCTACCATACACTCCTACGCCGGTGGCTGCAACCCATCATAG
The DNA here is from genome assembly GCF_019359855.2 of Lolium perenne. Classification (NCBI taxonomy): domain Eukaryota; kingdom Viridiplantae; phylum Streptophyta; class Magnoliopsida; order Poales; family Poaceae; genus Lolium; species Lolium perenne. Next base: position 38,822,856 of record NC_067246.2, on the reverse strand, counting down.
ACCGCATTACCGTGGGGATTTAGAATGGGATCCCCACCCTCCAGTTGTTCCGCAAGACACAACTGCTACGGCAAGCAATGCTTTACCGTGGGGAATTAGAATGGGCTCCCCACCCTCCGGTTGTTCCGCCAGACACAACTGCTACGGTAAGCGCATCCGTTGATGAACGAGAGGTGGAAACACTTTTGACTATTCCGTCCCACTCCAGATCTTATGGTTAACACGGGTATTACGGCACAAGAATCACTGGCGACATTTGTTGTTTAATCCTAGATGGATATAAACCCTTGCAATGGAACCTCCACCATATCAACACAATCCATGGTTCCATTGCCCACCACATAGTCATATTCATAGTTATGAAAATAGTGTTTTTGTTTTTCATGCAATAGTGATAAATATAGTACTTTGCAAGTAATTTGGTAAAAATACTCAAATGACATGAGCAAGCGATGAACTTGCCTGAACACTGCAAAGTTCTGCAGTTGGAAGGTATGGACTGACCCTTGTCCTCTTGTTCTGAAAAATAGCATCATTGTCCGATAAGGGCAATGGTTAAAGAAGCAATTATGCATGATTCCATTTTTAGGGTTTGTTCCCCCCTTCCGATATCGTTATTATTTCATGTAAGAGGTTAATACTAAGAATAATTTGGGGATACATGATTTAAAGTAAAATCCAACCTTGAAATGTTGTCAAGGTGTTTTTGAAGTCCTAAGTCATTAATGGACTTATTTTTATTATTGAAAATTTGATGTGTGATTTAGATGATTATTTAAATCCTCAAATGAAGACTTATTTTTAATTGTCTTCAAAAACTCTCTTTTGTATTTTATTATGATAGATAATTTTATGCTGATCTGTTTTCATATTTTTAATTATTTGTTTAGAGCTTTTATCAATTTTCTATTGAATTTCCAATTTCCTGGTTTTTAATGGAATTTGGAAAAGTCTGTTTTGCCCCTGGGCCAACCTGTCAGTGGAGCCCAGTGGTTTGGCTAGACCAGCTCGGGTCCAACCGACCCGAGCAGTCGGTCGCTCACTCCCTCGCCACGCGCCACTCGTCCTAACCCTAATCCCCTCCGCTCTCACTGGCGACCTGCGTCGCCCGCACCGTCGCCGGTCGATTCCGGCGGACTCCGGCCGCCATGGCCTACGCCATGGGGCGCAATCGACGCGCCTCTCGACGGCGGTCATCTTCATCCGCGTCGATCTGGAGCGGGCGCTGCTCCAGCTCGTCTTCGTCCTCCCTCGCGGCGGCTAGGGTTACGGGATCCGCTCGATCCCGCCGTTCCTGGCGCTCCTGGTGCTTGGACTCCGCCCTGGCTTCGCCGCCGTGGTGCGGTTGGTGCCGTGGTGTCGCCATGGCCCGGCTTGGCCTGGCGCCGCCGTGCTCCGGCGCGTGCCGCCGTAGCCGCCATGGCCGTGTTCCTCCGTTACTCGTAAGTGTACACCGCCTCCCTTCTGCTCTACTGCTTGATCTTTCTCTCTCCCCTTCCTTCTAGACTAGCTCTGGCCATTCTTGTTGTTCCTTGTGCCCGTGCTGCTCTGCCTACCTGCGCCATGGCTCCTAGCTGGCTCTACAACTATGCATATGCTGCTTACTGTGCTGTGATTACCATGCTTCTGTGTTTCCTAGCTGTTTCTGTTCATTTTCATCTCTGGCTGTGGCCCTCCTGTGATTGCTCATGAGCATCCAGTGATGCTCATGGCCTACTGGCATGCTCCTATTCTTTTTACTGTCACTAGGGCATACTGTGTGTGCTTAATCCTGTCCCTGGCTTGATTGTGGTGGTTAATTCTTGCATATTAGCAAGTGCCAGTGCCTCTGGGCTAGTTCATTGAGTTCAGATTCATGATTATGCTCCATTGAGCTGTACTGTTTGCTTAGCAGTGTGATTCAGTGATGAATTGTCATGTGCTTTTCTTGTATATTGTGATCCTTTGGTTCATCAAGCCTTTGATGTGCTTCTGGATACAATTATAAAGCCTGATGCCCTTATCTGTGATGCAATTGTTCAGTTATTTAATTATCTGTTCATGTGTTAATTGCTTAGAAAGAGTTCTAGCATGCAGTAGCATGCTCTATCAAGCTTCTGGTGTTCATATGATCACCAGTTGCTTGTAACAGCTGCCCTTTGGTGTCTGTGCCTCACTGTTGCTCTCTTGTGTATCACACAGGCCTGGCCTGATGTGTGTTGTTGCTTGCTTAAGCATCAATTGATGCCTGTCATGATCCATTTGATCATTGGCAAGACCCTGGTGCATCAATTGCTTGTCTGTTTCATTTATCTGTTTATCCTTGCTTGATTAGATGGATAAATGATGTGAACTGAGATTTAGTGATGATCATCTCACTGGATTTGGTAGGGTTAGATGGATACCAACACCTGGTTGTGTACCCTAACCCTCCTTTTGAACCCTACTGGGTGATGATATCTGTGCATGGTTTCTTTGTTGGAATTGGTTAAGGGTTGAGGTGATCCTGGCAGTATACATGTGCTGCCCTGGGATGGCTCCCCTATCTGTTGGCTTGTTGTTACTTACCAAATGTTGTCTGGTGATCCATTTATTGGATGGCCAGAACTCTTGATGTTGAAAACAAACAGACAGTATTCTGTCTATGTCTGATGGTTTTACCTAGGTCAATAGGTGCTTTGTGATCCTGATTGGCTGCAAGGAATAATTCCATGCTCGATTTCTCTGGTTTTGACACTGTGTTGTCATAACCAGTGTTCCCTGGTTTATTTTCCTGTTAGCCTTAGTTGTACTTGCTGGCACCAATTGGTTTAGTAACCAAATGATGATACACCTAGGGTTTTCTACCCTTCTGTGCTCCTGTGATGCAATCATGCTTAAGTATGAGCAAGATATGATCTTGCTCAGGCTCTTGTGTGGTATACCTCACTCCAGCTCCTAGAATTAAGTGTTGTTGTAGAGGATTGCTTCTGTGATGCTTGGTTTGCTTGCCCTTCTCCTCCTTACAAGCTTGTGGTGCTTTACTCCATTTGGTACTTGCTCACAGCTGACAGTTTTTTGGTGAAACTGTCCCTGGATGGTTTCTGGTGGCTTGTGGTTTTTCCTGTTCTAAGTGTTCTTGGTGTTCTTGATGAACTTACCACTGCTGCTGTCGATGGATGAACAAATGGCTAGGGTTTGGGCTCTGGAAAGGTTAAATATGGTGCTTCTGTGCTCTCCCTGGTCGACAGCTTGGCCTGGTCACTTTGGTGACTCACCGATGATGTGTGAGTGTCTTTGTGCCACATGCACAACCAGTGCCTGGGTGTTGAGCATGCACACCTGATGTGTGTGCTGCTTGTGTGTCTGTGTGAACCAGATCCTGTGAATCTGGCTTGGAAAGGATCAGCTCGGCAGAGCTATGATATTATCCACCATTTTAACTTCTTTTCTAACCTGCCAAGTGGCTTTGCCACTTGGCATAATTTGTTCTTCTTTGTGATTTTGTGCAGGGATCATCCATTGAGCAAAATGGACAAGGAATTCATCAAATACAAGATCAAATGAGGATGACCTTGTAGAATTTAGACTAGGATTATTAACTTGTAATTTTTCTTTATTTTCCTTTCTTCTATTCTGCCCATTTATGTAATGTGTTGTATTATTCTTTTATTTCACTTATGAATATTGTAATGACATTGTAATGTGTGTGATGATCAATAAAGCTCAAAGTTTTCTCTAATGAGCTTTACTTTAATATAATTGTTCATCTTGTTTATTATTGATTATATACTTAATGAATTTCCTCAATTGAATTATTTAAGGTAATTATTTAATGTTTGAATTTGAAATTCAAATTCAACCTTGGTTTGAATTCAACCATGTCATATTATTTAGAATTCAATCAAGCAAACTCTCCCCTCTCTTCTCAAAACCCTAAACTAGTGAAGTGAGATGCAAGTTTGTCGCACTCTCGAAACCCTAACCCTGTAAGGTGTCGAGAGAGAAACTTGTCCCCCTTCGATGCAGTTTTTGTTTAAAAGCGCGAAATTTCCCCAGAATTTACTATGCAATGCACATCCCTTTCTAAAATCTACCCCTCGATCGTCTCTAAACCTGGGACATTACAGTAGTCCCCTGTAGGTATAAGAGGTAGAAGGGTTTTGGATGAGATTGATCATGTAACCATCCATATGTATCGAGATTTGAGGATATTTGTGTCTGAGCGTTGGTACACCTTTGCTATGTTTAGTTCTTGCTACTAGGGCCCGAGTGACATTATTTCAGTATTGAACCTATATTGCTTTATTATATATATGAGGTTTGTATCTATTTGCAAGGTGTATTACTTGTTATTATGTTGACCATGCGAATCCGTAAGGTGACAGATAGAGAAAGACAAGGGGAATATGTGATAGTTCGGGGATTATGTGTGGTCATGAATCTTACCGCTTTGTTCCGGTATATTCGAAAGGGTAGACATTAATTGCTTATAGTTCCAAGTTGGCCCCGGTAAAATGGGCAAGCAGGATAAAAGATGTTATGCAAATTCTCTTAGTAAGTACGCATGACTATATTTGGATCACACACCTACCCACAAATGAATGAGAGATGAATGCTATGTTAGTTGGATTAAATTATATGATCAATATTATCCATATATTTCTCCATTGCTGCCTCATGCCTACACTTTTAGCCACTGAAAGTTACATACTACTACTTCCGGTAAAAAATTGAAAATATACTGCTTTTATTTATTGTTTGTTTTTTACTTCTTTGAATCAACTACTATAAAATCATCTCTTTCTTTTTGAGTTCATTGATATACATGTGTTGTTGAGAGTGACTTCTCAATTGCTAAAGTCTTATTGGTATTCTTGTGTTCCCCTTGAGTCGAACTATAAATTTAGGTAATACTTTCTATCAAAGATTTGAGCGATCCTCTATATTTGTGGGCATCAGTATGACATTTGTTAGACTTGTGTGGTTGAACCAACAAAGAGATATTTATTATAGATTTACATAGTCACAATCACATACAAACACACACACCCTAATATTTCTAAGTGGCTCAATTTATTCTGTAAATGAATGTGAGTTTGCCATGTTTTGATGTTCTTTAGCTTTAAAAATAGTTCACTTCAAAAGGTGTCTTTTAGCTTTAGTGATGAAAAAAAAATTCCATGACAAAATATAGTTTGACTTTAGCATTTGTGTACCCGTAATGATAGAGATTTGCAATTGTATAGTGGTGAACTCTGAGTTTTGACACTATCGGCGTGGCTATGTTGTTCAAGTTGAGTGATCCAATAAAAGTAATTGTCAGTTAAAATTGTATGTTAATTGCCTTATCAATTAAAAAATAGGTGAGCATTAGTAACAATGATTTGCAAAGGGGTAATAGAGCTTAGTATAAATTTTAAATGACTGTTTATTTTAACTTACCTTGCACCCACAAAAAATCAAACCTATCCGGGTGGCCATCTTCTACTTAAGTTAAGGAGCTTCATATGCACTTAAACCCTAGAAGATCGTGACTCTAGAAGGAGTATCTTGGCCCTCATGTTTATGGAAGATGTTGTATTCAATAGACGTTTACTTTTGGAACAAATGTTCACTGGATTTTGCGTGTTGATGAATCTTTCATGCTAACTATTTAAATATATTATATCTTTGTTCTTTTTTGTTTATTACCTTGCAATGTAAAAAAAAATCTTAAGCCTATGCGTATTGGAGAATAATGATCCATGGTTGCGATTAGACATGCATGGAATCTATGTGCGAAAATATTTAGGCAAGTCAAATTAACAAAAATTCGATAATCATAATCATTGTCAACAAGTTGAAGAGAAGGTGAATAAAATATACTAGCAATGATCGCGCGGCGGCACGCCGCGCCATATGGTGGCTGTTTGGTTGTATTCTTTGACGGTAAATGTTTGTGGGTTCTTACTGTGTCTAACTAATGTAGTTTATTTTTTATCTATTCATTTGAATGTGATTTTGTATAGATTGTCATTTTGCACCATTTTGAAAATGGTTAAGGTCCATTGGTTGTTACTGGAGGTGCTTGAAGACATGGACATTGCATTCTGGGGGTGCACTCGTTGAGATTTTTTGGGTCTTCGTCACCATCGATGCAATTTCCCAAGTAGTAATCAATGTAACCGAAATGCCAAGAAGATATATGTGAGACCAGGGAAACAATAATAGAGTCAGAGAAGCTTCATGTACATATCAAGCTGTTAGAAGCATATGTTACTAAAATCAACTAAATACCAGATGTTTAAGCAGTCCCTTTGATATCAGCAAATCCTCAGAATAAAAAACCAAAAAGATGCTCACGCAGTATCTCCCACTATTGAGGGAGAACCATACTAATGAAACAAACACATGCATCAAATGAAAAATTCACCATGCAAATCATCAAATATCTTAATGGACCCTTTAAGCTTTATGATGATTGGTTCAGTTGAAAACATTCTTTCTGCACTACTACATAGATCTGCAATCTCATCAAAGTCCAAGAAGAATTTGCCTTCGCCTGACAAATTACCTGTTTAAGAGACTCGCAATTACCTGTTTCAAGAGAGTTGCAATTACCTATTTAATTATACCAAAAGGATAACCTTAAAAGTAGAATAGAAAAAAGAGAATTTCCTGTGACGAAGTGTTACTTATATCACACAAATATGAAAGTGAACTATATAACCATGTGCCATAAAGATTCTTGAAATCTACAATACAATATTCTAGCATGTTCTGCTTTCCACAAGTAACTTTATTTTTGCAAAGTAGGCATTTGCTGATCCAATAGTTCTAGCCGCTCTTGTATTTTCAGGTCTGCCATAGATAAACCTTCTTCCTTTGGTTTCAAACTGGTCGTTTGGCAGCTGCCTAACCATACAACCTAAGGAGTTTCTTGTCTCTGCTGCTACCACAACCTACAAAAGTATGTTATCAAGCATTCCACAAAGCAACCTAAGATAAACAGTTCAGAAAAGAGTCTATAAGATGCAGCGTATGGTCTGTCAATTGAGGAATAGTCCACCAAGATGAAAATAAACAATCTGGGGACTTTTTTAAAGGACATGGAATCAATAAGACTACAGATTCAGATGAATTGTATATTCTACTCACCGCTCAATGGCGTAGCGAAACTATAGGAGATGGTCTTGAATTAATTGCAAGAGTAATCTCAAGTTTGATGAGATATGGACGCTGCTTCACATTTGGTGCCGCATGTGAAGACTGCTCTCTGTCAGCTGAATACTTCATCTCACCTTAAACTTGTGTGGCCTTTATATTAGCTAAAGTTGCACTAATCACCTTAGCCTCTGCAACAGATCCTTTGAAACATAAAAAATCCTCTCAAAATAGATATCAACGTGATGCAATTTTCAAAATATCTTTAACAATGTCAACTAATATGAAAACATCATATAGCTCTGAATGAAATTACTTGTGAAAACCCTTTGTATCTCCATTACATGCTATGAAGTAAATTATTTGCAGTTGCTAACATATGAATTGCTAAATTTACTTTAAATTGCACAATATTTAAAAAATGCAAGACATTTGTCTCTCTCGCTCTCTCTCTCTCCCCCTCCTTTCCTGATCGAACAGAAAAAATACAATGAACGTAGCAATAGTTGGAGCATAAACAGCTGGACATATGCAGCAGTTGCAGCAGCACTCTCTTTTGGAACTGGATGGTCACCAGGAGCGGCTGCACACTGCCCGATCTAAGCAAGGAAACCAAAATCCCCCAACAATTCAGAGTATGATTCCAAGGAGTGATTTGATGTGGTAGTGGGTTAGGAGGCCGCTGACTGCCAGTAGTGTGTCAAGGTTGTCGTAGCGCAGGGGGTGACACCTTCGCCGAGAAAATTCAAGAGAGTCACTTTCACTGAAATTTGAATATAGAGAAATCATATTGTTGGTGTAGAACATTAAGAAGAAATATCCATTATAAAAGAAATAAATAGTTATCAAAGCCTTTTTTTCAATGGCAAGTACTTTTACTGAAAGCAGTGTCGTGGAAGAATAATTTAAACATTGGTTTGAACTACAATGTGTCAGATATAAACATTAAAAAAAGTTGTATGAGATCATATTTGATTAACCAAATCAAGTATCCATTAGCATGACCGAAACAGCACATGAATTTTCACAAGAACTACACACAAAGAAGTACAATTTAATAGAAGAGAACGTAAAAAATAAATGGACAGAGAAGGGGAGCCGCGCGCACACCTTTGTCCTTTGACGACTCAAACATGGACGGCAGAGAAACTGGAAGCAAGCCCGAGCCAATGGATGCTGTCGGCACGGCTGCATCCCTCCACACGTCGGACCAGCAGCAGGCCATCCCTCCACAAGCGGACCAGCAGGTGGGACCTCGCTGCCACCATCCTGGGGGACGGCATGAGCGTCTCGACGACGGCCGCAGATGCGAAGGATCGGGTGCCACCGTCCTGGCGGGGGATGACAGGAGTGCCTCTGCCGTAGAATATGTCGAAGCTTATTTAAATCAAACTCTCAAAATGACATTTTAACTTGCGGTTGGACATGTACTCATCTGTTTATGCAACAGGGTATAAGATACAAAGCATTTAGCATTTTTTTATATCTCATTTTCAGATATTTAACATAAGGCAAATGATTATGCACTGTAATGTGAATAGAACACGATAACGTAAGGTCAAATCGCTTAGTTCATGACTGACTGTACATTAGTTAATGGATATGAAGTAAAAGCTAAAGCTAGGAAAGGAGAGTCGTCAACAAAAGATTGACACATATTCTGCTTCTTGTCTGAACGACTATGCAAACTATGAAATATCAAATTGAAGATATGAATTCTATTACCAGAATATAAATCTCAATATATTTCATCAAGCAAATGACAGTAAGATATACCATCAGAACTCAAATTCAGAAGGAAGTGTATCCTACTTCATCGTATGCAGTGGCAAAGAAATATTATTCGGTAATTCATTGTTTCATTTAACGCTTTGCACAACAAAACAGAACAATCTACAGTTCAGACTAAAACTGTTTGTCCTCCTTTTGCCAAGTATTTATGCTTCTGCTTTAGTAGAAATTGCAAGCTATGGTAATATTTGTATTTTTAGGTTTAAATTTAATCCAACATTTTTTTTCTCTCTTAATCATATGTCCTGCTTTTATATGCATATATGCCACTGCAGCAACACTTACTCCACAAGACATGTTATTTCTGTAGCTCATGCTCTATCACAGTTATATTTGGTTTTGATTTTACATCAAACCATTATGTGCAATACATTTGAACACTTCAGCAGCAAGCACGTGGGGTTTTATCTAATCGAACTAATTAAATTGTCACATGTAAACAAATCCTGAACCTATTTACGAAATTAACTACTTGCTAGCAGCCATACCAAGCCCCTACCTTCTCCCTCGCAGGCTCAGGTGCAGTACTCCCCTCAGAAACAGGGGCAAGAAGAACAGTCCGAGGGGCATCATCGAGACAAAGAAGACATCAGCACCGTGGAGGCCATCCAGTACATGAAGCCCTGCAGCAAACTGTTAGTGTGTCGGTGGGCATGAAGGGGTAAAAGAGCCGCACATCCAGGATGGCCATGGCGACTGCTCAATATGGCCGAGTTCCATCCCGAGCAGGAGGTCCAACACAAACAGCAGTATTTGGTTCTCCAGCGCAGTCGGGATTGGCGAAGACCGGGTCATGCTGCGTACCTCTACTCGCCCCCAAACCCATTGGCGCCGTGCAGCGTGTCGTGGTAGATCTCAAGCAGGAACATCTCCCTCAACGACCAGCACAAGGCAGTGGATCAACTCGTCCCCGGGCATCCAGGAGACGCAGCCTAGCGACAGATCTCTCCTCGCCTTGAGAACGCCCAAACTCCTCGAGGCTGCCCCGTTCCTCTCCACTTCATCGGCAAGCGAGCCGCCCAGCACGAACTCGAGGAAGAGGCTAGCGATGGTACTCTCCGCTGCGGGAGCCAAGGTAGGCGAGCAGAGCGATGCCTCACGCCATAGCTGCACTTCCCTAGAGATGGCGCCCGCCGACTTTACCGAGAGCATCTCGTCTTCGCCGGCTGTGAAGGGCGAGGGGCGGGGCTGACGCCTAACGGGCCTAGGCGTCGGCATGGGCAAGGCCCTGCAGGCCGAAAACTGAACCACAAAAACTCAATTAACCCAACGAATCAAACTTGAATCATAACAACAAATCGATCCTGAGAAGCAATCCACACAGATCTAGGAAGAACTGAAAATGGCCAGAAAAAAGAATCGTACCTCCTTTCAAGAACTTTGGTGGAGAGGAGATGACGGTGTTGGCTCAGCACCCATGGTGAGCTTCGATGAGGCATGGTGGCCCGCATCGTTTTCGCAATGGCCGCTCACCACGGGGTCGAGGAGCAGCCACCAGTGCTGCTGGTCGTTGTGCGCCGACCTGGCGAACCATACGGCTGGTTCGAGTGCCGCCGTCCAGGAGGAGAGCTACTGCAGCGGTGGGGGACGGCGGGAGCGCGTCGGTGATGAGCAAGGCCGGCCATGGAAAGGCGTGTGCGCGGAAGTATATGGGCAGCGGGGATAGAAATGGGGCTTTCATAAGAGGAAGAAGAAGGGAGGACGTGGCGGTTGGACTCGACGGGAGTCTTCTAAACCGTCCAACACGCGTAGGAAAGATGGTCAAAGCGGTGGGGCAAATCCACGACGCAAACAGCAAAAGCCACATACCTAATGTACCAACGAAACTCAGCGCCAAATCAGCAGAGAAGATAACAGATCATAAAATTTTCTAGATGTCACCCAAACTGTACACAGAAGAAACGCTGCGGAAATCAACCTTAAAGTAGCATACGTGTCAACACCAGGTGAAATCGAAAAAGGACCCCAAAATTCTCACAAAAAAGATGTTTGTTCCCAAATAATATAGTAGTTATACAATGGCAAGGGCAGTTAGCAAAAGTAGCTCAACACCGTCAACTATGTATTGACCTATGAACTTTCTACTCACCAAATTGCTATGACAAGGGCATTTAGCAAAAATAGGTCAACACCGTGAACCATGCATTAAGCAGTGTAGTTGTAACGCCTTGATGGAGGGCCTGATAAAAAAGGGACAGTTACTTTTTCTGGAATAAGGTCATTATGTGTTGAACTTTGTGTCTGGAGTCATCTTTATCATTTTTCATGGAGAGGACGGCGTAAAATTGTACACTAGAAATGGACATGTGCCACGAGGAAGTAGGCTACACGTTGTGTATGTGTGTGTGCGCGTGTGTGCGTGTGTACAATACTCTTTTAATAAGATGGGCGACATTCTATAATATTAGTTTTTTTGCGGGGTTCTATAATACTCCCTCCGTCCCATGAAACGTGTCTTGGGTTTATTAAAATTTGGATGTATTTGGATGCTATTTAGTGTCTAGGTACATTCAAATCTAGACAAATTTTAGATAACTTTTGTGCGATGGAGGAACTATTAGTTTTATCTATAAAAAAAGTCATCCAATGCTCACCTCTCGTAGAAGTTCACCTAACCGAGAGGAGAGCAATACAAGCCTACCAACTCTATAGGAACACAATGGGCTAAAATGCAAATGAACCCATGCCATTTTTTAAATGCAATAAAACCCCTTATAAGCAACATCCATCTCGAGATTGTGGCTCGAAGTGCACGGTCGACACCCGACCATGCCCAACTGCTCCCATGCAGGAGGCGACCCAGCAGCATGCTTGCATCCAACCAGTTCTCGTTCCACCATCGACATTGTTACTTCAATGAGCTCGTGTGTTGGAGAAAAAAAACGAAGGATGGCAAATGAGAATACAAAACATACTAGGAGATGTGTATGCAAAATATGCATTTACTCTATTATCCTTGGTGGGACCCCAACCCTCCACCTTGTGTATTGAACAAGCATGGTCCGAACAGCTAAGAACTTGCAGCGGATAATTTGCAATTTTTGAGAACCAAGATGTTCACATTCAATCTTTTAGTGCAAACTTAGCACCTCTGAAAAATATTTGACCTTCATTGCATTTCACTCAACTTCAACCATAAATCCAAATGCTCATAGTTATTTATCAAACCAACTATTTCTTGTCACTCACATTGAGTTTGAGATCAGAGTTTCGTCTATTTTTAGGAGTCATAGAATTGAACGCATGTCCTAGGACCGGACTGAGAGTGCATTGAGACACATTTCCCCTACCATAGAGTACACAATATTTTGCATAAAATATAATGCACACATTCTGAAATCACCACACGTACGCTTTTTGAACTTATAAAATATTTTGGGTCTGTTTGGTTCCTAGCTATAATTTGCCAAGCTAAAATTTGGCATCCTTAATTTATTTAACATGTGTTTGATTTTTGTCACACCTTGGCTTGCCACACTTTATTGCATGTATGATTCACTTGTTATAGACTCAACATTTTTGCCAACTTCTGCTAAAGTATAGCTTTAATATTTTAAACCATATTTTTGTGGCTAACCACACTTTGGCTTGGTAAACTGTGGCTAGTAACCAAACAAACCTTTCATTTTAAAAACCTATACGGAGTAAAATATTTGAATACCTTGTTCTATACTCCCTCCGTTCCTTTCTATAATGCCTATTGTTTTTCGCATTTGTTTCATAATATAAGAGTAAAGCTATGTTTTTTTGCGAAGAACATCTCCTCCCTCCGTTCCTCCCTCTTACTCATCTCTCTCACATCTCCTCGCTCTCACGTCTCACGCCTCCTCTCTCTCACACATCTCACGATAAGATCATCTCTCTCTCGGCTCCTATCTCACGAATTCTCTCTCTCCCATGGACTCGTCCGCTGCCCTTTGCATGGTGAAGGGGGACAAGACCGTGCCCGACGTTCCCACAGCTGAAAAGGAGAAGGCGGCGCCCGACGTTCCCATAGTTGAAGAGGAGAAGACGGTGCCAGCCGTTCTCGTAGTTGAAGAGGGCAAGGCGGCGCCAGACGTTCCCATAGTTGCATCCTCCTCCGCCTCCTCGCGGAGGGTATCCCAGTTGATCCACCCTTCCCGGCGACCGACCATTAGTTGCGGCGAGATGGGAATTCGGATCGCAGGTGGAAGAGAGAAGGGATTGACGAGGGATGAGATGGCCATGGGGATGGGCAGTATTTATAGCCCCGCTACCGATAATTTGAAGTTCAAATATTTGGCTCATTGGCGCTGATGTGGGCATTACCCTTCGGGTAACCAATGTTGCTCTACCCTACACGGTCCAACTGGAGGCCCATGAAGGTACCTGATGGCAAGATGGGCCACTAGGACGGTGCGGCGGAAGATTACTTGGAGTACAATACACGGAAGAAGCCGAGCAAGGAAAGATTGGAGATAGATCTATTGTAAACCTACTCGTACTCGATTAGACCTCTCGGGACCTGGCCACCTATATAAAGGCCAGGAGAGGGGCTATCAAGGGACACAATCAACCTTAGCAATACTAGCCAGCAGAAGCTTAGAACTAGGTTACCCTAGCAACTAGCGTCTCGACGAGATTACAGCCAAACTATTCGGCACCCCATTGTAACCTGTTTTCATCATAATCAAAGAACAGACAGGCAGGACGTAAGGGTTTTACCTCATCGAGGGCCCCGAACCTGGGTAAATCGCTCTCCCCGCTTGTCTGTGTACCGATGTCTCGTGTCAGCTTGCAGGATTCCATCAACCCTAAGCCCCTATCGGAGGGCATTGCCGAGGAGCACCCTCGACAATTGGCGCCGTCTATGGGAAGCCAGTCGGCACAAGGCAGGGCATCGGCAGATCCGATCATGACACCGGCGGCTTCGCCGGCAACTTCATCAGCAACTTCGTCGACACCATCGTCACCAATCCTGGGAAGCCCGATTCGGTTCCTACGAGTTTACTCCACACAGCGATTCCTCCCGCTCGAACTTTTCAGATCTACAAGGGAACATGGAGATGACCTTCGGCAGCGTCCACTACAACATCAACGCAGAGGGAATTCTTTGACTGTTGGAATCCCCCACTTCCGGATCGATGAGTTCAAGCGCGTCATCGTCACTCGATCTGTCGGCTGGTCTGACGGGATCGGCGTGCTCACCCGTGCCCTCGACTCCCCGCTCGGTGTCCTCCATGTCGGTAGGGTCGGATGATTCCTCATCTTCGAAACTAACTTCGTACTACTGCCTGAACTGCGACACCAGGCACGGGCTGGGATCTAGCGACAAGCCGTTCATCTGCAACGCCCAGTATTCATCGGGAGAGGACAGTATCGACAGCACCATCCAGGGAACCACCCGAAGAACGGCACACCATCAGGTTTATGTCGCCAATAACACGGGAAACACAAGGCGCAGAGGAGACGAGGACCATACCCCCCGTTCCAGTAGGAGGGCGAGTTTTGAAAACAGCGCCAGCAACCGCGACAGCGATTACACCATCGCGGATGAGGAATGGGCAGCAGCAAGGGCAGCAGTGCTCAACAACACGTCGCTCCCCGCAGGAACTTTGGTTGGAACCCTCAATGCTTATCGCTCCATACTAGAGAAAAACCGGGAGCACCTGTCGAAAGAGCAAGCCACCCTCGAGAGACGCCTATCTGCAGTGGATCGATCCAGCGAACGGCGAAGGGGCTCGCAAGGGAGTGCCTCCCGAAACACTCAGGGAACAGGCAAGCATCGGTCGAGACTATCCAGGCTTTCAGAAGATGACGCCAGAGAAATAACATCGAATCTGACCAAATCCTTCATGACTATGGATACCGCCGGCATGCCACGGCCGAAACCCGTTGCAGGAGCAACGGCCAACCTCGCCGCTTACCTCATCAACCAGCGCCCCAAAGGATCCATGGCTCAAGCTCATCGAGGTGCCCTGGAAAGTCTCGCAATATTGGGGAACAACCTAGTCCCGCCAAAGGAAAAGACCACCGTCCAAGGCAGTGGTGAAGGAGATATGCCCTAGAGGCAATAATAAAATGGTTATTATTTATATCTTTATGTTTATGATAAATGTTTATATATCATGCTATAATTGTATTAACCGAAACATTAGTACATGTGTGATATGTAGACAACAATGAAGTCCCTAGTATGCCTCTTAAACTAGCTTGTTGATTAATGGATGATTAGTTTCATAATCATGAACATTGGATGTTATTAATAACAAGGTTATATATCATTATATGAATGATGTAATGGACACACCCAATTAAGCGTAGCATAAGATCTCGTCATTAAGTTATTTGCTATAAGCTTTCGATACATAGTTACCTAGTCCTTATGACCATGAGATCATGTAAATCACTTATACCGGAAAGATACTTTGATTACATCAAACGCCACTGCGTAAATGGGTGGTTATAAAGGTGGGATTAAGTATCCGGAAAGTATGAGTTGAGGCATATGGATCAACAGTGGGATTTGTCCATCCCGATGACGGATAGATATACTCTGGGCCCTCTCGGTGGAATGTCGTCTAATGTCTTGCAAGCATATGAATAAGTTCATAAGAGACCACATACCACGGTACGAGTAAAGAGTACTTGTCAGGAGACGAGGTTGAACAAGGTATAAAGTGATACCGAAGATCAAACCTCGGACAAATAAAATATCGTGTGACAAAGGGAATTGGTATTATATGAGAATGGTTCATTCGATCACTAAAGTCATCGTTGAATATGTGGGAGCCATTATGGATCTCCAGATCCCGCTATTGGTTATTGGTCGGGATGAGTACTCAACCATGTCTGCATAGTTCACGAACCGTAGGGTGACACACTTAAAGTTGGATGTTGAAATGGTAGAACTTGAATATGGAATGGAGTTCGAATATTTGTTCGGAGTCCCGGATGAGATCCCGGACATCACGAGGAGTTCCGGAATGGTCCGGATAATAAGATTCATATATAGGATGTCATTTTATGTGAATTAAAATGACGCGGAAGGTTCTATGGAAGGTTCTAGAAGGTTCTAGAAAAGTCCGGAAGAAACCACCAAGGAAGGTGGAGTCCACATGGGACTCCACCTCCATGGCCGGCCAACCCTAGTGGGGGTGGAGTCCCAAGTGGAGTCCCCCTTAGGGGGCCGCCCACCCCCCCCCCCCCATATGGGAGGTGGAACTCCCACCTCTAGTGGAGTCCTAACTTGGGTAGGTTTTCCCACCATATGGAAGGTTTTTGGTTCGGGTCTTATTCGAAGACTTGGAGACCAACACTTGGGGTTCCACCTATATATAGAGGGGCCAAGGGGAGGGGGCCGGCCACCCCAAGACCACAAGCTGGCCGCCCCATTGAAGTGGCCGGCCACCCCCTCCCAAACCCTAGCCGCCCCCTTCTCCTCCATATCTTCCGCATAGCTTTAGTGAAGCTCCGCCGGATTTCTCCACCACCACCGACACCACGCCGTCGTGCTGTCGGATTCAAGAGGAGCTACTACTTCCGCTGCCCGCTGGAACGGGGAGGTGGACGTCGTCTTCATCAACAACCGAACGTGTGACCAAGTACGGAGGTGCTGCCCGTTCGTGGCGCCGGAACCGATCGTGATCAAGATCTTCTACGCGCTTTTGCAAGCGGCAAGTGAACGTCTACCGCAGCAACAAGAGCCTCATCTTGTAGGCTTTGGAATCTCTTCAAGGGTGAGACTCGATAATCCCCTCGTTGCTACCGTCTTCTAGATTGCATCTTGGCTTGGATTTCGTGTTCGCGGTAGGAAAATTTTTGTTTTCTATGCAACGTTATCCTACAAGTGGGTCGAAACATCATGCGAGAGATGCTCGGGACGAAATCACCCAGAGCAAGATCGACAAAGCAAGGCGGCGACGCGCCGCTAGGAAGGACGACGACAGCGATTCTTCGGATGAAGACCAGGAGTACGACGGCGAACTCAGGGGAGCCGACTGTCTAAGTTACAAGATCCGCGAAGCAATGCCGCCCAAAAAGTTTAAGCCTACCCCTACCGATGCTGCCAAGTACGATGGGCAGCAAGAACCAAGATCCTGGATAGACGACTACCTGCAGACTGTGATCCTGCACAAAGGAAACCAGATAGCAGCAATGCAATGCTTACAGCTTTACTTGAAGGATTCAGCACGGGCCTGGCTAAGGGGGCTGCCGAAAGGTTCTGTTAAATCATGGGACGACCTAGTAGATGCCTTCGTTGCCAACTTCCAAGCAACATACAAGAGGCCCGTCGGGATCGAAGAGCTGCGGAATTGCCGGCAGAAGCAGAAGGAGTCGATGCGTTCATACATCGGGAGATTCACAAAGCTCATGAACGCTGCCGAAGACGTATCTGTCGACAGAGCAATCGACGCTTTCAGCGACGGCGTTCAGCGGGAAAGCTACATAGAAGAACTTGGGCGCAAAAAGCCAAAAACCATAACCAAATTAATGGAAATCGCCAACAGTTGGGCTGATGGTGAGGACAACGTACGAAGGCCACGGCAGCGCAGTGATGACGAAGACGACGACCATCCGAAACACGACTCGGGTGGCCGAAGGGATCGTCACAAGAGAAGAAAGAACCGCAACTACGATGATAATAATCTGGTAGCCGCAGGATATTCCGATCGGCAAGACGATCGAGACGATAGGCACGACGGTAACCGGAACAACTCTGGGAACCGTGGTAACTATAAACCACGACAGCAGAGGACTCCCGAATTACCCTACGCTGAGCAGATCGACGCCCCCTGTTACCTGCATTCGTATGTCGATTCCAAGGACGGCAAAACGAAGTCAAGTCACCTGCTCATGGACTGTCGGCAGTTCCTTGACATGCACAAACTCATCCAGCAGTCAGGCCAGCAACAGCTACCACCACCACCCCCACCTCCACCGCAGCATCAAGTCCAGCAGGCTCAACCCCATCAACCCAACGAGGCGTTCCCACCACCACGTGGACAGATGAGCATGATCCATAGGACAGGTGTTTCGAAAAGGGAGATGAAGAAGCTCACCCGAGAGATCAACTTGGCAGAAAGCATCATGGCAAACATCCCCGAGTACGTCGAATGGTCTTCTCAGAACATTACGTTCAGTCGAGCAGATCACCCGATGACCATACCAAAACCAGGACACGCTACCTTGGTAGTCGAAGCACAAATTGGGGGGTTCAAGATGAGCAAAGTCTTCATGGATGGTGGAAGCGGGTTAAACCTGATATTTGTCGACACAATTAGAAGTATGGGGATCACCATGAGCATGCTGGAAGAAACAGACACCTGCTTCCACGGGATCCTTCCAACCGCACCGGACCACTCTCTTGGCAAAGTCTACCTGAATGTTATCTTCGGCAGGGCCGACAATTTCAGGAAGGAAAAGATCGAGTTTGAAGTGGTGAACTGGGAGTCACAGTATCACGCCATACTCGGGAGACCAGCGTATGCCAAGGTCATGGCTGTGCCGCATTACGCATACCTCAAGCTGAAAATGCCTGGGAACAAGGGGACAAACATCACAATCTATGGAAGTTTTTCACGCTCGGACAATTGTGATCGCGACTTTCAGAGGATTGCTGCAAAGTTCGGGCCACAGCAAGAAATCGTCGACCCTCCGCCCAAGCTGTCTTTACGAGAGATCAAGGAAGAAAAAGATGGCAGGGAAACCAAGAAGAAGCCAGCCGCTCTCGCCCTTAAAGCTTCGGCAGCAGAAGCTTCGGCAGCAGAAGCCTCGGCAGCAGAAGCCTCGGCAGCAAAGGGTTCGGCAGTTGATGCCACAGAAGGCTTAGGAGATAGCAAGACGATGGCAACCACCGCTCAAACCCCTGATGAAACCAGCAACGCTGCAGCAATCACTAACGCGGTGAAGAATCCAGAAGAAGAGAAGAACCCCTTCCTTGCCTAAGCAGTTTACTAGCCTTTATTTTCTTTTTCCTTTATTATAAACAGGGCCTTCCCTTTTTCGCCCTATAGCATCATGCTTACTAATAAGAACTTAAGCTTCGATTCTTTGTTAAGCATTGCAGTAACTACAAACTTCTAAGCCCCATCACTATGCAAACATAGTACAGGGCAGAAGATCGCGCTTCAAAAAAGTCTCTACGAGTGCTAAAAGACGTTCACCTTTCCCTCCGCTATAGATGCCTCTACGAGTGCCGTAAATAGCAAGAGTTTGGAAATACATATAAACAACAACCCACGTTCGATATTTTACTTATGGAAATATCAAGGAACAACGGGCTCATCGGCAGAACCACTACACCCGAAATATTCGGGAGTGCCTGTCAAAATTTAAAACGGTTGAAAGCAAAGTTGCGCATACAACAGGTTTAGCAAAACCTGCAACACGAGCTGATCACTCAAAAGATTTGCTAACCAACCAATATACATACATCTAAACGAGCAACTAAGATTCGCTCAAAACTTGCCAACGGCAATAACATGGTAAAAGTACATACGCATGTATCTACCGAATGAGAAGGCATCATTACATAATCCAAACACTTGGATAAAGTAGCCAAATTATCTATTTACAAAACGGACATTAAATCCCTGAAATCACCCTTGCGGAGTTCCTCTTTCTTCAGGTACCCTTGAGTCCTCCTCGAGTCTGTCGACAATTATGTTGGCAGGCAACAATACCCTCGGATACAGTGCCTCCAAGTCTCCAGTCGCATTGGCAATCGACATCAAACTTGCCGAAGGATAACGGGCAAGTACAAGGGCAAGTGTAAACCTGGCCCCTGATACGTCTCCGACGTATCGATAATTTCTTATGTTCCATGCCACATTATTGATGATATCTACATGTTTTATACACATTATATGTCGTATTTATGCATTTTCCGGCACTAACTTATTAACGAGATGCCGAAGAGCCAGTTGCTATTTTCTGCTGTTTTTGGTTTCAGAAATCCTACAAAGGAAATATTCTCGGAATTGGACGAAATCAACGCCCAGGGGCCTATTTTGCCACGAAGCTTCCAGAAGACCGAAAGGGAAACGAAGTGAGGCGACGAGGCGGCGACACGCCAGGGCGGCGCGGCCCACCTCCTGGCCGCGCGTGTTGGAGATATGCCCAAGAGGCAATAATAAAGTGGTTATTATTTATATCTTTATGTTTATGATAAATGTTTATATATCATGCTATAATTGTATTAACCGAAACATTAGTACATGTGTGATATGTAGACAAACAAAGAGTCCCTAGTATGCCTCTTAAACTAGCTTGTTGATTAATGGATGATTAGTTTCATAATCATGAACATTGGATGTTATTAATAACAAGGTTATATCATTGTATGAATGATGTAATGGACACACCCAATTAAGCGTAGCATAAGATCTCGTCATTAAGTTATTTGCTATAAGCTTTCGATACATAGTTACCTAGTCCTTATGACCATGAGATCATGTAAATCACTTATACCGGAAAGGTACTTTGATTACATCAAACGCCACTGCGTAAATGGGTGGTTATAAAGGTGGGATTAAGTATCCATAAAGTATGAGTTGAGGCATATGGATCAACAGTGGGATTTGTCCATCCCGATGACGGATAGATATACTCTGGGCCCTCTCGGTGGAATGTCGTCTAATGTCTTGCAAGCATATGAATAAGTTCATAAGAGACCACATACCACGGTACGAGTAAAGAGTACTTGTCAGGAGACGAGGTTGAACAAGGTATAAAGTGATACCGAAGATCAAACCTCGGACAAGTAAAATATCGCGTGACAAAGGGAATTGGTATTGTATGTGAATGGTTCATTCGATCACTAAAGTCATCATTGAATATGTGGGAGCCATTATGGATCTCCAGATCCCGCTATTGGTTATTGGTCGGAGTGAGTACTCAACCATGTCCACATAGTTCACGAACCGTAGGGTGACACACTTAAAGTTGGATGTTGAAATGGTAGAACTTGAATATGGAATGGAGTTCGAATATTTGTTCGGAGTCCCGGATGAGATCCCGGACATCACGAGGAGTTCCGGAATGGTCCGGAGAATAAGATTCATATATAGGAAGTCATATTCCAAGTTTGGAAATGATCTGGTGCATTTATGGCAGGTTCTAGAAGGTTCTAGAAAAGTCCGGAAGAATGGCACTTTGGAAAGTGGAGTCCCAAAGAGACTCCACTTGCATGACCAGCCAACCCTAAAGGGGAGGAGTCCAAGGTGGACTCCCCTAGGGTGGCCGGCCAACCCACCTCAAGGAAAGGTGGGAGTCCCACCTTGGGTAGGACTCCCTCCTTGAGTAGGTTTCCCACATATGGGAGGTTTTAGTGTTGGGGTCTTATTCGAAGACTTGGACTAGAACTCTTGGGGCTTCCACCTATATAATGAGGGGCATAGAGAGGGGGCTGACCACTTCAAGCCTCAGCCTTGGCCGCACCCCTTAGAGGGCCGGCGCCCAACCCCCCTCTCTCCCCAAACCCTAGCGGTCTCTCTCCTCCACCACATCCCGCACGCTTAAGCGAAGCTCCGCCGGATTTCTCCACCACCACCGACACCACGCCGTCGTGCTGTCGGATTCAAGAGGAGCTACTACTTCCGCTGCCCGCTGGAACGGGGAGGTGGACGTCGTCTTCATCAACAACCGAACGTGTGACCGAGTACGGAGGTGCTGCCCGTTCGTGGCACCGGAAGCGATCGTGATCAAGATCTTCTACGCGCTTTTGCAAGCGGCAAGTGATCGTTGATACGTCTCCGACGTATCGATAATTTCTTATGTTCCATGCCACATTATTGATGTTATCTACATGTTTTATGCACACTTTATGTCATATTCGTGCATTTTCTGGAACTAACCTATTAACAAGATGCCGAAGTGCCAGTTCCTGTTTTCTGCTGTTTTTGGTTTCAGAAATCCTAGTAAGGAAATATTCTCGGAATCGGACGAAATCAACGCCCAGGTTCCTATTTTTCCCGGAACCATCCAGAACACCCGAGAGCCGCGTAGGGAAGCCACGGGGGGCCCCACACCACACCTGGCGCGCCGGAGGGGGCCGCGCCGCCCTATGGTGTGGGCCCCCGTGGCCCTCCTGCGCCGCCTCTTCGCCTATTTAAAGCCTCCGTCGCGAAACCCCGATGCGTTCGACGAAACCCACAGAAACCTTCCAGAGCCGCCGCCATCGCGAAGCCAAGATCTGGGGGACAGGAGTCTCTGTTCCGGCACGCTGCCAGAACGGGGAAGTGCCCCCGGAAGGCTTCTCCATCGACACCGCTGCCATCTCCACCGCCATCTTCATCACCACTGCTGCTCCCATGAGGAGGGAGTAGTTCTCCATCGAGGCTCGGGGCTGTACCGGTAGCTATGTGGTTCATCTCTCTCCTATGTGCTTCAATACAATAATCTCATGAGCTGCTTTACATGATTGAGATTCATATGATGATGCTTGTAATCTAGATGTCATTATGCTAGTCAAGTGAGTTTTACTTATGTGATCTCCGGAGACTCCTTGTCCCACGCGTGTAAAGGTGACAGTGTGTGCACCGTGTGGGTCTCTTAGGCTATATTTCACAGAATACTTATTCACTGTTGAATGGCATAGTGAGGTGCTTATTTATATCTCTTTATGATTGCAATGTATTTTGTATCACAATTTATCTATGTGCTACTCTAGCAATGTTATTAAAGTAGTTTTATTCCTCCTGCACGATGTAATGGTGACAGTGTGTGCATCCGTGTTAGTACTTGGTTTATGCTATGATCATGATCTCTTGTAGATTGCGAAGTTAACTATTGCTATGACAGTATTGATGTGTACTATTCCTCCTACATAAGCATGAAGGTGACAGTGTGCATGCTATGTTAGTACTTGGTTTAGTCGAATTGATCTTTCATGCACTCTAAGGTTATTTAAATATGAACATTGAATTGTGGAGCTTGTTAACTCCGGCATTGAGGGTTCGTGTAATCCTACGCAATGTGTTCATCATCCAACAAGAGTGTAGAGTATGCATTTATCTATTCTGTTATGTGATCAATGTTGAGAGTGTCCACTAGTGAAAGTGTAATCCCTAGGCCTTGTTCCTAAATACTGCTATCGCTACTTGTTTACTGTTTTACTGTGTTACTACTGCTGCAATACTACCACCATCAACTACACGCCAGCAAGCTATTTTCTGGCACCGTTGCTACTGCTCATACTTATTCATACCACCTGTATTTCACTATCTCTTCGCCGAACTAGTACACCTATTAGGTATGTTGGGGACACAAGAGACTTCTTGCTTTGTGGTTGCAGGGTTGCATGAGAGGGATATCTTTGACCTCTTCCTCCCTGAGATCGATAAACCTTGGGTGATCCACTTAAGGGAAACTTGCTGCTGTTCTACAAACCTCTGCTCTTGGAGGCCCAACACTGTCTACAGGAAAAGGAGGGGGGAAGTAGACATCAAGCTATTTTCTGGCGCCGTTGCCGGGGAGGAAAGGTAAAAGGTACTCACACTCCAGACATCAGCTACTAAGCTATTTTCCGGCGCTGTAAGTACTCGAAGCTATTTCCTTTAGATCCTGCAATTGCATCTTTTTGTTTCTTGTTTACACTAGTTTGGCATAATGGACAACAATGAGCTTTTTACTCTATTTCCTGATTTAAGACATGGATGGTTTGATCCGAAAATTAAAAAACCCATGGAACATATTAATATGAACACTTTGAACACCATTGTTGCTAATGATATGGAAAATTCTAAGCTTGGGGAAGCTGGTTTTCATGATCTTTTTATTCCCCCAAGCATTGAGGAGAAAATTTACTTTGATGATACTTTGCCTCCTATTTATGATAATGATATTGGTCTTTTGTTACCACCTGTTATGGAGGATAAATTTGATTATGATTACAATATGCCTCCTATATTTGATGATGAGAATAATAATGATAGCTACTTTGTTGAATTTGCTCCCACTACATCTAATAAAATTGATTATGCTTATGTGGAGAGTAATAATTTTATGCATGAGACTCATGATAAGAATGCTTTATGTGATAGTTATATTGTTGAGTTTGCTCATGATACTACTGAAAGTTATTATGAGAGAGGAAAATATGGTTGTAGAAATTTTCATGTTACTAAAACACCTCTCTATGTGCTGAAATTTTTTAAGCTACACTTGTTCTATCTTCCTATGCTTGTTACTTTGCTCTTCATGAACTTGTTTATTTACAAGATTCCTATGCATAGGAAGCATGTTAGACTTAAATGTGTTTTGAATTTGCCTCTTGATGCTCTCTTTTGCTTCAATTACTATTTCTTACGAGTGCATCATTAAAACTGCTGAGCCCATCTTAATGGCTATAAAGAAAAGAACTTCTTGGGAGATAACCCATGTGTTATTTTGCTACAGTACTTTGTTTTATATTTGTGTCTTGGAAGTTGTTTACTACTGTAGCAACCTCTCCTTATCTTAGTTTTGTGTTTTTTTGTGCCAAGTAAAGTCTTTGATAGAAAAGTAAATACTAGATTTGGATTACTGCGCAGAAACAGATTTCTTTGCTGTCACGAATCTGGGTCTACCTCCCTGTAGGTAGCTCAGAAAATTAAGCCAATTTACGTGCATGATCTTTAGATATGTACGCAACTTTCATTCAATTTGAGCATTTTCATTTGAGCAAGTCTGGTGCCTCGATAAAATTCGTCAATACGAACTGTTCTGTTTTGACAGATTCTGCCTTTTATTTCGCATTGCTTCTTTCGCTGTGTTGGGTGGATTTCTTTGTTCCATTACCTTCCAGTAGCTTTGGGCAATGTCCAGAAGTGTTAAGAATGATTGTGTCACCTCTGAACATGTGAGTTTTTGATTATGCACTAACCCTCTAATGAGTTTGTTTCGAGTTTGGTGTGAAGGAAGTTTTCAAGGGTCAAGAGAGGAGGATGATATACTATGATCAAGAAGAGTGAAAAGTCTAAGCTTGGGGATGCCCCGGTGGTTCATCCCTGCATATTTCAAGAAGACTCAAGCGTCTAAGCTTGGGGATGCCCAAGGCATCCCCTTCTTCATCGACAACATTATCAGGTTCCTCCCCTGAAACTATATTTTTATTCCATCACATCTTATGCACTTTACTTGGAGCGTCGGTTTGTTTTTGTTTTTGTTTGTGTTTGAATAAATTGGATTACATCATGCTTGTGTGGGAGAGAGACACGCTCCGCTGGTTCGTATGAACACATGTGTTCTTAGCTCATAGTATTCATGGCGAAGTTTCTTCTTCGTTAAATTGTTATATGATTGGAATTGGAAAATGATACATGTAGTAATTGCTATTAATGTCTTGGGTAATGTGATACTTGGCAATTGTTGTGCTCATGTTTAAGCTCTTGCATCATATGCTTTGCACCCATTAATGAAGAAATACATAGAGCTTGCTAAAATTTGGTTTGCATACTTGGTCTCTCTAAAGTCTAGATAATTTCTAGTATTGAGTTTTGAACAACAAGGAAGACGATGTAGATTCTTATAATGTTTACAATATGTCTTTTATGTGAGTTTTGCTGCACCGTTCATCCTTGTGTTTGTTTCAAATAACCTTGCTAGCCTAAACCTTGTATCGAGAGGGAATACTTCTCATGCATCCAAAATCCTTGAGCCAACCACTATGCCATTTGTGTCCACCATACCTACCTACTACATGGTATTTCTCCGCCATTCCAAAGTAAATTGCTTGAGTGCTACCTTTAAAATTCCATCATTCGCCTTACAATATATAGCTCATGGGACAAATAGCTTAAAAACTATTGTGGTATTGAATATGTACTTATGCACTTTATCTCTTATTAAGTTGCTTGTTGTGCGATAACCATGTTTCTGGGGACGCCATCAACTACTCTTTGTTGAATTTCATGTGAGTTGCTATGCATGTTCGTCTTGTCTGAAGTAAGAGAGATCTACCACCTTATGGTTAAGCATGCATATTGTTAGAGAAGAACATTGGGCCGCTAACTAAAGCCATGATCCATGGTGGAAGTTTCAGTTTTGGACATATATCCTCAATCTCATATGAGAAAATTATTAATTGTTGTTACATGCTTATGCATAAAAGAGGAGTCCATTATCTGTTGTCTATGTTGTCCCGGTATGGATGTCTAAGTTGAGAATAATCAAAAGTGAGAAATCCAATGCGAGCTTTCTCCTTAGACCTTTGTACAGGCGGCATAGAGGTACCCCATTGTGACACTTGGTTAAAACATGTGCATTGTGATGATCCGGTAGTCCAAGCTAATTAGGACAAGGTGCGGGCACTATTAGTATACTATGCATGAGGCTTGCAACTTGTAAGATATAATTTACATGATACATATGCTTTATTACTACCGTTGACAAAATTGTTTCATGTTTTCAAAATCAAAGCTCTAGCACAAATATAGCAATCGATGCTTTTCCTCTATGAGGACCATTCTTTTACTTTTATTGTTGAGTCAGTTCACCTATCTCTCTCCACCTTAAGAAGCAAACACTTGTGTGAACTGTGCATTGATTCCTACATACTTGCATATTGCACTTATTATATTACTCTATGTTGACAATATCCATGAGATATACATGTTACAAGTTGAAAGCAACCGCTGAAACTTAATCTTCCATTATGTTGCTTCAATGTCTCTACTTTGAATTATTGCTTTATGAGTTAACTCTTATGCAAGACTTATTGATGCTTGTCTTGAAGTGCTATTCATGAAAAGTCTTTGCTATATGATTCACTTGTTTACTCATATCATTACCATTGTTTTGATCGATGCATTCACTACATATGCTTTACAAATAGTATGATCAAGATTATGATGGCATGTGATACGTCTCCGACGTATCGATAATTTCTTATGTTCCATGCCACATTATTGATGTTATCTACATGTTTTATGCACACTTTATGTCATATTCGTGCATTTTCTGGAACTAAACTATTAACAAGATGCCGAAGTGCCAGTTGCTATTTTCTGCTGTTTTTGGTTTCAGAAATCCTAGTAACGAAATATTCTCGGAATTGGACGAAATCAACGCCCAGGGTCCTATTTTTCCACGAAGCTTCCAGAAGTCCGAAGACGAAACGAAGTGGGGCCACAGGGTGCCCAAACCCTAGGGCGGCGCGGCCCCCCCTGGCCGCGCCGGCCTATGGTGTGGGGCCCCTGTGCCCCCTCCTGACTTGCCCTTCCGCCTACTTAAAGCCTCCGTGACGAAATCCCCAGTACCGAGAGCCACGATACGGAAAACCTTACTGAGACGCCGCCACCGCCGATCCCATCTCGGGGGATCCAGGAGATCGCCTCCGGCACCCTGCCGGAGAGGGGATTCATCTCCCGGAGGACTCTACGCCGCCATGGTCGCCTCCGGAGTGATGTGTGAGTAGTCTACCCCTGGACTATGGGGCCATAGCAGTAGCTAGATGGTTGTCTTCTCCCCATTGTGCTATCATTGTCGGATCTTGTGAGCTGCCTAACATGATCAAGATCATCTATCTGTAATTCTATATGTTGCGTTTGTTGGGATCCGATGAATAGAGAATACTTGTTATGTTGATTATCAAAGTTATGTCTATGTGTTGTTTATGATCTTGCATGCTCTCCGTTATTAGTAGATGCTCTGGCCAAGTTGATGCTAGTAACTCCAAGAGGGAGTATTTATGCTCGATAGTGGGTTCATGTCTCCGTGAATCTGGAGGAGTGATAAGAACCACTAAGGTTATGGATGTGTTGTTGCCACTAGGGATAAAACATTGATGCTATGTCTAAGGATGTAGTTATTGATTACATTACGCGCAATACTTAATGCAATTGTCTGTTGTTAGCAACTTAATACTGGAGGGGGTTCGGATGATAACCTGAAGGTGGACTTTTTAGGCATAGATGCAGTTGGATGGCGGTCTATGTACTTTGTCGTAATGCCCAATTAAATCTCACTATACTCATCATGATATGTATGTGCATGGTCATGCCCTCTCTATTTGTCAATTGCCCAACTGTAATTTGTTCACCCAACATGCTGTTTGTCTTATGGGAGAGACACCTCTAGTGAACTGTGGACCCCGGTCCAATTCTCTATACTGAAATACAATCTACTGCAATACTTGTTCTACTGTTTTCTGCAAACAATCATCTTCCACACAATACGGTTAATCCTTTGTTACAACAAGCCGGTGAGATTGACAACCTCACTGTTTCGTTGGGGCAAAGTACTTTGGTTGTGTTGTGCAGGTTCCACGTTGGCGCCGGAATCCCTGGTGTTGCGCCGCACTACATCCCGCCGCCATCAACCTTCAACGTGCTTCTTGGCTCCTCCTGGTTCGATAAACCTTGGTTTCTTTCTGAGGGAAAACTTGCTGCTGTGCGCATCATACCTTCCTCTTGGGGTTCCCAACGAACGTGTGAGTTACACGCCATCAAGCTCTTTTTCTGGCGTCGTTGCCGGGGAGATCAAGACACGCTGCAAGGGGAGTCTCCACTTCTCAATCTCTTTACTTTGTTTTTGTCTTGCTTAGTTTTATTTACTACTTTGTTTGCTGCACTAAATCAAAATACAAAAAAATTAGTTGCTAGTTTTACTTTATTTGCTATCTTGTTTGCTATATCAAAAACACAAAAAAATTAGTTACTTGCATTTACTTTATCTAGTTTGCTTAATTTACTGTTGCTAAAATGGCCAACCCTGAAAATACTAAGTTGTGTGACTTCACAACCACAAATAATAATGATTTCTTATGCACACCTATTGCTCCACCTGCTACTACAGCAGAATTTTTTGAAATTAAACCTGCTTTACTGAATCTTGTTATGCGAGAGCAATTTTCTCAGTGTTAGTTACGATGATGCTGCTGCCCATCTTAATAATTTTGTTGAACTATGTGAAATGCAAAAATATAAAGATGTAGATGGTGACATTATAAAATTAAAATTGTTCCCTTTCTCATTAAGAGGAAGAGCTAAAGATTGGTTGCTATCTCTGCCTAAGAATAGTATTGATTCATGGACTAAATGCAAGGATGCTTTTATTGGTAGATATTATCCCCCTGCTAAAATTATATCTTTGTGGAGTAGCATAATGAATTTTAAACAATTAGATACTGAACATGTTGCTCAAGCTTGGGAAAGAATGAAATCTTTGGTTAAAAATTGCCCAACCCATGGACTGACTACTTGGATGATCATCCAAACCTTCTATGCAGGACTAAATTTTTCTTCACGGAATTTATTAGATTTAGCTGCTGGAGGTACCTTTATGTCCATCACTCTTGGTGAAGCAACAAAGCTTCTTGATAACATGATGATCAACTACTCTGAATGGCACACGGAAAGAACTCCACAAGGTAAGAAGGTAAATTCTATCGAAGAAACCTCTTCCTTGAGTGATAAGATTGATGCTATTATGTCTATGCTTGTGAATGATAGGACTAATATTGATCCTAATAATGTTCCATTAGCTTCATTGGTTGCACAAGAAGAACATGTTGATGTGAACTTCATTAAAAATAGTAATTTCAACAACAATGCTTACCGGAACAATTCTAGTAACAACTATAGGCCATATCCTTATAATAATGGCAACGGCTATGGTAATTCTAATGGGAATTCTTACAACAATAATAGGAGTTCACCCCCTGGACTTGAAGCCATGCTTAAAGAATTTATTAGTACACAAACTGCTTTTAACAAATCTGTTGAAGAAAAGCTTGGGAAAATTGATATACTTGCTTCTAAAGTCGATAGTCTTGCTGTTGATGTTGATCTTTTGAAATCGAAAGTTATGCCTAATGAGAATCATCATAATAAAATTGTTACTACAGCAAATGCCATTCAAGTTAGAATTAATGAGAATATAAGATTAATGGCTGAACTGCGTGCTAGGTGGGATAGAGAAGAAAATGAAAAACTAGCTAAAGAGAAGAATGTAGCTAAAGTTTGGACTATTACCACCACTAGTAATGCTAATGCTACACATGTTGCTGCACCTCCTACTAATACTAATAAAAGAATTGGTGTTAGCAATGTTTCCACTTCTAATGCAAAGCGAGAAAGCACAAATCTGCTAAAACTGCTTTAACTGCCTGTGATAAAGCTGCTGAAATTTTTTCCAACATTGGGGATGATGATCCCATTGCTTTAGATTATAATGGTTTGAATTTTGATGATTGCCACATCTCTGAAGTTATAAAGTTCTTACAAAAACTTGCTAAAAGTCCTAATGCTAGTGCTATAAATTTGGCTTTCACACATCATATTACAAATGCTCTCATAAAAGCTAGAGAAGAGAAACTAGAGCGCGAAGCCTCTATTCCTAAAAAGCTAGAGGATGGTTGGGAGCCCATCATTAAGATGAAGGTTAAAGATTTTGATTGTAATGCTTTATGTGATCTTGGTGCAAGTATTTCTGTTATGCCTAAGAAAATTTATAATATGCTTGACTTGCCACCGCTGAAAAATTGTTATTTGGATGTTAATCTTGCTGATCATTCTACAAAGAAACCTTTGGGGAAAGTTGATAATGTTCGCATTACCGTTAACAATAACCTTGTTCCCGTTGATTTTGTTGTCTTGGATATTGAATGCAATGCATCTTGTCCCATTATATTGGGAAGACCTTTTCTTCGAACTGTTGGTGCTATCATTGATATGAAGGAAGGTAATATAAAATATCAATTTCCTCTCAAGAAAGGTATGGAACACTTCCCTAGAAAGAGAATGAAGGTACCTTTTGATTCTATTATGAGGACCAATTATGATGTTGACACTTCATCTCTCGATAATACTTGATACACACTTTCTGCGCCTAGCTGAAAGGCGTTAAAAAAAAGCGCTTATGGGAGACAATCCATGTTTTTACCTACAGTACTTTGTTTTTATTTTGTGTCTTGGAGTTGTTTACTACTGTAGCAACCTCTCCTTATCTTAGTTTTGTGTTTTGTTGTGCCAAGTAAAGCCGTTGATAGAAAAGTAAGTACTAGATTTGGATTACTGCGCAGTTCCAGATTTCTTTGTTGTCACGAATTTGGGTCTACCACCCTGTAGGTAGCTCAGAAAATTAAGCCAATTTACGTGCATGATCCTCAGATATGTACGCAACTTTCATTCAATTTGAGCATTTTAATTTGAGCAAGTCTGGTGCCATTTTAAAATTCTTCAATACGAACTGTTCTGTTTTGACAGATTCTGCCTTTTATTTCGCATTGCCTCTTTTGCTATGTTGGATGAATTTCTTTGATCCACTAATGTCCAGTAGCATTATGCAATGTCCAGAAGTGTTAAGAATGATTGTGTCACCTCTGAATATGTTAATTTTTATTGTGCACTAACCCTCTAATAAGTTCTTTCGAGTTTGGTGTGGAGGAAGTTTTCAAGGATCAAGAGAGGAGTATGATGCAACATGATCAAGGAGAGTGAAAGCTCTAAGCTTGGGGATGCCCCGGTGGTTCACCCCTGCATATTCTAAGAAGACTCAAGCGTCTAAGCTTGGGGATGCCCAAGGCATCCCCTTCTTCATCGACAACATTATCAGGTTCCTCCCCTGAAACTATATTTTTATTCCATCACATCTTATGTGCTTTGCTTGGAGCGTCGGTTTGTTTTTGTTTTTGTTTTGTTTGAATAAAATGGATCCTAGCATTCACTTTATGGGAGAGAGACACGCTCCGCTGTAGCATATGGACAAGTATGTCCTTGGTTTCTACTCATAGTATTCATGGCGAAGTTTCTCCTTCGTTAAATTGTTATATGGTTGGAATTGGAAAATGATACATGTAGTAATTGCTATAAATGTCTTGGGTAATGTGATACTTGGCAATTGTTGTGCTCATGATTAAGCTCTTGCATCATATGCTTTGCACCTATTAATGAAGAAATACATAGAGCATGCTAAAATATGGTTTGCATATTTGGTTTCTCTAAGGTCTAGATAATTTCTAGTATTGAGTTTGAACAACAAGGAAGACGGTGTAGAGTCTTATAATGTTTTCAATATGTCTTTTATGTGAGTTTTGCTGCACCGGTTCATCCTTGTGTTTGTTTCAAATAACCTTGCTAGCCTAAACCTTGTATCGAGAGGGAATACTTCTCATGCATCCAAAATACTTGAGCCAACCACTATGCCATTTGTGTCCACCATACCTACCTACTACATGGTATTTCCCCGCCATTCCAAAGTAAATTGCTTGAGTGCTACCTTTAAATTTCCATTCTTCACCTTTACAATATATAGCTCATGGGACAAATAGCTTAAAAACTATTGTGGTATTGAATATGTACTTATGCACTTTATCTCTTATTAAGTTGCTTGTTGTGCGATAACCATGTTTCTGGGGACGCCATCAACTACTCTTTGTTGAATTTCATGTGAGTTGCTATGCATGTTCGTCTTGTCTGAAGTAAGAGCGATCTACCACCTTATGGTTAAGCATGCATATTGTTAGAGAAGAACATTGGGCCGCTAACTAAAGCCATGATCCATGGTGGAAGTTTCAGTTTTGGACAAATATCCTCAATCTCAAATGAGAAAATTATTAATTGTTGTTACATGCTTATGCATAAAAGAGGAGTCCATTATCTGTTGTCTATGTTGTCCCGGTATGGATGTCTAAGTTGAAGAATAATCAATAGCGAGAAATCCAATGCGAGCTTTCTCCTTAGACCTTTGTACAGGCGGCATAGAGGTACCCCTTTGTGACACTTGGTCAAAACATGTGCATTGTGATGATCCGGTAGTCCAAGCTAATTAGGACAAGGTGCGGGCACTATTAGTACACTATGCATGAGGCTTGCAACTTGTAAGATATAATTTACATGATACATATGCTTTATTACTACCGTTGACAAAATTGTTTCATGTTTTCAAAATCAAAGCTCTAGCACAAATATAGCAATCGATGCTTTTCCTCTATGGAGGACCATTCTTTTACTTTCAATGTTGAGTTAGTTCACCTATTTCTCTCCACCTCAAGAAGCAAACACTTGTGTGAACTGTGCATTGATTCCTACATATTTGCTTATTGCACTTATTATATTACTCTATGTTGACAATATCCATGAGATATACGTGTTGCAAGTTGAAAGCAACCGCTGAAACTTAATCTTCTTTTGTGTTGCTTCAATGCCTTTACTTTGAATTATTGCTTTATGAGTTAACTCTTATGCAAGACTTATTGATGCTTGTCCTGAAGTGCTATTCATGAAAAGTCTTTGCTATATGATTCACTTGTTTACTCATGTCATATATATTGTTTTGATCGCTGCATTCACTACATATGCTTTACAAATAGTATGATCAAGATTATGATGGCATGTCACTCCAGAAATTATCTGTGTTATCGTTTTACCTGCTCGGGACGAGCAGAACTAAGCTTGGGGATGCTGATACGTCTCCGACGTATCGATAATTTCTTGTGTTCCATGCCACATTATTGATGTTATCTACATGTTTTATGCACACTTTATGTCATATTCGTGCATTTTCTGGAACTAACCTATTAACAAGATGCCGAAGTGCCAGTTGTTGTTTTCTGCTGTTTTTGGTTTCAGAAATCCTAGTAACGAAATATTCTCGGAATTGGACGAAATCAACGCCCAGGGTCCTATTTTTCCATGAAGCTTCCAGAAGTCCGAAGACGAAACGAAGTGGGGCCACAGGGTGCCCAAACCCTAGGGCGGCGCGCCCCCCCCCCTGGCCGCGCCGGCCTATGGTGTGGGGCCCCTGTGCCCCCTCCTGACTTGCCCTTCCGCCTACTTAAAGCCTCCGTGACGAAACCCCCAGTACCGAGAGCCACGATACGGAAAATCTTACTGAGACGCCGCCACCGCCGATCCCATCTCGGGGGATCCAGGAGATCGCCTCCGGCACCCTGCCGGAGTGGGGATTCATCTCCCGGAGGACTCTACGCCGCCATGGTCGCCTCCGGAGTGATGTGTGAGTAGTCTACCCCTGGACTATGGGTCCATAGCAGTAGCTAGATGGTTGTCTTCTCCCCATTGTGCTATCATTGTCGGATCTTGTGAGCTGCCTAACATGATCAAGATCATCTATCTGTAATTCTATATGTTGCGTTTGTTGGGATCCGATGAATAGAGAATACTTGTTATGTTGATTATCAAAGTTATGTCTATGTGTTGTTTATGATCTTGCATGCTCTCCGTTATTAGTAGATGCTCTGGCCAAGTTGATGCTAGTAACTCCAAGAGGGAGTATTTATGCTCGATAGTGGGTTCATGTCTCCGTGAATCTGGAGGAGTGACAAGAACCACTAAGGTTATGGATGTGCTGTTGCCACTAGGGATAAAACATTGATGCTATGTCTAAGGATGTAGTTATTGATTACATTACGCGCAATACTTAATGCAATTGTCTGTTGTTAGCAACTTAATACTGGAGGGGGTTTGGATGATAACCTGAAGGTGGACTTTTTAGGCATAGATGCACTTGGATGGCGGTCTATGTACTTTGTCGTAATGCCCAATTAAATCTCACTATACTCATCATGATATGTATGTGCATGGTCATGCCCTCTCTATTTGTCAATTGCCCAACTGTAATTTGTTCACCCAACATGCTGTTTGTCTTATGGGAGAGACACCTCTAGTGAACTGTGGACCCCGGTCCAATTCTCTATACTGAAATACAATCTACTGCAATACTTGTTCTACTGTTTTCTGCAAACAATCATCTTCCACACAATACGGTTAATCCTTTGTTACAGCAAGCCGGTGAGATTGACAACCTCACTGTTTCGTTGGGGCAAAGTACTTTGGTTGTGTTGTGCAGGTTCCACGTTGGCGCCGGAATCCCTGGTGTTGCGCCGCACTACATCCCACCGCCATCAACCTTCAACGTGCTTCTTGGCTCCTCCTGGTTCGATAAACCTTGGTTTCTTTCTGAGGGAAAACTTGTTGCTGTGCGCATCATACCTTCCTCTTGGGGTTCCCAACGAACGTGTGAGTTACACGCCATCAGCACGTCACTCCAGAAATTATCTGTGTTATCGTTTTACCTGCTCGGGACGAGCAGAACTAAGCTTGGGGATGCTGATACGTCTCCGACGTATCGATAATTTCTTATGTTCCATGCCACATTATTGATGTTATCTACATGTTTTATGCACACTTTATGTCATATTCGTGCATTTTCTGGAACTAACCTATTAACAAGATGTCGAAGTGCCAGTTCCTGTTTTCTGCTGTTTTTGGTTTCAGAAATCCTAGTAAGGAAATATTCTCGGAATCGGACGAAATCAACGCCCAGGTTCCTATTTTTCCCGGAACCATCCAGAACACCCGAGAGCCGCCAGAGGGAAGCCCTGGGGGCCCCACACCACACCCTGGCGCGGCCAGAGGGGGGGCCGCGCCGCCCTATGGTGTGGGCCCCCCAGAAGCCCTCCTGCGCCGCCTCTTCGCCTATTTAAAGCCTCCGTCGCGAAAACCCTGATGCGTTCGACGAAACCCACAGAAACCTTCCAGAGCCACCGCCATCGCGAAGCCAAGATCTGGGGGGCAGGAGTCTCTGTTCCGGCACGCTGCCGGAATGGGGAAGTGCCCCCGGAAGGCTTCTCCATCGACACCGCTGCCATCTCCACCGCCATCTTCATCACCACTGCTGCTCCCATGAGGAGGGAGTAGTTCTCCATCGAGGCTCGGGGCTGTACCGGTAGCTATGTGGTTCATCTCTCTCCTATGTGCTTCAATACAATAATCTCATGAGCTGCTTTACATGATTGAGATTCATATGATGATGCTTGTAATCTAGATGTCATTATGCTAGTCAAGTGAGTTTTACTTATGTGATCTCCGGAGACTCCTTGTCCCACGTGTGTAAAGGTGACAGTGTGTGCACCGTGTGGGTCTCTTAGGCTATAT
Organism: Lolium perenne; assembly: GCF_019359855.2. NCBI lineage: Eukaryota > Viridiplantae > Streptophyta > Magnoliopsida > Poales > Poaceae > Lolium > Lolium perenne. The sequence continues at coordinate 38,787,124 of NC_067246.2, read as the reverse complement.
TTCACAGAATACTTATTCACTGTTGAATGGCATAGTGAGGTGCTTATTTATATCTCTTTATGATTGCAATGTATTTTGTATCACAATTTATCTATGTGCTACTCTAGCAATGTTATTAAAGTAGTTTTATTCCTCCTGCACGATGTAATGGTGACAGTGTGTGCATCCGTGTTAGTACTTGGTTTATGCTATGATCATGATCTCTTGTAGATTGCGAAGTTAACTATTGCTATGACAGTATTGATGTGTACTATTCCTCCTACATAAGCATGAAGGTGACAGTGTGCATGCTATGTTAGTACTTGGTTTAGTCGAATTGATCTTTCATGCACTCTAAGGTTATTTAAATATGAACATTGAATTGTGGAGCTTGTTAACTCCGGCATTGAGGGTTCGTGTAATCCTACGCAATGTGTTCATCATCCAACAAGAGTGTAGAGTATGCATTTATCTATTCTGTTATGTGATCAATGTTGAGAGTGTCCACTAGTGAAAGTGTAATCCCTAGGCCTTGTTCCTAAATACTGCTATCGCTACTTGTTTACTGTTTTACTGTGTTACTACTGCTGCAATACTACCACCATCAACTACACGCCAGCAAGCTATTTTCTGGCACCGTTGCTACTGCTCATACTTATTCATACCACCTGTATTTCACTATCTCTTCGCCGAACTAGTACACCTATTAGGTGTGTTGGGGACACAAGAGACTTCTTGCTTTGTGGTTGCAGGGTTGCATGAGAGGGATATCTTTGACCTCTTCCTCCCTGAGATCGATAAACCTTGGGTGATCCACTTAAGGGAAACTTGCTGCTGTTCTACAAACCTCTGCTCTTGGAGGCCCAACAATGTCTACAGGAAAAGGAGGGGGGAAGTAGACATCAATCGTCTACCGCAGCAATAAGAGCCTACTCTTATAGGCTTTGGAATCTCTTCAACGGTTAGTCTTGATCATCCCCTCGTTGCTACCGTCTTCTAGATTGCATCTTGGCTTGGATTGCGTGTTCGCGATAGGAAAATTTTTGTTTTCTATGCAACGTTATCCTCCAGTGGTATCAGAGCCGTGTCTATGCATAGATGGTTGCACGAGTAGAACACAATGGTTTGTGGGCGTTGATGCTTATGTTATCTTTAGTTTGAGTACTTTGCATCTTTGTGGCATAGTGGGATGAAGCGGCTCGGGCTAACTTTACATGACCGCGTTCATGAGACTTGCTCCTCGTTCGACATGCAACTTGTATTGCATAAGAGGCTTTGCGGGTGTCTGTCTCTCCTACTATAGTGAAGATTCAATTTACTCTTCTATTGACAACACTAGTATCACCGTTGTGGTTCATGTTCGTAGGTAGATTAGATCTCACTCGAAAACCCTAAACCACGTAAAATATGCAAACCAAATTAGAGACGTCTAACTTGTTTTTGCAGGGTTTGGTGATGTGATATGGCCATGATGTGATGATAAATATGTATGAGATGATCATTATTGTATTGTGGCAACCGGCAGGAGCCTTATGGTTGTCTTTAAATTTCATGTTGAGTAGTATTTCAAAGTAGTTGTAATAGTTGCTACATGAGGTGAACAACCATGAAGACGGCGCCATGGACCTTGACGCTACGCCGACGATGATGGAGATCATGCCCGTTGATGATGGAGATCATGTCCGTGCTTTGGAGATGAAGATCGAAGGCGCAAAGACTAAAGGGCCATATCATATCACATATGAATTGCATGTGATGTTAATCCTTTATGCATCTTATTTTGCTTAGATCGCGACGGTAGCATTATAAGATGATCCCTCACATTAATATCAAGATAATAAAGTGTTCTCCCCTCGTATGCACCGTTGCACAGTTCGTCGTTTTGAAGCATCTCGTGATGATCGGATGTGATAGACTCAACGTTCACATACAACGGGTGTAAGCCATGTTGCACACGCGGAATACTTGGGTTTGCTTGACGAGCCTAGCATGTACAGACATGGCCTCGGGACAACAGAAACCGAAAGGTTGAACACGAGTCATATGGATGATATGATCAACATGTTGATGTTCACCATTGAAGCTACATCATCTCACGTGATGATCGGTTTTGGTATAGTGGATGTGGATCGTGTACCACTTAACAACTATGAGGGATGTTGTATTAAGTGGGAGTTCATTAGTAATTAGATTAAAACATGAACTAATTATCATGAACATAGTCTGAATAGTATTTTGAATTAATTTTGTAGTATTGGCATCCATTTTCTACCATGTGCTAGTCTTGTTATTGAGATAGAAATACTGTTAAAATCTGACAAGAAACTTTACGGATTGGTACCGTATTGTTAAAGAATCAAGAAATGATTAAGTCCTATTGCAAACTTTTAGTAAACCTCACATTGTTGATTCAGAGAGCTATGGTTTCAATCAGTACCTAAAGTTATCTTGTCTCCGTGAAACTTGAAATTCAAATCTGTTTGAAAAGTAAGGAGCTGAAAATTTAGTTTTCAGAAATAATCAAGGTATGAGATATATGTGATATCTAAGACCTTATTGCAAGATGATAGAATATAATTTGGTGAGACTACATAAACTCATAATTTTTATGGGAATGTATGAAGGTTGAAGACGCAAGGCGTCCCAATCCTCCAACTATTGGGGCACTAACAATATTCGCATATCCATGAAGTGATCGTTCTTAGTATGCACCGTTGCTAAGACTCGTCGTTTCGAAGCATCACGTGATGATCGGGTGTTATAGATTCTACGTGTGCATACAACGGGTGCAAGCCAGATTTGCACATGCGAATACTGAGGTTATACTTTACGAGCCTAGCATGTACAGACATGGTCTCGAAAAGTCTTCATGATATGATAAAATTATGAGTGAAATTGTTCATCATATTAAAAGGTTACTAATAGTGAAATCCGGAACACTTGTCATATGATGATCAACTTCAAAGTAAGAACCTCAAGGTTATTGGTATTTGACCAACAAACCTAGAAGTTATTGATGTTGAAGTGTTTTTCTGAATAATAAGGAAAGCTAAAAGAGAAACTACAAAAGATTATTGGCACAAAGAAAGAAAAGTCTAGAAAGTCTAGCTCAGGTGTATATACATGATATACATGTTATGGTTGTATTCCTAGTTTGGTCACACAATGAAATTCTTGGGTATTAGTACCATATTGGTTGGTATGAAATGTCATACAAAACAACGCAATACAAGAATACAATGGCCTAAGTGACTGACAAGGAATATGATAGGAATACACTTCTGGAACAAAAATAAAGTGTTATTATGTTCGTCGTTGGCATCCTATCTAGCCCTTAGAATTTATAATAAAGAACTTAATAATTGTTATTTTGCTCTGGTCAAATGAAAAACAATGGGTTGTTCAAATTATGACATTACTCCATGTACGATGGATAAGTTATTATAAATCTTAATGGTGAAACACACATACATAACACTGACGCTAAAATGCCATAAGGCAAATGATTTGAATTCCACTTATTTGTGGAACCGCCATTTAGGTCATGTTAGAAAGGAACGCATGAAGGAACTCCATGCAAATGGATATTTTGGAGTCATTCGATTTTTGAATCGTTTGGCGCTTGCAAATCTTTTCTAAAGAGAATGACTGAAATACCGTCCATAGGCCAAGAGTTGAACGGGAAACTAACTTAGTGGAAACATACATGATGATATATGTGGTTCACTGGGCATAGTTGTGTGCGGAAGATTCTTCTACTTCATGAAAAACTTCCAAACAATGAATTGAGTATATATATGTGGATATATTCGATAAGGAAGAAGTTTGAAACATTTGAATGGATTCAAATAAATTTCAGCATGAAGTGGAAATCATCGTAATAGAAAAGTCAAATATCTATGATTGGATCATGGGGAAATATTTGAATTACGAGTTTTAGCGAACATCTAAGAGAGTTATGAAATTGTTCTACAACTCACGTTTCTTGGAGTATCATAATGATGATGGAGTATCCGAGAGATGTATCCAAACCTTGTTGGATCAATGATGAGATAAAATATTGATGCCATTATATTTTTGTGGATTATGCTTTAGAGACTACCGCTTTTACACTGAATAGAGCATCATCATGATCCGTTGAAATGACACCATACGAGTTATGGCATGGGTATGAACCCTAATAGTCCTTTCTTAAATTTTGGAATGCATAGCATAAAGTAAATAAGTTTACAACCAAAATCGGATGAATGTCTTTGTTGGTTATCCCAGAGATTTAATTGGGAATTCTTCCCACAAGACAAAGACAAAAGTGTTTGTCAATGTTTCTTATTTCCGAGAAATTGTTTCTAGTAAAGTATTTGAGTGGGAGGACAATATAATTTGATAAGGTTTATGAACCTGAGCATAATGATCAGAGTAGCGCAGCATTGGAATTGGTTCCGGAAGCGGTCACGATGATCATAGCTCTCATGACTACAAAGTGTTTTAGTCATGGAGATCGAAGTACATATTGAACCTTGTAGGTATGGTTTACTTTGTGATCAAATAAATGATTTGTGAACAAAGGATTGATGTTGAACAATGATAAATCAACTACAAACAAAGAAGTTATGATGGGCCCTGACTCCGTTAAAATGGCTATACGCCATGAAATCCAAGATAGATGAATACTTTTTGAAAGTAAATAAATCTATGAAATTGATAGACTTGGATGAAATGTCCTTAAAGAAGCTAGGCTTGTCGAAAAGTTGTTTACGACAAAGTTCAAAGAGTTGACTACGATAAGATTAGATCTTCCGTAGCAATGCTTATAGTCTATGTGGATTATTCTAGTAATCACTACATATTTCTTTTATGAGATATGTTAGTAGGATGGCAAAATATATTACTTAACAGAAGTGTGTATGAAAGGTGTATACAAGATACAACCAAGAGTTTTGCTAGTCCGTAGAATACTAGATAGGAATACAAACTTCAATTGGATGAAGTGAGTATTGCGGAGTTGGAATCTTCACCGGATGAAATAATCAAAGAGTTATGATTTCATCAGAGACGATGAAGAGGCTTGCATTTGCAAGAAATTAAGTGGGAGCGCTGAGACATATTTGTAATACTTTATGTAGGTGACATATTGTTGATTATAAATAATGTAATTATATAATTGATTAAAAAGGTTTCATTGAGAATTAAACTTCAATGAAAGGATATGAACTGAAACATATTTAGTGTCAAGATCTATGAAGATGGATTGAAACACATAAAAGTTTAAGTTAAAAAGTACATAGAATGAATATTAAAGTAGTTCAATATAAAGAAGGTGTTCTTTTCATGTGAAGGTTTTACAAGACTTGAGTGTATTTGACACTCAATGAGTAAAAACACATGAGTGATTTTAGATCACGAATAATATGTACAATATCAGATGTCCTATGCTCTAAATGGTTAGGAGCATATACCAAAATGATTCATGTGATGATCATTGGATAAACAGTAAGAATATCCCTGAGTACTTTAGAAGAACCAAGGATATATAGTTTTGTATGAGTAATGACAAACAAATCGCTGTAAGGTGTTGCACCGATATTAGTTTGGTCACATATAAAAATAAAATTTCAATCTCAAATTAGGGGCTAAGTGTTGTTTAAAAGGTAGAACAATGAGCTAGAATTTGTCTATGCTAGATTTAGATGAGTTCTAAATGTTGTGACGGATTCTACAAACGAAGGCAGAATATGTCATTGTTTTGACAATGACTGAGGATGTTAAGTCAAGAGGTTCTTTGAGAACTTGGTGTAGTTCCGATAGTGTCAGAACTTTGAAACTATATTGTGTATGACAATATTAGTGACATATTTCAGACCGCGGAATTAAGGTTCCACCAGAAGACCAAACATATTTAATGCCGACTCATTTAGAAAATGAGTGATGCGTTGAGACGCAAATGAATTGCAAAATACATACGTTTCTGAGCATGCAGATCCGTTGACTAAAACTTCTCCCGTGAGCAAAATATGATAAAGCACCGGAAGGCCAAGGTGTTATATCTTTACATATGTAAACTAGATTATTGACTCTAGTGCAAGTGGGAGACTGTTGGAGATATGCCCAAGAGGCAATAATAAAGTGGTTATTATTTATATCTTTATGTTTATGATAAATGTTTATATATCATGCTATAATTGTATTAACCGAAACATTAGTACATGTGTGATATGTAGACAAACAAAGAGTCCCTAGTATGCCTCTTAAACTAGCTTGTTGATTAATGGATGATTAGTTTCATAATCATGAACATTGGATGTTATTAATAACAAGGTTATATCATTGTATGAATGATGTAATGGACACACCCAATTAAGCGTAGCATAAGATCTCGTCATTAAGTTATTTGCTATAAGCTTTCGATACATAGTTACCTAGTCCTTATGACCATGAGATCATGTAAATCACTTATACCGGAAAGGTACTTTGATTACATCAAACGCCACTGCGTAAATGGGTGGTTATAAAGGTGGGATTAAGTATCCAGAAAGTATGAGTTGATGCATATGGATCAACAGTGGGATTTGTCCATCCCGATGACGGATAGATATACTCTGGGCCCTCTCGGTGGAATGTCGTCTAATGTCTTGCAAGCATATGAATAAGTTCATAAGAGACCACATACCACGGTACGAGTAAAGAGTACTTGTCAGGAGACGAGGTTGAACAAGGTATAAAGTGATACCGAAGATCAAACCTCGGACAAGTAAAATATCGCGTGACAAAGGGAATTGGTATTGTATGTGAATGGTTCATTCGATCACTAAAGTCATCGTTGAATATGTGGGAGCCATTATGGATCTCCAGATCCCGCTATTGGTTATTGGTCGGAGTGAGTACTCAACCATGTCCACATAGTTCACGAACCGTAGGGTGACACACTTAAAGTTGGATGTTGAAATGGTAGAACTTGAATATGGAATGGAGTTCGAATATTTGTTCGGAGTCCCGGATGAGATCCCGGACATCACGAGGAGTTCCGGAATGGTCCGGAGAATAAGATTCATATATAGGAAGTCATATTCCAAGTTTGGAAATGATCTGGTGCATTTATGGCAGGTTCTAGAAGGTTCTAGAAAAGTCCGGAAGAATGGCACTTTGGAAAGTGGAGTCCCGAAGAGACTCCACTTGCATGACCAGCCAACCCTAAAGGGGAGGAGTCCAAGGTGGACTCCCCTAGGGTGGCCGGCCAACCCACCTCAAGGAAAGGTGGGAGTCCCACCTTGGGTAGGACTCCCTCCTTGAGTAGGTTTCCCACATATGGGAGGTTTTAGTGTTGGGGTCTTATTCGAAGACTTGGACTAGAACTCTTGGGGCTTCCACCTATATAATGAGGGGCATAGAGAGGGGGCTGACCACTTCAAGCCTCAGCCTTGGCCGCACCTCTTAGAGGGCCGGCGCCCAACCCCCCTCTCTCCCCAAACCCTAGCGGTCTCTCTCCTCCACCACATCCCGCACGCTTAAGCGAAGCTCCGCCGGATTTTTCCACCACCACCGACACCACGCCGTCATGCTGTCGGATTCAAGAGGAGCTACTACTTCCGCTGCCCGCTGGAACGGGGAGGTGGACGTCGTCTTCATCAACAACCGAACGTGTGACCGAGTACGGAGGTGCTGCCCGTTCGTGGCGCCGGAAGCGATCGTGATCAAGATCTTCTACGCGCTTTTGCAAGCGGCAAGTGATCGTCTACCGCAGCAATAAGAGCCTACTGTTATAGGCTTTGGAATCTCTTCAAGGGTTAGTCTTGATCATCCCCTTGTTGCTACCATCTTCTAGATTGCATCTTGGCTTGGATTGCGTGTTCGCGATAGGAAATTTTTTGTTTTCTATGCAACGTTGTCCTCCAGCGCGGCCCTGTTGTGTGGGCCCCTCGATCGCCTCTTGACCTGCCCTTCCGCCTACTTAAAGCCTCCATCGCGAAACCCCCAGTACCGAGAGCCACGATACGGAAAACCTTACTGAGACACCGCCGCCGCCAATCCCATCTCGGGGGATTCTGGAGATCGCCTCCGGCACCCTGCCGGAGAGGGGAATCATCTCCCGGAGGACTCTTCACCGCCATGGTCGCCTCCGGAGTGATGAGTGAGTAGTTCACCCCTGGACTATGGGTCCATAGCAGTAGCTAGATGGTTGTCTTCTCCTCATGTGCTTCATTGTTGGATCTTGTGAGCTGCCTAACATGATCAAGATCATCTATCTGTAATTCTATATGTTGTGTTTGTCGAGATCCGATGGATAGAGAATACTATGTTATGTTGATTATCAATCTATTACCTATGTGTTGTTTATGATCTTGCATGCTCTCCGTTATTAGTAGAGGCTCTGGCCAAGTTTTTACTCTTAACTCCAAGAGGGAGTATTTATGCTCGATAGTGGGTTCATGCCTCCATTAAATCTGGGACAGTGACAGAAAGTTCTAAGGTTGTGGATGTGCTGTTGCCACTAGGGATAAAACATTGATGCTATGTCCGAGGATGTAGTTGTTGATTACATTACGCACCATACTTAATGCAATTGTCTGTTGTTTGCAACTTAATACTGGAAGGGGTTCGGATGATAACCTGAAGGTGGACTTTTTAGGCATAGATGCATGCTGGATAGCGGTCTATGTACTTTGTCGTAATGCCCAATTAAATCTCACAATACTCATCGTATCATGTATGTGCATTGTCATGCCCTCTCTATTTGTCAATTGCCCGACTGTAATTTGTTCACCCAACATGCTATTTATCTTATGGGAGAGACACCTCTAGTGAACTGTGGACCCCGGTCCATTCTTTTACATTGAAATACAAATCTGTTGTTATTGTTCTTTACTGTTTTCTGCAAACAATCATCATCCACACTATACATCTAATCCTTTGTTACAGCAAGCCGGTGAGATTGACAACCTCACTGTTTCGTTGGGGCAAAGTACTTTGGTTGTGTTTTGCAGGTTCCACGTTGGCGCCGGAATCCCTGGTGTTGCGCCGCACTACATCCCGCCGCCATCAACCTTCAACGTGCTTCTTGGCTCCTCCTGGTTCGATAAACCTTGGTTTCTTTCTGAGGGAAAACTTGCTACTGTGCGCATCATACCTTCCTCTTGGGGTTCCCAACGGACGTGTGCTGTACATGCCATCAAGCATTTTTTCTGGCGCCGTTGCCGGGGAGATCAAGACACGCTGCAAGGGGAGTCTCCACAATCCAATCTCTTTACTTTGTTTTTGTCTTGCTTTATTTTATTTACTACTTTGTTTGCTGCATTATATCAAAATACAAAAAAAATTAGTTGCTAGCTTTACTTTATTTACTGTCTTGCACTCTATATCGAAAACACAAAAAAAAATTAGTTACTTGCATTTTACTTTTGCTACCATGTCTAGTTCTGCACCTGTTACTTCTTCACCTGAGGAATTAGTCTTCACTTTTAAACAAGGGGATGAGGAGAGTTTTAAAGATGCTTGGTCCAGAATTTTTACTTCTTATCGTAAAGCTGAACCTCAAATGACTCTAAGTTTGCTCCTTAGTAATTTTTATTTTGGTCTTATGATTCGCTATAGATATGTCTTGGATGCTGTAGTGGGAGGAGATTTCCTTCATTGCAATGGGGATCAAGCTTTTAATGCCATAAAAAAGTTGGTTGCATCACATGATTCAGCTAATAACTTTGATTCAACCCTTATTAGCATTTATAATAGATTAAACACTCTTGAGACAAGTGCATCTCGCTTGAATGAAAATTATAGATATGTTCGTAACCGTCTTGATCAAGTTTTAGTGAACTCTGAACCTTCATTATGCGATCCTACTATTAAAATTGTTATCGGTGACCAAACTCTTCATGCCAATTGTGATATTATGTCTGAATTTTGCTTAATGCCTAAGAGTATTCATGAATCTTTGAAACTTTGGGGATTCGTTGAAGGGGGAGAAGGAATAACTCTTATTGATAACTCTGTTATAATTCCTAAAGGAATAGCTGCGGGTGTGCATACAACCGTTCTTGGGAGAACAATATCCATTGATTATCTTGTTATTGAATGTGCAGAAACAGGACAAATCACACTCGGAAGATCCCTGCTGAAACTATTGGGAGCCGTCATAGATATGGGAGAAGGCACCCTAAAATTCACCTCTACACCCGGGGGTAGACATATATTCCCTAAATCAAAGAGTAAGAAAAAGAACAAGAAAGGTAAGGGTAAAGCCCAAGGTAATGTCGATGTTTCGTCTCTTGATAATACTTGATTCACACTTTCTGCGCCTAGCTGAAAGGCGTTAAAGAAAAGCGCTTATGGGAGACAACCCATGTTTTTACTACAGTACTTTGTTTTATATTTGAGTCTTGGAAGTTGTTTACTACTGTAGCAACCTCTCCTTATCATGTTTTTGTGCCAAGTAAAGTCTCTATGGTAAAGTTGATGCTAGATTTAGATTGCTGCACAGAAACAGCATTGCTGTCTGTCACGAATTCGCGCAGAAGTCTCTGTAAAAAAATCAAAAAAATCTGCAAATTTACGTGCGTGATCCTCAGATATGTACGCAACTTTCATTAGTTTTGAGTTTTTCCGTTTGAGCAAGTTAAGTGCCCCTTCCAGGTTCGTATTTACGGACTGTTCTGTTTTTGACAGATTCTGCCTTTTATTTCGCATTGCCTCTTTTGCTATGTTGGATGAATTTCTTTGATCCATTAATGTCCAGTAGCTTTGTGCAATGTCTAGAAGTGTTAAGAATGATTGTGTCACCTCTGAACATGTGAATTTTTGATTGTGCACTAACCCTCTAATGAGTTTGCTTGAAGTTTGGTGTGAAGGAAGTTTTCAAGGGTCAAGAGAGGAGTATGATATACTATGATCAAGAGGAGTGAAAGCTATAAGCTTGGGGATGCCCTGGTGGTTCACCCCTGCATATTTTAAGAAGACTCAAGCGTCTAAGCTTGGGATGCCCAAGGCATCCCCTTCTTCATCGACAACATTATCAGGTTCCTCCCCTGAAACTATATTTTTATTCAGTCACATCTTATGTGCTTTGCTTGGAGCATCTGTTTGTTTTTGTTTTTGTTTGAATAAAATGGATCCTAGCATTGATTGTGTGGGAGAGAGACACGCTCCGCTGTTGCATATGGACAAATATGTCCTTAGGCTTTACTCATAGTATTCATGGCGAAGGTTGAATCTTCTTCGTTAAATTGTTATATGGTTGGAATCGGGAAATGCTACATGTAGTAATTCTAAAATGTCTTGAATAATTTGATACTTGGCAATTGTTGTGCTCATGTTTAAGCTCTCGCATCATATACTTTGCACCCATTAATGAAGAAATACATAGAGCTTGCTAAATTTTGGTTTGCATATTTGGTCTCTCTAAAGTCTAGATAATTTCTAGTATTGAGTCTTGAACAACAAGGAAGACGGTGTAGAGTCTTATAATGTTTACAATATGTCTTTTATGTGAGTTTTGCTGCACCGGTTCATCCTTGTGTTTGTTTCAAATAACCTTGCTAGCCTAAACCTTGTATCGAGAGGGAATATTTCTCATGCATCCAAAATCCTTGAGCCAACCACTATGCCATTTGTGTCCACCATACCTACCTACTACATGGTATTTCTCCGCCATTCCAAAGTAAATTGCTTGAGTGCTACCTTTAAATTTCCATCATTCGCCTTTGCAATATATAGCTCATGGGACAAAATAGCCTTAAAAACTATTGTGGTATTGAATATGTACTTATGCACTTTATCTCTTATTAAGTTGCTTGTTGTGCGATAACCATGTTTTCTGGGGACGCCATCAACTCTTTGTTGAATATCATGTGAGTTGCTATGCATGTTCATCTTGTCTGAAGTAAGGGCGGTTTTCACGATCGAATGGTTTGAGTATGCATACTGTTAGAGAAGAACATTGGGCCGCTAACTAAAGCCATGAATCATGGTGGAAGTTTCAGTTTGGACATAAAACCTCAATCTCTTATGAGAATATTAACTGTTGTTGAATGCTTAAGCATTAAAAGAGGAGTCCATTATCTGTTGTCTATGTTGTCCCGGTATGGGTGTCTAAGTTGAAGAATGATCAAAAGCGAGAAATCCAATGCGAACTTTCTCCTTAGACCCTTGTACAGGCGGCATAGAGGTACCCCTTTGTGACACTTGGTTGAAACATATGTTATGCAATGATGATCAGTGTTAACCCAAGCTAATTAGGACAAGGTGCGGGCACTATTAGTATACTATGCATGAGGCTTGCAACTTGTAAGATATAATTTACATGATACATATGCTTTATTACTACCGTTGACAAAATTGTTTCATGTTTTCAAAATAAAAGCTCTAGCACAAATATAGCAATCGATGCTTTCCTCTTTGAAGGACCTTTCTTTTACTTTTATGTTGAGTCAGTTCACCTATCTCTCTCCACCTCAAGAAGCAAACACTTGTGTGAACTGTGCATTGATTCCTACATACTTGCATATTGCACTTGTTATATTACTCTATGTTGACAATTATCCATGAGATATAAATGTTACAAGTTGAAAGCAACCGCTGAAACTTAATCTTCCTTTGTGTTGCTTCAATACCTTTACTTTGATTTATTGCTTTATGAGTTAACTCTTATGCAAGACTTATTGATGCTTGTCTTGAAGTACTATTCATGAAAAGTCTTTGCTTTATGATTCAGTTGTTTACTCATGTCATTACCATTGTTTTGATCGCTGCATTCATTACATATGCTTACAATAGTATGATCAAGGTTATGATGGCATGTCACTCCAGAAATTATCTTTGTTATCGTTTACCTGCTCGGGACGAGCAGGAACTAAGCTTGGGGATGCTGATATGTCTCCGACGTATCGATAATTTCTTATGTTCCATGCCACATTATTGATGATATCTACATGTTTTATACACATTATATGTCGTATTTATGCATTTTCCGGCACTAACTGACATAGGCATCCCAAATGGGCCTGCCGAAGATGGTACCCGGGGTTTACTGGAAGCCCAATACCCGAAGAATAAGAAGATTCGGGAGCCCAAGATTTACTAAGGAAAGATAGAGTTGTAATAGGAAGTGTTGTTTGTGATCTGGCGGGATGAGTTAGAAACCGTCCCGGACTATGTAAACTTGTATAGCACGAATCCCTCGGCTCCACCTCATATATAAGGGGGAGTCGAGGGACAAAGAATCAACCGAATCATTGTCTGCAAACCCTAGTTTTCACAATCGTCGAGTACTTTTCGGCTGAAACCTTCGAGATCTACTTACCCTCTACTTCTAACTAAACCCTAGCCTACAATCCATAGGCATTGACAAGTTAATCCCTTGTCAATTGGCGCCGTCTGTGGGAATTAGAGGCGTAAGGAGCTGATCTCGATGGCACGCTCAAAATCTTCGACATCGTCAACCGCAAGCAACACAATGGATCGAGGTAAACAGATCGCTACTGGTCTTGTCGATTTTGTTCCTCACCCACCCTCCCGTTTGGATGCATATGCGTATCTGGCGGAGCCCATGGAGATGACGTTCGGAAGGTTCCACTTTCGCGTCGAGAAGGAAGGATCGTATCGTGTCGAAATTCCGATTTCGTCGGGATCATCAGTGGCCGATTCCGATTTTTCAAGCTATGCATCGTCAAACGAGTCAGAAGAAGAAGAAACCTCGGCGACACGCTACGTCGCATCGAGCAAGAGAGAAACTCGCCAAGATCTTCAACGACATATCGTTTGAGTCATCTGCGGACTCGTATATAAGCGATGGCTCAAGCGATGTCGACAGTCATGACTTCATCGACAAATCTCTCACAGTGGGCAAGGTCTTCATCAATCTCAACGATGATGTCACCAAACCCAACATAGATCTGAGTACAAGGTATCATCAGATTTACGCCATTGAAGGTCAAGAGGAGACATCTGAGGCTTTCGACAGTTTGGGAAATCCATACGTCGATCCCTCCAATCTGCGACAAGGCTTGGGCAACAAATACGTCGGGCCAGAGCCGCGAGATAGAGTTCAACTTTCACAAGCAGCGTGGGACAGAGCTGCGAGAGCTATGAACGGCACAGAACCAATGGCTACCACAGCCACACCAGAAGAATTGCAAGCATATCAATATAGGCTCGCACGAGCTGCCAGGGAATTGGAAAAACAGACAGCTGAGTTGAACAGGAGAAAGGAGGCAGCTTCTGCATCCAGCAGGAGAAGGGCAGATCTAAGTCGACAATCTAGAACTACGGGTGATAGCCATCGGGAGGCGCGGAACAGAGCAAGATCAAGGCTGCAACACATACCCGAGGCAGAAAGAGAACACTTGGTTCAAAACCTCGACATGTCCTTTATGTCGATAGATACAAGAGGAAACATCATCCCTAAGACACCGCAGGCTGGGTATATGGCGACACATGCTTTTATCCTTGCATCTAAACCACCTCCGGGTGACCCAAGGGAAACACTTGTACAATATGGCGGTAGCAGGAGTTGGAGCTATGGGGACAGCGTTTATATCAACGCCTCCCGAAGGAGTGGCAAGGCAAAATAGTCCCCGCGACCCGCAAAGCAAGAACAGCGGCAGACTGAAGGGCCAAGTGGAGCAAGAGACACAAAGAAGCACAAGCAAGAGTCGACGAGCGCGGCAAAACAGAAGGGATCATCGGCAATCCCCGAACTCAACGACGAAGATATGTTCGGCTTACCATGCTTCACGAGGAGAGTCCTAAACGCGAGTCCCCTCGGGATTCAAGTTACCCGATAATTTCAAGAAATTCGACGGCCTTCAAGATCCGGAAGAGGATTGGCTAGTCGACTATCCTGAGACGGTGAAGCCGACGGGAGGAACTAGGGCAACAGCCATGCAAAGCATCCAGGTGCACCCGAGTGGTGCCGCACGATCATGGATAAAGAAACTCGCTCCAGGATCCATCGACAGTGGAAAGTTTCGAGGACGTGTTCGTCAAGAACTTCAGATCCACGTGCAAAAACCCGCATCGTTAGAGGAGTTGAGAGCGTGTCGACAAAAGCCGATGAGCCAATGAGAAAGTACATCCGTAGATGGAATATCATCAAAAACTCGGCAGAAAACATATCTGACGAGAGAGCAATAGATGCGTTTGTCGCAGGAGTCAGGCGTGGAGACTTTGTCGAGGATTTGGGAAGGACCAATCCAAGGACAGTATCCGCGTTAATGGAGATAGCAAATAAATGGGCAGATGGAGAAGACGCTGTCCACAACAAACGACACAGTCGCCGTAGGAGGACCGTGGTCGAAACTATCAACCGAGGCGAAGATTTCCTCGGACGTACCAGAACTACGACGCTCCAGGACAAATTTCGGCAGGTTTTCGGACAAATACAGGAGGCAATAGAGATGATTACCAGAGAAGCAGTGAACAGCGAGGTGATAATAGGGATGATTCACGCAATGTGCAAAATAGTGGGCCGAGGTTTCCAAGACCTTTCGTGTCCCCCCGAGGAAATGCTGAACGGACCGTGCCGATGCACTTCTTCCTCGACAAAGAACGGGAAAAGACAGTCAGGGCACTGCAGAAGACTGTCGAAATTTTCAGGCAATGTTCAGATACGCAGAAAATGCTCACGCTCGAGCAGCACAGAGAAACCCTCGGGAGCCTAGGAGCGAGATTCATCTACCGCCACCTCCCGCGATTACAGAGGACAATCGACACCAGCTAAGAATAGCGGCAGCACCTGCACCACCACCCTATGTTGATCCTAACTCCAACGGAGCAGTGTTGATGATTCAGAAGGGAAGGCCGTCCAATAGAGCTCAAAAAGTAATCTCACGACGGTGTTTATGGCAGAGAAAATGCCTCCACCAACGATTGAGTACCTTAATTGGTCGTGACAAGATATCGGCTTCACAATAGCAGATCATCCGCAGCAAGTTCCTCGACCAGGGCAGTCGGCACTTATTCTCGCCAGCGGTTATCGCAGGATTTGATGTCTCTCGAGTGTTCATAGACGGCGGCGGCAGCTTGAACCTCATGTATGCGAATACATTGAGGAAGATGAACATATCCTTAGCAAACTTGAAACCAACAGACACAAGGTTCCACGGCATTACACCAGAGAAACCAAGTTATCCATTGGGAAAAATCAATCTCGATGTTCAATTTGGGACCCGAGAAAATTATAGAATCGAGAAGCTCGAATTTGAAGTCGTGGATTTTCCATCACAATACCACGCTCTGTTGGGACGACCAGCATATGCTAGATTTATGGCGTTACCACACTATACATACACTGTTGTGGAGGTTGCCCGGACCAAGAGGACCAATCACGGTCAAGGGAAGCTTTGCCTTAGCCGATAAGTGCGACAAGGATTTTCACAAGGTTGGCGTAAACTTTCGGGATGCAAGCCGAGTACTTGGCGTCAAAAAGCATGACTGATTACGACGTATCGCCAGACGGAAGGCCAAATAAAGAATCAACTTTCAACACAGAGAAAAATTCTAAGGAGGTGCAGATTCATCCGACAGATCCAAAAAAGACGACATCTATCGCAAACGATATGGATATCGCATAGGAAAGCGCGCTCGTCAAGTTCCTCCGTGAGAACTGGAAAATCTTTGCATGGTGTCCACCGACATGCCAGGAGTACCAGGGAACTTGCCGAGCACCACCTAAATTTGGATCCAACAGCAAAACCAATCGAGACAACCTTTGCGGCGTTTTTGAACCAAACCGCAAAGCCATGCTTTCAGAAATAAATCGACTCGAAGAAGCTGGTTTTATCAGAGAAATATCTACAGAAGCCACATGGGTAGCTAACCCGGTGATGGTGCCGAAGAAAACACGACAGTCCTTCGCATGTGCGTCGACTTCACGTGTCTCAATAAACATTGTCCTAAGGATCACTTTCCCCTCCCAAGGATCGATCAAATTATCGACTCCACGGCAGGTTGCGAACGTCTTTCCTTCTTGGATGCATACTCTGGTTATAACCAGATCAGATTAAAAGAAGATGATGAAGCCAAGACAGCGTTTATTACACCTTACGGCGTGTTTTGCTACAAAACAATGCCCTTTGGTCTAAAAAATGCGGGAGCAACATATCAGAGGATGATGCAGAAGTGTTTAGCAACACAGATCGGGAAAAATGTACAAGTATACATCGATGATGTCGTCATAACATCAAAAAAGGGGACAACATTGATCGAGGATCTCAAAGAAACTTTTGACAACCTCGACAAATTCTGCCTCAAACTGAACCCGACGAAGTGTTCTTTTGGCGTCCCAGCAGGAGAACTTCTGGGGTTTCTAGTTTCGGCAAGAGGGATTGAAGCAAATCCCGACAAAATACAAGCCATAGTAACAATGAGAAAGCCAACAAAGTTGAAAGAAATACAAGCTAGCTAATCAAGTAGTCGCAGCTTTGAGCAGGTTCGTCGCCGAGTTAGGAGAAAAAGCGTTACCATTTTATGCGCCGATAAAACAAGGAGATAAATTCCAGTGGAACGAAGAGGCCGACAGAGCTTTCGGGATCTGAAGCGAAAAATCTCGACACCACCAATCCTGGTGGCTCCAAAGGAAAAGGAACCTCTCTGCTTGTATATTGCAGCCACGCCCCAAGTGGTTAGCACGGTATTAGTTGTCGAAAGAGAGGAAGAAGGGAAAATCCATGGAGTGCAGCGGCCGGTATACTTCGTGAGCGAAGTCTTGTCACCTTCAAAACAAAGGTACCCTCGCACCAAAAGCTAGCATATGGAGTGTTCACGACAAGACGAAAATTGCGCCACTATTTTTCGGCACACCCGATCATAGTGGTCAATGAAGCTCCCTTGTCAAATATACTGAATAACCCGAAGCTACGGGTCGTGTCTCCCTTTGGGGAATAGAACTTTCCCTCGGGACATCACGTATGAAAAAGAAAAGCAATAAAGTCGCAAATACCGCCGGACTTCATCGCAGAATGGATGGAGTTGCAAAATACAGGACCACCAGATTTATCGAGAACTTGGACCATGAACTTTGATGGGTCCAAGAGACTAGAAGGAGTGGCGCAGAGTAGTACTCATATCACCTGAAGGCGACAAATTGAAGTACATCCTCCGGATGACGTTCCTTAACGCATCTAACAATGAAGCAGAATATGAGGCTC
Organism: Lolium perenne; assembly: GCF_019359855.2. Classification (NCBI taxonomy): domain Eukaryota; kingdom Viridiplantae; phylum Streptophyta; class Magnoliopsida; order Poales; family Poaceae; genus Lolium; species Lolium perenne. The sequence continues at coordinate 38,769,011 of NC_067246.2, read as the reverse complement.
TCATACACGGGATGAAGATGGCGAAAGCACTGTGAGCAACTCGATTAAAAATCTTTGGCGACTCACAGTTGGTGGCTCAGCAAGTTATGAACCAATGTGATGCAATCAATGATAGCATGATGGCATACAAGGAGGTGTACAACGAGCTTGAAAAGTTATTCGATGGATGCGAAGTAAATCATATTAGCAGGTTGAGCAACGACGAAGCCGACGTTCTTGCAAACATCGGGTCACAAAGGCCTTCCAATCCCGCCAGTGTGTATTCTCGGGAAGAGATAACAGAGAGATCCACTAAGCCAACAAAGTCAAAAAAGAAGGAGAAGAAACCCTCGGGGCTGCCAAGGAAAAGCAAGAGGACGAAGAAGAGGATCAGGACTTGGTCATGGTGATACAGATACCGTGGATGCAGCCGTACATATCATACATCATGAGGAAAGAAATACCCGATGATCCAGCTTGAAGCAAGGCGAGTAATTCGACGCTCCAAAGCTTTTACGGTGGTCAAGGGAGAATTGTATAAGCGAAGTATTTCAGGCGTTTTGCAAAGGTGCGTTACACCCGAAGAAGGAAGAATAATCCTGAAGGATGTACACGAAGGAATATGTGGCCACCACGCAAGTAGTCGAGCTATCGCAGCCAAGGTTTTTCGGGCAGGATTCTACTGGTTGACAGCAATCGAGGACGCCAAGGACATAGTAAGAAATTGCGACGCATGTCAAAGGTTCGCCGCAAAACCTCACTCTCCAGCAGCAGAGTTAGCACCAATACCATTGTCTTGGCCCTTTGCTCAATGGGGACTTGATATGGTGGGTAAGTTACACAAATCCTGGCCAGGAGGAAAGGAGTACATGCTAGTAGTCGTCGATAAGTTTACAAAGTGGATAGAAGCAAAGCCGATAAATTCACCGTATGGAGCATCCGCATAAAAATTCGTAAAGGCCTCGTCTTCAGATTTGGAGTGCCCCACAAGATCGTCACAGAACAACGGCAGCAACTTCACATCCCATGAATTCAAAGATTATTGCGAAGAGGTGGGTATTAAGCTGAACTTTGCGTCAGTTGCACATCCTCAAACCAATGGGCAAGTCGAGAAAGCCAATGGCATCATCTGCAATGGTATCAAGAAGCGCTTGTTAGGACCACTGGAAAAAGCTCGACATACCTGGCCAGAAGAACTGCCAAGCGTGTTGTGGAGCATCCGAACAACACCAAACACAGCAACGCAGGAAACTCCGTTTTTCCTGGTTCATGGAGCAGAGGCAGTACTACCAATCGAGATAGAGCACAACTCTCCACGTGTCGCTGAATATGATGAAGAAACGTCGAGAAGAGTGCTAGAAGACGACGTCGACGCACTTGATGAAGCTCGAGATGAAGTATTATCTCGGGTAACCAAATATCAACAGGACTTGAAGAATTACCACAGTCGACGTTTGCGGCCAAGATCTTTTCAGGTGGGAGACCTAGTTCTTCGGCTCACGCAAAAAAGTCACGAAAAACTCGAGTCACCATGGCTTGGCCCTTACATTGTCACGGAAGTAATTGGAGGAGGAGCATACAGAATAAAGGACAAGAAGACAGGGCTGGAGGAGCCAAACCCCTGGAACGTGGCGCAACTTAGGCGTTTTTACGCCTAGAATCAAAATATAGTCTTTGTAAAGCTTCAATGTACTGAAACGCCCGCGAGTTTTCAGACGCACTCTTTTCCTTTTTCGGGGCACCGAGTGGGGCCGGAGAAGGTTTTTAATGAGGCGGGCTCGCGGTGCTGCAATATAATAAAGATAGTGACAATATAACTTTTCTTCTTTATCGACATGACCAAAGTCTTCGCTCCGACGAATTTCAATATAGTTCATCGACAAAAGGAAAAACTTGCCTTGGTATTCAAATACCTCGTGAGTCAACAAAAATACAAAATAGTACTCAATAAAAAGCTTGGGGGCTCATATTCGCCTTAAATATATAAATGCCTTGGTTCAAAACCTCGCAAGTATACAAATATAGTAAAGAGTCACCGAAACACTCGGGGGCTAAACAAACAGAGAAATATAATGATTGCTTTACAATATAGTCATGGATTACAAAGAAAAAATATCTACAAGAAGAAACTAACTAGTCTTGATTCAATATGTCATCAAGAGTAACCCTGTTTTCCTCAGGAGCAGCACCAAGAAAATCGGCATAATGGCCATCGGCAAAAAAGTCGGCATCCATCCGAAGTAGGTCTTCAATCATTTCTTCGGCTATAGGTGTAACCTTCGTGTTAATCCTGTCAACACCAACTCTCCGACGTTTTACTTTTTGGTGAACCTTCTCGACAACCTGGGTAAGGTCAAGCTTCGAGTGGCAGATTTGAAGCATGATAAGAGCAAATCTGGCGCCAGCTACTAGTTGAGCTTTGACAAAATCATGGATACTGCGCGCATCCTTGAACCTTTCCATCAATTCAGGAAGAGTTTTTGGTTGGGCGTTCCGAGGAAACATGGAGTTATAAACCATGGACAAGGACTTGGTACAGAAGTCAAGGAAATCGCGAGTTTGAGAGGCGCGATCTTGAAATCTGACAATTTGGCGGGTCCTCTCCGGGGTAGCCCAAAACAAAGAACCATGGTCCAGGGAAAGATTAACAAGGAGGGTTGTCCTAGCATTTACCCTCTCTTCTTCGGCAGCAGCATCAGTAAAGGCACCTATCAAAACAAAGAAGTGGAAACCTTCAAAAGACAGTAGCATGCAGATGGAAGATATCAGAGGATGAAACAGACATACCCGACATATCTGCACTGGCTTCATTCATTAATTCGAGCATGAAATTTTCTCGAATAGTCGCCTTTTCAGCCTCGGAAGCAGCAATTTCCTTAGCAGCTACGGCCTCGCGAGCTTGTTGAAGAGCAATTTTTTCGGCTTCAGATGACTTACGAGATTGCTCCATCATCACAAGTGTTTGCTTCTTCGCATACTGAAGTTGTTGCCGAAGCTCATCCAGTTCTTGCGACAAGGTATCGTCGACAGGAGCGGTATCACCAAAAGCTTTCCTCGCGCGGGAAGAAGAAGGCGAAACATTGGAAGGAGCAGAAGATGGAGTATAGTTATCAAATATCAACTGAAAAATAAACAAGACAACATCAAATAACAAGCAAAGATAGAAGTCTTCATTAATCTCTTGGAATAATTACAAGGGCATTACAGTGGAGTTAAGAAAGTACGTGTCGCCAAATGACTACTTTGGCGACAGAAGCAAAAGAAACAGAAAGAAAAACAGAGGCATGCAACTAGACCTCCGGCCTCGAGGAGCTAGGAGTTGAAGCTGGCTTGATCCCCAGATACGCCAAGATCTTCTTCGTGTTGGGCTTGGCCGCCTTGATCAGCGACCTCCATCTTGACTGCTCTATCTCGACCGGTGTCGCCAACCTTCATCCAATCAAGCGTCTGTTGGCTGTCAGCAACCAGGGCAACAAGATACTCTCGACAAGAACCTTCATATTCTCCTGACGCATCTTCAATCCCAGGTCTTCCGAAGCATTAAACATCTTGGCGAGGTTAAGGAAAGTTGCGGGTTCTTCTTTCTTCGGGAAGAAATAAGGGAACAACGCTGACAATCCTGCATTAGCATTTGCCACGCCTTCACGAATTTCGCGCCCGTGAAATTCCAGAAGAGAAAGTGCGTCAAGGAGAGGATCGTTGACAGGATTATCCAGATCAAAATCCTGGTTTGTTTGGGCTGCCACACGAGACAAGACATCAGTCAACAACCAAGAAACAGGAAGTGCAGTAAAATAAAAGGGATTGATAATATTACTCAGAGTACGTCGACTTTGCGACTTCAAACGCTTGAGGATTCCTTCGTCACGAGAAGCTTGTGCAGCTTTGAGCTCATCCAAGGCAGTTGTCGCATCCTCAAGTTTCTTCTGCAGTTCCTCGACACCAGCAGCTTTCGCCTTAGCTTCATCAGCTTCGACCTTGGCTTTGCTAGCAGCGAGTTCGGCTTTCTCGCGAGCCGCCTCACTTTGCTCAAGTTTTTGAGCCAGTGCGTCGGCGCGTTCGTTAGCCTCTGCAAATTTCTCTGTCGAGATATGGAAAAAAGAGAGCAGAAAGATCAAAAAATCGCGGCAAGTAACAGGAGTGACAAATTAAGGAAAAACGACAAGTATGAAAGTCGTTACCTTCGGCTCTATTAGCATATTCTCGGTACCCAATAAATTGGGAACCGATGCGGAGAAGATCCTTGATCATAGGCTGTTCAACGTGAACACAGTAAGAGAAACATCGGCAAAAAAAAAAAAAAAAAAAAAAAAAAAAAAAAAAAAAAAAAGATGTGAAGAAACAAAATAAAGAAAATATAGATGTCGACAAACTTACATCATCTAGGAGCGGGGGCGACGAACTGCCCAATTGAGGGGCAGGATCAACAATCTTTTCAACCCGTGCCCTTTTTGGTGAAGGGGCACGGGGGCTCGAAGGAGTAGATGTATCAACATTTTGTTGAGGAGGCGACGATTCCTCCCCTTCAACTGGTTTTTCTGAAATTACTAAAGTATGTGACGTGCCTGCTCGAGCAGCCACATCTAAAGTTGGAGTTTCTTCATCATCACCGTGACAAAATAGTGGCAGCATAAAAAGCAAGGCAAAATAAAATTCTTCAAATAAAAAGAAAACAGCAAGGAACCGCCGAGCTGATGATACTCTCGATGAATGGATCATAAGCTGCTTTTCGAGGTGCAGGAGCAGTTTCTTCGGGTTGCGAGGTCCCGGAATCTTCGGCATGGCTCCTGTTCCTTTTGCTCGTCGGAGACACAGCAGGAGGAGGAGATTGTGCTGATGTTGTATCTTCAGCAGGCAGCATCCTTCTCGGTAGATCCCGCAGATTTTCGAGAATCATGCGGGTTCATTCACAAAAGAGGGGTCTCTGGTTGACATCATCGACAACGGCTCTTTCTTCGACCTCTCCATCCTCAGGAAGAGGAGGAAGGGAAGCCATAGTAGGATGATTCTACAAAGAAATAGTGACAAAAGAGAATAAGTGAGATACCACTGCAAATAAGATACGAGGAACAGTTCAAAACAAGATAAAAATTCGAGAAGACAAAATACCTCGGGAAGAGGATTGGAAGCACTGTATGGTTCCACTCGACAGGAGGAGGGAATAGGATCCTTCTTGCCTAATCGAGAAATTCTTCGAACCAATTTTTCCAAGTCCTTTACAGAAAGATCACTGGAGATTCTCATTGGCGTCATTTTCACCGAATACGTCCAAAGGGGATTTTTGCGAGCCCGAAGAGGCTGCACTCTAATCCTAAGGAAGTAGGCGATAATTTGAACACCGTATAGCTCTTTGCCTCGAGTGTTTTGAAGATGACGGATACGAGCCATGAGCGCCTCTGTCGCTTTTTTCTCTTCTTCAGAAGCTTCGGCATCCCAGGAACGGCGACGCTGAATCCTGGCACTTCCGTCGAAAGGAACTATGTTGTGCTCCACAGAATTGGCGCTTTCTTCGTGGATGTAGAGCCACTTTTTGCGCCATCCTTGGACAGAATCAGGAAACTTGACGTCGAAATAATCGACATCAGTCCGAACACAGATAACAACGCCACCTATGTTATAAGTGACGTTGTGGGAGCCATTACGGCGGAGGCAGAAAATGCGCTTCCACAGAGCCCAATTGGGAGTGATTCCGAGGAAGCATTCGCAAAGTGTGATAAAAATAGAAATGTGAAGGATGGAATTGGGAGTCAACCGGTGCGGTTGAATCCCATAAACAAAAAGAAGGCCGCGGAGGAAATCGTGGATTGGGGTTGAAAGGCCGCGGATCGTGTGATCAACAAAACTAACCCGATACTCCATTGGAGGCTTGGGGTAGCTTTCTTCGCTAGGAAAGCGGATGGCGTCCTCCTTCGTCATAAGGCCGAGCCTCTTCAGCGTGTTGATGTCTTGATTGGAGATTTTGGATCTCTCCCACTCAAAATCCTCGGCGGCCATCTTGGATTCCGGCGTCCGTGGCGAGAGTCAGACGCGTGCGCGGTGGCATCAACGGCGGTGGCAGAGCAATGTATGTGCGTACGGAAGATTGGAGAGAGTTGGGCGCGGGGAAGTTTTGCGAAAAGGAACAGTGAGCGGCGCAAGCGAAAGGGATGAACGAAGGTTGAAGAAGGGTTTATATAAGATTCGGGTGAAGCAAGCAGTGTGCCGTTGGATGAAGAAATCGTGTGGTGAGGATGGATCTTCTAGACACAAGGGCAAAAGAGTATTTTTACCGAAATAGGCGTTACCGTACGTGCGCCGCGGGAAAAGCGGAGGACGTGTGTCCACTACTTGCACGACGTGTCAACGTAGTCGAAGCAATGGACCCACAGGGCAGAAAAATCACGACTATTCGAGGAGGATGAAGTAAATTTGATTAAGGGAAGTATGTCGACAAGAAAAATAAAAGAAAAGTGACGACAGAAAGAATTATTCAATACTTCGGGAGCCTTTGATCAAATACAAGTTTTTGCCCAAATGCTCGGGGCTACTTCAGAAAAAGTAAATTTTCAAGTATGACAAATATAGAAATTATGGAGCCTACAACCAAGCACAAGTCCTTGGCTGTAGCCTCGGGGGCTACTCCCATCGGGAGCGCTGTTCGCGCACCCGAGAGATAAAAAAAAGAGAGAAGAAGAAAGAGATCATATTGGGAAGTAATGAAAATATAGCGACAAGGTGGACTAAAATGTTGAGCCTACAACCAAGCACAAGTTCTTGGTTGTAGCCTCGGGGGCTACTCCCATCGGGAACGCTGTTCGCGTGCCCGATGAAATTATCAAAAATAGAAAAACAAGAGAGTATATTTCGAGTTATAATTAACTCTACATATACTCCCATCGGGAGAACAATATAAGTCATATATGACTCGATAAAATGTGCCATTCCAACAGCCGGAAAAGCACTCGACAATATATTCTCGAACGCCGAAGTTGCGATCAATTTCTGAATGCCGCAAAATTTGCGAAGGTAAGACCCAGATCCGTTCACTGGGCGTGGCATCGCCAAAGACTGCGCTCTGCTACTTTTATCCGTATCAACAGATACGAAGAAAAATCCTAACGGACGCGTTAGGTACCCGATAAATTTGACTGGGACTCGACAGAATGGTAAGACCTTAAGCGGCACCTGTCGACGTTTACACCAGTATCCCGAGATCATGTCCGGGGACGTGATTTTGAAGTAGGTTTTTGCGGATTGCCACTAGAGCAGTTAACTAGTACCTGATCCGTCAGATGAACTAGCCCCAATTACCAGTATCCCTGTACAATATAGAATTTTATGTGAAGAAATATAAAAGGTTAAAGCTTTCGAGTAAAAATAAACAATGGAGATTTTCCCTGACTCTACGATTCAAGCAAAATCTCGGGGCTCTTGACATAGGCCTCCCAACTGGGCCTGCCGAAGCGGGGACCCGGGGTCTCCTGGCACCCCAATACCCGAAGAATAAGAAGATTCGGGAGCCCAAGATTTACTAAGGAAAGATAGAGTTGTAATAGGAAGTGTTGTTTGTGATCTGGCGGGATGAGTTAGAAACCGTCCCGGACTATGTAAACTTGTATAGCACGAATCCCTCGGCTCCACCTCATATATAAGGGGGAGTCGAGGGACAAAGAATCAACCGAATCATTGTCTGCAAACCCTAGTTTTCACAATCGTCGAGTACTTTTCGGCTGAAACCTTCGAGATCTACTTACCCTCTACTTCTAACTAAACCCTAGCCTACAATCCATAGGCATTGACAAGTTAATCCCTTGTCACTAACTTATTAACGAGATGCCAAAGAGCCAGTTGCTGTTTTCTGCTGTTTTTGGTTTCAGAAATCCTACAAAGGAAATATTCTCGGAATTGGACGAAATCAACGCCCAGGGGCCTATTTTGCCACGAGAAGTGAGGCGACGAGGCGGCGACACGCCAGGGCGGCGCGGCCCACCTCTTGGCCGCGCGGCCCTGTTGTGTGGGCCCCTCGCGTCGCCTCTTGACCTGCCCTTCCGCCTACTTAAAGCCTCCGTCGCGAAACCCCCAGTACCGAGAGCCATGATGACCCACAAGTATAGGGGGTGTATCGTAGTATCTTCGATAAGTAAGAATGTCGATCCCAACGAGGAGCAGAAGGTGTTGACAAGCAGTTTCGATGAAGGATTCACTGTAAATGCTCACAGACAAGTATTCAGGGGGTTTTGATGTAACAGTTGAATAAAGTACGAGTAAGTAAAGTGTGAGAGTAACAATTGCAGCGAGTGGCCCAATCCTTTTTAGCACAAAGGACAAGCCGGTTTGTTTACTTATAATGACCAAGCGTTCTCGAGGACACATGGGATTTTAGTCTAGTGCTTTCGCTACATACGGCTAAATAATCTTCATTGTTATGATAAGTGTTGTGTGGGTGAACCTATGCTAATGTACCGCCCTTCCTAGGTCTAATACATACTTGTGATTATACCCCTTGCAAGCATCCGCAACTACAAGAAAGTAATTAAGAATAAATCTAACCACAGCCTTAAACTCTGAGATCCTGCGATCCCTCCTGCATCGATATACCAACGGGGGTTTAGGTTTCTGTCACTCCGGCAACCCCGCAATTGGCAAACGAGTACAAGATGCATTCCCCTAGGCCCATAAATGGTGAAGTGTCATGTAGTCGACGTTCACATGACACCACTAGAAGAATAACACCACAACTTAAATATCATACCATTGAATATTACTCAACCATAGTTCACTACTAACATTTAGACTTCACCCATGTCCTCAAGAACCAAACGAACTACTCACGAGACATCATATGGAACATGATCAGAGGTGATATGATGATGAATAACAATCTGAACATAAACTTGGTTCAATGGTTTCACTCGATAGCATCAACAACAAATAGAGATCGATACCGGGAGAGTTTCCCCTATCAAACAATCAAGATCAAACCCAAATTGCTACGGCGGTGACGAGGTGCTGCGGAGGAGACGGCAGTGATGACGGTGGAGATGATGATGATGGTGATGGAGATGATGTCCAGCTCGATGACGGTGACGATGGCATCGATTTCCCCCTCCCGGAGGGAATTTCCCCGGCGGATTCCTGCCCGCTGGAGAGCTCTTTTCTCTCTGGTGTTCTCCGCCCCGCAGAGGCGGCTGTAACTCTCCGTGAGGAACCCTCTGTGGCTTAGGTCTTCGGGACGAAGGGTTTCGCGAAGAAAAGGAGGCGAAAGGGGCTGTGGGCCCCCCACACCACATGGCGGCGCGGCCGTGCCATGGGCCGCGCCGCCCTAGGGTGTGGGCCCACCCTGGGTCCTCCTGGCTCCTCCTTCTGGCTTCCTTCGTCATCTTGAAAAATAGGATTTTTGGTATAATTTCCTTCCACAGTTGATCTTCCGAAATATTGCGTTCTGACGGTGCTTTTTCCCGCAGAATCCTGGCTCCGGTGCTTGATCCTCCAATAATGATGAAACATGCAAAATAGATGAAATAACATAAGTATTGTGTCCCAATATGAAATATATCAATGAATAACAGCAAATTATGATATAAAATAGTGATGCAAATTGGACGTATCAACTCCCCCCAAGCTTAGACTTCGCTTGTCCCCAAGCGAGACCGAACTCGATAACAGGACCACATGTTTATGGAGTGAAGAGTCGATAAATAAAATACGGACAAGAATCATCATATTCATTCACACAAGACATTATAGTAAACAACTTCCTCATATAACTCAACTTGAAACAAGTATAAGGTAATCACAAATAAAGGTGCATAAGAAATCATAGTTGGTGATGGCAAACTTCGTTCTTGGTCAGAGAACAATTAACAGATTATATTTATCTCATTGAGCAACGCTCTTATGTTAAAGTTTATATGGCACAACTTGCATACTCAATCATAATGGTCTCTTCATGATCATTGATAACTTGCAAAGCTATATTCATTCAGATAAAACTTGTACTAAACAAGGAAGAATAAAAGACATGATGAAGCAAATCACAATATAATGGTTTGATCACAACTACTCAAATGCTTGCTTGAGATGGAGGGAAATAGGTTTACTGACTCAACATAAAGTAAAAGACAGGCCCTTCACAGAGGAAAGCAGGGATTAAATCATGTGCTAGAGCTTTTTCAGTTTTGAAATCATATAAAGAGGGTAAAAGTAACATTTTGAGGGGTGTTTGTTGTTGTCAACGACTGGTAGCGGGTACTCTAACCCCCTTGCCAGACAAACCTTCAAAGAGCGGCTCCCATATTATTTTCATTTTGTGTGGCACTCCTTCCAACCTTTCTTTCACAAACCATGGCTAACCGAATCCTCGGGTGCCTGCCAACAATCTCATACCATGAAGGAGTGCCCTTTTATTTTAGTTTTATTATGATGATGACACTCCCCCCAACCTTTGCTTACACAATCCATGGCTAACCGAGTCCTTCGGGTGTCGTCCATCAATCACATACCATGGAGGAGTGTCTATTTAGTTTAATTAATTTGGGACTGGGAATCCCATTGCCAGCTCTTTTTGCAAAATTATTGGATAAGCGGATGAAGCCACTAGTCCATTGGTGAAAGTTGACCAACAAGATTGATAGATAAACACCACATACTTCCTCATGAGCTATGAAACATTGACACAAATAAGAGATACTAAGTTTTTGAATTGTTTAAAGGTAGCACATGAAGTATTTACTTGGAATGGCAGAAATTACCATGTAGTAGGTAGGTATGGTGGACACAAATGGCATAGGTTTGGGTTAAGGTTTGGATGCACGAGAAGTATTCCCTCTCAGTACAGGTTTTTGGCTAGCAAGGTTAATTAGCAAGCATAAGAGTCGAGGGAAACAAACAAATATACATGTGATAGAAACAATCATGCATCTTCCTTGTAAGCACAAACAATCTTGACTTCAGAATAATAAGCTATGAGCTAATCAAGAAAGAAAGACAATGAAACAACTACATGTATTTCTCTTTTCTATTTAAACCTCAAAGTGTTGTTGCTATTGACCAATGCTAAGTTTGCCAAAACCAAATAGATTTATTCAATGCTCCCAAAGTGATACCAATACTAACAACAAGGTAAATCATATAATAGAGATTGCAAACTAAAATAAGATGTGCAATATGTAAATGATAAGACTTCTCATTAATATTCCATAACGATAACTCACACCAAGGGATACATAGATAACCAACTAAAGGAGAGACACTTCCAAACTGCAACCCATCTTATATGATAACTTCCCTACTCATGATATGACACTACTTGACAATAAAAGTAAAAGGTAGTGATAATGTGATACCGCGGCACTCCCCCAAGCTTGGAACAAACCAAGGGGATGCCAATACCGATGATGAATTACTCCTTCGGCGATGGTGGTGATGAATTTCTGATAAGCTTCTCAACGAGCTCCTTTAGCTTCAGTTTCTCAGCTTGGTAATTCTGCACTAAAACTCGAACATATTCATTGTTATCTGAAGTTGGCGATGATGACCTTGTGATGCGGATCGAATGGTATTCCAGTATTCTTCGGAGACGGCAATTCTCCTCTTGGAGTATCTCCACTTCTCTTCTCAGAGCCCGATATTGATCACAAAACTCATCGGTAGTCCGTAGAGCTTCTTCCAACACAGGGAAAGAGTCGAGGCTACGAGCGGGTGGTAAAGGTCCCTGCAAGTTATGAGAAAAAGAACGTCGAGTGTCAACAGATCCCACCAAGATTTGCTTGCTCCCTCCGGCTTGCTGCTCTTGTCTTGATGGCACCTTCTTCACTTCTTCCTTCAAAAGTCCCTTGCCCTTGTTGTTGGAGGCCATGGTGCTTCTAAACCGAAAACAGATCCTGGCAGAAACAGCTCGAAACAAAACACGTCGAGAAAACGATATACGGATCTCCAGGGGTCCGGGGGATTATATAGCAAAAAATTTCGCGACATAAGGAAAGTACCAGATCGAACCAGAGTCGGAAAGGGGCGACGAGGCGGCCAAACCATAGGTCGGCGCGGGCCCAGGTCAGGCCGCGCCGCCCTATGGTGGCACCCCCTCGTGCGTCCTCTCCACTCCGTTTCGAACTCGTAATTTTTCATATTTTCCAAAAACAGCAAAAATATTGTTCGGAAGGTAAATTGCGTACTTCTTATTACCAGTACTGTTACCTATTCAAAGTCGGGTTCTGGCGGACTGTCAATTTGCCTTTTGATGAAAGCCTCTGGTGTTTCGACTTGAATAATATCAACATCAACATTATAGGAATCACCTGAGATATAATGCTTGAGTCTTTGTCCATTCACCACTTGCGTAGCATTGCCTTGGAGAGAGCTAATTTTAATTGCTCCTGAACGATACACCTCCTCGACAACATATGGTCCTTCCCATTTCGAGAGTAATTTCCCTGCAAAGAATCTGAGACGAGACCGATACAATAGGACTTTATCCCCAATATTAAATTCTCTTTTGATAATCCTTCTATCATGCCATTTTTTAACTTTCTCTTTAAAGAGTTTAGCATTTTCATAAGCTTCGCTTCTCCATTCATCTAGAGAACTTAATTGCAACAACCTCTTATCACCGGCAAGTTTAGGATCTTTATTTAATTCTCTAACTGCCCAATAAGCTTTGTGCTCTAGTTCTAAAGGTAAATGACAAGCTTTCCCATAAACCATTTTATAAGGTGACATTCCCATGGGATTTTTATAAGCAGTTCTATAAGCCCATAGTGCATCCTTCAATTTACTAGCCCAATTTTTTCTAGTTTTATTAACGGTCTTTCCCAAAATAGATTTAATCTCTCTATTTGATAATTCTACTTGACCACTAGTTTGAGGATGATAAGCGGAAGCAATTCTATGATTAATACCATACCTAGCAAGAGTTTTTCTAAAACCTCCATGAATAAAATGAGAACCTCCATCAGTCATAATATATCTAGGCACTCCAAATCTAGGAAAAATAATGTCTAAAAGCATTCTTAAAGAGGTCTCACCATTAGCACTTTTTGTAGGTATGGCTTCCACCCATTTAGTAACATAATCAACAGCAACAAGTATATGAGTGTTACCTTCTGAAGACGGAAAAGGTCCCATGAAGTCAAATCCCCAACAATCAAACGGTTCAATAACAAGAGTATAATTCATAGGCATTTCATTACGTCTGGAGATATTACCAACCCTTTGACATTCATCACAAGATAAAATAAACTTTCTCGCATCCTTGAAGAGAGTTGGCCAATAAAAACCTGATTGTAGAACCTTTTGCGCGGTTCTTTCTCCGGCGTGATGTCCTCCATAAGCACTACCATGACATTTACTCAATATCTCTTGTTGTTCATATTCGGGAACACACCTTCGCATAATACCATCCACTCCTTCTTTATATAAGTGTGGGTCATCCCAGAAATAATGCCTCAAGTCATAAAAGAATTTCCTCCTTTGTTGAGCTGAAAAGGTTGGAGGCAAGTACTTGGAAACAATAAAGTTAGCATAATCAGCATACCAAGGACTGTCTCGCGAGCTCACCTTTATTACAGCCAATTGTTCATTTGGAAAACTATCATTAACAGGAACAGGATCATGAGCAATATTTTCCAATCTAGACAAATTATCAGCAACAGGATTATCAGCACCTTTCCTATCTACAATATGTAAATCAAATTCTTGCAAAAGAAGTACCCATCTAATAAGCCTCGGCTTAGCATCTTTCTTAGTCATAAGGTATCTAATTGCAGCATGATTAGTATGAATAGTAACTTTTGAATCAACAATATAAGATCTAAATTTATCACAAGCAAAGACTACAGCTAATAATTCTTTTTCAGTTGTAGCATAATTTCTTTGAGCAGCATCAAGAGTTTTACTAGCATAATGAATAACATTCAGTTTTTTATCTACTCGCTGTCCAAGAACAGCGCCTACAGCAAAATCACTAGCATCACACATAATTTCAAATGGTAAATTCCAATCAGGAGGTTCAACTATAGGAGCAGTTGTTAAGGCTTTCTTTAGAGTTTCAAAAGCTTCCTTACAATCATCATCAAAAACAAATGGTACATCTTTTTGAAGAAGATTAGTAAGAGGCTTTGAAATCTTGGAGAAATCTTTAATAAATCTCCTATAAAACCCAGCATGACCAAGAACACTACGAATACCTTTAACATCCCTAGGATAGGGCATCTTCTCAATTGCTTCAACTTTAGCTCTATCAACTTCTATACCTCTCTCAGAAATTTTATGTCCCAATACAATTCCTTCATTAACCATAAAGTGGCATTTCTCCCAATTAAGAACAAGGTTAGTTTCTTCACATCTCTGCAAAACTTTATCAAGGTTTCGCAAGCAACTATCAAAAGAATTCCCATAGACGGAAAAATCATCCATGAATACCTCTACAATACTCTCACAAAAACCATGAAAAATAGCAGACATGCATCTTTGAAAAGTAGCAGGAGCATTACATAAACCAAAAGGCATACGCCTATAAGCATAAGTTCCATAGGGACAAGTAAAAGTGGTTTTCTCTTGATCTTTAGTTTTAACAGCAATTTGTGAAAATCCAGAATAACCATCAAGAAAGCAAAAATGAGTATTTTTAGACAATCTTTCTAGCATTTGATCAATAAATGGTAAAGGGTAATGATCTTTCTTAGTAACTTTATTAACTTTTCGAAAATCAATGCACATTCTATACCCTACAACTACTCTTTGAGGGATGAGCTCATCATTATCATTAGGCACAACAGTCATTCCTCCTTTCTTGGGAACGCAATGCACAGGACTAACCCATCTACTATCAGCAATAGGATATATAATACCAGCTTCAAGAAGTCTTAATACCTCATTCCTTACCACTTCCTTCATCTTCGGAATTAGACGACGCTGATGTTCAACAACAGGCTTTGCATCATCTTCCATATTAATAGCATATTGGCAAATAGAAGGAGAAATCCCTTTCAAATCATCAAGAGTGTAGCCAATAGCGCCTCGGTGTTTCTTCAATATTTCCAATAGCCTTTCTTCTTCAAACTCTGAAAGCTTAGAACTAATAATAACAGGATATATTTTCTTATCATCAATATGAGCATATTTAAGATTATCAGGCAAAGGCTTTAAATCAAAAACAGGATCTTCCTTTGGTGGCGGTGTTGTACCCAAATCTTCCACCGGTAAATCATGCTTGAGAATAGGTTGGCGAAGAAAAATTTCCTCAAGCTCATCTCTTTCTTTCCTAAAAACTTCACTCTCGCTATCCTCCAAATGTTGCTGCAAAGGATTGTTAGGAACAAGAACAATAGATGCACATTGCTCCATTTTAAAATCATCACTAGGCAAATCAGCTTTATAAGGAGTTTTGGTAAATTTAGAGAAATTAAACTCATAAGATTCACCAGCAAATTTAGTCAAATTTTTCTCTTTCTTGCAATCTATAATAGCTCCACAAGTATTTAGAAAAGGTCTACTGAAAATAATAGGACAATAATCACTAGCAGCAGAACCAAGTACCAAAAAGTCAGCAGGATATTTAATCTTACCGCATAAAACTTCCACATCTCGAACAATACCAATTGGAGAAATAGTTTCTCTATTAGCCAGCTGAATAACCACATCAATATCTTCAAGTTCACAAGAATCAATTTCGTGCATAATCTCCGTGTAAAGCTCATAAGGAATAGCACTAACACTTGCACCAATATCACATAATCCATAATAGCAATGATCACCAATTCTAACAGATAGCATAGGAACACTAGCTTGTTTGGGTTTATTAGGATGTGAAACAATATTAGAAGCATCTTCACAGAAAATAATATGACCATCCTCCACATTTTCAGTCACAAGATCTTTAACTATTGCAACAAAGAGTTCAACTTTTATTTGTTCTTCAGGTTCTACAGGTTTCTTTTCACTTTTATGAACCGCACTATTTATAACAGAGTACTCCTTCATTTTAGCGGGGAAAGGAGTTTTTTCAATATAAGCTTCAGGAATAACATGATCAGCAGTTTCAACTACAACGCATTTATTAATAGATGAATCAATTTTATCTTTATAAGGTTCATGATACTTATCGAAATTCTTCTTTGGCAATTCATAATGAGAGGCAAAAGCTTTATAAAGATTTGCAGCAACTTGAGAATCAAGACCATATGTAGCACTCATATTACGAAATTTATCAGTATCCATAAAAGCTTCAATGCATTTATAATCATAAATTATACCCGATTCTCTATCCTTGTCGTTCTCCCAACCTTCAGTATTTTCTTGGATCCGATCAAGAAGGTCCCTCTTAAACTCTTCTTTGTTGCGCGTAAATGATCTAGAACAAGAAGTATCCAGCAAGGTCTTGTCTTGAAAAGAAAGTCTTGCATAGAAATTATCAATAATAACATTACCAGGAAGCTCATGAATGGGGCATTTGAGCATTAAAGACTTCAATCTCCCCCAAGCTTGGGCAATACTCTCTCCATCATGAGGCCAAAAATTATATATGCGATTCCGATCCTTGTGAATTTCACTTGGAGGATAGAACTTAGAATAAAACCGGGGCACAATATCATTCCATTCAAGAGAATCCCCATTATCCAGTAATTTATACCAATGCGCCGCTTTACCAGACAGCGATAAAGAGAATAGTTTCTTCCTCACTTCATCCATAGCAATACCTGCACACTTGAATAAACCGCATAATTCATGCAAGAACAATAAATGATCTCCAGGGTGGACAGTTCCATCCCCTTCATAGCGGTTATCCATAACACGTTCAATAATTTTCATAGGTATTTTATATGGTATCACTTCCTCACCTGGCGCCTCATCCACTACCGTTGCAGTAGTAGTAGATTTCCCAAATAGAAATTGAAGAGAAGATCTCTCCATAATGACTTATAGCAGCAGGCAGAAATAAAATCAGCACAAACAGTAAAGGTTTTCCTTACCAATTCCACTTACCAATGGCGCTTCACTCCCCGGCAACGGCGCCAGAAAATAGTTTTGATGACCCACAAGTATAGGGGGTGTATCGTAGTATCTTCGATAAGTAAGAATGTCGATCCCAACGAGGAGCAGAAGGTGTTGACAAGCAGTTTCGATGAAGGATTCACTGTAAATGCTCACAGACAAGTATTCAGGGGGTTTTGATGTAACAGTTGAATAAAGTACGAGTAAGTAAAGTGCAAGAGTAACAATTGCAGCGAGTGGCCCAATCCTTTTTAGCACAAAGGACAAGCCGGTTTGTTTACTTATAATGACCAAGCGTTCTCGAGGACACATGGGATTTTAGTCTAGTGCTTTCGCTACATACGGCTAAATAATCTTCATTGTTATGATAAGTGTTGTGTGGGTGAACCTATGCTAATGTACCGCCCTTCCTAGGTCTAATACATATTTGTGATTATACCCCTTGCAAGCATCCGCAACTACAAGAAAGTAATTAAGAATAAATCTAACCACAGCCTTAAACTCTGAGATCCTGCGATCCCTCCTGCATCGATATACCAACGGGGGTTTAGGTTTCTGTCACTCCGGCAACCCCGCAATTGGCAAACGAGTACAAGATGCATTCCCCTAGGCCCATAAATGGTGAAGTGTCATGTAGTCGACGTTCACATGACACCACTAGAAGAATAACACCACAACTTAAATATCATACCATTGAATATTACTCAACCATAGTTCACTACTAACATTTAGACTTCACCCATGTCCTCAAGAACTAAACGAACTACTCACGAGACATCATATGGAACATGATCAGAGGTGATATGATGATGAATAACAATCTGAACATAAACTTGGTTCAATGGTTTCACTCAATAGCATCAACAACAAATAGAGATCGATACCGGGAGAGTTTCCCCTATCAAACAATCAAGATCAAACCCAAATTGCTACGGCGGTGACGAGGTGCTGCGGAGGAGACGGCGGTGATGATGGTGGAGATGATGATGATGGTGATGGAGATGATGTCCAGCTCGATGACTGTAACATCCCAAGTTTCAATAAAATGAACAAGAGATAACTTTCAAGAATCCAAAAATTGGAGCCAACAAAAACTTTTCTCATCATATAGGACTATGCATATTAGCTCACCTTATTAATTTATTTGAGTGTGCATTTGCCATGATGCTTGCTTATGTGTTACTCTCTTTCTAAAACCCTAGCAATGATCATTTGATCACCCAAAGTCAAATAAAAATAAAATAGAAAAGGAATTCTAACTTTCCACTTCACCCTCACATAAGGCCTATGCCATTTTTTTACAAATCTTTGATCTAGGCCAAATTGGTTTGCACCATTACTTGTAAATGGTTACTAGACACTTATTAACACCTTTGAAATCAAGCCAACTCAATTCAAATCAAATTTGAATCAAAATGGAGCTCACATGTGATTATGGTCATATGTGCCATTTTTACCCTGATGCCCACTTTAAGCCCCTGGATTTTCACCTTTCCCTTTCTACACTTGGTCAAACCTTTTCACCTCATCCAAGACAACATCAAGCACTTCAACTTTGCCCAAAACCACCACCCCAAAAGCATTACCAATTTCAAATGGGAAGCAAGCAAAGTTGGAACTTTCTCACATATGCAAGATCATATGCAAAATGTGATTTTGCATCTCAATTCCATTTTGACCACCACCACCACCAAAATGCTCCATTTAATATTTGATTACAACCCACCAAAAAGATTTTCAAAATTCAAAAATTATTTTCTTGCGGGCATTCTGTCGAACACCTTGTTGGCAGGGTGAAAAATTGAGCCCATACCTCATTTTTACTTTGGACTTGGTCCAACCTTGCCCTCTCTGCACCCTGGAACCTCCCTCTCACCTCACCACACCATCACCACCACTTGCACTGGACATGGTTTGATTTAATCAACCCAAACCATGCCATGCCGTGGCAGGGCATGCCACCTCATGCCATCTCCTCACCTGGTCGATTCTAGCCTGCACCACCATGTCCACTGGCTCCCTCTCACCTCCCTGGACACGCTCATACCATCCCTTGACCGAGACCAAGCTCGCACGCGTCAGCACACGAGCGCCCAGACACGCCCAGGACTCGCCCATGCCGCGCCAGAGCGCGCATGGCGTTCACCCTGGACGCACCAGAGCGTGATGACGCCCCGCGTCCTCGCGTCACCTCGACCCCTCCTCTCAGCACCAGTCGACGCACGACGGCTCACTGGATCGCCCGGACACGCTCACTGGCCCACGGGAACGCCAGGCGCGACGACCACGACGACGAGCTTCCGCCACGGTGACGCACCCTCCCGTCAAGCTCCCCGTCGCCTCAGAGCCTCGTTTTCCCCACCATCAAGCGCGTCAGCCTCGCCAGGACACCAGTAACACGCCGCGCCCATCCCTTGCCTCTTCGCCGTCCTGGAACGACGACGACGATGACAAACCTAGCCGGGCGCCACAGCCACCTCCCGCCGCTATAAAAGGGGAGCCCCTCCCACTGAACTGAGCACGCCAACACCTTCCCCTCCCTTCACTGAACATTTTCCCCACCTCAATTGAGCACCACCTCGCCGGAGCTGCTCGAATCGCAAGCTCAAGTCCGCCGGAGCCCGCGGAAGCTCTGCTTCGATTGGCGCCTCCCCGAGCGCCGCCGCTGCTCCCAGGGCTTCCTCATCTACTACCCCTTCTCCGCGCCTACTGCCAGACCCCTGCAACGGCCTGGTACTCCCTCCAACCCCCTAGGCTCGCCGCCAGGGAGCTCGCCGCTCGCCGGAGACGACGACGTCTGTCGTTCGTCCGATATCTTTCTAATCCAACCGCTCACATTTCACCGTACCGCTTCGGGCGTTAAGTCCCGCTGACGCGTGGCCCCCACGCTGTCAGGCGGCCCGCTGCGCTGGACGCAGTATTGGGCCGGCCCAAGTTCTTTTCCCGCGCGAGCCCACGGTTTGAATTCAATTTTGAAAATTAGAAAAATACACTAATCTGTTGCAAACTTTGAAATTCAATAGTGACAAATCTACTCGGCCAAATTTTACAAACTTTATATTTTTGGAAACCTTAGGAATTTATCTACACAATGCCACTGGATAGAACCCTAGATCTATTGTAGAATTAAAGTGGCAAAATAAACAAGGCAGGGACTTTTCTGTCTTATAATAATTCTTAAAAATCAAACATAAATGCTTTTCAGTTAATTCCACCTCCAATAATTCACATTTCACTTATACTAATTGTTTCTGCAAAAATATGCCATGCCTACTTTGAATGATCATGGCTTAGTTGTTTGAAATGCCCTTATGGCTATTTCTAGTCAAAGGTATTGTCCAAAACTATTAAGAAATCTTATGAGGGAGTTTTCTCTCATTTAAATCTTGTCACCACCAATTCCAAATGAAGTGGAGACTCTGGTTATTTAGGTCCCATAGGAATTGTTGGTGATATTAAATCTTGGTTATGCTAGAATTAAATGGTATGAGGTGCTCACCTCATTTAAATCTTTTTCTCCAAATGATAAGTGTGAAGAGGTTGACTTGGGTCAACCTAGGTCACATATTATGCATAAGAGAAATTAAATATTAATAAGAAAAGCACATCCACCAACATAATAGTAATATGTGATGCTAGTTCAAGTGTGTGAACCATGTTTGTGCATAGTTTAGTAAATTAGTTTAGTGTGATGATTGTGTACTCCGTATTCGTATTTTAGACGCTAGTACCGAGGAGTACCAGGAGGAGGAGGAGGTCTACTTCCAAGAATAAGAAGACCACTTTGACCAGTTTCCCAACCAAGGCAAGATAATACTCTTGCAAAGTGCAAAGCTCACCATGAGCAAGGCATTACCCCAATTACTTTATGCTTATGATCCTATTTCCCAGTTTTACTTTACAAGCTTTATTTACCTTTGTTTTATCAAAGTACTTTTTGATTTATGATTTACCGGGTTAGTGTTGAGTTAGTACAAGAGTATCAAACTTAGCCTAGAAGCAAAGCAAATACTTAGCACCCCTCACACATAGTGGCTAGTGCTAAAGTTAAAATGACTACTCTAGATGGGAACTCGTGTTGATGAAATGATGATGGTGAAAACCTTGGAATGATTAGTCTTTTCCATTGAAAGATTTTGAAGGTGAATATGACACTGAAGTTGACTTGGTGACTTTGGTGAAAAACTGATGATTGAGTTGGATGCGATACCATTCCAATTTTTGAGTACCCCCACAATACCTGATTATGGGTAGGGCTTAGCTGGAAATTTATGTGTCTTAGTATGGGTTCCCTCTAAACAAGCGTCATCGGGGTTATGCCGAAAGCTGCCTCTACAACAAAAGAAATGATTGTGATATGACGTGATATGAGGTGAATGTCCGGCCCAAGCCCTGTGCAGTTCCCGGGTTAACAGTGGGTTTTCACCGGGAGGCCAAGCTCATGGGGAGAGGTGCCTATACTAGGGTGTGTAAGTGAAAGGTTAATGGTTGATGATCCGCGTACTGAGTTACGATTATTCGGGGTTTTATCCCTGACGGATGTAATCAAATGTTGTGGCACAAGTGTGCGACCTCTGCAGAGTGTAGAACTATTCGAATAGCCGCGTCCGCGGATATGGACAATTGGAAAGGCCATTCTGTTTTCCGTCATCAGATTTATATTTATGTGACTGGTATTCTTGAACTTGACTTGAATGGTGAATTTGACTTTGAATCACAACTGAGTTGTGGGAATGACACTAATGTTCCCCCTTGAGTTAGTTAGCACATGGGGAGTTGTTTTCTACAATGTTTATCAAATAAAATTGGCTTTATGCAAATAAACTTAGAGCTTAGAACACCATTATATCAATGCTAGTACTTACTTTAGTGTTAGATTGCGAGTACTTAAAGTACTCACGGCTTTGTCCCTGGCTATTCAAATGGCCAGAATATGAAGCCGAGCAGCAGTACGAGGAGGACGATCAGCAGGACGTCTACCACAACTAGGAGCTTCTAACGTCAAGCGTTGGCCTGTGGACTAGAGAGTCCTTGTATCTTACGCTTCCGCTATGAACTTGTGTTTGTTCGTTGATCATTAGATCAACTATTTGTGTAATATGGATCATGTGATTCCAATTTGTAAGACATTATGGTTTGTAATGAATGATGACTGTGATACTTAACTATTATGCCTCGCAACAACAATTTCCTGGGATTGCGATGTATGACATAATAGGCATCCGGACTTTAAAAATCCGGGTGTTTACAAGTTGGTATCAGAGCCATTGTTTGACCTTAGGAGACCCTAGTTAGAAGTGGACGTTCTGAAAAATTGAGTTTCAAAAAGGAATGAAGTATTTCTGAAAATTTTAATCTTTGTCTTCTCTTTGAGCTCTTTGGAAAAACAAAAAGTCATGCTCTTCCTTAGAAATATAACTAAAATTTTGCCACACTTGTTCACTTCTCTAACTTAATCCTTTACTTCACTTTCAGATGGAGCCCGTGAACACGAAGTTTTACCAGCTTGGGAATGGGGGAAGCTTGATCTTCGAGCACGACCTCAACGCCCTGTCCGACCACCTTGGTCGCCCGCACCCAGAGTTCCATGGATCGCAGATCGCGAACCAGCCAGGAGGTGAACTGCAGTGGATCATCACCGCTGACTTGAGGGGCAAGATGGAGCCCCCCACTTCTGAGAGGATCCTCTTCTCATTCATGGAGAGCAACTGGCTGGACGGACTTGCCCGCGCCCTTCAGGAGGGACTCGCACGCCTGTGCGGGATGAGCGGGGAGGCACTCAAGCACCCTCGCTTCTCTCACCTCGCGAGGCGTAACTCTGCTGGAGAGCCCATGGACATGTCATCCCACCCGGAGCTGAAGCACCATGTGGAGCATCTCGACTTCATGCTGTACCACACTCAGCAGGATCTCGACCACTCCCGTGAGTACGCCAACCAGACTCACGCCCGCATCATCGAGCAAGGAGACGCCATCAAGATGCTCGCCAACGACCGCAGGACCCTCCGCCAGCAGTGGGCGAAGAGGGATGCCACCATCACTCGCCTCCGCGCGAAGATAGCTGCACTTGAGGCCACTGTCAAGGCCCAGGAGGAGCAGATGAAGAAGATGGAGGAAGATGGAGAAGACATTCAGGGAGGAAGCAACTACCTGAGTGACGACAACGACTTCGAGGAGGATGAGAACACCGAGGGGGAAGACTACGACTTCCTGGACAACGAAGATGATGACCACACCCCCATCGATGTTGATGAGGATGAGGAGTAGTTCACTTAGGCACTATCGTAGGTGTGAGTTGTATTCCGCCCCATGTATCGTAGCTTGGAGAAGAAGGGTTCTTAAAACCCTTAGTGTGTTAACTTGTCAAGTGTGTTGTTTGCTATGAATGAATGTATGTTTGTGTCATCATGAAAAGACTTCAAGTTTTAAGCTTTTGAACTCAAACATAAAACAAGCCATAGAAAAATTCCCTCTTATCTCATGATCACTCTCAATGCTCAGATGGCCCCTCCAACTCGCAACGCGAATCAAGACGCTATGATGCAGATGTTGCAAGTTATGCTGGAAGATAGAGAAGCAGAAAGAGCTGAAAGGCAAGCCAACATTGCAGCACTTCAACAGCTTGCCAACAACAATCAAGGCCACCATGATCATCCAGGATCCAAGCTCAAGAACTTCCAGAATACCAACCCGCCAGTTTTCAGCAAGACTGAGGAACCACTTGATGCAGATGATTGGCTCCAAACTATGGAGAACAATCTAGAAGTAGCTGGAGTGGAAGAGAATGAGAAAGTGCTGTTTGCCACGCACTACTTAGCAGGACCAGCAAGAGCTTGGTGGACAAGCACCCGTGCCATGAACGCGGGACAGTTTATCACTTGGACTGATTTCAAGCTCAAGTTCAGCAAGTACCATGTGCCCCCGGGTCTGATAAAGAAGATGAGAGATGAATTCCGTGAACTGAAGCAGGGCTGGATGTCCATGGTAGAATACCGCGACAAGTTTCTCACACTGTCAAGGTACGCCCCGGATGAGACCGACACTACGGAGAAGAGGAAGGAAAGGTTCCTGAATGGACTGCATGATGAGATGCAGACTGTGTTGATCAACATTCCCTTTGCCGACCTCGAAGCCCTTGTTGACTCCGCCATCCAAATGGAAGGCAAGCTGCACCAAGCCAGCGAGAACCGCAAGCGCCGCATGATGAATCAGAGTGGGCCTAGCAATGCCCCAAGGTATCGCCCCAACTCAGGCGGAGGCTTCAGGACCAACAAGCCCAATGCACAGATGTCACGTCCGGTTTACTAGAACCGGAGTGGAGGAAACCCCAGGCTAGGAGGCCACTACAACAACAACACCAACAACAACTTCAACCGCGCTCCACCGAGAGCCCCCAACCACAACAACAGCAACAGCAACAACAACACCAACACCGCACCAAGGACCGGGAGCAATGCAATCCCCGTCGCGAACAAGCAGGACAAGACCACCATCACTTGCTATGAGTGTGGTGTAGTGGGGCATTACTCCAATGAGTGTCCCAAGAGGCTCGCCAAGCTCGCAGGCAACCCCGTACCACCTGCTCAGCAGCAACGCCGTGTCTCCACCGGCAAGAAGTTCGCCCCCAACAACCCGAACAACCGCGGAGGTCGCCTCTACCACATGAATGCTGAGGAAGCCCAGGAAGCACCTGACGTGGTGCTGGGTATGTTCTCTGTTAACTCAATACCAGCAAGAGTGTTGTTTGATTCTGGAGCAACGCATTCGTTCGTTACAGAAGATTTTGTGTGCACTAGTAAGATTCAACCAATCAGCTTGAAACATGTCATGGTAGTTCAAATACCTGGATCAACAACTAAAGCTAGAAAATTTTGCAAAGATGTACCCATCAGAATCCATGAAATAGACTTTTATGCAAACTTGATTGTTCTGGGAACAAAAGGATTGGAAGTAGTCCTGGGTATGGATTGGATGGCGAAACATCATGGATTGATAGACTGCGCCAAGAAGGCCATCACCATGACAAGTAGCACCGGAATACTAATAGAACACTTATCTGAAAAACTACCCAGAAATTTCACCTGCAACCAAGGTGTAGCTAAGCCAACTCTGGATCAAATCAGGGTCGTTTGTCGATACCCTGATGTGTTTCCGGATGATCTACCAGGTATGCCCCCGGATCGGGATATCGAGTTTATCATCGAGTTAATCCCTGGAACAGGACCTATAGCCCAGAGAGCCTATAGCATGAACCCCGCAGAGTTAATGGAACTGAAGAAGCAACTGGATGATATGCTGTACAAAGGTCTGATTCGACCAAGTGCGTCGCCTTGGAGATCACCAGTTTTGTTTGTGGATAAAAAGGACGGTGCCACTCGTTTGGTTACGGATTATCGTAAGCTTAACGATGTCACCATCAAGAACAAATATCCCCTGCCGAAGATAGAAGATCTGTTTGACCAGCTAACCGGTGCCCAAGTATTCTCAAAGATTGATCTGAGGACAGGTTACCATCAACTGAAGATCCGAGCAACAGATATTCCAAAGACTGCCTTTACCACCAGATATGGACTGTATGAGTACAATGTCATGTCCTTTGGACTGACCAATGCCCCCGCTTACTTCATGAATCTCATGAATAAGATCTTTATGGAATTCCTGGATAAGTTTGTCGTTGTCTTCATTGATGACATCCTTATCTACTCCAAATCAGAAGAAGAACATGAGCAACATTTGGAAGTGGTTCTAGAAACCCTTAGGCAGCATCAGTTGTACGCCAAGTTCAGCAAATGTGAGTTTTGGTTGAGAGAAGTAGGATTCCTGGGACACATCTTGTCTGCAGGAGGAATTGCGGTAGATCCCGCAAAAATCAAAACAGTTGAGGAATGGAAAGCACCAACCACCCAGACTGAAGTCCGAGCATTTCTAGGATTGGCGGGATATTACCGCCGATTTGTTGAAGGAT
Source organism: Lolium perenne (assembly GCF_019359855.2). Lineage (NCBI taxonomy): Eukaryota > Viridiplantae > Streptophyta > Magnoliopsida > Poales > Poaceae > Lolium > Lolium perenne. The sequence continues at coordinate 38,743,099 of NC_067246.2, read as the reverse complement.
TTTCAAGCATCGCCAGACCAATGACTCAACTGCTGAAGAAGGACCGGAAATTTGACTGGAATGACAAATGTGAAGAAAGCTTTCAACTACTCAAGCTCAGATTAACCACAGCCCCAATACTGATCATGCCCGATGTCACCAAGCCTTTTGATGTCTATTGTGATGCATCCAAGACTGGTCTTGGATGTGTGTTGATGCAAGAAGGCAAAGTAATATCTTACCTATCAAGGCAACTGAAGCAACATGAACAGAACTATCCAACTCATGACTTGGAGTTAGCAGCCGTAGTGTTAGCCCTGAAGGTTTGGCGTCATTACCTCATGGGTAATCGATGTGAGATATATTCTGATCACAAGAGCCTGAAGTACATTTTCACCCAGAAGGAGCTGAACATGAGACAGCGCAGATGGATAGAATTAATCAAGGATTACAACATGGAAATTCACTACCACCCCGGCAAGGCCAATGTGGTAGCGGATGCCTTGAGCAGACTGCCGTGTCAGTTGAACTCCATGATCGCAATAGAGCAACCAAGCCTGTACCAAGAGTTTGAACAATTCAGACTAGAGCTAGTGAGCGAAGGATTCCTCGCCAGCATTGAGCTCCAACCCACTTTGATGAGCCAGATAAAGGAAGCCCAGAAGGGAAATGCCAGCATTGATGGAATAAAGAGTCAGATAGCTGTAGGAAAGGCACCAGGATTTACCGTAGATGAAGAAGGAGTTCTTTGGTACAACGAACGCCTGTGTGTACCGTCAGATTCAGAGTTGAAGCAAGTCATTCTGAAGGAAGCTCATGATACACTGTATTCCATTCACCCCGGAGGAACCAAGATGTACCAAGACCTGAAGGAACAATTCTGGTGGCACGGAATGAAGCGAGAGATAGGAAGCTACATCGCCAAGTGTGATATCTGTCAACGAGTCAAGGCAGAACATCAAAGACCTGCAGGACTGTTGCAACCTTTACAGATTCCGGAGTGGAAATGGGATTCTGTCGGTATGGACTTTATCACAGGATTGCCCAAATCTAGCAGAGGAAATGACTCCATTTGGGTAGTCATTGATAGGTTGACCAAGGTTGCACACTTCATCCCCGTCAAGACCACATACCAAGGCCCAAAGCTAGCTGAGTTATACATCTCCAGAATAGTCAGCCTGCACGGAACCCCGAAGTCAATTGTGTCAGATAGAGGGTCACAATTCACCTCAAGATTTTGGCAGAAAGTGCATGAAGGACTAGGAACCCGTCTGAATTTCAGCACAACGTACCACCCACAGACTGACGGACAGACCGAGAGAGTCAACCAGATACTGGAAGATATGTTGAGAGCCTGTGTGCTAGAGTACGGATCCAAATGGGAAGACTGCTTACCATATGCAGAATTCTCCTACAACAATAGCTACCAAGCCAGCTTACAGATGGCCCCCTTTGAAGCCCTGTACGGAAGGAAATGCCGTACCCCTCTGAACTGGTCGGAAGTCGGAGATAGTCAAGTCTTCGGCCCCGATGTGCTCCGCGAAGCCGAAGAAAAGGTGCACAAGATCCGCGAGTACCTCAAGACCGCCCAGTCAAGACAGAAGAGCTACGCCGACAAGAGACGCCGAGAGATGACGTTCGAGATCGGAGACTTTGTGTATCTCAAAGTCTCACCCCTCAAAGGAATGCAGAGATTCCAACTCAAAGGAAAGCTCGCCCCCAGATATGTCAGACCATTCAAGATTCTGGATCGCCGAGGAGAAGTCTCATATCAGTTGGAACTACCGGAAGAGATGTCCGCCGTACACAATGTGTTTCACATCTCACTGCTTCGGAAGTGTCTAGAAGTGCCTGAGAAGACCGAAGTATTCAAGAACATCGACCATAGAGCCATTGATATCAACAAGGATCTGACCTACCGCGAAGTACCTATTCGCATCCTTGAAGAAGCATTCAGGACCACCCGCACCAGAAGTATCAAGTTCCTGAAGATACAATGGAGTAATCACACCGAAGAAGAAGCAACTTGGGAACGCGAGGAAGACATGAAGAAGGAATACCCAGATCTCTTTAGTACCTAGTTTTCTCTAGATCTCGGGACGAGATCTTTTGTAAGGGGGAAGGGTTTGTAACATCCCAAGTTTCAATAAAATGAACAAGAGATAACTTTCAAGAATCCAAAAATTGGAGCCAACAAAAACTTTTCTCATCATATAGGACTATGCATATTAGCTCACCTTATTAATTTATTTGAGTGTGCATTTGCCATGATGCTTGCTTATGTGTTACTCTCTTTCTAAAACCCTAGCAATGATCATTTGATCACCCAAAGTCAAATAAAAATAAAATAGAAAAGGAATTCTAACTTTCCACTTCACCCTCACATAAGGCCTATGCCATTTTTTTACAAATCTTTGATCTAGGCCAAATTGGTTTGCACCATTACTTGTAAATGGTTACTAGACACTTATTAACACCTTTGAAATCAAGCCAACTCAATTCAAATCAAATTTGAATCAAAATGGAGCTCACATGTGATTATGGTCATATGTGCCATTTTTACCCTGATGCCCACTTTAAGCCCCTGGATTTTCACCTTTCCCTTTCTACACTTGGTCAAACCTTTTCACCTCATCCAAGACAACATCAAGCACTTCAACTTTGCCCAAAACCACCACCCCAAAAGCATTACCAATTTCAAATGGGAAGCAAGCAAAGTTGGAACTTTCTCACATATGCAAGATCATATGCAAAATGTGATTTTGCATCTCAATTCCATTTTGACCACCACCACCACCAAAATGCTCCATTTAATATTTGATTACAACCCACCAAAAAGATTTTCAAAATTCAAAAATTATTTTCTTGCGGGCATTCTGTCGAACACCTTGTTGGCAGGGTGAAAAATTGAGCCCATACCTCATTTTTACTTTGAACTTGGTCCAACCTTGCCCTCTCTGCACCCTGGAACCTCCCTCTCACCTCAACACACCATCACCACCACTTGCACTGGACATGGTTTGATTTAATCAACCCAAACCATGCCATGCCGTGGCAGGGCATGCCACCTCATGCCATCTCCTCACCTGGTCGATTCTAGCCTGCACCACCATGTCCACTGGCTCCCTCTCACCTCCCTGGACACGCTCATACCATCCCTTGACCGAGACCAAGCTCGCACGCGTCAGCACACGAGCGCCCAGACACGCCCAGGACTCGCCCATGCCGCGCCAGAGCGCGCATGGCGTTCACCCTGGACGCACCAGAGCGTGACGACGCCCTGCGTCCTCGCGTCACCTCGACCCCTCCTCTCAGCACCAGTCGACGCACGACGGCTCACTGGATCGCCCGGACACGCTCACTGGCCCGCGGGAACGCCAGGCGCGACGACCACGACGACGAGCTTCCGCCACGGTGACGCACCCTCCCGTCAAGCTCCCCGTCGCCTCAGAGCCTCGTTTTCCCCACCATCAAGCGCGTCAGCCTCGCCAGGACACCAGTAACACGCCGCGCCCATCCCTTGCCTCTTCGCCGTCCTGGAACGACGACGACGACGACAAACCTAGCCGGGCGCCACAGCCACCTCCCGCCGCTATAAAAGGGGAGCCCCTCCCACTGAACTGAGCACGCCAACACCTTCCCCTCCCTTCACTGAACATTTTCCCCACCTCAATTGAGCACCACCTCGCCGGAGCTGCTCGAATCGCAAGCTCAAGTCCGCCGGAGCCCGCGGAAGCTCTGCTTCGATTGGCGCCTCCCCGAGCGCCGCCGCTGCTCCCAGGGCTTCCTCATCTACTACCCCTTCTCCGCGCCTCGCTGCACTCCCTGCAACGGCCTGGTACTCCCTCCAACCCCCTAGGCTCGCCGCCAGGGAGCTCGCCGCTCGCCGGAGACGACGACGTCTGTCGTTCGTCCGATCTCTTTCTAATCCAACCGCTCACATTTCACCATACCGCTTCGGGCGTTAAGTCCCGCTGACGCGTGGCCCCCATGCTGTCAGGCGGCCCGCTGCGCTGGACGCAGTATTGGGCCGGCCCAAGTTCTTTTCCCGCGCGAGCCCACGGTTCGAATTCAATTTTGAAAATTAGAAAAATACACTAATCTGTTGCAAACTTTGAAATTCAATAGTGACAAATCTACTCGGCCAAATTTTACAAACTTTATATTTTTGGAAACCTTAGGAATTTATCTACACAATGCCACTGGATAGAACCCTAGATCTATTGTAGAATTAAAGTGGCAAAATAAACAAGGCAGGGACTTTTCTGTCTTATAATAATTCTTAAAAATCAAACATAAATGCTTTTCAGTTAATTCCACCTCCAATAATTCACATTTCACTTATACTAATTGTTTCTGCAAAAATATGCCATGCCTACTTTGAATGATCATGGCTTAGTTGTTTTAAATGCCCTTATGGCTATTTCTAGTCAAAGGTATTGTCCAAAACTATTAAGAAATCTTATGAGGGAGTTTTCTCTCATTTAAATCTTGTCACCACCAATTCCAAATGAAGTGGAGACTCTGGTTATTTAGGTCCCATAGGAATTGTTGGTGATATTAAATCTTGGTTATGCTAGAATTAAATGGTATGAGGTGCTCACCTCATTTAAATCTTTTTCTCCAAATGATAAGTGTGAAGAGGTTGACTTGGGTCAACCTAGGTCACATATTATGCATAAGAGAAATTAAATATTAATAAGAAAAGCACATCCACCAACATAATAGTAATATGTGATGCTAGTTCAAGTGTGTGAACCATGTTTGTGCATAGTTTAGTAAATTAGTTTAGTGTGATGATTGTGTACTCCGTATTCGTATTTTAGACGCTAGTACCGAGGAGTACCAGGAGGAGGAGGAGGTCTACTTCCAAGAAGAAGAAGACCACTTTGACCAGTTTCCCAACCAAGGCAAGATAATACTCTTGCAAAGTGCAAAGCTCACCATGAGCAAGGCATTACCCCAATTACTTTATGCTTATGATCCTATTTCCCAGTTTTACTTTACAAGCTTTATTTACCTTTGTTTTATCAAAGTACTTTTTGATTTATGATTTACCGGGTTAGTGTTGAGTTAGTACAAGAGTATCAAACTTAGCCTAGAAGCAAAGCAAATACTTAGCACCTCACACATAGTGGCTAGTGCTAAAGTTAAAATGACTACTCTAGATGGGAACTCGTGTTGATGAAATGATGATGGTGAAAACCTTGGAATGATTAGTCTTTTCCATTGAAAGATTTTGAAGGTGAATATGACACTGAAGTTGACTTGGTGACTTTGGTGAAAAACTGATGATTGAGTTGGATGCGATACCATTCCAATTTTTGAGTACCCCCACAATACCTGATTATGGGTAGGGCTTAGCTGGAAATTTATGTGTCTTAGTATGGGTTCCCTCTAAACAAGCGTCATTGGGGTTATGCCGAAAGCTGCCTCTACAACAAAAGAAATGATTGTGATATGACGTGATATGAGGTGAATGTCCGGCCCAAGCCCTGTGCAGTTCCCGGGTTAACAGTGGGTTTTCACCGGGAGGCCAAGCTCATGGGGAGAGGTGCCTATACTAGGGTGTGTAAGTGAAAGGTTAATGGTTGATGATCCGCGTACTGAGTTACGATTATTCGGGGTTTTATCCCTGACGGATGTAATCAAATGTTGTGGCACAAGTGTGCGACCTCTGCAGAGTGTAGAACTATTCGAATAGCCGCGTCCGCGGATATGGACAATTGGAAAGGCCATTCTGTTTTCCGTCATCAGATTTATATTTATGTGACTGGTATTCTTGAACTTGACTTGAATGGTGAATTTGACTTTGAATCACAACTGAGTTGTGGGAATGACACTAATGTTCCCCCTTGAGTTAGTTAGCACATGGGGAGTTGTTTTCTACAATGTTTATCAAATAAAATTGGCTTTATGCAAATAAACTTAGAGCTTAGAACACCATTATATCAATGCTAGTACTTACTTTAGTGTTAGATTGCGAGTACTTAAAGTACTCACGGCTTTGTCCCTGGCTATTCAAATGGCCAGAATATGAAGCCGAGCAAAGACGAGGAGGACGATCAGCAGGACGTCTACCACAACTAGGAGCTTCTAACGTCAAGCGTTGGCCTGTGGACTAGAGAGTCCTTGTATCTTACGCTTCCGCTATGAACTTGTGTTTGTTCGTTGATCATTAGATCAACTATTTGTGTAATATGGATCATGTGATTCCAATTTGTAAGACATTATGGTTTGTAATGAATGATGACTGTGATACTTAACTATTATGCCTCGCAACAACAATTTCCTGGGATTGCGATGTATGACATAATAGGCATCCGGACTTTAAAAATCCGGGTGTTTACAATGACGGTGACGATGGCGTCGATTTCCCCCTCCCGGAGGGAATTTCCCCGGCGGATTCCTACCCGCCGGAGAGCTCTTTTCTTTCTGGTGTTCTCCGCCCCGCAGAGGCGGCTGTAACTCTCCGTGAGGAACCCTCTGTGGCTTAGGTCTTCGGGACGAAGGGTTTCGCGAAGAAAAGGAGGCGAAAGGGGCTGTGGGCCCCCCACACCACATGGCGGCGCGGCCAGGCCATGGGTCGCGCCGCCCTAGGGTGTGGGCCCACCCTGGGTCCTCCTGGCTCCTCCTTCTGGCTTCCTTCGTCATCTTGAAAAATAGGATTTTTGGTATAATTTCCTTCCACAGTTGATCTTCCGAAATATTGCGTTCTGACGGTGCTTTTTCCGCAATCCCGGCTCCGTGCTTGATCCTCCAATAATGATGAAACATGCAAAATAGATGAAATAACATAAGTATTGTGTCCCAATATGAAATATATCAATGAATAACAGCAAATTATGATATAAAATAGTGATGCAAATTGGACGTATCAACTCCCCCCAAGCTTAGACTTCGCTTGTCCCCAAGCGAGACTGAACTCGATAAACAGACCACATGTTTATGGAGTGAAGAGTCGATAAATAAAATACGGACAAGAAGCATCATATTCATTCACACAAGACATTATAGTAAACAACTTCCTCATATAACTCAACTTGAAACAAGTATAAGGTAATCACAAATAAAGGTGCATAAGAAATCATAGTTGGTGATGGCAAACTTCGTTCTTGGTCAGAGAACAATTAACAGATTATATTTATCTCATTGAGCAGCGCTCTTATGTTAAAGTTTATATGGCACAACTTGCATACTCAATCATAATGGTCTCTTCATGATCATTGATAACTTGCAAAGCTATATTCATTCAGATAAAACTTGTACTAAACAAGGAAGAATAAAAGACATGATGAAGCAAATCACAATATAATGGTTTGATCACAACTACTCAAATGCTTGCTTGAGATGGAGGGAAATAGGTTTACTGACTCAACATAAAGTAAAAGACAGGCCCTTCACAGAGGGAAGCAGGGATTAAATCATGTGCTAGAGCTTTTTCAGTTTTGAAATCATATAAAGAGGGTAAAAGTAACATTTTGAGGGGTGTTTGTTGTTGTCAACGACTGGTAGCGGGTACTCTAACCCCCTTGCCAGACAAACCTTCAAAGAGCGGCTCCCATATTATTTTCATTTTGTGTGGCACTCCTTCCAACCTTTCTTTCACAAACCATGGCTAACCGAATCCTCGGGTGCCTGCCAACAATCTCATACCATGAAGGAGTGCCCTTTTATTTTAGTTTTATTATGATGATGACACTCCCCCCAACCTTTGCTTACACAAGCCATGGCTAACCGAGTCCTTCGGGTGTCGTCCATCAATCACATACCATGGAGGAGTGTCTATTTAGTTTAATTAATTTGGGACTGGGAATCCCATTGCCAGCTCTTTTTGCAAAATTATTGGATAAGCGGATGAAGCCACTAGTCCATTGGTGAAAGTTGCCCAACAAGATTGAAAGATAAACACCACATACTTCCTCATGAGCTATGAAACATTGACACAAATAAGAGATACTAAGTTTTTGAATTGTTTAAAGGTAGCACATGAAGTATTTACTTGGAATGGCAGAAATTACCATGTAGTAGGTAGGTATGGTGGACACAAATGGCATAGGTTTGGGTTAAGGTTTGGATGCACGAGAAGTATTCCCTCTCAGTACAGGTTTTTGGCTAGCAAGGTTAATTAGCAAGCATAAGAGTCGAGGGAAACAAACAAATATACATGTGATAGAAACAATCATGCATCTTCCTTGTAAGCACAAACAATCTTGACTTCAGAATAATAAGCTATGAGCTAATCAAGAAAGAAAGACAATGAAACAACTACATGTATTTCTCTTTTCTATTTAAACCTCAAAGTGTTGTTGCTATTGACCAATGCTAAGTTTGCCAAAACCAAATAGATTTATTCAATGCTCCCAAGTTTATGATCTTGCATGCTCTCCGTTATTAGTAGAGGCTCTGGCCAAGTTTTTACTCTTAACTCCAAGAGGGAGTATTTATGCTCGATAGTGGGTTCATGCCTCCATTAAATGCAGGGACAAAGGACGAGAAAGTTCTAAGGTTGTGGATGTGCTGTTGCCACTAGGGATAAAACATTGATGCTATGTCCGAGGATGTAGTTATTGATTACATTACGCACCATACTTAATGCAATTGTCTGTTGTTTGCAACTTAATACTGGAAGGGGTTCGGATGATAACCTGAAGGTGGACTTTTTAGGCATAGATGCATGCTGGATAGCGGTCTATGTACTTTGTCGTAATGCCCAATTAAATCTCACAATACTCATCGTATCATGTATGTGCATTGTCATGCCCTCTCTATTTGTCAATTGCCCGACTGTAATTTGTTCACCCAACATGCTATTTATCTTATGGGAGAGACACCTCTAGTGAATTGTGGACCCCGGTCCATTCTTTTACATTGAAATACAAATCTGTTGTTATTGTTCTTTAACTGTTTTCTGCAAACAATCATCATCCACACTATACATCTAATCCTTTGTTACAGCAAGCCGGTGAGATTGACAACCTCACTGTTTCGTTGGGGCAAAGTACTTTGGTTGTGTTGTGCAGGTTCCACGTTGGCGCCGGAATCCCTGGTGTTGCGCCGCACTACATCCCGCCGCCATCAACCTTCAACGTGCTTCTTGGCTCCTCCTGGTTCGATAAACCTTGGTTTCTTTCTGAGGGAAAACTTGCTACTGTGCGCATCATACCTTCCTCTTGGGGTTCCCAACGGACGTGTGCTGTACACGCCATCAGCCCCTGCAAAAACCTGCGCACGTACCAAGTCTCGAATCTTCTTGGCATTACCAAATTCAGACATCAAAGCAAGGAGCGTCGGGGGAACTGCGTTCAAAGGAAACATTGTCTTCCAAACCACCCTCATAGCCTTGTAGCACTTGTCAAAAAAATGGTGGACCTGCTGGACCCGATCCTGAAATTGTGCGACAGCCGAAGCCTTCGAGTGCTCCCGCCAGAAAATCTCTTCGGCTGAGGACAGCTGAGTTAATGCATTCACACGCTCGTGAATCCGTTTGTTCTCTTCTGCGCAGTTCAAAGCTATGACTGGCACGAAAATAAACAAAGGATCAGACAAGATACTATCGACAAAAAGGCACAGAGATCAAGGAACTCACAGTTCAAGCTCTCGGTAGCTTTATGTAGCTCAGTAAGAGCGTACCGCTCCACGTCGGCTGCAATCTCGCTCTTCTTGTTGACAATCGCAGCTAAGGCATAAGTGCTGCGCAGGTCCTTTTCCATCTGGGTGATCCGATCCTTCATCCGTTGGATTCGATCACCTTCGGGAAGAACGCCCAAAGAGTCATCAACAAACGAGGGCACCGGGAAAACCTGCAGGCAACAGCGTTAAAAGGATGATAGATATGGACAAATTAAGCGTCCAACGTAACTCCCATCGGGAGAAGTACAAGAAATTTCTATCAGGAGAAGTACAAATAAAGATATTATGACAAAAGTGTGGTGGCAACATTGCCACCACAGTGTTCATTACAAACTTAAGTTCTCACAATAGAATAATGTTTTGTACTAAGCCCAAGGATAAAATCGTTACAACAGTCAAGGAGCCTGAGTTTGAGTCGACAGGCTGGGGCCAGCCGATGTCTTTCCGGACGAAACTAGTTCAAGGAGCTGGCGAGCACAAGTATGGGCAGACGATGTAAAGGCGCTCAAGTCAACAAATCGCCCATCTTTTTCTTTCGGCAGCTCCTTAGTCATTTCTTCGATGTCAGCCTTAAAGCCGTAACCCATCATAAGTTGGAAGGCAAGGAGGGCACCATAGGTACGCGAGGTACGCTTGAATACCTCAATAACTTCCTTGGTGTCGACGGCAAAGGCATCAATCAGCTGCCCCAGAGTCTTCTCCTGCTTGATCTTGGGGAATATCATCGAATGCATCCGCGCCAGAGCACCCTTTCCCTTGTCAAGAAGCTCCCGGGTAAGCTGGTGGGTGGCAAGAACCATCGACACACCATTCGCCGGGGAGTTGCTCGGAACTTTGTCCAAAGCAGTAGCAGGGATGCTGGCGGCTTCTGCAAGAAATTCAATTGGAGGAAACCATTGATGAAGAAACGGATCCATAAAAAGTAATAATCTACAAGAGATGTGTGAAAAAGCTTACCAAGTAGAGCCAAGGAAGATTGACGAAGGAGCTCATCCTTCTCTGCTGCTTGATGGCGTGTAACTCACACGTTCGTTGGGAACCCCAAGAGGAAGGTATGATGCGCACAGCAGCAAGTTTTCCCTCAGAAAGAAACCAAGGTTTATCGAACCAGGAGGAGCCAAGAAGCACGTTGAAGGTTGATGGCGGCGGGATGTAGTGCGGCGCAACACCAGGGATTCCGGTGCCAACATGGAACCTGCACAACACAACCAAAGTACTTTGCCCCAATGAAACAGTGAGGTTGTCAATCTCACCGGCTTGCTGTAACAAAGGATTAACCGTATTGTGTGGAAGATGATTGTTTGCGTAAAAACAAGAAACAAAGTATTGCAGTAGATTGTATTTCAGTAAAGAGAATTGGACCGGGGTCCACAGTTCACTAGAGGTGTCTCTCCCATAAGACAAACAGCATGTTGGGTGAACAAATTACAGTTGGGCAATTGACAAATAAAGAGAGCATGACCATGCACATACATATCATGATGAGTATAGTGAGATTTAATTGGGCATTACGACAAAGTACATAGACCGCCATCCAACTGCATCTATGCCTAAAAAGTCCACCTTCAGGTTATCATCCGAACCCCTTCCAGTATTAAGTTGCAAAGCAACAGACAATTGCATTAAGTATGGTGCGTAATGTAATCAACAACTACATCCTTAGACATAGCATCAATGTTTTATCCCTAGTGGCAACAGCACAACACAACCTTAGAACTTTCTGTCACTGTCCCAGGTGTCAATGCAGGCATGAACCCACTATCGAGCATAAATACTCCCTCTTGGAGTTACAAGCATCTACTTGGCCAGAGCATCTACTAGTAACGGAGAGCATGCAAGATCATAAACAACACATAGATATAACTTTGATAATCAACATAACAAGTATTCTCTATTCATCGGATCCCAACAAACGCAACATATAGAATTACAGATAGATGATCTTGATCATGTTAGGCAGCTCACAAGATCCGACAATGATAGCACAATGGGGAGAAGACAACCATCTAGCTACAGCTATGGACCTATAGTCCAGGGGTAGACTACTCACACATCACTCCGGAGGCGACCATGGCGGCGTAGAGTCCTCCGGGAGATGAATCCCCTCTCCGGCAGGGTGCCGGAGGCGATCTCCTGGATCCCCCGAGATGGGATCGGCGGCGGCGGCGTCTCAGTAAGGTTTTCCGTATCGTGGCTCTCGGTACTGGGGGTTTCGTCACGGAGGCTTTAAGTAGGCGGAAGGGCAAGTCAGGAGGGGGCACGAGGGGCCCAGATGACAGGGCCGCGCGGCCAAGACCTAGGCCGCGCCGCCCTGTAGTCTGGCCGCCTCGTGGCCCCACTTCGTTGACTCTTCGGACTTCTGGAAGCTTCGTGGCAAAATAGGACCCTGGGCGTTGATTTCGTCCAATTCCGAGAATATTTCGTTACTAGGATTTCTGAAACCAAAAACAGCAGAAAACAAAGAATCGGCACTTCGGCATCTTGTTAATAGGTTAGTTCCAGAAAATGCACGAATATGACATAAAGTGTGCATAAAACATGTAGATAACATCAATAATGTGGCACGGAACATAAGAAATTATCGATACGTCGGAGACGTATCAGCATCCCCAAGCTTAGTTCTGCTCGTCCCGAGCAGGTAAAACGATAACACGTATAATTTCTCGGAGTGACATGCCATCATAACCTTGATCATACTATTTGTAAAGCATATGTAGTGAATGCAGCGATCAAAACAATGTATATGACATGAGTAAACAAGTGAATCATATAGCAAAGACTTTTCAAGAATAGCACTTCAAGACAAGCATCAATAAGTCTTGCATAAGAGTTAACTCATAAAGCAATAATTCAAAGTAAAGGCATTGAAGCAACACAAAAGAAGATTAAGTTTCAGTGGTTGCTTTCAACTTGTAACATGTATATCTCATGGATATTGTCAACATAGAGTAATATAATAAGTGCAATAAGCAAGTATGTAGGAATCAATGCACAGTTCACACAAGTGTTTGCTTCTTGAGGTGGAGAGAAATAGGTGAACTGACTCAACATTGAAAGTAAAAGAATGGTCCTCCATAGAGGAAAAGCATCGATTGCTATATTTGTGCTAGAGCTTTGATTTTGAAAACATGAAACAATTTTGTCAACGGTAGTAATAAAGCATATGTATCATGTAAATTATATCTTACAAGTTGCAAGCCTCATGCATAGTGTACTAATAGTGCCCACACCTTGTCCTAATTAGCTTGGACTACCGGATCATCACAATGCACATGTTTTGACCAAGTGTCACAAAGGGGTACCTCTATGCCGCCTGTACAAAGGTCTAAGGAGAAAGCTCGCATTGGATTTCTCGCTATTGATTATTCTTCAACTTAGACATCCATACCGGGACAACATAGACAACAGATAATGGACTCCTCTTTTATGCATAAGCATGTAACAACAATTAATAATTTTCTCATTTGAGATTGAGGATATATGTCCAAAACTGAAACTTCCACCATGGATCATGGCTTTAGTTAGCGGCCCAATGTTCTTCTCTAACAATATGCATGCTTAACCATAAGGTGGTAGATCTCTCTTACTTCAGACAAGATGGACATGCATAGCAACTCACATGAAATTCAACAAAGAGTAGTTGATGGCGTCCCCAGTGAACATGGTTATCGCACAACAAGCAACTTAATAAGAGATAAAGTGCATAATTACATATTCAATACCACAATAGTTTTTAAGCTATTTGTCCCATGAGCTATATATTGCAAAGGTGAATGATGGAATTTTAAAGGTAGCACTCAAGCAATTTACTTTGGAATGGCGGAAAATACCATGTAGTAGGTAGGTATGGTGGACACAAATGGCATAGTGGTTGGCTCAAGTATTTTGGATGCATGAGAAGTATTCCCTCTCGATACAAGGTTTAGGCTAGCAAGGCTTATTTGAAACAAACACAAGGATGAACCGGTGCAGCAAAACTCACATAAAAGACATATTGAAAACATTATAAGACTCTACACCGTCTTCCTTGTTGTTCAAACTCAATACTAGAAATTATCTAGACCTTAGAGAAACCAAATATGCAAACCAAATTTTAGCATGCTCTATGTATTTCTTCATTAATAGGTGCAAAGCATATGATGCAAGAGCTTAATCATGAGCACAACAATTGCCAAGTATCACATTACCCAAGACATTTATAGCAATTACTACATGTATCATTTTCCAATTTCAACCATATAACAATTTAACGAAGGAGAAACTTCGCCATGAATACTATGAGTAGAAACCAAGGACATACTTGTCCATATGCTACAGCGGAGCGTGTCTCTCTCCCATAAAGTGAATGCTAGGATCCATTTTATTCAAACAAAACAAAAAAAAAACAAAAACATACCGACGCTCCAAGCAAAGCACATAAGATGTGATGGAATAAAAATATAGTTTCAGGGGAGGAACCTGATAATGTTGTCGATGAAGAAGGGGGTGCCTTGGGCATCCCCAAGCTTAGACGCTTGAGTCTTCTTGATGTATGCTGGTGTGAACCACCGGGGCATCCCCAAGCTTAGAGCTTTCACTCTCCTTGATCATGTTGCATCATACTCCTCTCTTGATCCTTGAAAACTTCCTCCACACCAAACTCGAAACAACTTATTAGAGGGTTAGTGCACAATAAAAATTAACATATTCAGAGGTGACACAATCATTCTCAACACTTCTGGATATTGCATAATGCTACTGGACATTAGTGGATCAAAGAAATTCATCCAACATAGCAAAAGAGGCAATGCGAAATAAAAGGCAGAATCTGTCAAAACAGAACAGTTCGTATTGGCGAATTTTAAAATGGCACCAGACTTGCTCAAATGAAAATGCTCAAATTGAATGAAAGTTGCGTACATATCTGAGGATCATGCACGTAAATTGGCTTAATTTTCTGAGCTACCTACAGGGAGGTAGACCCAGATTCGTGACAGCAAAGAAATCTGGAACTGCGCAGTAATCCAAATCTAGTACTTACTTTTCTATCAAAGGCTTAACTTGGCACAACAAAACACAAAACTAAGATAAGGAGAGGTTGCTACAGTAGTAAACAACTTCCAAGACACAAAATAAAAACAAAGTACTGTAGGTAAAAACATGGGTTGTCTCCCATAAGCGCTTTTCTTTAACGCCTTTCAGCTAGGCGCAGAAAGTGTGTATCAAGTATTATCAAAAGACGAAGCATCGTTATCACAAACTCCCCCATCTATGGTGGTACTAAGGGCTTTGTCAATTTTAGGCCTATAATAATATTTCTTTGGTTTAGGCACTTTAGAGACATACATAAACTTTTGCTCCTTACCCACATAAGCTTTTTCTCTAAACTTTATAGATGAAAAGGTTGAACCCAATGTTCCCATAGCCTCTTCTAGTTCACTAATCCTTTGGGTTTGATTATCATAAATAGCACAAGATTCTAAGATGGCGATTCTCTCATTAATTCCACCTAGAGATTTATCAAGTTTATCAGTGCTATCAAGTAATGCTTTCAAAGTAGTATCAATAATTGGAAGGTTTTGCTCTATGGTTTCCAATTTTTTCATAACATCCTCAAGAGAGGTTTCAATTTTAGTTTCATTAACAGGTGGTGTTCCAAATAAACTCTCAATAATGCAACTAGCTTCTAAAGTGGGAGCGCCTAGGAAGTTACCTCCCGCGAGACAATCAAGAACATATCTATTCCAGCTAGAGATACCAACATAAAAATTCCTGAGTAGGATAGTGGTGGAATGTTTCTTAGTGCACCTACTATGAGCATCACTAATTCTATACCAAACATCTTTTAAACATTCTTCCCCTTGTTTCTTAAACGAACGAACTTCAACTTCAGGATTACTCATTTTAGCAGTAGTAAATAAAGCAAACTAGATAAAGTAAATGCAAGTAACTAATTTTTTTGTGTTTTTGATATAGCAAACAAGATAGCAAATAAAGTAAAACTAGCAACTAATTTTTTTGTATTTTGATTTAGTGCAGCGAACAAAGTAGTAAATAAAATAAAGCAAGATAAAAACAAAGTAAAGAGATTGGGAAGTGGAGACTCCCCTTGCAGCGTGTCTTGATCTCCCCGGCAACGGCGCCAGAAATCTAGCTTGATGGCGTGTAACTCACACGTTCGTTGGGAACCCCAAGAGGAAGGTATGATGCGCACAGCAGCAAGTTTTCCCTCAGAAAGAAACCAAGGTTTATCGAACCAGGAGGAGCCAAGAAGCACGTTGAAGGTTGATGGCGGCGGGATGTAGTGCGGCGCAACACCAGGGATTCCGGCGCCAACGTGGAACCTGCACAACACAACCAAAGTACTTTGCCCCAACGAAACAGTGAGGTTGTCAATCTCACCGGCTTGCTGTAACAAAGGATTAACCGTATTGTGTGGAAGATGATTGTTTGCAGAAAAACAGTAAAACAAGATCGCAGTAGATTGTATTTCAGTAAAGAGAATTGGACCGGGGTCCACAGTTCACTAGAGGTGTCTCTCCCATAAGACAAACAGCATGTTGGGTGAACAAATTACAGTTGGGCAATTGACAAATAAAGAGAGCATGACCATGCACATACATATCATGATGAGTATAGTGAGATTTAATTGGGCATTACGACAAAGTACATAGACCGCCATCCAACTGCATCTATGCCTAAAAAGTCCACCTTCAGGTTATCATCCGAACCCCTTCCAGTATTAAGTTGCAAAGCAACAGACAATTGCATTAAGTATGGTGCGTAATGTAATCAACAACTACATCCTTAGACATAGCATCAATGTTTTATCCCTAGTGGCAACAAAGACAACACAACCTTAGAACTTTCTCACATCGTCCTGTGTCAATGCAGGCATGAACCCACTATCGAGCATAAATACTCCCTCTTGGAGTTACAAGCATCTACTTGGCCAGAGCATCTACTAGTAACGGAGAGCATGCAAGATCATAAACAACACATAGATATAACTTTGATAATCAACATAACAGGTATTCTCTATTCATCGGATCCCAACAAACGCAACATATAGAATTACAGATAGATGATCTTGATCATGTTAGGCAGCTCACAAGATCCGACAATGATAGCACAATGGGGAGAAGACAACCATCTAGCTACAGCTATGGACCCATAGTCCAGGGGTAGACTACTCACACATCACTCCGGAGGCGACCATGGCGGCGTAGAGTCCTCCGGGAGATGAATCCCCTCTCCGGCAGGGTGCCGGAGGCGATCTCCTGGATCCCCCGAGATGGGATCGGCGGCGGCGGCGTCTCGCAAGGTTTTCCGTATCGTGGCTCTCGGCATCTGGGGTTTCGTCACGGAGGCTTTAAGTAGGCGGAAGGGCAAGTCAGAGGGGGCACGAGGGGCCCAGATGACAGGCCGCGCGGCCAAGACCTAGGCCGCGCCGCCCGTAGTCCGGCCGCCTCGTGGCCCCACTTCGTTGACTCTTCGGACTTCGGAAGCTTCGTGGCAAAATAGGACCACGGGCGTTGATTTCGTCCAATTCCGAGAATATTTCGTTACTAGGATTTACGAAACCAAAAACAAAGCAGAAACAAGAATCGGCACTTCGGCATCTTGTTAATAGGTTAGTTCCAGAAAATGCACGAATATGACATAAAGTGTGCATAAAACATGTAGATAACATCAATAATGTGGCATGGAACATAAGAAATTATCGATACGTCGGAGACGTATCACTGCTCGAGCTTCCTCCTCCTTCAGCCTCTCTTTCAGCTTGCTCAGCTCATCTTTTAGGGAGTCAACCTCATGGCGAGCTATGGCAGCCTTTTTGATGGCACCATCTAACTTTGAAGAGGAAGACTTAGCTTCCTCCTGCAGTCGAACCTTGTCCGCCTCCAGGGAGGTAAATTGAGAGGCGAAGGCTTCTAAAGAGGATATCACACCTCGTAGATCCTTGAAGAAAGGGAATGTTTTACAAAGATCATTAGGCAAAGACACATTCCAAAAGATTCCTGTTAGACTCGATAAAGACTTACAGAAGGAGGAGATGTGGCAGCGGCAGGAGCATCTTTCCCTTTGGAAAGGGAGGAGGCAGTCGATGCTTGCGCCGCGGGAGCCGCTTTAGGAGCCGAAGCTTCGGAAGCTGCGGCGGCTGGCGAGACAGCATCAGATCTGACCCTCTTAGGTGGAGGCTCAATGAAAGCATCGTAACTACAAGAAGGATTCGATCGACCAAGTTATGAGAAAAATGTGAGAAGACCAAGAAGCTGAAAATAGTAAAAAAGACACTTACATATCAAGCAGATCATCTTCATCGGCAAAGCCACCGATTGATCTCTTCGTAGGTGGAGCCCTGGTCTCCTCCGCAGCTGCATTAACAAAGGCATCGTGATCAGCGTCATCATCGCGCACTGATCCCTCTGTGTCGCAAGTGTCATCGGCTGATGGGGGGAGATTGGTATGAGCGGTTTCAGAATCTATCAGGTCATCGTGATCGCTTGCGGGGTTTGTATGCTCAACAGTACGAGAGTCAACGGGTTCTGAAGAGCCTCTTCCTTCGGAAGTATCATTTGGCAAGTTATGTAAGTCCTCGGAGGCCACGAGGGTGTGTCGAAGAAAAGGCAAATGAGAACAACAGTAATTATGTCGATTAAGTAAATAGCATCATAACAAGAATTTGAGGAGGGAAATTACCTCTGGTGGTGGATGATCGGCATCAAAAGGAGTATACGGAGACATCAATGGGATCGAGTCTTCTTGGCTGAAGAAAGTGAGGCGACGGACTTCATCGAGCAGTTCTTTTTCCGACAGTTCGGCAGCGTTAATTCTGGTCCCATCCTTTGGACCCGAATACAACCACATTGGGCGAATTCTAGCCATAACTGGTTGGACTCGACGTTTCAGAAACACTGCCGCTACCTCAGTACCAACCATGGTTTGGCCATCAGCTTCTTTAATCCGAAGAAATCTGGCAAATAATTCGTCGGCTGCTACTTTTTCGTCGGGAGAAAGAATATTTTTCCAGGAATTCTTAGGTTTGGCTTCAAGGACGTCGACAAATCGAGGAAGTTGAGATTCGGGTGACAAGGAATCCTTGGCGTAAAACCACTTCAATCTCCACCCTTGCACAAACTCTCTCATTGGGAAATTGAAGTAGTTGACATCCGAACGGGCTACAAATCCCACTCCTCCGGTGACAAAAGACCCGTTACTGCTGCTGTATCTCTTCACGTAGAAAATCTTTTTCCACAACCCAAAATGAGGCTCAACGCCCAAATATGCTTCGCAGAGGGTGATAAACACAGCAACGTGGAGGATTGAGTTGGGAGTGAGTTGCCATAGTTGGATTTCGTAAGTTCGCAAGAGATGAAGGAGGAATTCGTGAACGGGAAGCGAGAGACCTCGATATAAGAACGACAAGAACATCACGGTAAAACCAGCAGGGGGATTAGGTCGGGAAATCGCACCTGGAAAGATCACATTCCCCTCATCGGAGGAGATCAATCCCAGGCTTCGGGATCTCTTCTCGTCACGCCTGGTGACGGTCGAAGCTATCCAATCTCCGGGCCTGGCTACTGAGCCTGGCGGCACCGGCGGCACCGGAGTTGGAGGAGGAGCGCTTGGAGCGCCCTCCTTCGGAGGAATCAAGGAAGATTTGGCGGAGGCGCCTCCGCTCGTAGAGCTGGCGGCGGCGCTAGGGTTCTTCTTCTTCACCATCGCAAGATCCGGGAAAAGCTAGGAAGCAGTGGTGGCGGCGCGAGCAGTTGTGAACGGGAGAAGAGGAAGAACAGCGAAGGGATGAATGAAGGAAAAGATTAGGTATTTCTATCTCTTGGGAAACTTAAGGAAGGCCTCGTCAATGGGCCTTTTCTCCAGTTAATGGTTGCGGAAATCGAGGAGGTGCCTCGCTAACCGTGTAAGAGGAGCAGGAATTGCTCGAAAACAGGGCTGGCAGGTCGTGTCTTATCAGTCAAAATCAAGGGGACAGAAAAGCGTCATCAATGACGTCATGAGGAATGATTGCATACGAAGAGATAAGAAAGTATCGGGTGATCAACTTGAGCCTACGCACGGATTGCGAGCATCCGCACCTAGGCTCGGGGGCTACTCCCATCGGGAGCGCTGGCGCGCACCCGATAGAATAAAGACTCGAAGGAAAAACTTGACTCGAGTCTGCGCCCAGACATAAGCGCCCGTGCCCAGACTCGGGGGCTACTCCCATCGGGAGCGCTGAACGCGCACCCGATAAAACTTTTTTTCGCATTCCAGGATCATGCCCGGGGACTTGATTCTGTGTAGGGTAACGTTGTTTTGCCATCGGCAGTTAACCAACAAAAGTTGGGCACGTTATTCGTTATCCCTTGCATAAAGAAAATGTATCGGATGGACTACAAAGACTTGCAGGAAAAAACTTCGGCAGAAGAAGGTGCTCGAGTGGTACAACTTGAGTCTACGCACGGATTGCAAGCATCTGTACCTAGACTCGGGGGCTACTCCCATCGGGAGCGCTGACGCGCACCCGATAGAAGATAAAAGATAGAAGAAAGGCAAGAATGATCAAGGAGAAGAACTTCGGAAGAGGACAAGCTCTAGTCTCTACCCGAACTATGTTCGGCTAGACACTCGGGGGCTACTGATGTGGGCATTACCCTTCGGGTAACCAATGTTGCTCTACCCTACACGGTCCAACTGGAGGCCCATGAAGGTACCTGATAGCAAGATGGGCCACTAGTACGGTGCGGCGGAAGATTACTTGGAGTACAATACACGGAAGAAGTCGAGCAAGGAAAGATTGGAGATAGATCTATTGTAAACCTACTCGTACTCGATTAGACCTCTCGGGACCTGGCCACCTATATAAAGGCCAGGAGAGAGGCTATCAAGGGACACACTCAACCTTAGCAATACTAGCCAGCAGAAGCTTAGAACTAGGTTACCCTAGCAACTAGCGTCTCGACGAGATTACAGCCGAACTATTCGGCACCCCATTGTAACCTGTTTTCATCATAATCAAAGAACAGACAGGCAGGACGTAAGGGTTTTACCTCATCGAGGGCCCCGAACCTGGGTAAATTGCTCTCCCCGCTTGTCTGTGTACCGATGTCTCGTGTCAGCTTGCAGGATTCCATCAACCCTAAGCCCCTATCGGAGGGCATTGCCGAGGAGCACCCTGACATGCGCCCTTGGGATTCCCTCCATTGATGAATTTTTTGCCGCACTTGGGAGTATCTGCCTGCGCGCGCGGGAGAGAGAGGAAAAGAAGGCGGGGCAGAAGAATAGCGGGAGGGAGTAGAATGCACGATCGGTTAAGGAAACAGGAGTATTTTCTGAGATATGTTTTCAGTTTTCTATTTTGTCTCTCATATCGCTAGGAGGTGTCAAAAAAATGGCTCGCCCTAATTTCCGTGCCAAAAAACAATAAACACTGTATAGAAAGGAATGGAGGGAAAAGCCCCAGTTGAACCTAGGTGCACGTGAATCCAGGTTGGAAATGCATTTTCGAAATGTGAAAAAATTCTGAAATAAAAATAGCGGTGTACGTATGCATGTTTCATGTGTGCGTAAAAAGTTTTCGCGGAGAAATCACTTTTTTATTTCAGAATCTAAAAAAGACAAAATACGTCACATGTGTACTGCTATATAGCCCTGTAAAATTTCACTTTTTTGCCGAGACAAAATAAAATGTTTTTTCAGAACGAAACTCATGTCCTGGGCACATGTTTGAGATCATCTTTGCAATCATTTTGTGTTTCGATTTTTGAAACATGTTTTAACATCACAAACCCACTTTTAAAAAAGTGGGTTCACATACATCCAGGTTCACAAAAGTCGGTCTCGGAATGGAGGGAGTATATAATTTCAAAGTTTGTAATCTTGATCTTGCACTTGTATTTTTCTGTAAAATTCATCTACTGTAAAACTTTTAGCTCGCCGTCCTGCCCGTCAAAACCCTAGCCCCTCACTCTCCGGCGCGGTTCCAGCCGACCACCGCGTCGCCCCTCCGCTCCACCTCCCAAAAATTCCGACCTTCACCGCGCACTTCAACACTCAACCCCTCATCCGCCTCCCACGCGCGCCGCCGCCGCCACCGCCGTTCCCGTCCCCGGTCCTTCCTCACCGCGCCGCCGCAATCGTTGGCCATTGGTTTTCGAGGTATGGCCTTTTTCATCCAGCGATTCTCATAGTCAGATCCCACCGACCTGTATTTCTCGGGCACACACGGACCGCCGGCGCAGCGCCTAGATCCGCCCGCCCCTGCGGAGCTGCGAATTCGTGCTTGACTGCAGATCTAATTTAGCTGCCTGCCATTTTCACCGGGAAACTTTCTTTGTAAATTTCAGAGGTTGTTAAAGTTCGCTGCGCTGTAGGAAAATTCGTTGTTGGCAATAAACTAGATTGTTCTCGGCTGATGAAAAGCAATAATGTAGACCCCCCCTCATGTCTCATCTGCTCTTACTGCAATACAGTACATTTTCTGCCTAGGGTTCAGTCATGGAAGTTTCTAATATACTTCTGTGGGTTTTTTCATCACAAATCTCACTAAAAAAATTGGGAGTGCCTCCTTGAGCTGTTTTTGGATGATGACATACCTCTGTGTCTTCTGCACTTCTGTAGAACTGGGTGAACGTTTGCGAGATTATTGGTCCCTCCTCAGTCTTCACAGGTCAGGATAACACCCATCAGCCACCATGCAGGTCAGTACTCAGTAATCCCTGATCAGAACTCTCTGTATTGCTGATTCTGCCCAAAGTATTCAATTGCCATTTTACATAGACGAATAGGAATTTTTTATTACTCCGTATAATTTTTTTTTTGCCACAAAGCATCTATTATTTATTATTTAGTTGAGTGGCGAGCCTATTGGATATTTATACCCCGCAAAAATTTCTTGTGAAAGATAACTTACTTTTTGTGCAGTTTATTTCTTGGTTTGTTATAGTTGGTGATTTATTCTTGTCTGCTAACGGAATTGATCTAATATAACTTGAACTAAAAACATGTTCTACCTGATCTTTATATATCTAAACATTTGTTGTTGGATTTACCTTTTTGTTTTGGTATTGGTGGTTAGGTTCAAGTATTAGTGGTTTTGTCCTGCTATTGTATACATCTTAAAGTAATTCTACATTTTGACTGGAACTCCTTTAAGTTCTAACATGATTCAGTATTTTAAAGGCTAGCGACAGGTTCAACATAAATTCTCAACTTGAGCATCTTCAAGCCAAATATGTTGGAACAGGGCATGCTGACCTGACCAGATTGTAAGCATCTCATTTTTGTCTGTATTAAAAAAGTAATGGCACACTAGCTGTTCGGACTTTGTTATTGTTGCACGGCTGGTATGGTATTAACCATTAGCATTTTCTTGTACTACAGTGAATGGGCTGTAAATATCCAAAGAGACAGCTATGCATCCTATGTTGGACACTATCCAATGTTGTCATATTTTGCCATTGCTGAGAATGAATCAATTGGAAGGGAGCGCTACGAATTTATGCAGGTATGTGAACAGATTTTATCTTAACTGGTCCACTGAATTTCAGCTGGAAATTGCAGATAACACAAAAGGTGTATAAACATTGGCGTAAAGTATGACTAGGCTTGATTTATTAGGCTTCAGTTGTATTCTGTTGAATTACCTTACTTGCTTGTATTAGGTTCACTAGTAGGTTGCTAGTCTTGCTTTGGTTACTTAGGCAGTTTCACTGTCTTCCATGTAACCTTTCTTTGCCTCATATTTGGCATTTTTATTATTTTCGCGCACCATGTAATTGCATTTATGTGTATGACATTGCAAGCTC
Organism: Lolium perenne; assembly: GCF_019359855.2. NCBI lineage: Eukaryota > Viridiplantae > Streptophyta > Magnoliopsida > Poales > Poaceae > Lolium > Lolium perenne. Next base: position 38,719,697 of record NC_067246.2, on the reverse strand, counting down.
ATTAAATACCACCTCGATGCTGCTACTCTTCAAGTTGTAGCTCTGCAGGGTTTCTGTACTAAGCCATAATATATCATGTCCAGTATCTAGCTTGAACTTGTTTATTTCCATGCTAGGAAGGAATATTTCACGGATGTGACAGTCTGAGATACTCTCCATTTATAAGTTGATGTGAGATACACCCCCTGTGAGAACCTCAAGTTATGTAGCGATTTCTTGAAATGGTATGAGACACTCCGGGCCTGTTAGGTTCCCGGCCACGTTTTGCCAAGCCAAAGTTTGGCAATTTGGCATATGTTTGGTTCCTGCCACGCTTTAGCATTGCCACACTTTATTACGCATGTGGTCCATCTGTCATAGAGTGAATTTTTTGCCAAGATTTGCCACACTTTGTGGCACAAAAATTTTCAGCCACACTTGCCAAGTTAGGCTTGGCAAAGTGTGCTTGGGAACCAAACAGGCCATCCATGTCTATAAGTAGATGTTTCAGAATGCTCGCAATCAAAAGTGTGAAGATTGATCTAACAAACATAAAATTTGTGACATTTTTTCACATGCAAGAGGTATAACATGAAGAGGTTCCACATCAACTGAATGGTCCAAATAAAAATTGTTTGTGCTTCTGTTGAATGCTGGAAGCAAGACACATACTAGACGGTTGGTTAAACTGTCTCTTTCCTGCCTTCAAACTGATGCAAATCTATATCCAAGCCTAGCAGGCTGCAGTTTGTCAATTCAGATTTTACCTTTCTCTATTAGATAGGCTTCAGTCTTAAAGCCTACTAGGGTTGGTAGTTTGGTACATTCTGTGATATGTACTGTAGACTGGGGGAGCCAAGCTATCTATCTGATACCACGGTTTATCTTTACCATTCTACTGCGCTCAGAATTGAAGAAAAAAGTTAGATATGTACCCAGAATTTCTATGCGGGCACCTAGGCTGTGTTGGACCTGCAATTGATTTGTTTTATCAAATTCATTTTGTTGCCATCTAATTTAGCATGTTTGAAGTTTACCAGTATCTGAGGTAATTCCCCTTCAGTGGTATTTGGCCATACTCCATTTGCATGTTTGTGAGCAGTTGTATCTGTGAGGTATTGCATTACAATTTATTGAACCGCTGTTTCTGGTCTTGCAGAAAATGCTGCTTCCCTGTGGCCTCCCTCCTGAGAGAGACGAAGACTGAGAAAGTGTTGGTGCTGTAGTTGGTACCACGGCAGAAGCTTGTGTTTTAGCCACCTCAGCGCTGTGTGTGATTCTGTTTGAACATCCTGGACATCTTTGGCGACGTGTTTCTACTTGTCCTCCACTCAAATGTTAAGCAGTTGCTCCGTTCAGTTTAGCTATATTAATCTGGTGCTATCCAGTTGAATTTAATTTGTGGATGGCCACAGCTATCTTATAACCTCATAAAGGAGGTAATGTAACATGATGCTGTATCTGCGTCCTATGTGTGGACAATGTAGTCGAATTGCAGCAGCTCATGGCAGAAATTGGGATGTATTGGAGATGCATGCTATGTTTTAATTTTCCATGTTATAAGCCAGGCTTCATCCCCTCCACCTATGGCGCTCTACTGGTGCTGGATTCTGTTTCTTTATTCTTTGAAATGAGTAGGAAAATGGAGTTCAAATAGATTTGGTATTGGAAGCTGAGACATTTGTAGTTTGGAAGTTTGGGTCATTTTGGCAGAGATGGAAGTTGCAAGTCTTGCAGCGAAAGAAGATATGTTCATCTCTTAGCTTATTTGTGTTTATATATTGTATTAGAATGTTCTGCTAGCACTCCTATTTCTCTTTGCAAGCTGGAGTAGTATTGTCCTCGAGAGATTGTATGTAATTAGACAACCACAACAAATAAGCTAGCATCTAGTGATTTAGTTACTTCGTATATCCAGATCCAGTTAATTTGAATCAGAGCTCAAATTGTACCCTGAAAATATGAATCTTTGTAATCTGGAACTTACAGCAAAGTTTAATTTTTAGGAAAATATGAATCTTTTTTGCAGCGCATGGGATAACAAGGCCCACTACGCTCACAAGTTCGGCTCGTGAACAATTCTTTCCTGGGCTTCCGTTCCGTCAACGCCAGTCTTCATCCCGTAGACAGAAATAACCAGAGTCTCCCTGTCAGTGGCGGCGCTCGTCCCCGCTTCCCGTCGCCGCCGCCTGCGCCATGCTCCGCCTCCGTAGCTCCATCCTCACCCACCTCCTTTATTCTCCCGCCACCTCTCTGGGCTCCTCGGTGCAGCGCCTTCTCTCCGCAGCCGCCCCACGCATTCCTCCAAGCCCTGGCTTTGCCGTGGACTACCTCGTCGAGAACTGCGGCCTCACCCGGCCGCAAGCCCTTAAGGCCTCCACTAAGATCTCCCACCTCAAATCCCCCTGCAAGCCCGATGCCGTCCTCGCCTTCCTCTCCGGTCTTGGATTCTCCACCGCCGACATCGCCGTCCTCGTCGCCAAGGACCCGCAGTTCCTCTGCACTCGCGTGGAGACAACTCTGGGACCTAACGCCGTCGAGCTCACCGCCCTCGGATTCTCGCAGACTGAGATTGCGAGCCTCGTCTCGCTCATCCCCGCCTCCTTCCGCCGCAGATCCATCGTCTCCAACGTGCCGTACTACCTGTCCCTCCTCGGTTCATACGAGAACCTCCTCCGGGTACTCATGAATAGCTCCACCCTCCTCTTCGTCAGCCTCGAGAAGGTGGTCAAGCCCAATGTCGCCTTCCTGCGGGAGTGCGGGCTAGATCACTGTGATATTGCCAAGCTGTGCATCTCCTGGCCACGGCTGCTCAGCGCCAACCTAGAGCGCGTCCATGCGGCGGTGGCATGCGCCGAAAGTATTGGCGTGCCTCGTGGGTCTGGGATGTTCAGGCAGGCGCTGCGCGCTGTTTCATTCCTCAGCAAGGAGAAGGTCGCTGCCCAAGTGGACTACTTGAAGAGCACGATGGGGTGGTCGGATGCCGAGGTGGGCATTGCTATTTCTAAGCTTCCGATGCTGCTGGTGAGATCTAAGGGCATTCTGCATATTCTGTCGGAATTCCTTATCTCTGAGGTGGGGTTGGAACCGGCATACATTGCTCATCGGCCAGCATTGCTCACTTATAGCCTGGAGGGCCGGCTTAGGCCACGGTACTGTGTTTTCAAGTTTCTCAAGGAAAATGGACTGCTAGGTCGGGACAGGAGCTATTTTTCCGCAGTCACGGTGACCGAGAGGGTATTCATGGAGAAGTACATCATCCCTCACGATGAAGCTGCACCACACCTAGCTGAAGACTATGCTGCCGCTTGTAAAGGGGAAGTGCCTGCTAGATTCATATTTGCTTGATCCAAGAACGGTGTATTGGATTTTTTAAATGCGTACTACACAACCAAGATTTCTCTCTGAGCCGTAAGCTGGTTTGGCTAGTGCAAGTTGATATTGATTTGTGAGTCCTGTTATGTCCATTACATCAATCAGTAGAGAAGAAAGCATGGTGGTCGTGAACTGGTTAATCCTCATGTTATATTGAGTGTGAACCAGGCTATTCTGCAAATGTATTGAAGCATCAATGAATAGTACTATGTCTGCACTATTGATTTCTGTGTGGATACTGATATGGATTATGGAAGAAGCAGAGTGCTCACAAATGATCCTTGCAGTTTCCAGTGCATCCTCTAATCTATCTTTCCATGAAAGATGTTCCTTAGTTTAGCCATGGAGATGAGAGTTTCATTCTGACATAACTCTGAACCTTTGTTTTTGTCGGGAACAATTTTATACTTATTGATGACCATAACAAATTGATCACTGCTGAGGGTGCAGTTTTGATTTAGTTTGTTAGTTGCTTGCTATGAGTCATGTATCATTGTCTGAAGAGATTAAATGGTGTGAAAGAAGTTAATGTTTTACTAGTTTGTATCTGTTTACTCCTTTATAATTCTCCAGTATTTTTCTTTGGCCTAATGGCTAATACTTTCAGTTAGGGGCAATTCATGTCAAAACTGAATAAGGCAGTAATACAATTTCTGAAATACCACCTACTATCTCCTCAACATACCATGGGTCTATGGCTAGTAGATACCAAGCCTCCTCAGGTTTACACTAATCAAGGTCATATGTTCTTTATGCTTCGAAAGTAACATGTCTGAATATAGTTATGTTATCGAATTTCATCTCTTCGTACTAAACCAATTCTGTTTTTCTCAGTTATATTGGATGTCCTCACTTCATCACTAAATTTCTAGTTAAATCTTATTTTTTAGTGACAGACAAGTTTGGAGTGTTAGATAGTACGTACTTTTAGAATCTTGTAGAATTTCAAACACAGTAGTAGTAGAGATGGTGTGTACATCAAATTTAAGAACCAAGCTAGCTGTGTGAGAGGAGGATGGTGCACATTTGTCTGTTCCTGATGTGAGGCTGTAGAAGTTGGAAGAAACGATATCTCAGATGGTGCATAACTTGTGGCTATATGAACAAAATTAATTCAATCCTAGCGAGGGGAAGGGGTCGATCGGATGAAGTAACATACCAGGTGAGAAGATGGGTTGTTTCTCCTCAAACTGATACTACTTTGCGTGTAGGCTGATGCACAAGAGGTCAAAAATCTCAAGTATCTGGCAGAAGAAAAGAGGCTATTCTGTGTGCTCAGAAAGGGGGTGGCTGCAGTCATACTTGCTTTACAACTTGGTGATAAGGATTGTTGAGCTTAATTTAAGTTTTTCTTTCATTTGTAGCAGTTTGCTTGATTTGACTGTCAGTATCCAATTCCTGAAATCAGTTTTCTTTCTCCTTCATTTGACGGTGCAGTTCTATGTGGATAATGTGAAGGAAACGCCTCACTTCCACTTTATATCTGGGTCACATTTGCTAACATTGTGCCTTCTAGCTGCTGGTTAACCTACAGATTTTCTTGATATAGAGAACAACAGCAACATCAATTATGGAGGAGTTGGTACTGTAGTCTACTAATGTTTCTGATCTTGCAGATGTTCTTATTGCAATATAAATTACTGAACCATTGTTTCTGGTCTTGCAGTAAATTCTGCTTCCCTTTGGCCTCCCTTCCTGAGAGAGACTTAGAATTTGGATCTGGTACTGTAGTGCTACCACTGCATCAAGTTGTGTTCAGCTGCTGTTTGTTACCGAAGTCTAAGCCCTATCTGGATTAGCCAGCTCAGTAGTATGCGTGTTTGAACATCCTCAACATCTTTAGGGCTGTGTTAGGTGTTACCTCTTCTACTCCATAGGTAACAGGCCAACTAACCCCTCGAAAAAAGGTAACAGGCCAACTTGGCGTCCACTGTAGCAGGGTGACTTGGGGCGACTATACGAGCTGAGTCATTGACTCAAGTCAGCAAGTCACGAGCCGCAGCCTCGGCGACTTGACTTGACTCGGCGACTCAAAAATCATGCTCCATCGCATGGATCTTTGTCATGAATGTTAAGCATGTGTTTGGCTCAGTTTTTGGACGGCCATGCTTATCTTAGCCTCATACAGGGGTAATGTAACATGAAGTTGTATCTCCATCTTTATTTGCGGACAATCGAATCGAACTTGCACATGTAGAAATTGGGATGTTTCAGACATGCTATGTTTTAACTTATCATGTTAAAGGACGTACCCAGTGCTGAGAGCTCCCGCACTATGCGGGGTCTGGGGAAGGTGTTAGTGGCAAGCCTTACCCTCACGATGTGCAATGTGAGGAGACCGCGACTCGAATCTGGGACCTCTCGGTCACAGGCGGTGAGGCTCTACCGCTGCACCATGCCCGCCCTTCTTTTAACTTATCATGTTCTCGCACATTATTTCTTAGTTGAAGTCTCTGTGTTTCTGAGTTGAATCAACTTGTAAGTATCTCATATTTCGCATTCAAAATGAAATTTCACACCAACTGTTAAAACTCTCTTTTAATTGGCAGTGGTTGATATGATATTAACCATTAACATTTTCTTGTATTACGGGCTGTAAAGTTTCAAAGAGAAAGCTAGCATTTTTTTATTGGACACTATCCATTGCAGTATATTTTATCATTGCCTGGAGTTGAATAAATTGGAATGGGGACATTACGAATAGAACTTATCTTTTTTTATCTTTTTTAGCTGGAAATTGTGTAGAAGGGTGCATGGTACAAGTTATGACTAGTAATGCTATTGAATTGTGCTACTCGTAGTAGACTTTAACCAGTGAATGCTAGTTCTTTTTTGTTGTGATTCAAGAGATGTGTATTGATTCATCAGCTAGATCAAAGTCTTCTATACATGGGGCAACACTAGCCGGAGCCTGGACATGCTAGGTGCAATCCGGATTAATAGCGGAGGCATGCTTCACCATACAGTGAGCATCAATATCGGCCTCCCTTCTTACAAAGGTGAAATTAGAAGAAATAAAACCCCCAAATCTCTTAAATTGGATTGAGAACTGGTAGCACCTTCGATCCGTTCTTCTCTCTTATCTTCTCCAGCTCGATCAAGGCTTGATCACCATGCCAGCGGCCATTGTGTGATGCTAGTTTGCTTTGGTTACTTAATACTATATAGGTGGTTTTACTATTTTTGATGGAGCTTTTCTTTGCGTAATAATTGAATTTTATCGTCATGACTATATATCACCTTGTAAGCACATTGAATGACATCACTTTCCAACAAATATTAGCTAGCCAGGGTTTATGTATTCACCCATAGTGCAGTATGGTCAGAATCTAGTTGGAAGTTATTTTGTGTTCAGGCTACTAGAGAATATTTTAGTCATGTCTGACAGTGCGACATGCTCCTTTTTATAAATAAACGTGAGATATACCCACTGTGAGAACACAAGTACCATGACCCCATGTAATATATGTTTCCGAACGCTCGCAGTAAAAAATTGAAACATCCGACTTCTAAAGTTATTAACATTCTACACATCAAAGATGTAAAAATGTAGCTTGAAGAGGATTCATGTCAATTACATGGTTAAAATGAACCTACTGCCTCTAGCCCATAATACTTATCGCTGAAACAAGTGATTAGACACACTAAAATATGTTTAGATACATGCGATTCAGTGACAAGTAGACTGGAGAGAGTCAATGACTTTCCATATCACTTGTGTTTTTTTAGTTTCTTGCTGGAACATCGTAGAGTCATGGAAATTTTGCATAAGTAGCATCTAATACATATGGAATCTCTGTAGATTATCAACGGAACATCTGTAGGCCTCCTTCGGATCTTGTGAGTTGAAATGGCTACCAGCTGTACTATTACTCCTAGGTAGGTAAGTTGCATGAAAGATTTGATCGAGGAGCTTTCCTCGAGATGGAGGGAGCTCAGCTTATTTCGATAACTGAAGAAATATAGTTGCTACTGACGAAAACTGAAGAAACACTAACAGCTAACCCTGTCATAAATTCAACTTTCGGGATTTTGAGCAGTAGCTGTTAAATGATAATGTCCCTCTCTCCTGCGGTCCCGCCTACCTCCAAGGGCGGTGAGCCGGTGACCCTCGGCTCCTCCCTCGAGTTTACCTACCTCGGCCATTCTCCTTCCTACACTTGCCCCTCTACCCCTTGGGCTTTGGCCTTCTCCTTCCTCGACAGCAGCAACGACAACACTGGAGTTGTTGGGAGCTCCCATCTGCATTCTAATGTATTGTCAAGCTCCTCGTGGAGGGAACCGTCAGGACGAACATAATCTTGTTATTGCGACGACGAGTAATATAGAGCATGGAAGAAGGCTGTATTCCGATCGCCTCCCCGAAGCCAACCAACCCCGGAACGTTGTCGTCCCATCACTTCCTTGGTTCGTCCCTGTCAACTGGTTCACGGGGGGTTGTTGTATTGTTGATTGAAGCTAGCAGGAATGGGCCCAATTGATTTGAGTTTAAGCTCCAACTTATTTATCTCCTTCCTAACCAAACCAAGTATCGATCCTTGCTTGGTGGTAAGGTTCTCGGTGGTAGGCCTCGTGTGGGGTGGCAGTGGCTGGCATGGTGCTTTTGGCTGGCTGGTCCGCATGATGGCGGTGCAAACTCGAACACGTTGCAACAGTTGGTAGCCGTTGCGGCGGCCAGTAATTCAGCTGAGAGGAGGTCAACTATGAGCTGAGGAAAATTCATAGTTTTGTTTATTTGACCGAAATCATCTATGCCCGCAAATAAGGGACACCTACCTAGAGGAGTCTTTGCATCGTTATGTTCCTTTCTCAGGTCCTCGAAGGTCTCTTCCAGGGTCTTTGATGGAAAACTTAGATCTAGGTTCTCCTAGACTGATCAACATATTGCTACGCTTCCGTGTTTTGTTTCCTCGTGATAAAAAATTGAACTAGTGCACGTAGACATTGACACAAAAAACATGTAATAAAAAAGTGCATTTGCACACCATGTCGGAGTGCACCTGTGGGGTTGTGACACATGTCAAGCTTATGGCCTCGGTAATCTCCCTCTCTAAGATAGGGGCCCATAGGTTACGGCTTGCATCTGCGTCACAGCGATCGGTTTTGGTTGTATACATTTGAATCTGCTGACCATCCTTGCCGGCTGGTGAACGCTGTGCCCCGGTAACAGAATATATAAACAGGTTCGACGTCTGCTAACTAAGCGATGTGGTACAAAAAAAAAAACGTTACACGGTGTCGCAATGAGTCCCGCTGATACGAACCATACGAACCCGACACAGGCCCGGTAGTCTGCCAGCCTCGCCCCGTACTGGCCCAACAAGCGCCATCCCATCGCCGGCAGGCTGCGCGCAACATGGGCTGAGGCCCGGTAGACTGGCATCCCGGCCCGTACTGCCCCAACAAGCGCCAGCCCATCGACCATCGTCGTCTACGTCAGCCGCTGCCGGCGGCAGCGGCAGGCGGCGCGTACGGCGTCAAGAGCTACTAAGATTTTCCCCCAACTCGTGGGCTCGTGGCCGGTCCTCAACAGACCAGCAGGCAGCCGCTGATCCGTCGTCGGAACGGCTCGATCTCGCCGATCTTGCGGTGAGCCGGCTCTTCCGCAACATGGTTTACATCAAGTCCAAGCGCACCTCCAAGTTCATGGCGCACGAACGACAAGACTGGCCGACCGCTGCATCTCCGCTGAAAATTTCGGTAACCGCCTCTGCCCCCTCGATCCCCTCCCCCCTCTGCGAATTGGCTTGGATTCAATCCAAATCCTTGCAATTTAGCTCGGGGTTGATGATTGATTATGTTAAAAGGGTATATAATTATATTTTCTCTTCGTTGGACCTATCTTCTAGACTTGTAGTGTTCGCTGGACCTATCTTGTTCAGTTCACCGAATAATGTTAATATATGTCCCTCCATATGCATGTATGATTGTATCTCAACAGGTTCTTGAAACTGTATGAAGTATAATAGTTCTCAGACTTGTTGACCACTTGTTCATGTATTTAAACTCATTGTTGATAACTCAAAATACAATTTTTTTGATGTTGATAACTAGAGGGCTATGAGTTGGTAGTCATTTTGTATGTTTTCTTTTTTTTGATGGAGGCAAATTTACTATTCATATCATTCAATTCAATTAATTTTAATTAGATAGTTATGCTGAAATTTTGAGGTCTATCGAAGGCCCGTAGCAGATTCATTACGAGCAATACCATTGCCTTTTGCTCAAATTTGTGTTTGATTGTGTTAAACACTTAAACGGATATAGCTCAAATTCAACTCCATCTAATTTAGCTCAAATTCGTGATTGATTGTGTTAAACACTTAAACGGATATAGCAAGGGAAAGGTGACTCCTAAATCCTATCTCTAGTTCAGGTCCACGGCTACCTATTTGGGATCAACTTAACTGATTCAATTCATGATTCCATGTTGTTAGTAGGGTGAAGGTGGTGTAGTCGGAGGAGAGGATTTGGATCGGGACGACGTGATCGACGGGGAGAAAAATAAGCCCCACAAGACTGAGACCGAGGATTTTAGCAATGACTTGTTGTTGCACTCGTTGCCCCTCCGGAGGGAGTTGTCTTAATATCAATATCTTTCTTTAACCTTTGGGAGGTCGAACCACTGAACCTATTTATTTGACCTTGGGACCGTTAGGAAGGGTACATAATTGTGCACCTCCTCCTTCCACCCATGTTTAGTAAAATTGGCTTCTAAACTCGAATGTGTGATCAATGACTTTAATGTGTAATTATTTGATACGTTAATATGGTAAATTGGTGGACATAGTCGGTAGGCGATTCCACACAATAAGTTAAGAAAGAGTAGAGCCAATCTTTAAATTATAATTTTGCTAACTGATCTGAACATAGAATTCACTAAGTGCCTCTATTGCGACCATTTACATCGTAAAAGTTCAATTTCTTCGCACAGTTTTATATCACCTTGTTTTATGTTTGTGATCGAATGTGTTCATGTTATTTTTTGTACCTTCCCTTGAACTACTAATGTTGCAATGTGAATTTGATCATCTTGGAACTACTTCAGACAAGAAGTACTTGTTCAAAATATCCGTTTTAATATGTGAGAAAGCTTTCTCCATTTTCATATGGTACACATCTTGGCATTTTATCAATGCCAAGATATCAAATATAGTGTACAGGTAATATTCTTTGACGTGGATCATACATTCATACTGGCTTGGGTAAGTTACTGTGAGTCGTTGGGACTGATGTCGAGTTGCCTGCTCACTGGAGCTATAAACAGTTCTGAGTGTCATCAATATCTTATTCTGTCATAAGTAAACAGTGGCTCATACCCGACGACTCCAAACTGATTTTGTATGGAATAATATAATATCTATTGGAAGTTCACGCACAGAAGGTGCTGTACTGTATAGCCTTTCTGCTACGTTACATTTCCCACTCCTACATGTTGTTCTTTGCAGAGTTATGGTTTGTGTGTAACTAGAATCTGTGGTTAGAGAAGATCTGTAACATTTTGAGTGCCACATTCAGAGATCTTAAGACCTGCCAGCAAACGCCCAGCCAAAGATGTTTCTCCTGGAGGAATATTTTTGGAATCATTGTATAACAGTAGCTGTTATATTTTGCTCTTAGCTATTGTTAGGCTACTATCAAACTCGGGGAACTTCAAATTGTTAACCGAACTATGCAAATTTGTCCCAAGGAATTATGCTAACTGGAAGAAACAACGGGTAAATTGTTTTTGATGTACATATACTTTTATTTTGTGACAAAGTGGTACTCAATAATAACAAAGTGTTACGAGACGAGCATAAAAGTCATTGTCCTTTAGAAAATGAACTCTTCAGATCACTACTACGTGTTGCTCTTTTGAAGTAATGTCACAGTTTATTTGTTACCACTTTGAGTATATGCATTTATAAATGTAATTTATATAGAGCTTGAGAACTTTCATTGGGATGATTTTGGATTCTTTTGAACATGAACGTAATTTGAACAATACTGCTAACTTCTCTGATTTCACAACCTTTCGAGATTGTAGTTAGATTAGAATTTCTTTTGGGGTACTCCACATAGAATGATATATTTTTGAAGTCCATGGTTCTTCGCAAGCAAAGACACTTAGCTAGTAATAGTAAAGACAAGTAATCACACAATGATGGGCGAATCCGGTTGTACATACACCCTATCTTATTAAAATCATGAGGTAGGGAGCTTAGGTGCAGCATGAAAGTGCAGAAGAAACACTCACGAGTCCTCCAGTAGAGACATGGCCCGTTCGTCGACGGTACCGTCGCCCCAAAACGCCTCACACATGCCCTGGGAGCGCCGGACGGCCGTGTAAGCCATGAGGCGTAGGGACCAACGGGTAGAGTCGTCGACGCGTTTGTGACGGAAGTCTATGCGCCGCCATAGCGCGGGCTCGTCCCGCGCTGCGCGGTGCCAGGTGCGGCACACAAGCTCAGGCCCACGGAGCACATCGACATGGTGCAGCTTCTCGAGCACCAGCAGCAGCGCGTCCCGCGGCAGCTCCGCCCCGTCTCTGGCCTTCCGAGATCCTCTGCCATCTTCTTGAACTCCGGCGGCCAAAGTCCCTGAGGACGGGCATGAAGGAGGACTGACGATGACTGGATGAGGAGGATGGTGTGGCGTTGCCATGGCATGGACGAAGCAGGTAGTACTCTCAGTCAAGTAGAACGGCCGGCAGGCGTGTAATCCTGAATAGTTTATGTGTGCTGGCCAGACAGCTAGCAAAATTATGTTCTTGTAGGAAGCTTGCTTCATTACAGCGGCATCCTTAGTAATCTACGCCACATTGGAGGTGACGTGCATGTAGCTAGCGCGCTAACCGCCGCCTACTCTGACGGGGCCGCTTGTGAGCAAGTTAGGGCATCTCTAACCGATCCTAGAAACCGGTTAGAGGAGTAAAAATCAGTAAGAGATGTACGTACTCAAAGTATAAAACGGTTAGACGAGAAAATATTTAGGAGTCGGAGGAGTAAACTTGTCCGCGGAGGAGTATTTTTAGGAGTCGGCCGCCACTTCCGAGAAAAACTCCCGCCTCCACCCCCATCGCACCCATTCCTGCAGGCGTTACCGCCGGTGACCGCCATAACCCACCGCCCCCACCAAGGTCCATGTGCTGCCCTCCAGGCCACCTCTTTGTCGCTCGCCGCATCTCCGAGGGGATCGAGTTTCCGCCAGCCGCCGCCCCGATTCATTCCAAATCGGCATCCGTCGGCCTCGATTCATCGCAGCTGGGAGCCGCCGGAGGCTGGGAAGGCGGTAGAAGGCTGCGACCGTCGCCCTCGACGCCTCCCTCTGTCCCATTTGACGACCGTCCGCCCACCCTCGTCGATCGATCACCTCCTCCGCCCATCAGGTGTTCGACCGAGAGGCGTGAGCATTTTTAGCCGATTTTGTGTGTGGCAATTTTTGCTTTCGTTTGCAAATTTGACCCTCCCCCTCCTCCTACGACGATGAGTCATCCATGATGTACTCCCTGAGCTTCTTCATCTACACGACGGCTAGGATCACAGTTTGGTCGTGCATACATCAACCGGGACAAAGCCGAGGGCCACGCCAAGATCATGCGAGATTACTTCATCGAGGGTGCCACCTATCCGGAGAAGTACTTTCGCCGGCGATTACGCATGCACAAGAGCCTCTTTCTCACAATTGCAAAAGCGGTGGAGAAGGATCGGTGAAGACAATCCCGAAGACTCTCATCGATTTGTGAAAAAAGTCTCACTTTGTCAAGGTTCAAGAGTCTACGAGGAAGGATGTTGAGTGTGCTTTCGGTGTGCTTCATTAGAGATTTGGCATAATCAAAGGCCATGATGAGTACTGGAAGCCAAAGGTTCTTTGGCAAATAATGAAATGTTGCATCATCTTGCACAACATGATCATTGAAGATGAGCGCGACATTCCCAAGAACTTCCGGTGCATCTCCAATGGTGATCTTGTAGAACCAGCACATGATGGCAACAAGATCCAAGCCTTCCTCCAAGGCCATGCACGAATTGAGAACAAGGAGGTGCATTATCAGCTGCAACATGATCTTGTTGAGCATCACTGGACTCTCCATGGTGCTACCTAGTTGTGTTTGTACTACATTTAATTTTTATTCACTCCTAAACATGTAATTTCATTGTATTTGAACTATGCCAACTGTTTGACTTTCGATAGTTTAATTTATAGAAAAAATATTTTACTCCTCTAAATATAGGGGTTCGGTTAGGAACCGCCAAACTTTAGAGGAGTACTTTTACTCCTCTAAGTTTCAGTAGTCGGTTTACTCCTCATAAATTTTGGGGATCAGTTAGAGATGCCCTTAGACCTGATAAAGTGCTCGGTTGTTATAGCGTGAAAAGGAATAGCAAAATAGACATTTTTATGTCATAGCTTTTCTTAGACATATGGATATGGTACAGAAGTGGCAGAACTACTTGGATAGACCACACGCTAACATTTTTTCAGCATCCTTGGCTTGCGATTGTCTTTTTTAGATAAAAGAAATAAATTAATATAACAAAATATTAATTACATCCAGTCTCTGCAATAACATAATAATTAGAGAAAGTCTAAATTTTAAGGATGCACACAGCCGAAACAAAAGAAGAAAAATAAACGGTGCAATTCTAAATTTTAAGGATGGAAGTCTACCACCCATTCTATTCCTCATATATATTGGCCAATTTGATGATATAGAAAATACCTCTTTGCTTTTGCCTAACCACGGTCCAGGAACTAGACGTGGAGTTGTTTTGGAAATTCTCTCGTATGCAGCGGACACTGCTCCTTCAGGGTACATCGATCTACGTGGCACTTCATCAAATAAGCGCCCGATCATGTTGGGCCGGGTTCGTGTGTCGGATCCAGGGATCACGGGGATCACCCAGATCCCTCAGGCCTTGTTCGGCAGAGGTGGATTAATGTGTTTTTCAGTGTATTAGCCACCGTGTCTTGGGTGATCACCCAATCCTCTCAGATCCACTTCCGTTCAGATCCGATCAATCCCTCTCGTCAGAACATGGACTAAAATATCAGCGGTTCTGAGCTTTCGTGATGCAGCCGTCCAAACCGCGAGGGGAGTGGAGCGTTTCCGTTACACTCCAACCCTACGTGTTTTGGCAGGGATCGATGGGGCTGACCCGTCTGAAACCGGCCGGCCGAACGACCTGCTAGCGTTTTGATGTGTTTTCTGATCGGGCCGGAATAAGACCCAAAAAAACCTGCCGAACCTCCCCTGCCGAACAAGGCCTCAAGTGTGTCACGACCAGGGCCAGCGCTGACATTTTAGGGGCCCGGTGCAAGGCCAGAAAAAGGGCAACTATACTCGCTGCCGCCGTCTTGCCCTACCAGCATGCTGGAAATTGCTACAAACCGCCGGGCGCAGCCGTGCTGGCCCCTGCCACAATCCCCCTTGCCCCTTTCTGTCTCTTTCAACCCTATGCAGATTGGGGAATGAGAAGCAGAGAATGAATCGAATCGGATGAAAAAGAGAAGATTACATGGGAGATGGTACTTACTATTCCAAATCGAGAGGGATTTCTTGGGAATCAGTGAATCATATGATCTCCTCCTCCATTAGTTCCTTCAAAAGCCTTTCGCTTTCCTGAACGCAAAACTCAACATATTTCTTGTCGCGTTCTATGGATGCAAACCGGATGCGAGCCTGACTTGTCCACGGCCTCACATTACAGTCCGATATGGTAGTGCATGGGCACTTTTTGTTTTCTTAACTTTTTTTTGTCTAGTACTAGTGTACGCTCAACCCACTTTAGTTAGTCAATAATTTCTGAAAAATTCAAACGCCCAATTAATCTATTTGTGCATTGCAAGATGTGGGACAACTGTCAAGTCTCATATTTTTGGATATCCTTATGAGGGGAGTTGTTACACTTGTTATACGAGCGAATCAAGAGGACTCCTACACGTGCGTTCCTCCTCTTCTGTGTCAAGAAGCGCGCACCACGGGCTGTGGAAATGAGTTGAGACTTTCTTTTTTGTCACTCGTGAATTGGAGTTTGAACAGTTGCATGGAAGCTCAAACGTTATGGTGAAGTAGAAAAAAGAATACTAAAGCTTTCTAACTCCTCGTTTCGCCTCCCGTCGGTGCTTGTTCGTCCCCTTTTTGTTTCTACAAGAGAGGACGCTCCCCTATATACATAACGCCACCAAACATACGTGTGCCTACCATTTAGTTGAAATACAGTGCGATGCTGCTCAAGACTTCCCCATCATGTTTGCTGGCGTGCATCATTGGACGGGAAACATGCCTCTGAAACTCTGTCTCTTACGTGATAAGGTTTTTAGGGAGACTCGACTACTGGTTTTTTATCCAACAGGGACGCTAGTTTGGGTTTGGGTTGGCCACCGGTCGCCTACACCTACTCATCGCTACTCTCGAGCTTGATGACGATGGTCTGGGTCAGGCCACGACGATTACGGCTCACCGTTGTTTATGCCGCGAGGCCGCTAGCGACTCGTTTCACATTGATCAGTGTGTCTCCTCCTAGGCCGATCATGGGTTCAAAGGGCTGGGTGCCCTCCGGTAGCTGGCCATCCTCGTTGCCTCGGCGTCTCGATCGGCAGCCACCGCGCGATCCTCCTCCTGTTGGGCCACCGTCCTTGCCGCATTTGCCTCTCGGCCTCCTTCCGATGGGCCACCGCCCATGCCGCCCTTGCCTCTCGGCCTCCTCCCGATGGGCCACCACCCATATGCCGCCACCTTTCGTTCAGCGGCCTGCTGTGTGCCGTCCTCCTGCACCCTCACCATCTCGAGGAATGTCTCCGCCTCGGCCTCTTCGGCGGCCGTGCACGCCACCGCCTTGAGAGCATAGGCGCAGAGCATCTCGAGAAGGTATGATGCCACACACACGAGCTCCTCAAGGTCGGAGGCCTCGATGGCAGCCAAGCGTGTGTTGTCGTGCTCCTACACTAGTGGTGGACTTTTTGCCACTTCGTCTTCTC
Source organism: Lolium perenne (assembly GCF_019359855.2). Taxonomy (NCBI): domain Eukaryota; kingdom Viridiplantae; phylum Streptophyta; class Magnoliopsida; order Poales; family Poaceae; genus Lolium; species Lolium perenne. The sequence continues at coordinate 38,703,380 of NC_067246.2, read as the reverse complement.
CCTCCTTCAGGCGCTAGCGGCGGACTGAGGCTCGCGCGCTGCCACCCGCGACGCAAGGAAGGTGCGTTAGCGGGTGTCGTGCTCGTGGGTGAACCACATATTCCAGTGGTCTGACCCCTCAAAGTATGCCGAGTCATCACGCAGGTACGGCGGGAGGAGCACACATCAACGTTGGATATCGATTCGGTGCATGCAACCAGATGCAGGGATGGGCGACACCGAAACTCGATCTAGGCTCAGGTGACACCCACATCGCCCACAACATCGGCATGCCAGCCTCCCAAAATGTCTGCGCCACTATCACCACCATGTAGATGTGATGCCGCGGGATGACCGACAGAGGTCAGGCGAAAGGGCGCTGAGGTGGCGGGCGCACGGCTTGAGGAGACTTCGTGGTCGTTCTTTGCTTAGCGGCAGATAGCCACGTGGACAGACATCCAGATGTGTCGTGGGTTTGGGCCGCGGATTTAACCGCGACTACCCATTCATACACACACGGATCAAATGAGATTGCCTAAACACTCAAGCGCCAGCGGAATGTGAAAGCATTTGCAAAGTACAGTACATGATGTGCCATGATACAGAGTGAGTTGTTTTACTCCATTACTCGGGAGTTGAATTCAAGACGTCGAAGCAAATACTACCTCCATACCGGATTAATGGACATTTACGCACTTCGAGAAACAAGTTTGACTACTAATTTGGTTAATAAAATAAGATATATATCATAAAAATTATATTATTGAATAGATTTTTTAATACGAATCCAACGGTATAATTTTTGTGGCATATATTATCTCATATTTTATTGACCAAATTTATAGTTAAACTTTTTTCTCGAAATGCGTAATTGCCCATTAATCCGGTATGGAGGTAGTACTCCCTCCTTCACAGTTTATTAGGCGTGCGCGTACCCCTAGGTCATCAATTTAACCTATATAATTTAAATTATATAATACAAAAATTATATCATTAGAAAATAGAACATCTGAACTTTCTAATGATATAATTTTTATAACATATAACTAATGCTAACTTGATCAAATTTGCGACCTAGAGGTACGCGCGTGTCTTATAAACTGTGAGAGAGGGAGTACTAATTTTGACCCCCATCCTGGGATTCCAGATTCTTAATCAAGGTAGTAAATCGAAGCGACGGATGGTCATTCCCAACAACGCGCTCATGCAGCCGCCCCTTTAATTAAGACTAATCTCTTATTTAACCGACCGGCCTCTTCACCGCTCCCGTTCTCTTTCAAGCCCACTCCTCTCACCAATTCGTTCGGCCATGGCAACTGCATGCTGGTCATCCCTCCCCTTCGATCTCATCCGCTACATCGCCGGCTGCTTCCTTGCCACCACCGATCTCGACTACTACATGGACTTTCGCGCAGTCTGCCATAACTGGCGCGCCGCCACTGCCGACCCAAGCAACACCCTGGATCACCGCTTCCGCCCGCACAACTGGGTCATGCTCGACAACCCGTCCTTTGAAGAGGAGGACGACCGCCTCATGGTGAACACCGCCACCGGCCGCTTCCTTGTCAAGCACATGCCGCTGCTCCGAGAGTACTACGTCGTCGCTGTCACCACCGACGGCCTCCTTGTCCTGGCGGGCCGCGAGGTCCCTCACCTCGCCTGCGTCCTCAACCCATTCACGGGATATATGGTTGGTTTCGCGGCGCGCATGATTCCCGGTGTCGGAGCGGCAGCCGTCTCCGGTTCCTCTCCGCCGTACCTCGTCCTCTACCACAATGGTTCAATGAAGCTCTACAGGGCTAACCCGAACAGCGAGAGCTTCGTCAGGTACAAGAAGAAGTATGGTTACCCTTTGGTTAGTGTCGTTGCCTAATCGACGGTACCTCGGAGGAGGGATCCTCACGAGGGGGAGAAGAAGTAGGGGCCATAGGGCGGAGTGCTCTCGGGATGGTGGTACGCGAGTTACCCAGCTTCGGAACACCTGCATGATGACAGGGCCTACTGCTGCTTGTCTGGAATTATCTGGGCGCTTTCGCGTTGTTACAATGAGTTGAGGTTGTGCCTCTAGGGCTCCCGGGATCCGGCTTATATAGGCGCACGGATCTAGGGTTTACACGGAGAGTCCTAGCCGGAATACAAGTTACCTAACTACGGTACAATATCTTGCCGTGTACGTCAAGGATCCGCCTTCCTTCTAGGTCGTGCTGGATCCGGATACTTTATGGGCCTCCACGGATCCGGCCTCCTTTGTAGGTCGGTTGAGATCCGGCTCCACGTTCCTGGGCTGGACTTCATCCTTCATGATCTACAGCAACTGGGCCGCCCGATGGGCCACATGCCTCACCACCAACTATGGGCCACCCGGGCTTGCCGGATCTAGGCCATGCCGTTGATATACCCATAAAGTATACCCACAACAGTAGCCCCCGAAGTTCTCCGAGATTCATCATTCCTCCGACTTCATTCAGCTCGGATCCGAAGAGAATCTTGAAGAGCTTCAAAACTTTTACTTGATTCCGGGTTCGTTCACTCGGAAATCCTTCGTCTTCAGATTAGGTATCGCAACGGAGACTCCGCTTTTCCCGCGCACAACTTCCTTTTTTCCCGCGCTAAATTTTCGCAGATGCAAATCTTTAGCCGGAAATCTCGGGAGTGCTTGGTTAAGTTACCTCCACGTCGTTTTACCGTTTTTTGACCTAAGACACGTGTCGATCATCCAACGGCGTGACTGTTCAGTTTCCGCCATTAGATCCGAAACACGAATCTCCGTGCGGGGTCTATATATAACCCTCGCCCGCGGTAACTTCTCATTCTTTCACCTTCTCACCCTCATCGTCTTCTTCCTCGCGCCGCGCCGCCCGACGAATCTCATCTCCGGCGAACCTCGCCGCAGTGAGCTCCGCGCGCCGCCAGTCCAAGCCTCTCCTCGCGCCAAGATCCCTTCGATTGAACGGGAAATCCTTCCCGCCGCCGATTCGTGGTCACGCGAGGTGATTTACTGCAAGTCCGGCGACCTCGACCTCACCGGAGCTCCGTCGAGCCACCGCGCCATTAACGGTACGTGCGCCGGCCTCGTAGAAGATAGGCTTAGTGTAGATCCGGATACTCAAATAATTTGTATGGGTGCAGCCGGAAGCATGCCACTTGATTCATCGCACTGTACTGGTAGCTCTCCGAGTAGCCCGGATCCCAATACACTAGAACCAATATGTCCGGATCCCATAGCAATCCTGCCACCATATGTTTCCGACATTAGGTTAGCTCAACCGTTTTCCGCATCTTCCAGCACCGCTCCAGGCCGGATCCCCTCTCTCAAAGAGCTTCAAGAAGAACTCGAGGGACAAGCTAGGATGGCAGCCAAAGTACAGGAGGCGGAAAACAAGAAGGCGTCCAAGGCCCGGATCCGTGAAGGAGAGCGGGGTCAGTGGTGGCCCTGCGAAACTACTGATGTGGAGCTTAGAGAGTTCCAGAACGAGGGTATGATCTCCACTCACTGGAGCTTCGTACGCGATTCCGACGTCCCCAAGCCCGAAGCCGGAGAAATTGTCATGACTAAGGCTTGGGTGGAACGCGGACTATCACTCCCTTGTTCGGAGTTTTTTCTCTCCATCCTCAACACATACGGGCTCCAGCCCCACAACATCTGCCCAAACTCATACCTCCTCCTCTCCAACTTCGTAACTCTTTGCGAAGGGCACCTTGGGATCCGACCAGATGTCAGATTATGGCAGTTCTTCTTCCGAGTGAAGAAGGAAACGAAAGACAAAGCAATGGTGAACTGTGGGAGTATGACGTTCATGCTCCGACCTAGCCGCATGTATCCTCCTCACGATTCGCACGAATCCGTCCAGTACTGGAACGCCGGATGGTTCTATGAGAAGAACGCCTCAGTTCCGGATATCCATGATGGCTTGCCCAAGTTCATCAACGAGCCTCCGGAAGAGCTCGCAAGCTGGAGCTTTGTTCCCTCGCTCGCCCAAACCCCTATGTTGGAGAAGGCAGCGCGGAGAATCTCCTGGCTAGTCCACGACGGGCTAACCGGATCTCAGCTTACCCTTAGCTGGTTCACCCGGAGGATCCAGCCCCTGCGCTACAACGCACGCCTGATGTGCGCTTACACCGGGGCGGACGATCTCCTCCGAGTCACTCGCCACGATCTTCCGGCCGACTCCCTGAAGAGAAGGTTCAAGACGTTGGTGAAAATTCCCAGGGGCCAACAAGTCCCGGAACTGATCAAGGATATCTACACAAACGACCAGTGTCCTCCGGTAAGCTCTGTTCTTTTCGTTGCTTCAAACTTCACAAGTTTTTGGATGTTAACTTTAACTTTTTATTCATATTCCTCCAGCTCAACACTTTGGCGGAGGAAAACTTCCGCACCATTCTTCGTGTCCCTGTCAGCGGCGACGCGACGGAGGAGGTTCCGGAAAACGAAGAGGAGGAAGAGGAACAGGCACCCCGCAAGGCGGCCCCTCGACCTTCGAAGCGTCCCCGCGCCAAAGCTTCCGGCTCAGAAGCCGGAGCTAGCGGCGAGGCCTCCGCCAAGAAGCCCAAGACCGTAAAGCCACCTCCGCTAGACTCGAGGAAAGCGGAACGTGAACGCCTGAAGATGCTTTCAACAGCTGGCAGGCGCTCGCGCCCCATCATCCCCGGCGCCCCGTAAGTTTCCGAATATGGTGCACCTCTATTTTGGCGAAATTATTTCTTATTCGATTCCTTCCACTTGTTTGCAGGAACCCGAATTCCACCGCCACGCGGACCATCAGCCAAGAGCCCATTACTAAATACATGAAAAAGTCTCCGGCAGTTGGTCCTGCTACTCCAGCTCCGCCAAGTACTTCCCACCCTACTCCTCAGCCGTCTCCCCCTCAGGCTAATCAATCTCCCCCCTGCCACAAACACTCCACCGGAAATAATTCCGGTTAGCAGCGAGAAGGTGGGCGGAGAAGATCTTAAGGCCAAAGGCCCTGCCCAAGAAGACGCAGAAGAACAAGGCCAAGGAGAGGCTAAAGTCACTTCTTCTGAGAAGGCCGGAAACGGCGCTGGCGACGTCGTCGTTTTTTCGAAAAACTTTGGAGATCCGGCTGACATCACTTCCACCCCCAAGGCATATGCTACCAAGTTCTTCAACAAGTTAACCGAGGCGGAGAAATGGGAGCTTGAACAAGACTTGCTCAACGCCATGTTGAACAACGCCTGGGGGAAGCCTGACGCCGCGACATCGGAAATCCAGGACTTTAAGAAGGATGTCGGCCAGTTCTTCGACAAACTCATCTGCAAGCAAAAGGTACTCCCCAGTAGCCCCCAAGCATGTAGGCGGAAACTCAAATAATAGTTAGCGCTTAGATGCTTAGAGAAAGATTACTTCCGGGAAAATATTTAAATTGGATCAGTAGCCCCCAAGCATTATGGCGGAAAGGTTCCGGCAATAATGCTTTGAAGGAAACCACTGTTACAGGCCGAATTTTTACTCCTGCCCTGTCTATGTTTTTCAGGAACAGCAGGCGCTGCATTACGAGCTGCACAAGAACATTGCCCTTCAGCGCCGTGATGACCCACAAGTATAGGGGATCGCAACAGTCTTCGAGGGAAGTAAAACCCAATTTATTGATTCGACACAAGGGGAGACAAAGAACACTTGGAAGCCTTAACAGCGGAGTTGTCAATTCAGCTGCACCTCGAAACAGACTTGCTCGCAAGAGTTTATCAGTAGTAACAGTTGTATAGCAGTAGCAGTAGTGAAATAACAGCAGCAGAGTAACAAAGACAGCAGTAATGATTTTAGTAAACAGCAGGATTAAAATACTGTAGGCACGGGGACGGATGAACGGGCGTTGCATGGATGAGAGAAACTCATGTAACAGTCAAGCAGGGGCATTTGCAGATAATAATAAAACGGTATCCAAGTACTAATCAATCAATAGGCATGTGTTCCAATTATAGTCGTGCGTGCTCGCAATGAGAAACTTGCACAACATCTTTTGTCCTACCAGCCGGTGGCAGCCGGGCCTCAAGGGAAACTACTGGATATTAAGGTACTCCTTTTAATAGAGTACCGGAGCAAAGCATTAACACTCCGTGAACACATGTGATCCTCACATCGCTACCATTCCCTCCGGTTGTCCCGATTTCTGTCACTTCGGGGCCATCGGTTCCGGACAGCGACATGTGTATACAACTTGCAGGTAAGATCAATAAACAATGAATATCATGATGAAACAATAACATGTTCAGATCTGAGATCATGGCACTCGGGCCCTAGTGACAAGCATTAAGCATAACAAGTTGCAACAATATCATCAAAGTACCAATTACGGACACTAGGCACTATGCCCTAACAATCTTATGCTATTACATGACCAATCTCATCCAATCCCTATCACCCCCTTCGGCCTACAGCGGGGGAATTACTCACACATGGATGGGGGAAACATGGCTGGTTGATGTAGAGACGTTGGCGGTGATGATGGCGATGATCTCCTCCAATTCCCCGTCCCAGCGGAGTGCCAGAACGGAGACTTCTGGCTCCCGCGACGGAGTTTCGCGATGTGGCGGCGTTCTGGAGGGTTTCTGGCGACTTCGACTTCTCCCCGTGCGTTTTTAGGTCGTGGCCAATAAGTAGTCCGAAGGAGGGCGTCGGAGGTCGGCCGAGGGGGCCACACCATAGGGCCGCGCGGGCCCCCCCTAGGTCGCGCCGCCTTATGGTGTGGGGCCCTCGGGCCTCCACCTGAGTTGTCCTTCTGGCTCCGTCAGTTTTCTGGGAAAATAGGGCCTTCTGCATAAATTCCGAGGATTTTCCCAAAAGTTGGATTTCTGCACAAAAACGAGACACCAGAACAGTTCTGCTGAAAACAGCGTTAGTCCGTGTTAGTTGCATCCAAAATACACAAATTAGAGGCAAAACAATAGCAAAAGTGTTCGGGAAAGTAGATACGTTTTGGACGTATCAACTCCCCCAAGCTTAGCTTATTGCTTGTCCTCAAGCAATTCAGTTAACAACTGAGCGATAAAAGAACTTTCACGAACCCATTTGCTCATATGATGTATATATTCTCATGCTATGGCTAATACTTAAGCAATTCATAATGAGATACATGCAAATAAGATCATCTAACAGCTATGTCAATCATGGAGAGGTACCAACAATTAATAATAAGCATCATGAATCATGTATATAAGCAGGATTGCAATGTTCATAAGAGAGTATGATAAAGTGGTATCTCGCTTGCCTGTATTTGATTGGCAAAACATAAATGCCCGGGCACCTCTGGAGTTCATAGAAAGACTAGAAGTAGTGATTGTCAAAGATAAAAGCATCAAAGTTATACCACAATCAATCATATTTTGAGACAAGCATATTATACTAAGAATGACAGTTGTGCTCTCAAGATAGTGCTCAAAGAAATAATGGAGACACAACATAAAAGTAAAAGATTGACCCTTCGCAGAGGGAAGCAGGGATTAACATGCGCTAGAGCTTTTCATTTTTGAAATCAGGAGTAAAATTATTTTGAGAGGTGTTTGTTGTTGTCAACGAATGGTAATGGGTACACTAACTACCTCGCCAACCGGACTTTCAAGAGCGGCTCCCATGAATTATTTGCATGTTTATGTGGCACTCCTTCCAACCTTTCTTACACAAACCATGGCTAACCGAATCCTCGGGTGCCTGCCAACAATCTCATACCATGAAGGAGTGCCTTTTTATTTTAGTTTTATTATGATGACGACACTCCCCCCAACCTTTGCTTACACAAGCCATGGCTAACCGAATCCTTCGGGTGCCGTCCAACAATCACAAACCATGGAGGAGTGTCTATTTAGGTTAATTAATTTGGGACTGGGAATCCCGTTGCCAGCTCTTTTTGCAAAATTATTGGACAAGCGGATGTGCCACTAGTCCATATGAGAGTCCGTCAAAAGTAAATGACAAGGTTGAAAGCTAAACACCACATACTTCCTCATGAGCTATGAAACATAAACACAAATTGAGAAGCATTTTGAAGGTTTTAAAGGTAGCGCATGAGAATTTACTTGGAATGGTTTGAAATGCCATGCATAGGTATTTATGGTGGACACTCTGGAATAACTTGGTTTTCATGTGTTTGGAAGCACGAGCAGCGTTCCCGCTCAGTACAAGTGAAGGCTAGCAATAGACTAGGGAGCGACAAATCAAGAGAGCAAGAATCGTCATAATCATGCTAGCCTCAAAATAAATTAACGGACGCATAAAAGTGATACAAGAACTCAGAAGCAATATAGATCATCGAGGCTTAATTGACTTTTGTTCAGTCATATGCATGCGTGAGCATGTGCCAAGTCGATATAAATGAATTATTCAGAGGAGGATACCACAATGCCATACTTACTTATGAATAAAACAATGCAAGCAAACATCCATGACATGCTACTCATATTAATAAATTGGAGCTAAACATGAGAGATCATAAACTACTAGACTTTCTCAAATAACATATACCTCACATGAACCAACTAAGCATGCTCACATGGATGAGTATATGTACAAAAATGAAAACAAATAGAGTTCATACCAGCCTCTCACCACAATACAATTGTCGTAGATCGTCATTATTGCCTTTCACTTGTGTAGCTTGGATAATATGAAATGAAAACCACGCTCCAGCCACCGAAGACCATTGAACTCATAAAGAACTTTACAAAATCAAAGAAGAACAGCAAATATTTTTGGTGTTTTCGAATTTGAGAACAAGAACAAAAGGAAACAAGCAAACAAAGCAAAATCTTTTTGGGTTTTCTTATAGCAAACTAGCAATAGCAAATAAAGCGAAACAAATGCAAGAAACCAAAGTAAACAAATTATGAAGAGAAACAACAGAAATATTTTTGGTCTTTTTGTGTTTTGGGAAGGAAACAAAGCAAGAACAAGAAAATGAAAACTAAAAGAAACACAGAAAAGCGAAATAGCAGAAATCTGCCAAAACCTGACAGCAGTACAGAAATCGATTTTTACAAAAATCTTACGTTGCTTAGCTCGAAAAGTGTTCAACTAATGAAAGTTAGATAACATCCTGGGGAACCTGCACAAAAATGGGCAGCTCAAAATAACGTTCTTGCTGTGCGCACGAATTTTTCTAGTAACAGTCCAGAATCTGTTTTCAGGCAGCACTTCCCCAAATATCATCTCCCTCTCATTAGAAAACCACTCAAAGAGACTAAACAAGTATGTATAAGTATCCAGCAATCATAATATGCAAGGAATGAGTGATGCCGGTATACCTCCCCCCAAGCTTAGGCTTTTGGCCTAAGTGGAGATCAACCCCATCGAGGGTCTGGGTTCCACGTCGGTGGATCATACATGGAGTAGTCATAATAAGGTACCGATGCAGAAGAAAAGCGTGGAGGCTCCATATGCCCAACATGTTGATGCGAGGAACTTGCTGCATCGGATGATGAGTCGAGGTGTTCCTCGACCTCCGTGTCGTCTCTTGCATGATGGCCTCCTCCCTCTATGTGTGCATTCAGCGCACTTTCTGCGACCGACCAATCCTCCCTGGAATCAAGGTTAAACAGAACAGGCGCAGGCAACCTTACTAATTTCTCAGTTTTCTTAGTTATTCTCCAGACTTTCTTATAAAATGTCATCTTGTAATACAGGTTACCCAAGCTGGAGGAACTAGAAACAAATTCATGTTTAATCATAGAGGCTATGTCAAGTTTTTCTATGGAAAGTGGAATGTCAAGATGATGAGGTTCTACATTATGCAAAGCTAGTAAACGAGAGGCAATGAGACCTCCACAAATTCCACCTTTCTCACGGTTAGTGGCAAGTCTATAAGCTATTAATGCCCCCAAATTATAAGTCCTACTGCCTTGTAGTGCCGCAGCTAGAAAAGCTAAATCCGGGATAGAAAGTCTACCACCAATCTTTCTAGCAAGAACGCATTTAGTAACGAAATAAGCAAAGTAGCGGATAGCTGGGAACTGAATACTAGTGATTTTACCACTATCCTCTGAGAAACTCCTTCCACAGCAAATCATCTTTAAGAGGCTTAAGAGTTCTTGAGGCGATCCCCTTATCTTCTCGCATGATCCCCATTGCGGTACTCTAATTGCTGCACAAAAATCACTGAATGGCAAGTTGACAGCTTTATTGTAAATTTTATACTGGACCGTGGGGTTAGATCGCGACCAATTGAACTTAAAGTCCTGCACAAAAGACATAGTTAATTTTGCATATTGTCTTGGCTCTCCTTCAACAAAGTCACTCAGCCCTGCACGAGAAATTAGACTTTGAACATCTTCAAATATTCCCGCGCTTCTCATGAAATCTGCACATGGGTAGTAGGAGGGGTATACTCCCTCTTCACGGTTCACTCTCATAACTTGTTGGACCTCCAATTCTTGTTGGTTCAATTGATATCTATTCCACTCCATTTTCTGAAATTTCAACAAACAATATAAAAATTTGATTTGGTGACATATAATCAAGGGGAACTACTATAGGAACTTGCTAGAGTACTAATCATGCATCAAAACTAGTTTATACAACTTAGAACAAGCATGCAAGCTCACTAAACATGTTACCTACAGCAGCAAAATATTCAAGATATACTCAACCAAACAACATTCTACTTGGATAGGCGGAGGAGTCACATACCGAAGAGCAAATGTGCCAAATTTCAGACAGAAATCTGGGCTGAGCAAAGAGATCGAGAAATCTGGAGCTCTTGAGCAAAAACGCGAGTGAGAGGAACCTGGTGCAAGTTTTTTCGGGAGAGAGAAGATGCTGGGAGAAAGAGATGAGATGGTGGGGCAAGGAGGGGCCCACACCACAGGGTGGCGCGCCCCCCCTCCTTGGCCGCGCCGGCCTGTGGTGTGGCACCCTGTGGTGCCCCACAGGTCATCCTCTGGTGCTCCCAGGTGCCTCGTCGAAAAATAGGACCAACGGTATATTTTTTGTGAATTTTTGAAAACTTTGAAAATGAACATTTCTGGGTATTTAGTTTATTATTACTGGCAAGGAAAATTTTGAAATTTCCAATTAACTAAGGAACTTTGCAAATTAAAAGTGCTACAACAACTAGAGCAAGTGGAGGAAGAAAGAGATGTTGTTTACCTCCTCTATGCATATAAAAAGTATTTGTTAACAAGGTTGATCAAGTCTTGCCACCAAATAAATTTTACATAGCATAAGAAGAAATAAACCTCAAATCAATCATGTTACCTTGAATTGTATTGATATGGATCCAATCACGAGAGTTTGATATTCTTCTTTAGGCTCATATATAGGACAATCAATAGTTCCCACTTTGATAGTTCTCACATTAGAAATAGTATTGACTCGACATACTTTATCAAACTTCTTGGGGAAATAAACGGTATGCTCCCTATCATCAACATTGAAAGTAACCTTTCCTTTATTGTAATCAATAACAGCCCCTGCGGTGTTAAGAAAAGGTCTCCCAAGAATAATAGACATATTATCATCTTCAGGCATTTCCAACACAACAAAATCAGTTAATATCAAGCAGTTAGTAGTAACTTGAACAGGAACATCCTCACATATACCAACAGGAATAGCAGTAGATTTATCAGCCATTTGCAAAGATATATCAGTAGGTATCAACTTATCTAAATAAAGTCTCTTATAAAGAGAAAAAGGCATAACACTAACACCGGCTCCCAAGTCACATAGAGCAGTTTTAACATAATTATTCTTGATAGAACAAGGAATAGTAGGTATACCTGGGTCGCCCAACTTCTTTGGCACTTTGCCATTGAAAGAGTAATTAGCAAGCATAGTGGAAATTTCCTCATTGGGGATTTTCCTTTTGTTAGTAACAATATCTTTCATATACTTTGAATAAGGAGGCAATTTAATAGCATCAGTCAAAGGGATTTGCAACAATAAGGGTTTCATCCAATCACAAAATTTATTATAGTGTTCTTCTTCCTTTGATTTTAGTTTCTTAGCAGGAAAAGGCATTTGCTTTTGCACCCAAGGTTCTCTTTCATTACCATGTTTCTCAGCAATAAAATCTTCTTTAGTGTACTTTTTATTTTTAGCCTGCTTTTCAGGTTCTTCTTCAACATCTTCTTTATCAGAAGCATCATTCTTATCATTATCTTTATCATGTTCATTACCACTTTCAGTTTCAGCATCAGAAATAGAAATACTATTAGGATCATTAACAGGTTCAGAGGATTCTACAACATTTTTATGTTTCTTTTTCTTTTTCTTAGATGGAGCACTAGTTTTAGTTCGTTGAGAATCTTGTTCAACTCTTTTGGGATGCCCCTCAGGATATAAAGGATCCTGAGTAGAAACACCGCCTCTAGTTGTTACTTCATAAGCATGTTTTTCTTTAGAATTATTTCCCAACAAGTCATTTTGCACTTTAGTGAGTTGGTCAATTTGAGTTTGAACCATATGAAAATGTTTAACAAGCATCTTAACATCATTGGAGGTTCTCTCCACAATATCATGCAATTCACTAATAGCTCGAGAATTTTCCATTAGATGATTCTCTACTCTCATATTAAAATTTTCTTGCTTAACAATATAATTATCAAACTCATCTAAGCATTGTGCGGGAGGTTTCGAATACGGAATATCTTCCCTAGTAAAGCGCTGAAGGGAATTTACGTCAATCATGGATGAAGGGGGAATTATCTCACATATATCTTCTATGGGAGGAAGATTCTTCACATCTTCAGATTTAATACCTTTCTCCTTGAGAGACTTCTTGGCTTCCCTCATATCTTCATCATTCAATTTAATTAAACCCTTCTTCTTCAATATTGGCGTTGGAGTTGGTTCAGGCGTAGTCCAATCATCATGATTCCGGCCTATTTTACCCAATAATTCTTCAGCGTCGTCTGGAGTTCTTTTCCTGAAAACACAACCAGCACAACTATCCAGGTATGCCCTAGACTCAATGGTTAGTCCACTATAAAATATATCAAGTAAATCATGCTTTTCCAAATCATGGTCAGGCCGAGCTCTAATAAAAGAGCAAAATCTCGCCCAAGCCTCAGGCAATTTCTCTCCATCTCCCTGGTCAAAATTATAGATTCTCTGCAAAGCAATATGTTGAGCACTAGCAGGAAAGTATTTACGAAAGAAAACATCAAGCAATTCTTTTGGACTTTTAATAGAATTAGGTGGCAAACTATTATACCAAGTTTTAGCGTCATCCTTTAATGAGAATGGAAAGATTTTAGCAACAAAGTAAGTACGCATCTTGACATCATCAGAAAACAAGCTACTTAGAGTAGATAACTCAATCATGTGTTCAACAGCACTCTCTTTTTCAGTACCACAAAAGGGTGTTTTCTCAACAATAGCTATATGAGATAGATCAAGAGAAAAATCATAATCTTTATCCTTAATATTTATCGGAGATGTGGCAAACTTAGGATCAGGAGACAGTTTATATCTAACATCATGTTCTGCAAGCAACTTTTTAATTTTTCTTGCATCAGTAGTAGCATTGCATTTTTCAATAAAATCATCATTAAGCTCCACATAATCTTCATCAGGATCATCACTAAAATAATCAAGTTCAGGTAAATTAACAGGTGTAGTAGCATTAGGAGTTTCAGTATTTTCAATTTGTCTAGACCTAGCAATTGTAGCATCTAGAAAAGATCCCAATGAACCACTATCATCAAGCACAGCAGAAATATTATCAATATTATGAGAGTTTTCAGATTCAGCAGAAGTACCCGCATGTGAAGCATGTGGCGGTGAAACAAGTTTATCAATCACAGATGGTGAATCAAGAGCAGCAGAGGTACTCAGAGTTGTACCTTTTCTTGTAGTGGATGGTAATATGGCGACCTTAGTATCGCGAGGTTTACCCATGATGGAGAATTTGCAGCGAACAATATCAATCCAAGTGAACTTCCAAATAAAGCTATGCTCCCCGGCAACGGCGCCAGAAAATAGTCTTGATGACCCACAAGTATAGGGGATCGCAACAGTCTTCGAGGGAAGTAAAACCCAATTTATTGATTCGACACAAGGGGAGACAAAGAACACTTGGAAGCCTTAACAGCGGAGTTGTCAATTCAGCTGCACCTGGAAACAGACTTGCTCGCAAGAGTTTATCAGTAGTAACAGTTTTATAGCAGTAGCAGTAGTGAAATAACAGCAGCAGAGTAACAAAGACAGCAGTAATGATCTATTATATACTAAAAGCAACATGCGGAATTAAAATAGAGATAGCACGTTAATCCACATCACTTAAATTATTTTAACAGTTAGATCAAAAATTTGTGGCTAGGATTTAACAAACTATTAATAGTTACGTAACTAAAAAGCAGTCCGGTTTATCCAAGTCCAAGTTGACACGATAAACTATAAAAGATAACTGAAGCAGTCCGGTTTATCCAAGTTAACACGATAAACTATAAAACGAAACTGCCATATTCCATCAGCGCGGAAAAAACCAGACGTAAGGGTATCATGTCCGCATTGTTAAGGAAACATTTCTCTTACCTAACTGAAAAGATCTCATGCTCGTGTAGTTTTAAAAAAACAAGGAGATAGATGTCATCTCTCTCACGTATTGGATTTTCACGTGGCATATAGTTTGTTGTTATTAGAAAAAAAATATCATGCACGTGTTGTTTAAGAAAATAAGGAGACAACATCTCTCTTTCCTATCAGATCGGTATCTACAAAAAAGAAACAAAACTGACAGATTCCAGTATTTCATGGGACGTGGGCATGCAAAGAAAATCTTGAAAGAAATTTGAACGGGACCAGAAAAGAAAATCTGACCGAACTCCAGTATTTCATGGCACGTGCAAAGCAAGACCGACGGTAAAGTTTAAAGAATAAAATGTAATTGCAAGATAAAAATCATTTTTTTCAAACAAAAAATGCAAACTTATCTCTGAAATGAACCAAAGTTGCGACCTTTAAAAAACAAACCACGTACCTTGGCTAGAACTAGAATCAGAATTACAATGTGGTGATGTTGGCAAATAGTTGATGCTGGATGGATCGAAGGGATATGGTAACTAATAGCACTCATGAATCGTATAAAAGTAGACTAAAAGGACCAACTTTTTTTTAAAAAAATAAGAGAAATACTTAGCATATCATACAGAGAGAATTTAAGTTTACTAAGATTCAAATGATTGATTTGCATATAAGAAAACCCGGTACAAGACAGTAGTTACAGTCATGTAAGAACAGTAGTCTCTTCGATTCCACCGAGATATGTGCTAAACCATATGAGTATGGAAAAAGTATAAAGAAAGTGAAAATATATGCTTGAAGAAACAAATCCTCCAAAATATGCAATATATGTTGTTTTAGATTTTCCAGGCATAGTGATTGGCATAAAATGAACAATTTGTGGCGAGTGTGCATGAAAACGGACACTTCTAAAATATCCAATCAACAACACTCGGTAACTACAATACTTAAGGAAGAAATACGAAACTAAATTTGACAACAAAAGGTAAGTTCAAAAAAGCTTGATCGGAAAGAACAAGCATTGATAAGAGTAACTTAGAAAGTATTTTTGGGAAGAGGTTATAAGAGATAAATCATTCCGGTACGGAATAAATAATTTGTGAACAAAAAATATTCCCCATGAAAATACTCAGTCCAGCTTCACTGAAATCAACAAATTCCTCACATCTTTATCTTATCCTTAAATTTTAGTAGATATCTCACAGTTGAGTCCAATGTTTTTCTTTCGAAATGGTGTATATTCCTATGATTTACACATTGGGAATGATGGCTAAAACAAATACTCTTTTGAAATTGAGGATTATTGCTTAAGATTTGAAGTTCGATTTAGAATAGTAGATGGTGGTAAATTTCCTGTTAGTATTTATAGTTGGATATCATCATTTCACAATTAATATTGAAATGGTTGGCACGATGTGGTATTAATTATTCGTCCGCAAATTAAATATGGTTAAACTATAATTTTTTGTATTTTCATTAAACATGAAATTTGTCTCAGTAGATCCATATTTATCCTAATAGCAGATATAAGTGTCAATATTTTTCTTGACCTTTTTACACATTTTGTTCAAAAATAAATATTGATATAATAAAATGATCTCTCAATGCTAAACCATATTTTATTTTCCACATAGGGGAAGAGAAAATTCCATTTGTATAAGATGATTCATAAACATTACTTACTCCTATCCATAATAAGTGTAGTGATTTTAGTTCAAATCTGACAAAAAGTAAATTAAAACCACACGGGATGAAGTAGTACTTTTACAAAAATTAAAGATGATGCCCTCGCATTTGCGAGGGCCACTATGCTAGTTTTAGTAAACAGCAGGATTAAAATACTGTAGGCACGGGGACGGATGAACGGGCGTTGCATGGATGAGAGAAACTCATGTAACAGTCAAGCAGGGGCATTTGCAGATAATAATAAAACGGTATCCAAGTACTACTCAATCAATAGGCATGTGTTCCAATTATAGTCGTGCGTGCTCGCAATGAGAAACTTGCACAACATCATTTGTCCTACCAGCCGGTGGCAGCCGGGCCTCAAGGGAAACTACTGGATATTAAGGTACTCCTTTTAATAGAGTACCGGAGCAAAGCATTAACACTCCGTGAACACATGTGATCCTCACATCGCTACCATTCCCTCCGGTTGTCCCGATTTCTGTCACTTCGGGGCCATCGGTTCCGGACAGCGACATGTGTATACAACTTGCAGGTAAGATCAATAAACAATGAATATCATGATGAAACAATAACATGTTCAGATCTGAGATCATGGCACTCGGGCCCTAGTGACAAGCATTAAGCATAACAAGTTGCAACAATATCATCAAAGTACCAATTACGGACACTAGGCACTATGCCCTAACAATCTTATGCTATTACATGACCAATCTCATCCAATCACTACCATCCCCTTCGGCCTACAGCGGGGGAATTACTCACACATGGATGGGGGAAACATGGCTGGTTGATGTAGAGGCGTTGGCGGTGATGATGGCGATGATCTCCTCCAATTCCCCGTCCCGGCGGAGTGCCAGAACGGAGACTTCTGGCTCCCGCGACGGAGTTTCGCGATGTGGCGGCGTTCTGGAGGGTTTCTGGCGACTTCGACTTCTCCCCATGCGTTTTTAGGTCGAGGCCAATAAGTAGTCCGAAGGAGGGCGTCGAAGGTCGGCCGAGGGGGCCACACCATAGGGCCGCGCGGGCCCCCCCTAGGCCGCGCCGCCTTATGGTGTGGGGCCCTCGGGCCTCCACCTGAGTTGTCCTTCTGGCTCCGTCAGTTTTCTGGGAAAATAGGGCCTTCTGCATAAATTCCGAGGATTTTCCCGAAAGTTGGATTTCTGCACAAAAACGAGACACCAGAACAGTTCTGCTGAAAACAGCGTTAGTCCGTGTTAGTTGCATCCAAAATACACAAATTAGAAGCAAAACAATAGTAAAAGTGTTCGGGAAAGTAGATACGGTTTGGACGTATCACGCCGCGTTACTCTGAGTCAGGCGGAAAATATCCGGACTCTGAAAGATGCGAATGCGGAACTGAACAAACAACTGGCAGACGCCCAAGGTTGGTTTCCATCTTTTTTGTCATTAGTTCACATTCCGACTTTGAACTTGTTTTTGACTTATGTTATTGTAGTCGCATCCTCTTCCCTTGTTACAGCCTCGTCGGAACTTGAGAACCTGCGCTCCTCGTACCAAGAATTGGAAACGAAACTGAAGGAGGCGGAACTACAGAAGGAGCAGGCCGAGAAACAGCTGGCGGAGAAAAACTCCGAGCACGTCAGGGAAAAGGGTGAATTTATATTGAAAAGAAATGCTGACAGCGAGACCATCAAGAGGCAGCAGAAAGAGCTCAATGGGCTCCAGAAATATATGGAAACCGCGGAACATCACTGGGACTTGCTTAGCGAGAACATCTTGGGTACTACGCTGAAACCTTGTCTAGATGTTTGCTCCGACCTTTTTTCTTGTGCTCAAATTGCATGCTTATATCCTGATTATCTTACGCAGAGCCGCTTGGGTATCCGGAAAAGCGTCGGAATTTGTTCCCACGAGACGACCTTCTTCAACTTGCAGGCGATGATTGCAAAGATCTCATCTCCGCCTCCCGCAAGATATGCCACAACTTATCCATCAAGAGGAGTCGCACTTGCAACGTTCGCAAACTTGTTAGAAAGATGGACGTTCTTCCGGAGCTGGTGACGGATCTACAAGCATCATCAGCCCGAGGCGCAGCTGCAATGACCTTAACTATGTGCTTAGCACATAACCCGGAGCTTGATCTCGAGCAGGTAACCACGGGCGTTCCTCCGGATGCGGATGTTAGCGCGTTCCTGGATGCAGTGAGCGGCTACGACACCCGCATCGCGCGCAGGATCCGGCATGAGGAGTTCTACGACAAGGTCGTTCTTCCTGCGGACGAGCCCTTGGAAGCCGAACTTCAAAAGGAGCGCGACGCGGAGGCGCGACCTGCGGAATCCGGAACCCAATTTACCTGGACCAGCTCCAAGGACGCTCCCCAAGAGGAACCCAAGGCCAGCGCTGCAGCTTCTGAAGAAGAGGAAGAGAGTGATGAAGACGTGTCATCTCCGGCCGAAGACGCCAAGGAAAAAGATCCAGAGGGCGAGACTTCTCCGGCTAGGGGGAGTGAAAACTTTTTATTCCTGCGGGAGAAACAATGCATCATTTTGGCCCCAGCGAGGGTTTGTAATATAACTTAAATTCTTAAGTATCTAGGGACGAAACAATTATGCATGGGCGGAAAACTTATCCTGCTATCCGTTAGAATTATTTGCATGTTTCGTTTGTTAAAAGCAAGTGCTGGTTTGTTAATTTTCCGGCTTACTCGTTTGACCTTCCACGAGCCGGAAAACCTTTGGCCGGAAACGCTCGCCTGCGGTGACGAAACCTAATGGCGTCAGTCCATAACCGCGGAAACAAGCCCCCAGCCTAGGTGCCGGAAGTCGCTACCAGGAATCCACGAGTTCGCAACGAAAAATTGTTCCACCAGAAAACTTAAGCTTACGTCCTAAAGGACAATTTTGAAAAATCACAACTTTCATACACGCCTAGGCGGAAACATCCAGCTCTGCGGTTTTAGTCGGAAAAACATACACGATCTAAAATGAACAAGTAAAGGAGGTAAAAGACTCAAAGAGTGAACCATAAGCTTTATTTCATTGATCATGTGTAACTATTACAGAGTTTGTAACACTAGTAGGAAAACCCTTATAGGCGAAGCTTAGTTCTGTGGTGCACCGTTAAAAATGCGCCACAGAAACTTATTTTGTGGCGCACCAGGCAAGGTGCGCCACAGAAATAGCTTAATTTTGTGGCGCACCATGGAACACTGCGCCACAAAAACTTTGTGGGGCCCACACCCTGTCACGCCCAAACATTGGTTTCACTTTTTCTACGGCGCACTGCACTTGGTGCGCCACAGAAATAACCTATTCTGTGGCGCACTGGCCTAGGTGCGCCACAGAAATGACGTATTCTGTGGCGCACTGGCCTCGGTGCGCCACAGAAATAACGTGTCCTATCTCATGGCCGTACCCCTCCCTCGCCCGTATACCACTCTCTCCCTCTCTCCCCTCTCCCCGCGCCGCCGCCTTCCATGGCGAGCGCTGCCGTTGCCGCCGCCTTCCTCCGCGAGGGCCGCATGCCGCCACGCTCCACCCATCCCCGCCACCAGCAGCACAAGCCGCTGCGGCGTGGAGGAGGAGGGGCCGGCGCGGCGTCAAGGTGGAGGAGCCGCCGCCGCGTCAAGGTGGAGGAGCCGCCGCGACCTCCACCCCTGCCGTCGTCGTCGGTGAGCTCCTCCACAACTGCCGTCGTCGTCGGTGAGCTCCCTCCCCTCCCCTCCCTCTTCCTCTCCCGCGCGAGCACAAAGTGCTCGATGAAATGCTGCTGTGATTTTCTACTGCTGTTGTGCTCGATGAAATGCTGTTGTGCTCCCCTTTTCTTATTCTGTATAACTTGGCTAATTACATGGATTGAATTATGATCCCATTGATGCCATTTATCTGGTATGTGCACATGGATTGAATTATGATCCCATTGCTTGCAGTTGTTGCCTGTTTAGCACTGCATGAAAGCCTTGATTAAGTGCTTTACTGAAGCTTTGGCTTTAGTGAAGTGTCATGTGCAGGTCATGCTGCTATTGCTTGATTAATTGGTGCTATGCTTGTTACTGATGGAGCTATAGTTGATTAATTGGTGCTATGCTTGTTACTGATGCTGCTATATTGCTTGATTAATTGGTGCTATGCTTGTTACTGATGCTGCTATATTGCTTGATTAATTGGTGCTATGCTTGGTACTAAATTGGTGCTATGCTTGGTACTAAATGGACATGCTATATGAACACCAGCTACTAGCAGTGACATGCTATATTGGCTCTATATATATCTGCTCCAAAGGTTCCATTTGGAGCCTGGATTGCTAGTGGTTATTGTCAACTTATATCACTTGCTATGCCTGTGTGGCTTACTGGATCATATGTACCTGTTGTTTGTGGAGGTTTACTGCCACTTGTTATTGATGAACCATGTGATGGTAATGATTCAATTTAATTCAATGATGTTAATTTGATTTCCATCCTTTGTTGGAAATAAATCCATGTCTGAACCTGTACAAGGTTATGAAGATTTGCTCACTTGGTATTGCTTGCTAGTTGGACATTTGGTTGGTTTTGATGCTACTGGTTCATTTAAATGCATGAAATGCTACTATGGTATGCTACTGTGGTATCCTTGTGAAGAAAATGATGGATTCTTGTGAGCTTATGGTATGCTACTATGCTACTATGGTATCCTTGTGAAGATTTACTTGATGGATTCTTGTAAGCTTATGGTATGCTACTATAGAGATATTCACATTAGGGAATCATGTAAATGAATGCCACTGTGGTATCCTTTTCTTGTTGGCTTTGATGAAAATAGAGATATCCACAGTAGGGGATCATGTAAATGAATGCCACTGTGGTATCCTTTGAAGAAAAAGGACTGTTTCTGATGGTTTTAAAAGGCTAGGTGGTGCTAGGTGATTCAGCTTGGCTACCAAGACTTGTCTCATCTGGTTAGCTGGGATATGCTATGTGTTGTTGCTTGTTTAGGCATATCTATCACTTACTGGATTTACTGGTTCTTGATTGGCCTCTCTTTTGCCAGCATCACTTGGTCTATATACCAAGTGATGAATAATCCCTTTGGAGCATCTGCTCCATGCATGCTATGTGTGTTTGAGCATCTTGACTTATGTCACCATGGTTGCTGGTTTGTTGGTGTTTTTGTACGTGTCGATGATTAGATGGTTGGTCGATCACTCGTACACTCGGGGGTGGAGCAAGTGAGGCTTGGTGTGATGGCACAAATATCAATATCTTGTGCATCCTACCTGGCCTCAATTACTCCATCCCTGGATGTTAATATTTGTTTCGACCAACAAAGTATGAGGCATTCCATTTAGTTGATACCACTTGGCTCTTTCTTCCATTTTAGTGCCGATGATTAGAATGTTCGGTCAATCAGACACTCGAGGTGTCGCTAGTGAGCCTGGTGTGATGGCACAAATATCAATCTCTTGTGCATCCTACCTGGCCTCACTAACGCCATCCCGGGATGTTCATATTTGTTTCGACCAACAAAGTATGAGGCATTCTGTTGTGGGTATACTTTATGGGTATATCAACGGCATGGCCTAGATCCGGCAAGCCCGGGTGGCCCATAGTTGGTGGTGAGGCATGTGGCCCATCGGGCGGCCCAGTTGCTGTAGATCATGAAGGATGAAGTCCAGCCCAGGAACGAGGAGCCGGATCCTAACCGACCTACGAAGGAGGCCGGATCCGTGAAGGCCCATGAAGTATCCGGATCCAGCGTGACCTAGAAGGAAGGCGGATCCTTGACGTACACAGCAAGGCTTTGTACCGTAGTTAGGCGACTTGTATTCCGGCTAGGACTCTCCGTGTAAACCCTAGATCCGAGCGCCTATATAAGCCGGATCCCGGGAGCCTTAGAGGCACAACCACAACTCATTGTAACAACGCGAAAGCGCCCAGATAATTCCAGACAAGCAGCAGTAGGCCCTGTCATCGTGCAGGTGTTCCGAAGCTGGGTAACTCGCGTACCACCGTCCCGTGTGCACTCCGCCCTATGGCCCCTACTTCTTCTCCCCCTCGTGAGGATCCCTCCTCCGGGGTACCGTCGATTAGGCAACGACAGTTGGCGCCCACCGTGGGGCCTGTGGCGTCTAGAGGCCGGAACCGGGAGGGTTCCGCCATGGGAAGCTACGACGACACCATCGCTGTGGGGCGCGTCCTTTACGCCGGGAATCTGCTGATCGTCCCTCCGGATGAGTGCTGGATTCCGGCTAGGACAAACCCCGTCAAGCTCTCCATCGTCCCAATTGGCGGCATACACGTCTTCATCGGGGAAACCGTCGATTCCGACGGAAACCCACTGGTAAGTAACGCAGACGCGACCGCCGTAGAGCTGGATGCTGTCGCGAAGATCCGATCTGAGATGCAGGAGCTTCCCAAGGAAGACTCCGCCTTAGATCTGGAAATTTCAAAGCCCACCCAATCCGCCCCTGAGCAGGAAACAACGGTGGAAGACCGATGCAGATCCACCTGGGTCTCCCAGGTGTTAGAAAAGCAGAGGTGCCACTTCGTACACTTCTTGGCCCATACCGCCGGAACCGCCCCTCAAGAAGACGGAGCTGGTCCTGAGCAGGTAGAAGCACCGGAACACAACGCGGATCCGGATCAGGCTGAGCTTGTCGGAGAGAGCGAAACTCCGGTTGAAGAGTCGATTTTGGGCAATCTGAGCCCAATTTCGGGAGATACCCCCTCCATGGAGTCTGATGACTTCGTTCGCAAGATAAGGGAATACGGATACAGTGATCAGCCTGAAGTCGACTCCGCCCAGCCTAAGCAGGTTCATGCAACGATAGCAGCGCAGGGACAAACTGGATCTGAAGAACCAACCAGCCAATCTGACCCTCAACCATCCCACCAAGGATCTCCAATGTCTCAGGTGCGACCCCACAGGGATTCTTCCTCGGAGGAAATCCTGTCAGCTGAGGAGATGGTGGCGCGAGCAGTTCTTAACAAACCTATAACCCCGGGCGACGCCGCAGATCTGGAGGCTCTAGAGGCCACCAGACAGGAAATGCTGGCCACAGCCAAGAAGCTCGCTGATACCGAAGCCGCATTAAGGGAAGAAAGGGAACAAGCTGCAGGTCTGGCGGAAACTTTCGACAGACAGGATCGCGAAATTGCTGCTACACTCGAGCAGGTCAAGGGCATGGCGAAAGAGTGGGAAGTAAAGATGACCTATGCGCAGGCGGAGGCCGATCGAATTGTTAGAGAAGCAATCCCGCCTCGCAGGATCAACTTCGCCACGCCCGCCGAGCACCGACCGCTGGAAACCCCAAAGGACAACATGCTAAAAGCTGCGGAACTACTGCAGAAGAAGGACGAAGAGGTTGATATCAACTATCTTCGCACACTCGTCGCTTCAGCAATGCAGCAGCAAAGCAAGGCGGATACTTCGCGCAGGTTGGAATCCAATCCGGATAACTGTATATCTACCGCGCAGAAGGACGCCCGCGCTGATCGGCGACCCGATGATGAATCACACACCGGATCCTCGGAGCGCAGAAGGAAATCCAGGGAACACCCAAATCCGATCCCCGTACCATCAAAGACGCCACCGTCAGATCCAAGAAAGGGAAAGGATGCAATGTACTCTGGACGGGACAAGTACCGCAACCCCTCTCCTCCGCTCAACGGTTACCCGCGACCCCCTCGCCGCCGTAGTCCAGCCGGAAACACCAGGCCCCCAGGGCATGGTGGGATTGTTATCCGCGACAATGTGCTGCCAAGAAACAGAAGCAGGGAGCGCTCGCCGGAACCTCGCCGGAACCAGAACAATGTTCGTGAGACCGAGCCCAGGAGGAGTCGGGACGAGGAGCGGGACCCAGAGCCTCACCGGAGCCGCGACCCGGAGCCTCGCCGGAATGACCAGGGCAGCCAGCGCCACGGCGAAGGCAGCTACAGAAGCCGGAGCCAGCACCATGAAGGCCGAGGAGAGTCAGAAGGCGGAAGCAAGAAATCGAACCGCCCACCTCGCAGGTCTCCCTCACCACCACCTAGCGGTGGCGGCGGAGGTGGAGGCGGAGGCAACGGTCGAAGATCTCGCTCTCGCTCAAAGTCTCCTCGCCACGGCTCACGCGACGCACGGGATCGCCTCAACGAATACAGAACCGACTACATTGGTCCGAAGTGCTTTGGCAGGATGATTCGAGAGGAACCAAAGCCAAGGATGAACCTCAAGCTACCCGGAAACCTGAAGCATTATGATGGCACCGAAAGGCCGGATACCTGGATTGAGGATTACTACAATGCTGTAACCTTTGCCGGAGGAACCCCTAACATCGCCTGCCGCATGCTTCAGTTGTACCTTGTAGGTCCAGCCCGGATCTGGCTCAGCGACCTCGAGAAAAATTCCATCTTTTGCTGGTTCGACCTGAAGAATGCTTTCAAGAAACACTTCAGGGGCACATACAAGAGACCTGCCACAACAAGCGACCTGCAGGCATGTATCCAGAAGAAGGGCGAAACATCGAGGAATTTCCTCACCCGATGGTTGGCATGCAGAAACGAGTGCGAGAACGTTGACAACCGCACAGCAATGCACGCTTTCATTGGGGGCTTGCAGCGAGGAGGATTGCTGCGACACAAGCTAACTTGCTTGGTCAATGCAAATCAACTGACGTTGGACGACATGATCACCATCGCCAGCGATCACACTGCTGCCGATGACGACGCAGGCGGTGATCTCGCAGCCACAGCAATCCCCCTGCATCAGCAAAAGAAGAACCGTGACAACGGTAGCAGCAGCAGCCATAAGCGCAAGAACCCTGATGACCAGAAGAGTGGCGGATCCGAGATGATCGCCATGGTGTTTCAACGTGGAGGTTCAGGAGGCGGCAGAGGACGCGGACGCGGAGGCGGAGCCGGCAGGGGTCAGCAGCATACCTTCGAGGTCACAGCTGGCGGATCCCGCGCCCCGCAAACTTACGAGGAATACAGAGACATGCCCTGCCTGGCCCATCTGGATCCGGCTACAGGGAAGTCCACTCACACCAACCGCAACTGCAAGTGGGTCAATGATCTAAAGAACGACCCGGAGGCAGGATACAAGCGCGCCCGGAAGCACCGCCCACGCGGCAAAGGTGGCAAGGGAAAGAACAAGGACAAACAAGATGATAGTTCCGAGGCGATGGATGAGGATGATAACTCGCCGGATCCCAAGGCAGGATCCGCAGGAAAATCCAACCCATTCGATAAAAAGAGCGTGGGGGCTTACCACACTTTCCTCGGAACCCCAACAGTCCGCGCTACCAAGTCACCTACCCGGATCCTGAACGCCATAGTTCCGGCTGTGCCGCAGTATGTCAGGTGGTCGGAAGTCCCGTGCACATTTGACAGGGAGGATCACCCTGCCGTTCTGCCAAAAGAATGCTACGCCTTGGTTGTAAGTCCCCGCATAGACGGGTATGACTTCTCCAAGTGCCTCATGGATGGTGGGGCCAGTCTGAACATCGTGTACCTAGAGACTCTAGAGCGGATGAACCTCACTAAGGAACAGCTCAAACACAGCAACACTGAGTTTCATGGCGTGGTTCCGGGTAAGAAGGCGAGTTCCCTCGGCAGCATAACACTTCCCGTGGCTTTTGGCGATGTTCATAACTTCCGCCAAGAGAAGATCACGTTTGAAGTTGTGCCCTTCAAGAGCTCCTATCACGTCATCTTCGGCAGGCCCACCTACCACAAGTTCCACGCAAGAGCGTGCTACATCTACAACAAGCTCAAGATTCCGGGTCCTAAAGGTATGATTACCGTATCCGGAGACTACAAAAAGGCTCATGAGTGCGAGTTAGGCGAAGCCGCCTTCGCAGAGTCTGTGATATCTGGAGAAGAGCTGAAAGGCTACAGAGCCGCGGTGGATCCGACTGAGATGCAGACCACCAAGAAGCAGATCTCCGAGCAGAAAACCTCCTTCAAGGCCGCGATAGAAGCCAAGAAGCACGACCTCATCCCAGGCGACTCTTCCAAGCAGGTTTCGGTCGGAGCCAACATGGACCCCAAATAGGAAGACGCGCTCGTCGAGTTCCTCCGCGCTAACATGGATATCTTCGCATGGCAACCTTCTGACATGTCCGGAGTACCTAGGGAACTCGCCGAGCACTACCTCAACGTAAATCCGGGGGCCAACCCGGTGAAGCAAGCTATGCGACGCTTTGGAGACAAGAAGCGCCGCGCCATAGGAATGGAACTAGCAAAGTTACTAGAAGCAGGTTTTGTAATAGAAGTTATCCACACCGATTGGGTCGCGAATCCCGTCCTTGTACCCAAAAAAGACACTGAAATACTAAGAATGTGCATCGATTACTCTGGCTTGAACAAGCATTGCCCGAAGGATCCGTTCCCCTTGCCGCGCATTGACCAAGTCATTGATTCGACGGCGGGGGCGGAACTTCTGTGTTTTCTTGATGCGTATTCCGGGTATCATCAGATCCGGATGAAGGAATCCGACCAAAAGGCGACTTCATTCATTACCCCGTTTGGCACTTACTGCTATGTTACCATGCCTTTCGGTTTGAAAAATGCAGGTGCCACCTACCAACGAACGATGCAGCGGTGCCTGAAGGACCAAATTGGCCGGAACGTGCACGCTTACGTCGACGACATCGCGGTCATGACCCGGAAAGGATCCGACTTGATCAGCGACCTCACAGAAACCTTCGACAACCTCCGCAGGTACAAGATGATGTTGAATCCGCTGAAGTGCGTTTTTGGCGTGCCAGCCGGAAAACTCCTTGGCTTCATAGTCTCTCACAGAGGCATTGAGGTTAACCCGGAAAAAATCAAGGCAATCCTGTGCATCAAACGGCCAACTTGTCTCAAAGATGTGCAACGACTAACTGGTTGCGTCGCAGCAATCAGTAGGTTTGTTAGCCGTCTTGGCGAGAAGGCGCTACCTCTGTACAAGCTGCTGAAGAAAACAGACAAATTCGTCTGGGACGACGCAGCTGACGCAGCTCTTCGAGGGTTGAAGGAAATACTCACCTCCCCACCTATCTTGGCAGCTCCAGCAGAGTCAGAGCCAATGCTCCTTTATCTGGCAGCTACCAACAAAGTCATCAGCCTCGTCATCGTGGTGGAGCGAAAGGAAGAAGGTCATGAATATGACGTCCAAAGACCTGTCTACTACATTAGCGAGGTGCTGACGGAGTCAAAACAAAGATACCCTCACTTTCAGAAGCTAGCCTATGGAGTATTCCTGGGCAGCCGGAAGCTGAGGCATTACTTCCAAGAGCATCCAGTAACAGTCGTGAGCAAGGCTCCGCTGTCAACAATTCTCAACAACGCTGACGCAACAGGACGTACGGCTAAATGGGGCATTGAACTATCCGCCTTCGACATCGCTTACAAGCCCAGGACTGCGGTTAAATCCCAAGTCTTGGCAGATTTCGTCGCAGATTGGACAGAAGCTCCGGATGCAAGTCTGGAGCCGGAACCAGAAACATGGGTCATGCACTTCGATGGATCCAAGCAGCATCAAGGCTCAGGAGCCGGAGTCACCCTGAAATCCCCTACCGGAGAAGAACCGCAAGACGTTACGCAGATCCACTTCGAAGCTACAAATAACATGGCGGAATACGAGGCTCTACTACACGGTCTACGCATCGCTAAGGAAATTGGGATCAAGCACATCATATGCTGTGGAGATTCCGACCTGGTGGCACAACAAGTAGCCGGAACCTGGAACGCCAGAAACTCCATCATGGCGGCCTACAAAGACGAAGTTGATGAGATCGCCAAGTGCTTCCTCGGATACGAAGTCAAGTACGTCAGGAGAGACGATAACACAGCGGCAGACATGCTATCCAAGCTCGGATCCGACAGGAAGCAAATTCCGCCCGGCATTTTCCTGGAGCATCTCCGGATACCCTCAGTTAAGGGCGCTAACCCGGAAAATCCAGAGGTGGCAGTATCTCCGGCTAGGGAGGTGATGGCTATCATTCCGGCTTGGACAGAGCCTTTCCTGGACTACCTCATCGATCAGAAGTTGCCAGAGGACGAGGTCCTCGCACGACAGATCGTCAGACGAGCGAGAACCTACACAATTGTTGATGGACAGCTCTACAAACGAAGTGCAGCGGGGGTGTTTCTCAAATGCGTCTCCAATCAAGATGGCATTGAAATCCTCAGAGAGATCCACGCAGGGGATTGCGGGCATCACGCCGCTCCCAGATCCCTCGTTGCCAAAGCTTTCCGGCTAGGATTCTACTGGCTCACAGCTAAAGAAGATGCTGACAAGCTGGTAAAAACCTGCCGAGGTTGTCAGTACTACGCTACTCAACCAAACACTCCAGCCCAAGAGCTGAAGACCATACCTATCACCTGGCCATTTGCGGTCTGGGGGCTCGATATGGTTGGTAAGTTAAAAAGATCATCTCCTCGCGGTTTTGAATACCTTCTGGTCGCTGTTGACAAATTCAGCAAGTGGATCGAGGCAAAGCCAGTGAGAAAAGCCGATGGTGCTACGGCACTAAAATTCGTCTGCAGCCTCGTGATGAGATTCGGCATCCCACACAGCATAATCACAGATAATGGCACAAACTTCGCCCAAGGAGAGTTGAGGGATTATTGTGACACAATGGGGATTCGACTGGACCTTGCATCTGTGGCTCATCCACAATCTAACGGTCAGGTTGAAAGGGCTAACGGTCTAATATTATCAGGAATTAAGCCGCGCCTTGAAGAACCACTGCGACGAGCAGCTGGAGCTTGGGCTGACGAGTTGGAAGCTGTTTTGTGGAGTTTACGAACTACCCCTAACAGATCAACAGGGTTTACCCCTTTTTTCCTGGTATACGGATCCGAAGCCGTGCTTCCCTCCGACATCATCCACGATTCACCGCGAGTTTCCGCCTACAATGAAGAAACAGCTGATGAGGCCAGACAGCTATCTGTGGACCTGATTGAGGAAGCTCGGAACCTAGCTGATCAGCTCTCCGCCATCTACCAGCAAAAGCTCCGACGCTATCACAGTCGTCGAGTTCGGAATCGCTCCTTCATGGCAGGAGACCTGGTCCTCCGCCTTCGACAGGTGAAAGACCATAAGCTGCAAACTCCATGGGAAGGACCCTTCGTCGTTAGCAAAGTGCTCCATAACGGGTCGTACTACCTTGTTGATTTCCGCGAGCTGAGGGATAGACCTGCTAACTGGCACCGGAAACGCAAGCGTGAGGATCCGGATGACATCTACGATGAAACAGATCGCCCTTGGAACATCGCACAGCTACGTCCTTTCTACACTTAGCATATATTTTCCGAGTTATAAACTCTGTAATAGTTATACATGATCAATGAAATAAAGCTTATGGTTCACTCTTTGAGTCTTTTACCTCCTTTACTTGTTCATTTTAGATCGTGTATGTTTTTTCCGACTAAAACCGCAGAGCTGGATATTTCCGCCTAGGCGTGTATGAAAGTTGTGATTTCCAAAACCATCCTTTAAGACGTAAGCTTAAGTTTTCTGATTAAGTTGTTATCTGTTGCGAACTCGTGGATTCCTAGTAGCGATTTCCGGCACCTATGCCTGGGGGCTTGTTTCCGCGGTTATGGACGGATTGCCATTGGGCTTCGTCGCCGCTGGCGAGCATTTCCGGCTAAGGTTTTCCGGCTCGCGGAAGGTCAAGCGAGTAAGCCGGAAAACAATGAAGTCAGCACTTGCTTTCCGACATAAAACGAAACATGCAAATAATTCAAAAGGATAGCAGGATAAGTTTTCTGCCCATGCATAATTGTTTCGTCCCTAAATACTTAAGAATTTAAAGTCTTATTACAAACCCTCGCTGGGGCCAAAATGATGCATTGTTTCTCCCGCAGGAATAAAAGTTTTCACTCCCCCTTGGCCGGAGAAGTCTTGCCCTCTGAGTCTTTTTTCTCGGGGTCTTCGGCCGGAGAAGACACGTCTTCATCACTTTCTTTTTCTTCAGAAGCAGCAGCGCTGATCTTGGGTTCCTCTTGGGGAGCGTCCTTGGAGCTGGTCCAGGTAAATTGGGTTCCGGATTCCGCAGGCCGTGCCTTGGCGTCGAGTTCCTTTTGAAGTTCCGCTTCTAAGGGCTCGTCCGCAGGAAGGACGACCTTGTCGTAGAATTCCTCATGCCGGATCCTGCGCGCGATACGGGTGTCGTAGCCGCTTACTGCATCCAGGAGCGCGTTAACATCCGCATCCGGAGGAACGCCCGTGGTTACTTGATCAAGATCAAGATCCGCATTATGTGCTAAGCACATGGTCAAGGCCATTGCAGCTGCGCCTCGGGCTGATGATGCTTGCAGATCCGTCACCAGATCCGGAAGAACGTCCATCTTTCCAACAAGTTTGCGAACGTTGCAAGTGCGACTCCTCTTGATGGACAAGTTATAGCATATCTTGCGGGAGGCGGAAATGAGATCTTTGCAATCATCGCCTGCAAGTTGAAGAAGGTCATCCCGTGGGAACAAATTCCGGCGCTGTTCCGGATAACCAAGTGGCTCTGCAAAAGATAATCAGGATATAAGCATGCAATTTGAGCACGAAGTAAAAAGTCGGAGCAAACATCTGGGCAAGGTTTTAGTAGCCTACCCAAAATGTTCTCGTTGAGCAAGTCCCAGTGATGCTCCGCGGTCTCCATATATTTCCGGAGTCCATTGAGCTCTTTTTGCTGCCTCTTGATGGTCTCGCTGTCAGCATTTTTCTTCAGTATCAGCTCGCCTTTTTCCCTGATGTGCTCGGAGTTTTTCTCCGCCAGCTGCTTCTCGGCCTGCTCCCTCTTTAGTTCCGCCTCCTTTAATTTCGTTTCCAAATCTTGGTACGAGGAGTGCAGGTTCTCAAGTTCAGATGAGGCTGTAGCAAGGGAAGAGGATGCGCCTATAAATAACATAAGTTAACAACAACGTTCTAAGTCGGAATATGGCTAATGACGAAGAAGGCGGAAACCAACCTTGGGCGTCCGCCAGTTGTTTGGTCAGCTCCGCATTCTCATCCTTCAGAGTCCGGATATTTTCCGCCTGGCTCAGAGTAACGCGGCGCTGCAGGGCAATGTTCTTGTGCAGCTCGTAGTGCGGCGCCTGCTGTTCCTGTAAAATTTAAACAGGGCAGGAGTAAAAATTCCGCCTGTAACAGTGGTTTCTTTCAAAGCATCATTGCCGGAACCTTTCCGCCATAATGCTTGGGGGCTACTGGTCCAATTTTTTTTTAAAAAAACTTTCCTGGAAGTAATCTTTCTCTAAGCATCTAAGCGCTAACTATTATTTGAGTTTCCGCCTACATGCTTGGGGGCTACTGGGGAGTACCTTTTGCTTGCAGATGAGCTTGTCGAAGAACTGGCCGACATCCTTCTTAAAATCCTGGATCTCCGATGTCGCAGCATCAGGTTTCCCCCAGGCGTTGTTCAGCATGGCGTTGAGCAGGTCTTGTTCAAGCTCCCACTTCTCCGCCTCAGTTAACTTGTTGAAAAACTTGGTAGCATATGCCTTGGGGGTAGAAGTGGTGTCAGCCGGATCTCCAAAGTTCTTCGGAAAAACGACGATGTCGCCAGCGCCGTCTCCAGCCTTCTCGGAAGAAGTGACTTCAACCTCTCCTTGGCCTTGTACTTCCGTGTCTTCTTGGGCAGGGCCTTTGGCCTTAGGATCGTCTCCGCCCACCTTCTCGCTGCTAACCGGAATTATTTCCGGTGGCGTGTTTGTGGCAGGAGGGGGAGATGGATCAGCCTGAGGGGGAGATGGTTGAGGAGTAGGGTGGGAAGCACTTGGCGGAACTGGGGTAGAAGGACCAACAGCCGGAGACTTTTTCATATATTTGGTGATGGGTTCTTGGCTGGTGGTCCGCGTGGCAGTGGTGCTCGGATTCCTGCAAACAAGTGAAAGGGATTAGATAAGAGATAATTTCGCCAAGTTAAAGTTGCATCATGTTCGGAAACTTACGGGGCGCCGGGGATGATGGGCCGCGTGCGCTGGCCAGCTGTTGAGAGCATCCTTAGGCGCGCACGCTCCGCTTTCCTTGAGTCCAGCGGAGGTGGTTTTGACGTCTTGGGTTTCTTGGCGGAGGCCTCGCCGCTAGTTCCGGCTTCAGTGCCGGAAGCCTTGGCGCGGGGACGCTTTGCAGGTCGAGGGGCCGCCTTGCGGGGTGCTTGTTCCTCTTCCTCCTCGTCGTCTTCCGGAGCCTCCTCCGCCACGTCGCCGCTAACGGGAACACGAAGAATGGTGCGGAAGCTTTCCTCCGCTAAAGTGTTGAGCTGGAAGAAATAAACAAGAATTAGAGATAACATCAAAAAACTTGCGAAGTTTGAATCAACGAAAAGAACAAAGCTTACCGGAGGACATTGGTCGTTCGTGTATATATCCTTCATCAGTTCCGGGACCTGTTGGCCCCTCGGAATCTTCACCAGCGTCTTGAACCTCCTCTTCAGAGAGTCGGCCGGAAGATCGTGGCGGGTAACCCGGAGAAGATCATCCGCCCCGGTATAAGCGCACATCAGGCGCGCGTTGTAGCGTAGAGGCTGGATTCTCCGGGAGAACCAGCTAAGTGTGAGCTGGGCTCCGGTCAGCCCGTCGTGGACTAACCAGGAGATTCTCCGCGCAGCCTTTTCCAAGATCGGGGTCTGGGCGAGCGAAGGGACGAAGCTCCAGCTTGCAAGCTCTTCCGGAGGTTCGTTGATAAACTGGGGCAGGCCTTTGTGGACATCCGGAACTGAGGCGTTTTTCTCATAGAACCATCCAGCGTTCCAGTACCGGACGGATTCGTGCGAGTCATGGGGAGGATACATGCGACTAGGGCGGAGCATAAATGTCATGCTTCCGCAGTTCACCATTGCTTTGTCCTTGGTTTCTTTCTTCACCCGGAAAAAGAACTGCCATAACTTGACGTCTGGCCGGATCCCAAGGTGTCCTTCGCAGAGAGTCACGAAGTTGGACAGGAGAAGGTAAGAGTTTGGGCAGATGTTGTGGGGCTGGAGCCCATATGTGTTGAGGACGGAGAGGAAGAATTCCGAACAGGGAAGTGAAAGTCCGCGTTCCACCCAAGCTTTGGTCATGACAATTTCTCCGGGTTCAGGCTTGGGGACGTCGGAGTCGCGCGTGAAACTCCAATGTGTGGAGATCATGCCCTCGTTCTGGAGCTCTCTAAGCTCCACATCGGTAGTTGCGCAAGGCCACCACTGACCCCGCTCTCCTTCGCGGATCCGGGCTTTGGACGCCCTCTTGTTTTCCGCCTCCTGCACCTTTGCTGCCATCCGAGCTTGTCCCTCGAGTTCTTCTTGGAGCTCTTGAAGGGAAGGGATCCGGCCTGGAGCGGTGCTGGAAGATGCGGAAAAAGGTTGAGCTAGTCTGATGTCGGAAACGTATGGTGGCAGGAACGATATGGGATCCGGGCATATGGGTTCTATTTGATTGGGATCAGGGCTACTCGGAGAGCTACCAGTACAATGCGACGTTTCGAGTGGCATGCTTCCGGTTGCGCCCATACAAAGTATTTGAGTACCCGGATCACTAAGTCTATCTTCTACACTAGGTTATCTTCTACAAGACCGGCGCACTTACCGCTAATGGCGCGGTGGCTCGACGGAGCTCCGGCGAAGATGAGGTCGCCAAACTTGAAGGAAATCGTCCTGCGTGACCACGAATCGGCGGCGGAGCGAAATTCTCGTTCAACCGCGGGAATCTTGGCGCGAGGGGAGCCTTGGTTTGGCGGCGCACGGAGTTCACCGTGGCAGAAGCTCGCCGGAGTCAAGATCTGGCGGGCGGCGCGGCGCGAGGAGGAAGACGAGGTGGTGAGAAGGGGTGAAAGAATGAGATTTTACCGAGCCGCGGGGTATTTATAGACCGCACGCGGAGATTCGGGATCCAGATCCGATGGTGGAAACGGAACGGTCGCACCGTTGGATGGATGACACGTGTTTTAGGTCAAGCGCGGTAAAATGACGTGAAGGTAACTTAACCACGCACTCCCGGAAATTCCGGCTAAAGATTTGCATCTGCGAAAATTTAGCGCAGGAAATGAGGAAGTTGTGCGCGGGAAGAGTGGACTTTCCGTTGTTGGCATGATCTGAAGATGGAGGATTTCCGGAGAAGTGAACCCGGAATCAAGTAAGAAGTTTTGAAGCTCTTCGAGACTCTCTTCGTTTCCGAGCTGAATGAAGTCGGAGGAATGATGAATCTCGGAGAACTTCGGGGGCTACTGTTGTGGGTATACTTTATGGGTATATCAACGGCATGGCCTAGATCCGGCAAGCCCGGGTGGCCCATAGTTGGTGGTGAGGCATGTGGCCCATCGGGCGGCCCAGTTGCTGTAGATCATGAAGGATGAAGTCCAGCCCAGGAACGAGGAGCCGGATCCTAACCGACCTACGAAGGAGGCCGGATCCGTGAAGGCCCATGAAGTATCCGGATCCAGCGTGACCTAGAAGGAAGGCGGATCCTTGACGTACACGGCAAGGCTTTGTACCGTAGTTAGGTGACTTGTATTCCGGCTAGGACTCTCCGTGTAAACCCTAGATCCGAGCGCCTATATAAGCCGGATCCCGGGAGCCTTAGAGGCACAACCACAACTCATTGTAACAACGCGAAAGCGCCCAGATAATTCCAGACAAGCAGCAGTAGGCCCTGTCATCGTGCAGGTGTTCCGAAGCTGGGTAACTCGCGTACCACCGTCCCGTGTGCACTCCGCCCTATGGCCCCTACTTCTTCTCCCCCTCGTGAGGATCCCTCCTCCGGGGTACCGTCGATTAGGCAACGATACATTCCATTTAGTTCATACTAGCTACTTCTTAATTGCATTGGCCTTTCTTCCATTCTAGTGCCGATGATTAAATTGTTTGGTCACTTGTACACTCTGGGGTGGGGCCACTGAGCCTGGTGCAATGGCACAAATATCAATCTCTTGTGCATCCTACCTGGCCTCGCTGACCCCATCCCTGAATGTTAATATTTCTTTCGACCAACAAAGTATGAGGCATATGATATCTAGTTGAGATACCACTTGGCTCTTTCTTCCATTTTAGTGCCGATGATTAGAATGTTTGGTCACCTATACGCCGCAATATACTTTGTAGACGAGCCCCCCTTTCCCTGGCCGCCGTTCCGTGAACGAGTCCTTGACGAGACAACAACGCCGACATGCCTCTCCGGCGCAGCACCACTTTTCTTCTCTCGCCGTCAGATGCGTGAACGAGTCCTTAATGCCAAGACGGTGCCAGCCTCCCTAGCATCATGCCGACCCCTGTTGTCGCGCTTCAGGCCGTGTCGATCACGCGCCCTGCACTCTTCGCCTTTTTGCCCGGTGAACGAATAGACTAATCGTTGGAATAAGGAAGCCGATGACGGCCGATCGCAATTTAATCTTGCGACCGGCTGTCATCGGTTTCCTTATTCCAACGATCAGCCTATTGGTTCACCGGGCAAGAAGGCGAACAGTGCAGGGCGCGGGACACACGGCTTGAAGCGCGGCAACACGGCCCGGCATAATGCTGGGCAGGCCGGCACGGTCTTTGCATCAAGGACTCGTTCACTGGACAGCGAGGGACTGGCGTGGTTCTGCGCCGGAGATGCAGATCGGCGTTGTTGTGTCGTCAAGCACCCGTTGACAGAACGCCGACCGGGGAAAGGGGGGCCCTTCTGCAAAGTATACGGCGGTGTATACTGCAACTATGGTTTCTGACCATAGTATTTGTGTTGACCAACAATGTATGAGGCACATATTCTATTTTGTCATTCCATTTGCTTTGAGATTTTTAAAATGCCGATGATTAAAATGTTTGGTCACCGTACACTCGGGGGTGGCGTAAGTGAGCCTGGTAAGATAGCACAAATATCAATCTCTTGTGCATCCTACCTGGCCTCGCTTACACCATCCCTAAATGTTAATATTTGTGTTGACCAACAATGTATGAGGCACTTATTCCATTTTGTCATTCCATTTGCTTTGAGATTTTCAAAATGCTGATGATTAAAATGTTTGGTCACCGTACACTTGGGGGTGGCTTAAGTGAGCCTGGTAAGATAGCACAAATATCAATCTCTTGTGCATCGGACTTGGTCTCACTTACGCCATCCCTAAATGTTAATATTTGTGTTGACCAACAATGTATGAGGCACTTATTCCATTTTGTCATTCCATTTGCTTTGAGATTTTCAAAATGCCGATGATTAAAATGTTTGGTCACCGTACACTCGGGGGCGGCGTAAGTGAGCCTGGTAAGATAGCACAAATATCAATCTCTTGTGCATCGGACTTGGTCTCACTTACACCGTCCCTGAATGTTAATATTTGTGTTGACCAACAATGTATGAGGCATTTATTCCATTTCTCTTGTGCATCGGACTTGTTGGTCTCACTTTCTTCCATTTTCATCATAGTAGGAACTGGATGAAGGACCCCGATGCAAGCGAACCTGGTGGGTAGAGATGACGGAGCAAAGGAGGAACCGGATGAAGACTACTTTGTATCTCGAAATTGTGAATTTTGTATGAATTAAGAGTTGTATGCAAAACATTTGACACTTGCCACTATATATGTATCTCGATCGGGCTCTAAGTAATGTGATGATGATGTCTATGTTATATCTGTGCAATGTACATGATATTTATATTATATCTGATTGTTGCTGTATATAACCTGTGTATCTGTATTGCTATCTATAAACTGCATATGTATAGCAGGCAACACAAAATCGTGTATAATACAAGCAAATTCTGTGGCGCACTAAGAACCAATTCTGTGGCGCACGCTTTTCTGTGGCGCACCTAAGAACAAGTGCGCCACAGAAACCTTAATTCTGTGGCGCATGGGCAGGTGCGCCACAGAAACCTTATTTTTGTGGCGACGTTTCTGTGGCGCACCTCCCATGCGCCACAGAATCCATTTTTGGTGCGCCACTGATGAGGCTTTTCCTACTAGTGTAATTCGGAAAAAATACGCTAAGTGTAGAAAGGACGTAGCTGTGCAATGTTCCAGGGGCGATCTGTCTCGTCGTAGATGTCATCCGGATCCTCACGCTTGCGTTTCCGGTGCCAATTAGCAGGTCTGTCCTTCAGCTCTCGGAAATCAACAAGGTAGTACGATCCGTTATGAAGCACTTTGCTAACGACGAAGGGTCCTTCCCACGGAGATTGCAACTTATGGTCTTTCACCTGCCGAAGGCGGAGGACCAGATCTCCTGCCATGAAGGAGCGATTCCGAACTCGACGACTGTGATAGCGTCGGAGCTTCTGCTGGTAGATGGCGGAGCGCTGGTCAGCTAAGTTCCGAGCTTCCTTGATCAGGTCCACAGATAGCTGTCTGGCCTCGTCAGCTGTTTCTTCATTGTAGGCGGAAACTCGCGGTGAATCGTGGATGATGTCGGAGGGAAGCACGGCTTCGGATCCGTATACCAGGAAAAATGGGGTAAACCCTGTTGATCTGTTAGGGGTAGTTCGCAAACTCCACAAAACAGCTTCCAACTCGTCAGCCCAAGCTCCAGCTGCTCGTCGCAGCGGTTCTTCAAGGCGCGGCTTAATTCCTGATAATATTAGGCCGTTAGCCCTTTCAACTTGACCATTGGATTGTGGGTGAGCCACACAGGCAAGGTCCAGTCGAATCCCTACTGTCTCACAATAATCCCTCAACTCTCCTTGAGCGAAGTTTGTGCCATTATCTGTGATTATGCTATGTGGGATGCCGAATCTCATCACGAGGCTGCAGACAAATTTTAGTGCCGTAGCACCGTCGGCTTTTCTCACTGGCTTTGCCTCAATCCATTTGCTGAACTTGTCGACGGCGACCAAGAGGTATTCAAAACCGCCAGATCTTTTTAACTTACCAACCATATCGAGCCCCCAGACCGCAAACGGCCAGGTGATAGGTATGGTCTTCAGCTCTTGGGCTGGAGCGTTTGGTTGAGTAGCATAATACTGGCAACCTCGGCAGGTTTTTACCAACTTGTCAGCATCTTCTTTAGCTGTGAGCCAGTAAAATCCTAGCCGGAAAGCTTTGACAACGAGTGATCTGGGGGCGGCATGATGCCCGCAGTCCCCTGCGTGGATCTCTCTGAGGATCTCAATGCCGTCTTGATTTGAGACGCATTTAAGAAACACCCATGTTGCGCTGCGTTTATAGAGCTGTCCATCAACAATTGTGTAGGATCTTGCTCGTCTGATGATCTGTCGTGCGAGGACCTCGTCCTCTGGCTACTTTTGATCGATGAGGTAATCCAGGAAAGGCTGTGTCCAAGCCGGAGTGATAACCATCACCTCTCTAGCCGGAGAAACTGCCACCTCTGGGTTTTCCGGGTTAGCGCCCTGCACCGTGGGTATCCGTAGGTGCTCCAGGAAAATGCCAGGCGGAATTGGTTTTCTGCCGGATCCGAGCTTGGATAGCATGTCTGCCGCTGCGTTATCGTCTCTCCGGACGTATTTGACTTCGTATCCTAGAAAGCACTTGGCGATCTCATCAACTTCGTCTCTGTAAGCCGCCATGACGGAATTTCTGGCGTTCCAGGTTCCAGCTACCTGCTGTGCCACCAAGTCGGAATCTCCGCAGCAAATGATGTGTTTGATCCCTATCTCCTTAGCGATGCGCAGTCCGTGTAGTAGAGCCTCGTATTCCGCCATATTGTTTGTAGCTTGGAAGTGGATCTGCAAAACGTATTGCAATTCTTCTCCGGTAGGGGATTTCAGGGTGACTCCGGCTCCTGAGCCTTGATGCTGTTTGGATCCATCGAAGTGCATAACCCATGTCTCTGGTTCCGGCTCCAAGCTTATGTCCGGAGCTTCTGTCCAATCTGCAACAAAATCTGCCAAGACCTGGGATTTGACCGCGGTCCTAGCTTTGTAGTTGATGTCGAAGGCGGACAATTCAATGCCCCATTTTGCTGTGCGTCCTGTTGCGTCAGCGTTGTTGAGAATCGTTGACAGCGGAGCCTTGCTCACGACTGTTACTGGATGCTCCTGGAAGTAGTGTCGCAGCTTCCTGCTGCCTAGGAATACTCCGTAGGCTAACTTCTGAAAGTGCGGGTAGCGCTGTTTGGATTCCGTAAGGACTTCGCTAATATAGTAGACTGGCCTTTGGACTCCATATTCGTGACCTTCTTCCTGTCGTTCCACTACGATGACGAGGCTGATGACCCTGTTGGTAGCTGCTAGGTAAAGGAGCATAGGCTCTGACTCCCCTGGAGCTGCTAGGATAGGTGGGGAGGTGAGTATGTCCTTCAACCCTTGAAGAGCTGCATCTGCTGCCTCGTCCCGGACAAACTTGTCTGTTTTCTTCAATAGCTTGTACAGGGGAAGTGCCTTCTCGCCAAGACGGCTAACAAACCTGCTGATTGCTGCGACACAACCAGTGAGCCGTTGCACATGTTTGAGACAAGTTGGCCTTTTTATGCACAAAATCGCCTTGATTTTTTCCGGGTTTACTTCAATGCCCCTGTTAGAGACAATGAAGCCAAGGAGTTTTCCAGCTGGTACGCCAAAGACGCACTTTAGCGGATTCAACATCATCTTGTACCGACGGAGATTCTCAAAGGTTTCTGTGAGATCGCTGATCAAGTCGGATCCTTTCCGGGTCATGACCGCGATATCGTCGACGTAGGCGTGTACGTTCCGGCCAATCTGGTCCTTCAAGCACCGCTGCATCGTACGTTGGTAGGTGGCACCTGCGTTTTTCAAGCCAAATGGCATAGTAACATAGCAGTAAGTGCCAAATGGGGTGATGAATGAGGTCGCCTCTTGGTCAGACTCCTTCATCCGGATCTGGTGATACCCGGAATACGCATCAAGAAAACACAGAAGCTCCGCCCCTGCCGTCGAATCAATGACTTGGTCAATGCGCGGCAGGGGAAACGGATCTTTCGGGCAATGTTTGTTCACGCCAGAGTAATCGATGCACATTCTTAGTATTTCAGAATTCTTTTTGGGTACAAGGACGGGATTTGCAACCCAATCAGTGTGGATTACTTCTCTTACAAAACCTGCCTCTAGTAACTTTGCTAATTCCATTCCTATGGCGTGGCGCTTCTTATCTCCAAAGCGTCGCATAGCTTGCTTCACCGGTTTAGCCCCCGGGTTTATGTTGAGGTAGTGCTCGGCGAGTTCCCTAGGTACTCCGGACATGTCAGAATGTTGCCATGCGAAGATATCCATGTTAGCACGGAGAAACTCGACGAGCGTGTCTTCCTATTTGGGGTCCATGTTGGCTCCGACTGAGACCTGCTTGGTAGCGTCATCTTCCTTGAAGTTGACTTTCTTGGTCTCTATCGCGGCCTTGAAGGAGTTTTTCTGTTCGGAGATCTGCTTCTTGGTGGTCTGCATTTCTGTCGGATCCACCGCTGCTCTGTAGCTTTTCAGCTCTTCTCCAGATATCACGGACTCTGCGAAGGCGGCTTCGCCCAACTCGCACTCATGAGCCTTTTTGTAGTCTCCGGATACGGTAATCATACCCTTAGGACCCGGAATCTTGAGCTTGTTGTAGATGTAGCACGCTCTCGCGTGGAACTTGTGGTAGGTGGGCCTGCCGAAGATGACGTGGTAGGAGCTCTTGAAGGGCACAACTTCAAACGTGATCTTCTCTTCGCGGAAATTGTGAACATCGCCGAAGGCCACGGGAAGTGTGATGCTGCCGAGGGAATTCGCCTTCTTACCCGGAACCACGCCATGAAACTCAGTGTTGCTGTGTTTGAGCTGTTCCTTGGTGAGGTTCATCCGCTCTAGAGTCTCCAGGTACATGATGTTCAAGCTGGCTCCACCATCCATGAGGCACTTGGAGAAGT
The DNA here is from genome assembly GCF_019359855.2 of Lolium perenne. Taxonomy (NCBI): domain Eukaryota; kingdom Viridiplantae; phylum Streptophyta; class Magnoliopsida; order Poales; family Poaceae; genus Lolium; species Lolium perenne. Next base: position 38,662,564 of record NC_067246.2, on the reverse strand, counting down.
CATACCCGTCTATGCAGGGACTTACAACCAAGGCGTAGCATTCTTTTGGCACGGCGGCAGGGTGATCTTCCCTGTCAAATGTGCACGGGACTTCCGACCACCTGACATACTGCGGCACAGCCGGAACTGTGGCGTTCAGGATCCGGGTAGCTGACTTGGTAGCGCGGACTGTTGGGGTTCCGAGGAAAGTGTGGTAAGCCCCCACGCTCTTTTTCTCGAATGGGTTGGATTTACCTGCGGGCCCTGCCTTGAGGTCCGGCGAGTTATCATCCTCATCCATCGCCTCGGAACTGTCTTCCTCTTTGTCCTTGTTCTTGCCCTTGCCTCCTTTGCCGCGTGGGCGGTGCTTCCGGGCTCGCTTGTAACCTGCTTCCGGGTCAGATTTTAGATCGTTGACCCAGTTGCAGTTGCGATTGGTGTGAGTGGACTTCCCTGTAGCCGGATCCAGGTGGGCCAGGCAGGGCATGTCTCTGTACTCTTCATAAGTTTGGGGAGCGCGGGTTCCGGCTGCGGTGACTTCGTCACGCTGCTGGCCCCTGCCGGCTCCGCCTCCGCGGCCGCGTCCTCTTCCGCCTCCTTGACCTCCGCGTTGGAACGCCATGGCGATCATCTCGGATCCGCCGCTCTTCTGGTCATCAGGGGGATTTTTCCGCTTGCCGCCGCTGCTGTTACCGTTGTCACGGTTCTTTTTCTGCTGATGCAGGGGGATTGCTGTGGCTGCTAGATCTCCACCAGCGTCGTCATCGGCGGCAGTATGATCACTGGCAATGGATATCATATCATCCAGGGTCAGTTTATTTGCGTTATCTAAGCATGTGAGCTTGTGCCGCAGCAACCCTCCTCGCTGCAATCCTCCTATAAAGGCGTGCATAGCTGTGGTGTGATCGACGTTCTCACACTCGTTCCTCCATGCTAGCCATCGGGAGAGGAAGTTTCTTGACGTTTCTCCCTTCTTCTGGATACATGCCTGTAAGTCGCTTATCGTGGCTGGTCTTTTGTAGGTGCCCCTGAAGTGCTTTTCGAAGGCGTTTTTCAGGTCGAACCAGCAAAAGATGGAGTTCCTTTCGAGGTCGCTGAGCCAGATCCGGGCTGGACCTACAAGGTACAACTGAAGCATGCGGCATGCGATATTAGGGGTTCCTCCGGCGAAGGTTACAGCATTATAGTAATCCTCAACCCAGGTGTCCGGCCTTTCGGTACCATCATATGTCTTCAGGTTTTCGGGTAGCTTGAGGTTCATCCTTGGCATTGGTTCCTCTCGGATCATCCTGCCGAAGCACTTTGGGCCAATGTAGTCGGATCTGTACTCATTGAGGCGTTCTCGGGCGTCACGTGGGCCGCCTCCTGGGTTTTTTGAGCGGGAGCGGGATCTTCGGCCACCGCCTCCGCCGCTAGGTGGCGGTGAAGGGGACTTGCGAGGGGGCCTGTAAGATTTTTTGCTTCCGCCGTCTGAATCCCGGCGGTCTTCCCGAGGCTCGCTCCGACTTCGGTGGCTACCTTCACCTTGGTGATAGTTTCCTCCGTCGTTCCGGCTCCTGTGAGGCTCTGGCTCACGTTCCGCGTTCCGGCCCCTCCTGGGCTCCTGCTCGCGATCATTGTCCCGGCCCCTTCTGGGCTCAGGCTCATGATCGTTGTTCTGGTTCCTACGTGGTTCCGGCGTGCGCGCCCTGGTCCGTGGCGGCGGCATATTGTCGCGGATGTTAATTCCACCAGCCCCATGGGGCCTGGTGTTTCCGGCTGGACTGCGGCGGCGAGGTGGCGGGGTACGCGGGTACCCGTTAGGCGGAGGTGACGGATCCCGGTACTTGTTCCTACCAGTGTACATTGCATCATTTCCCTTCTTTGGGTCTGACGGAGGCGTCTTCGACGGCACTGGGATTGGATTTGGGTGCTCCCTTGCTTTTCTTCTGCGCTCCGTGGATCCGGTGCGCGATTCATCATCAGGGTGGCGATTAATACGGGCGTCCTTCTGCGTGGTGGATACACAGTGATCCGGATTGGATTCCAACCTGCGCGAAGTATCGGCCTTACTCTGCTGCTGCATTGCGGAAGCAACGAGCTTGCGGACGTAATCAATATCAATTTCCTTGTCCTTTTTGTTCAGGATTTCCGCCGCTTTCTGCATGTTATCCTTTGGAGTTGCGAGCGGCTGCTGTTCGACAGGGGTTGCGAAGTTGATCCTGCGGGGAGGGATTGCTTCTCTGACTATCCTATCAGCCTCCGCCTGTGCGTAGGTCATTTTCACCTCCCACTCTTTTTGCATGCTCTTGACTTGCTCGAGTGTTGCGGTGATTTCGCGATCCTGTCTTTCGAAACGGTCCATGAGATGCGCAGCTTCTTCCCTTTCATCCAATATGGCAGCTGCGGTATTGGCAAACTTCTTGGCTGTGGCCAGCATCTCCTTTCTGGTGGCCTCTAAAGCCTCCGGATCTGCGGCGTCGCCAGGCGTTATTGGCTTGTTGAGGACGTCTGACTTTGCGACCAAATCCATGCGTGCTTGCGCAACTATTTCTTCCTTGGACAGGACATCCTCGTAGGGTAGTCCCCGATCCAGCGGAGATCCTCTATTGGACGGTCCCGGATCGGAGGCGGTGTCTTCGTCCTCGGGTTCCTGCTGATCCGGCTGTGCCACGGTTGCGAGAACCTGCCTGGGCTGGGCGGACTCGTCGTCGGGCTGTTCACCGTATCCGTATTCCTTGACCTTCCGATCGAACTCTTCGGTGTCCATGGAATCCCCGGACATTGGGCTTAGGTTGCCAAGGATTGATTCCTCAGTGTTTCCGGCACCCTCTGGACCCGGAGCGTCGCTTTCTCCGACAGCCTCCTGCTGATCCGGAGCGACAGCGTTTTCCGGCGCCTCATCCTGCATGGGGCCAGCTCCGATCTCTTGAGGGGCGGCTCCGGCGGTATGGGCTATGAAGTGCACGAAGTGACACCTTTGCTTCTCTAACACCTGGGAGACCCAGGAGGATCTGCATTGGTCTTCCACCGTTGTTTCCTGCTCAGGGGCGGATTGGGTGGGTTTTGATTTTTTCACATCTAAGGCGGAATCCTTCTTAGGAAGTTCCTGCGACTCAGATCGGATCTTCGCGACTGCGTCCTGCTCAGCGGCGGTCGCGTCAGCGTTACTTACCAGTGGGTTTCCATCGGAATCGACGGTTCCCCCGATGAAGATGTGTATGCCACCAACTGGGACGATGGAGAGCTTGACGGGGTCGGTTTTAGCCGGAATCCAGCACTCATCCGGAGGGACGATCGACAGATTTCCGGCGTAAAGGACACGCCCCACAGCGATTGTGTCGTCGAAGCTTCCCATGGCGGAACCCTCCCGGTTCCGGCCTCCAGACGCCGCAGGCCCCACGGTGGGCGCCAACTGTCGTTGCCTAATCGACGGTACCTCGGAGGAGGGATCCTCACGAGGGGGAGAAGAAGTAGGGGCCATAGGGCGGAGTGCTCTCGGGACGGTGGTACGCGAGTTACCCAGCTTCGGAACACCTGCACGATGACAGGGCCTACTGCTGCTTGTCTGGAATTATCTGGGCGCTTTCGCGTTGTTACAATGAGTTGAGGTTGTGCCTCTAGGGCTCCCGGGATCCGGCTTATATAGGCGCACGGATCTAGGGTTTACACGGAGAGTCCTAGCCGGAATACAAGTTACCTAACTACGGTACAATATCTTGCCGTGTACGTCAAGGATCCGCCTTCCTTCTAGGTCGTGCTGGATCCGGATACTTTATGGGCCTCCACGGATCCGGCCTCCTTTGTAGGTCGGTTGAGATCCGGCTCCTCGTTCCTGGGCTGGACTTCATCCTTCATGATCTACAGCAACTGGACCGCCCGATGGGCCACATGCCTCACCACCAATTATGGGCCACCCGGGCTTGCCGGATCTAGGCCATACCGTTGATATACCCATAAAGTATACCCACAACAGTTAGGAAAGCCGTCCAAGGATGTGTCGCCATGGATGGCCACGAGGATGTGCTGCCGCCGCTTCCTGCTGCAGTTGTCACAAAGATCGCCCATGTGATGACGTCGTTCGTTCCCCAGATACCTAGCGATGAGAACGTCGCTTCTCGGAAACGTTGTTTCATGGTGGAATCCGCCGGAGAAACGCTTGTCGTCTTCAAGCTTTTGAATGGCATAAAGATTTTCAAGATGGAAATGAGCGGAAATGCTCTTCAGCCCGTGCACAGCATAGGCAGCCGGGCCTTATTTATCGGCGGTTGGGAGAGGTGCCTCTCTGTTGATTCTGATAAGTTCCCGTGCTTTAAAGCTAACTGCATATACTTCGTAGATCGTATCAAATCTCCGTCCATTGGCATATATCACCTCAAGGACGGGCAGCAAGGTCACGGAGCAAGCGCCAGCCAAGACGCACCTTCTGTTGATCTTCCCATCTTTCATTTTCATTTTCATGAAGTGAATGTGTATCCTATCACCATTATCCTGCTCCTCTCCATCTACACATTCAACATACAGGCTGCGGAAGCGACCAAGGTATTAGACTATGAAGACGGTATTCTTGAGCAGCTCAAGACTGGTCAACTGTCGTTTTCTGACCTTCTTCTACACATGGAGGATTCTGATTCTGACGATTAAACCGGTTGTTATGCATCAGAATATTTCGTTAAGCTTTTTATGATTTATCCATGGTGCTACTTTTGGTCTTTTCTGTCGTGGTTTATTTATGTTCTGTCTTCTATGCAACAAACAACTTGTTGAGTGATCGAGTTTTGAAAAGTATATCAATGCAGTTATGCGGTACCTGCTACCTTTTGGTATGCAAGCTTTGTTGCAGAGACATATATTCAGTATGACAGATTGACAGTAGATAATATTTGGCAAGAGAAAATACCAGTTTGTAACAGGTCGAGTTCTAAATGATAGATATTGTAGTACTACAACAACAACAACCCAATATGCATGTTTTTGCTGAAGGACATAGAAAGATCCAGCCCTAACCTTAATAAAATTTCAAGGCGTTGTCAAGAAAATGTGATCTTGGGGAACAAAACCAAAATGGTTGCATAGGTCAGAAGCTAACATTATTACAACATCCTTTACATAGGATTTTGTCTATTAGATCTTTCACCACATTTGTAGAAGTTTATGTGCCTCGTCATTTCCGCAAGTGATCAAGTAGCAAAATTGTTTCAGCTCTACAAATTGTTTTTGCTGAAGTTTATGAAGTTGTTTCAGGACGCTGTAGTTTCAGTTATTTCAACTCTACAACTATATGCATGTTTTTGGCTTTTTGCTGAAACACATAGAAACATCCACAGCCTAGATTTGTTTTCTCCCGTAAGTTAGCTTACTGAAACTACTACTTACAAGCATTAAAACAATCGAACCTCCATCAGCTTATTTGGAGTTGAATCACTATATGGTTGACGGAAACATTCACCTTTTGAATACACAAAGAAATACACATTTTTTTGGAAAGAAGACAAAAAAATCCTTATCCATAAATAAAGAAAAAGATGCCTAGTCAATTAGCGAAAAACTGGGATAAACCATATAACAAGAACAAGTGAACAACCAAACCATAGGGCCACACCCACTCGCAACGTACACGGGACCAAGCCCACTTCTGACATGAAGAAAAAAAAACACAAACACCTAATCGGTCTCACAACGCTGAGAAGACGTCGTGGACGCCCATCTAGAGGCTAGAGCTAGGGGAAGAACCAAGGAACAATGGTGTTCCCGACTGAAGGCTTAGAGCATCTCCGGTCGCGTCCCCCAAATCTATTTGGGCGCGCTGGACCAAAAAACTGTTCCAGCCGTGTCCCCCAAAGCCCAATTTTGTTCGGCGCGGTCCGATACAGTGTCCGGCGGTCCGAGACCGTCCCCGTCCCACAGGGGACGCACCGGGCACGCCGGACACAACGAAAAGCGAGGCGAAGCGACGCGGGCCCGACACGTCAGCGGCTCGGAAGGCTAAAACCCCGTCGCCTATCTTTGGTCAAGCGACATTAATGCCGTCCCTGGTTTCCGAGGCGACGCAGGGACGCGTCTCGTCGTGCATGGCCGCGTGGCCGTCCGCGCCGGCGTTATTGCGTGCAACCACCCGTTGCCGCCGCTGTACATTAAGACGCCCTGCAGTTCGTCCCAATCTCTCACCACTCCCAAACCTTCTCGTCGCCGCCGCCTCCCCCCTCCCAGATCTTCTCCTCGCCGCTCCAAAAATGTCGACCTTGTCCTGCTGCAAGATCACCGCGGCGAACGTCTTCGGTCGCGGCAGCCTAACCGTGGCGGAGGCGTGGGCGTTGTACCACACCCGATATCCAGTCCCGCCGGACATGCAGCTGCCAAGCAGCGGCGGTTGGAAGATGGCCGTGAACGGCATTGGCGTCCCGCCGCCGCCAAAGGCGAGCACGGACCAATGGAGGGACGTCATCAAGGCCCGGCGGGCTCAACTCACCGCCGAGGAGCGGGCGGATCCGACATGGGCGGCCAACAACAACGACGACTTGTGGGCGACATACTTCAAGGCCAAGTACGACGTCGAGATGTACATCACCCACGGGTTCGTCGGCGGGCCCAACAGCTGGAACAAGGATGGCCGCGCCCTGTTCTGGGGCGTTCCGGGGCGCACCCTCGAGAACGTCATCCGCGGCATCCGCAATGGCGCTCCATGGTTGGAGACGCTGCCGTCACCGCCACCGTCTCCTCGAGGAGGATCACCGCAATGGCAGCCGAGGAGGACGACGTTGAAAGTGCATGGAGCCCCCATGCGTGGTTTTGGTAATTAATGACAATCCCTATGGACTAATGTTTGCATTGAGTTATATTTGTAGGAGTTGTCCATAGGCAATGCTTGAACCATATGTTGGCTTCAAGGTTGCAATAAGAAGAAATTGATGAAGGATATCAAGTGTCAAGTATGTCTTGAAGATGAAGATGAAGTGAGCCCTCAAGTTACTTCAAGACATCAACATGATGAAGAATGAAGAAATGAAGTGCAAGTTCAAGACAAGCCATCTCGAAGAGATCATTTGCTTGAATCTTGTCATCCATATGGTGATCATGGAAATATGAAGATGCGCCGAAGAAGAAGCTCTCCCATAGTGGAGTATGGGGGAGCAATTCGCATGACTTCATCAAGCAAGCACATTCAAGAAAGGCATTTCATCTTGTTGCGGTCAAGACCGTCATCATCGAGCTCAAGTGGAATGCGCAAGATTAAGGTTTGCTCTTGATAGGGTTTCTTTCTCACCGGTCTCATGGTGTAGTTGGAGACCGGTTTATAGTTTAGTTGCCGTACTATCAAGAGGGCTCTCGAGTGAGTAACTCGATCGTATCATTCAGAGAGAGCTCAAACCTTTGCATCCTTGCATCATCTTTCTTTGTTTTTATTTGGATCTTATCCATGTGATGGTATAGAGCTTGTGCTTATTCCAATGACAAGCTCTAGTTCATCGAGAATGGTTTTTGCACGGGCATCTTGTTGCATTTTCAAGGTTGGAGATTTTACCGGTATGTCCTTTTTAGATAGGTCAAACCTTTCATCATTTATTTATATCCTCCCTTGTTGGACTACGATTGTTCCCTGCATAATCTTGTAGAGTTTGTTCCTAGCTTCAAAACAAGCCCAAGATTATCAAAATTGGAGTCTGGATGCTAAAGTTATGCCCGTTTCAGTTTGTTGTTTCTGCCAGTTTTCGAGGAGGCGGATATTCCGGCCCAAGTTTGGGGCGGATTATCCGGCCCCCGGATTATCCGACCCAAACGAAATATCCGGGCCCCATCCAGGGGCACGTTTTTTCTGGTCCTTAGCCGTTGATGGCGCGTGACGCACACGTCCGTTGGGAACCCCAAGAAGAAGGTGTGATGCGCACAGCAGTAAGTTTTCCCTCAGAAAGAAACCAAGGTTATCGAACCAGTAGGAGATGAAGGCCACGTGAAGGTTGTTGGTGGAGGAGTGTAGTGCGGCGCAACACCAGGGATTCCGGCGCCAACGTGGAACCTGCACAACACAATCACAATACTTTGCCCCAACTTAAAAGTGAAGTTGTCAATCTCACCGGCTTGCTGTAAACAAAGGATTAAACGTATGGTGTGGAGAATGATGTTTGTTTGCGAAAAACAACAGAGAACAGAGATTGCAGTAGATTGTATTTCAGATGTAAAAGAATGGACCGGGGTCCACAGTTCACTAGTGGTGTCTCTCCAATAAGATAAATAGCATGTTGGGTGAACAAATTACAGTTGGGCAATTGACAAATAGAGATGCACATACATATCATGATGACTACTATGAGATTTACTTAGGGCATTACGACAAAGAACATAGACCGCTATCCAGCATGCATCTATGCCTAAAAAGTCCACCTTCGGGTTAGCATCCGCACCCCTTTCAGTATTAAGTTGCAAACAACAGAAAACTGCATTAAGTACTGTGCGTAATGTAATCAACACAAATATCCTTAGACAAAGCATCGATGTTTTCCCTAGTGGCAACAGCACATCCACAACCTTAGAACTTTCTGTCACTGTCCCAGATTCAATGGAGGCATGAACCCACTATCGAGCATAAATACTCCCTCTTGGAGTTACAAGTATCAACTTGGCCAGAGCCTCTACTAGTAACAGAGAGCATGCAAGATCATAAACAACTCATATATGATAGATCAATAATCAACTTGACATAGTATTCAATATTCATCGGATCCCAACAAACATAACATGTAGCATTATAAATAGACGATCTTGATCATGATAGGTGATGGCGCGTGAGACACACGTCCGTTAGGAACCCCAAGAGGAAGGTGTGATGCGTACAGCAGCAAGTTTCCCTCAGAAAGAAACCAAGGTTTATCGAACCAGTAGGAGCCAAGAAGCACGTTGAAGGTTGATGGCGGCGGAGTGTAGTGCGGCGCAACACCAGGGATTCCGGCGCCAACGTGGAACCTGCACAACACAATCAAAGTACTTTGCCCCAACGTAACAGTGAGGTTGTCAATCTCACCGGCTTGCTGTAAACAAAGGATTAGATGTATAGTGTGGAAGATGATGTTTGTTTGCGAAGAACAGTAAAGAACAATTGCAGTAGATTGTATTTCAGATGTAAAAATTGGACCGGGGTCCACAGTTCACTAGTGGTGTCTCTCCCATAAGATAAATAGCATGTTGGGTGAACGAATTACAGTTGGGCAATTGACAAATAAAGAAGGCATAACAATGCACATACATATATCATGATGACTACTATGAGATTTAATCAGGGCATTACGGCAAAGTACATAGACCGCTATCCAGCATGCATCTATGCCTAAATAGTCCACTTTCAGGTTATCATCCGAACCCCTTCCGGTATTAAGTTGCAAGCAACAGACAATTGCATTAAGTATGGTGCGTACTGTAATCACCACAAATATCCTTAGACAAAGCATCGATGTTTTTTCCCTAGTAGCTACAGCACATCCACAACCTTAGAACTTTCTCGTCACCTGTCCTGCATTTAATGGAGGCATGAACCCACTATCGAGCATAAATACCCCCTCTTGGAGTCACAAGTATCAACTTGGCCAGAGCCTCTACTAGCAACGGAGAGCATTGAAGAACATAAACAACATATATGATAGATTGATAATCAACTTGACATAGTATTCAATATTCATCGGATCCCAACAAACACAACATGTAGCATTACAAATAGATGATCTTGATCATGATAGGCAGCTCACAAGATCTAACATGATAGCACAATGAGGAGAAGACAACCATCTAGCTACTGCTATGGACCCATAGTCCAAAGATGAACTACTCACACATCAATCCGGAGGCGATCATGGTGATGAAGAGTCCTCCGGGAGATGATTCCCCTCTCCGGCAGGGTGCCGGAGGCGATCTCCTGAATCCCTCGAGATGGGATTGGCGGCGGCGGTGCCTCAGTATGTTTTCTCGTATCGTGGCTCTCGGTACTGGGGTATTCGCGACGAAGGCTATATGTAGGCGGAAGGGTAGGTCAGGGGGCGTCACGGGGGCCCCCCTTGGGCCGCGCCGCCCTAGTGTGGCGGCGCCCTGTGGCCCCACTTCCTTTCTCCCTCGGTCTTCTGGAAGCTTCGTGGAAAAATAGGCCCCTGGGCGTTGATTTCGTCCAATTCCGAGAATATTTCCTTTGTAGGATTTCTGAAACCAAAAACAGCAGAAAACAGCAACTGGCTCTTCGGCATCTCGTCAATAGGTTAGTGCCGGAAAATGCATAATAATGACATATAATGTGTATAAAACATGTGAGTATCATCATAAAAGTAGCATGGAACATAAGAAATTATAGATACGTTTTAGACGTATCAAGCATCCCCAAGCTTAGTTCCTACTCGCCCTCGAGTAGGTAAATGATAACAATGATAATTTCTTAAGTGACATGCTATCATAATCTTGATCAATACTATTGTAAAGCATATGAGATGAATGCAGCGATTCGAAGCAATGATGAAGATAATGAGTAAACAAATGAATCATATAGCAAAGACTTTTCATGAATAGTACTTTCAAGACAAGCATCAATAAGACTTGCATAAGAGTTACTCATAAAGCAATAAATTCTTAGTAAAGGCATTGAAGCAACACAAAGGAAGATATAAGTTTCAGCAGTTGCTTTCAACTTCAACATATATATCTCATGGATAATTGTCAACACAAAGTAATATAACAAGTGCAATAAGTAAACATGTAAGAATCAATGCACACAGATGACACAAGTGTTTGCTTCTGGGATAGAAGGAATAGGTAAACTGACTCAACAATAAAGTAGAAGATAGGCCCTTCGCAGAGGGAAGCATGGATTACTATTTTTGTGCTAGAGCTTTTCATTTTGAAAACAAGAAACAATTTTGTCAACAGTAGTAATAAAGCATATGTGTTTTGTATAAGATATCTTATAAGTTGCAAGCCTCATGCATAGTATACCAATAGTGCTCGCACCTTGTACTAATTAGCTTGGATTAACATGGATTATCATTGCATAGCATATGTTTCAACCAAGTGTCACAAAGGGGTACCTCTATGCCGCCTGTACAAAGGTCTAAGGAGAAAGCTCGCATTGGATTTCTCGCTTTTGATTGTTCTCAACTTAGACATCCATACCGGGACAACATAGACAACAGATAATGGACTCCTCTTTAATGCATAAGCATTCAACAACAGTTAATATTCTCATAAGAGATTGAGGATTGATTGTCCAAACTGAAACTTCCACCATGAATCATGGCTTTAGTTAGCGGCCCAATGTTCTTCTCTAACAATATGCATACTCAAACCATTTGATCATGAAAATCACCCTTACTTCAGACAAGACGAACATGCATAGCAACTCACATGATATTCAACAAAGGTAAAAGTTGATGGCGTCCCCAGAAACATGGTTACCGCTCAACAAGTAACTTATTAAGAAATAAGACACATAAGTACATATTCTTCACCACAATAGTTTTTAAGGCTACTTTTCTCATGAGCTATATATTGCAAAGGCAAAGAATAGAAGTTTAAAGGTAGCACTCAAGTAATGTACTTTGGGATGGCAGAGAAATACCATGTAGTAGGTAGGTATGGTGGACACAAGTGGCATGGTTATTGGCTCAAGGATTTGGATGCACGAGAAGAATTCCTCTCAATACAAGGCTAGGCTAGCAAGGTTGTTTGAAGGAAACTCAAGTATAAAAGGTGCAACAAAGCTCACATATGAACATATTGTAAGTATTATAAGACTTTACATTGTCTCCTTGTTGTTCAAACACCTTAACCAGAAAATATCTAGACTCTAGAGGAACCAATCATGCAAACCAAATTTTAACAAGCTCTATGTAGTTATTCATTAATGGGTGCAAGGTACATGATGCAAGAGCTTAAACATGATCTATATGAGCACAACAATTGCCAAGTATCACATTATTCAAGACATTATACCAATTACCACATGCGGCATTTTCCGTTTCCAACCATATAACAATGAATGAAGTAGTCCAACCTTCGCAATGAACATTAAAGATAAAGCTAAGAACAAATGTGTTCATAAGAAACAGCGGAGCGTGTCTCTCTCCCAAATAAGGAATGCTAGGATCCGAATTTATTCAAACAAAAACAAAAATAAAAACAAACAGACGCTCCAAGTAAAGCACATAAGATGTGACGGAATAAAAATATAGTTTCACTAGAGGTGACCTGATAAGTTGTCGATGAAGAAGGGATGCCTTGGGCATCCCCAAGCTTAGACGCTTGGGTCTTCTTAAAATATGCAGGGATGAACCACGGGGGCATCCCCAAGCTTAGACTTTTCACTCTTCTTGATCATATTGTATCATCCTCCTCTCTTGACCCTTGAAAACTTCCTCCACACCAAACTCAAAACAAACTCATTAGAGGGTTAGTGCATAATTGAAAATTCATATATTCAGAGGTGACATAATCATTCTTAACACTTCTGGACATTGCACAAAGCTACTGAAAGTTAATGGAACAAAGAAATCCATCAAACATAGCAAAACAGGCAATGCGAAATAAAAGGCAGAATCTGTCAAAACAGAACAGTCCGTAAAGACGAATTTTTTAGAGGCACCAGACTTGCTCAGATGAAAATGCCCAAATTGAATGAAAGTTGCGTACATATCTGAGGATCACGCACGTAAATTGGCAGATTTTTCTGAGTTACCTACAGAGAACCATGCACAAATTCGTGACAGCAAGAAATCTGTTTCTGCGCAGTAATCCAAATCTAGTATTGACTTTACTATCAAAGACTTACTTGGCACAACAATGCAATAAAATAAAGATAAGGAGAGGTTGCTACAGTAGTAACAACTTCCAAGACTCAAATATAAAACAAAAGTGCTGTAGTAAAATAATGGGTTGTCTCCCATAAGCGCTTTTCTTTAACGCCTTTCAGCTAGGCGCAGAAAGTGTGTATCAAGTATTATCAAGAGATGAAACATCGACATCATAATTTGTTCTAATAATAGAATCATAAGGTAACTTCATCCTCTTTCTAGGGAAGTGTTCCATACCTTTCTTGAGAGGAAATTGATATTTAATATTACCTTCCTTCATATCAATGGTAGCACCAACAGTTCGAAGAAAAGGTCTTCCCAATATAATGGGACAAGATGCATTGCATTCAATATCCAAGACAACAAAATCAACGGGGACAAGGTTATTGTTAACCATAATATGAACATTATCAATCCTCCCCAAAGGTTTCTTTATAGCATTATCAGCAAGATTAACATCCAAATAACAATTTTTCAATGGTGGCAAGTCAAGCATATCATAGATTTTCTTAGGCATAACAGAAATACTTGCACCAAGATCACATAAAGCATTACAATCAAAATCATTGACCCTCATCTTAATGATGGGCTCCCAACCATCTTCTAACTTCCTAGGAATAGAGGTTTCAAGTTTTAGTTTCTCTTCTCTAGCTTTTATAAGAGCATTTGTAATATGTTTTGTAAAGGCCAAATTTATAGCACTAGCATTGGGACTTTTAGCAAGTTTTTGTAAGAACTTTATAACTTCAGAGATGTGAAAATCATCAAAATCTAAACCATTATGATCTACAGCAATGGGATCATTGTCCCCAACATTTTGAAAAATTTCAGCAGTTTTATCACAAGCAGTTTCAGCAGTTTTAGCAGTTTCAGGTAATTTTACACGCTTTGCACTAGGAGTAAAAACATTGCCAACACCAATTATTTTACCATTGATAGTAGGAGGTGTAGCAACATGTGAAGCATTATCATTACTAGTGGTGGTAATAGTCCAAACTTTAGCTACATTATTCTCTTTAGCTAGTTTTTCATTTTCTTCTCTTTCCCACCTAGCATGCAATTCAGCCATCAATCTAATATTCTCATTAATTCGAACTTGGATGGCATTTGCTGTAGTAACAATTTTATTTTCATTATCCTTATTAGGCATAACTTTCAACTTTAAAATATCAACATCAGAGGCAAGTCTATCAACCTTAGAGGCAAGAATATCAATTTTATCAAGCTTTTCTTCAACAGATTTGTTAAAAGCAGTTTGTGTACTAATAAATTCTTTAAGCATGGCTTCAAGACCAGGGGGTACACTCCTATTATTGTTGTAAGAATTCCCATAAGAATTACCATAAGAATTACCATTAGCAGAAGGATATGGCCTATAGTTGTTACCAGAATTATTTCTATAAGCATTGTTGTTGAAATTATTACTTTTAATGAAGTTCACATCAACATGTTCTTCTTGGGCAACCAATGAAGCTAAAGGAACATTATTAGGATCAACATTAGATCTACCATTCATAAGCATAGACATAATAGCATCAATCTTATCACTCAAGGAGGAGGTTTCTTCAACAGAATTTACCTTCTTACCTTGTGGAGCTCTTTCCGTGTGCCATTCAGAGTAATTTATCATCATATTATCAAGAAGCTTTGTTGCCGCCCCCAAAGTGATGGACATAAAGGTACCTCCAGCAGCTGAATCCAATAGGTTCCGCGAAGAAAAATTCAGTCCTGCATAAAAGGTTTGGATGATCATCCAAGTAGTTAGTCCATGGGTTGGGCAATTCTTTACCAAAGATTTCATTCTCTCCCATGCTTGAGCAACATGTTCATTATCTAATTGCTTGAAATTCATTATGCTACTTCTCAAAGATATAATTTTAGCGGGAGGATAATATCTACCAATAAAAGCATCCTTACATTTAGTCCATGAATCAATACTATTTCTAGGCAAAGATAGCAACCAATCTTTAGCTCTTCCTCTTAAGGAGAAAGGAAACAATTTTAATTTTATAATGTCACCATCTACATCCTTATACTTTTGCATTTCACATAGTTCAACAAAATTATTAAGATGGGCAGCAACATCATCAGAACTAACACCAGAAAATTGATCTCTCATAACAAGATTTAGTAAAGCATGTTTAATTTCAAAGAATTCTGCTGTAGTAGCAGGTGGAGCAATAGGTGTGCATAAGAAATCATTATTATTTGTGCTAGTGAAGTCACACAACTTAGTATTCTCAATAGTACCCATTTTAGCAGTAGTAAATAAAGCAAACTAAATAAAGTAAATGCAAGTAACTAATTTTTTGTGTTTTCGATATAGAGAGCAAAACAGTAAATAAAGTAAAACTAGCAACTAAATTTTTTGTGTTTTTGATATAAGAGCAAACAAAGCCGTAAATAAAATAAAGTAAAGCAA
Organism: Lolium perenne; assembly: GCF_019359855.2. Classification (NCBI taxonomy): domain Eukaryota; kingdom Viridiplantae; phylum Streptophyta; class Magnoliopsida; order Poales; family Poaceae; genus Lolium; species Lolium perenne. Next base: position 38,647,369 of record NC_067246.2, on the reverse strand, counting down.
GACAAAAACAAAGTAAAGAGATTGGAAGTGGGAGACTCCCCTTGCAGCGTGTCTTGATCTCCCCGGCAACGGTGCCAGAAATTTGCTTGATGGCGCGTGAGACACACGTCCGTTGGGAACCCCAAGAGGAAGGTGTGATGCGTACAGCAGCAAGTTTCCCTCAGAAAGAAACCAAGGTTTATCGAACCAGTAGGAGCCAAGAAGCACGTTGAAGGTTGATGGCGGCGGAGTGTAGTGCGGCGCAACACCAGGGATTCCGGCGCCAACGTGGAACCTGCACAACACAATCAAAGTACTTTGCCCCAACGTAACAGTGAGGTTGTCAATCTCACCGGCTTGCTGTAAACAAAGGATTAGATGTATAGTGTGGAAGATGATGTTTGTTTGCGAAGAACAGTAAAGAACAATTGCAGTAGATTGTATTTCAGATGTAAAAATTGGACCGGGGTCCACAGTTCACTAGTGGTGTCTCTCCCATAAGATAAATAGCATGTTGGGTGAACGAATTACAGTTGGGCAATTGACAAATAAAGAAGGCATAATAATGCACATACATATATCATGATGAGTACTATGAGATTTAATCAGGGCATTACGACAAAGTACATAGACCGCTATCCAGCATGCATCTATGCCTAAATAGTCCACTTTCAGGTTATCATCAGAACCCCTTCCGGTATTAAGTTGCAAGCAACAGATTGCATTAAGTATGGTGCGTAATGTAATCAACACAAATATTTTTAGACAAAGCATCGATGTTTTATCCCTAGTAGCAACAGCACATCCACAACCTTAGAACTTTCTGTCACAGTCCCAGATTTAATGGAGGCATGAACCCACTATCGAGCATAAATACCCCCTCTTGGAGTCACAAGTATCAACTTGGCCAGAGCCTCTACTAGCAACGGAGAGCATGCAAGAACATAAACAACATATATGATAGATTGATAATCAACTTGACATAGTATTCAATATTCATCGGATCCCAACAAACACAACATGTAGCATTACAAATAGATGATCTTGATCATGATAGGCAGCTCACAAGATCTAACATGATAGCACAATGAGGAGAAGACAACCATCTAGCTAGTGCTATGGACCCATAGTCCAAAGATGAACTACTCACACATCAATCCGGAGGCGATCATGGTGATGAAGAGTCCTCCGGGAGAGGATTCCCCTCTCCGGCAGGGTGCCGGAGGCGATCTCCCGAATCCCCCGAGATGGGATTGGCGGCGGCGGCGCCTTAGTATGTTTTCTCGTATCGTGGCTCTCGGTACTGGGGTATTCGCGACGAAGGCTATATGTAGGCGGAAGGGTAGGTCAGGGGCGTCAGGGGGGCCCCACATGCTAGGGCCGCGCGGGCCCCCCTTGGGCCGCGCCGCCCTAGTGTGGCGGCGCCCCGTGGCCCCACTTCCTTTATCCCTCGGTCTTCTGGAAGCTTCGTGGAAAAATAGGCCCCTGGGCGTTGATTTCGTCCAATTCCGAGAATATTTCCTTTGTAGGATTTCTGAAACCAAAAACAGCAGAAAACAGCAACTGGCTCTTCGGCATCTCGTCAATAGGTTAGTGCCGGAAAATGCATAATAATGACATATAATGTGTATAAAACATGTGAGTATCATCATAAAAGTAGCATGGAACATAAGAAATTATAGATACGTTTGAGACGTATCAATAGGCAGCTCACAAGATCTAAACATGATAGCACAAGAGGAGAAGAAAACCATCTAGCTACTGCTATGGACCCATAGTCCAAGGATGAACTACTCACGCTTCAATCCGGAGGCGGGCATGATGATGTAGAGTCCTCCGGTGATGATTCCCCTCTCCGGCAGGGTGTCGGAGGCGATCTCCTGAATCCCCCGAGATGGGATTGGCGGCGGCGGCGTCACAGTAACTTTTCTCGTATCGTGGCTCTCGGTACTAGGGTTTTCGCGACGGAGAGAATATATAGGCGAAGGGGCAGAGTCGGGGGACGCTCGAGGGGCCCTCCCCATACGGCGGCGCACCCAGGGGTGGGGCCGCCCCCCCTAGGGTGTGGCCGCCTCGTCACCCCTCTTCGTCTCCTCTTCGGACTTCTGGAAGGCTTCGTGCAAAATAAGACCGTGGGCTTTTGTTTCATCCAATTCCAAGAATATTTCCTGTGTAGGATTTCTGAAACCAAAAACAGCAGAAAACAGGAACTGGCGCTTCGGCATCTTGTTAATAGGTTAGTGCCGGAAAATGCATCAAAATGATGTAAAGTGTATATAAAACATGTGAGTATTGTCATATAACTAGCATGGAACATAAGAAATTATAGATACGTTTGAGACGTATCAAGCATCCCCAAGCTTAGTTCCTACTCGCCCTCGAGTAGGTAAACGATAACAAGGATAATTTCTGAAGTGACATGCTACTATCATAATCTTGATCAATACTATTGTAAAGCATATGAAGTGAATGAAGTGATTCGAAGAAATGGTAAAGATAATGACTAAACAACTGAATCATATAGCAAAGACTTTTCATGAATAGTACTTCCAAGACAAGCATCAATAAGTCTTGCATAAGAGTTAACTCATAAAGCAATAGATTCTTAATAGAAGGTTTTGAAGCAACACAAAGGATGATTAAGTTTCAGCAATTGCTTTCAACTTGTAACATGTATATCTCATGGATAGTTGTCAACATAAAGCAATATAACAAGTGCAATAGGTAAACATGTAAGAATCAATGCACACAGTTGACACAAGTGTTTGCTTCTAAGATAGAAAGAAGTAGGTAAACTGACTCAATATAAAGTAAAAAAGGCCCTTCGCAGAGGGAAGCATGGATTACTCATGTGCTAGAGCTTTTTATTTTGAAAACATGGAAACAATTTTGTCAACGGTAGTAATAATTCATATGTGTTATGCATAAAACCTCCTATAAGTTGCAAGCCTCATGCATCGAATACCAATAGTGCTCGCACCTTGTCCTAATTAGCTCGGATTTCCATGGATTATCATTGCATTACATATGTTTCAACCAAGTGTCACAAAGGGGTACCTCCATGCCACCTGTACAAAGGTCCAAGGAGATAGATCGCATTTGATTTCTCAGTTTTGATAGATCTCAACTTGAAAACATCCATACCGGGACAACATAGAAAACAGATAATGGACTCCTCTTTAATGCTTAAGCATTCAACAACAGATAATATTCTCATAAGAGATTGAGGATTAATGTCCAAGCTGAAACTTCCACCATGATACATGGCTTTGGTTGGCGGCCCAATGTTCTTCTCTAACAATATGCATACTCAAACCATTTAATCATGATAAATCACCCTTACTTCAGACAAGACGAACATGCATAGCAACTCACATGATATTCAACAAAGGTGTAAAAAGTTGATGGCATCCCCAGAAACATGGTTACCGCTCAACAAGCAACTTATAAGAAATAAGATACATAAGCGACATATTCAATACCACAATAGTTTTTAAGCTATTTTCCCATGAGCTATGTATTGCAACGACAAGGAATGAAATATTAAAGGTAGCACACAAGCAATTTACTTTGGAATGGCAGAGAAATACCACATATAGGTAGTTATGGTGGACACAAATGGCATGAGTTTTGGCTCAATGTTTTTGGATGCACGAGAAGCATTTCCTCTCAGTACAAGGCTTTGGCTAGCAAGGTTGTTTGAAGCAAACACAAGTATGAACCGGTACAGCAAAACTTACATAAGAACATATTGCAAGCATTATAAGACTCTACACTGTCTCCTTGTTGCTCAAACACTTTACCAGAAAATATCTAGACTGTAGAGAGATCAATCATGCAATCCAAATTTCAACAAGCTCTACGGTAGTTCTCCACTAATAGGTTTAAACTACATGATGCAAAAGCTTAAACATGATCTATGAGAGCTCAAAACAATTGCCAAGTATCAAATTATTCAAGACCATATACCATTTACCACATGAAGCATTTTCTGTTTCCAACCAAATAGCAATCAACGAAGCGGTTTTCAACTTTGCCATGAACATTAAAGTAAAGCTAAGAACACCAGTGTTCATATGAAAAAGCGAAGCGTGTCTTTCTCCAACACAAGGAATGCTAGGATCCGATTTTATTCAAACAAAAACAAAAACAAACAGATGCTCCAAGTAAAGCACATAAGATGTGACGGAATAAAAATATAGTTTCACTAGAGGTGACCTGATAAGTTGTCGATGAAGAAGGGGATGCCTTGGGCATCCCCAAGCTTAGATGCTCGAGTCTTCTTGAAATATGCAGGGATGAACCACGGGGGCATCCCCAGGCTTAGACTTTTCACTCTTCTTGATCATATTATATCATCCTCCTCTCTTGACCCTTGAAAACTTCCTCCACACCAAACTCAAAACAAACTCATTAGAGGGTTAGTGCATAATCAAAAATTCACATGTTCAGAGAGGACACAGTCATTCTTAACACTTCTGGACATTACCCAAAGCTACTGAAAGTTAATGGAACAAAGAAATCCACTCAACACAGTAAAAGAGGCAATGCGAAATAAAAGGCAGAATCTGTCAAAACAGAACAGTCCGTGAAGACGAATTTTTTCGAGGCACTTAACAGGCTCAGATGAAAAAGCTCAAATTGAATGAAAGTTGCGTACATATCTGAGGATCACGCATGAATTTTTTCAGCATTTTACGAGTTTCTTACAGAGAGATCTACTCAAATTCGTGATAGGTAAAAATCTGTTTCTGCGCAGGAATCCAAATCTAGTATCAACTTTACTATCAAAGACTTTACTTGGCACAACAATATGATAAGGAGAGGTTGCTACAGTAGTAACAACTTCCAAGACACAACAAAACAGTAGTAAAATAAATAAAACAACATGGGTTATCTCCCAAGAAGTGTTTTTCTTTAACGCCTTTCAGCTAGGCGCGGAAAGTGCAAATCAAGTATTATCAAGAGAAGAAGCATCAACATCATAATTTGTTCTAATAATAGAATCAAAAGGCAACTTCATTCTTTTTCTAGGGAAGTGTTCCATACCTTTCTTGAGAGGAAATTGATATTTAATATTTCCTTCCTTCATATCAATAATAGCACCAACAGTTCGAAGAAAGGGTCTTCCCAAAATAATAGGACAAGATGCATTGCATTCAATATCCAAGACAACAAAATCCACGGGGACAAGGTTATTGTTAACCGTAATGTGAACATTATCAATCCTCCCCAAAGGTTTCTTTATAGAATTATCAGCAAGATTAACATCCAAATAACAATTTTTCAATGGTGGCAAGTCAAGCATATCATAGAGTTTCTTAGGCATAACAGAAATACTTGCACCAAGATCACATAAAGCATTACAATCAAAATCATTGACTTTCATCTTAATGATGGGTTCCCAACCATCTTCTAACTTCCTAGGAATAGAAGTTTCAAGTTTTAATTTCTCTTCTCTAGCTTTAATGAGAGCATTTGTAATATGTTTTGTAAAGGCTAAATTTATAGCACTAGCATTAGGACTTCTAGCAAGTTTTTGTAAGAACTTAATAACTTCAGAGATATGACAACTATCAAAATCTAAACCATTATGATCTACAACATTCTGAAAAATTTCAGCACTTTTATCACAAACAGTTTTAGCAGTTTCAGGCTATTTTGCACGCTTTGTACTAGGAGTAGAAACATTGCCAACACCAATTATTTTACCATTGATAGTAGGAGGTTTAGCAACATGTGAAGCATCAACATTACTAGTGGTGGTAATAGTCCAAACTTTAGCTACATTATTCTCTTTAGCAAGTTTTTCTTCTCTTTCGCACCTAGCATGCAATTCAGCCATCAATCTAATATTGTCATTAATTCGAACTTGGATAGAGTTTGCTGTAGCAAATGACTTAATATCTTTATCTTCATTAGGCATAACTTTCAATTTTAAAAGATCAACATCGGAAAGCGAGACTATCAACCTTAGAAGCAAGAACATCAATTTTACCAAGCTTTTCTTCAACAGATTTATTAAAAGCAGTTTGTGTACTAATAAATTCTTTAAGCATGACTTCAAGACCAGAGGGTACACTCCTACTATTGTTGTAAGAATTACCATAACCATTACCATTATTAGAAGGATATGGCCTATAGTTGTTACCAAAATTATTCCTATAAGCATTGTTGTTGAAATTATTATTTTTAATGAAGTTCACATCAACATGCTCTTCTTGAGCAACCAATGAAGCTAAAGGAACGTTATTAGGATCAACATTAGATCTACCATTAACAAGCATAGACATAATAACCTCAATCTTATCACTCAAGGAGGAGGTTTCTTCAACAGAATTTACCTTCTTACCTTGCGGAGTCCTTTCGGTGTGCCATTCAAAGTAATTGATCATCATATCATCAAGAAGCTTTGTTGCAGCACCCAAACTGATGGACATAAAAGTACCTCCAGCAGCTGAATCCAATAGGTTCCTTGAAGAAAAATTTAATCCTGCATAGAAGGTTTGGATGATCATCCAAGTAGTTAGTCCATGGGTAGGGCAATTCTTTACCAAATATTTCATTCTTTCCCACGCTTGGGCAACATGTTCATTATCCAATTGTTTAAAATTCATAATGCTACTTCTCAAAGATATAATTTTAGCAGGAGGATAATATCTACCAATGAAAGCATCTTTACATTTTGTCCATGAATCAATACTATTCTTAGGCAAGGATAGCAACCAATCTTTAGCTTTTCCTCTTAAGGAGAAAGGAAACAATTTTAGTTTTATAATATCCCCATCTACATCCTTATAATTTTGCATTTCACAAAGTTCAACAAAATTATTAAGATGGGCAGCAGCATCATCAGTACTAACACCATAAAATTGCTCTCTCATAACAAGATTTAGTAAAGCAGATTAATTTCAGAAAATTCTGCTGTAGTAGCAGGTGGCGCAATAGGAGTGCATATAAAATCATTATTATTGGTGCTAGTGAAATCACACAACTTAGTGTTCTCAGGAGTATTCATTTTAATAGTAATAAAAACAAGTAAAGCAAACTAAATTAAGTAAAGTAAAACAAGTAACTATTTTTTTTTGTGTTTTTGATATAAAGAAAGCAAACAGAACAGAAAATAAAATAAAGTAAAGCAAGACAATAAACAAAGTAAAGAGATTGGATGTGAGAGACTCCCCTTGTAGCGTGTCTTGATCTCCCCGGCAACGGCGCCAGAAAACAGTCTTGATGGCGCGTGTTGCACACGTCCGTTGGGAACCCCAAGAGGAAGGTGTGATGCGCACAACAGTAAGTTTTCCCTCAGAAAGAAACCAAGGTTATCGAACCAGTAGGAGATGAAGGCCACATGAAGGTTGTTGGTGGAGTGTAGTGCGGTGCAACACCAGGGATTCTGGCGCCAACGTGGAACCTGCACAACACAATCACAATACTTTGCCCCAACTTAACAGTGAGGTTGTCAATCTCACCGGCTTGCTGTAAACAAAGGATTAAACGTATGGTGTGGAGAATGATGTTTGTTTGCGAAGAACAACAGAGAACAGAGATTGCAGTAGATTGTATTTCAGATGTAAAAGAATGGACCGGGGTCTACAGTTCACTAGTGGTGTCTCTCCAATAAGATAAATAGCATGTTGGGTGAACAAATTACAGTTGAGCAATTGACAAATAGAGATGCACATACATATCATGATGACTACTATGAGATTTACTTAGGGCATTACGACAAAGAATATAGACCGCTATCCAGCATGCATCTATGCCTAAAAAGTCCACCTTTGGGTTAGCATCCGCACCCCTTCCAGTATTAAGTTGCAAACAACAGACAATTGCATTAAGTACTGTGCGTAATGTAATCAACACAAATATCCTTAGACAAAGCATAGATGTTTTATCCCTAGTGGCAACATCACATCCACAACTTTAGAACTTTCTGTCACTGTCCCAGATTCAATGGAGGCATGAACCCAATATCGAGCATAAATACTCCCTCTTGGAGTTACAAGTATCAACTTGGCCAGAGCCTCTACTAGCAACGGAGAGCATGCAAGATCATAAACAACACATATATGATAGATCAATAATCAACTTGACATAGTATTCAATATTCATTGGATCCCAACAAACACAACATGTAGCATTACAAATAGACGATCTTGATCATGATAGGCAGCTCACAAGATCTAAACATGATAGCACAAGAGGAGAAGACAACCATCTAGCTACTGCTATGGACCCATAGTCCAAGGATGAACTACTCACGCATCAATCCGGAGGCGGGCATGATGATGTAGAGTCCTCCGGTGATGATTCCCCTCTCCGGCAGGGTGCCGGAGGCGATCTCCTGAATCCCTCGAGATGGGATTGGCAGCGGCGGCGTCATAGTAACTTTTCTTGTATCGTGGCTCTCGGTACTAGGGTTTTAGCGACGGAGAGAATATATAGGCGAAGGGGCAGAGTCGGGGGACGCTCGAGGGGCCCACCCCATAGGGCGGCGCGCCTAGGGGTGGGGCCGCGCCCCCCTAGGGTGTGGCTGCGTCATCGCCCCTCTTCGTCTCCTCTTCGGACTTCTGGAAGGCTCCGTGCAAAATAAGACCGTGGGCTTTTGTTTTGTCCAATTCTGAGAATATTTCCTGTGTAGGATTTCTGAAACCAAAAATGTTAGAAACAGAACTGCGCTTCGGCATCTTGTTAATAGGTTAGTGCCGGAAAATGCATCAAAATGATGTAAAGTGTATATAAAACATGTGAGTATTGTCATATAACTAGCATGGAACATAAGAAATTATAGATACGTTTGAGACGTATCAGCCGTTTTTCGGGGGCCAGATTTTTGCAAATATCCGGCCCCGGATAATCCGGCCTAAGCCTACCCAAACGGTCATATTTCGATGGGAGGGGGTATTTAAGCCCCCCTCTTCCTCCTTGGGCTGTTACCTCTTCCCCTTTGTGCTCTCCACCATTGTTGACCTTGAGAGCTTCCCCTTTCCCTCTACTCCTCCTATGATTCTTGAATCTTTTTGAGGGAAAATGAAGAGGAGATCTAGATCTACATTCCTACCAATCAAATCCCTCTCTTTGTGAGGGGAATCCACTAGATCTAGATCTTGGAGAAATTTGGTGTTCCTCCTCTTATTTGTTCTTCCTCTCTTATTTCCCCAATAGCTTTTGTAGCTTTGTTGGAATTTGAGAGAGAAGGACTTGAGCATCTTTGTGGTGTTCTTGCCATTGCATTTGGTGCATCAGTTTGAGTTCTCCACGGTGATTCGTGGAAGTGAAAGCAAGAAAGTTGTTACTCTTGGGTTCTTGGAACCGTAGACGGATTTGAGGCCTTTGTTGCGATTTGTTGGGAGCCTCCAATTAAGTTGTGGATGCGTGCCTCAAGCTTTATGTAAGGCCCGGTTTCCACCTCGAAGGAAATCCCTTAGTGGAACCGTGACCTAGACCTTTGTGGCGAGGGTCACCGGAGAATAAGGTGAGGCGCCTTTGTGGCGTTCGGTGTGTAGTGTGAGTACCACATCTTGGGGTGAGGCCTTTGTGGCGTTGGTGTACATCGAGCAACCACACCTCAAGGTGAGCCTCTTGTGGCGTTCGGGAGCACTAAGCCACCGCACCTCTCCAACGGAGATTAGCACTCGTAAGAGTGTGAACTTCGGGATAAATCATCGTCTCCCGCGTGCCTCGGTTATCTCTATACCCGAGCTCTTTACTTATGCACTTTACCTTGTGATAGCCATCGTGCTTGAAGTTATATATCTTGCTATCACCTAGTTGCTTATATTGCTTAGCATAAATTGTTGGTGCACATAGGTGAACCATAGTATATAGGTTGTGGGCTTGACAAAGTAAACACTAGTTTTATTCCGCATTTGTTAAGCCCATCTCGTAAAAGTTTAAACCGCCTATTCACCCCCCTCTAGGCGACATCTGTGTCCTTTCAATTGGTATCAGAGCAAAGTCTCTCATTCTTAGGCTTCACCGCCTTGAGAGTAAAGATGTCGGTTAGGGGATTAGCGCACAATAACTTGTTTATATTTGATGGCACAAATTATGATCTATGGAAAATTTATGTGCTTAATATTTTGCGGGATATTCATGAACAAACCCTTGTACATCCTATACCGGCGCCAAAAATTGTCGACGTGTGTTGCCTCATCTGCGAAGTAGTCGTTGTGCAGCATGGTATGCCCCTCCATCCTCTGCCGGGGCTTCGACTTCTTTCTCCCCGGCTTTGATCCTCCGCGGCGGGGCCTCTTCCGCTTCTCCGCCTCCGCAACAATCATGTCCTGGAGGGACGCGATGATCAGCAAATGCTCCCGGATGTCATCGTCGAAGGCTTGCTCGTCCTCCAGCAGTCGGACAAGCATCTCGTCGTCGCTATCCATGTCTGAAGAAAAATTAATGGTTAAAATTGCGTTGCGGCAGACGAGGCAATGAACAGCGGCCAAACGCGCCTCCCTAACAAGTCGTCAAATACCTTGTGTGCGCATAGGTGGGGCGGATTTGACGTCGCGTTTTAGGACGCGCCGGCGAAGCGGCGGCGGCGAAAAGGCTGGCGAGAGAGCCAGCCGCGACGACGGTGCCGACTCTCAAAAGAGATCAACCGTTGAAACGGCTAGCGGCGGCGGAGAGGTGGGAGGCGCGGGAGGGAAGGCGCGACGAGAAATAAAAGGCGCGAACCAACGGTTATGGAAATAGTCGCCTACAAGTGGGAGCCCGCGTCGCTTTTCGTTGTGTCCGGCGTGCCCGGAGCGTCCCCTGTCTAGCGGGGATGGGCTCGGGAGCCAAACACCATATTGGGCTGCGCCGGACAAAAAAAAGGCTTTGGGGCACGCAGATGGGAACGTTTTTTTATCGCACCCCAAATCCATTTGGAGGACGCTTTAGGGGATGCGGCTGAAGATGCTCTAATTATTATATATAAAGGACAGCTGATTTCAAGCCCTTTCCTTAATTTCGCCACTGTTCATGGCTTGATTTTCGTTCTCCCTGTCCATACATACCATGACACGTATCCTGTTTGCCGATCTCCTTCTCATGTGCTGGTAATCGCTTTTTTTTCAAAGATTTTGGTGACCGGCTACCGGTATGTGCAGGTTTGGTGATCTATATGGTGGAGATCTCCGGTCTCCCGTAATTTTTGGCCACGAAAATCTCGAACATTCGGTCAAAGCGGTAGTCGTAGGTGAATAAAGCGGTGGCAATTAATCTGCACAACCGTTTTGCCCTCACTCCCTATTTTTCTCTCTCATCTGTTCTCTTCCTCCCATTACCGCCGGCCATATCCTCCTGCTAGGTCCGGCGACCCGTACCGCCATTCTGCCTACCGAGGCAGCTATCAGGTGCACGCCTTCCTCTCTCTCTCCCAAGGAAGCTGATGGTTTGGAGGAGAAGCTCAGCAGGCCTGCTCTCTTTTCTTATAGGACTTCTTCCCCAATTCCAGGGCAAGCGGCAATACCGGCGTCTGGCCCTGGACGCGTCCTGGCTCCGTCGCGACCGGAAGCGGCCGCGTCAACGGGATGCGGTGCAGGATCGTGAAGGAAAAAATCCGCTGGGTCGTTCTACGTTCTCCTATCCCCTTCCTTATTTTGCGTCTAATCTTATCTTCTTTCTACAGCGATGGTGGCGGCTGCCGGCGGAGGATTCAAGGTAGCGGGGGAGGACATGCATCCGTCGAGGAAAAAAAGGTCAGCGGCTATTGCAGGGATGTCTTATCCTCTCCTCTTTCTCTCTCATGTGGGTGACCTCCATTCCTTTTTGTAGAGGCAACGTCTGAACCAGGGGAGGAGAATAGCAGAAGAACGTGACTAGGAATCGGAGTGGCTGCACGCCGGCGAGCAGCAGAATGATAGACTATGGTTCGTTCTCCTGTTACTCCTATCCATCTCTCTCTCTTGCTTTTCAGCGCCCGTGGGTCCTGCTACATGCTTCATCATCTCCTCCTTTCTTTCTGTAGCACCGGCTCTGTACACTTCTTCTTCCCAGTATGAGGAGGACGACCTGGAGCCTACCTTGCCTTGGATGTGTTCAGCTTTCAGATCATCAAACACTCTAAGGTTCCCATGTTCTTTTATTTTCTCATCCGGATACACGGTACAGGTTTTGCTGCAAATTGACAATGTGTGTCCAATATATTTTCTTTATTTCTTCATAGTTTCTTCTATGAATTGCAGATCAGATCCTCCTTAGTTTATAGTTTACCCTTTCATGATTTCATCCCATTTCCCTCCTACCACTAGCTACAGAAGGCAGAAGTCAACCCTATAAGAGTATACTGAGCTATGACGAGAAAATGGTGCTGCAATTGTTGGGCTAGCTTACCTCATGAATTGCTTTGGAATTTGATTGAATTGTTGAACTTTGACGGTGTGCTTTGGTTGGTTATTTTGCACCCTTTGATATAAATGCTGCTGTGACACAGACTTCAGATTCTACACTGAACGGTGATATGCTCTCAGTCCAACTAAGAAACTAATGCATTTCGTATTCATAAATTCAGGTGTTCTGCAGATTTAAGAGTAGTTTGGCTACATGGGACAGTGGGTTCACATTGTTGTAATTATTTCAGTTTGAGTATGCAGTTCCACTCACAGGCAAGCAGCCAAGAATCCGACTATTGTTCTGTTGGACGCACTTGGTTGCTTCCTCTCCATCAGCGTCATCCGTTTTAGAGGTCAGATACTCATTTTTTAGATTGGAGAAAGGCAAGAACCCAAACACATGAAAGCATAGAACCAATATGTGGATAACTCATTTGTGTAAGATTAATGGATTTCTGAGAAATCGGTTGTTGGTTTCTTGCTCTTTCTCATCTAACAATAATTTTCAGGTCACTGATCACAACTTTTTAAGTTAGTCACTCTGATTTGACACTGCGGCGGCGGTGTTGTTGAGAGAGCCTTGCTATGTAGGGAGGCATTATTTACCGTGGACTAAAGATGGTTGGTGGGATAAAGGAAAACACAAGTGATGCATTATCTATGGGGGCAGACATTCATCCTACATCATTGAGTTACTATGTAGGTCCCTCTATCTTGGACCAGTAAAGCGTATATGCTCTTATTTCGTTACTATATGGGTTTATGTTTCTTTTGAAGATAAGATGGACTAGGTACCTACCGTCTAACAGAAAGTTGCCATTTGAGTCGATCCATGTTTTCATGCAGATTTCAGAGCATGTATGCAGTGGAAGAAGAGCACATCCTTCGAATCTGATTTTGGGTAGCTTGATCTATCAAGAGAATAATAGAATGACAAGGTAATTGTCCGAATGTTTTTTCCATCTTTTTTGTGATACCTGGAGTTTCTCCAATATGACCATATGGTGTATGTTGTTGTTTATGGACCAGGAAACTGAAGTAGTGAGTCTATAGATGCTGAATTCACATCTATGCCTGCCTTTTGTTTTGCCGATTTGTCCGTGTCTCATTGGTCTCATGCAAATTTCCGTTTTCTTATTCTCTAGGTAACTGGACAGAAAATGCCCTTCTACAGTTCCCCGATCAACCCAAGAGCGTTAAACCGTTCTGACAGTGCCCCGTCCAGTTAAGATGCATCTACAATAGAGTATAATCGCAGAACTATAAAATTTATTCTGAAAAGAATGTTGTACTAACAATTTCAGTTCTGATGTGCTTTGGTCTATTTGGTGTGGTTGAGAAACGAATTCAACTTTCAGAAAATAAGCTGGACAAGCATTGATATAATCTGGAACAAGGTGGTGGCAGATGCTAGAAGATGACCGAGCATTGATATAATCTGGAACAAGGTGGTGGCAGATGCTAGAAGATGAGCGATGCTTGCAATCATTCTCACACTTCAGTGCTCGACATGAACCTGAACCTGCTACTGGTAGCAGAAACAATGTGCGAATTATTGTGAATTGTGCCTACATATGAACTATGCAAGTCTCATGAAGATGTTGGAGCGATCCCCTCTTATAAATTAACTTTTCAGCTGGTTTTTCTTAAATCTCATGTGTGTGTTTCGCTTGATGGGTCAGATTTAATATCATTTCTGTTTTTTTCTTGATGGTTGAGATTTAGATTTGTAACTGAATGTTGTGTGAGATCTATTCTGGTTACATATCAATGGAACCTGGGGCGACCTCTATTCTAGAAACACTGCTGGCGAAGACTTCAATTGCTGGTGTCATAACCATACAAATACATCTAAATTAAAAGAAACAGAGCATAAAAAGAGAGTACCTTCTGAATTGGTTTTTGATGTTGCATGTTTTGATCATCCACAGCTTATGGTTTTGTGGCGACATCACATCTGAGCAATCACACTGTTAGTCTGGACTCGATTTGGCCTGCTGGTGCCTGCCGGTGGTTGCCTAAGTCCAGCTCCTCTTCCTGCAGCTCCAGTGCCACCTTTTCTCTACTTTGGCCTCACAAGCAATATGATGTCTTGCTATTGCTCTCAACGACGCTGCTCCACGTCTCCCCGCCAGCAGTGCATGTGGCGACCGTCGCATGCGACGATGACCGGCACAGCGCGCTCTCCTTCGCCCTTGAGCACGTACATACTTGGCCCTTGAGCTCTGCACATCAATGATGAGGCTGAGCTTTGGCATAGTGAGCCTTACCGGCACCATGCGTGCACGCTTTCAGCCACCCAACTACATCCTGGTCATGGCCGCTGGCAAGCTAAGCTCATGACTGGGCACTCCCCACCGCAGCGGCGGCTCATGACTCAGACTCCGAGCACGTGCCCGGCCATTGCGCTTTGCGGGAGTCCCGTCTGCTTGGCCCGCCTCGCCAATGCCACCATGCTATCACTGCGATAGCAGATTTCGACGGCCACACCGACGTGGGTCGGATCTTAGAGAGGAGAACGGGGATAAGGATGGAAAGGCACCTAGACTAAGACAGATAGTGATGGCCTGATGGGTCGTGGTAGTGGCAACACTCGCCACATTCGGCCTCACGGGCTCACAGTATGTGCGTGACATGTGTAGGTGATATGGACTGGTGTAGGTGACATGTGTTACCCTATTTTTATCTCCCTATCACACTTGAATAATTCAATAAATATAGCTGACAATAAAATTAACCTCATCTTCATTTTCGTTATTCTATTAGTACTATCTTATTTACTGAACTTTCTAAAATATTGATTTACCCTTTTTACGAAGGGAAAATGTTCCTTCATAGATTTAATACAATCTTATTCTTCTTCCAACCTAATAGCTTGGAATATGCTAAAAAAACTCAATTGCTTCGAAAGCAAATTACCAAGATTCGTATGTAAAAGTTAGACATTCCTATTTGTAGGTCATTTAAGTAAAGAAATATTCATTTGTATTATGAAAAAAAAAACACTTAAGTTCGATAATCAGTTGTACAAATTGATTTACTTTACTCCATGTTCTGGTTTATTTTAAATAGCATATGCTCATGGGTTCTAATACACAACTTCACAACAGATAACATGAAATTGATAATTGTGTTTTGCCTAATAAGCTCAGATTTGCAATTTAAGTTCACAAGTTTGAGAGAATCATACGTGCAGTGGGCTACACAATCAACCTTTCTCTGTTCTCGATCTATCAAGCCCAATTTTGAAATTTTTAAGTCAAAATTATAGATATAGTTTGTTCGTTACATTCAACTCTTTTGTCCTCGCATGCCGTCGCATGTATAACTGCTTTGAATTTTCAAATCTATTTCACACCACTTATGATTTCTAAGGGCAAGTATAATATTTCATAAATATCTGCAACTATTAAGACACACAACCGAACTCAAGTACTTAGCACCTTCTGAAATAGTCGTAAAAAAAAGTAGCACCACGGGCGCGGCGTGCCGCCGCGCCAATGCGTCCTAGTACCATTAAAAACAACAACCGAAGCTCCCATGAAAGATCCCTGGCTATCCCTGCAAATGACCCCGACCGCTTCTCGGTTCTACGTTTTGGTCGTAGTTCAATTTTGCTACACCATCTGGAGGATGCAACCAACGCCTTCTAGTCCCACTTGGTACTCTATCAGAGCTGTGAAAGCTATACCCGGGAACCAGATTATAAACACGTTCGACGTCTCTTAGTTAGGCCATGTGGTACAATACCTGATCATATTTGATTCCTAAAAAAGTTTAAATTTTTTAATATTTTTTTAATTTTTCTAATTATAGGGTTGTGTGACAGCCAGAGCTCCTTTGTATTTTCCCGTTCGATGTCTTTTTTTTTAGGTAAAAACTTATATTAAACCGAGCAAGCAAGCCGCCTCATTAAAAACCTTCCAGTCCCCTTCGGTACCCTGGTAAGGAAAAGAGTGCATAAAAAACTTGCTGCCCCACATCATAGTACAGTTACATCGAACAGGAGAGCAGGAAGGATAAAGCTAGGGGGATCGTCGACCCAATTAGAGCTAGATCTAGTAATAAAACTATCCCTAGCTAAATCATGAGCTACTGTATTTGTATCTCTCCTACAATGTGAAAAACCCACTGTCCCTATGCTTGCAGCTTGAGCTAAGATATCCGAGTATATAGCAGTAGCCTCATTCCACATGCGATTTTCACCTTTACAAATTTGGATAACCTCAATTGAATCTGACTCCGCTTCGACCGAGTTACACACCAATCGCCCTAGACTTAGTCTCGATCGAGAAGGCCGCGTCAACATTCAGTTTCAGATTGCTAGCACATGGTTTTAGCCAAACATGTTTCTTAACAGATGACTCTAGGGTCATAGCCTTTCCTGAATTTGATGTAATAGCCCTGATAGAATTAATACAGTGGCGGACTGGTGGTACATGATCTCCATGTGATTGGCGGCGACGAAGCCACCAAATATACCAGCATCCCACAGCCACCAATTCTTGTATTTTAAGTCCATTATAGCCAGACACAGCCACCTGAGGTGATTTAAGAATAAGCTTTAATGCATGTGACCCTGAACGCCCATCACTTGTTGCTCTGTCTATTAAATCCGTTATTCCAAGTCCTTCCCAAATCTGAGCAGCTCTCTGGCATTTAAATAACATGTGCATGATATCCTCCGCTTCCAGGTTACAAATCGGACAGAGATCAGACGTACCAATATGTCTTCGAAAAAGGATAGCTTTTAGGGGAATGATTCCGTGCATAATTCTCCAAGAGTGAATTTTTACCTTTGCAGGGACCGCTAATTTCCAAAGAATTCTCCATCTTGGATTGTTGAGGGAGGTACCCGTAATAAGAGAACGACATGTAACTGTTGGAGATATGCCCAAGAGGCAATAATAAAAGTGGTTATTATATATCTTTATGTTTATGATAAAAGTTTATATACCATGCTATAATTGTATTAACCGAAACATTGATACATGTGTGTTATGTAAACAACAATGAGTCCCTAGTAAGCCTCTTAACTAGCTTGTTGATTAATAGATGATTAGTTTCATAATCATGAACATTGAATGTTATTAATAACAAGGTTATATCATTATATGAATGATGTAATGGACACACCCAATTAAGCGTAGCATAAGATCACGTCATTAAGTTATTTGCTATAAGCTTTCGATACATAGTTACCTAGTCCTTTTGACCATGAGATCATGTAAATCACTTATACCGGAAAGGTACTTTGATTACATCAAACGCCACTGCGTAAATGGGTGGTTATAAAGGTGGGATTAAGTATCCGGAAAGTATGAGTTGAGGCATATGGATCAACAGTGGGATTTGTCCATTCCGATGACGGATAGATATACTCTGGGCCCTCTCGGTGGAATGTCGTCTAATGTCTTGCAAGCATATGAATAAGTTCATAAGAGACCACATACCACGGTACGAGTAAAGAGTACTTGTCAGGAGACGAGGTTGAACAAGGTATAGAGTGATACCGATGATCAAACCTCGGACAAGTAAAATATCGCGTGACAAAGGGAATTGGTATCGTATGTGAATGGTTCATTCGATCACTAAGTCATCGTTGAATATGTGGGAGCCATTATGGATCTCCAGATCCCTCTATTGGTTATTGGTCGGAGAGAAGTCTCAACCATGTCTACATAGTTCACGAACCGTAGGGTGACACACTTAAGGTTTGATGTCGTTTAAGTAGATATGGAATATGGAATGGAGTTCGAAGTTTTGTTCGAAGTCTCGGATAGGATCCAGGACATCACGAGGAGTTCCGGAATGGTCCGGAGAATAAGATTCATATATAGGAAGTCATTTTCTAGGTTTGAAAATGATCCGGTATTTTCTCTGGAAGGTTCTAGAAGGTTCTAGAAGAGTCCGAAAGAAATAAGGATGGAAGGTGGAGTCCCAGAGGGACTCCACCCACCTTGGCCGGCCAGCCTAAGGGAGGAGGAGTCCCAAGTGGACTCCCCACCATGGTGGCCGGCCACCCCACCAAAGAAAGGGGGGAGTCCCACTCCCCCTAGGTTTGGTCACATGGAAGGTTTTTGTTGGGGTCTTATTCGGACACTTTGACCTAAACCTTGGGGCTTCCACCTATATAAAGAGGGGAGGAGAGGGGCTGGCCGGCCACAACAACACCACCATGGCCGCACCCCTCAAGGCTGCCCTAGCCGGCGCCCCCTCTCCCAAATCCTAGCGGTTCCCTCCTACCTCTCTCTCCCGCATACGCTTAGGCGAAGCCCTGCCGGAGTTCTCCATCGACACCGCCACCACGCCGTCGTGCTGTCGGGATTCCAAGGAGGATCTACTACTTCCGCTGCCCGCTGGAACGGGGAGAAGGACGTCGTCATCAACGCCGAACGTGTGACCGAGTACGGAGGTGCTGCCCGATTGTGGCACCGTGATCAAGATCTTCTACGCGCTTTTGCAAGCGGCAAGTGATCGTCTACCGGAGCAATAAGAGCCTACTCTTATAGGCTTTGGAAATCTTCAAGGGTGAGTCTTGATCATCCCCTCGTTGCTCCCGTCTTCTAGATTGCATCTTGGCTTGGATTGCGTTCTCGCGGTAGGAAATTTTTTGTTTTCTATGCTACGTTATCCTACAGTGGTATCAGAGTCGTGTCTATGCATAGATGGTTGCACGAGTAGAACACAATTGTTTTGTGGGCGTTGATGCTTATGTTGTCTTTAGTTCGAGTACTTTGCATCTTTGTGGCATGGTGGGATGAAGCGGCTCGGGCAACTTTACATGATCGCGTTCATGAGACTTGCTCCACGTTCGACATGCAACTTGTATTGCATAAGTGGCTTTGCGGGTGTCTGTCTCTCCCACCATAGTGAAGATTCAATTTAATCTTTCTATTGACAACACTAGTATCACCGTTGTGGTTCATGTTCGTAGGTAGATTGGATCTTACTCGAAAACCCTACACCACGTAAAATATGCAAACCAAATTAGAGACGTCTAACTTGTTTTTGCAGGGTTTGGTGATGTGATATGGCCATGATGTGATGATGAATATGTATGAGATGATCATTATTGTATTGTGGCAACCGGCAGGAGCCTTATGGTTGTCTTTAAATTTCATGTTGAGTAGTATTTCAAAGTAGTTGTAATAGTTGCTACATGAGGTGAACAACCATGAAGACGGCGCCATGTACTTTGACGCTACGCCGACGATGATGGAGATCATGCCCGTTGATGATGGAGATCATGTCCGTGCTTTGGAGATGAAGATCGAAGGAGCAAAGACAAAAGGGCCATATCATATCACATATGAATTGCATGTGATGTTAATCCTTTATGCATCTTATTTTGCTTAGAACGCGGCGGTAGCATTATAAGATGATCCCTCACATTAATATCAAGATAATAAAGTGTTCTCCCCTCGTGTGCACTGTTGCCAAAGTTCGTCGTTTCAAAGCATCTCGTGATGATCAGATGTGATAGATTCAACGTTCATATACAACGGATGTAAGCCATGTTGCACACGCGGAATACTTGGGTTTGCTTGACGAGCCTAGCATGTACAGACATGGCCTCGGGACAACGGAAACCGAAAGGTTGAACACGAGTCATATGGATGATATGATCAACATGTTGATGCTCACCATTGAAGCTACATCATCTCACGTGATGATCGGTTTTGGTGTAGTGGATGTGGATCGTGTACCACTTAACAACTATGAGGGATGTTGTATTAAGTGGGAGTTCATTAGTAATTAGATTAAAACATGAACTAATTATCATAAACATAGTCTGAGTAGTATTTTGAATTAATTTTGTAGTATTGGCATCCGTATTCTACCATGCGCTAGTCTTGTAATTGAGATAGAAATCTTGTTAAAAATCGACAAGAAACTTTACGGACTGGTACCGTATTGTTAAAGAATCAAGAGATGATTAAGTCCTATTGCAAACTTTTAGTAAACCTCACATTGTTGATTCATAGAGCTATGGTTTCAATTAGTACCTAAAATTATCTTGTCTCCGTGAAACTTGAAGTTCAAATCTGTTTGAAAAGTAAGGAGCTGAAAATTTGGTTTTCAGAAATAATCAAGGTATGAGATATATGTGATATCTAAGACCTTATTGCAAGATGATAGAATATAATTTGGTGAGACTACATAAACTCATAAGTTTTATGGGAATGTACGAAGGTTGAAGACGCAAGGCGTCCTAATCCTCCAACTATTGGGGCACTAACGATATTCGCATATCCATGAAGTGATCATCCTTAGTATGCACCGTTGCTAAGACTCGTCGTTTCGAAGCATCATGTGATGATCGGGTGTTATAGATTCTACGTGTGCATACAACGGGTGCAAGCCAGATTTGCACATGCGAATACTGAGGTTAAACTTTACGAGCCTAGCATGTACTGACATGGTCTCGGAAAAGTCATCATGATATGATGGATAAAATTATGAGTGAAATTGTTCATCATATTAAAAAGTTACTAATAGTGAAATCTGAAACACTTGTCATATGATGATCAACTTCAAAGTAAGAACCTCAAGGTTATTGGTATTTGACCAACAAACCTAGAAGTTATTGAAGGTGAAGTGTTTTCTGAATAATGAGGAAAGCTAAAAGAGAAACTACAAAAGATATTTTGGCAAAAAGAAAAGAAAAGACTAGAAAGTCTAGCTCAGGTGTATATACATGATATACATGTTATGGTTGTATTCCTAATTTGGTCACACAATGAAATTCTTGGGTATTAGTACCACATTGGTTGGTATGAAGTGTCATACAAAACAACGCAATACAAGAATAAAATGACCTAAGTGACTAATAAGGAATATGGTAATAATGCACATCTGGAACATAATAAAGTGTTATTATGCTTGTCATTGGCATTCTACCTAGCCCTTATAATTTATAATAAAGAACTTAATAATTGTTATTTTGCTCTGGTCAAATAAAAACAATGAGTTATTCAAATTATGACATTACTCCATGTACGATGGATAAGTTATTATAAATCTTAATGGTGAAACACACATACATAACACTGACGCTAAAATGCCATAAGGCAAATGATTTGAATTCCACTTATTTGAGGAACCGCCATTTAGGTCATGTTAGAAAGGAACGCATGAAGGAACTCCATGCAAATGGATTTTTGGAGTCATCTGATTTTTTGAATCGTTTGACGCTTGCAAATCTTTTCTAAAAAAAAGAATGACTAAAATACCGTTCATAGGCCAAGAGTTGAACGAACAACTGACTTAGTGGAAACATACATGATGATGTATGAGGTTCACTGGGCATAGTTGTGTGCGGGAGATTCTTCTACTTCATGAAAACTTCCAACAATGAATTGAGTATATATGTGGATATATTCGATAAGGAAGAAGTTTGAAACATTTGAATGGATTCAAATAAATATCAGCATGAAGTGGAAATCATCGTAATAGAAAAGTCAAATATCTATGATTGGATCATAGTGAAAATATTTGAATTACGAGTTTTTAGCGAACATCTAAGAGAGTTATGAAGTTGTTCTACAACTCACGTTTCTTGGAGTATCATAGTGATGATGGAGTATCCGAGAGATGTATCTAAACCTTGTTGGATCAATGATGAGATAAAATATTGATGCCATTATATTTTTGTGGATTATGCTTTAGAGACTACCGCTTTTACACTAAATAGAGCATCATCATGATCCGTTGAAATGACACCATACGAGTTATGGCATGGGTATGAACCCTAATAGTCCTTTCTTAAATTTTGGTATGCATAGCATAAGGTGAACCAAAATCGGATGAATGTCTTTGTTGGTTATCCCAAAGAATTAATTGGGAATTCTTCCCACTATGAAGTAAAATACAAAAGTGTTTGTTCATGTTACTTGCTTATTTCCAAGAAATTGTTTTCTAGCGAAGTATTTGAGTGGGAGGACAATAGAACTTGATAAGGTTTATGAACCTAAGCATAATGATCAGAGTAGCGCAGCATCGGAAATTGATTCCGGAAGCGGCCACGACAATCATGGCTTCCATGACTACAAAGTGTTTTAGCCATGGAGATCGAAGTACTTATTGAACCTTGTAGGTATGGTTTACTTTGTGATCAAATAAATGATTTGTGAATAAAGGATTGATTTTGAACAATGATAAACCAACTACAAACAAAAGAAGTTATGATGGGCCCTGACTCCGTTAAAATGGCTATACGCCATGAAATCCAAGATAGATGAATACTTTTTGAAAGTAAATGGATCTATAAAATTGATGGACTTGGATGGAATATCCTTGAATAAGCTCGACTTGTCGAAAAGTTGTTTACGATAAAGTTCAAAGAGTTGACTACGATAAGATTAGATCTTCCGTAGAAATACTTATAGTCTATGTGGATTATTCTAGTAATCACTACATATTTCTTTTATGAGATATGTTAGTAGGATGGCAAAATATATTACTTAACAGAAGTGTGTATTAAAGGTGTATACAAGATACAACCAAGAGTTTTGCTAGTCCGTAGAATACTAGATAGGAATACAAATTTCAATTGGATGAAGTGAGTATTGCGGAGTTGGAATCTTCACCGGATGAAATGATCAAAGAGTTATGATTTCATCAGAGACGATGAAGAGGCTTGCATTTGCAAGAAATTAAGTGGGAGCGCTGAGACATATTTGTAATACTTTACGTAGATGACATATCGTTGATTATAAATCATGTAATTATATAATTGATTAAAAGGTTTCACTGAGAATTAAACTTCAATGAAAGAATATGGACTGAAACATATTTAGTGTCAAGATCTATGAAGATAGATTGAAACACATAATAAGTTTAAGTCAAAGTACATAGAAAGGATATTGAAGTAGTTCAATATAGAAATATTAAGGAAATGTTCTTGTCATGTGAAGTTTTAACAAGACTTGAGTGTATCTGACACTCAATGAGTAAAAACACATGAGTGATTATGAATCACGAATAATATGTACACAATCAGATGTCCTGTGCTCTAAAATGTTAGGAGCATATACCAGAATGATTCATGTGATAATCATTGGACAAACAGTAAGAAAATCCCTGTGTGCTTTAGAAGAACCAAGGATACATATATAGTTTTATATAAGGCAATGACAAACAAATCGTTGTAAGGTGTTGCACCGATATTGGTTTGGTCACATATATAAATAAATTTCAATCTCAATTAGGCTAAGTGTTATTTAAAAGGTAGCACAATACTAGATTTAGAAGAGTTCTAAAATATTGTGACGGATTCTACAAAAGTAGGCAGAGTATATCATTGTTTTGACAATCATTGAGGATGTTAAGTCAAGAAGTTCTTTGTGAACTTGGTGTAGTTCCGATAGTGTCAGAACTTTGAAGCTATATTGTGTATGCCAATATTAGTGACATATTTCAGACCGCGGAATTAAGGTTCCACCAGAAGACCAAACATATTTGATGCCGACTCATTTGGAAAATGAGTGATGCGTAAAGACGCAAATGAATTGCAAAATACATACGTTTCTGAGTGTGTCAGAACCGTTGACTAAAGCTCTCCCTAGGGCAAAGTATGACCAACACCAGAATGCCATGGGTGTTAGGTACCTTACAATGTAATCTAGATTATTGACTCTAGTGCAAGTGGGAGACTGTTGGAGATATGCCCAAGAGGCAATAATAAAAGTGGTTATTATATATCTTTATGTTTATGATAAAAGTTTATATACCATGCTATAATTGTATTAACCGAAACATTGATACATGTGTGTCTATTATATACTAAAAGCAAAATAAGGGTATTTTTCGAGGCACCAGGTTAATCCACATATGCTAAAATATTATGAACCATTGATTTTAATATTAACGTTTGAGATTAAAAGACAAGAAACGTTACGCACAATAATATATGGGTATAACATTATGCTTATGGCACGTAAAGACATTTTTCTCTTAGAATAGACATGAGACGTGCAGCTTGTATTTCTCCAAAAACAAAAACGATCTCTATTTTTCTTTCCTTATCTCTTTCTTTGCTGGCCCGCAAGAAATATATCACGTTCCACCAAATCTAATGTTTCCGTTCTCTGCTGGTCATTCCTTTTCTCTTTTGGTGATAAATCAGTCCGTACAGTTTTAAAAAAAGAGAGGAGATAAGAGCCCATCTCTCATACGTATCTTTTTTCTAGGAGCCTTATAATTTATTGTTGAGAGTAAAAAAAACATTGTCCGTGTATTATAATGAAACACAACGTCCACCTTTTTAGAGGCCTAAAGTTTATTGTTGAAACTAGCTCTTAGTACTACACGTGAAAGGCATGTCTTTAAATGTAGAATGTGCATACAAAATAAAAATAATATATCACTACTATTTATATTTAGAGGACTTTGAAAGTGTACAACTCTTAACTCTTATAATTATTACAGCAAATATTATTTGGTTTCTAGGACCGCGTGAGGTGCCGACGTCGAAATATCGGGACCGTTGGCGTACTGGCCGGCCAACCCAGCCCCTCAGACAGCTCCTCGGCGTACGCCACGAGGTGCCGATGGTGGCCCTCGGCGTGCACTCAGCCATCGGCATAGCCGCCGGGTGCCACCCCGGCTTGGCCGTGCCCTAACAAAGCCGTGACGGTGTCACGTCTATGCCGAGGGTGGCCGTCGGCATAGTACACGTCCACTTTTTCAGCTCTTTTCCCGCTAGGATGATGTCAGACACTATGGCTATGCCGGCGGCCTAGCCCTCGGTGTAGACACGCCACTTGGCCGCCTATGCCGACGGTGCGGCCCTCAGCGTAGAAGGGGCCAGGGTCGCCCAGGACGCGCCACGTGGCCGCGTACGCCGACGGTGTTGCCCTCGGCGTAGCTCTAATGGCCGTCAGACGGACGGCGCCGGGTGGCGTGCTACGCCGAGGGCCAGTACGCAGATGGGGCGCCGACGGCCACCTGGGCCCTCCCAAGGATTACCTTGCCCGAGGGGCTACGCCGATGGCAACCCTCGGTGTTGCGTGCGCCGACGGCCAGGCTAGGCTACGCCGTGGGCTGGCGGCCGTCGGCACCTCACGCCATTTCTGTACTGGACGGACTCTTCGATTTTATTTTGAGAAACAGTATAAAGATATATGCGCTCATAAATATGTACATACACTTATCTCTATATTTTTTTCCCTTTCCCCTTTGCTGATCGACCCATCAACTTAGCACCTCACGCACAACAATGTACGTGTATAAAAATAGACGTATTGCATGTAAGTACTCTCTCAAAGAAAAAAAAAAAGAGGCAGTCAAACAAAAAGCATGTACCTGTATCGTTGCCTTTGACGTTTTTCATCTAGAAAGGTGTATTTTTTCTTTGTAGATATATATAATATGCTGACACTACATATGTGATAAGGAATTTTTCTTTCCTTTAATTATACGGGTGTGAGACTTGGGTCTTTTTTTTGTGCGTGAAGGACGTGTGTGAGAAAATGGTACCCACCTACTTCCACACGATTATAACACGTGAAAGGGAGACCATTCAATTTCTAGCCGTTTCTACATGCATACTCTAACAAAATATGATTGTAACAAATGTATATGTAAGTGAGTTGTAGATTTACAAATTAATAAGCATCACTCATTTGTAACAAATGATCCATAGTGATTTTCACCAACTAGATATCACATCGACCTAACCCTCATTAAAATTAAGTTTAATTTTGGTTTTCAGAAATAAAATATATGCA
Organism: Lolium perenne; assembly: GCF_019359855.2. Lineage (NCBI taxonomy): Eukaryota > Viridiplantae > Streptophyta > Magnoliopsida > Poales > Poaceae > Lolium > Lolium perenne. Next base: position 38,621,334 of record NC_067246.2, on the reverse strand, counting down.
TGCATGATTAATTTAAACTTTAGGACTATGGAATCTGGCGAACGTGATATTTCTAGAACGGCGGCGTGGCATGATCTTGGAAGCTCCTTTAAATCTGTACAACGGTGCTTTTTGAAAAACGCCACGGGCAAACACGGGCACGTTCGGCCCTCAGAATATCACAAACTTTAATACTGCCATCGTCATCTTACTAAGAGGTAGATCGACATACGGATGTGTCGATTTCTGAAATGTCATGTATTTTTTCTTTTAGTTTGGTAAATAAAAGGAAAATAAGTTTGAACTTAAATAATCTGAAGATAACAAACATAACATTTCATACATAATAAGATGATGCCCTCGCATTGCGAGGGCCACCTTGCTAGTTATGTAAACAACAATGAGTCCCTAGTAAGCCTCTTAACTAGCTTGTTGATTAATAGATGATTAGTTTCATAATCATGAACATTGGATGTTATTAATAAAAGCAAAATAAGGGTATTTTTCGAGGCACCAGGTTAATCCACATATGCTAAAATATTATGAACCTTTGATTTTAATATTAACGTTTGAGATTAAAAGACAAGAAACGTTACGCACAATAATATATGGGTATAACATTATGCTTATGGCACGTAAACACATTTTTCTCTTAGAATAGACATGAGACGTGCAGCTTGTATTTCTCCAAAAACAAAAACGATCTCTATTTTTCTTTCCTTATCTCTTTCTTTGCTGGCCCGCAAGAAATATATCACGTTCCACCAAATCTAATGTTTCCGTTCTCTGCTGGTCATTCCTTTTCTCTTTTGGTGATAAATCAGTCCGTACAGTTTTAAAAAAAAGAGAGGAGATAAGAGCCCATCTCTCATACGTATCTTTTTTCTAGGAGCCTTATAATTTATTGTTGAGAGTAAAAAAAACATTGTCCGTGTATTATAATGAAACACAACGTCCACCTTTTTAGAGGCCTAAAGTTTATTGTTGAAACTAGCTCTTAGTACTACACGTGAAAGGCATGTCTTTAAATGTAGAATGTGCATACAAAATAAAAATAATATATCACTACTATTTATATTTAGAGGACTTTGAAAGTGTACAACTCTTAACTCTCAGCAAATATTATTTGGTTTCTAGGACCGCGTGAGGTGCCGACGTCGAAATATCGGGACCGTTGGCGTACTGGCCGGCCAACCCAGCCCCTCAGACAGCTCCTCGGCGTACGCCACGAGGTGCCGATGGTGGCCCTCGGCGTACACTCAGCCATCGGCATAGCCGCCGGGTGCCACCCCGGCTTGGCCGTGCCCTAACAAAGCCGTGACGGTGTCACGTCTATGCCGAGGGTGGCCGTCGGCATAGTACACGTCCACTTTTTCAGCTCTTTTCCCGCTAGGATGATGTCAGACACTATGGCTATGCCGGCGGCCTAGCCCTCGGTGTAGATACGCCACTTGGCCGCCTATGCCGACGGTGCGGCCCTCAGCGTAGAAGGGGCCATGGTCGCCCAGGACGCGCCACGTGGCCGCGTACGCCGACGGTGTTGCCCTCGGCGTAGCTCTAATGGCCGTCAGACGGACGGCGCCGGGTGGCGTGCTACGCCGAGGGCCAGTACGCCGATGGGGCGCCGACGGCCACCTGGGCCCTCCCGAGGATTACCTTGCCCGAGGGGCTACGCCGATGGCAACCCTCGGCGTTGCGTGCGCCGACGGCCAGGCTAGGCTACGCCGTGGGCTGGCGGCCGTCGGCACCTCACGCCATTTCTGTACTGGACGGACTCTTCGATTTTATTTTGAGAAACAGTATAAAGATATATGGGCTCATAAATATGTACATACACTTATCTCTATATTTTTTTCCCTTTCCCCTTTGCTGATCGACCCATCAACTTAGCACCTCACGCACAACAATGTACGTGTATAAAAATAGACGTATTGCATGTAAGTACTCTCTCAAAGAAAAAAAAAAGAGGCAGTCAAACAAAAAGCATGTACCTGTATCGTTGCCTTTGACGTTTTTCATCTAGAAAGGTGTATTTTTTCTTTGTACATATATATAATATGCTGACACTACATATGTGATAAGGAATTTTTCTTTCCTTTAATTATACGGGTGTGAGACTTGGGTCTTTTTTTTGTGCGTGAAGGACGTGTGTGAGAAAATGGTACCCACCTACTTCCACACGATTATAACACGTGAAAGGGAGACCATTCAATTTCTAGCCGTTTCTACATGCATACTCTAACAAAATATGATTGTAACAAATGTATATGTAAGTGAGTTGTAGATTTACAAATTAATAAGCATCACTCATTTGTAACAAATGATCCATAGTGATTTTCACCAACTAGATATCACATCGACCTAACCCTCATTAAAATTAAGTTTAATTTTGGTTTTCAGAAATAAAATATATGCATGCATGATTAATTTAAACTTTAGGACTATGGAATCTGGCGAACGTGATATTTCTAGAACGGCGGCGTGGCATGATCTTGGAAGCTCCTTTAAATCTGTACAACGGTGCTTTTTGAAAAACGCCACGGGCAAACACGGGCACGTTCGGCCCTCAGAATATCACAAACTTTAATACTGCCATCGTCATCTTACTAAGAGGTAGATCGACATACGGATGTGTCGATTTCTGAAATGTCATGTATTTTTTCTTTTAGTTTGGTAAATAAAAGGAAAATAAGTTTGAACTTAAATAATCTGAAGATAACAAACATAACATTTCATACATAATAAGATGATGCCCTCGCATTGCGAGGGCCACCTTGCTAGTTATGTAAACAACAATGAGTCCCTAGTAAGCCTCTTAATTAGCTTGTTGATTAATAGATGATTAGTTTCATAATCATGAACATTGGATGTTATTAATAACAAGGTTATATCATTATATGAATGATGTAATGGACACACCCAATTAAGCGTAGCATAAGATCACGTCATTAAGTTATTTGCTATAAGCTTTCGATACATAGTTACCTAGTCCTTTTGACCATGAGATCATGTAAATCACTTATACCGGAAAGGTACTTTGATTACATCAAACGCCACTGCGTAAATGAGTGGTTATAAAGGTGGGATTAAGTATCCGGAAAGTATGAGTTGAGGCATATGGATCAACAGTGGGATTTGTCCATTCCGATGACGGATAGATATACTCTGGGCCCTCTCGGTGGAATGTCGTCTAATATCTTGCAAGCATATGAATAAGTTCATAAGAGACCACATACCACGGTACGAGTAAAGAGTACTTGTCAGGAGATGAGGTTGAACAAGGTATAGAGTGATACCGATGATCAAACCTCGGACAAGTAAAATATCGCGTGACAAAGGGAATTGGTATCGTATGTGAATGGTTCATTCGATCACTAAGTCATCGTTGAATATGTGGGAGCCATTATGGATCTCCAGATCCCGCTATTGGTTATTGGTCGGAGAGAAGTCTCAACCATGTCTACATAGTTCATGAACCGTAGGGTGACACACTTAAGGTTTGATGTCGTTTAAGTAGATATGGAATATGGAATGGAGTTCGAAGTTTTGTTCGGAGTCTCGGATAGGATCCAGGACATCACGAGGAGTACCGGAATGGTCCGGAGAATAAGATTCATATATAGGAAGTCATTTTCTAGGTTTGAAAATGATCCGGTATTTTCTCTGGAAGGTTCTAGAAGGTTCTAGAAGAGTCCGGAAGAAATAAGGATGGAAGGTGGAGTCCCCGAGGAACTCCACCCACCTTGGCCGGCCAGCCTAAGGGAGGAGGAGTCCCAAGTGGACTCCCCACCATGGTGGCCGGCCACCCCACCAAGGAAAGGAGGGAGTCCCACTCCCCCTAGGTTTGGTCACATGGAAGGTTTTTGTTGGGGTCTTATTCGGACACTTTGACCTAAACCTTGGGGCTTCCACCTATATAAAGAGGGGAGGAGAGGGGCTGGCCGGCCACAACAACACCACCATGGCCGCACCCCTCAAGGCTGCCCTAGCCGGCGCCCCCTCTCCCAAACCCTAGCGGTTCCCTCCTACCTCTCTCTCCCGCATACGCTTAGGCGAAGCCCTGCCGGAGTTCTCCATCGACACCGCCACCACGCCGTCGTGCTGTCGGGATTCCAAGGAGGATCTACTACTTCCGCTGCCCACTGGAACGGGGAGAAGGACGTCGTCATCAACACCGAACGTGTGACCGAGTACGGAGGTGCTGCCCGATCGTGGCACCGTGATCAAGATCTTCTACGCGCTTTTGCAAGCGGCAAGTGATCGTCTACCGCAGCAATAAGAGCCTACTCTTATAGGCTTTGGAAATCTTCAAGGGTGAGTCTTGATCATCCCCTCGTTGCTCCCGTCTTCTAGATTGCATCTTGGCTTGGATTGCGTTCTCGCGGTAGGAAATTTTTTGTTTTCTATGCTACGTTATCCTACAGTAACACCATTAAATTGGCGTCTCCATTCAACATGATAAGCTGAACGAACAGAGAACACCCCAGATTTAGTACCGTGCCATGCAATAAAATCCTCAAACGCTCCAATATTAAGAGGAATTTGTAATATCCGTGATACATCAATAGGGCTGAAATTATCTTGGAGAATGGCTTGGTCCCAAGTACCAGAAATTGGATCAATCAACTCATCAACTTTCCTAAGAAGACAATCTCCCCATGGGGACATAACATTGCGATTTGGGCTACTGGGTATCCAAGGATCCCTCCAAATATCAACTCTGTCACCATTGCCCACTCTCCATATGCAGCCTCTTTTAAAAGTCTGAATACCTGCGACAATGCTCTGCCAAGTAAAGGAAAAGCCCGCTTTTGGGCCAGCCTTGAGAATATCCCCCTCCGGGTAGTATTTGGCACGCAAAATGTAAGCACACAGTGAGTTTGGGTCATCAATGAGCCTCCAAACTTGCTTAGATAACATAGCCAAATTGAAAGAGTGTAGATCCCGAAATCCCATACCCCTTCCTTCTTAGGAAAGCACAACTTCCACCAAGAATACCAATGCATCTTCTTACCATGGACATCATCACCCCACCAAAACTGAGCTATCACATCAGTCATCTTCTTACAAACATTCTTTTGGATCAGGAAAACCGACATAGCATATACCGAAATACATTGAGCCACTGCTTTTATCAAGATCTCTTTTCCACCAATAGAAAGTTGTTTTTCCTTCCACCCTTTGATAAGTTGGATGATTCTTTCCACCAGATGCATAAAACAATCACTTCTGTCAATTCCAACCAAGGCAGGAAGGCCTAGATACTTATCAGAAAGAGCTTCAGTGTTGATATTCAAAGTATTACAAATCTGAACTCTATCATCAATATGTGTATTAGGACTAAGAAGATACTTGATTTGTCCACACTTACTAGCTGCCCCGAGTTTGCACAATAGGAGTCAAGCACTTGCTTCAAGGAGATTGGATTGTTCGAATCTGCTTTCAAGAGGATCAAAGAATCATCAGCAAATAGTAGGTGTGATACTGATGGTGCACCCCTGCACACTTTAACCCCTTCAATGCCACCAATCTCTTCAACATGCAACAAGCAACTTGATAAGCCCTACGCACAAATAAGGAACAAGTAAGGGGACAAGGGATCCCCCTGTCGAATACCCCTGGTTGGAACAAAACCATCAGTCATCTGAGAATTAAATCTAACAGAGTAGTACACTGATGACACACATGCCATTACCAGATCAACCCACTCCAAGTGAAACCCAAGCCTCATCATCATTTTTCTCAGAAAATCCCATTCCACTCTATCATATGCCTTATGCATATCTAGCTTCACAGCACACAAACCAGACTTGCCAATCCTTTTATTTTTTATTTTATGGACACATTCATATGCCACCAACACATTATCAGTAATAAGTCTTCCTGGGACAAACACACTCTGAGTTGGGGAAATGATATCAGGTAGAATTACTTTTAGTCTTGCAGCTAGCATCTTTGAAATTATCTTATAGACCACATTGCAAAGTGAAATTGGTCTGAACTGAGCAACCTCCTCCGGATTGTCCACTTTGGGAATTAAGACAATCACCGTCTCATTCCATCCATCAGGGATGTTCTTATCATTAATAGCTTTTAGCACTGCCACTGTAATATCAGGCCCCACCAAGTGCTAGAATTTTTTATAAAACAGAGCATGAAGTCCATCTGGCCCTGGGGCTTTAAGATCACCAATAGAAAAATTGCTTTCTTCACATCATCAAATCATCATTCATTTGTTGAGTTACCTTTGGATTTATCATCTCAAGAAAACCAGGATCAACAGCAATATTATCTGTGGAGAACAGATTAGTAAAATAGTTCTGAATGACTGGATTTAAATTATCATTACCTTCTACAAAATCACCATCTGTGTTTCTTATCTTTTTGATGCAATTCCTTTTCTTTCTGGCTGTGGCGAAACTATGGAAGTAAGAGGTATTCTGATCCCCATTTTTGAGCCAATTTGCTCGAGATCGCTGATTCCACCGGATTTCCTCCTGTTCTAGCAGCTTCTCTATTAATTCAGCAATTTCCTTCTTCCTCTGATCATTCTCCTGGTTAATAGGCCCTCTCATCACCGTCTCCAATTCTCGTTGGGCCGATCTGAGGCGCTTCTTGGGCCCCCGCAGCGCCCGCTGATCCCATGCATGCAGCCCAGCATGCATGGCTTTCAGTTTAGTGAGGACGTCGATCAGATCCGCAGACCCCGCCGCTGCCTCCCACTGTTCCTTTACAATCTTTGCAAAATTGTCCTCTCTGAACCACTTTGCTTCAAATTTATCTGATTTTACCTGGTGGTGCGAGTTTGGCACAGTATAATACTCCATATCTAGCATCAAAGGACGATGATCCGAATGGTTGTACTCAAGATGAAGAATCGCAACATCACTATGCATTTGGCTCCAGTTTGTATTTCCCAGAGCTCTATCCAGTCTCGAACGCATGTTCCCTCTATGCCATGTAGAGGTCTGATACGTCTCCGACGTATCGATAATTTCTTATGTTCCATGCCACATTATTGATGATATCTACATGTTTTATACACATTATATGTCATTATTATGCGTTTTCCGGAACTAACCTATTGACGAGATGCCGAAGGGCCAGTTGCTGTTTTCTGCTGTTTTTGGTTTCAGAAATCCTAGTAAGGAAATATTCTCGGAATCGGACGAAATCAACACCCAGCATCTTAGGATTGCATGAAGCTTCCAGAACACCCGAGAGCCGCCAGAGGGGGGCCACAGGCCCACCAAACAGTAGGTCGGCGTGGCCAAGGGGGGCCCGCGCCCCCCTGTTGTGTCGTCGCCTCGTTGACCTTCTGACGCCGCCTCTTCGCCTATATAAAGGTCCCTGACCTAAAACACGATACGGAAAAGCCACGGTACGAGAAACCTTCCAGAGCCGCCGCCATCGCGAAGCCAAGATCTGGGGGACAGGAGTCTCTGTTCCGGCACGCCGCCGGGACGGGGAAGTGCCCCCGGAAGGCTTCTCCATCGACACCACCGCCATCTTCATCAACGCTGCTGTCTCCCATGAGGAGGGAGTAGTTCTCCATCGAGGCTCGGGGCTGTACCGGTAGCTATGTGGTTAATCTCTCTCCTATGTACTTCAATACAATAATCTCATGAGCTGCCTTACATGATTGAGATTCATATGATGATGCTTGTAATCTAGATGTCATTATGCTAGTCAAGTGGGTTTTACTTATGTGATCTCCGGAGACTCCTTGTCCCACGTGTGTAAAGGTGACAGTGTGTGCACCGTGTGGGTCTCTTAGGCTATATTTCACAGAATACTTATTCACTGTTATGAATGGCATAGTGAAGTGCTTATTTATATCCCTTTATGATTGCAATGTGTTTTGTATCACAATATATCTGCGTGCTACTCTAGTGATGTTATTAAAGTAGTTTATTCCTCCTGCACGGTGTAATGGTGACAGTGTGTGCATCATGTAGTACTTGGCGTAGGCTATGATTGTGATCTCTTGTAGATTATGAAGTTAACTATTGATATGATAGTATTGATGTGATCTATTCCTCCTTTCGTAGTGTGAAGGTGACAGTGTGCATGCTATGTTAGTACTTGGTTTGGTTATGTTGATCTGTTATGCACTCTAAGGTTATTTAAATATGAACATTGAATATTGTGGAGCTTGTTAACTCCGGCATTGAGGGTTCGTGTAATCCTACACAATTAGTGGTGTTCATCATCCAACAAGAGGGTGTAGAGTCTAGCATCTATTTATTTATTCTGTTATGTGATCAATGTTGAGAGTGTCCACTAGTGAAAGTATGATCCCTAGGCCTTGTTCCTAAATATCGCTATCGCTGCTTGTTTCATTGTTCTCGCATGTTTACTTCCTGCAATATTACTACCATCAACTGCACGCCAGCAAGCACTTTTCTGGCGCCGTTACTACTAGTCATATTCATTCATACCACTTGTATTTCACTATCTCTTCGCCGAACTAGTGCACCTATTAGGTGTGTTGGGGACACAAGAGACTTCTTGCTTTGTGGTTGCAGGGTTGCATGAGAGGGATATCTTTGACCTCTTCCTCCCTGAGTTCGATAAACCTTGGGTGATCCACTTAAGGGAAACTTGCTGCTGTTCTACAAACCTCTGCTCTTGGAGGCCCAACACTGTCTACAAGAATAGAAGCACCCGTAGACATCAAGCACTTTTCTCGGGCGCCGTTGCCGGGAGGAAAGGTAAAAGGCACTCATACTCCGGTCCCGTAAAGTACTTTCTCATTGCCGTTGTGTGTGTGCTCGAAGCTATTTCCTTTAGGTCCTGCAATTGCATCTTTTTGTTTCTTGTTTACACTAGTTAGGCATAATGGACAACAATGAGCTTCTTATTCTATTTCCTGATTTAAGACATGGATGGTTTGATGCGAAAATTAAAAAACCTATGGAACATATTAGTATGAACGCTTTGAACACCATTGTTGCTAATGATATGGAAAATTCTAAGCTTGGGGAAGCTGGCTTTGATGAGCATGATATTTTTAGTCCCCCAAGCATTGAGGAGAAAATTTACTTTGATGATACTTTGCCTCCTATTTATGATGATTATAATGATATTGGTCTTTTAGTACACTTTGTTATGGAGGATAAATTTGATTATGATTACAATATGCCTCCTATATTTGATGATGAGAATAATAATGATAGCTACTTTGTTGAATTTGCTCCCACTACAACTAATAAAATTGATTATGCCTATGTGGAGAGTAATAATTTTATGCATGAGACTCATGATAAGAATGCTTTATGTGATAGTTATATTGTTGAGTTTGCTCATGTTGCTACTGAAAGTTATTATGAGAGAGGAAAATATGGTTGTAGAAATTTTCATGTTACTAAAACACCTCTCTATGTGCTGAAATTTTTGAAGCTACACTTGTTCTATCTTCCTATGCTTGTTACTTTGCTCTTCATGAACTTGTTTATTTACAAAACTCCTATGCATAGGAAGCATGTTAGACTTAAATTTGTTTTGAATTTGCCACTTGATGCTCTCTTTTTCTTCAACTACTATTTCTTGCGAGTGCATCATTAAAACTGCTGAGCCCATCTTAATGGCTATAAAGAAAGAACTTCTTGGGAGATAACCCATGTGTTTATTTTGGTACAGTACTTTTACTTTGTATTTATGTCTTGGAAGTTGTTACTACTGTAGCAACCTCTCCTTATCTTAATTTTGTTGCATTGTTGTGCCAAGTAAAGTCTTTGATAGTAAGGTTCATACTAGATTTGGATTACTGCGCAGAAACAGATTTCTTGCTGTCACGAATCTGGGCCTAATTCTCTGTAGGTAACTCAGAAAATTATGCCAATTTACATGAGTGATCCTCAGATATGTACGCAACTTTCATTCAATTTGGGCATTTTAATCTGAGCAAGTCTGGTGCCTCAATAAAATTCGTCTTTACGGACTGTTCTGTTTTGACAGATTCTGCCTTTTATTTTGCATTGCTTCTTTCGCTGTGTTGGGTGGATTTCTTTGTTCCATTACCTTCCAGTAGCTTTGGGCAATGTCCAGAAGTGTTAAGAATGATTGTGTCACCTCTGAACATGTGAATTTTTATTATGCACTAACCCTCTAATGAGTTTGTTTTAAGTTTGGTGTGGAGGAAGTTTTCAAAGGTCAAGAGAGGAGGATGATATACTATGATCAAGAAGAGTGAAAGCTCTAAGCTTGGGGATGCCCCGGTGGTTCACCCCTGCATATTTTAAGAAGACTCAAGCGTCTAAGCTTGGGGATGCCCAAGGCATCCCCTTCTTCATCGACAAATTTATCAGGTTCCTCCCTTGAAACTATATTTTTATTCGATCACATCTTATGTACTTCACTTGGAGCGTCTGTGTGCTTTTGTTTGTGTTTTTGTTTGAAAAAATGCTTGTGTGGTAGAGAGACACGCTCCGCTGGTTCGTATAAACACATGTGTTCTTAGCTTTTAATGTTCATGGCGAAGGTTGAAACTGCTTCGTTCATTGTTATACGGTTGGAAACGGAAAATGCTACATGTATTAATTGGTAAAATGTCTTGGATAATTTGATACTTGGCAATTGTTGTGCTCATGTTTAAGCTCTTGCATCATATACTTTGCACCTATTAATGAAGAAATACATAGAGCTTGCTAAAATTTGGTTTGCATAATTGGTCTCTCTAAAGTCTAGATAATTTCTAGTATTGAGTTTGAACAACAAGGAAGACAGTGTAGAGTCTTATAATGTTTACAATATGTCTTTTATGTGAGTTTTGCTGCACCAGTTCATCCTTGTGTTTGTTTCAAATAACCTTGCTAGCCTAAACCTTGTATCGAGAGGGAATACTTCTCATGCATCCAAAATCCTTGAGCCAACCACTATGCCATTTGTGTCCACCATACCTACCTACTACATGGTATTTCTCCGCCATTCCAAAGTAAATTGCTTGAGTGCTACCTTTAAATAATTCAAAATTTATCACCTCTGATTTGTGTCAATGTTTTATAGCTCATGAGGAAGTATGTGGTGTTTATCTTTCATTCTTGTTGGGCAACTTTCACCAATGGACTAGTGGCTTCATCCGCTTATCCAATAATTTTGCAAAAAGAGCTGGCGCGGGGTTCCCAGCCCCCAATTAATCAACCTTCATTAATAATTCTCTTCACATGTTTTGCTCTAATTCATCAGTAAGCAACTTAATTTTGCAAATAGACACTCCTTCATGGTATGTGAATGTTGGAAGGCACCCGAGGATTCGGATTAGCCATGGCTTGTGTAAGCAAAAGTTTGGGAGGAGTGTCATCCATAAATAAAACTAAAATACATGTGTAAACAAAAGAGAAGAGGGATGATCTACCTTGCTGGTAGAGATAACGTCCTTCATGGGAGCCGCTCTTTGAAGGTTTTTCTGGCAAGGGGGTTAGAGTGCCCACTACCATTCGTTGACAACAACAAACACCTCTCAAAATTTTACTTTTATGCTCTCTTTATGTTTTCAAAACCCAAGCTCTAGCACAAATATAGCAATCAATGCTTCCCTCTGCGAAGGGCCTTTCTTTTACTTTTATGTTGAGTCAGTTCACCTATCTCTTTCCACCTCAAGAAGCAAACACTTGTGTGAACTGTGCATTGATTCCTACATACTTGCATATTGCACTTGTTATATTACTTTGCATTGACAACTATCCATGAGATATACATGTTATAAGTTGAAAGCAACCGCTGAAACTTAATCTTCCTTTGTGTTGCTTCAATACCTTTACTTTGATTTATTGCTTTATGAGTTAACTCTTACGCAAGACTTATTGATGCTTGTCTTGAAAGTACTATTCATGAAAAGTCTTTGCTTTATGATTCATTTGTTTACTCATGTCATTACCATTGTTTTGATCGCTGCATTCATTACATATGCTTACAATAGTATGATCAAGGTTATGATGGCATGTCACTCCAGAAATTATCTGTGTTATCGTTTACCTGCTCGGGACGAGCAGAAACTAAGCTTGGGGATGCTGATACGTCTCCGACGTATCGATAATTTCTTATGTTCCATGCCACATTATTGATGATATCTACATGTTTTATGCACATTATATGTCATTATTATGCGTTTTCTGGAACTAACCTATTGACGAGATGCCGAAGGGCCAGTTGCTGTTTTCTGCTGTTTTTGGTTTCAGAAATCCTAGTAAGGAAATATTCTCGGAATCGGACGAAATCAACGCCCAGCATCTTAGGATTGCATGAAGCTTCCAGAACACCCGAGAGCCGCCAGAGGGGGCCACAGGCCCACCAAACAGTAGGCCGGCGCGGCCAAGGGGGGGCCCGCGCCCCCCTGTTGTGTCGTCTCCTCGTTGACCTTCTGACGCCGCCTCTTCGCCTATATAAAGGTCCCTGACCTAAAACACGATACGGAAAAGCCACGGTACGAGAAACCTTCCAGAGCCGCCGCCATCGCGAAGCCAAGATCTGGGGGACAGGAGTCTCTGTTCCGGCACGCCGCCGGGACGGGGAAGTGCCCCCGGAAGGCTTCTCCATCGACACCACCGCCATCTTCATCAACGCTGATGTCTCCCATGAGGAGGGAGTAGTTCTCCATCGAGGCTCGGGGCTGTACCGGTAGCTATGTGGTTAATCTCTCTCCTATGTACTTCAATACAATAATCTCATGAGCTGCCTTACATGATTGAGATTCATATGATGATGCTTGTAATCTAGATGTCATTATGCTAGTCAAGTGGGTTTTACTTATGTGATCTCCGGAGACTCCTTGTCCCACGTGTGTAAAGGTGACAGTGTGTGCACCGTGTGGGTCTCTTAGGCTATATTTCACAGAATACTTATTCACTGTTATGAATGGCATAGTGAAGTGCTTATTTATATCCCTTTATGATTGCAATGTGTTTTGTATCACAATATATATGCGTGCTACTCTAGTGATGTTATTAAAGTAGTTTATTCCTCCTGCACGGTGTAATGGTGACAGTGTGTGCATCATGTAGTACTTGGCGTAGGCTATGATTGTGATCTCTTGTAGAATATGAAGTTAACTATTGCTATGATAGTATTGATGTGATCTATTCCTCCTTTCGTAGTGTGAAGGTGACAGTGTGCATGCTATGTTAGTACTTGGTTTGGTTATGTTGATCTGTTATGCACTCTAAGGTTATTTAAATATGAACATTGAATATTGTGGAGCTTGTTAACTCCGGCATTGAGGGTTCGTGTAATCCTACATAGTTAGTGGTGTTCATCATCCAACAAGAGGGTGTAGAGTCTAGCATCTATTTATTTATTCTGTTATGTGATCAATGTTGAGAGTGTCCACTAGTGAAAGTATGATCCCTAGGCCTTGTTCCTAAATACTGCTATCGCTGCTTGTTTACTGTTCTACTGCATGTTTACTTCCTCCAATATTACTACCATCAACTGCACGCCAGCAAGCACTTTTCTGGCGCCGTTACTACTGCTCATATTCATTCATACCACTTGTATTTCACTATCTCTTCGCCGAACTAGTGCACCTATTAGGTGTGTTGGGGACACAAGAGACTTCTTGCTTTGTGGTTGCAGGGTTGCATGAGAGGGATATCTTTGACCTCTTCCTCCCTGAGTTCGATAAACCTTGGGTGATCCACTTAAGGGAAACTTGCTGCTGTTCTACAAACCTCTGCTCTTGGAGGCCCAACACTGTCTACAAGAATAGAAGCACCCGTAGACATCAAGGTCCCCCACATAACCAAGGTCATATAGTTCACAATCATCAATCACATTATGGAAATCCTGCATATACCTTGAGGGTCGGACACGTCCCCCTTCCTTCTCTTGATCAAATAAAATTTCATTAAGATCACCCATACAACCCAGGGAAGACTATTATTTTGATGGATTGAACGGATTCTGTCCCAAGTCTTGTACTTCTCTTCCCATTTGAATTCCCCATACATTCCAGTTAAAGCGCCAAACTTTATTTGCATCCTCTTCAATACGTACATCAATGAAGTTTGGCTCAACCCTGATTTGATAGAGTTTAATTTCCTTTCTCCAGAACATTAAAATTCCTCCACGCCGACCATCAGACTCTTGCACAATTTTTAAATCCATTTTCACTTTTCTCTTAAGACACTCTGCCGGATAATCTTCAAGATGGGTCTCCGACAAGAACACCACATCGGGGTAATGGCGCCTCATAACATCAACAAGCGCTCGAACTGCCGCGGCATTACCCAAACCGTGATAGTTCCAACATAATATTTTCATTGCGACCGGACGGGATCCTCAAGGGGACCCGCCGATCCTAGTGAAGTGGAATCAGTTCCGTCCTTCTTTGAACTCTTCTTGCGATCCTTTACATGTTCTAAGTCAGATTTTCCCCTGGTGTATACTCATCTGTCACCATTGCAGCCGCTCCATTAGGAACAACAGGCTCCCTCAGACATCTTGTCGGTTACTGCTTGTCCTTTAATTGGCCCAATTCCAGAGCTCTTTTGGCTTGAGGGTTTATGATCCCATGTCCATCAACCTCCATGTTTTGTCCTTTGACACGACTAGAAGCCGTATCCGATAGCTCATGGTCAGAGGTATTACTTCCCCGACCTCCAATCGCATTATGACACCACGGTATGAAGCTTCGTCCACGTCCCATTGTATCTCTAACACCTCCACCTTCCCAACCCCGGCCACTACGACCAGTACCTCTTCCACCTCCTCTGTTACCACCAAGACCTCGACCATGCCAAGTATCCCAATCAGCCTTTAGGAAGTCCCCCCACTTGAGCTTATTTTCATCATGCTCTCCCGAGCCACACTCCAGATGTGAGTGCCCCAAAAAGCCACATGCACCACAGAACCTTGGGATCTTTTCATACTGAATCTGATAGTACTTGATAACCCACAAGTATAGGGGATCGCAACAGTCTTCGCGGGAAGTAAAACCCAATTTATTGATTCGACACAAGGGGAGACAAAGAATACTTGTAAGCCTTAACAGCGGAGTTGTCAATTCAGCTGCACCTAGAAACAGACTTGCTCGCAAGAGTTTTTCAGTAGTAACAGTTTTATAGCAGTAGCAGTAGTGAAATAACAGCAGCAGAGTAACAAAGGTAGCAGTTGTGATTATAGTAAACAGCAGGATTAAGATACTGTAGGCACATGGATGGATGAACGGGCGTTGCATGGATGAGAGAAACTCATGTAACAATCAAAGCAGGGCATTTGCAGATAATAAAACGGTATCCAAGTACTAACCAATCAATAGGCATGTGTTCCATATATAGTCGTACGTGCTCGCAACGAGAAACTTGCACAACATCTTTTGTCCTACCAGCGGTGGCAGCCGGGCCTCTAAGGATTCTACTGGAAATTAAGGCACTCCTTTTAATAGAGCACCGGAGCAAAGCATTAACACTCCGTGAACACATGTGATCCTCATATCACCGCCATCCCCTTCGGTTGTCCCAATTTCTGTCACTTTGGGGCCTTAGGTTCCGGACAACAATACGTGTATACAACT
Source organism: Lolium perenne (assembly GCF_019359855.2). NCBI lineage: Eukaryota > Viridiplantae > Streptophyta > Magnoliopsida > Poales > Poaceae > Lolium > Lolium perenne. The sequence goes on along the minus strand of NC_067246.2, from coordinate 38,605,844 downwards.
TGCAGGTAAGATCATAAAGCAATGAATATCATCATGAATCGATAACATGTTCAGATCTGAAATCATGGCACTCGGGCCCTAGTGACAAGCATTAAGCATAACAAGTTGCAACAATATCATAAAAGTACCAATTACGGACACTAGGCACTATGCCCTAACAATCTTATGCTATTACATGACCAATCTCATCCAATCCCTACCATCCCCTTCGGCCTACAGCGGGGGAATTACTCACACATGGATGGGGGAAACATGGCTGGTCGATGGAGAGGCGTCGGTGGTGATGATGGCGATGATCTCCTCCAATTCCCCGTCCCGGCGGAGTGCCAGAACGGAGTTTCTGGTCCCGAGACGGAGTTTCGCGACGGTGGCGGCGTACTGGATGTCTTCTGGCAATTTCGACTAACCCCCCGTGCGTTTTTAGGTCGAAGGCATTAAGTAGTCCGAAGGAGGGCGTCGGGGGCCAGCCGAGGCCGCCACACACTAGGGTCGCGCGCCCCCCTCCTGGGCCGCGCCGGCCTAGTGTGTGGGGCCCTCGGGCCCCCACCTGGCTTGCCCTTCTAGCTCCGTCAGTATTCTGGGAAAATAGGACCTTTCGCATAAATTCCGAGGATTTTCCTGAAAGTTGGATTTCTGCACAAAAACGAGACACCAGAGCAATTCTGCTGAAAACAGCGTTAGTCCGTGTTAGTTGCATCCAAAATACACAAATTAGAGGCAAAACAATAGCAAAAGTGTTCGGGAAAGTAGATACATTTTGGACGTATCAACTCCCCCCAAGCTTAGCTTATTGCTTGTCCTCAAGCAATTTAGTTAACAACTGAGTGCGATAAAAGAACTTTCACGAACACATTTGTTCATATGATGTAAATATTCTCATGATATGGCAAGTACGTAAGCAATTCATAACAGAGTACATGTAAATAAAATCATCTAATAGCTATGTCAATCATGGAAAAGGTACCAACAAATTAATAATGAGCATCATGAATCATGTCTATCAGCAGGATTGCAATGTTCATAGAGTGATATGATAAAGTGGTATCTCGCTTGCCCGTATTTGTACAGCAAAACATAAATGCTCGGGCACCTTTGAAGTTCATGGGAAGAGTGGAAGTAGAGATTATCAAAGATAAAAGCATCAAAGTTATACCACAATTAACCACATTTTGGGACAAGCATATTATACTAAGAATGACAGTTGTGCTCTCAAGAAAGTGCTCAAAGAAAGGATGGAGACTCAATGTAAAAGTAAAAGATTGACCCTTCGCAGAGGAAAGCAGGGATTAACATGTGCTAGAGCTTTTCATTTGTAAAACAGGAGTAAAATTATTTTGAGAGGTGTTTGTTGTTGTCAATGAATGATAATGGGTACTCTAACTACCTCGTCAACCAGACTTTCAAGAGCGGCTCCCATGAAGGATGTTATCTCTACCAGCAAGGTAAATCATCCCTCTTCTCTTTTGTTTACACACGTACTTTAGTTTTATTATGGATGACACTCCCCCCAACCTTTGCTTACACAAGCCATGGCTAACCAAATCCTCGGGTGCCTTTCATCAATCACATACCATGGAGGAGTGTCTATTTGCAATTTAAGTTGCTTACTGATAAATCAGGGCAAAACATGTGAAGAGAATTATTAATGAAAGTTGATTAATTGGGGCTGGGAACCCCGTTGCCAGCTCTTTTTGCAAAATTATTGGATAAGCGGATGTGCCACTAGTCCATTATGAAAGTCTGTCAGGAGTAAATGACAAGATTGAAAGATAAACACCACATATTTCCTCATGAGCTATAAAACATTGACACAAATTGAGAAGCATTTTGAAGGTTTAAAGGTAGCACATGAGAATTTACTTGGAATGGTTTGAAATGCCATGCATAGGTATTTATGGTGGACACTCTGGAATAACTTGGTTTTCAGGTGTTTGGAAGCACGAGCAGCGTTCCCAGTACAAGTGAAGGCTAGCAATAGACTGGGAAGCGACAATCAAGAGAGCAGTAACTGTCATAACCATGCTTGCGACAAAATAAATTAATGGAGGCATAAAAGTGATACAAGAACTCTGAGATAAAGTAAATCATTGTGGCTTAATTGACATTTTGTTCAGTCATATGCATGCGTGAGCATGTGCCAAGTTGATTCAAGAAAATTATTCAGAGGAGGATACCACAATGTCATACCTATCTATGAATAAAGCAATGCAAGCAAATACTTATGACATGCTACTCATATTAATAAATTGGAGCTAATCATGAGAGATCATGAACTACTAGACTTTCTTAAATGACATATACCTCACATGAACCAACTAAGCATGCTCACATGGATGAGTATATGCACAAAAATGAAAACAAATAGAGTTCATACCAGCCTCTCACCACAATCAGATTGTCGAATATCGTCATTATTGCCTTTTCACTTGTGTAGCTTGAATAATATGGAATGAAAAACCACGCTCCAGCCACCGAAGACCATTGAACTCATAATGAACTTTACAAAACCAAAGAAGAACAGCAAATATTTTTGGTGTTTTCGAATTAGAAACAAGAACAAAAGGAAACAAGCAAACAAAGCAAAATCTTTTTGGGTTTTCTTATAGCAAACCAACAATAGCACACAAAGCAAAATCAAAGCAAGAAACCAAGATAAACAATTGGTGAAGAGAAACAGCAGAAATATTTTTGGTCTTTTTGTGTTTTAGGAAAGAAACAAAGCAAAAACAAGAAAAATGAAAACTAAAAGAAACACAGAAAAGCAAGATGGCAGAAATCTGCCAAAACTTGACAGCAGTACAGTAATCGATTTTTAAGAAATTCTTCCGCTGCTCAGCTCGGAAAGTGTTCAACTAATGAAAGTTAGATAACAACCTGGGGAACATGCACAAAAATTGGCAGCTCAAAATAACGTTCTGGCTGCGCACACTTATTTTTTTAGTAACAGTCCAGAATCTGTTTTCAGGCAGCACTTCCCCAAATATCATCTTCCTCTTATTAGAAAACCACTCTAAGAAACCAAGCAAGTATGTACAAGTATCCAGCAACCATAATATGCAAATAATGAGTGATGCCGGTATACCTCCCCCCAAGCTTAGGCTTTTGGCCTAAGTGGAGATCAACCCCATGGTGCCCATGAAGTAGCACCTCCGTAGTACGACGAAGATGGATCATATTCCGGGTATGTGCTAGAGGAAGCACCCGGATACGTGACGGTGTAGTCGTAGGAGGGCTCGGCATCCTCGGAATCATGCTGCTGGTGGAAGTTGTGTATCTTTAGCTGCTCATCCACCTCCTCCTTAGAGCGCGACCATGGTTTCCTGGCGATACTGAACAAATCTGGTTGGGGCAAAGGGACTTCCTCCCTCTCTTCCCCGTCAGCAAACAACACTCTATAGACAATATTATCTAAACTAGAGTCAGTTGTAACAAATTGATGACTCTTCATAGCAGCAATATCAAGCCTTACAGGGGTTAGTTTCATATCAGTAGGGTCAAGAGGAAGTTCTAGATATGCTAAAATGCGTGATGCAATAGTTCCTCCAAATATAGGCCCCTTGTTAGACAAGCGGCGAGCAACAAGAGCACCAAGATGATAAGGCGTGTCCCCATTGAGTGCAGCAATTAAGAAAGCAAGATGATAGCTAGATATATTACTAGTGTTCTCCCTACCAAGAATGCTAGTGGCAATGTAATAAGCAAAATACTTAATGGCGGGGAGTTGAATGTTTCTTATCTTGCCACGCTGAATGGTGCGACAATCATCATTGGTGATTCCTCGATAGAGCTCCAGCAATTCCTTGGGTTTGTCCTCAATCTTCCTTGCTGTACCTACAGGGGCAATACCCAATGCAGCACAAAAATCTCCCAACTTCATAGTAACAGGTTTACCATAGATCTTGAATGCAACTGTCGGGTGATAGTGCTTGTTGTTGAACTTGAAGCTCTCCACAAAGATTTTAGTGAGCATGTAGTATTGCTCACTCTCATCTCCCACGTAGGTGGTAAGGCCTGCCTTACCGACGAGGGTCAAGAAATCATCCAACAACCCTGCATTACTCAAAAAGTCATAACATGGGAAGGATGAAGCGTTAGGAACTCCATGGTCCTCCTCGGGTTCGAAGCTCGGTGCGATGAGGTCCTCATTATAGGATTGCCTGAATCGGGTGGCGGTCCTAGAAGTCCTCCTTGAGCTTGTCGCCTCCCCTTGGAACACTTCTCCAAAGTTAAAGTTGTCCATCTCCCTTTTCTGAAAATTTTCAACAATCATTATAAAATTTGATTTGGTGACATATAATTGAGGGAAACTACCATAGGAACTTGCTAGAGTACTAATCATGCATCAAAACTAGTTTTTACCACTTAGAACAAGCATGCAAGCTCACTAAACATGTTACCTACAACAGCAAAATATTCAAGATATACTCAACCAAACAAAATTCTACTTGGATAATCGGAGGAGTCACATACCGGAGAGCAAATGTGCCAAATTTCAGACAGAAATCTGGGCCGAGCAAAGAGATCGAGAAATCTGGAGCTCTTGAGCAAAAACACGAGTGAGAGGAACCTGGTGCGAGTTTTTTCGGGAGAGAGAAGAGAGTGGGAGGAAGAGATGATGTAGTGGGGCTAGGAGGGGCCCACATGCTAGGGTGGCGCGCCCCCCTCCTTGGCCGCGCCGGCCTATGGGGTGCCACCCTGGGGTGCCCCACTGGTCATCCCCAGGTGTTCCCAGGTGCCTCGTCGAAAAATAGGACCAATGGTATAATTTTTGTGAATTTTTGAAAACTTTGAAAAATGCACATTTCTGGGTGTCAAAATTATTATTACTGGGCAGGAATTTTTTTGAAATCTCTAATTAACTAAAGAACTTTGCAAAACAAAAGTGCTACAACAAGTAGAACAAGTGGAGGGAGAAAGAGATGTTGTTTAGTTCCTCTATGCATATAAAATGAATTTGTTAACAAGGTTGATCGTCTTGCCAGCAAATAAATTTTACATAGCATATGAAGAAATAAACCTCAAATCAATCATGTTACCTTGTATTGTATTGATATGGATCCAATCACAAGAGTTTGATATTCTTCTTTAGGCTCATATATAGGACAATCAATAGTTCCCACTTTGATAGTTCTCACATTAGAAATTGTATTAACTCCACATGCTTTCTCAATCCTCTTGGGAAAATAAACGGTATGCTCCTTGTCATCGACATTGAAAGTAACCTTTCCTTTATTGCAATCAATAACAGCCCCTGCGGTGTTAAGAAAAGGTCTCCCAAGAATTATAGACATATTATCATCTTCAGGCATTTCCAACACAAGAAAATCAGTTAATATCAAGCAATTATTAGTAACTTGAACAGGAACATCCTCACATATATCAACGGGAATAGCAGTAGATTTATCAGCCATTTGCAAAGATATATCAGTCGGTATCAACTTATCTAAATAAAGTCTCTTATAAAGAGAGAAAGGCATAACACTAACACCTGCTCCCAAATCACATAAAGCAGTTCTAACATAATTATTCTTAATAGAACAAGGAATAGTCGGAATACCTGGGTCGCCAAGCTTCTTTGGAACCTTACCATTTAAAGAGTAATTAGCAAGCATAGTGGAAATCTCCTCATTAGGAATTTTCCTTTTGTTAGAGACAATATCTTTCATATACTTTGAATAAGGAGGCAATTTAATAGCATCAGTCAAAGGTATTTGCAGGAATAAAGGTTTCATCCAATCACAGAATTTGTTATAGTGTTCTTCTTCCTTTGATTTTAGTTTCTTAGCAGGAAAAGGCATTTGCTTTTGAACCCAAGGTTCCCTTTCACTACCATGTTTCTTAGCAATAAAATCTTCTTTAGTATACTTTTTATTTTTAGCATGCTTTTCAGGTTCTTCTTCAACCTCTTCTTTATCAGAAGCATCATTCTTACCATTATCTTTATCATGTTCATTACCACTTTCAGTTTCAGCATCAGAAATAGAAATACTATTAGGATCATTAACAGGCTCAGAGGATTCTACAACAGTTTTATGTTTCTTTTTCTTTTTCTTAGATGGAGCACTAGTTTCAGTTCGTTGAGAATCTTGTTCAACACTTTTGGGATGCCCTTCAGGATATAGAGGATCCTGGGTAGAAACACCGCCTCTAGTTGTTACTTCATAAGCATGCTTTCTTTAGAATTATCTTTTAACAAGTCATTTTGCACTTTAGTGAGTTGATCAATTTGAGTTGGAACCATTTGAAAATGTTTAACAAGCATCTTAACATCATTGGAGGTTCTCTCCACAATACCATGCAATTCACCAATAGCTCGAGAATTTTCCATTAAATGATTCTCTACTCTCATATTGAAATTATTTTGCTTAACAATGTAATTATCAAACTCATCTAAGCATTGAGCAGGAGGTTTTGAATACGGAATATCTTCTCTAGTAAAGCGTTCAAGAGAGTGTACCTCAATCATGGATGAAGGGGGAGTGATCTTACATGAATCTTCTATGGGAGGTAAATTCTTCACATCTTCGGATTTAATACCCTTCTCTTTAAGAGATTTCTTGGCTTCCCTCATATCTTCATCATTTAATTTAATCATACCCCTCTTCTTCAATATCGGTGTCGGGGTTGGTTCAGGTGTAGACCAATCATCATGATTCCGGCCTATTCTCGCCAATAATTCTTCAGCATCGTCTGGAGTTCTTTTCCTGAAAACACAACCAGCACAACTATCCAGGTATGCGCTAGACTCAATAGTTAGTCCACTATAAAATATATCAAGTAAATCATGCTTTTCCAAATCATGGTCAGGCCGAGCTCTAATAAGAGAGCAAAATCTAGCCCAAGCCTCAGGCAATTTCTCTCCATCTTCCTGATCAAAATTATAAATTCTCTGCAAAGCAATATGTTGAGCACTAGCAGGGAAGTATTTCCGGAAGAAAACATCAAGCAATTCTTTTGGACTATTAATAGAATCAGGTGGCAAACTATTATACCAAGATTTAGCATCATCCTTTAATGAGAAAGGGAAAATTTTAGCAACGAAATAAGTACGCTTCTTAACATCATCAGAAAACAAGCTACTAAGAGTAGATAGCTCAATCATGTGTTCTACAGCACTTTCTTTTTCAGTACCACAAAAAGGTGTTTTCTCCACAATAGATATATGAGACAAATCAAGAGAAAAATCATAATCCTTATCCTTAATGTTTATAGGAGATGTGGTAAATTTAGGATCAGGAGACAGTTTATATCTAACAGTATGTTGTGCAAGCAACTTTTTAATTTTTCTTGCATCAGTAGTAGCATTGCATTTATCAATAAAATCATCATCAAGCTCTACATAATCCTCATCAAGATTATCACTAGAGTATTCAACAGACTCAGGTGAATTAACAGGTGTAGCAGCATTTTCATTAGGAGTTTCAGCATTTTCAATTTGTCTAGACCTAACAATTGTAGCATCTAGAAAAGATCCCAATGAACCACTATCATCAAGCACAGCAGAAGCATCATCAATATTATAAGAATTTTCAGATCTAGCAGAAGTACCAGCATGTGAAGCATGAGGTGGTGAAACAAGTTTATCAATCACAGATGGTGAATCAAGAGCAGCAGAGGTACTCAGAGTTGTACCTTTTCTTGTAGTGGATGGTAATATGGCGACTTTAGTATCGCGAGGTTTACCCATGATGCAGAATTTGCAGCGAACAATATCAATCCAAGTGAACTTCCAAATAAAGCTATGCTCCCCGGCAACGGCGCCAGAAAATAGTCTTGATAACCCACAAGTATAGGGGATCGCAACAGTCTTCGCGGGAAGTAAAACCCAATTTATTGATTCGACACAAGGGGAGACAAAGAATACTTGTAAGCCTTAACAGCAGAGTTGTCAATTCAGCTGCACCTGGAAACAGACTTGCTCGCAAGAGTTTATCAGTAGTAACAGTTTTATAGTGAAGGATAACGTTGCATAGAAAACAAAAAATTTCCTACCGCGAACACGCAATCCAAGCCAAGATGCAATCTAGAAGACGGTAGCAACGAGGGGTTTATCGAGTCTCACCCTTGAAGAGATTCCAAAGCCTACAAGATGAGGCTCTTGTTGCTGCGGTAGACGTTGATACGTCTCCGACGTATCGATAATTTCTTATGTTCCATGCCACATTATTGATGTTATCTACATGTTTTATGCACACTTTATGTCATATTCGTGCATTTTCTAGAACTAACCTATTAACAAGATGCCGAAGTGCCAGTTGCTGTTTTCTGCTGTTTTTGGTTTCAGAAATCCTAGTAACGAAATATTCTCGGAATTGGACGAAATCAACGCCCAGGGTCCTATTTTGCCACGAAGCTTCCAGAAGACCGAAGAGGAGACGAAGTGGGGCCACAAGGCGGCCAGACTACAGGGCGGCGCGGCCTAGGTCTTGGCCGCGCGGCCCTGTCATCTGGGCCCCTCGTGCCCGTTCCTGACCTGCCCTTCCGCCTACTTAAAGCCTCCGTCGCGAAACCCCCAGTACCGAGAGCCACGATACGGAAAACCTTACTGAGACGCCGCCACCGCCAATCCCATCTCGGGGGATCCAGGAGATCGCCTCCGGCACCCTGCCGGAGAGGGGATTCATCTCCCGGAGGACTCTACGCCGCCATGGTCGCCTCCGGAGTGATGTGTGAGTAGTCTACCCCTGGACTATGGGTCCATAGCAGTAGCTAGATGGTTGTCTTCTCCCCATTGTGCTATCATTGTCGGATCTTGTGAGCTGCCTAACATGATCAAGATCATCTATCTGTAATTCTATATGTTGCGTTTGTTGGGATCCGATGAATAGAGAATACTTGTTATGTTGATTATCAAAGTTATATCTATGTGTTGTTTATGATCTTGCATGCTTTCCGTTACTAGTAGATGCTCTGGCCAAGTAGATGCTTGTAACTCCAAGAGGGAGTATTTATGCTCGATAGTGGGTTCATGCCTGCATTGACACCTGGGACAGTGACAGAAAGTTCTAAGATTGTGTTGTGCTGTTGCCACTAGGGATAAAACATTGATGCTATGTCTAAGGATGTAGTTGTTGATTACATTACGCACCATACTTAATGCAATTGTCTGTTGCTTTGCAACTTAATACTGGAGGGGGTTCGGATGATAACCTGAAGGTGGACATTTTAGGCATAGATGCAGTTGGATGGCGGTCTATGTACTTTGTCGTAATGCCCAATTAAATCTCACTATACTCATCATGATATGTATGTGCATGGTCATGCCCTCTTTATTTGTCAATTGCCCAACTGTAATTTGTTCACCCAACATGCTGTTTATTTTATGGGAGAGACACCTCTAGTGAACTGTGGACCCCGGTCCAATTCTCTTTACTGAAATACAATCTACTGCAATACTTGTTCTACTGTTTTCTGCAAACAATCATCTTCCACACAATACGGTTAATCCTTTGTTACAGCAAGCCGGTGAGATTGACAACGTCACTGTTTCGTTGGGGCAAAGTACTTTGGTTGTGTTGTGCAGGTTCCACGTTGGCGCCGGAATCTCTGGTGTTGCGCCGCACTACATCCCCCGCCATCAACCTTCAACGTGCTTCTTGGCTCCTACTGGTTCGATAACCTTGGTTTCATACTGAGGGAAACTTGCCGCTGTACGCATCACACCTTCCTCTTGGGGTTCCCAACGGACGCGTGTTGAATGCGTATCAAGCAGCTTTTTCTGGCGCCGTTGCCGGGGAGATCAAGACACGCTGCAAGGGGAGTCTCCACTTCTCAATCTCTTTACTTTGTTTTTGTCTTGCTTAGTTTTATTTGCTATCTTGTTTGCTATATCAAAAACACAAAAAAATTAGTTAGTTGCATTTACTTTATCTAGTTTGCTTTATTTACTGTTGCTAAAATGGTCAACCCTGAAAATACTAAGTTGTGTGATTTCACAACCACAAATAATAATGATTTCTTATGCACACCTATTGCTCCACCTGCTACTACAGCAGAATTCTTTGAAATTAAACCTGCTTTACTGAATCTTGTTATGCGAGAGCAATTTTCTGGTGTTAGTTCTGATGATGCTGCTGCCCATCTTAATAATTTTGTTGAACTATGTGAAATGCAAAAATATAAAGATGTAGATGGTGACATTATAAAATTAAAATTGTTCCCTTTCTCATTAAGAGGAAGAGCTAAAGATTGGTTGCTATCTCTGCCTAAGAATAGTATTGATTCATGGACTAAATGCAAGGATGCTTTTATTGGTAGATATTATCCCCCTGCTAAAATTATATCTTTGAGGAGTAGCATAATGAATTTTAAACAATTAGATACTGAACATGTTGCTCAAGCTTGGGAAAGAATGAAATCTTTGGTTAAAAACTGCCCAACACATGGACTGACTACTTGGATGATCATCCAAACCTTCTATGCAGGACTAAATTTTTCTTCACGGAATTTATTGGATTCAGCTGCTGGAGGTACCTTTATGTCCATCACTCTTGGTGAAGCAACAAAGCTTCTTGATAATATGATGATCAACTACTCTGAATGGCACACGGAAAGAGCTCCACAAGAAACCTTTGGGGAGAGTTGATAATGTTCGCATTACCGTTAACAATAACCTTGTCCCCGTTGATTTTATTGTCTTGGATATTGAATGCAATGCATCTTGTCCCATCATATTGGGAAGACCTTTTCTTCGAACTGTTGGTGCTACTATTGATATGAAGGAAGGTAATATTAAATATCAATTTCCTCTCAAGAAAGGTATGGAACACTTCCCTAGAAAGAGAATGAAGTTACCTTTTGATTCTATTATGAGAACAAATTATGATGTTGACGCTTCATCTCTTGATAATACTTGATACACACTTTCTGCGCCTAGCTGAAAGGCGTTAAAGAAAAGCGCTTATGGGAGACAACCCATGTTTTTACCTACAGTACTTTGTTTTTATTTTGTGTCTTGGAAGTTGTTTACTACTGTAGCAACCTCTCCTTATCTTAGTTTAGTGTTTTATTGTGCCAAGTAAAGTCTTTGATAGAAAAGTAAGTACTAGATTTGGATTACTGCGCAGTTCCAGATTTCTTTGCTGTCACGAACCTGGGTCTACCTCCTTGTAGGTAGCTCAGAAAATTAAGCCAATTTACGTGCATGATCCTCAGATATGTACGCAACTTTCATTCAATTTGAGCATTTTCATTTGAGCAAGTCTGGTGCCATTTTAAAATTCGTCAATACGAACTGTTCTGTTTTGATAGATTCTGCCTTTTATTTCGCATTGCCTCTTTTGCTATGTTGGATGAATTTCTTTGATCCACTAATGTCCAGTAGCTTTATGCAATGTCCAGAAGTGTTAAGAATGATTGTGTCACCTCTGAACATGTTAATTTTTATTGTGCACTAACCCTCTAATGAGTTGTTTCGAGTTTGGTGTGGAGGAAGTTTTCAAGGATCAAGAGAGGAGTATGATGCAACATGATCAAGGAGAGTGAAAGCTCTAAGCTTGGGGATGCCCCGGTGGTTCACCCCTGCATATTCTAAGAAGACTCAAGCGTCTAAGCTTGGGGATGCCCAAGGCATCCCCTTCTTCATCGACAACATTATCAGGTTCCTCCCCTGAAACTATATTTTTATTCCATCACATCTTATGTGCTTTGCTTGGAGCGTCGATTTGTTTTTGTTTTTTGTTTTGTTTGAATAAAATGGATCCTAGCATTCACTTTATGGGAGAGAGACACGCTCCGCTGTGGCATATGGACAAGTATGTCCTTGGTTTCTACTCATAGTATTCATGGCGAAGTTTCTCCTTCGTTAAATTGTTATATGGTTGGAATTGGAAAATGATACATGTAGTAATTGCTATAAATGTCTTGGGTAATGTGATACTTGGCAATTGTTGTGCTCATGATTAAGCTCTTGCATCATATGCTTTGCACCCATTAATGAAGAAATACATAGAGCATGCTAAAATTTGGTTTGCATATTTGGTTTCTCTAAGGTCTAGATAATTTCTAGTATTGAGTTTGAACAGCAAGGAAGACGATGTAGATTCTTATAATGTTTACAATATGTCTTTTATGTGAGTTTTGCTGCACCGGTTCATCCTTGTGTTTGTTTCAAATAAGCCTTGCTAGCCTAAACCTTGTATCGAGAGGGATTACTTCTCATGCATCAAAAATACTTGAGCCAACCACTATGCCATTTGTGTCCACCATACCTACCTACTACATGGTATTTCTCCGCCATTCCAAAGTAAATTGCTTGAGTGCTACCTTTAAAATTCCATCATTCACCTTTACAATATATAGCTCATGGGACAAATAGCTTAAAAACTATTGTGGTACTGAATATGTACTTATGCACTTTATCTCTTATTAAGTTGCTTGTTGTGCGATAACCATGTTTTCTGGGGACGCCATCAACTATTCCTTGTTGAATTTCATGTGAGTTGCTATGCATGTCCGTCTTGTCTGAAGTAAGAGCGATCTACCACCTTATGGTTAAGCATGCATATTGTTAGAGAAGAACATTGGGCCGCTAACTAAAGCCATGATCCATGGTGGAAGTTTCAGTTTTGGACATATATCCTCAATCTCAAATGAGAAAATTATTAATTGTTGTTACATGCTTATGCATAAAAGAGGAGTCCATTATCTGTTGTCTATGTTGTCCCGGTATGGATGTCTAAGTTGAGAATAATCAATAGCGAGAAATCCAAAATGCGAGCTTTCTCTTTAGACCTTTGTACAGGCGGCATAGAAGTACCCCTTTGTGACACTTGGTTAAAACATGTGCATTGTGATGATCCGGTAGTCCAAGCTAATTAGGACAAGGTGCAGGCACTATTAGTATACTATGCATGAGGCTTGCAATTTGTAAGATATAACTTACATGATACATATGCTTTATTACTACCGTTGACAAAATTGTTTCATGTTTTCAAAATCAAAGCTCTAGCACAAATATAGCAATCGATGCTTTTCCTCTTTGAAGGACCATTCTTTTACTTTCATTGTTGAGTCAGTTCACCTATTTCTCTCCACCTCAAGAAGCAAACACTTGTGTGAACTGTGCATTGATTCCTACATACTTGCTTATTGCACTTATTATATTACTCTATGTTGACAATATCCATGAGATATACATGTTACAAGTTGAAAGCAACCGCTGAAACTTAATCTTCTTTTGTGTTGCTTCAATGCCTTTACTTTGAATTATTGCTTTATGAGTTAACTCTTATGCAAGACTTATTGATGCTTGTCTTGAAGTGCTATTCATGAAAAGTCTTTGCTTTATGATTCAGTTGTTTACTCATGTCATTACCATTGTTTTGATCGCTGCATTCACTACATATGCTTTACAAATAGTATGATCAAGTTTATGATGGCATGCCACTCCAGAAATTATCTGTGTTATCGTTTTACCTGCTCGGGACGAGCAGAACTAAGCTTGGGGATGCTGATACGTCTCCGACGTATCGATAATTTCTTATGTTCCATGCCACATTATTGATGTTATCTACATGTTTTATGCACACTTTATGTCATATTCGTGCATTTTCTGGAACTAACCTATTAACAAGATGCCGAAGTGCCGATTCTTTGTTTTTGCTGTTTTTGGTTTCAGAAATCCTAGTAACGAAATATTCTCGGAATTGGACGAAATCAACGCCCAGGGTCCTATTTTGCCACGAAGCTTCCAGAAGACCGAAGAGGAGACGAAGTGGGGCCACGAGGCGGCCAGACTACAGGGCGGCGCGGCCTAGGTCTTGGCCGCGCGGCCCTGTCATCTGGGCCCCTCGTGCCCCTTCCTGACCTGCCCTTCCGCCTAGTTAAAGCCTCCGTCGCGAAACCCCCAGTACCGAGAGCCACGATACGGAAAACCTTACTGAGACGCCGCCACCGCCGATCCCATCTCGGGGGATCCAGGAGATCGCCTCCGGCACCCTGCCGGAGAGGGGATTCATCTCCCGGAGGACTCTACGCCGCCATGGTCGCCTCCGGAGTGATGTGTGAGTAGTCTACCCCTGGACTATGGGTCCATAGCAGTAGCTAGATGGTTGTCTTCTCCCCATTGTGCTATCATTGTCGGATCTTGTGAGCTGCCTAACATGATCAAGATCATCTATCTGTAATTCTATATGTTGCGTTTGTTGGGATCCGATGAATAGAGAATACTTGTTATGTTGATTATCAAAGTTATATCTATGTGTTGTTTATGATCTTGCATGCTTTCCGTTACTAGTAGATGCTCTGGCCAAGTAGATGCTTGTAACTCCAAGAGGGAGTATTTATGCTCGATAGTGGGTTCATGCCTGCATTGACACCTGGGACAGTGATAGAAAGTTCTAAGGTTGTGTTGTGCTGTTGCCACTAGGGATAAAACATTGATGCTATGTCTAAGGATGTAGTTGTTGATTACATTACGCACCATACTTAATGCAATTGTCTGTTGCTTTGCAACTTAATACTGGAGGGGGTTCGGATGATAACCTGAAGGTGGACTTTTTAGGCATAGATGCAGTTGGATGGCGGTCTATGTACTTTGTCGTAATGCCCAATTAAATCTCACTATACTCATCATGATATGTATGTGCATGGTCATGCCCTCTTTATTTGTCAATTGCCCAACTGTAATTTTTTCACCCAACATGCTGTTTATTTTATGGGAGAGACACCTCTAGTGAACTGTGGACCCCGGTCCAATTCTCTTTACTGAAATGCAATCTACTGCAATACTTGTTCTACTGTTTTCTGCAAACAATCATCTTCCACACAATACGGTTAATCCTTTGTTACAGCAAGCCGGTGAGATTGACAACCTCACTATTTCGTTGGGGCAAAGTACTTTGGTTGTGTTGTGCAGGTTCCACGTTGGCGCCGGAATCTCTGGTGTTGCGCCGCACTACATCCCGCCGCCATCAACCTTCAACGTGCTTCTTGGCTCCTACTGGTTCGATAACCTTGGTTTCATACTGAGGGAAACTTGCCGCTGTACGCATCACACCTTCCTCTTGGGGTTCCCAACGGACGCGTGTTGAACGCGTATCAGACGTTCACTTGCCGCTTGCAAAAGCGCGTAGAAGATCTTGATCACCGGCGCCACGAACGGGCAGCACCTCCGTACTCGGTCACACGTTCGGTTGTTGATGAAGACGACGTCCACGTCCCGTTCCAGCGGGCAGCGGAAGTTGTAGCTCCTCTTGAATCCGACAGCACGACGGCGTGGTGTTGGTGGCAGTGGAGAACTCCGGCGGAGCTTCGCTAAAGCACGCGGGAGCTATGGAGGAGAGGGGGGCGGCTAGGGTTTGGGAGGGGGTGGCCGGCCACTTGGGGGTGCGGCCAGGTGGTGGTCTTGAGGTGGCCGGCCCCCTCCCCTTGTCCCTCATTATATAGGTGGAAGCCCCAAGGGTTGGACTACAAGTCTCCGAATAAGACCCGAAACCAAAACCTTCCATATGATACGAAAACCTACCCAAGCTAGGACTCCCACTAGAGGTGGGAGTTCCACCTTCCATGGAGGGGGTGGTCGGCCCCCTTTGGGGGAGTCCACTTGGGACTCCTCCCCCTCTAGGGTTGGCCGGCCATGGAGGTGGAGTCCCTCCGGGACTCCACCTTCCTTGGTGGTTTCTTCCGGACTTTTCTAGAACCTTCTAGAACCTTCCATAGAACCTTCCGCATCATTTTAAAACACATAAAATGACATCCTATATATGAATCTTATTCTCCGGACCATTCCGGAACTCCTCGTGATGTCCGGGATCTCATCCGGGACTCCGAACAAATATTCGAACTCCATTCCATATTCAAGTTCTACCATTTCAACATCCAACTTTAAGTGTGTCACCCTACGGTTCGCGAACTATGCGGACATGGTTGAGTACTTACTCCGACCAATAACTAATAGCGGGATTTGGAGATCCATAATAGCTCTCACATATTCAACGATGACTTTAGTGATCGAATGAACCATTCACATACGATACCAATTCCCTTTGTCACGCGATATTTTACTTGTCCGAGGTTTGATCATCGGTATCACTCTATACCTTGTTCAACCTCGTCTCCTGACAAGTACTCTTTACTCGTACCGTGGTATGTGGTCTCTTATGAACTTATTCATATGCTTGCAAGACATTAGACGACATTCCACCGAGAGGGCCCAGAGTATATCTATCCGTCATCGGGATGGACAAATCCCACTGTTGATCCATATGCCTCAACTCATACTTTCCGGATACTTAATCCCACCTTTATAACCACCCATTTACGCAGTGGCGTTTGGTGTAATCAAAGTACCTTTCCGGTATAAGTGATTTACATGATCTCATGGTCATAAGGACTAGGTAACTATGTATGTAAGCTTATAGCAAATAACTTAATGACGTGATCTTATGCTACGCTTAATTGGGTGTGTCCATTACATCATTCATATAATGACATAACCTTGTTATTAATAACATCCAATGTTCATGATTATGAAACTAATCATCCATTAATCAACAAGCTAGTTAAGAGGCATACTAGGGACTCTTTGTTGTTTACATATCACACATGTACTAATGTTTCAGTTAATACAATTATAGCATGACATATAAACATTTATCATAAACATAAAGATATATAATAACCACTTTTATTATTGCCTCTTGGGCATATCTCCTTCAGTCTCCCACTTGCACTAGAGTCAATAATCTAGATTACATTGTAAGGTACCTAACACCCATGGCATTCTGGTGTTGGTCATGCTCTGCCCTAGGGAGAGCTTTAGTCAACGGATCTGCTACATTCAGATCAGTGTGTACTTTGCAAATCTTTACTTCTCCATCTTTGATGTACTCGCGAATCGAATGATAACGCAGCTTGATATGCTTCAGCCTCTTGTGTGACCTTGGTTCTTGTGCATTGGCGATGGCACCCATGTTGTCACAGTAGATGACTAGTGGGTCCAATGCACTAGGAACCACACCGAGCTCTATAATGAACCTCTTCATCCATACCGCTTCTGATGAAGCCTCTGAAGCCGCTATGTACTCCGATTCTGTTGAGGATTTCGCCACCGTGCACTGCTTCGAGCTTGCCCACCTTCGCAGCACCATTCAATATAAACACGTACCCAGACTGTGACTTAGAGTCATCAGGATCAGTGTTCCAACTTGCATCGGTGTAACTTGTTACAACGAGCTTTTGGTCACCTCCATAACAAAGAAACATATCCTTAGTTCTTTTCAAGTACTTCAGGATATTCTTGACCGCTGTCCAGTGTTCCATTCCTGGATCACTTTGATATCTGCTAGTCAAACTAACAGCATGCGCTATATCCGGTCTTGTACATAGCATGGCATACATGATAGAGCCTACTGCCGAGGCATAGGGGATCTGACTCATCCTTTCTCTTTCTTCTGCCGTAGCCGGACCTTGAGTCTTACTCAAGACCTTGCTTGGTAACATAGGTAAGAATCCTTTCTTGCTTTCGTCTATTCTAAACTTCTTTAGAATCTTGTCTAGATATGTACTCTGTGATAGCCCTATTAGACGTCTTGATCTATCTCTATAAATCTTGATGCCTAATATATATGATGCTTCACCAAGGTCTTTCATTGAAAAACTATTATTCAAATAACCCTTTACACTGCTTAATAGTTCTATATCATTCCCAATCAATAATATGTCATCTACATATAATATCAGGAATGCTACAGAGCTCCCACTCACTTTCTTGTAAATACAGGCCTCTCCATGACACTGTATAAACCCGAAGTTTTTGATCACCTTATCAAAACGTCGGTTCCAACTTCTCGATGCTTGCTTCAGTCCATAGATTGAACGCTGAAGTTTGCATACTTTGTCAGCATTTTTAGATCGACAAAACCTTTGGGTTGTACCATATACAACTCTTCCTCAATGTCTCCATTAAGGAACGCCGTTTTGACATCCATCTGCCAAATCTCATAATCGAAAAATGCAGCTATTGCTAACAAAATCCTTACAGATTTTAGCTTCGCTACACGTGAGAAAGTCTCATCGTAGTCAACACCTTGAATTTGTCGGAAACCCTTTGCGACAAGTCGAGCTTTATAGACAGTAATATTACCATCAGCATCTGTTTTTCTCTTGAAGATCCATTTATTCTCGACAGCCTTTCGGCTATCAAGTAAGTCTACCAAAGTCCATATTTTGTTATCATACATGGATCCCATTTCGGATTTCATGGCTTCTTGCCATTTGTTGGAATCTGGGCTCATCATCGCTTCTTCATACGTCGCAGGGTCTTCATCATTGTTATCCACAATCATGACATTTAGACAAGGATCATACCAATCAGGAGTGGCACGTTCCCTTGTCGATCTGCGAGGTTCAGTAGTTGTCTCATTTGAAGTTTCATGATCATTATCATTAGCTTCCTTTGTTGCCGGTGTAGGCGGCACAGGAACATCTTCCGGTACTGCGCTACTCTGATCAACGAGCAGAGATTCTTCAATCTCATCGAGTTCTACTTTTCTTCCAGTCACTTCTTTAGTGAGAAATTCTTTCTCAAGAAAGGTTCTGTTCTTAGCAACAAAGATCTTGCCTTCGGATCTGTGATAGAAAGTGTACCCTATAGTTTCCTTAGGGTATCCTATGAAGACGCATTTCTCCGCTTTGGGTTCTAGCTTGTCCGGTTGTAACTTTTTTACATAGGCTTCGCAACCCCAAACTTTCAGGAACGACAACTTAGGTTTCTTATTAAACCATAATTCATACGGTGTCGTTTCAACGGATTTTGATGGTGCTCTATTTAAAGTGAATGCGGCTGTCTCTATTGCATAACTCCAAAATGATAACGGCAAATCAGTAAGAGACATCATAGAACGAACCATATCTAAGAGAGTTCGATTACGACGTTCGGACACACCGTTTCGTTGTGGTGTTCCCGGCGGTGTCAATTGTGAAAGTATTCCGCATTTCTTTAAATGCATGCCAAACTCATAACTCAGATATTCACCTCCGCGATCAGATCGTAGAAATTTAATCTTCTTGTTACGTTGATTTTCTACTTCACTTTGGAATTCCTTAAACTTCTCAAAAGTTTCGGATTTATGTTTCATGAAATAGATATACCCATATCTACTCAGATCATCTGTGAAGGTTAGAACATAACGATAACCACCGCGCGATGCTACACTCATTGGTCCGCACACATCGGTATGTATGATTTCCAATAAGTCAGTAGCTCGCTCCATAATACCAGAGAATGGAGTCTTAGTCATTTTTCCCATCAGACATGCTTCGCATCTATCAAGTGACTCAAAGTCAAGTGATTCAAGTAATCCATCGGTATGGAGTTTCTTCATGCGTTTCACTCCAATATGACCAAGACGACAGTGCCACATATAAGTAGAATTATCATTTAATTTAATTCGTTTAGCATCAATGTTATGTATATGTGTATCACTACTATCGAGATCTAACCGAAATAAGGCATTCTTTTCAGGTGCTCGACCATAAAAGATATTATTCATAAAAATAGAACAACCATTATTCTCAGACTTGAATGAATAACCGTCTTGCATTAAACAAGATCCAGATATAATGTTCATGCTCAATGCGGGTACAAAATAATAATTATTGAGGCTTAAAACTAATCCCGAAGGTAGATGTAGAGGAAGTGTGCCGACAGCGATCACATCGACTTTGGATCCATTTCCAACGCGCATGGTCACTTCATCCTTTAGTAGTCTTCGTTTATTCTTTAGTTCCTGTTTCGAGTTACAAATATGAGCAACCGAACCAGTATCAAATACCCAGGTACTAGTACGAGAACCAGTAAGATAAACATCTATAACATGTATATCAGATATACCTTCTTTCTTCTTCTTGACAAGGCCGCTCTTCAGATCCGCCAAATACTTGGGGCAATTACGCTTCCAGTGTCCCTTCTCCTTGCAGTAATAACACTCAGCATCAGGCTTAGGGCCAGTCTTAGGTTTCACAGGAGGTGTGGCAGCTTTCTTGCCACCCTTCTTGAATTTTCCCTTAGACTTGCCCTGTTTCTTGAAACTGGTGGTCTTGTTGACCATCAACACTTGGTGCTCTTTCTTGATCTCAATCTCAACAGATTTCAGCATGGAGAAGAGTTCAGGTAACTCTTTGTTCATGTTCTGCATATTGTAGTTCATCACAAAGTTCTTGTAACTAGGTGGCAGTGATTGAAGGACACGATTAATCCCCAGTCGGTTAGGAATCACTATTCCCAAATCACTGAGTTTCTTCGCATGCCCGGTCATGGCGAGCATGTGCTCACTAACGGAGCTGCCTTCTTCCATCATGCAACTGAAGAAGTGTTTCGATGCTTCATAGCATTCCACAGCCGCATGAGTTTCAAAGATAGTCTTCAACTCATTGATTAACTCATGTGGATCGTGGTGCTCAAAACGTTTTTGAAGATCGGCTTCCAGACTGCATAGGATGGCACACTGAACTTGAGAGTACCGAGTTTTCCGAGTTGCGTAAACATTCTTTACTTCATCGGTTTCAGTTTCTGCAGGAGGGTCACCTAGCGGTGCATCAAGCACATATTGCAGATTTCCGCCATTGAGGAAGATCCTCACATGACGGAACCAGTCGGTGAAGTTGCTACCGTTGCTCTTAAGCTTTTCTTTCTCTAGGAACTGGTTAAAATTGATTGAGGACGCCATATCTACAACATATTTGCAATAGTTTAGACTAATGTTTATGACAAATTGAGTTCAAATTTTA
Organism: Lolium perenne; assembly: GCF_019359855.2. Lineage (NCBI taxonomy): Eukaryota > Viridiplantae > Streptophyta > Magnoliopsida > Poales > Poaceae > Lolium > Lolium perenne. Next base: position 38,585,114 of record NC_067246.2, on the reverse strand, counting down.
ATTCAACAGAATTAAAAACTAGGTGAACTCCCACTCAAAACAATATCCCTCGCATTGTCTTAGTGATCACACGAACCAAATCCACCACACCAAGTCCGATCATCACGAGACAAGATGTAACTTCAATGGCGAACACTCAAAGTGTTCATCATATCAATCATATGATTCATGCTCTACCTTTCGGTATCACGTGTTCCGAGACCATGTCTGTACATGCTAGTCTCGTCAAGGCCACCTTAGTATCCGCATGTGCAAAACTGGCTTACACCCGTTGTATGCACTTGTTGAATCTATCACACCCGATCATCACGAAATGCTTCGAAACGACAAGTCTTGGCAACGATGCTACTAAGGATGAACACTTTATTATCTTGATATTTTAGTGAGAGGGATCATCTTATAATGCTACCGTCGCGATCTAAGCAAAATAAGATGCATAAAAGGATTAACATCACATGCAGTTCATATGTGATATGATATGGCCCTTTTGTCTTTGCGCCTTTGATCTTCATCTCCAAAGCACGGACATGATCTCCATCAACAACGGGCATGATTTCCATCATTGTCGGCGAAGCACCAAGGTCAATGGCACCGTCTTCATGATTGTCCTCCATGTAGCAACTATTACAACTACTTTGAAATACTACTCAACATGAAATTTAAAGACAACCATAAGGCTCCTGCCGGTTGCCACAATACAATAATGATCATCTCATACATAGTCATCATCACATTATGGCCATATCACATCACCAAACCCTGCAAAAACAAGTTAGACGTTCTCTAATTTGGTTTGCATATTTTACGTGGTTTAGGGTTTTCGAGTAAGATCCAATCTACCTACGAACATGAATCACAACGGTGATACTAGTGTTGTCAATAGAAGAGTAAATTGAATCTTCACTATAGTAGGAGAGACAGACACCCGCAAAGCCACTTATGCAATACAAGTTGCATGTCGAGCGTGGAGCAAATCTCATGAACGCGGTCATGTAAAGTTAGCCCGAGCCGCTTCATCCCACTATGCCACAAAGATGCAAAGTACTCAAACTAAAGATAACAAAAGCATCAACGCCCACAAAACCATTGTGTTCTACTCGTGCAACCATCTATGCATAGACACGGCTCTGATACCACTGAAGGATAACGTTGCATAGAAAACAAAAAATTTCCTACTGCGAACACGCAATCCAAGCCAAGATGCAATCTAGAAGACGGTAGCAACGAGGGGTTTATCGAGTCTCACCCTTGAAGAGATTCCAAAGCCTACAAGATGAGGCTCTTGTTGCTGCGGTAGACGTTCACTTGCCGCTTGCAAAAGCGCGTAGAAGATCTTGATCACCGGCGCCACGAACGGGCAGCACCTCCGTACTCGGTCACACGTTCGGTTGTTGATGAAGACGACGTCCACCTCCCGTTCCAGCGGGCAGCAGAAGTAGTAGCTCCTCTTGAATCCGACAGCACGACGGCGTGGTGTCGGTGGCGGTGGAGAACTCCGGCGGAGCTTCGCTAAAGCACGCGGGAGCTATGGAGGAGAGAGGGACGGCTAGGGTTTGGGAGGGGGTGGCCGGCCACTTGGGGGTGCGGCCAGGTGGTGGTCTTGAGGTGGCCGGCCCCCTCCCCTTGTCCCTCATTATATAGGTGGAAGCCCCAAGGGTTGGACTACAAGTCTCCGAATAAGACCCGAACCCAAAACCTTCCATATGATAGGAAAACCTACCCAAGCTAGGACTCCCACTAGAGGTGGGAGTTCCACCTTCCATGGAGGGGGTGGCCGGCCCCCTTTGGGGGAGTCCACTTGGGACTCCTCCCCCTCTAGGGTTGGCCGGCCATGGAGGTGGAGTCCCTCCGGGACTCCACCTTCCTTGGTGGTTTCTTCCGGACTTTTCTAGAACCTTCTAGAACCTTCCATAGAACCTTCCGCATCATTTTAAAACACATAAAATGACATCCTATATATGAATCTTATTCTCCGGACCATTCCGGAACTCCTCGTGATGTCCGGGATCTCATCCGGGACTCCGAACAAATATTCGAACTCCATTCCATATTCAAGTTCTACCATTTCAACATCCAACTTTAAGTGTGTCACCCTACGGTTCGCGAACTATGCGGACATGGTTGAGTACTTACTCCGACCAATAACTAATAGCGGGATCTGGAGGTCCATAATAGCTCCCACATATTCAACGATGCCTTTAGTGATCGAATGAACCATTCACATACGATACCAATTCCCTTTGTCACGCGATATTTTACTTGTCCGAGGTTTGATCATCGGTATCACTCTATACCTTGTTCAACCTCATCTCGTGACAAGTACTCTTTACTCGTACCGTGGTATGTGGTCTCTTATGAACTTATTCATATGCTTGCAAGACATTAGACGACATTCCACCGAGAGGGCCCAGAGTATATCTATCCGTCATCGGGATGGACAAATCCCACTGTTGATCCATATGCCTCAACTCATACTTTCCGGATACTTAATCCCACCTTTATAACCACCCATTTACGCAGTGGCGTTTGGTGTAATCAAAGTACCTTTCCGGTATAAGTGATTTACATGATCTCATGGTCATAAGGACTAGGTAACTATGTATGTAAGCTTATAGCAAATAACTTAATGACATGATCTTATGCTACGCTTAATTGGGTGTGTCCATTACATCATTCATATAATGACATAACCTTGTTATTAATAACATCCAATGTTCATAATTATGAAACTAATCATCCATTAATCAACAAGCTAGTTAAGAGGCATACTAGGGACTCTTTGTTGTTTACATATCACACATGTACTAATGTTTCAGTTAATACAATTATAGCATGACATATAAACATTTATCATAAACATAAAGATATATAATAACCACTTTTATTATTGCCTCTTGGGCATATCTCCTTCATATAGCAGTAGCAGTAGTGAAATAACAGCAGCAGAGTAACAAAGACAGCAGTTGTGATTATAGTAAACAGCAGGATTAAGATACTGTAGGCACAGGGATGGATGAACGGGCGTTGCATGAATGAGAGAAACTCATGTAACACTCAAAGCAGGACATTTGCAGATAATAAAATGGTATCCAAGTACTAATCAATCAATAGGCATGTGTTCCATATATAGTCGTACGTGCTCGCAATGAGAAACTTGCACAACATCTTTTGTCCTACCAGCCGGTGGCAGCCGGGCCTCTAGGGAATCTACTGGAAATTAAGGCACTCCTTTTAATAGAGCACCGGAGCAAAGCATTAACACTCCATGAACACATGTGATCCTCATATCACCGCCATCCCCTTCGGTTGTCCCAATTTTTGTCACTTTGGGGCCTTAGGTTCCGGACAACAATACGTGTATACAACTTGCAGGTAAGATTATAAAGCAATGAATATCATCATGAATCGATAACATGTTCAGATCTGAAATCATGGCACTCGGGCCCTAGTGACAAGCATTAAGCATAACAAGTTGCAACAATATCATAAAAGTACCAATTATGGACACTAGGCACTATGCCCTAACAATCTTATGCTATTACATGACCAATCTCATCCAATCCCTACCATCCCCTTCGGCCTACAGCGGGGGAATTACTCACACATGGATGGGGAAACATGGCTGGTCGATGGAGAGGCGTCGGTGGTGATGATGGCGATGATCTCCTCCAATTCCCCGTCCCGGCGGAGAGCCAGAACGGAGTTTCTGGTCCCGAGACGGAGTTTCGCGACGGTGGCGGCGTACTGGATATCTTCTGGCGATTTCGACTAACCCCGCGTGCGTTTTTAGGTCGAAGGCATTAAGTAGTCCGAAGGAGGGCGTCGGGGACCAGCCGAGGCCGCCACACACTAGGGCCGCGCGCCCCCCTCCTGGGCCGCGCCGGCCTAGTGTGTGGGGCCCTCGGGCCCCCACATGGCTTGCCCTTCTGGCTCCGTCAGTATTCTGGGAAAATAGGACCTTTCGCATAAATTCCGAGGATTTTCCTGAAAGTTGGATTTCTGCACAAAAACGAGACACCAGAGCAATTCTGCTGAAAACAACGTTAGTCCGTGTTAGTTGCATCCAAAATACACAAATTAGAGGCAAAACAATAGCAAAAGTGTTCGGGAAAGTAGATACGTTTTGGACGTATCAGTACTTCCGCTTATTCTCTCTAGATATGGTGACCACGCGAGCCAACTTCTTCCTCACGTCCAATCTTACTCTAACCCGAACAAAATTGCCCAGTCCATGAACAGCAGTTTCAACTTTAATAGCTTGCCCTATATTCCTTTCCGTGAGGTTCTTTATCAGGGCCTCATTCCTGTAGCCCACAGGGAGTTTATGGATTTGAATCAAAGTTTCAAAGTGATTAAGGTCAACTGTATCCGTGGGTGCTAAACCATCATACTTTTCTATGCAAACAACATTCTGTCTAAACAACCATGGCCCCCTTCAGAAAATTTTAACCAATCACCCAGACAAAAGCATAAACATATTTCCTGATTGAACTCCAATTGTTGTGCCGGAGACCAGGCATTCCTCATATGTTGTTCGAACGTAATGGGACTAAATTGATTTGATGTATGAATTTTTAGAAGAGCCATCCACTTTATACCTTGTTTTGGAGCAGATTCTTCCTCCTCGAAGACCAGATCATTGAGTTCATCCTCCTCCAAGCCAAGACGCTCCAAAAGATCTCCGATCGCCTCATCCTTCTTTGTTCCCGATCCTCCCGCCTGATTTGATGAGTTTGTCGGGCTTTCCATGATGAGCCCGCTCCCCTTGAAGCAGCCCTCACGGCCGTCAACGTATCTTGCGAGAAAACCCTAGCCGCCTCAACGCAACCCACATTTACGGAGGGGAGGGTCCGGGCAGAAAGTAACGGAGAGATCCGTCCGAGACGGCATGAGAAGAAACCCTACGCCGGAGTCCACTCCGGCGGCAGGGGCAAGAAACCCTAGATCGCCTTACAGCCGCCTAGGTCGTTCTTGGGCTCCAAGCGCACCTCCAACTTCATGGCCCAGGAACGACGAGGCCGGCCAGCGACCGGAACAATAGAGAAATTGTCAGTAACCAACTTTCCCTCGATCCCCTCCCTCTCACTGTATTGTCATGCCGCCTTCGATTGAATTGCCATCCTCAATGTAGTCATTAATCATGTCATATTTATGATTATTCATAAATATTAAACAAATTTTACAAAATCGTGCAAGTTAAGTTCAGACTGTTACTGCATTCTGCTAGTTAAGTTTCAGTGCCAGTGTCTACTCCTAATTTGCCGGTAGTCTGCATGGTTGCTCTCCCGGTTTGAGAATGGTATAAATTCACCTTTTGGCCAGGTATATACGAAGTGGTCTAATACCAAAACAAGAAAGTCTCACAATGCATACATACTGTTGCGCGCATACAACTAGAGTGCTACCCAGTTGAGGGTCTTTTTTTTGTATGTTCCCATGGAGATAAATTATCTTGTGCTACCTTTGTTCATGTCATTCAATATATCCTTTTTAATTGGATATTTAGGCTTAAATTTTGATGTTCAACGACAGGCACAAGGGCTTTTTTACTCCAATCTGTCAAATTCATGATCTTTGACATGTCATATGACAGTGGTAGTGTTTTATCTTTCTATACTTCGACTCAACGATTTTATCAGATGAAGCCAATGCTGGGATTCAACTCAAATAAGATGAAGCTGGTTCATTGTTTAAGGCTCCGGCTAGCTTATTGCAGACAAACAATCTTGGCTTGAGAATTTGTATGCTATTAACAATCATGCCGCTTGAGCACGTACAAAATTGTATCGTAGTAATGGCACTTTCTTCTCACTCTTAAGATGAAGCTGGTACATACTTTTATGCTTGTAAGTTGTAGTTTCAATAGGCTAGCTAGCTTATTGGAGAAAGCCAGTCTAGGCTTGACTATTTTTAGATTATAAACCATCTTGCCATTTGAGCAGCTGTAGAATGACGATGTATGTAGTAATGTTATATCAGTTAAACATGTTTTCAAGATACAAAAACTACCATGCTCTCAAGAGAAAATATTGAGCTTACAATCATATAATATGAGTAGAGATATATATTTTGAAGGGATTCACAATAGATTAGTAGTAGCAAGGCCAAGGCTGTTTGGAACATCTTAAGCTCCATGGTTTCACCGAGATAAATGAGTACTTTTTTGGGCGACAAACAAGATAAGTGGATTTCGTTGGTGAGGGATGGGTTCAAAAGTTTATTTATGCAACGTGGGTGAACTAATTCCTAATTTTAATTCTAATTTGGATATGCATACCTGGATTTTAATGTTGATATGAATCTCTTAATTGTATTTGGAGGAAAGTCTATTTAGTAATAATAAATATTAATACCGTCCATTTTTTATTTGCATACCTAGAATTTGATCGGATATCTTCATTGATTTGGGAGATAAAAAGTGAGTAATTTCAATTAATTAGTCATTGGGAATGATTGTTCATTAGGTGAGGATAAGAGAAAGATTCTTTGATGTCGAAGCAAGACGAGAACATCAAGAAGCTTAAGATTCATTGTTGTCGACGCAAGATGAAAATCATTTCATGTTTCCTTTATTTTTTCATGAGATATAAATCTTTAAATTGTAAGACCATAAACCGAAAATTTGCCTAAACATACAATGAGAAGGAGAAATTCATCTCCTACATGCTCAACACGTTACTCGGTGCTTTCTTTTGATGGGTGGACTCCATCATAACAATGGCAGTAGCATATACCATCATTCTCGCAGCTTCCGCCAGTGAAGTTCGCAGCTTTGCAAGCAGCGCTGCATGTGGCGGTAAAATAATTAGAAGGCACTACCGTTTGTCCATTAAATCGTTCCCCCGTGGCTAGGTGACCTCTGACCCTCCTCCCTGAGACCCCTTGGCATTTGTCTTTGAAGGTATGGATTGGTCCGCCGCAATCCTGTGCCTCCACACCTAGTTGATCAATCAACCAACCACAAGATGCTCGTCATGTTAATTTGCATTCAAAATATATACCAGAAACTAAGCTCTTAACAGAATGACACTGAAGGATTTAAATAGCATTTTGTCAAGAGAAAATACTGGGATAAAATCATATAGTACTAGCTGTTAAGCTTCATGCACTAGCCACTTGAACCAAAAGTCCGAACTGATGGAAAGGGCTAGGCAATCCACATATACATTTCACAACACCCCCACTCGCGTGTGACGGAAGAAGAGGAAGTCAACACGTGAAAGAAGAAGAGCACACCGAAACAGGGCACCAGCGGTGGCTAAAGAGGGGGGCAACAGCAATTTTTAGGCTTAATTGCGAAAACCATATAAGAGGGGGGCAACAACAATTTTTAGGCTTAATTGCGAAAACCATGTGAAAGCCAGGATTTGAACTCGAGACCTGGGGCTCTGATACCATGTTAAGTTTCATGCACTAGCCACTTGAACCAAAAGTCCGAACTGATGGAAAGGGCTAGGCAATCCACATATACATTTTACAACACTAGCAACTTCATTTGACGGTCCATATATATAGTACAAGCATTAGGAATCGTAAACCTGAAGGGACTTACAGAATGTTAGTAGTAACAAGGCAACGACTGTTGCAGCGATCTTAGCCCCCATGGTTATAACAAGGTGAAGTGGTTTTTTCCTTTTTGTCGAGAACGAAAAGAAGTGAATTTTGATGAGTAGGGATGAGTTCTGATTGTCTATTTATACCTATTGACGAGTAGGGAAATCCAACCTCGGTTTTTTGGGCATGAATAGAATTACAGGAACCTCTTAATTGTTTTGGGAGAAAATAGTATGCTGGAGTAATGATCATAAATCCCTTCCAAAAATAGGAGTTGTTTCCAGACCCTTGATGGCTCTCCACCAGAATACCTGTACTTTCCAGACCATATCTGAGTCCCTGTTAGAGCTGCCTGCTGCTTCCCCTCCACATTGCACCAACAAGTGGTAAGCAGAATGAACCGTATATGAACCTTATTTTTCCTCCTTCCAAGCCCACAAGTCATCGCCTTGGTCCCATGGACGCGGTAGACGTAGGATTGAGGACAAAATGTTTCTTTACTAATTCGTCACCCCAGTTACCTGTAGCCGTCTTGATTAGCTCAGTCATAGTTTTCAGCTCTGTGATGTCATTATGTAAATCAACTGGTCTTCCCAAATAAGGGCATCATTGCCGTGGCCCACACGCCAAATCATACCTTTCTTTAGCACTTCTCTACCACACATAATTGCCTTGGGTACGCAAGTAGTTCCTAGACACGCACAACTAATTCATGTTGATTTAGTACTCCTGTTTTTTGGAAGGGAATTACTTTCAGTTTTTGCTAGATTAATCTGTTGATATCCCATGTTTTAGCTACTCATGTTCTGTGTCACTTCACTTTTTTTCGTCCGAGGTGAGCAACGGATAGTGAGTTGACCTAGAAATGAAATTGTTTCCTGAAATGGCTATGGCACAAAAACATAATGCTGCTCTGTTAAGACGTTCTGCACACAGTCTGAACCCCTCTATCTCAGGTTCATAAATTTTACTCAGCTTCTAAAAACTGATGCTTAGCATGCCATCTCACTTAACTCAGTCCAGCTCTGTTGTTTAATTCCTCTATGTTGATGAAGTGTTAGGGAATTTGGGATGGTGTGCATTTTCAACAGTGAAAAATTCTTGCTAAATAAGCATCGCATGTTTATGTTGCTCCAGAATCAGTCTCCCAAGATCAAGATTACGTACTTTCAACAGTCTAGTAATCATCACAACCATCCCAGTAATCATCATAGATTTCAGTAGTCATTTTACTAGCAAAATAGGTTCAGTACCTTGCTCATGCTTACTGTGTTATTTCTTCTTCTCTGCAATTATTGCAAGCAATTCCAATTCCTGAGCAGCCAGGACTAGTTGACCTAGAATACTGGTATTGGAAGTTTCAGTATAGGGAGGAAACATAGGCAACATGATGCAGTGTAGAGGCTGCCTATGTTTCCATACATACATATGGGGCAAAGAAAATCTTTGGCAACAAAATTTTTGAACTCCATTTTAGAATCAACTTACAACCTGTAAAATATGGACATCAATTGATTGTGTAACATTAATCAACTATATATTGTCTAAACATGGGTATACATCTGCTGCTCCTATTGCTTGCTTGTTGTTATCTCAAAAGCTCCTCATTTTGTTCTCAAACAATATAGTCGATCATAGGCATCAATCTCTCTACCTGAATAATGTAGCAGATGCACTTTCAGTATTGAGATTTTGCTTCAGGATGTTATACAGGCAGTTTGTAGTTCAGTTCCTACAGTGAATTGGTTCGATTGATCCGATGTCATCTGTTGCTGTAATTTGGTTGGGTCGCTATCTTCATTTGGTTGGATGAAATAGTGTTCTTTCTGCTTGCCGCGGGATGTGTTGTTTTCCGTAGGCTGTAGTTTTATGTTTATATGCTTTGATTGCTACCGCTTCTCCTTCCGCGGGACTCATTATTGATTTATTATATTGTTAGCAGATATTAGCTATATTGAGATTCTAACATGACTATCAACAAATAGACACTGCCCAGACCAAGATTTATGATATATTTTACACAAGTAGATTGTAGGTTGCTGAACCCAAAAACCTCTGTTGTCCACATTTCACTATAGATGTTTCTTGCCTATCATTCATACTTTTGCACTTCTTTGTGATGTTTCTTCCTGATGCTCTACATCCAGCGTAGGTATCCTGTCAACAGTCTCACAAGAATCAGTCTCCTCATGCATCTTTGATTCTAAGGCTGTTACTAGGACCATAGCTTTATTCCAAGCGCGTTATGATAAGTATACTGAAGACATTATATCCAACATGCACATATCCTAAAGAGTAAGAGAACCATTCTCAGCTGGCCATTTAGTTTATTACTGCTACTTTAATTATGCATTTCATAAGGGATATTGCATTCCCTATAAAAGGATGTGTAGCTATATTTTCCTGAGAGTAGCATCTCCTTGGCATAAAGCAGAAAGCAAGGGTAGCATAACACCCTTGGAATTAAAGTAGCAGTACACCATGAATTGGTCCTAGTAATTTTTTGGACAGTATGACAGATTGACAGGTCCACCGTGTTGATGATTGCAGATGATACTGAAACTGAAGTTTAAACTGGAGCACCTTCTTCAGGTAACAGTTCAGCGATGAGGACGGCTAGCTTGTTTAGGGGAGGACAGCAATCTTGTCCAGGGAGCAGAGGAGCTCACCGTCGCAGCAGCCAGCGGCGCAGTGGTGCAGGGAGGAGGTCGAGCCTTCGAGGACAACGACGAGCTCGGCGGCAGGGCCGCGAGTCGAGTAGGCCAGCGGCAAGCTCGAGGAGCAGTAGTGCAGTGGAGGACCAGCAGCACAGAGCCGCAGGGAGGAGCTTGTGGCCGACGGCGTGGTGCTGCTAGCCGGCCAGCGGCGCGTGCACGTCGTGCATGCGGAGCAGTGAGCAGCCGGCGGCGAACGAGGCAAACTCGGGCGCGGCGCTCGCGGATGAGGCAAGTGGGGCGTGCAGAGCAGAGAGCAGCCGGTGGCGAGCGCCGCGAGCTATGTACTCGAGGCAGGGTCGGCCCTATATTTTTCCGGGGCCTTGGGCGAAGTCAACAAAAAGGCCTACTTTCAGTTTATACGCATATTTTCGACGGACATAAAAATAATAAAATGGTAGAAAAATATAATAAGTGTTTTCCCAATTTTCCCTAATAAAAATAATAAAATTGTATAAAAATATAATATGCAACTGAAATATTTGGATAGCAATCGACAGAAAAAAGTTATCCTTTGCAATTCAATAAACTTATTGGCTAGCTTTCTCTTTTTCTTTTTCGCAGTACCCAGCATTTGTTTTGGCATTCTAACACCTATAACAATGAAGGAATATACATCATATTAAAATGCTAATTATTAAGAGAGTAAATCATGGATTTAGATGAAAATTTAGATTGAAGATTTAATCATGTGCTTACAGAGGGGTAGGACGGCAGGTTGCTGATCGACGAGCGGTTGACTGGGCAAAGCAATCGGCCAGCAGGGAGGGCGATTGACGAGACGCAGAGACGAGGAAGACATACCAACTGGCGATCGTCTATATTTTTTTTCCCACGGAAATCGACCGAGGCAGGGCCGACCCTTGGCCACGCGTACTGGTAGCCTCTTGTTTTTTCAAGGGAACCAATTCGTTCCTGACTAATGAAGGTCATGCATACTGGTGGTCTCATGGAAGACTTCCGATGGGAGTTGGACCGATCGGGGACTTTTGTCTGACTTCAGTACTTCTTCAATCCTTTTCTTAGTGGGCATATTCACTTGTATTAATTTTTTTAGCACATAGTATAGAGAAACTCTGATACTGGGCCCCCACCCGACCTGGGCCGTTGGCGGCCGCACATGGCTGCCATGGGTCAGGGCCGGCCATGACTCGAGGTCGAGGTCGATCACGACCACGACAGGGGCGATGGTCCCAGATTTCAATCGCTTGTTTGCTGACCTCGCCCTTGTCGTGTTTGCTGATCGGTAATGGCTAGTTGATTCGTCGACGGTGCAAGGGGAACGTCAAGGATGGAGACGGAGGTCGGGGATGGAGACGGAAGATTGAAGTTTGAAATTCAAAGCCGAAGTCCATTTTTAAGCGTTTTCAGTGTTTTAGGACTTTTTTTTTTTTTTTGCAAAATCTGCTTTGTACTGCTTCTTCGACCATCTCCGTGCGACGGGCGGAGGGAGTACGTCTCTGAATGGCGTCGTCGCGTCGATAACAATATGCACGCGTTGTGGCGGGTTCACGGCAGTTTTTGAAGGGCCCGCTCCGGACCGAGGTAGCGGGCTGCCGCTTGTGGGCCGGTGCAGGCCGGGGCTCACGGTCTGTCAGGCTTCCGTCTGGGCGCACGCGGTAGCTTGTTTTAGTACCACCTCGCTACGAAGCAGACGGTGAAGCGGTTTATAAGCTAGCTTCGGGCGCCTGACTCCACCGAGCGGCAGGTTCGGGTAGCTACCTTTAAACAAAATCATCAGCAATCGATAATTATGACCCGTAGGCACGCCAGCCTTCCAGTTTCCTGAACGCAATTTTGTCTTCTAATTCAGATCTCACAATTAGGGCATCTTCAGCGGGCCACGTATTTCGGAGCCAGGTGGCTCTAGCGGCACAACACATTTTTTTAGACTTTGCATTTTTCTCGAACATAAAAACATAATTTTCATAATAAAAAAAAGGGAAAAAGAACCTAAAACCTAAAATCGGACCCTGCATTTTTAAGAACGGCTGCGCCTACTAGGTGTCGTCGTCGCTGTCGATCACGACGACCTCCGGTATCGGCCACGGCCAGTTCGCAAGCGGCGGAACAACGCTGGTGCCGCGGGCGGTGGTGGAGGTGAAGCGGCCCAGGCCGGTGGTGGGGGTTGAGCAGCCCAGGTCGGTGGTGGTGGCGGTGCCGCCCAGGCCGGTGGTGGAGGTGGAGGTTCCCACGGGAAGCGCTGACCGTCGAAGCAATGACCAAGAAAGCGATGCCCTCGATATAGGCCCGCTGCCAGACGGGCCCGGTGGAGAAGCGAGCAGTCACTTGGGGCGTCCGCCGCGACGCATTCCAGGCGCAAATATGCACCGGGTTTACGTCGATGCGGATGGCCCGGTCACTTTACGTCGCACCGCTGGAGGGGTACCAGACGTATTTTCGATCCGGGCCAAACGGTCGCTGAGCGTCCGTTTACATCGCCCCGTTGGAGATGCCCTTACTACTAGCGCTGATGTTTTGTACTATGTATGTACATGTAAATAATTCTTGCAGAAATACACTTTTGATCCTTTCTCCCTTTATTGAAAAATCAAATTTAAACATGTTAGAAAATTTGGAAACCAAATTTGGAATTTGGCTAATATATCTTCCCATTCTATGTGCTCACTTGCAGTTTCATTTCATAATAAACCGGCATTTTCCGTGGCCTGTGCAAAAAAGACAAACAAATGCCTCTCAAAATGCCTTATTTTAGCACCAAATTTTATCTTTTTTCACAAGATATTCGATTTTCCATGAAACAACTTTGTGAACACGTACGATGTAGAGATGTATGCTCAACATTTTCTTTTAAAATATTTTAACATTATTTAATATGTTTAAAATGCATTTTGAATATAGGGAGCATATGCACCCAGGTGAAAAACACCCTGTCCAAATTCTTGGTCGATCTTTTTTAGTCTTTCAATCGGCAATTTGTGTTGCTCGGATTTCACAATTACTACTTTCGCTAACGTTTTGTATTGTATATACTCCCTGACAAAGGATTAACTTATCAATGCCTACGGGTTGTAGACTAGGATTTTAGTTAGAAGTAGAGGGCAAGTAGATCTCGAAGGTTTCAGCCGAAAAGTGCTCGACGATATGAAAACTAGGGTTTGTGAAACAATGAATCGATGCTTTCTTTGTCCCTCGGCTCCCCCTTATATAGGAGGTGGAGCCAAGGGACTCGTGATACACAAGTTACAGAGTCCGGGAGGGTTTCCAACTCATCCCGAAATATTACAAGTGTTCTCTCCTAATACAACTCTAGCTTTCCTTAACTAGCAACTTGGGCTTCTGATTCTTCTTATCATTCGAGTCGTGGGCCTTTAGTAAAACCCGGGTACTATCTTCGGCAGGCCCATTGGGGATGCCTATGTCAGTAGCCCCCGAGATTTTGCTTGAATCGCAGAGTCAGGGAAAATCTCCACCTTTATATTTACTCCATAATTCTGATCTTTAACACATATCTTTGGATATGAAATTATATATTGTACAGGGATAATGGTAGTTGGGGCTAGTTCATCTGACGGATCAGGTACTAGTTAACTGCTCTAGTGGCAATCCGCAAAAACTTACTTCAAGATCACGTCCCTGGACATGATCTCGGGGTACTGGTGTAAACTTCGACAGGTGCCGCTTAAGGTCTTACCATTTTGTCGAGTCCCAGTCATATTTTATCGGGTACCTAACGCGTCCGTTAGGATTTTTCTTCGTATCTGTTGATACGGAAAAAGTAGCAAACCGACGTCAGAGACGGCGCCACGCCACACAGAACGGATCTGGGGTCTTACCTTCGCAAAGTTTTGCGGCATTCAGAGATTGGTCGCAACTTTGGCGCTCTGAGAATATATTGTCGAGTGCTTTTTCGGCTGTTGGAATAGCACATTTTATTGAGTCAATGGATGACTTATATTGCTCTCCCGATGGGAGTATATGTAGAGTTATTTATATAACTCGAAATATGCTCACTTTTTCTTCTTCTTTCTTTCTTTTTTTTCTTTATAATTTCATCGGGCACGCGAACAGTGTTCCCGATGGGAGTAGCCCCCGAGGCTACAGCCAAGGACTTGTGCTTGGGTGTAGGCTCCACGCCTTATGTTGCTATATTTTCCTCTCTCTCGAAGTTTTCAAATCTCTCGGGTGCGCGAACAGCGCTCCCGATGGGAGTAGCCCCCGAGGCTATGAGCAAATACTTGTATTTGATCATAGGCTCTCGCCATTTCTATTTTGTCTTTCTCGAGTTTTTCTTTTTTCCAAAGTAGCCCCCGAGCATTTGATCAAAAACTTGTATTTGATCAAAGGCTCTCGAAGCAATCCACGATCTTCTGCTGTCGCCATTCTTATGAAGCTGCTTTGCCGAATTTTTCTCTTGCCAAGGTGACATCATTGATGATGATAGCCACGACCGCTGTACCGGGAAAACGCGAGAATTGTTCTCTCTCTGCTTTGTGGGCCCAAATTACCCACCAGGTTGACACGTCGTGCAAGTGGGGGACACACGTCCTCCGCTTTTTCTGGCGCACGTACTGTAGCTCATGTTCTTTCTCGTCAGAATGAAATTACTTTTAACCCCTTGTCCAAGTGTACACCATCTGTCCCGCAATCTCTTCATCCAACGGCGCGTCGATTCACCGCACCTCTATATAAAGTCATCGTCTTCCTCCTTCAGTCCTTTCGCTCGCGCCGCACCTCTGCTTCTCCTCTGCAAAATCCTCCGTTACTCCCAGTACTTCAAGCGCTCCACCACACTCTCATCCTTCTCCGCCGTACTCATTGATGCCACCTCGCGCGCGTCTGACCAGGCATAGCACTCCGGAGTCCAAGATGGCCGCCGAAGATCTGGAGTGGGAGAGATCCAAGATCTCAAACCAAGATATGAACCTGCTGAAGAAGCTGGGGTTCACCAAGAAGGAGAACTCGCTCCGCTTCCCCAAGGAGGAGAGCTATCCAACGCCTCCAATCGAGTATCGGGTCAGTTTCGTTGACCACCTCATCCGAGGTCTTTCTCCCCCAATCCACGAGTTTCTTGGGGGTATCCTGTTTGTCTATGGGCTTCAGCTGCACCAGCTGACGCCCAATTCCATCCTCCACGTGTCGATTTTTATCACATTGTGTGAGTGCTTCCTCGGAGTCCAACCTAATTGGGCTCTGTGGAAGCGTATCTTCTGTCTCCGCCGTAATGGCTCCCACAATGTCGCCTACAACATTGGCGACGTTGTTATCTGTCTTCGTTCTGACGTTGAATACTTCGACGTCAAGTTCCTCGACTCTGTCCAAGGGTGGCGCAAGAGGTGGCTGTATGTACATGAAGAAAGCTCCAATCCAGTGGAGGACAACATCGCCCCTTTTGACGGAGGAGCCAAAATCCTTCGCCGTCGTTCTTGGGATGCTGAAGCTACTGAAGCTAAGAAGTTGGCGACAGAAGCGCTAATGACTCGCATCCACGAGCTACAAAACACCCGCGGCAAGGAGCTATCGGGTATTGAGATCACAGCGTATTTCCTTAGGATTAGAGTGCAGCCTCTCCAGGCTCGAAAAAATCCCCTCTGGAAGTATGCTGGCGAAAAAGACATCGACGGGCTCTCAAAAGACCTTTCTTTGAAGGATTTTGAAAAGCTTATCCGAAGAATCTCATCGCTCAGCAAGAAGGATACCATTCCATCCTCTTGCCGTATTACGCCGTATAGTGGCGCCAATCCCCTTCCCGAGGTAATTTTTCCTCTTAATTGCTATATTGTGTTCTCGAGTTTTATTATTTGTCGAATACTATCTTGCTAGCTTTTATTTGCATAACTTTTTTTTATCGACACTCTTTCTTTTTCTCAAAACCACCTGATACGTCCAAAACGTATCTACTTTCCCGAACACTTTTGCTATTGTTTTGCCTCTAATTTGTGTATTTTGGATGCAACTAACACGGACTAACGCTGTTTTCAGCAGAACTGTTCTGGTGTCTCGTTTTTGTGCAGAAATCCAACTTTCGGGAAAATCCTCGGAATTTATGCAGAAGGCCCTATTTTCCCAGAAAACTGACGGAGCCAGAAGGACAAGTCAGGTGGAGGCCCGAGGGCCCCACACCATAGGGCGGCGCGGCCCAGGGGGGCCCGCGTGGCCATGTGGTGTGGCCCCCTCGGCCGGCCTCCGACGCCCTCCTTCGGACTATTTATCGGCTTCGACCTAAAAACGCACAGAAAGAGGTCGAAGTCGCCAGAAACCCTCCAGAACGCCGCCACATCGCGAAACTCCGTCGCAGGAGCCAGAAGTCTCCGTTCTGGCACTCCGCCGGGACGGGGAATTGGAGGAGATCATCGCCGCCATCACCGCCAACACCTCTACATCAACCAGCCATGTTTCCCCCATCCATGTGTGAGTAATTCCCCCGCTGTAGGCCGAAGGGGGTGGTAGGGATTGGATGAGATTGGTCATGTAATAGCATAAGATTGTTAGGGCATAGTGCCTAGTGTCCGTAATTGGTACTTTGATGATATTGTTGCAACTTGTTATGCTTAATGCTTGTCACTAGGGCCCGAGTGCCATGATCTCAGATCTGAACATGTTATTGTTTCATCATGATATTCATTGTTTATTGATCTTACCTGCAAGTTGTATACACATGTCGCTGTCCGGAACCGATGGCCCCAGTGACGAAATCGGGACAACCGGAGGGAATGGTAGTGATGTGAGGATCACATGTGTTCACGGAGTGTTAATGCTTTGCTCCGGTGCTCTATTAAAAGGAGTACCTTAATATCCAGTAGATTCCCTTGAGGCCCGGCTGCCACCGGCTGGTAGGACAAAAGATGTTGTGCAAGTTTCTCATTGCGAGCACGTACGACTATATATGGAACACATGCCTATTGATTGCTTTGTACTTGGACACCGTTTTATTATTATCTATAAATGCCCTGCTATGATTGTTACATGAGTTTCTCTCATCCATGCAACGCCCGTTCATCCGTCCCCGTGCCTACAGTATTTTAATCCTGCAGTTTACTAAAATCACTACTGCTGTCTTTGTTACTCTGCTACTATTACTTCACTACTGCTACTGCCATAAAACTGTTACTACTGATAAACTCTTGCGAGCAAGTCTGTTTCCAGGTGCAGCTGAATTGACAACTCCGCTGTTAAGGCTTTCAAGTGTTCTTTGTCTCCCCTTGTGTCGAATCAATAAATTGGGTTTTACTTCCCTCGAAGACTGTTGTGATCCCCTATACTTGTGGGTCATCAAGACTATTTTCTGGCGCCGTTGCCGGGGAGCATAGCTTTATTTGGAAGTTCACTTGGATTAATATTGTTCGCTGCAAATTCTCCATCATGGGTAAACCTCGCGATACTAAGATCGCCATATTACCATCCACTACAAGAAAAGGTACAATTCTGAGTACCTCCGCTACACTTGATTCACCATCTGTGATTGATAAACTTGTTTCACCGCCGCATGCTTCACATGCGGGTACTTCTGCTGAATCCGAAAACTCTCATAATATTGATAATATTTCTGCTGTGCTTGATGATAGTGGTTCATTGGGATCTTTTCTAGATGCTACGATTGCTAGGTCTAGACAAATTGAAAATACTGAAACTCCTAATGCTACTACACCTGTTAATTCACCTGAACTTGATTATTTTAGTGATGATCCTGATGAAGATTATGTGGAGCTTAATGATGATTTTATTGAAAAATGCAATGCTACTACTGATGCAAGAAAAATTAAAAAGTTGCTTGCAGAACATGCTGTTAGATATAAACTGTCTCCTGATCCTAAGTTTGCCACATCTCCTATAAACATTAAGGATAAAGATTATGATTTTTCTCTTGATCTATCTCATATAGCTATTGTTGAGAAAACACCCTTTTGTGGTACTGAAAAAGAAAGTGATGTTGAACACATGACTGAGTTATCTACTCTAAGTAGCTTGTTTTGTGATGATGTCAAGATGCGTACTTACTTTGTTGCTAAAATCTTTCCATTCTCATTAAAGGATGACGCTAAAACTTGGTATAATAGTTTGCTACCTAATTCTATTAAAAGTCCAAAAGAATTGCTTGATGTTTTCTTCCGTAAATACTTTCCTGCTAGTGCTCAACATATAGCTTTGCAGAGAATTTATAATTTCAACCAGGAAGATGGAGAGAAATTGCCTGAGGCTTGGGCGAGATTTTGCTCTCTTATTAGAGCTCGGCATGATCATGATTTGGAAAAGCATGATTTACTTGATATATTTTATAGTGGACTAACCATTGAGTCTAGGGCATACCTGGATAGTTGTGCTGGTTGTGTTTTCGGGAAAAGAACTCAGGGCAATGATTTGAAGAATTATTGGCTAAAATAGGCCGGAATCATGATGATTGGACTACACCTGAACCAACTCCAACGCCAATATTGAAGAAGAGGGGTATGATTAAATTAAATGATGAAGATATGAGGGAAGCCAAGAAGTCTCTCAAGGAGAAAGGTATTAAATCTGAAGATGTGAAGAATCTACCTCCTATTGAAGATGTATGTGAGATAATTCCCCCTTCATCCATGATTGAGGTAAACTCCCTTCAACGCTTTACTAGGGAAGATATTCCGTATTCAAAACCTCCTGCACAATGCTTAGATGAGTTTGATAATTATATTGTTAAGCAAGAAAATTTTAATATGAGAGTAGAGAATCATTTAATGGAAAATTCTCGAGCTATTAGTGAATTGCATGATATTGTAGAGAGAACCTCCAATGATGTTAAGATGCTTGTTAAACATTTTCATATGATTCAAACTCAAATTGATCAACTCACTAAAGTGCAAAATGACTTGTTAGGGAATAGTTCTAAAGAAAAACATGCTTATGAAGTAACAACTAGAGGTGGTGTCTCTACCCAGGATCCTCTATATCCTGAAGGGCATCCCAAAAGAATTGAACAAGATTCTCAACGCATTGAACCTAGTGCTCATTCTAAGAAGAAAAAGAAGAAGCATAAAAATGTTGTAGAATCCTCTGAACCTGTTAATGATCCTAATAGTATTTCTATTTCTGATGCTGAAACTGAAAGTGGTAATGAACATGATAAAGATAATGATAAGAATGATACTCCTGATAAAGAAGAGGTTGAAGAAGAACCTGAAAAGCATGCTAAAAATAAAAAGTACACTAAAGAAGATTTTATTGCTGAGAAACATGGTAATGAAAGAGAACCTTGGGTGCAAAAGCAAATGCCTTTTCCTGCTAAGAAACTAAAATCAAAGGAAGAAGAACACTATAATAAATTTTGTGATTGGATGAAACATTTATTCTTGCAAATCCCTTTGACTGATGCTATTAAATTGCCACCTTATTCGAAGTATATGAAAGATATTGTTACTAACAAAAGGAAAATCCCCAATGAGGAAATTTCCACTATGCTTGCTAATTACTCTTTCAATGGCAAAGTTCCAAAGAAGTTGGGCGACCCAGGTATACCTACTATTCCTTGTTCTATTAAGAATAATTATGTTAAAACTGCTCTATGTGACTTGGGAGCCGGTGTTAGTGTTATGCCTTTTTCTCTTTATAAGAGACTTTACTTAGATAAGTTGATACCTACTGATATATCTTTGCAAATGGCTGATAAATCTACTGCTATTCCTGTTGGTATATGTGAGGATGTTCCTGTTCAAGTTACTACTAACTGCTTGATATTAACTGATTTTGTTGTGTTGGAAATGCCTGAAGATGATAATATGTCTATTATTCTTGGGAGACCTTTTCTTAACACCGCAGGGGCTGTTATTGATTGCAATAAAGGAAAGGTTACTTTCAATGTTGATGATAAGGAGCATACCGTCTATTTCCCCAAAAAGAGTGATAAAGTATGTGGAGTTAATATTATTTCTAATGTGAGAACTATCAAAGTTGGAACTATTGATTGTCCTATATATGAGCCTAAAGAAGAATATCAAACTCTCGTGATTGGATCCATATCAATACAATTCAAGGTAACATGATTGATTTGAGGTTTATTTCTTTTTATGCTATGTAAAATTTATTTGGTGGCAAGACTTGATCAACCTTGTTAACAAATACTTTTTATATGCATAGAGGCGGTAAACAACATCTCTTTCTCACTCCATTTGCTCTAGTTGCTGTAGCACTCTTAATTTGCAAGGTTCCTTAGTTAATTGGAGATTTCAAAATTTTCCTTGCGAGTAATAATAAACTAAATACCCAGAAATGTGCATTTTTCAAAATTTTCGAAAATTTACAAAAATTATACCGTTGGTCCTATTTTTCGACGAGCCACCTGGGAGCACCAGAGGATGACCTGTGGGGCACCAGAGGGTGCCACACCACAGGCCGGCGCGGCCAAGGTGGAGGGCGCGCCACCCTGTGGTGTGGGCCCCTCCTTGCCCCACTACTTCATCTCTTTCTCCCAGCAACTTCTCTCTCCCGAAAAAACTCGTACCAGGTTCCTCTCACTCGCGTTTTTGCTCAAGAGCTCCAGATTTCTCGATCTCTTTGTTCAGCCCAGATTTCTTGCTAAAATTTGGCACATTTGCTCCTTGGTATGTGACTCCTCCACCCATCCAAGTAGAATTTTGTTTGGTTGAGTATATCTTGAATATTTTGCTGCTGTAGGTAACATGTTTAGTGAGCTTGCATGCTTGTTCTAAGTGGTATAAACTAGTTTTGATGCATGATTAGTACTCTAGCAAGTTCCTATGGTAGTTTCCCTCAATTATATGTCACCAAATCAAAAAAAATTATATTGTTTGTTGAAATTTCAGAAAATGGAGTGGAATAGATATCACTTGAACCAACAAGAATTGGAAGTCCAACAAGTTATGAGAGTCAATCGTGAAGAGGGAGTATACCCCTCTTACTACCCGTGCGCGGATTTCATGAGAAGCGCGGGAATATTTGAAGATGTTCAAAGCCTAATTTCTCGTGCAGGGCTGAGTGATTTTGTTGAAGGAGAGCCAAGACAATATGTAAAATTAACTATGTCTTTTGTGCAGGACTTTAAGTTCAATTGGTCACGATCTAACCCCACGGTCCAGTATAAAATTTACAATAAAGCTGTCAACTTGCCATTCAGTGATTTTTGTGCAGCAATTAGAGTACCGCAATGGGGATCATGCGAGAAGATAAGGGGATCGCCGCAAGAACTCTTAAACCTCTTCAAGATGATTTGCTATGGAAGGAGTTTCTCAGAGGATAGTGGTAAAATCACTAGCATTCAGCTCCCGGCTATCCGCTAGTTTGCCTATTTTATTACTAAATGCGTTCTTGCTAAAAAGATTGGAGGTAAACTATCTATCCCGGATTTAGCTTTTCTAGCTGCGGCACTGCAAGGTAGTAGGACTTATAATTTGGGGGCATTGATAGCTTATAGGCTTACTACTAACCGCGAGAAAGGTGGAATTTGTGGAGGTCTCATCGCCTCTCGTTTACTAGCTTTTCATAATGTAGAACCTCATCATTTTGATATTCCATTCCCCATAGAAAAACTTGACATAGCCTCTATGATTAAACATGAATTCGTTTCTGATTCCTCCAACTTGGGTAACCTGTTTTACAAGATGACATTTTATAAGAAAACTTGGAGATTAACTAAGAAAACTGAAAAACTAGTAAAATTGCCTGCGCCTGTTCTATTTAACCTTGATTCCAGAAATGATTGGTCAGTCACCGAAGGTGCGCTGAGTGCACACATAGAAGGAGGAGGCCATCATGCAAGAGACGACACGGAGGTCGAGGAACACCTCGACTCATCATCTGATGCAGCAAGTTCCTCGCATCAACATGTTGGGCATATGGAGCCTCCACGCTTTTCTTCTGCATCGGTACCTTATTATGACTACTCCATGTATGATTCATCGGCATGGAACCCAGACCCTCGATGGGGTTGATCTCCACTTAGGCCAAAAGCCTAAGCTTGGGGGGAGGTATACCGGCATCACTCATTCTTTGCATATTATGGTTGCTGGATACTTGTACATACTTGTTTAGTTTGTTTGAGTGGTTTTCTAATGAGAGGAAGATGATATTTGGGGAAGTGCTGCCTGAAAACAGATTCTGGACTGTTACTAGAAAAATTCGTGCGCACAGCCAGAGCGTTATTTTGAGCTGCCAATTTTTGTGCAGGTTTCCCAAGTTGTTATCTAACTTTCATTAGTTGAACACTTTTCGATCTGAGCAACGTAAGATTTTTGTAAAAATCGATTTCTGTACTGCTATCAGGTTTTGGCAGATTTCTGCCATCTCGCTTTTCTGTGTTTCTTCTAGTTGGCTATTTCTTGTTCTTGCTTTGTTTCCTTCCCAAAACACAAAAAGACCAAAAATATTTCTGTTGTTTCTCTTCACCATTTGTTTGCTTTGGCTTCTTGCATTTGTTTCGCTTTATTTGCTATTGCTAGTTTGCTATAAGAAAACCTAAAAAGATTTTGCTTTGTTTGTTTGTTTCCTTTTGTTCTTGTTCTCAAATTCGAAAACACCAAAAATATTTGCTGTTCTTCTTTGGTTTGTAAAGTTCTTTATGAGTTCAATGGTTTTCGGTGGCTGGAGCGTGGTTTTCATTTCATATTATCCAAGCTACACAAGTGAAAGGGCAATAATGACGATCTACGACAATCTGATTGTGGTGAGAGGCTGGTATGAACTCTATTTGTTTTCATTTTTGTACATATACTCATCCATGTGAGCATGCTTAGTTGGTTCATGTGAGGTATATGTTATTTGAGAAAGTCTAGTAGTTTATGATCTCTCATGTTTAGCTCCAATTTATTAATATGAGTAGCATGTCATGGATGTTTGCTTGCATTGTTTTATTCATAAGTAAGTATGGCATTGTGGTATCCTCCTCTGAATAATTCATTTATATCGACTTGGCACATGCTCACGCATGCATATGACTGAACAAAAAGTCAATTAAGCCTCGATGATCTATATTGCTTCAGAGTTCTTGTATCACTTTTATGCCTCCGTTAATTTATTTTGCCGCAAGCATGATTATGACAGTTACTGCTCTCTTGATTTGTCGCTCCCTAGTCTTTTGCTAGCCTTCACTTGTACTGAGCGGGAACGCTGCTCGTGCTTCCAAACACATGAAAACCAAGTTGTTCCAAAAGTGTCCACCATAAATACCTATGCATGGCATTTCAAACCATTCCAAGTAAATTCTCGTGCGCTACCTTTAAAACCTTCAAAATGCTTCTCAATTTGTGTTTATGTTTCATAGCTCATGAGGAAGTATGTGGTGTTTAGCTTTCAACCTTATCATTTACTTTTGACGGACTCTCATATGGACTAGTGTTATCACCAGAATTTGACCGAGTCAGAGGTGGGCCGCGATCAAGATGAAGTTGAAGGAGTTATACATGGAAGAAATACGTGAATCGGCCTTATGTACCAAGTTGGGCGAATTGCTCGTGTATCTGTAACATTTATTAGATCGTATCTTAAGTTAGAAGTTAGAGTTTTACCCGTGCACAGTTAGGTGCACGCCTGAATTAGAAAGTCCCCTGGACTATAAATATGTATCTAGGGTTTATGGAATAAACAACAACTCACGTTCAACCCAAAACAAACCAATCTCGGCGCATCGCCAACTCCTTCATCTCGAGGGTTTCTATCAGGTAAGCGACATGCTGCCTAGATCGCATCTTGCGATCTAGGCAGCACAAGCTCCACGTTGTTCATGCGTTGCTCGTACTGAAGCGCTTTTGATGGCGAGCAACGTAGTTATCATAGATGTGTTAGGGTTAGCATTGTTCCTCGTATAACATGCTTACGTAGTGCAACCCTTGCATGTCTAGCCGCCCTCACACCTATCTCAGGTGTGGGGGCGGCACCCCGCTTGATCATTATTTGGTAGATCTGATCCGTTACGATTGCTCCTTGTTTCTGCAAGGATTAGTTTAATATCTGCAATAGTTAGGCCTTACAAAGGGGGGGAGGATCCAGCGGCACGTAAGGTGGCGTTCGCAAGTCCTAAACAGGATGTTCCGAGGATCAACTTCATGTTGGTTTTTAGGCCTTGTTTAGGATCGGCTTACGAGCACCGTGCGTGGCCGCGAGGCCCAACCTGGAGTAGGATGATCCGATTATGCGGTGAAAACCCTAAATCGTCGTAGATCTCATTAGCTTTATCTTGATCAAGCAGGACCACCATATATTCGTGCACCCCGTACGAATCATGGGTGGATCGGCTCCTTGAGCCGATTCACAGGATAACCTGAGAGCCGATCGAGGCTCGTATTTAATGTTTACGTGTATGCCATGCAGGAACTAAGCGAGGCATCTCCATCACCTTCCTGACCAGGTATAGGTCAGGTGGCACGCCCTTGCACTTCGCATCGGACGTGTGACCAGAAGAGCATTGCGGGCCGTCGCTCGGAGGGGTCTCAGCCAGCCGCAGCTCTAGGCTCTTCCCGGCTCTACCTGTGTTGATCGTCGCTGCCCGCCGGTGGGTTTTGGCAGTCAACACATTCTGGCACGCCCGGTGGGACAATCGTCTACATCAACCACATCGCCATCTACATCTGAGATGGCGGACGGCACGCCAGTCACCTACGAGGAGCTGCCCGACGAGCTCAAGAAGAGGTATGACGAGATCAAAGTCACCCTCGAAGCCGACCTCATCGACTCTTTTCAGAGAACCCGTTCCCATGGCATCAGATGGAAGGGATTCTCACCGCAAGGTGCACTCGATGGGATAGACCTCTCTGCCCCGTCGGAGGAACGCACCAGGTCCCTGCGGCAGGAGATCAACTACCTGGTGGCTCACGCGCTACACCGCCACTCTGAGAACCTGGTCAACACGTTGGAGCGTGTCGCTCTTCGCGTGATCCAGGAGATCATGAGCCACCAGTACTCGCCGTCAGGACCAGCTCTCGGGACGCATCAAGGAGAGTTGCCACTCCAGTCCCGTCCACCGCTGCCATATGCGTTGGCAGCACCAGCTGAAGTGCCGGCTACACCGGCATTCATCGTCTACAAGATCGGTGGTGACCCTAGTGACTACCAGTTCTTGACGGAGGCGCCTAAGGAGATCCCTCAAGGATACGCGTGCACGTATGTGCCAGATTGTGGCAACTGGACACTCACAAACCAGGCCACAACATCAGGGACTCCAGCGAAGACAGGAGGAACGTCAGCGACGGAGCTTGAGAAGCAGACGTGGCTAACTAAGTACGCCACCCCGACGAACCTCCAGAGCTCAGCTCCTGCAGTTGGCTCAGAGCTGGAAAAGCAAACATGGCTGGCTAAGTACGCCACCCCGGCGAATCTTCAGAGTGCAACTCCTGCAGCCAGCACAGCGGATCAGATCAGTACCATACTGAGAGACCAGTTCGGCATGGTGCCGAAAAGAAGGGCAATCGGCTATTCCAAGCCGTATCCTGACGAGTACGAGATGATCCCGCTGCCACCTAAATATCGGCTCCCTGACTTCTCCAAATTCAGTGGATCAGATGGCTCCAGCTCCATCGAGCACGTCGGCCGATATTTGGCACAACTAGGACCGGCTTCAGTGTCGGATCAACTACGCGTGAGGTTCTTTTCACAGTCCCTCACGGGATCGGCTTTCGGATGGTACACCTCGTTGCCACCAGACTCCATCCGGTCTTGGAAGCAGTTGGAAGAGCAGTTCCATACACAGTACCATTCAGAAGCTTCCGAGTCCGGCATTGCCGATCTAGCACAACTACACCAGAAGCGCGGGGAAACGGTGACAGAATACATCCAGCGCTTCAGGAATCTTAGGAACCGATGTTATTCGGTTCGTTTAACTGAAAAAGAAGCAGTCGAATTGGCAGTAGCAGGCCTTGCAACACAGCTCAAGGACATGGCCTCCCAAGCAGATTACCCCTCGCTGGCGCACATGGTTCAGAAACTATCAGCATATGAACAGCGCCACCCGGACCTGTACCAAGACAAGTTCAAGCGTGCAGTAGTCCTGGTCGATGCGAGAGGAAGACGAAGTTCTGCGGGAGACCCCGAGGTAGCAGTGGGTGGATGGGCTCGGGGGGGAGCCGCCGTGTCCTGCAAATGGGTAAAGCCACCGAGGCCCACCCAGGGGATTTGATTTTGACGTGACCAAGACTGAGCAAATCTTCGACCTCCTGCTCAAGGAGAAACAGCTTGACGATTCCCGAAGGTCTCAAATTCCCCACGGTGCAAGAGCTAAACGGAAAGCCATACGCAAATGGCACAACTCGCTCTCCAATGCCACCAACGACTGCAGGGTGTGGCGTCAGCACATCCAAGCGGCGATAGAGAAGGGGCGGCTAATTTTCAACCAGTACGCCATGAAGGTCGACACCCAACCCTTCCCCGCCGTTAACATGGTAGAGGTCACCTACCCTGAGGGTTGCCAGCCAGGTCCCTCGTTCAGCATCAACATGGTAGGACCTGGGAATCACTCTGGCAAAGATAGAGATGAGGGCAGCTGCTCTCATAGCAAGGACACAGAGGAGGCCGCTCCACGCGATCGGCTCCATCATGATGGCAAGCGCTATGTCACAGAGGGAGAGGTGAGGAACATAAGATATCAACGACCTCTCTCTGATCACCTCCTCAACAAATATGTGAGTCAGTATGACCAACGCCGACGGTCCAACTATGATGATGAAGGAGATCGTCTGGCTAGAGAAGCCAGAAGACATCGTCGGCATGATCGCGATGAGGAGGAGCACGAGCGCCACGCCATGGAAAGATCAAGGGAGCAAGATGACAACGCCAGGCACTGGGACTGCCCCTTCTTCAGACACTGCTGGGATTCAGGAATGAGCCGATTGCCCACAATCGGCAATTGCCCAGAATGCAACAAGAAGAAGAAGGAGGCAGCCAACGTGTCTGTGTTCGAGCGCTTAGGGCCTCTCCCGCCACAGAGCAAACGTGCTGAGTCCCCTCGGTGGGCGGATCTCGAGGATTCCGAAGACGAGGGACTAGAAGTAGAAGAAGACAGGTACCACCGTCCAAGGTGGTGCCCTGACGGACTCAGCCGTTCACAAAAGCGCAGGGTTCAGCGTTTGCGCGGCCTGGAGGAAGCCGAAAGGTTATACTTGCATACGCTAAGGAAGGCTCGGCCCGATCTGGCTGCAAAGGTTCAGCGAACCCTGGATGAAGAGGGTCGTCCACGGAGAATGGAGTGGCGCCCCAAGCAAAGGAAAGCCGATGATGAAACATCGGCTGGCACAAACATGGTGCTCGTCCTTCCGACAGAGCTTAGTGCCCCACGAGTCTACGATGCGTTCAAGGTGGACGACAGCAGGCGCATAAAGTCAGAGGTTGGGTTGGTTTTATCCAGCCTGACCGAGTAGCAAGAACACACCAGTGAGCAAACTTGGCGAGGCTGATCCTTGTGATCGGCCCCAAAAAATTATGAAGGAGCATTATAGAACCTTCAGTCAGCGCCCCAATCATTATGGAGGCCGGTTCCAGCAATCGGCCAAAATTATCTTCACCACATGTTCTGCTTGTGTTCGCCCTGGACCCTATCAGGAGCCGACGTGCGAATTACAGAGCCGATATCTGTCATTCTTTGACAGATTCGGCTCGGGGGGCACCTAAACATGGGAACAGATACAGGGGAACATGTGTGCAATGAAACACTGGGGGCCGATAGGAGAAAATCGGCCGGTAAAAAAAAAAAAATTCAGACAGCCGATGCAAGGGCATCGACTTTAGAATTGAGAAGCAGCCGGTGCGCAGCCATCGACTCTAGTGGAATTATGCGAGGCTAATCGAGTCTCCACCAAATCCAGGCCAGCGGTGGTGCCTTCTGTTGTTTCGAGGGAGTAAAACAATGGAAATTTCTTCAGCTGCTCCGAGCCGATCCGAGTTCCTGAACCTTTTTGTCAAGGATTTCCAATCTTTGGTGCTAGTTCAGCTGAAACAGAAGGGGTTATCGGCTGTCTAAGGAAGAAAGGGGATCGGCTTGGCGCATTCTCTCTGACATTCTCGCCTCGAGTAAGGCTCGGGGGGCAGCAGGCCTGGTGGATACTCTGTTTTGCTCTGTTTAAGGAGCCGATTGGGATACCATCGGCTGATTCTTCATTGCAACCTTCTTCACAAATGATGAATACTGAAGAGGAATCCATGGTGACAGACAGGGGTTCTTTTTTGTTTGTCGATAGCTACTGCGGAGCAGGAGGATGAAGAAGCAAACCGCTTGACGCGGTTAAAAATATGAAGGGGACGGGGAAATTTAATGCTGTGGTGATTTCCGAGGAGGTGGTGCCAAAACTGTCGAATCGTGCAGAGAAGTTGAGAAGGCAAGGTACCATGATGAAGGATACTGCGACGGTTCTGCTCTACCACGACATGACCCGACGATAGAAAGCGTAATGATTTTGGAAAATGTCATTTCCAAAACCAGGGGGGCATGTGTTATCACCAGAATTTGACCGAGTCAGAGGTGGGCCGCGATCAAGATGAAGTTGAAGGAGTTATACATGGAAGAAATACGTGAATCGGCCTTATGTACCAAGTTGGGCGAATTGCCCGTGTATCTGTAACATTTATTAGATCGTATCTTAAGTTAGAAGTTAGAGTTTTACCCGTGCACGGTTAGGTGCACGCCTGAATTAGAAAGTCCCCTGGACTATAAATATGTATCTAGGGTTTATGGAATAAACAACAACTCACGTTCAACCCAAAACAAACCAATCTCGGCGCATCGCCAACTCCTTCATCTCGAGGGTTTCTATCAGGTAAGCGACATGCTGCCTAGATCGCATCTTGCGATCTAGGCAGCACAAGCTCCACGTTGTTCATGCGTTGCTCGTACTGAAGCGCTTTTGATGGCGAGCAACGTAGTTATCATAGATGTGTTAGGGTTAGCATTGTTCCTCGTATAACATGCTTACGTAGTGCAACCCTTGCATGTCTAGCCGCCCTCACACCTATCTCAGGTGTGGGGGCGGCACCCCGCTTGATCATTATTTGGTAGATCTGATCCGTTACGATTGCTCCTTGTTTCTGCAAGGATTAGTTTAATATCTGCAATAGTTAGGCCTTACAAAGGGGGGAGGATCCAGCGGCACGTAGGGTGGCGTTCGCAAGTCCTAAACAGGATGTTCCGAGGATCAACTTCATGTTGGTTTTTAGGCCTTGTTTAGGATCGGCTTACGAGCACCGTGCGTGGCCGCGAGGCCCAACCTGGAGTAAGATGATCCGATTATGCGGTGAAAACCCTAAATCGTCGTAGATCTCATTAGCTTTATCTTGATCAAGCAGGACCACCATATATTCGTGCACCCCGTACGAATCATGGGTGGATCGGCTCCTTGAGCCGATTCACAGGATAACCTGAGAGCCGATCGAGGCTCGTATTTAATGTTTACGTGTATGCCATGCAGGAACTAAGCGAGGCATCTCCATCACCTTCCTGACCAGGTATAGGTCAGGTGGCACGCCCTTGCACTTCGCATCGGACGTGTGACCAGAAGAGCATTGCGGGCCGTCGCTCGGAGGGGTCTCAGCCAGCCGCAGCTCTAGGCTCTTCCCGGCTCTACCTGTGTTGATCGTCGCTGCCCGCCGGTGGGTTTTGGCAGTCAACAACTAGTGGCACATCCGCTTATCCAATAATTTTGCAAAAAAGAGCTGGCAATGGGATTCCCAGTCCCGAATTAATTGACTTAATAGACACTCCTCCATGGTTTGTGATTGTTGGACGGCACCCGAAGGATTCGGTTAGCCATGGCTTGTGTAAGCAAAGGTTGGGGGGAGTGTCATCATCATAATAAAACTAAAATAAAAAGGCACTCCTTCATGGTATGAGATTGTTGGCAGGCACCCGAGGATTCGGTTAGCCATGGTTTGTGAAAGAAAGGTTGGAAGGAGTGCCAAATAAATATGCAATAATTCATGGGAGCCGCTCTTGAAAGTCCGGTTGGCAAGGTAGTTAGTGTACCCATTACCATTCATTGACAATAACAAACACCTCTCAAAATGATTTTACTCCTGATTTCAAAAATGAAAAGCTCTAGCGCATGTTAATCCCTGCTTCCCTCTGCGAAGGGTCAATCTTTTACTTTTATGTTGTGTCTCCATTAATTCTTTGAGCACTATCTTGAGAGCACAACTGTCATTCTTAGTATAATATGTTTGTCTCAAAATATGATTGATTGTGGTATAACTTTGATGCTTTTATCTTTGACAATCACTACCTCTAGTCTTTTTTATGAACTCCAAAGGTGCCCGGGCATTTATGTTTTGCCAATCAAATACAGGCAAGCGAGATACCACTTTATCATACTCTCTTATGAACATTGCAATCTTGCTTATATACATGATTCATGATGCTTATTATTAATTGTTGGTACCTCTTCATGATTGACATAGCTGTTAGATGATCTTATTTGCATGTGTCTCATTATGAACTGCTTAAGTATTAGCCATAGCATGAGAATATATACATCATATGAGCAAATGTGTTCGTGAAAGTTCTTTTATCGCTCAGTTGTTAACTGAATTGCTTGAGGACAAGCAATAAGCTAAGCTTGGGGGGAGTTGATACGTCCAAAACGTATCTACTTTCCCGAACACTTTTGCTATTGTTTTGCCTCTAATTTGTGTATTTTGGATGCAACTAACACGGACTAACGCTGTTTTCAGTTGAAGCATTGCAGTGTCTCGTTTTTGTGCAGAAATCCAACTTTCGGGAAAATCCTCGGAATTTATGCAGAAGGCCCTATTTTCCCAGAAAACTGACGGAGCCAGAAGGACAAGTCAGGTGGAGGCCCGAGGGCCCCACACCATAGGGCGGCGCGGCCCAGTGGGGGCCCGCGCGGCCATGTGGTGTGGCCCCCTCGGCCGGCCTCCGACGCCCTCCTTCGGACTATTTATCGGCCTCGACCTAAAAACGCACAGAAAGAGGTCGAAGTCGCCAGAAACCCTCCAGAACGCCGCCACATCGCGAAACTCCGTCGCAGGAGCCAGAAGTCTCCGTTCTGGCACTCCGCCGGGACGGGGAATTGGAGGAGATCATCGCCGCCATCACCGCCAACACCTCTACATCAACCAGCCATGTTTCCCCCATCCATGTGTGAGTAATTCCCCCGCTGTAGGCCGAAGGGGATGGTAGGGATTGGATGAGATTGGTCATGTAATAGCATAAGATTGTTAGGGCATAGTGCCTAGTGTCCGTAATTGGTACTTTGATGATATTGTTGCAACTTGTTATGCTTAATGCTTGTCACTAGGGCCCGAGTGCCATGATCTCAGATCTGAACATGTTATTGTTTCATCATGATATTCATTGTTTATTGATCTTACCTGCAAGTTGTATACACATGTCGCTGTCCGGAACCGATGGCCCCGAAGTGACAGAAATCGGGACAACCGGAGGGAATGGTAGTGATGTGAGGATCACATGTGTTCACGGAGTGTTAATGCTTTGCTCCGGTGCTCTATTAAAAGGAGTACCTTAATATCCAGTAGATTCCCTTGAGGCCCGGCTGCCACCGGCTGGTAGGACAAAAGATGTTGTGCAAGTTTCTCATTGCGAGCACGTACGACTATATATGGAACACATGCCTATTGATTGCTTTGTACTTGGACACCGTTTTATTATTATCTGCAAATGCCCTGCTATGATTGTTACATGAGTTTCTCTCATCCATGCAACGCCCGTTCATCCGTCCCCGTGCCTACAGTATTTTAATCCTGTTGTTTACTAAAATCACTACTGCTGTCTTTGTTACTCTGCTACTGTTACTTCACTACTGCTACTGCCATAAAACTGTTACTACTGATAAACTCTTGCGAGCAAGTCTGTTTCCAGGTGCAGCTGAATTGACAACTCCGCTGTTAAGGCTTTCAAGTGTTCTTTGTCTCCCCTTGTGTCGAATCAATAAATTGGGTTTTACTTCCCTCGAAGACTGTTGCGATCCCCTATACTTGTGGGTCATCACCACCCCATTCTTGTTTCTCTTCCTCCTCTTCCTGAGGGTGGAGAGGTTCAAGATCGTACCATTGTCGACGATGACAACCAAGGTGCCTCGCGCCCTGAGAGTGAAGTCGCGGGTTCTCACAAATCCGCGGCTTCCTCCGAAAAAGAAGCTGAGTCTGAGGCAACTGCCTCGACACACTCCCTTCCTTCCGCTGTTTCTCCAAGGAACAAGAGGAAAAGGGATGAATTCGAAGATTCCGGCACCTCCAAAGCCGAAGAAGTTGGTCCTTCAGATAGGAAGGCGGCTTTCAATCCATATGATGATTCCCTCGTCAGCTCGTAAGTTTTTTTATTGCTTCTTGTTGTTTTGCTCTCGATGTTTTTGTCTATCTTGCTTCTTATATTGTCGCCAATTTACTGCAGTGGTGACGAGGAAGAAGCGCAACCTATTGACGCGACTGCTCGAACGAGTACGTCGCGTACTTTAGTTGTTTCTGAAGCGCAGGCTGATGAAGACGAATCTTCGCCTCCTCAGCAAAACACCAAGCAGCCAACTCCTCCTGCAAGCCCCCGTGCCCCTTCGCCAAAAAGGGCAAGGGTTGAATCAATCACGGAGCCTGCCTTACAACTTGGTGGCTCCACGACTCCTCTTCTGGATGATGTAAGTCTCTTCTCCTTTTTTGTGCAAAGTACTTTCCGATGCTATCGACTCTTTGTTGTTTGCTTCTTTTTTGCTTTGTGCTGTCAAGCTTTTTACTATATTGACGCTTTCTTTCTCTATCTTTCTTTGTCAGCCTTTGATTAAGGAATTCATCCGCTTCGATACCCAATTCATCGGGTACCGTGATCATGCTATCAAAGCTGAAGGTAATATTTTGCTACTTCTTGTGGTAGATAGCCTCACTCCTTTCTTGTCGTGATTTTGATTGATTTCGAATTTTTTGACAAAAAATCTTGCAGAAGCCAACAAGCGTGCTGATACACTTGCTCAAAAACTGGAGCAAAGTGAAAATGCTCGTAAGAAGGCTGAAGCAGATTCTAAGAAGGCCAAGGCAGATGTTGCTGTTGTCGAAGATCTTCGGAAGAGACTTCATGACACAGAAACTGCTTTAAGCGACAAAGTGACCGAGCAAGCTGCTCAAGAAAAAATGATCCTCAGTCGCTTGCAGTCGCAGAGTCGACGTTTTGTTAGTAAGTGCTCAAATCCTTGTGCATTTCTTCGGGTTACTTCACGTTTTTTGAGCGTTCTTATTGACGAGCTACCCTTTGCTTGTTTCCAGGGAGAACTCATCAAGAATACAAAGTGGAGGAACCTGAAGGCGATCAGCTTCTCGACGCGGTTTCTCTTCTTGAAATCCATGGGGATGAAGCACGCGAAGGCCTTGCTGACGCTGAAGCAGGTCTGTCGAAGCTTTTCCCCTATTTCTTCCCGAAGAAAGAGGAGCCCAACACTTTTACTGCCCTTGCCAAAAGCTTCAACGTGCCGAAAGATCTTGGGCTCAAACTTCGCCAAGAAGGCCTGAAGATTGGTGTTGAAGGCACCATTGCTCTGATTGCTGATAGCCAGCAAAACGTCGACTGGGCTAAAGTTGGCGACATAAAGGAAATGGAGATGAAGAAGTGGCAATCTCTAATTAGAGCTGCCAAGCCTCCTTCAAAGCCAACCCTTGCCTTCCTTGGTGTCAAACCAACTCCTGCTCCAAGCGCATCCAAGCCGGAGGTCAAGTAGACCACCCTCTCTTTATTTTTTCTTTTTTTCCCTTTTGATGCTGTCGCCAAAGTAGCTTTGGCGACACTTACCCCACTAGTTTGTTAGGGCGACCTCCATTGTAATGTCTTGTAAATATTCTGAAATTCAATGGAATTCTATTTTGCTTGATGATTGATGTCGAACCTTTTGTTTCAGTTGACATTTGACAACTATACTCCAACTCCTCGTCCTTCCGATGTTTTTCCTACTTCCTCCCGCTCGAAGAAAACGCCTATTAATAATGAGATTGGTGAAGATTCCTCAAATAAGGGTTCAGCGCAAGACTTGGAAGAACTTCATCAGCAGCTTTAGTATGCAAAGAAGCAAACCCTTGTGATGATGGAACAATCTCGAAAGGCACCCGAAAAGGAGAAAGTTGCACTACAGCAAGCTCAAGAAGCCATAGCTGCCAAGGAAGCCGCCGTTTCTGAAGCTGCAAAAGCGACCACTCGAGAAAATTTTATGCTCGAGTTGATGAATGAAGCCAGTTTGGACATGTCAGGTATGCTTTTGCAAACCAAAACTTCTGTTTTCCCGTTGTTTCCTTTTTTGAAATTCTTGTGCTGTCGCCAAATAGGTTCCTTTCTCGACACTGCTGCTGAAGACCAAAGGGTAGACGCAAGGACAAATCTCCTGGTTAACCTCTCCCTTGACCATGGTTCTTTGTTCTGGGCCACTCTAGAACATACCCGACAGATTGTCAGGTTTCAAGACCGCGCCTGTCAGGTTCGTGAATTCCTTGATTTCTGCACCCGAACCTTGTCCCTTGTTTACAAGACAATGTTTCCTCGGAACGAGACACCCGACACTCTTCTTGGTCTGATTAAAAAATTTCGGGATGCCGATGTCTACGTGTGCTTCTATTCTTGTAGACAGTGTTGGGCCTCCAAGAGCAGAGGTTTGTAGAACAGCAGCAAGTTTCCCTTAAGTGGATCACCCAAGGTTTATCGAACTCAGGGAGGAAGAGGTCAAAGATATCCCTCTCATGCAACCCTGCAACCACAAAGCAAGAAGTCTCTTGTGTCCCCAACACACCTAATACACTTGTCAGATGTATAGGTGCACTAGTTCGGCGAAGAGATAGTGAAATACAGGTGGTATGAATATATATGAGCAGTAGTAACGGCACCAGAAAATAGCTTGATGCTACAACTGGCGTGTGGTTGATGGTGGTAATATTGCAGGAAGTACAGATGCAGTAGAACAGTAAACAAGCGATGATTGCAGTATTTGGGAACAAGGCCTAGGGATTATACTTTCACTAGTGGACACTCTCAACATTGATCACATAACAGAATAAATAGATAAATGCTCTACTCTACACTCTCTTGTTGGATGATGAACACCACTAATTGTGTAGGATTACACGAACCCTCAATGCCGGAGTTAACAAGCTCCACAATATTCGATATTCATGTTTAAATAACCTTAGAGTGCATGATAGATCATTGCAATTACACCAAGTACTAACATAGCATGCACACTGTCACCATCACACTATGAAGGAGGCATATATCACATCAATACTATCATAGCAATAATTAACTTCATAATCTACAAGAGATTACAATCATAACCTACGCCAAGTACTACACGATGCACACACTGTCACCATTACACCGTGCAGGAGGAATAGACTACTTTAATAACATCACTAGAGTAGCTCATAGATGAATTGTGATACAAAACTCATATGAATCTCAATCATGTAAGGCAGCTCATGAGATCATTGTATTGAAGTACATAGGAGAGAGATTAACCACATAGCTACCGGTACAGCCCTTAGCCTCGAGGGAGAACTACTCCCTCCTCATGGGAGACAACAGCGGTGATGAAGATGGCGGTGGAGATGGCAGCGGTGTCGATGGAGAAGCCTTCCGGGGGCACTTCCCCGTCCCGGCGGCGTGCTGGAACAGAGACTCCTGTCCCCCAGATCTTGGCTTCGCGATGGTGGCGGCTCTGGAAGGTTTCTCGTACCGTGGCTTTTCCGTATCGAAGATTTAGGTCAGGGACCTTTATATAGGCGAAGAGGCGGAGTCGGAGGGGGTACGAAGCCGCCACACAATAGGGCGGCGCGACCAAGGCCTGGGCTGCGCCAGCCACATGTGTGGGCCCCCTGTGGCCCTCCTCTGGTCCCTCTCGGGTGTTCTGGAAACTTCGTGGAGTTCTAAGATGCTGGGCATTGATTTCGTCCAATTCCGAGAATATTTCCTTACTAGGATTTCTGAAACCA
This sequence comes from Lolium perenne, assembly GCF_019359855.2. Lineage (NCBI taxonomy): Eukaryota > Viridiplantae > Streptophyta > Magnoliopsida > Poales > Poaceae > Lolium > Lolium perenne. The sequence continues at coordinate 38,548,995 of NC_067246.2, read as the reverse complement.
AAAACAGCAGAAAACAGGAACTGGCACTTCGGCATCTCGTCAATAGGTTAGTTCCAGAAAATGCATAAAATCATCATAAAGTGTGAACAAAACATGTAGGTATTGTCATAAAACAAGCATGGAACATCAGAAATTATCGATACGTCGGAGACGTATCAGCATCCCCAAGCTTAGTTCCTGCTCGTCCCGAGTAGGTAAACGATAACAAAGATAATTTCTGGAGTGACATGCCATCATAACCTTGATCATACTATTGTAAGCACATGTAATGAATGCAGCGATCAAAACAATGGTAAATGACATGAGTAAACAAATGAATCATATAGCAAAGACTTTTCATGAATAGTACTTTCAAGACAAGCATCAATAAGTCTTGCATAAGAGTTAACTCATAAAGCAATAATTTCATAGTATAGGTATCGAAGCAACACAAAGGAAGATTAAGTTTCAGCGGTTGCTTTCAACTTGTAACATGTATATCTCATGGATATTGTCAACATAGAGTAATATAACAAATGCAATATGCAAGTATGTAGGAATCAATGCACAGTTCACACAAGTGTTTGCTTCTTGAGGTGGAGAGAAATAGGTGAACTGACTCAACATAAAAGTAAAAGAATGGCCCTTCACAGAGGGAAGCATCGATTGCTATATTTGTGCTAGAGCTTTGATTTTGAAAACATCAAGAGAGTATAAAAGTAAAGTTTTGAGAGGTGTTTGTTGTTGTCAACGAATGGTAGTGGGCACTCTAACCCCCTTGCCAGACATACCTTCAAAGAGCGGCTCCCATTTTATTTTTATTTTTGGGTGGCACTCCTTCCAACCTTTGCTTTCACAAACCATGGCTAACCGAATCCTCGTGTGCCTGCCAACAATCTCATACCATGAAGGAGTGCCTTTTTATTTTAGTTTTATTATGATGTCACTCCTCCCCACCTTTGCTTTCTCAAGCCATGGCTAACCGAATCCTTCGGGTGCCGTCCAACAATCACATACTATAGAGGAGTGTCTATTTTTGTAATATTATGAAGGTTAATTAATTTGGGACTGGGAATCCCATTGCCAGCCCTTTTTGCAAAATTATTGGATAAGCGGATGAAGCCACTAGTCCATTGGTGAAAGTTGGCCAACAAGATTGAAAGATAAACACCACATACTTCCTCATGAGCTATAAAACATTGACACAAATCAGAGGTAATAATTTTTGAATTGTTTAAAGGTAGCACTCAAGCAATTTACTTTGGAATGGCGGAGAAATATCATGTAGTAGGTAGGTATGGTGGACACAAATGGCATAGTGGTTGGCTCAAGGATTTTGGATGCATGAGAAGTATTCCCTCTCGATACAAGGCTTAGGCTAGCAAGGTTATTTGAAACAAACACAAGTATGAAGCGGTGCAGCAAAACTCACATAAAAGACATATTGTAAACATTATAATACTCTACACCGTCTTCCTTGTTGTTCAAACTCTTACTAGGAATTATCTAGACCTTAGAGAGACCAATTATGCAAACAAAATTTTAGCAAGCTCTATGTATTTCTTCATTAATAGGTGCAAAGTATATGATGCAAGAGCTTAAACATGAGCACAAAAATTGCCAAGTATCAAATTATTCAAGACATCATACCAATTACTACATGTAGCATTTTCCGTTTCCAACCATATAACAATTAACGAAGCAGTTTCACCCTTCGCCATGAAAATTAAAACCTAAGAACACATGTGTTCATATGAACCAGCGGAGCGTGTCTCTCTCCCACACAAGCATTTATTCAAACAAAAACAAAAACAAAAACACACAGACACTCCAAGTAAAGTACTTAAGATGTGACCGAATAAAAATATAGTTTCAAGAGAAGGAACCTGATAATTTTGTCGATGAAGAAGGGACTGCCTTGGGCATCCCCAAGCTTAGACGCTTTAGTCTTCTTGAAATATGCAGGGATGAACCACCGGGGCATCCCCAAGCTTAGAGCTTTCACTCTCCTTGATCATATTGTATCATCCTCCTCTCTTGACCCTTGAAACTTCCTCCACACCAAACTCAAAACAAACTCATTAGAGGGTTAGTGCATAATCAAAAATTCACATGTTCAGAGGTGACACAATCATTTTTAACACTTCTGGACATTGCCCAAAGCTTCTGAAAGTCAATGGAACAAAGAAATCCATTCAACATAGCAAAAGAGGCAATGCGAAATAAAAGGCAGAATCTGTCAAAACAGAACAGTCCGTAAAGACGAATTTTATTGAGGCACCAGACTTGCTCAAATGAAAATGCTCAAATTTAATGAAAGTTGCGTACATATCTGAGGATCACTCACGTAAATTGGCAGAATTTTCTGAGTTACATACAGAGAATTAGGCCCAGATTCGTGACAGCAAGAAATCTGTTTCTGCGCAGTAATGCAAATCTAGTATGAACCTTACTATCAAAGACTTTACTTGGCACAACAATGCAACAAAATTAAGATAAGGAGAGGTTGCTAAAGTAGTAACAACTTCCAAGACACAAATATAAAACAAAATTGCTGTAGTAAAACAAACACATGGGTTATCTCCCAAGAAGTGCTTTCTTTATAGCCATTAAGATGGGCTCAGCAGTTTTAATGATGCCCTCGCAAGAAATAGTATTTGAAGCAAAAGAGAGCATCAAGAGGCAAATTGAAAACAAATTTAAGCCTAACATGCTTCCTATGCATAGGAATCTTGTAAATAAATAAATTCAAGAAGCATAATGCAACAAGCATAGAAAGATAAAACAAGTGCAGCTTCAAGATTTTCAGCAAAAAGAGAGGTGTTTTAGTAACATGAAAATTTCTACAACCATATTTTCCTCTCTCATAATAAATTTCAGTAGCATCATGATCAAACTCAACAATATAACTATCACATGAAACATTCTTATCATGAGCTATATGCATAAAATTATTACTCTCCACATAAGCAGAATCAATTTTAGTAGTTGTAGTGGGAGCAAATTCAACAAAGTAGCTATCATTATTATTCTCATCATCAAATATAGGAGGCATATTGTAATCATAATCAAATTTATCCTCCATAACAGGCGGCACCAAAAGACTACTATCATTATAATCATCATAAATAGGAGGCAAAGTATCATCAAAGTAAATTTTCTCCATGCTCATCAAAACCAGCTTCCCCAAGCTTAGAATTTTCCATATCATTAGCAACAATGGTGTTCAAAGTGTTCATACTAATATGTTCCATGGGTTTTTTTAATTTTCGCATCAAACCATCCATGTCTTAACTCAGGAAAAAGAATAAAAAGCTCCATGTTGCTTTCCATTATGCCAAACTAGTGTAAAACAAGAAACAAAAAGATGCAATTGCAGGATCTAAAGGAAATAGCTTCGAGTACTTACAACGGTGCCGGAAAATAGCTTAGTAGCCGAGATCCGGAGTGTGAGTACCTTTTACCTTTCCTCCCCGGCAACGGCGCCAGAAAAGTGCTTGATGTCTACGTGTGCTTCTATTCTTGTAGACAGTGTTGGGCCTCCAAGAGCAGAGGTTTGTAGAACAGCAACAAGTTTCCCTTAAGTGGATCACCCAAGGTTTATCGAACTCAGGGAGGAAGAGGTCAAAGATATCCCTCTCATGCAACCCTGCAACCACAAAGCAAGAAGTCTCTTGTGTCCCCAACACACCTAATACACTTGTCAGATGTATAGGTGCACTAGTTCGGCGAAGAGATAGTGAAATACAGGTGGTATGAATATATATGAGCAGTAGTAACGACACCAGAAAATAGCTTGATGCTACAACTGGCGTGTGGTTGATGGTGGTAATATTGCAGGAAGTACAGATGCAGTAGAACAGTAAACAAGCGATGATTGCAGTATTTGGGAACAAGGCCTAGGGATTATACTTTCACTAGTGGACACTCTCAACATTGATCACATAATAGAATAAATAGATAAATGCTCTACTCTACACTCTCTTGTTGGATGATGAACACCACTAATTGTGTAGGATTACACGAACCCTCAATGCCGGAGTTAACAAGCTCCACAATATTCGATATTCATGTTTAAATAACCTTAGAGTGCATGATAGATCATTGCAATTACACCAAGTACTAACATAGCATGCACACTGTCACCATCACACTATGAAGGAGGCATATATCACATCAATACTATCATAGCAATAATTAACTTCATAATCTACAAGAGATTACAATCATAACCTACGCCAAGTACTACACGATGCACACACTGTCACCATTACACCGTGCAGGAGGAATAGACTACTTTAATAACATCACTAGAGTAGCACATAGATGAATTGTGATACAAAACTCATATGAATCTCAATCATGTAAGGCAGCTCATGAGATCATTGTATTGAAGTACATATGAGAGAGATTAACCACATAGCTACCGGTACAGCCCTTAGCCTCGAGGGAGAACTACTCCCTCCTCATGGGAGACAGTAGCGGTGATGAAGATGGCGGTGGAGATGGCAGCGGTGTCGATGGAGAAGCCTTCCGGGGGCACTTCCCCGTCCCGGCGGCGTGCCGGAACAGAGACTCCTGTCCCCCAGATCTTGGCTTCACGATGGCGGCGGCTCTAGAAGGTTTCTTGTACCGTGGCTTTTCCGTATCGAAGATTTAGGTCAGGGACCTTTATATAGGCGAAGAGGCGGAGTCGGAGGGGGTACGGAGCCGCCACACAATAGGGCGGCGCGGCCAAGGCCTGGGCCGCGCCAGCCACATGTGTGGGCCCCCTGTGGCCCTCCTCTAGTCCCTCTCGGGTGTTCTGGAAGCTTCGTGAAGTTCTAAGATGCTGGGCATTGATTTCGTCTAATTCCGAGAATATTTCCTTACTAGGATTTCTGAAACCAAAAACAGCAGAAAACAGGAACTGGCACTTCGGCATCTCGTCAATAGGTTAGTTCCGGAAAACGCATAAAATCATCATAAAGTGTGAACAAAACATGTAGGTATTGTCATAAAACAAGCATGGAACATCAGAAATTATCGATACGTCAGAGACGTATCAGATGCCCCTCGTATCCATAACTTTGTGCGAGCTCAATTGTCTGCTGGAGCAAGATTCGCCATGATTATGATACAGATCTGCTACCGAAAATTAGACCTGACGAAGATTGTCTCCAAGTGCCTGGCCAAGCAGTCGAAACGAAAAAGGAACATCGACAAAATCAATGATATTGTAACTCCTGTGGCCGAAGAAATGATGGATGAACTTCTTCGGATGGACTCTGAATTCTTTGTCAAAGGGAGCTATCCTGAACATACGACAACTGCTGCAAATAACAAAGGTCTATCCATAGATAGTATATTAGGCATTAACTGAGTTGTACTATTTTGCGAAAAATCATGTCTATATTTTTTGTCGAATTCTTCGTGATAATGAAATTGCCTATATTGTGAAGTGTAATCTATATTGCGAAGCCCCCGAGCCTTTGGCCGGAGCTCGAACTATTTTTTGCGTCTCGATAAATTTACTATTTTGCGAGAGTATATATATTTTGCTGTCGTGGGTTATGAGCCCCCGAGCCCGTCGACGAAAAAAGATGTATATCACCAATATCTTTTACTATATTGCAGCACCACGAGCCCGCCTCATTAAAAACCTTTCCAGCCCCACTCGTTGCCCTGAAAAGGAAAAGAGCGCGTCTGAAAACTCGCGGGCGTTTCAGTACATTGTATTTTTACAAAGGAGGACTATATTTCGACTCTAAGCGTAGAACCGCCTGAGTTGCGTCACATTCCAGGGGTTTTTCTCGGGAACCCCCGTCTTCTTGTCCTTGATCTTGTATGCTCCTCCTTCGATTACTTCTGTGATGATGTAAGGGCCAAGCCATGGCGACTCGAGTTTTTCAGTACTCTGTTGATTGAGCCGTAGAACTAAATCTCTGACCTGAAAAGACCTTGGCCGCAGTCGTCGACTGTGGTAGTTTTTCAAGTCTTGCTGGTACTTGGTGACCCGTGATAGTACTTCGTCTCGAGCTTCGTCAAGTGCATCGACATCGTCCTCTAATGCTCTTATGGAAGTTTCTTCATCATACTCTGTGACTCTTGGGGAGTCATGCTCTATTTCTATCGGTAGTACTGCCTCAGCTCCATGGACCAGAAAAAACGGAGTTTCCCGTGTCGCTGTATTTGACGTTGTTCGAATACTCCACAATACACTTGGCAACTCTTCTGGCCAAGTATGTCGAGCCTTTTCCAGCGGTCCTAGCAAGCGCTTCTTGATACCATTGCAGATGATACCATTGGCTTTCTCGACTTGACCATTGGTTTGCGGGTGCCCGACTGACGCGAAGTGCAATTTGATGCCTACTTCGGCGCAGTATGCCTTGAATTCCTTGGATGTGAAGTTACTGCCGTTGTCCGTGACGATGATATGAGGTACTCCAAACCGAAAAACAATGCTTTTCACGGACTTTATTGCTGACGCTGCATCTGGTGAATTTATCGGCTTCGCTTCTATCCACTTGGTGAATTTGTCGACAGCGACGAGCATATACTCGTATCCTCCTGGCGAGGCCTTGTGTAACTTTCCGACCATATCGAGACCCCATTGAGCAAAGGGCCAAGACAATGGTATTGGCATCGGCTCCGCTGCTGGAGAGTGAGGTTTTGCGGCAAATCTCTGGCACGCGTCACAAGTTCGTACTATCTCTTTCGCGTCCTCGATTGCTGTTAACCAGTAAAAACCAGCCCGAAAAACCTTGGCCGCGATAGCTCGAATGCTCGCGTGATGACCACATATTCCCTCATGTACATCCTTCAAGATTATCCTTCCTTCTTCGGGTGTGATGCACCTTTGTAACACGCCCGAAATACTATGCTTGTACAACTCCCCTTTGACCACTGTAAAGGTTTTGGATCGTCGAATAACTCGCCTTGCTTCAACTGGGTCATCGGGTATTTCTTTCCTTAAGATGTATGATATGTATGGTTGCATCCATGGGACCTGCACCATCATCACTAGCTCCTGGTCCTCTTCTTCTTCTGATGCTTCATTGGGAGTCGTCGAGGTTTTCTCTTCCATTTTCTTCTTCTGCGCCTTCTTTGGCTTTGTAGATCTCTCGGATATCTCTTCCCAAAACACACCTGGTGGGATTGCGAGGCACTGAGACCCGATGTTTGCAAGAACATCGGCCTCATCATTGCTCAGCCTGCTGATGTGGTTTACTTCGCACCCATCAAATAACTTCTCGAGCTCATTGTATACTTCCTTGTATGCCATCATGCTATCATTGACTGCATCACACTGGTTCATGACTTGCTAAGCCACCAATTGTGAGTCGCCAAAGATTTTTAGTCGAGTTGCACCATAAGCTTTCGCCATCTTCATCCCGTGTATAAGAGCTTCATACTCTGCCTCATTATTAGACGCGTTTGGGAACGTCATCCGTAAGACATTCTTCAGTTTGTCGCCTTCTGGTGATATAAGAATCACTCCAGCTCCAGCTCCATCTCCTTCTACCCTCTTGGACCCGTCGAACTTCATAGTCCAAGTTCTCGATAAATCCGGGGGTCCTGTGTTTTGCAGCTCCATCCACTATGCGATGAAATCTGGCAGAATTTGCGACTTTATTGCTTTTCTTTTTTCATACGTGATGTCCCGAGGAGAAAGTTCTATTCCCCAAAGGGAGACACGACCTGTAGCTTCTGGATTGTTTAGTATATTTGATAGAGGTGCTTCATTGACCACTATATCGGGTGTGCCGAAAAATAGTGCCGCAATTTCCTTGCGGTTGTGATCACTCCATATGCTAGCTTCTGGTACTCCGGGTATCGCTGTTTTGAAGGCGATAGAACTTCGCTGATGAAATATACCGGCCTCTGCACTCCATGGAGTTTTCCTTCTTCCTCTCTTTCGACAACCAGCGCCGTACTGACCACCTGAGGTGTGGCTGGTATGTATAACAGGAGGGGTTCCTTCTCTTTCGGCGCCACCAAGATTGGTGGTGTCGAAATTGTGCGTTTAAGATCCTCGAAAGCCCTATCTGCCTCTTCGTTCCACCGGAACTTCTCTCCTTGCTTGATTAAAGCGTAGAACGGCAACTCCTTCTCTCCCAGCCTGGCGACGAATCTGCTTAAAGCTGCGACTCGCCCAGTTAACTGCTGTATTTCTTTCAACTTTGTTGGCTTCCTCATTATTACGATAGATTGGATTTTTTCGGGATTAGCTTCAATCCCTCTTGCTGAAACTAAGAACCCGAGAAGTTCTCCTGCAGGGACGCCGAAAGAACACTTCGTCGGATTCAGCTTGAGGCAAAATTTGTCGAGGTTGTCGAAAGTTTCCTTCAGGTCCTCGATTAACGTTGCCCCCTTTTTGACGTTATGACAACATCATCGATGTACACTTGTACATTTTTCCCAATCTGTGTTGCTAAGCACTTCTGCATCATCCTCTGATATGTTGCTCCCGCATTTTTCAGACCAAAGGGCATTGTTTTATAGCAAAACACGCCGTAAGGTGTGATGAACGTTGTTTTGACCTCATCTTCTTCTTTCAATCTGATCTGGTTATAACCAGAGTATGCATCCAGGAAGGAAAGACGTTCACATCCTGCCGTAGAGTCGATAATTTGATCGATCCTCGGGAGGGGAAAGTGATCCTTTGGACAATGTTTGTTGAGACACGTAAAGTCGACACACATGCGAAGGACTTTAGTGTTTTTCTTCGGAACCAACACTGAGTTTGCGACCCACGTGGCCTCTGTATGCAGCTCCTTGATGAAACCAGCTTCTCTCAGTCAATCAATCTCTGACAGCATAGCTTTGCGGTTTGGCTCCGAAAAACGCCGCAAAGGTTGTTTTATTGGTCTTGCTAATGGATCCAAGTTTAGGTGGTGCTCGGCAAGTTCCCTGGGTACTCCTGGCATGTCAGCTGGACACCATGCAAAGATTTTCCAGTGCTCACGGAGGAACTCGACGAGCGCGCTTTCCTATGCGAGGTCCATATCTGTCGCGATGGACGTCGTCTTCTTTGGATCTGTCGGGTGAATCTGCACTTCCTTAGAATTTTTCGCAGTATTAAATGTTGATTCTTTGTTAGGCCTTCCTACATCTGGCAGCACATCATAATCAGTCGTGAGCCTTGACGCCATGTACTATGCTTGCATCCCGAAGGTTTCCGACAGTCGATGAAAATCCTTGTCACATTTATCGGCTAACGCGGAGCTTCCTTTCACTGTGATTGGTCCCTTAGGTCCAGGCATCCTCCATAACAAGTATGTGTAATGTGGTACCGCCATAAACCTGGCATATGCTGGCCGTCCCAACAAGGCGTGATACTGCGACGGGAAATCCACAACTTCGAACTCCAGCCTCTCTATCCTGTAGTTTTCTCGTGTCCCAAACTGAACATCAAGATTAATCTTTCCCAATGGATAACTCGGCTTCTCTGGCGTGATTCCATGGAAACGTGTGTCGGTTGGTTTCAGATTTGCGAGAGATATGTTCATCTTCCTGAGTGTATCTGCGTACATAAGGTTTAGACTGCTGCCTCCATCTATGAATACTCGAGATCCGTCGAATCCTGCAATTACTGCTGGTAAGATAAGTGCTGACTGCCCTGGTCGAGGAACTTGCTGCGGATGATCTGCTATTGTAAAGCCAATGTCTTGCCCTGACCAATTGAGGTACTCAATCGTTGGTGGAGGCATCTTCTCTGCCATGAACACCTGTCATGAGATTACTTTCTGAGCTCTATTGGACGGCCTGCCTTTCTGAATCATCGAGACCGCTCCATTGGAATTGGGATCAACATAAGGTGGTGGTGCTGGTGCTGCCGCTATTCTGAGCTGGTGTCGATTTTCGTCCGTAATTGCGGGAGGAGGTGGCAAGTGGATCTCACTCCTGGGCCCTTGCAGGTTTCTATTTGTCGCCTGGGCATTGGCGTGCCCTGCCCACCTTAGCATTGCCTAAAAATTTTAACAATCCTTTTGCAGGTGTCCTGACTGTCTCTTTCCGTTATTGTCGAGATAAAAATGCACCTGACACGGCCCGTTCATCATATCTTCGGGAGACACGAAAGGTCTCTGAAACCTTGGCCCATTATTTTGCCTATTGTTTCGGGAGTCATCTCTATTGTCGCATCGCTGCTCGTTACTCCTTTGATAGTCATCTCTATTGTTTCCTCCAGCGCTTGCTCGAAATCCAGCCGAGATTTGGCCAGGAGCGTCGTAATTCGAGAATTGCCGAGAAAATCGACGTCTATTTTGATAATTTCGACCACAGTCATCCTCTGGTGACCTATGCCGTTTGTTGTGGACAACATCTTCTCCATCTGCCCATCTGTTTGCTATCTCCATTAGTGCGGATATTGTCTTTGGGTTGGTTCTCCCCAAGTCCTCGACAAAATCTCCTCGTTGGATTCCTGCGACAAACGCGTCTATCGCTCTCTCGTCAGATATGTTCTCTGCCGAGTTTTTAATGATATTCCACCTTTGGATATATTTTCTCATCGATTCATCCTGCTTTTGTCGACACGCTCTCAACTCTTCCAACGACGTAGGTTTTTTGCAGGTGGATCAAAAATTCTTGACGAATACGTCCTCGAAGCTATCCCAACTGTCGATAGAACCTGGAGGAAGCTTCTTTATCCAAGATCGCGCAGCTCCACTCAGGTGTACTTGGATACTCTGCATGGCTGTTGCTCTGGTTCCTCCTATCAGCTTCACCGTCTCGAGATAATCAACTAGCCAATCCTCTGGATCTTGCAGGCCGTCGAATTTTTTGAAGTTATCGGGTAATTTGAACCCCGAAGGAACTCGAGTTTTGCGGACCCTCCTTGTGAAGCACGGCAGCCCACACATATCCTCATCATCTATCTCTGGGGAGTGCCGATGTTCCCTTCTATTTTGTCGTGCTCTGTCCACCCTTGCTTGCGCTGCTGTGTCTCTTGCTCCACCTGTTCTCTCGGGAACTGTTGCTGCTGCCGCAGGTCGTGGACTATTTTGCCTTGCTGAACCTTCGGGAGGCATTGTTACAAACGTTGTTCCCATGGCCCCAACTCCTGCCATAGCCATGTTGTACAATGCTTCTCTCGGATCTCCGGGAGGTGGCTTGGATGCGAGGATAAAGGCTTGCGTCGCCATATACCAGTCTCTGGTGTCTTAGGGATAATGTTCCCTCTTGTGTCTATCGACATAAAGGACATGTCGAGGTTTTGAACCAGATTCTCCCTATCAGCCTCAGGTATGTTTTGCAACCTAGATCTTGCTCTGTTCTGAGCTTCTCTGTGGCTATCTCCCGAAGTTCCTGAATGTCGACTTAACTCCGCCCTTCGCCTGCTTGATGCAGAGGCTGCTTCCTGCCTTCTATCCAACTCGATTTTCTCCTTCTCGAGCTCCCGCCTGGGATGTGCAAGCCTATATTGATATGCTTGTAACTCCTCAGGTGTCACCGTTACAGTCATTGGCTCTGTACCATTAATAGCTCTTGCGACTCGATCCCATACTTCCTGCGGAAATCGCACCATCTCTCGTGTTTCTGGTCCAATATATTTGGTTCCTAGACCTCTCGTGAGATCTGCAGGATCGACATACGGATTTCCTGCCTCGTCGAAATTCTCTGATGTCTCCTCTTGTGGGCGACTCGGATCTCTGATTGCATAGGTCTGATGATATTTTGGATACTGAACCATGCTGGGTTTGGTGACACCATCGTAAAGATTGGTGAAGACCTTGCCAACGGTTGTAGATCTGTCGATGAAGTTGAAACTGTCGAAGCTATTCGAGTCATCGCTTATATCTGAGTCCGCAGATGACTCGAAGGACATGTCGCTGAAGATCTTGGCGAGCTTTTCGCTTGCCCTGGTGCTGATGAAGCGTGGCGATGAAGTCTCCTCTTCGCCTGACTCGATTGACGATGTTGAGTTCGAAAAATCGGAATCGACCACCGATAATCCCGACGAGATCGGAATTTCGAAACGATACGCTCCCTCTTTCTTGACGCGAAAGTGGAACCTTCCGAACGTCATCTCCATAGGCTCCTCCAGATACGCATATGCATCCAAACGGGAGGGCGGGTGAGGAACAAAATCGACAGAACCAGTTTCGATCTGTTTACCTCGATCCATCGCGTTGCTTGCTGTTGATGAAGTCGATGATCTTGAACGTGCCATCGAGATCAGATCCTTGACGCCTCTAATTCCCACATACGGCGACATTTGACAAGGGATTAACTTGTCAATGCCTACGGGTTGTAGACTAGGGTTTTAGTTAGAAGTAGAGGGCAAGTTGATCTCGAAGGTTTCAGCCGAAAAGTGCTCGACGATATGAAAACTAGGGTTTGTGAAACAATGAATCGATGCTTTCTTTGTCCCTCGGCTCCCCCTTATATAGGAGGTGGAGCCAAGGGACTCGTGATACACAAGTTACAGAGTCCGGGAGGGTTTCCAACTCATCCCGCAATATTACAAGTGTTCTCTCCTAATACAACTCTAGCTTTCCTTAACTAGCAACTTGGGCTTCTGATTCTTCTTATCCTTCGAGTCATGGGCCTTTAGTAAAACCCGGGTACTATCTTCGGCAGGCCCATTGGGTATGCCTATGTCACTCCCTCCGTCCACAAATAAGTGGACATCTAGCCAAAATATTTGTCCATGAAAGAGTGTACTTCTATGTTCTCAATGCACTTTAAGTTAGCAAAAGTTGTTACTCTCTCATCGCACGGAAATCAAACCCAATAACATTTAACACATGTTATCTTAATTTTGTACATGCACTTAGCCTATTGGAGATGAAATAATTAAAGAGGAGAGACATGTTGATTGCATCTTCCCAATGCAAGTTTTCTCTCCTTTTACTAATTTACCTTGAAAATCCCACACGTCCACTTATTTGTGGACGGAGGGAGTACATGTCAAATTAGAGGAGCGCAGGGAGCCATCGGCTGCCATGTCCCGCGGTGCTGCTGTTAATGAGGTTGAGGGTAATACGGTGAAAACCTGCACTGCAGCTGATCCTGTTGGAGATGATAAAGGCTGGGTGCAAGTGGGTGATGTCTACTCACGCTTATTTTCCTGTAGATAGTGTTGGGCCTCCAAGAGCAGAGGTTTGTAGAATAGCAGCAAGTTTTCCCTTAAGTGGATCACCCAAGGTTTATCGAACTCAGGGAGGAAAAGGTCAAAGATATCCCTCTCAAGCAACCCTGCAACCACAAAGCAAGAAGTCTCTTGTGTCCCCAACACACCTAATACACTTGTCAGATGTATAGGTGCACTAGTTCGGCGAAGAGATAGTGAAATACAGGTGGTATGAATGAATATGAGCAGTAGTAACGGCACCAGAAAATAGCTTGATGCTACAACTGGCGTGTGGTTGATGGTGGTAATATTGCAGGCAATACAGATGCAGTAGAACAGTAAACAAGCAGCGATAGCAGTATTTGGGAACAAGGCCTAGGGATTATACTTTCGCTAGTGGACACTCTCAACATTGATCACATAATAAAACCACTCTACACTCTGTTGTTGGATGATGAACACCACTAATTGTGTAGGATTACACGAACCCTCAATGCCGGAGTTAACAAGCTCCACAATATTCGATATTCATGTTTAAATAACCTTAGAGTGCATGATAGATTAATAGTGATACAAAACACATTGTAATCATAAAGGGATATAAATAAGCACTTCACTATGCTATTCATAACAGTGAATAAGTATTATGTGAAATATAGCCTAAGAGATCCACACGGTGCACACACTGTCACCTTTACACACGTGGGACAAGGAGTCTCCGGAGATCACATAAGTAAAATCCACTTGACTAGCATAATGACATCTAGATTACAAGCATCATCATATGAATCTCAATCATGTAAGGCAGCTCATGAGATTATTGTATTGAAGTACATAGGAGAGAGATTAACCACATAGCTACCGGTACAGCCCCTTAGCCTCGATGGAGAACTACTCCCTCCTCATGGGAGACAGCAGCGGTGATGAAGATGGCGGTGGAGATGGCAGCGGTGTCGATGGAGAAGCCTTCCGGGGGCACTTCCCCGTCCCGGCGGCGTGCCGGAACAGAGACTCATGTCCCCCAGATCTTGGCTTCGCGATGGCGGCGGCTCTGGAAGGTTTCTCGTACCGTGGCTTTTCCGTATCGAAGATTTAGGTCAGGGACCTTTATATAGGCGAAGAGGCGGAGTCGGAGGGCTGACGAGGCGACGACACAGTAGGGGGCGCGGCCCACCCCCTGGTCGCGCCAGCCTGTCATCTGGGGCCCACAGGGCTCTCCTCTGGTGGCTCTCGGGTGTTCTGGAAGCTTCGTGGGATTCTAAGATGCTGGGAGTTGATTTCGTCCAATTCCGAGAATATTTCCTTACTAGGATTTCTGAAACCAAAAACAGCAGAAAACAGGAACTGGCACTTCGGCATCTCGTCAATAGGTTAGTTCCGGAAAATGCATCAAAACGATATAAAGTGTGAACAAAACATGTAGGTATTGTCATAAAACAAGCATGGAACATCAGAAATTATAGATACGTTGGAGACGTATCAGCATCCCCAAGCTTAGTTCCTACTCGTCCCGAGTAGGTAAACGATAACAAAGATAATTTCTGAAGTGACATGCTACCAACATAATCTTGATCATACTATTGTAAAGTATATGAGATGAATGCAGCGATTCAAAGCAATGGTAAAGACAATGAGTAAACAACTGAATCGTATAGCAAAGACTTTTCATGAATAATACTTTCAAGACAAGCATCAATAAGTCTTGCATAAGAGTTAACTCATAAAGCAATAGATTCTAAATAAAGGCATTGAAGCAACACAAAGGAAGATTAAGTTTCAGCGGTTGCTTTCAACTTGTAACATGTATATCTCATGGATATTGTCAATGCAAAGTAATATAACAAGTGCAATATGCAAGTATGTAAGAATCAATGCACAGTTCACACAAGTGTTTGCTTCTTAAGATGGAGAGAAATAGGTGAACTGACTCAACATAAAAGTAGAAGAAAGGCCCTTCGACGAGGAAGCATCGATTGCTATATTTGTGCTAGAGCTTTGGTTTTGAAAACAAGAAACAATTTTGTCAACGGTAGTAATAAAGCATATGTATTATGTAAATTATATCCTACAAGTTGCAAGCCTCATGCATAGATTACCAATAGTGCCTGCACCTTGTCCTAATTAGCTCGGATTACCTGGATTATCATCGCAATACATATGTTTTAACCAAGTATCACAAAGGGGTACCTCTATGCCGCCTGTACAAAGGTCTAAGGAGAAAGCTCGCATTGGATTTCTCGCTTTTGATTATTCTCAACTTAGACATCCATACCGGGACAACATAGACAACACATAATGGACTCCTCTTTAATGCATAAGCATTTAGCAACAAATAATATTCTCATATGAGATTGAGGATATTTGTCCAAAACTGAAACTTCCACCATGGATCATGGCTTTAGTTAGCGGCCCAATGTTCTTCTCTAACAATATGCATGCTCAAATCATTCAACTCATGGTAAATCGCCCTTACTTCAGATAAGACGAACATGCATAGCAACTCACATGATATTCAACAAAGATAGTTCATGGCGTCCCCAGGAACATGGTTATCGCACAACAAGCAACTTAATAAGAAATAAGATACATAAGTACATATTCAATACCACAATAGTTTTTAGGCTATTTGTCCCATGAGCTATATATTGCAAAGACAAAGGATAGAAATTTAAAGGTAGCACTCAAGCAATTTACTTTGGAATGGCAGAGAAATACCATGTAGTAGGTAGGTATGGTGGACACAAATGACATAGTTATTGGCTCAAGGATTTGGATGCATGAGAAGTATTCCCTCTCAATACAGGGCTTAGGCTAGCAAGGTTATTTGAAACAAACACAAGTATGAACCGGTACAGCAAAACTCACATAAAAGACATATTGCAAGCATTATAAGACTCTGCACCGTCTTCCTTGTTGTTCGACCCTTACTAGAAAATATCTAGACCTTAGAGAGACCAATCATGCAAACCAAATTTTAGCAAGCTCTATGTATTTCTTCACTAATAGGTGCAAAGTATATGATGCAAGAGCTTAATCATGAGCACAACAATTTCCAAGTATCAAATTATTCAAGACATCATACCAATTACTACATGTAGCATTTCCCGTTTCCAACCATATAACAATTAACGAAGCAGTTTCAACCTTCGCCATGAACATTAAACGCTAAGAACACATGTGTTCATATGAACCAGCGGAGCGTGTCTCTCTCCCACACCAGCATTTATTCAAACAAAAACGAAAACAAAAACAAACAGACGCTCCAAGTAAAGTACATAAGATGTGATGGAATAAAAATATAGTTTCACTAGAGGAACCTGATAATTTTGTCGATGAAGAAGGGGATGCCTTGGGCATCCCCAAGCTTAGATGCTTGAGTCTTCTTGAAATATGCAGGGATGAACCACCGGGGCATCCCCAAGCTTAGAGCTTTCACTCTTCTTGATCATATTGTATCATCTCCCTCTCTTGATCCTTGAAAACTTCATCCACACCAAACTCAAAGCAAACTCATTAGAGAGTTAGTGCATATTCAAAAACTCACATGTTCAGAGGTGACACAATCATTCTTAACACTTCTGGACATTGCTCAAAGCTACTCGAAGTTAATGGAACAAAGAAATCCATCCAACATAGCAAAAGAGGCAATGCGAAATAAAATGCAGAATCTGTCAAAACAGAACAGTCCGTCAAGACGAATTTTAAAGAGGCATCAGACTTGCTCAAATGAAAATGCTCAAATTGAATGAAAGTTGCGTACATATCTGAGAATCACTCACGTAAATTGGCATAATTTTCTAAGTTACCTACAGAGAATTAGGCCCAGATTCGTGACAGCAAGAAATCTGTTTCTGCGCAGTAATCCAAATCTAGTATGAACCTTTCTATCAAAGACTTTACTTGGCACAACAATGCAACAAAACTAAGATAAGGATAGGTTGCTACAGTAGTAACAACTTCCAAGACTCAAATATAAAACAAAATTACTGTAGTAAAATAAACACATGGGTTATCTCCCAAGAAGTTCTTTCTTTATAGCCATTAAGATGGGCTCAGCAGTTTTAATGATGCACTCGCAAGAAATAGTAGTTGAAGCAAAAGAGAGCATCAAAAAGAAAATTAAAAACAAATTTAAGCCTAACATGCTTCCTATGCATAGGAATCTTGTAAATAGACAAGTTATGTAGGCATAATGCAACAGGCATAGGAAAACTAGACAAGCTCAACTTCAAAATTTTAAGCATATAGAGAGGTGTTTTAGTAACATGAAAATTTCTACCACCATATTTTCCTCTCTCATAATAATGTCCAGTAGCATCATGAGCAAACTCAACAATATAACTATCACATAAAGCATTCTTATCATGAGTCTCATGCATAAAATTATTACTCTCCACATAAGCATAATCAATTTTATTAGCAATAGTGGGAGTGAATTCAACAAAGTAGCTATTATTATTATTCTCATCATCAAATATAGGAGGCATATTGTAATCATAATCAAATTTATCCTCCATAACAGGCGGCACCAAAAGACCACTATCATTATAATCATCATAAATAGGAGGTAAAGTATCATCAAAGTAAATTTTCTCCTCAATGCTTGGGGGACTAAAAAGATCATGCTCATCAAAGCGAGCTTCCCCAAGCTTAGAATTTTCCATATCATTAGCAACAATGGTGTTCAAAGTGTTCATACTAATATGTTCCATGGGTTTTTTAATTTTCGAATCAAACCATCCATGTCTTAACTCAGGAAAAAGAATAAAAGGCTCCATGTTGCTTTCCATTATGCCAAACTAGTGTAAAACAAGAAACAAAAAGATGCAATTGCAGGATCTAAAAGAAATAGCTTCGAGTACTTACAACGGTGCCGGAAAATAGCTTAGTAGCTGAGATCCGGAGTGTGAGTACCTTTTACCTTTCCTCCCCGGCAACGGCGCGAGAAAATATGCTTGATGTCTACTCACGCTTCTTTTCCTGTCGACAGTGTTGGGCCTCCAAGAGCAGAGGTTTGTAGAACAGCAACAAGTTTTCCCTTAAGTGGATCACCCAAGGTTTATCGAACTCAGGGAGGAAGAGGTCAAAGATATCCCTCTCAAGCAACCCTGCAACCACAAAGCAAGAAGTCTCTTGTGTCCCCAACACACCTAATACACTTGTCAGATGTATAGGTGCACTAGTTCGGCAAAGAGATAGTGAAATACAGGTGGTATGAATGAATATGAGCAGTAGTAACGGCACCAGAAAATAGCTTGATGCTACAACTGGCGTGTGGTTGATGGTGGTAATATTGCAGGCAGTATAGATGCAGTAGAACAGTAAACAAGCAGCGATAGCAGTATTTGGGAACAAGGCCTAGGGATTATACTTTCGCTAGTGGACACTCTCAACATTGATCACATAATAAAACCACTCTACACTCTGTTGTTGGATGATTAACACCACTAATTGTGTAGGATTACATGAACCCTCAATGTCGGAGTTAACAAGCTCCACAATATTCGATATTCATGTTTAAATAACCTTA
The DNA here is from genome assembly GCF_019359855.2 of Lolium perenne. NCBI lineage: Eukaryota > Viridiplantae > Streptophyta > Magnoliopsida > Poales > Poaceae > Lolium > Lolium perenne. The sequence continues at coordinate 38,530,429 of NC_067246.2, read as the reverse complement.
GAGTGCATGATAGATTAATAGTGATACAAAACACATTGTAATCATAAAGGGATATAAATAAGCACTTCACTATGCTATTCATAACAGTGAATAAGTATTATGTGAAATATAGCCTAAGAGATCCACACGGTGCACACACTGTCACCTTTACACACGTGGGACAAGGAGTCTCCGGAGATCACATAAGTAAAATCCACTTGACTAGCATAATGACATCTAGATTACAAGCATCATCATATGAATCTCAATCATCTAAGGCAGCTCATGAGATTATTGTATTGAAGTACATAGGAGAGAGATTAACCACATAGCTACCGGTACAGCCCCTTAGCCTCGATGGAGAACTACTCCCTCCTCATGGGAGACAGCAGCGGTGATGAAGATGGCGGTGGAGATGGCAGCGGTGTCGATGGAGAAGCCTTCCGGGGGCACTTCCCCGTCCCGGCGGCGTGCCGGAACAGAGACTCCTGTCCCCCAGATCTTGGCTTCGCGATGGCGGCGGCTCTGGAAGGTTTTCTCGTACCGTGGCTTTTCCGTATCGAAGATTTAGGTCAGGGACCTTTATATAGGCGAAGAGGCGGAGTCGGAGGGCTGACGAGGCGACGACACAGTAGGGGGGCGCGGCCCACCCCCTGGCCGCGCCAGCCTATCATCTGGGGCCCACATGGCTCTCCTCTGGTGGCTCTCGGGTGTTCTGGAAGCTTCGTGGGATTCTAAGATGCTGGGCATTGATTTCGTCCAATTCCGAGAATATTTCCTTACTAGGATTTCTGAAACCAAAAACAGCAGAAAACAGGAACTGGCACTTCGGCATCTCGTCAATAGGTTAGTTCCGGAAAACGCATCAAAACGATATAAAGTGTGAACAAAACATGTAGGTATTGTCATAAAACAAGCATGGAACATCAGAAATTATAGATACGTTGGAGACGTATCAGTGGGCTGCGGCGGTCGTCCCGGCCGAGAGCTAACGTCTTTGCTTTGAGAGGAAGGTCTCGAGTGTAGCTCGTCTTGTTGCGTTGGGCTCAAGGGAGATGTTTCAGGTGTCTGGAGTGTGATCACTAGGTCGGCAGGTATCGTTGGCTCTTTAGATGCATTCGATGGCATCGTCCTATTCACAAGGACCATTTTTGTGCTCGATTTCCTGCCTCTCTTGGTGAATAGGTGGTCACCGGCCGCTTGTGCTCCTTGCCAGCGGAGCTACTCTCTATCTGCCCAGCCTCGTCGTCCTTCGTCAACCTGGAGTTGGGCTGAGGTCGTGAGCCACTCGGTTGCAACAGTGGCGCCAAGACCTCTCCTATGAGTTGCGAGTAGTTCAATGTCAACGCTTCTCTTGATTCTCTCTTTCAGTCCTAGGTTGCCTTGATGCGCATGAAGTTCCTTCAGTTGATTGATGTCCATGTCGAGGAGGCGTCTCGCCCTCTTCGTGAAGAGGTGGCAGCTCTCAAGCTATTGTTGGCGTGTGCTGGTGTTTTTGTGGAGCCAACGGATGCATGTCCTTTTGATGGTTTGGGGCTTGCCAAAGCGCAAGCTTCAGTCGCGCTTAACTCCTCTAAGCAGAAATCATCGATGGTTGAGGAAGAGTACCTCTACGGTTGTTTCTCTCCTCGTGGCCCGTCGTCGCTGCCTAATGAGTCGGCTTCCCCTGAGCGTGAGGGCATGGACATGATCACGACTCAGGCGCGTGACATTGAGTTGTGTGCTATTTGCAACGCGGAAGTCTCTCTCTCTCTCTCTCTCTCTCTCTCTCTCTCTCGCCTGAGTCTCGCGGATAGGTGGTTGCTAAGTCAGGAGCGTTCACACTTAGCTGCTGCCTACCCTGGGTCTGAGGTTACGTCCAAGAGTGATGGTGCTAAACCAAATGAATGTAGAAGCAAGAAGAGGGGTGCTACAGGAAAGGCAACCGATGTTATTGATGGTTACCCCCATTTGTTGTGGCTGATTTGTCGACACGGTGTAGGCTTGTCGTGTTAGTTCATTTGGCTCTATCTTCTTTGTGTTGACATGTGTTGGTGTGACCATGATGTTCTAGTCTTCTGTTACGCTCGGTAGTTCCCTCAATTTATTTTGTTTTCCCTTTAAAATATGCCGCATAGAACCATTTCCCCGCCGTATTTCGGAGGAGCTACCGCTATTCTCCCCCACAGTTGCAGCTCCTTGATGTCTACGCTCGCTTCTATTCCTGTAGACAGTGTCGGGCCTCCAAGAGCAGAGGTTTGTAGAATAGCAGCAAGTTTCCCTTAAGTGAATCACCCAAGGTTTATCGAACTCAGGGAGGTAGAGGTCAAAGATATCCCTCTCAAGCAACCCTGCAATTACGATACAAGAAGTCTCTTGTGTCCCCAACATACCTAATACACTTGTCAGATGTATAGGTGCACTAGTTCGGCGAAGAGATAGTGAAATACAAGTAATATGGATGATTGTAAGTAGTAATTGCAATCTGAAATAAAGATGGCAGCAAGCGAGCATGTAACAGAACTTGTTGGAAACGGTGTTTCAATACTTAGAAACAAGGCCTAGGGATCATACTTTCACTAGTGGACACTCTCAACATTATGCTACTTTCTACACTCTCTTGTTGGATAGAAACACCATTCATTGTGTAGGGCTACAAAAGCACACCTCAAGCCGGAGTAAACAAGCTCCACAACATCCGGAGTTCATATTAAAGTAACCTCTAGAGTGCATAATAGACCGTTACAATTTAGACCGAGTACTAACATAGCGTACACACTGTCAACAATAGCTATGAAAGGGGGAATAGATCGCATCAATACTATCATAGTAATAGTTAACTTCATAATCTACAAGAGATTATAATCATAACCTACGCCAAGTACTACATGATGCACACACTGTCAACATTACATCATGGAGGAGGAATATAATTCTTTAATAACATCACTAGAGTAGCACATAGATTAATAGTGATACAAAGCTCATGATCACATAAAGATCACATGGGAAAGAGAGATGAACCACATAGCTACCGGTAGAGCCCTCAGCCTCGGGGGAGAACTACTCCCTCCTCTTCATGGGAGACAGCAACAGCGATGAAGATGGCGGTGGTGTCGATGGAGATGACTCCGGGGGCAATTCCCCGTCCCGGCGGCGTGCCGGAACAAAGACTTATGTCCCCCGAAACGGAGTTTCGCGATGGCGGCGGCGCCCCTGGAGTCTTTCTGGAGTTTCATCAATTGGTCGGGTTTTTAGGTCACGAGGGATTTTATAGGCGAAGAGGCGGCGCAAGGGGGTGCCTGGGGGGCCCACCCCATAGGGCGGCGCGCCCCCCTCTAGGCCGCGCGAGCCTATGGTTTGGAGGCCCTGGGCCTCCACTCCTTCTCCCCTTCGGTGTTCTGGTCCGTCCCGGTGAAATAAGATGTTTGACTTTCGTTTCGTCGAATTCCGAGAATATTGCCCGAACAACCTTTCTGGAACCAAAAACAGCAGAAAACATCAACTGGCACTTCGGCATCTTGTTAATAGGTTAGTTCCGGAAAATGCATAAAATCATTATAAAGTGTGAGCAAAACATGTAGGTATTGTCATAAAACTAGCATGGACCATTAGAAATTATAGATACGTTGGAGACGTATCAAGCATCCCCAAGCTTAGTTCCTACTCGCCCTCGAGTAGCTAAATGATAACAAGGATAATTTCTGAAGTGACATGCTACTTACATAATCTTGATCATACTATTGTAAAGCATATGAAATGAATGAAGTGATTCGAAACAATGGTAAAGATAATGACTAAACAACTGAATCATATAGCAAAGACTTTTCATGAATAGTACTTTCAAGACAAGCATCAATAAGATTAGCATAGGAGTTAACTCATAAAGCAATAAATTCTTAGTAAAAGTTTTGAAGCAACACAAAGGAAGATATAAGTTTCAGCTGTTGCTTTCAACTTCAACATGTATATCTCATGGATGTATATCTCATGGATGATTGTCAACACAAAGTAATATGATGAATGCAAATAAGCAAGTATGTAGGAATCAATGCACATAGTTGACACAAGTGTTTGCTTCTAAGATAGAAAGAGGTAGGTAAACTGACTCAACATAAAGTAAAAGAAAGGCCCTTCGCAGAGGGAAGCATGGATTACTATTTTTGTGCTAGAGCTTTTATTTTGAAAACATAGAAACAATTTTGTCAACGGTAGTAATAATTCATATGTGTTATGCATAAGACGTCCTATAAGTTGCAAGCCTCATGCATAGAATACCAATAGTGCTCGCACCTTGTCCTAATTAGCTTGGATTTCCATGGATTATCATTGCACAACATATGTTTCAACCAAGTGTCACAAAGGGGTACCTCTATGCCGCCTGTACAAAGGTCCAAGGAGATAGATCGCATTTGATTTCTCGTTTTTGATAGATCTCAACTTTGGACATCCATACCGGGACAACATAGAAAACAGATAATGGACTCCTTTTTAATGCATAAGCATTCAACAACAGATAATATTCATAAGAGATTGAGGATTAATGTCCAAACTGAAACTTCCACCATGATACATGGCTTTAGTTGGCGACCCAAAGTTCTTCTCTAACTATATGCATACTCAAACCATTTAATCATGATAAATCACCCTTACTTCAGACAAGACGAACATGCATAACAACTCACATGATATTCAACAAAGGTGTAATAGTTGATGGCGTCCCCAGAAACATGGTTACCGCTCAACAAGCAACTTATAAGAAATAAGATACATAAGCTACATACTCTTTACCACAATAGTTTTTAAGCTATTTTCCCATGAGCTATATATTGCAAAGGCAAGGAATGAAATTTTAAAGGTAGCACTCAAGAAATTTACTTTGGAATGGCAGAGAAATACCACATAGTAGGTAGGTATGGTGGACACAAATGGCATAGGTTTTGGCTCAAGGTTTTGGATGCACGAGAAGAATTCCCTCTCAGTACAAGGCTTTGGCTAGCAAGGTTGTTTGAAGCAAACACAAGTATGAACCGGTACAGCAAAACTTACATAAGAACATATTGCAAGCATTATAAGACTCTACACTGTCTTCCTTATTGTTCAAACACTTTACCAGAAAATATCTAGACTTTAGAGAGACCAATCATGCAAACCAAATTTCAACAAGCTCTATGGTAGTTCTTCATTAATAGGTGCAAAGTACATGATGCAAGAGCTTAAGCATGATCTATTTGAGCAAAACAATTGCCAAGTATCAAATTATTCAAGACCATATACCAATTACCACATGAAGCATTTTCTATTTCCAACCAAATAACAATGAACGAAGCAGTTTCAACCTTCGCCATGAACATTAAAAGTAAAGCTAAGAACACCAGTGTTCAAATGAACGAGCGGAGCGTGTCTCTCTCCCACACAAAGAATGCTAGGATCCAATTTTATTCAAACAAAAACAAAAACAAAAACATACAGACGCTCCAAGTAAAGCACATAAGATGTGATGGAATAAAAATATAGTTTCACTAGAGGTGACCTGATAAGTTGTCGATGAAGAAGGGGATGCCTTGGGCATCCCCAAGCTTAGATGCTTGAGTCTTCTTGAAATATGCAGGGATGAACCACGGGGGCATCCCCAAGCTTAGAGTTTTCACTCTTCTTGATCATATTGTATCATCCTCCTCTCTTGATCCTTGAAAACTTCCTCCACACCAAACTCAAAACAAACTCATTAGAGGGTTAGTGCATAATAAAAAAATTCACATATTCAGAGGTGACACAATCATTCTTAACACTTCTGGACATTGCCCAAAGCTACTGAAAGTTAATGGAACAAAGAAATCCATCCAACATAGTAAAAGAGGCAATGCGAAATAAAAGGCAGAATCTGTCAAAACAGAACAGTCCGTAAAGACGAATTTTTTAGAGGCACTTAACTTGCTCAGATGAAAATGCTCAAATTGAATGAAAGTTGCGTACATATCTGAGGATCACTCACGTAAATTGGAAGATTTTTCTGAGTTACCTACAGAGAGGCCTACACAAATTCGTGACAGCAAGAAATCTGTTTCTGCGCAGTAATCCAAATCTAGTATCAACCTTACTATCAAAGACTTTATTTGGCACAAAATTGCAATAAAATAAAGATAATTAGAGGTTGCTACAGTAGTAACAACTTCCAAGACACAACAAAACAGTAGCAAAATAAAAACATGGGTTATCTCCCAAGAAGTGCTTTCTTTATAGCCATTAAGCTGGGCTCGGTAATTTTAATGATGCTCACATAAGGATGAGAGATGAAGAAAAAAGAGAGCATCAAAAAGCAAGTATGAAACAAATTTAAGCCTAACCCACTTCCTATGAAAAGGAATCTTGTAAATAAACAAGTCATGTAAGCATAATGCAACAAGCATAGAAAGGCAACACAAGCGCAACTTCAAGATTCTCAACATAAAGAGGGGAAACTTAATATTATTAAGATGCATATAACCATGTTTCCCTCTCTCATAATAACTTTCTGTAGCACCATGAACAAACTCAACAATATAACTATCACATACAACATTCTTATTCACATGCATAAAATAATTACTACTCCCAACATAAGCATAGTCATTCTTATTAATTGTAGTGGGAGAAAATTCAACAAAGTAGCTATCATTATTATTCTCATCACCATAATCATCAAATATAGGAGGCATAGTACAATCATAATAAACTTTATCCTCCATAGTAGGTGGCACCAAAATACCACTATCATTATAATCATCATAAATGGGAGGCAAAGTATCATCAAAGAAAATTTTCTCCTCAAAACTTGGGGGACTAAAATTATCACAACCAACTTCCCCAAGCTTAAATTCTTCCATAGCATTAGCAATAATAGTGTTCAAAGAGTTCATGCTAATAACATTGCTACAACTATTTTGCAAACAAAGTTCCATGGGTTTTTTAATTCTCTCTTCAAACACATCATGTCCTAATTCAATATAAAGTTCATAAAGATCTCTATTTTTTTGTTGTTTTCCATTAAGCCTAACTAGTGAAAATAAAAACAAGAAACAAAAAGATATAATTGCAGGATCTAAAGAAAATAGTTTCGAGCACTCACACTCCGGCAACAGTGCTAGGAAATAGCTTAGTAGTCGGAGGATGTGAATACCTTTTACCTTACCTCCCCGGCAACGGCGCCAGAAAATAGCTTGATGTCTACGCACGCTTCTATTCCTGTAGACAGTGTTGGGCCTCCAAGAGCAGAGGTTTGTAGAACAGCAGCAAGTTTCCCTTAAGTGAATCACCCAAGGTTTATCGAACTCAGGGAGGTAGAGGTCAAAGATATCCCTCTCAAGCAACCCTGCAATTATGATACAAGAAGTCTCTTGTGTCCCCAACACACCTAATACACTTGTCAGATGTATAGGTGCACTAGTTTGGCGAAGAGATAATGAAATACAAGTAATATGGATGATTATAAGTAGTAATTGCAATCTGAAATAAAGATGACAGTAAGCAAACATGTAACAGAACTTGTTGGAAACGGTGTTTCAATACTTAGAAACAAGGCCTAGGGATCATACTTTCACTAGTGGACACTCTCAACATTGATCACATAACTGAATAAATAAATTCTACTTTCTACACTCTCTTGTTGGATAACAAACACCATTCATTGTGTAGGGCTACAAAAGCACACCTCAAGCCGGAGTAAACAAGCTCCACAACATCCGGAGTTCATATTAAAGTAACCTCTAGAGTGCATAATAGACAGTTGCAATTTAGACCGAGTACTAACATAGCATACACACTGTCAACAATAGCTATAAAAGGGGGAATAGATGGCATCAATACTATCATAGTAATAGTTAACTTCATAATCTACAAGAGATTACAATCATAACCTACGCCAAGTACTACATGATGCACACACTATCAACATTACATCATGGAGGAGGAATAGAATACTTTAATAACATCACTAGAGTAGCACATAGATTAATAGTGATACAAAGCTCATGATCACATAAAGATCACATGGGAGAGAGAGATGAACCACATAGCTACCGGTAGAGCCCTCAGCTTCGGGGGAGAACTACTCCCTCCTCATCATGGGAGACAGCAACGGCGATGAAGATGGCGGTGGTGTCGATGGAGATGACTCCTGGGGCAATTCCCCGTCCCGGCGGCGTGCCGGAACAGAGACTTCTGTCCCCCGAAACGGAGTTTCGCGATGGCGGCGGCGCCCCTGGAGTCTTTCTGGAGTTTCATCAATTGGTGTCAGGTTTTTTGGTCACGAGGGATTTTATTGGCGAAGAGGCGGCGCAAGGGGGTGCCTGGGGGGCCCACCCCATAGGGCGGCGCGCCGCCCCTCTAGACCGCGCGAGCCTATGGTTTGGAGGCCCTGGGCCTCCACTCCTTCTCCCCTTCGGTGTTCTGGTCCGTCCCGGTGAAATAAGATGTTTGACTTTCGTTTCGTCGAATTCCGAGAATATTGCCCAAACAGCATTTCTGGAACCAAAAATAGCAGAAAACAGGAACTGGCACTTCGGCATCTTGTTAATAGGTTAGTTCCGGAAAATGCATAAAATCATTATAAAGTGTGAGCAAAACATGTAGGTATTGTCATAAAACTAGCATGGAACATCAGAAATTATAGATACGTTGGAGACATATCACTCCTCCTCTTCCCTTCCACCACCATGCCGCCGAAGAAGCTCGCCGCCGATGGTAAACCGAAGGCGAGAAAGTCGTGGGCGCCAAAAGAGAGGCCGCCGGGCATGACAAATGCCACGTGGGCGGCAGATATGGAGTGGTGGCAGAGCAAAACTAGTGGCAGGGCGAAGAGGGAGAAGAAGCTTAACGCGAAGAAGGTGGCGGCGACGGCGGACGAATAGGCGAGGCTGGTCTCCATGAACTTCTCCCAGCCGTGGGTCGGCCAATTCCCCGGGCCATCGCCGACCCAAGGTACGATCGCATCTCCTTCCACCTTCTCACCGGCGTCACCGGCTATGACCATGTTCGAGGACACCTACGCCACCGGCATGGCGAGGATTACGCCGTCGCCGCCGGAGTACGGTGGTCTGATGTATGTGTAGGGATTCGTTGCATAGAAAACAAAAATTTTCCTACCGCGAACACGCAATCCAAGCCAAGATGCAATCTAGAAGACGGTAGCAACGAGGGGATTATCGAGTCTCACCCTTGAAGAGATTCCAAAGCCTACAAGATGAGGCTCTTGTTGCTGCGGTAGACGTTCACTTGCCGCTTGCAAAAGCGCGTAGAAGATCTTGATCACCGGTGCCACGAACGGGCAGCACCTCCGTACTCGGTCACACGTTCGGTTGTTGATGAAGACGACGTCCACCTCCCCGTTCCAGCGGGCAACGGAAGTAGTAGCTCCTCTTGAATCCGACAGCACGACGGCGTGGTGTCGGTGGTGGTGGAGAAATCCGGCGGAGCTTCGCTAAGCGTGCGGGATGTGGTGGAGGAGAGAGGCCGCTAGGGTTTGGGAGAGGGGGGCGCCGGCCATCTAGTGGTGCGGCCACCTTGTGGTGCTTGGGGTGGCCGGCCCCCTCCCCTTGGCCCTCATTATATAGGTGGAACACCCAAGAGTTGGTCTACAAGTCTTCGAATAAGACCCCAAACCAAAACCTTCCATAACTCATGAAACCTACCCAAGCTAGGACTCCCACTAGAGGTGGGAATCCCACCTTCCTTGGGAGGGGGTGGCCGGCCCCCCTTGGGGAGTCCACTTGGGACTCCTCCCCCTTAGGGTTGGCCGGCCATGGGAGGTGGAGACCCACCGGGACTCCGCCTTCCTTAGTGGTTTCTTCCGGACTTTTCTAGAACCTTCTAGAACCTTAAGTGTGTCACCCTACGGTTCGCGAACTATGTGGACATGGTTGAGTACTCTCTCCAACCAATAACCAATAGCGGGATCTGGAGATCCATAATGGCTCCCACATATTCAACGATGACTTTAGTGATCGAATGAACCATTCACATACGATACCAATTCCCTTTGTCACACGATATTTTACTTGTCCGAGGTTTGATCATCGGTATCACTCTATACCTTGTTCAACCTCGTCTCCTGACAAGTACTCTTTACTCGTACCGTGGTATGTGGTCTCTTTATGAACTTATTCATATGCTTGCAAGATATTAGATGACATTCCACCGAGAGGGCCCATAGTATATCTATCCGTCATCGGGATGGACAAATCCCACTGTTGATCCATATGCCTCAACTCATACTTTCCGGATACTTAATCCCACCTTTATAACCACCCATTTACGCAGTGGCGTTTGGTGTAATCAAAGTACCTTTCCGGTATAAGTGATTTACATGATCTCATGGTCATAAGGACTAGGTAACTATGTATCGAAAGCTTATAGCAAATAACTTAATGACGAGATCTTATGCTACGCTTAATTGGGTGTGTCCATTACATCATTCATACAATGACATAACCTTGTTATTAATAACATCCAATGTTCATGATTATGAAACTAATCATCCATTAATCAACAAGCTAGTTAAGAGGCATACTAGGGACTCTTTGTTGTCTACACATCACGCATGTACTAATGTTTCGGTTAATACAATTATAGCATGATATATAAACATTTATCATAAAACATAAATATATAAATAATAACCACTTTATTATTGCCTCTAGGGCATATCTCCTTCAGTCTCCCACTTGCACTAGAGTCAATAATCTAGATTTATCATGTTTATCATGTTTTGCTCACGGGAGAGGTTTTAGTCAACGGATCTGACACGCTCAGAAACGTATGTATTTTGCAATTCATTTGCGTCTCAACGCATCACTCATTTCCTAATGAGTCGGCATTAAATATGTTTGGTCTTCTGGTGGAACCTTAATTCCGCGGTCTGAAATATGTCACTAATATTGTCACACACAATATAGCTTCATAGTTCTGACACTATCGGAACTACACCAAGTTCTCAAAGAATTTCTTGACTTAATATCCTCAGTCATTGTCAAAACAATAACATACTCTGCCTTTCGTTTGTAGAATCCGTCACAATATTTAGAACTCTTCTAAATCTAACATAGACAACTTCTAACTCATTGTGCTACCTTTTAAACAACACTTAGTCAAATTTGAGATTGAAATTATATTTTATATGTGACAAAACCAATATCGGTGCAACACCTTACAGCGATTTGTTTTGTCATTTCTCCATACAAAACTATATATATATATATCCTTGGTTCTTCTCAAGTCCTCAAGAATATTCTTACTGTTTTTCAATGATCATCACATGAATCATTCTGGTACCTGCTCATAACAGCTTTTAGAGCACAGGACATCTGATTGTGTACATATTATCTGTGATCTATAATCACTCATGTGTTTTTACTCATTGAGTGTCAGATACACTCAAGTCTTGTTAAAACTTCACATGACAAGAACATTTTCTTAATATTTCTATATTGAACTATTTCAATATCCATTCTATGTACTTTGACTTAAACTTATTTTGTGTTTCAATCTATCTTCATAGATCTTGACACTAGATATGTTTCAGTCCATATCCTTTCATTGAAATTAATTTTCAATGAAACCTTTTTAATCAAGTATATAATTACATCATTTACAACCAACTATATGTCATCTACATAAAGTATTATAAATATGTCTCAGCGCTCCCACTTAATTTCTTGCAAATGCAAGCCTCTTCATCATCTCTAATGAAATCAAAAACTCTTTGACTATTTCATCCGGTGAAGATTCCAATTCCGTAATACTCATTTCATCCAATTGAAGTTCGTATATCTATCTAGTATTCCACGGACTAGCAAAACAATTTGTTGTATCTTGTATACACCTTTAATACATACTTCTGTTAAGTAATGTATTTTGCCATCCTACTAACATATCTCATAAAAGAAATATGTAGTGATTACTAGAATAATCCATATAGACTATAAGCATTGCTACAGAAGATCTAATCTTGTCGTAGTCAACTCTTTGAACTTTGTCATAAACAACTTTTCGACAAGTCAAGCTTCTTCAAAGATATTTCATCCAAGTCCATCAATTTTATAGATCCATTTACTTTCAAAAAGTATTCATCTATCTTGGATTTCATGGCGTATAGCCATTTTAACGGAGTCAGGGCCCATTATAACTTCCTTGTTTGTAGTTGGTTTATCATTGTTCACAATCAATCCTTTGTCCACAAATCATTTATTTGGTCACAAAGTAAACCATACCTACAAGGTTCAATATGTACTTCGATCTCCATGGCTAAAACACTTTGTAGTCATGGGAACCATGATCGTCGTGGTCACTTCCGGAACCAATTTCCGATGCTGCGCTACTCTGATCATTATGCTCAGGTTCATAAACCTTATCAAGTTCTATTGTCCTCCCACTCAAATATTTCGCTAGAAAACAATTTCTTGGAAATAAGCAAGTAATATTAACAAACACTTTTGTCGTTTACTTCATAGTGGAAATAATTCCCAATCAATTCTTTGGGATAACCAACAAAGACATTCATCCGATTTTGGTTGTAAACTTTTAGACCAAAATTTAAAGAAAGGACTATTAGGGTTTATACCCATGTCATAACTCGTATGGTGTCATTTCTACGGATCATGATGATGCTCTATTTAGTGTAAAAGCGGTAGTCACTAAAGCATAATCCACAAAATATAATGGCATCAATATTTTATCTCATCATTAATCCAACAAGGTATGGATACGTCTTTTGGATACTTCATCATCACTATGATACTCCAAGAAACGTGAGTTGTAGAACAACTTCATAATTCTCTTAGATGTTCGCTAAAACTCGTAATTCAAATATTTCCACCATGATCCAATCATAGATATTTGACTTTTCTATTACGATGATTTCCACTTCATGCTGAATTTATTTGAATCCATTCAAATGTTTCAAACTTCTTCCTTATCGAATATATCCACATATATATATACTCAATTCATTGTTGGAAGTTTTCATGAAGTAGAAGAATCTCCCGCACACAACTATGCCCAGTGAACCACATACATCATCATGTATTTTTCCACTAAGTTTGTTGCCCGTTCAACTCTTGGCCTATGAACGGTATCTTAATCATTCTCTTTAGAAAAGATTTGCAAGCGCCAAATGATTCAAAAAATCAAATGACTCCAAAAATCCATTTGCATGGAGTTCCTTCATGCGTTCCTTTCTAACATGACCTAAATGGCGGTTCCACAAATAAGTGGAATTCAAATCATTTGCCTTATGGCATTTTAGCGTCAGTGTTATGTATGTATGTTTCACCATTAAGATTTATAATAACTTATCCATCGTACATGGAGTAATGTCATAATTTGAACAACTCATTGTTTTTATTTGACCAGAGCAAAATAACAATTATTAAGTTCTTTATTATAAATTCTAAGGGCTAGATAGAATGCCAACGACGAACATAATAACACTTTATTTTGTTCCAGACGTGCATTCCTATCATGTTCCTTGTCAGTCACTTAGGCCATTGTATTCTTGTATTGCGTTATTTTGTATGACACTTCATACCAACCAATATAGTACTAATACCCAAGAATTTCATGGCGTGACTTAACTAGGAATATAACCATAACATGTATATCATTTATATACACCTGAGCTAGACATTCTAGTCTTTTCTTTCTTTCTTCCAATAATCTTTTGTAGTTTCTCTTTTAGCTTTCCTCATTATTCAGAAAAACACATCAACTTCAATAACTTCTCGGTTTGTTGGTCAAATACCAATAACCTTGATGTTCTTACTTTGAAGTTGATCATCATATGACAAGTGTTCCAGATTTCACTATTAGTAACTTTGTAATATGATGAACAATTTCACTCATAATTTTATCCATCATATCATGACGACTTTCCGAGACCATGTCTGTACATGCTAGGCTCGTAAAGTTTTAACCTTGGTATTTGCATGTGCAAATCTGGTTTGCACCCGTTGTATGCACACGTAGAATCTATAACATCCGATCATCACGTGATGCTTCGAAACGACGAGTCATAGCAACGGTGCATACTAAGGACGATCACTTCATGGATATGCGAATATCGTTAGTGCCCCAATAGTTGGAGGATTGGGACGCCTTGCGTCTTCAACCTTCATACATTCCCATAAAACTTATGAGTTTATGTAGTCTCACCAAATTATATTCTATCATCTTGCAATAAGGTCTTAGATATCAGATATATCTCATACCTTGATTATTTCTGAAAACTAAATTTTCAGCTCCTTACTTTTCAAACAGATTTGAACTTCAAGTTTCACGGAGACAAGATAACTTTAGGTACTAATTGAAACCATATCTCTTTGAATCAACAATGTGAGGTTTACTAAAAGTTTGCAATAGGACTTAATCAATTCTTGATTCTTTAACAATACGGTACCAATCCGTAAAGTTTCTTATCAGATTTTAACAGTATTTCTATCTCAATTACAAGACTAGCTAGCGCATAGTAGTAAACGGATGCCAATACTACAAAATTAATTCAAAATACTACTCAGACTATGTTCATGATAATTAGTTCATGTTTTAATCTAATTACTAATGACCTCCCACTTAATACAACATCCCTCATAGTTGTTAAGTGGTACACGATCCAAATCCACTACACCAAAACCGATCATCACGTGAGATGATGTAGCTTCAATGGTGAACATCAACATGTTGATCATATCATCCATATGACTCGTGTTCAACCTTTCGGTTTCCGTTGTCCCGAGGCCATGTCTGTACATGCTAGGCTCGTCAAGCAAACCCAAGTATTCCGCGTGTGCAACATGGCTTACACCCGTTGTATGTTGAGTTTATCACACCCGATCATCACGAGATGCTTCAAAATGACGAACAATGCAACGGTGCATACGAGGGGAGAACACTTTATTATCTTGATATTAACGTGAGAGATCATCTTATAATTCTATCGTCGCAATCTAAGCAAAATAAGATGCATAAAGGATTAACATCACATGCAGTTCATATGTGATATGATATGGCCCTTTTGTCTTTGCGCCTTTGATCTTCATCTCCAAAGCACGGACATGATCTCCATCATCAACGGGCATGATCTCCATCATCGTCGGCGTAGCTTCAAGGTTCATGGCGCCGTCTTCATGGTTGTTCACCTCATGTAGCAACTATTACAACTACTTTGAAATACTACTCAACATGAAATTTAAAGACAACCATAAGGCTCCTGCCGGTTACCACAATACAATAATGATCATCTCATACATATTCATCATCACATTATGGCCATATCACATCACCAAACCCTGCAAAAACAAGTTAGACGTCTCTAATTTGGTTTGCATATTTTACGTGGTTTAGGGTTTTCGAGTAAGATCTAATCTACCTACGAACATGAACCACAACGGTGATACTAGTGTTGTCAATAGAAGAGTAAATTGAATCTTCACTATAGTAGGAGAGACAGACACCCGCAAAGCCTCTTATGCAATACAAGTTGCATGTCGAACGAGGAACAAGTCTCATGAACGCGGTCATGTAAAGTTAGTCCGGACCGCTTCATCCCACTATGCCACAAAGATGCAAAGTACTCAAACTAAAGACAACAAGAGCATCAACGCCCACAAAACCATTGTGTTCTACTCGTGCAACCATCTATGCATAGACACGGCTCTGATACCACTGTAGGGATTCGTTGCATAGAAAACAAAAAATTTCCTACCGCGAACACGCAATCCAAGCCAAGATGCAATCTAGAAGACGGTAGCAACGAGGGGATTATCGAGTCTCACCCTTGAAGAGATTCCAAAGCCTACAAGATGAGGCTCTTGTTGCTGTGGTAGACGTTCACTTGCCGCTTGCAAAAGCGCGTAGAAGATCTTGATCACCGGCGCCACGAACGGGCAGCACCTCCGTACTCGGTCACACGTTCGGTTGTTGATGAAGACGATGTCCACCTCCCCGTTCCAGCGGGCAGCGGAAGTAGTAGCTCCTCTTGAATCCGACAGCACGACGGCGTGGTGTCGGTGGTGGTGGAGGAATCCGGCGGAGCTTCGCTAAGCGTGCGGGATGTGGTGGAGGAGAGAGGCCGCTAGGGTTTGGGAGAGGGGGGCGCCGGCCATCTAGTGGTGCGGCCACCTTGTGGTGCTTGGGGTGGCCGGCCCCCTCCCCTTGGTCCTCATTATATAGGTGGAACACCCAAGAGTTGGTCTACAAGTCTTCGAATAAGACCCCAAACCAAAACCTTCCATAACTCATGAAACCTACCCAAGCTAGGACTCCCACTAGAGGTGGGAATCCCACTTTCCTTGGGAGGGGGTGGCCGGCCCCCCTTGGGGAGTCCACTTGGGACTCCTCCCCCTTAGGGTTGGCCGGCCATGGGAGGTGGAGTCCCACCGGGACTCCACCTTCCTTAGTGGTTTCTTCCGGACTTTTCTAGAACCTTCTAGAACCTTAAGTGTGTCACCCTACGGTTCGCGAACTATGTGGACATGGTTGAGTACTCTCTCCAACCAATAACCAATAGCGGGATCTGGAGATCCATAATGGGTCCCACATATTCAACGATGACTTTAGTGATCGAATGAACCATTCACATACGATACCAATTCCCTTTGTCACACGATATTTTACTTGTCCGAGGTTTGATCATCGGTATCACTCTATACCTTGTTCAACCTCGTCTCCTGACAAGTACTCTTTACTCGTACTGTGGTATGTGGTCTCTTTATGAACTTATTCATATGCTTGCAAGACATTAGACGACATTCCACCGAGAGGGCCCAGAGTATATCTATCCGTCATCGGGATGGACAAATCCCACTGTTGATCCATATGCCTCAACTCATACTTTCCGGATACTTAATCCCACCTTTATAACCACCCATTTACGCAGTGGCGTTTGGTGTAATCAAAGTACCTTTCCGGTATAAGTGATTTACATGATCTCATGGTCATAAGGACTAGGTAACTATGTATCGAAAGCTTATAGCAAATAACTTAATGACGAGATCTTATGCTACGCTTAATTGGGTGTGTCCATTACATCATTTATACAATGACATAACCTTGTTATTAATAACATCCAATGTTCATGATTATGAAACTAATCATCCATTAATCAACAAGCTAGTTAAGAGGCATACTAGGGACTCTTTGTTGTCTACACATCACACATGTACTAATGTTTCGGTTAATACAATTATAGCATGATATATAAACATTTATCATAAAACATAAATATATAAATAATAACCACTTTATTATTGCCTCTAGGGCATATCTCCTTCAGTCTCCCACTTGCACTAGAGTCAATAATCTAGATTTATCATGTTTATCATGTTTTGCTCACGGGAGAGGTTTTAGTCAACGGATCTGACACGCTCAGAAACGTATGTATTTTGCAATTCATTTGCGTCTCAACGCATCACTCATTTCCTAATGAGTCGGCATTAAATATGTTTGGTCTTCTGGTGGAACCTTAATTCTGCGGTCTGAAATATGTCACTAATATTGTCACACACAATATAGCTTCAAAGTTCTGACACTATCGGAACTACACCAAGTTCTCAAAGAATTTCTTGACTTAATATCCTCAGTCATTGTCAAAACAATAACATACTCTGCCTTTTGTTTGTAGAATCCATCACAATATTTAGAACTCTTCTAAATCTAACATAGACAACTTCTAACTCATTGTGCTACCTTTTAAACAACACAAATTCGTGACAGCAAGAAATCTGTTTCTGCGCAGTAATCCAAATCTAGTATCAACCTTACTATCAAAGACTTTATTTGGCACAAAATTGCAATAAAATAAAGATAATTAGAGGTTGCTACAGTAGTAACAACTTCCAAGACACAACAAAACAGTAGCAAAATAAAAACATGGGTTATCTCCCAAGAAGTGCTTTCTTTATAGCCATTAAGCTGGGCTCGGTAATTTTAATGATGCTCACATAAGGATGAGAGATGAAGAAAAAAGAGAGCATCAAAAAGCAAGTATGAAACAAATTTAAGCCTAACCCACTTCCTATGAAAAGGAATCTTGTAAATAAACAAGTCATGTAAGCATAATGCAACAAGCATAGAAAGGCAACACAAGCGCAACTTCAAGATTCTCAACATAAAGAGGGGAAACTTAATATTATTAAGATGCATATAACCATGTTTCCCTCTCTCATAATAACTTTCTGTAGCACCATGAACAAACTCAACAATATAACTATCACATACAACATTCTTATTCACATGCATAAAATAATTACTACTCCCAACATAAGCATAGTCATTCTTATTAATTGTAGTGGGAGAAAATTCAACAAAGTAGCTATCATTATTATTCTCATCACCATAATCATCAAATATAGGAGGCATAGTACAATCATAATAAACTTTATCCTCCATAGTAGGTGGCACCAAAATACCACTATCATTATAATCATCATAAATGGGAGGCAAAATATCATCAAAGAAAATTTTCTCCTCAAAACTTGGGGGACTAAAATTATCACAACCAGCTTCCCCAAGCTTAAATTCTTCCATAGCATTAGCAATAATAGTGTTCAAAGAGTTCATGCTAATAACATTGCTACAACTATTTTGCAAACAAAGTTCCATGGGTTTTTTAATTCTCTCTTCAAACACATCATGTCCTAATTCAATATAAAGTTCATAAAGATCTCTATTTTTTTGTTGTTTTCCATTAAGCCTAACTAGTGAAAATAAAAACAAGAAACAAAAAGATATAATTGCAGGATCTAAAGAAAATAGCTTCGAGCACTCACACTCCGGAAACAGTGCTAGGAAATAGCTTAGTAGTCGGAGGATGTGAATACCTTTTACCTTACCTCCCCGGCAACGGCGCCAGAAAATAGCTTGATGTCTACGCACGCTTCTATTCCTTTAGACAGTGTTGGGCCTCCAAGAGCAGAGGTTTGTAGAACAGCAGCAAGTTTCCCTTAAGTGAATCACCCAAGGTTTATCGAACTCAGGGAGGTAGAGGTCAAAGATATCCCTCTCAAGCAACCCTGCAATTATGATACAAGAAGTCTCTTGTGTCCCCAACACACCTAATACACTTGTCAGATGTATAGGTGCACTAGTTTGGCGAAGAGATAGTGAAATACAAGTAATATGGATGATTATAAGTAGTAATTGCAATCTGAAATAAAGATGACAGTAAGCAAACATGTAACAGAACTTGTTGGAAACGGTGTTTCAATACTTAGAAACAAGGCCTAGGGATCATACTTTCACTAGTGGACACTCTCAACATTGATCACATAACTGAATAAATAAATTCTACTTTCTACACTCTCTTGTTGGATAACAAACACCATTCATTGTGTAGGGCTACAAAAGCACACCTCAAGCCGGAGTAAACAAGCTCCACAACATCCGGAGTTCATATTAAAGTAACCTCTAGAGTGCATAATAGACAGTTGCAATTTAGACCGAGTACTAACATAGCATACACACTGTCAACAATAGCTATAAAAGGGGGAATAGATGGCATCAATACTATCATAGTAATAGTTAACTTCATAATCTACAAGAGATTACAATCATAACCTACGCCAAGTACTACATGATGCACACACTATCAACATTACATCATGGAGGAGGAATAGAATACTTTAATAACATCACTAGAGTAGCACATAGATTAATAGTGATACAAAGCTCATGATCACATAAAGATCACATGGGAGAGAGAGATGAACCACATAGCTACCGGTAGAGCCCTCAGCTTCGGGGGAGAACTACTCCCTCCTCATCATGGGAGACAGCAACGGCGATGAAGATGGCGGTGGTGTCGATGGAGATGACTCCTGGGGCAATTCCCCGTCCCGGCGGCGTGCCGGAACAGAGACTTCTGTCCCCCGAAACGGAGTTTCGCGATGGCGGCGGCGCCCCTGGAGTCTTTCTGGAGTTTCATCAATTGGTGTCGGGTTTTTAGGTCACGAGGGATTTTATTGGCGAAGAGGCGGCGCAAGGGGGTGCCTGGGGGGCCCACCCCATAGGGCGGCGCGCCGCCCCTCTAGACCGCGCGAGCCTATGGTTTGGAGGCCCTGGGCCTCCACTCCTTCTCCCCTTCGGTGTTCTGGTCCGTCCCGGTGAAATAAGATGTTTGACTTTCGTTTCGTCGAATTCCGAGAATATTGCCCAAACAGCATTTCTGGAACCAAAAACAGCAGAAAACAGGAACTGGCACTTCGGCATCTTGTTAATAGGTTAGTTTCGGAAAATGCATAAAATCATTATAAAGTGTGAGCAAAACATGTAGGTATTGTCATAAAACTAGCATGGAACATCAGAAATTATAGATACGTTGGAGACATATCACTCCTCCTCTTCCCTTCCACCACCATGCCACCGAAGAAGCTCGCCGCCGATGGTAAACCGACGGCGAGAAAGTCGTGGGCGCCAAAAGAGAGGCCGCCGGGCATGACAAATGCCGCGTGGGCGGCAGATATGGAGTGGTGGCAGAGCAAAACTAGTGGCAGGGCGAAGAGGGAGAAGAAGCTTAACGCGAAGAAGGTGGCGGCGACGGCGGACGAATAGGCGAGGCTGGTCTCCATGAACTTCTCCCAGCCGTGGGTCGGCCAATTCCCCGGGCCATCGCCGACCCAAGGTACGATCGCATCTCCTTCCACCTTCTCACCGGCGTCACCGGCTATGACCATGTTCGAGGACACCTACGCCACCGGCATGGCGAGGATTACGCCGTCGCCGCCGGAGTACGGTGGTCTGATGTACGCGTAGGGATTCGTTGCATAGAAAACAAAAATTTTCCTACCGCGAACACGCAATCCAAGCCAAGATGCAATCTAGAAGACGGTAGCAACGAGGGGATTATCGAGTCTCACCCTTGAAGAGATTCCAAAGCCTACAAGATGAGGCTCTTGTTGCTGCGGTAGACGTTCACTTGCCGCTTGCAAAAGCGCGTAGAAGATCTTGATCACCGGCGCCACGAACGGGCAGCACCTCCGTACTCGGTCACACGTTCGGTTGTTGATGAAGACGACGTCCACCTCCCCGTTCCAGCGGGCAACGGAAGTAGTAGCTCCTCTTGAATCCGACAGCACGACGGCGTGTTGTCGGTGGTGGTGGAGAAATCCGGCGGAGCTTCGCTAAGCGTGCGGGATGTGGTGGAGGAGAGAGGCCGCTAGGGTTTGGGAGAGGGGGGCGTCGGCCATCTAGTGGTGCGGCCACCTTGTGGTGCTTGGGGTGGCCGGCCCCCTCCCCTTGGCCCTCATTATATAGGTGGAACACCCAAGAGTTGGTCTACAAGTCTTCGAATAAGACCCCAAACCAAAACCTTCCATAACTCATGAAACCTACCCAAGCTAGGACTCCCACTAGAGGTGGGAATCCCACCTTCCTTGGGAGGGGGTGGCCGGCCCCCCTTGGGGAGTCCACTTGGGACTCCTCCCCCTTAGGGTTGGCCGGCCATGGGAGGTGGAGTCCCACCGGGACTCCGCCTTCCTTAGTGGTTTCTTCCGGACTTTTCTAGAACCTTCTAGAACCTTAAGTGTGTCACCCTACGGTTCGCGAACTATGTGGACATGGTTGAGTACTCTCTCCAACCAATAACCAATAGCGGGATCTGGAGATCCATAATGGCTCCCACATATTCAACGATGACTTTAGTGATCGAATGAACCATTCACATACGATACCAATTCCCTTTGTCACATGATATTTTACTTGTCTGAGGTTTGATCATCGGTATCACTCTATACCTTGTTCAACCTCGTCTCCTGACAAGTACTCTTTACTCGTACCGTGGTATGTGGTCTCTTTATGAAGTTATTCATATGCTTGCAAGATATTAGACGACATTCCACCGAGAGGGCCCATAGTATATCTATCCGTCATCGGGATGGACAAATCCCACTGTTGATCCATATGCCTCAACTCATACTTTCCGGATACTTAATCCCACCTTTATAACCACCCATTTACGCAGTGGCGTTTGGTGTAATCAAAGTACCTTTCCGGTATAAGTGATTTACATGATCTCATGGTCATAAGGACTAGGTAACTATGTATCGAAAGCTTATAGCAAATAACTTAATGACGAGATCTTATGCTACGCTTAATTGGGTGTGTCCATTACATCATTCATACAATGACATAACCTTGTTATTAATAACATCCAATGTTCATGATTATGAAACTAATCATCCATTAATCAACAAGCTAGTTAAGAGGCATACTAGGGACTCTTTGTTGTCTACACATCACACATGTACTAATGTTTCGGTTAATACAATTATAGCATGATATATAAACATTTATCATAAAACATAAAGATATAAATAATAACCACTTTATTATTGCCTCTAGGGCATATCTCCTTCAGTACGAGGGCATCTTGCCTGCCCTGCGCCGTGGGCCGCTCTCCTTCTCCAACCCCGGGATGCCACTGCCGAATGACGGAGTGATGCACGAGATGATCACATTGGGCTCCATGGCTGCCGCGTCGAGCCCGGGTTTCTTCACACAAGAGGAGGCAAGGGCGGCGGAAGCCGTCGCTTCGCGGGGTGATGAGGAGGCCCGACCTCGACCAGAACATCGACGAAGAAGAGGAACATGCCGACCTCCACCAGAACGTCGACAAAGAGGACGCACCTGAACCCATGGCGGCGGTGACCAAGGGGGGGAGAGAAGGAAGAAGAACTCGCCGCCGGCCGAGCCGTGGATCAAATGGACGGGCAAAGAAGAGGAGTGCCTCGCCGGAGCTTGGAAGATCGTTTCCATGAACGACATCACCGGCGCCAACCAAAACTTCGAGACGTGGCTCCTCGGTCGACCTGGATCACCGATCTTGATTCGCTGGCCTGTATTTTGCAGATGCGGCGGGCGTTCGGCATGTACAACGATGACACTGAGGGCCAGCCGTTCAAGTACCTCAATGTCTTCGCCCACATCGAGAAGTGCGAGAAGTGGAAGGAGGTGCGCAAGAATCTCCCGAATAACAAAGGCGAGCAGTACAACCCCGACGATCCAGCCCCTGCCGCATCGGCCGGCCGGCCCGAGCTCGGCCAGAAGAAGCTGAAAGAGCTGAAGAAGGCGGGCCATCCAGCCGAAAGGTTGCAGGCGTCCTTCAACAAGTGCTGGGTCGACGTGAGGGCGCACGCCGCCGGGAGGGACGAACAGCACGCCGTGCGGTGGAAGGAGATACTCGCCAACCAGGGCATCCGAATAGCCTTCCTGATGGAAACCTCTGCGGCTAAGAAGAGGAACACTGACCTGGCGTTCCTGATTGGCGGCAACGACGGCAAAATGGACGAGGAGACGAGGGCTTTGTACGATGCCCATCGGCAAGACATCCTCCAGCACCTGTTGGCTGCTTCGTCCTCCGCTGAGACGTCTACTCCCGCCGCCGATGCTTCGCCAGCCGATGCCGCGCCAGACGAGGCTCGGGAAGGGACCGCCGATGAGACTGTTATCCTCTAACTTCTGTTTCGATCGGCGAAATGTGGCTGATCCGATCGCCGAACTTTGGCGATGCTTTTATGTAATACGGGAAGATGATTTTTTCAAACTATCACTCCTGATGGGTGAATGCCGGAGTGCGACTGGGAAAATATTCCCCCACGCCCTTTTTTACATCCAATACGACGTTTGTTATTTCCGGATTTTCGCCTGGGGGTTCAAACGGCTGGAAATGCTCTTAGTACCACATCGCTACGAACATAAAGCGTGAAGCGGTTTATAAGCTTTCATCGGGCGCTTGCCTTCACAAGTGGCGCGTTCGGTGAGCTAATTACAAACAAAAACATCAAATTGTGTGACCCGTAGGCACGTGAGCCTTCTGGTTTCTGAACGCAAACTTGGTATGCTTCATGTCGCGTTATATGGATGCAAACCGGATGTAAGCCTAACATGCTCACGGTCTCACATCACTTCGACATGGAGTGCATGCGCTTTTTTAAAGTGTGTAAAGTTCTTTAAATCAGTAATTTCTTTTGTTCGGATCTCACAACTACTTACGCTGAAGTTTTGTACTGAATGATACACTAGTAGAATAAAGGGGCTTCCGTCCACGAAAATGGTGAATGGAACCTGGGTGCGCGCGCACCCATTTACGAAAAGTTCAAAAAAATGTTATTTAAAAGTTTCCAAAAAATGTGAAGTAAATTTTTGCATGTAGATATTATGTTGATACTTACTCGTGTGTGTTTTCACGGAAAAATACCATTGTGTGTGACCTACACTAAAATGATGCAAATTCCTATTCATGTGAATAGTACAAATTACTGTTCACTATTCTCATTTAGACATTTTGTCATTTTTATGTAGGCCACACACAATGGTATTTTTTCGTGAAAACTCATACAAGTAAGTATCAACATAATATGTACATGCAAAATTTTACTTCACATTTTTTTGAAAACTTTTAAATACCATTTTTTTTTAAAAATTCGTAAATGGGTGCGCGAGCACCCATGTTCCATTCGTCCGGGTCGCTTCCGTCCAGACCTTTAGTACTGGTTTCCTTACGAACCGGTATTAAAGGGTGCAGGTAAGGTTTAGTACCGGTTCGTACGGGATCTTTAGTACCGGTTCGTGTCACGAACCGGTGTTAAAGGATTGACGTCAGCCGAAAAACCTCCCCCCCCCCCTCGCATCCCGTGGATCGCCTTTTTATGGTTTGTAAAATACAAATGAAAATGATGGAAAGTTAAAAAAATAAAATGTTTTCAGATTCTTGTATGTTATGCAACCTACTATTCAGTGAAATTAAAAAATTTGAATTTTGACTTTTTTACAAAAAAAAGTTTGAAAAATGGTAAAACCGCATTAACTTTTGCACACGACGTCAGAAAAAAGGTATAATATATCAAAATCATCGTGGGAAAAAGTTACATCCAAATTCAACAGGGTTTACCCGGTTAGCCAATTTTTAGATTCTCAAAATTCCAAATGAAAATATTAAAGCAGGAAGATTTTAGTTTTTTTCCAGAAATTTAGAATTTTACATATTTTATTTTTAAAAATTAAATTAAATTATAAGATTTTTTGAATCCCAGAATATTACTATTACTTTTAGCAAATTATAAGATTTTCAAATTTTCAGGTTTAGGTTTGGGAAAAAAATATTAGTTTTTTTAAAAATAAATAAATTAAAAAATTTAACTTTATTTATTTATTCAACATTATTATTACATCATTACTTTTGTTTATTAAAATAATTATTTAAATTTTAAACAATAAAGAAATGTTACATCAATCAACATGTTAATAGGATTGATATGATACTACTATGAACAATATGCGCTCGAAGCACTTGAAATGTGGACGGGAAGGAACTCGAAAGTTAAGCGTGCTAGTGCTAGAGTAGTGGGAGGATGGGTGACCGACCGGAAAGTTTGACCACACGTAAGTAATTGACTATAGATTAAGTGTAGTTAAAGACTTACGGAATTAGTAGAAATTCTGAAAAATAAAATAAAAAAAGAATGCAAATAATTAGAAAAAATAGATATTTTTTTAA
This sequence comes from Lolium perenne, assembly GCF_019359855.2. Lineage (NCBI taxonomy): Eukaryota > Viridiplantae > Streptophyta > Magnoliopsida > Poales > Poaceae > Lolium > Lolium perenne. Next base: position 38,504,952 of record NC_067246.2, on the reverse strand, counting down.
CGAAATAGCCTTTAGTAACACGAACCGGTACCAATGGTCTCCAGCCCCGCGGGCTCCTACGTACCCACGTGGAGGCACCTTTAGTACCGATTCGTAAAGAACCGGTACCAAAGGTGAGAGGCTTTAGTACCGAATCTTTAGTACCGGTTCCAAAACCGGTACTAAAGGTCCTCTGGAACCGGGGGGTTTCTCTACTAGTGATACAAGGTCAGTAAATTGAAACTACATGGAAAGGAGAATGGATGCGATCCAGAAAACAATCAATCTAGCATTCCGTCCACTTGCGGGAGATGATGCCGGTTTGCCCCGCATCTAGTGGCCTTGGCGTCTTGGTGGTACGGTGGACCACGGCCTCTCGCTGATGGAAGGTTTTAGTTCTTTTTAGGTATTTGTAGTAACTTCTTCAGGATGTTGAGGATGTTGATGTAACAACAATGTTTTGAACTTAGAAGAATCTCCTACCTGCCTGATCCCCGTTCCGGCAGTGCACCTAGTGCCGGCGAGCGTGTGTGGTGTTATTTTCCCGGCGGTTCTTCTAGGATTTGGTCGGTGCCGTCTCTTCCAATCTATGGTTCTCATCTTTGTCTATGGTTGCTGGTCCAGAGCGCTGATCCTTTGGAGCCTTAGCATAATGATTTTTCATTTATCTACTACAATAAGCTTTGTACGGCTCTAGTAGTGGAGGAGAGGGGACAACACACTTTTTGGTCGTTCTAGTGCTTGTAGTCTTCGTTAGGTGGTTCAACAATCCATTTGTGGTTTTTTTATTTACTTCTAGAGCTTTTTTTACTACCGCTGATGATTACAATTGGTGGATTTCAAAAAAAGGTGGAAGATAGACAAAAAAAAAAGAGTGCTAAAAGCCCAACAGCCCAAGAGAGTAGCTTTGCGGTCGTGATCCTTGACACCGTTGTCATTCGGTCTCCCTAAGTTTTTCTGAGACAACTCGCTAAACTTTACTTAATAAATATAAGAATGTTTACATGAATATTTGTAGAATAAAGAGTGCCCAGCCACAGGTGGCGGCCAACTCCTTGTTCCTTCTAAAGTTTAAAAGAATCTGAAACCATAGAAGTTGATGCAAGGCCGAGATCTTTAGCTAGAACTAGAGTTTCGCGGCCCTAGAGTTTCCAAAGATAACTGCCTAGATACTTGTAGCGGTGAATCCTATACATCGACCAGGTCGGTGCTTACCAAGCACCACACACCCTGGTTCGGTATAGAGCTGGCCCATTTTCGGTTCTTTGTTCGATTTTATGTTTACTCTTTTTTATATATTTTTTATTTTTTTAGTTTCTTTTCATTTTTTGTTCTTTTTTCATTTGAGAAAGTTCAAATTTGAAAATTTAATACCTTAGATATTTTTAAAATCAAATTTTGAAAATATTCAAATTTGAAAAATTTAAATTTCGAAAATGGTCCAAATTCAGAAAATGTTCATCAAAATGTTCAAATTCGGAAAATATTCATATATATTTTGGGAAATTATTTTAAAGAAAATTTAAAATTTTAAAATATATTCATATTCGAAAAATCTTTAATTTTGAAAGAAGTTTAGATTTCGCAAATTGGTTCAGATTTAAATTTTGATTTTTTTAAAAAAAATCAAATTCCAAAACTGTGCAGATTTATAATTGTCCAAATCTTGAAAATTTTAAAATAAAAATTTAAAAGCAATTTTTATATTTAAAATTTTAAAAATTGTTTTAATTTGAAAAATATTTGGATTTTGAAAATGACCGGAAAATTGTTTTATCAAGTTTGTATTGGTAAGTCAATCATCTAAGTACAAACTAACAAAATTTACATTGACTACCGAATACTCGTACTGAAAAAAAATGTACCTTTCTCATTCACTACGAAACAAAGCATCTGTTAAGCTTCATGCACTAGCTACTTGAACCAAAAGTCCGAACTGATGGAAAGAGTAAGGCAATCTACTTATACACGTCAACACCCCTCTCACGTGTGACGGGGAGACGAGAAGACAAATCAACACGTGTAGAAAGGCAAAGAGGCAGCGCCGGGACCACACGCCACACGGCAAGAGGCTGCGGGGGAATTTAGAATAAATTGTGAAAGTCAGGATTTGAACTCGAGACCTGGGGCTCTGATACCATGTTAAGCTTCATGCACTAGCCAATTGAACCAAAAGTCCGAACTGATGGAAAGGGAAAGGCAATCTACTTATACACGTCAACAACATCAAAGTACACAACCCAGACATGAGGAGCATTTAGGGCATAGGAAAACAACTGGCTTGTTTTTATTTTTTCGAAATGGCGAACGAAGCCCCGGTCTCTGATGCATCAATCGATGCACACAACCATTTGTTGCATCGTGCAGAGTTTGAATAGTCTACCTCTCATGATCACATAAGATGCCTTGTAAAGATTAAATGGACATCGCAAACACACGAGCAGGAGAGCGGTCCTCGCGTCGCTCACCAGTTGGCGTTGTGAGCGAACCATAGCCACACCTCAAGAGACCGTCCTGCACCCCCCAAGCCGCAGCTGCCACCGGCCCTTGCCGCGGTGGTGACGGGCCTCATCTCCAAACAGGGTGGGTCCCGTGCTCGTTTACGTCTCGGAGGCCGCCCTGTGTGTGGTGTCGACGGATGGGGGTTTAAGCATGGGCGACGACTTTGGGGCTTCATCTACTGCAGCAGAGAGTGGTGGCTAGGTGTTGCAGGCTGTGGCAGCACGGCAGCACGTTGCGGCGGATGTACCGTCCGGGCTGATCCGGGCCCGAGGTGGGCCATGGTGGGCAGCGCAAGTGCGGTACGCTAGAGGGAGGGTGCGGTGGTAGGGTGTTGTCGAGGGCGTGGGTTGGCCCTGGTGAGGTGTTCCTGCTTGGGTTGCTAGGGGAGGTTCTCTCCTCCTTCCCGGGCGGGCGTGCGAGGTGGTCAGGGCACGTGCAGAGCAGCCCAGTCCAACATGGAGGAGCTAGTGGGGGGTTGCTTGTTGGGGGAGGACCAGCTCCTGTGTCTGGTGTTCCTTAGGTACTCAGGTGCGGGCGAGGATGCCGAGACGACGACCGAAGGGTGGAGGTTGCGAATTGGTGCGGCCTGGCATGGCATTGGCCGGGGCATGATGTGTTGCGGTAGATCCTTCCTGCGGGAAAGCTCAGTGGTCGGCGGAAAGGTTTGGCTACCCCTCGTGGCTCCCTCAGCTTCGCGGTCGGGTTGAACTCTGGATGAAAGTCTTGTACCGACTTTGGTCGCTGTCGAAAATGACGTCATTTTCCTTCTTTTTGGCGTCGTTGTGGAGTTTTGATCCCGACCGATGCGAGTGGTTTCAAGTTCTCTGGTGAAAACCTAAGATCCATAGAGACCGGGCGGCGGTGGCGGACGCGGCACTGCCTTGTTGGAGGTGACGCCTTGAAGCTCTAGGCCTTTGCAGCGCGATAGGTTCACTTCAGTTGGGCCACATGGCTATGTGGTCGCTGCAAGCAGACATCAGGGCAACAACCCCAGATGGTGGTGGCACTTCGAGGTGGCGGCCTCAGTCTCCTATGCAGTTGCAGTGATCCTATGGGGATGGGTCGTGGCATTGCTTGGTTTTGGGTGGCGTTTCAGGTGCTTCGTGGGCGGTGAGGTCGCCGACCCGACTGGTTCGTCTTCGGGCTATGTGAAGGTCGTCTTGGGTGCTACGTCAGGACAGTGGCCCGAAGGCATGGTGCTTGGGTGGTGACTGGGAGATCTATGCGTACAACAGGTACGTCCACCCGGTTGGTTCGTCTTCGTAAAATGCAAAGGTCATTCTGGCTGGTACGTCAGGGTGACGGCCCCGGAGCTAGAGGTGTGTTTGCTGTTTTGGTGGCTACGTTGTGTGGACGATATGCCTCCTTGCTTGTGCGGTTTTTGTCTCGGTTTTCCTTATAAACCGGGCAATGTATAGGTTTTACCCAGTTTATCTTATAAATTGGATCATTCTGTGCATAGTCGAAAATCAAAAGAAAAAAAATTACATGGACACAAGAATTTTGGGGTTCTGGTTGGTCGAAGAATACTCTAGGAGGGCTTCAAACTGAGCTAGCCGGAGACGAGGAGGGGCAAGCCACATCAGATGAGATGTGCATGAGGCTAGTATGTTAATCCCCATTCAACTCTGACGGGTCCTCTTGTAAGCAAGTCTAATCTGAGCAAACCAGATTGTTCGGTTTCTACAATATGAAACTTGATCGCAAAATAGATGTTGTTATGCAAAATCTTTGCTTAGACATAGGTGAAAGGTGTAATACAATTGAGATAGGTGCTCTTGGACTGAGCGGGCGCATACCTTGCAGTGTGACAAGTGGTTGCTTGCGCTCCGTTGAGGACTAGCCACGAGTTGACGGCTTGACGCGCCTTGACGGGAAACCCTAGCCAGCTTCTGAATGGACGGCCGTGCGTGCAGCCTGACGGCAATAGGTCCGGCGTGCCTGAGGTAGTCGACGAGCCTCGGTGGGCAAACATGCGACAGGGGTGGCGGCCTATTGGGCTTTAGTCTGTGCCATATCGTCGTGTACACTTGACCTGGGCTGGATGTCACGCCGCAAATTGGTTTTACATAGCCTAAAACAAAGACATCAGGCCAGGCGATTTATAAAACTGGATGTCACGCCGTAAATATTCTTTTTGTACCACATCGCTTATCAAGAAGACATCCAGGCGATTTATAAACTGAATTTCAGGAACGGGATTCACCAACCGGCAAGGTTGGTCAGCAACTCTCAAATATTTGGTTGAAATGACTAATTACCGTGATCCATGGGCAATGTCAGCATTCAAGTTTACTTGATGTAACTCTGGCTTGTCATGTTGGGTCACACCACTAAATCACCCCGACATGGAGTGCGTGCTTTTTTTTATGCCAATGAGATACTTCCGAAATAGCTTAGTTGCCGATTCTCTAAGATTAACTCTCGATACCCTTTTTCCATCGAGATGGAACATTTTTTTTGACCAACCTTGCTTCAAATTTTAGGGACTTTAACTTTTTGCCTAAATCTATATGGTGGTTGGTTCGGTTTTCTTATAAGGGAAAAGAGCGTCTAAATAAAGTGCTTTTAGTTGAAAATAATCTTTTGTCCCACTAGTCAACGATCGCATTGTGGTGACCCGGCATACCACTGCATGGTGTAGTATGCAAGTCTGATATAACACCAATGAAACACCATTCCACTAGTATTATATCGCTCAGAGTGGTACAACACAAACATATGCGGGTCCAAGGCATGTCTATAGAATTACAACATTGACTCTGTTACATAAGATCATCACAACCTCCTACTTTACAATGAGGTAAAACTGCAAATAAACTCCAAAGAACGACTCGTAGTCTAGTCTTATCACGAACTCTATTTGTAGAGTATTTAACTAGCTATAGAGGCTAAGAATAGATTCTAGCTAATTAGGAGCTAGGTTTAGGAATCTAGTTCCATTCTATGGCTAAACTAGGTTTTCTACATGTTGGATGTGGTATCTGACTCCTCTGACAGGGTCCTGTCTCTTGAAGTAGTTGTTGACTCCTCGGCCTTTGAGTTGCACTGTAGATCCTCATTCGATGCCTCCATATCTAAGCAGGGGATTTAAGAGTGGGATGAGTACGAGCGTACTCAACAAGTTCATTATAGGAAAGAGGTGTTTAATGCACTAGCTACGGCATTAGACCAGAAAGTCTAATACCAATGCAAGTTTTCATAACCATTTCTTCAAAAGGTTGCTTTTATTCAGAAGAACTATGTCCGTCAGCCTTCACCGGTTTACTAGAACTTCATGGAGCTCCTTTCCGGCCGCGTTCGTAGTTCCATATCCCGGAACAGGGAGTGACAGGTCACGGTTCTTTACACTCTGCAGAGGTGTGTTTCTTTACCCATAAGAGATCTTATCCTTGGTGCCAACCAGGTGTACATTCATGTTCACACTTCCTATGGTGTGAGCCCCGGTATAAGGTCTAGCCAATCATGTTCCTCCGCTACCTCGAACACCCACCCTTTGTTGCATGCCCCGACCCTGGGTCCTCGCCGGTCCCATTATTCCCATAGATTTCAGGGTGGACCCCGACCACGACGACGATGCAGGATCGAACCAAACTCCTTCGCCGGTAGCTGCAACCCATCCTAGACCGCAATACCGTGGGGACTTAGGACTCCCCAGCCTCACCATCTTGCTCCTTCGGGCGACAAGTGTACTACGGACAATGCCGTGGAGACTTAGGACTCCCCAGCCTCACCAGCTTGCCCCCTTGGATTACAAGTGTACTACGGTAAAGCGCGTCCGTTGATGAACGAGAGGTGGAAACACTTTTGACTACTCCGTCCCACTCCGGATCTTATGGTTAACACGGGTATTACGGCACAAGAATCACTGGACAACATTTGTTGTTTAATCCTAGATGGATATAAACCCTTGCAATGGAACCTCCACCATATCAACACAATCCATGGTTCCATTGCCCACCACATAGTCATATTCATAGTTATGAAAATAGTGGTTTTGCTTTTTTATGCAATAGTGATAAACATAGTACTTTGCAAGTAATTTGATAAAAATACTCAAATGACATGAGAAAGTGATGAACTTGCCTTTCTTGACTGCAAGATTATGCAGGCAAGGTCTTCGATACGCAATAACTCCAAATTCTGAAATACCATCATCGTCCGGTAAGGACGATGTTTAGAAGATTGGCAAGGATGCAATAATGCATAAGAATGAGATGCAATCTCTCTAAGCGTGACCTAACCCCGATGGTTTAGGATCAGTGAGTTGTAATGATTGGTTTAGGTTGTGTTGCACTTTTAGAGTGATTCACATACAAGGTTCTTATTCAGGTGTGAATACTTGGTATTATAAACAGGTAGATAATAAGGCATAGTAATCAATTGAGCACACAAAGAATGATAATTGGCATAATGTTAACAAGTAAAGAACAGTGGTTAGTTTTAACACTATATGGCATGGTTAATGATTAATTATCATATACTTCAAAAGAATAACCTTTGAAGAACTTGTTCTTAATAAAGAACAAGTATGATAATTAGGTTTGTGGAGTTCTATGGTGTCCTATGGTTCTAATTGGTTTCTGGAGTAAGTAGTGGATGGCTCAAAACCAAGTTGGATTCATCAACACCTAGGGCTTGTAAGGTTGAGTTAAGCCTAGGCATCCTAAGCAATTATTCATACAAGGTTGCTATCAGGACTGGTTCATCTTATTGGGATAGCCAGCTAGGGTTTATAGGTCCTTATAAGCAGGGTTGATGATGATTCTTTATTTACTTCAAAAGAATAACTTTTGAAGAACATACTTCTTAAGTAATAAGAAGTATAACAATTAAGGTTGAGGTTGTCTTGTATTAGATATTAGATCTCTAAGTAGAAAATGGTTGGTTCCCAAATAGGATGGTTCACAAGTATCTCACACTAGTAGGGTTTAGTGGAACAGGGTTATGTAATGTCAAATGGTAGGTATGGTTGCTATTAGGGTTCATCACGATGGTGTGATGCTAATTAAGGATAAACAAGGATGATGGCTTTGGTAATAGGATCTAGGGTGTACACTTGGTTGACCCTACTAGATCAACAAGTTTTATTTAGATAAGAACATAGCATAGCAATTAACTAGTGATAGGGTTCTTACATTTTATGTGGTCATGGCAATTATTTAGTTGCTATTATGGTTCTATGTTTGAAAGGAGAGTATCATGATCACATGTTCTAACCTAGGGTTTAGGTTAGAAGCAATTTAAGTTTCATATTGAGTATTGGAGCTAGGGTTCCTAGTTGAATTAGGGTTTTGGGATTACACATAAAATGATTAGGTTATCACTTTATTTTTAATGGAACTAGGGTTTCATAGTTACCCTATAATTCTTGGATTAATAACTTCATTATCAAGCTGAAGTTATTAATAACTTTAAAATAAAATTAATCTTGGATTTGACATTTTTTTAATGGATTAATAATTAAGGTAATTATTAATCAGGGTTTAAATCTCTCTAATAATGATTTAACAAACAATAAATAAAGAAAATTAGTTTTAGTGTTTTCTTTATTTATTTTACTGGTTTTTATTTAATTTGGAAAAGTTTCCTAATTATTGAATTTTAATTGAATTTAGAATTAAAAGAAAAGGCTTAATTCATAAGTATTAAATAATTGAATTTTTATTAAAAATAAAAATTCCATATGATATTTTTATTGGATAGATTTTTCTTTTCTAAGAATTTTTATATATTATTTATATTTTTCTGAGATAGTATGAATTTGATATGATTTTCTAAAGTTTGGACAAATTTCTAGATTTTGAATCGAATCTTAATGACTAAAGGTACCCGGACGGAACACACCCACAGTCTATGACTGGTGGGGTCGTGTCCACCTCATCCGCCACGGGGCTTTGACCAAGTCAAAATTGCCACCGTGGCGAGGAGGCTACTGGCCGGCGGCCAGATGAGGTCGTCGCCGGCGATTCGGGACTCGCCCGGATGGGGAGCTAGGTGGGTTCGACTCGGGGCAACATGGTGAACCGTTTGGTGGTGGCGCCGCTCCGGTTTGGTCACCGGAGCGTGCCCGACGGTGAGGTACCACGGCGACGCGGACAGGGACACGGTGCGGCGGCGCTACGGTGGACTAGAGAGCAAAGCGAGCATGCCAGGGGGTTCAGCGGCTCACCAGAAGCACGACGCGCTTGACGGCGTGGCTTGCGGTGGTCTGGTTCGCCGGATTCGTCTGCTCCCGTCGTCGGAGAAGACGGAGTCGACGACGATGCTATGGGTCGCCACTGCTCGATTCCTTGTGCAGGTACAACAAGTCGAGGGTGCTGATGACGATGGTGCCCACAACATGGATTGGGGGTGCTTCAATCAATGGCGATAGGGGGTGGCCGGCTCAGCTAGGGTTTCGATTTGGGCGGAATTTAACAGAGAGGGGGAAGAACTCGGGCCAGTGTTCGTCGTGGAGATTTTATAGGGCGCAGGAGCGAGCCTCGTCACACCATCAATGAAGGAGGAGGCGCCAGCGCTGAGGGGAAGGGGAGCACGTCATCGTGCTGGCCTCCATGCGCGTTGGAGTGGACGAGGATGAACTCCTCCTCGTTATCTTTACGAAGGGGTATGAGGGCTGGTAGGTGGGCTGCTGGTGGGCTGCTCCTGGGTCGTTTGCTGGTTGCTTGGTGGGCTGTTCAATGGCCAGGTAAGCCTGGTAAGGTTTCTCTTCTCTCTTCTTTTATTTCTATTTTTTTCTAATTTTGCATTCTGTTTTAAATTTAATTTAAATTATTTTATACCTTGCAGGTATTTTATAAATTGAACTTCATTAGGACTGAATAAAGAACCAATGTGTTTCTGAATTATTCTTGAGTACACATTTAACATATGTGAGCTTTATTGCCAACTTTCATTAAGCATAATTTTATGCATTCATTTTAATTTCCTTTTTTTGTGGAATCAAATCTGTTTGGAATTATTAGAGTTGAGCATTTCTAATCTAAGTGTTTTAAAATTTATCATTAGGGTTTGATCTCCTAATTGAGAATTTAGTTCCTTGCATATGATGTTATGTGAGCACCTATTTGTTAGGGTTTTATAATTTCTATTATAACCCCTTTTTAAGGTTATTATTATCTTGATCTTTGAAAGTACCTAAGGTAGGTGTTGTTCCCATCAAGGTTTGATTTTTGGTTTATGAGAATAAATGGTTGATAAGCACACATGGTTTTATTTATAGGATTTAACACTAGGTGTTCTTATGTTTAATAAGTGAAGCATAAGATTTAACTAGTGAGCAAATTTTAGGGTTATAATCATATTCACCTAATGGCACATGGTTTGGAATTTAATTGTGGCTTAGGTTTTAGTTGTGATCACCCAAGTGATACACAAACTAGGTTTGCGATATAATCCTAGGTTGTAGATATGGGATGACACCATATTGCATTGGCTAGGGTTTAGTCTCCCCTAACCAAGATAAGGTGGTTTCTTACTTAACATTCTATGTTCTCCTCTAGTTACTAAGATATTGAGTATTAGTTTTATCTTCTACCAATTGGCTTCTATTATTAATCTCAACTTATCATTTAAGTAACTACATTGGTTTTAGTTTCTTTTTTATAGTTAACTTTGGTCATATGGATGGATGGTTTCTCACCATATTAAGTACGGAGTTTTACTCTAAGGTTTTCTTATGTTCTATATGTAGGATAACGTTGCATAGAAAACAAAAAATTTCCTACCGCGAACACGAAATCCAAGCCAAGATGCAATCTAGAAGATGGTAGCAACGAGGGGGTATCAAGACTAACCCTTGAAGAGATTCCAAAGCCTATAAGAGTAGGCTCTTATTGCTGCGGTAGACGATCACTTGCCGCTTGCAAAAGCGCGTAGAAGATCTTGATCACGATCGCTTCCGGCGCCACGAACGGGCAGCACCTCCGTACTCGGTCACACGTTCGGTTGTTGATGAAGACGACGTCCACCTCCCCGTTCCAGCGGGCAGCGGAAGTAGTAGCTCCTCTTGAATCCGACAGCATGACGGCGTGGTGTCGGTGGTGGTGGAGAAATCCGGCGGAGCTTCGCTTAAGCGTGCGGGATATGGTGGAGGAGAGAGAGACCGCTAGGGTTTGGGGAGAGGGGCGCCGGCTAGGGCACCCTTGAGGGGTGCGGCCATGGTGGTGGCTTGAGTGGCCGGCCAGCCCCTCTCTCCCCCTCTTTATATAGGTGGAAGCCCCAAGGCTTAGGTCAAAGAATCCGAATAAGACCCCAACCAAAACCTTCCAAGTGTCCAAACCTAGGGGGAGTGGGACTCCCCCCTTTCCTTGGTGGGGTGGCCGGCCACCATGGTGGGGAGTCCACTTGGGACTCCTCCTCCCTTAGGTTGGCCGGCCAAGGTGGGTGGAGTCCCTTTGGGACTCCACCTTCCATCCTTATTTCTTCCGGACTTTTCTAGAACCTTCTAGAACCTTCCGTAGAACCTTCCGGATCATTTTAATTCACATAAAATGACTTCCCATATATGAATCTTATTCTCCGGACCATTAAGTAACTCCTCGTGAAGTCCGCGATCTCATCCGGGACTCCGAACAAATATTCGAACTCCATTCCATATTCAAGTTCTACCATTTCAACATCCAACTTTAAGTGTGTCACCCTACGGTTCGTGAACTATGCGGACATGGTTGAGTACTCACTCCGACCAATAACCAATAGCGGGATCTGGAGATCCATAATGGCTCCCACATATTCAACGATGACTTCAGTGATCGAATGAACCATTCACATACGATACCAATTCCCTTTGTCACGCGATATTTTACTTGTCCGAGGTTTGATCTTCGGTATCACTCTATACCTTGTTCAACCTCGTCTCCTGACAAGTACTCTTTACTCGTACCGTGGTATGTGGTCTCTTATGAACTTATTCATATGCTTGCAAGACATTAGACGACATCCCACCGAGAGGGCCCAGAGTATATCTATCCGTCATCGGGATGGACAAATCCCACTGTTGATCCATATGCCTCAACTCATACTTTCCGGATACTTAATCCCACCTTTATAACCACCCATTTACGCAGTGGTGTTTGGTGTAATCAAAGTACCTTTCCGGTACAAGTGATTTACATGATCTCATGGTCATAAGGACTAGGTAACTATGTATCGAAAGCTTATAGCAAATAACTTAATGACGAGATCTTATGCTACGCTTAATTGGGTGTGTCCATTACATCATTCATATAATGACATAACCTTGTTATTAATAACATCCAATGTTCATGATTATGAAACTAATCATCCATTTAATCAACAAGCTAGTTAAGAGGCATACTAGGGACTTCTTTGTTTGTCTACATATCACACATGTACTAATGTTTCGGTTAATACAATTATAGCATGATATATAAACATTTATCATAAACATAAAGATATAAATAATAACCACTTTATTATTGCCTCTAGGGCATATCTCCTTCAGTCTCCCACTTGCACTAGAGTCAATAATCTAGTTTACATTTGTAAAGATATAACACCTTGGCCTTCCGGTGTTTTATCATGTATTGCTCACGGGAGAGGTTTTTAGTCAACGGATCTGACACGCTCAGAAACGTATGTATTTTGTAATTCATTTGCGTCTCAACGCATCACTCATTTCCAAATGAGTCGGCATTAAATATGTTTGGTCTTCTGGTGGAACCTTAATTCCGCGGTCTGAAATATGTCACTAATATTGTCATACACAATATAGCTTCAAAGTTCTGATTCCGTCGGAACTACACCATGTTCTCAAAGAACCTCTTGACTTAACATCCTTTGTCATTGTCAAAACAATGACATACTCTGCCTTCTTTTGTAGAATCCGTCACAATATTTAGAACTCTTCTAAATCTAGCATAGACAACTTCTAGTTCATTGTGCTACCTTTTAAACAACACTTAGTCTAATTTGAGATTGAAATTATATTTTATATGTGACAAAACCAATATCGGTGTAACACCTTACAGCGATTTGTTTGTCATTTTGTCATACAAATATATATATATATATATCCTTAGTTCTTCTAAAGTACTCAAGGATATTCTTACTGTCGTCCCATGATCATCTTATGAATCATTCCGGTATATGCTCATAACATTTTAGAGCACAAGATATCTGATTTTGTACATTTTATTCGTGATCTAAAATCACTCATGTGTTTTTACTCATTGAGTGTCAGATACACTCAAGTCTTGTTAAACCTTCACATGACAAGAACATTTTCTTAATATTTCTATATTGAACTATTTCAATATCCATTCTATGTACTTTGACTTAAACTTATCATGTGTTTCAATCTATCTTCATAGATCTTGACACTAAATATGTTTTAGTCCATATCCTTTCATTGAAGTTAATTTTCAATGAAACATTTTAATCAAGTATATAATTACATTATTTATAACCAACTATATGTCATCTACATAAAGTATTATAAATATGTCTCAGCGCTCCCACTTAATTTCTTGCAAATGCAAGCCTCTTCATCATTTCTGATGAAATCAAAAACTCTTTGACAATTTCATCTGGTGAAGATTCCAACTCCGTAATACTCACTTCATCCAATTTAAGTTCGTATTCCTATCTAGTATTCTACGGACTAGCAAAACAATTGGTTGTATCTTGTATACATACTTCTGTTAAGTAGTGTATTTTGCCATCCTACTAGCATATCTCATAAAAGAAATATGTAGTGATTACTAGAATAATCCACATAGACTATAAGCATTGCTACGGAAGATCTAATCTTATCGTATTCAACTTTTTGAACTTTGTCGTAAACAATTTTTCGACAAGTCAAGCTTTCTTCAAGGATATTTCATCCAAGTCTATCAATTTCATAGATCCATTTACTTTCATAAAGTATTCATCTATCTTGGATTTCATGGCGTATAGCCATTTTAACGGAGTCAGGGCCCATCATAACTTCTTTGTTTGTAGTTGGTTTATCATTGTTCAAAATCAATCCTTTGTTCACAAATCATTTATTTGATCACAAAGTAAACCATACCTACAAGGTTCAATATGTACTTCGATCTCCATGGCTAAAACACTTTGTAGTCATGGGAGCCATGATAAATCGTGGCCGCTTCCGAAACAAATTCCGATGCTGCGCTACTCTGACCATTATGCTCAGGTTCATAAACCTTATCAAATTATATTGTCCTCCCACTCAAAAACTTCACTAGAAACAATTTCTTGGAAATAAGAAACATTGACAAACACTTTTGTCTTTGTCTCCATAGTGGGAAGAATTCCCAATCAATTCTCTGGGATAACCAACAAAGACATTCATCCGATTTTGGTTGTAAACTTATTTACTTATGCTATGCATACCAAAATTTAAGAAAAGACTATCAGGTTTCATACCCATGCCATAACTCGTATGGTGTCATTTCAACGGATCATGATGATGCTCTATTTAGTGTAAAAGCGGTAGTCACTAAAGCATAATCCACAAAAATATAATGGCGTCATAATATTTTATCTCATCATTAATCCAACAAGGTTTGGATACATCTCTCGGATACTTCATCATCACTATGATACTCCAAGAAACGTGAGTTGTAGAACAATTTCATAACTCTCTTAGATGTTCGCTAAAACTTGTAATTCAAATATTTCCACCATGATCCAATCATAGATATTTGACTTTTCTATTACGATGATTTCCACTTCATGCTGAAATTTATTTGAATCCATTCAAAATGTTTCAAACTTTTCCTTATTGAATATATCCACATATATACTCAATTCATTGTTCGAAAGTTTTCATGAAGTAGAAGAATCTCCCGCACACAACTATGCCAAGTGAACCACATACATCATCATGTATTTTTCACTAAGTTAGTTGCCCGTTCAACTTTTGGCCTATGAACGGTATTTTAATCATTCTCTTTATAAAAGATTTGCAAGCGCCAAATGATTCAAAAATCAAATGACTCCAAAAATCCATTTGCATGGAGTTCCTTCATGCGTTCCTTTCTAACATGACCTAAATGGCGGTTCCACAAATAAGTGGAATTCAAATCATTTGCCTTATGGCATTTTAGCGTCAGTGTTATGTATGTGTGTTTCACCATTAAGATTTATAATAACTTATCCATCGTACATGGAGTAATGTCATAATTTAAACAACTCATTGTTTTATTTGACCAGAACAAAATAACAATTTATTAAGCTCTTTATTATAAATTCTAAGGGCTAGATAGAATGCCAACGACGAACATAATAACACTTTATTTTTGTTTCTGACGTGCATTCCTATCATATTCCTTGTCAGTCACTTAGGCCATTGTATTCTTGTATTGCGTTGTTTTGTATGATACTTCATACCAACCAATATAGTACTAATACCCAAGAATTTCATAGTGTGACTTAACTAGAAATACAACCATAACATGTATATCATTTATATACACCTGAGCTAGACTTTCTAGTCTTTTCTTTTTCTTTTTGCCAAAATATCTTTTGCAGTTTCTCTTTTAGCTTTCCTCATTATTCAGAGAAACATATCAACTTCAATAACTTCTCGGTTTGTTGGTCGAATACCAATAACCTTGAGGTTCTTACTTTGAAGTTGATCATCATATGACAAGTGTTCCAGATTTCACTATTAGTAACTTTGTAATATGATGAACAATTTCACTCATAATTTTATCCATCATATCATGACGACTTTCCGAGACCATGTCTGTACATGCTAGGCTCGTAAAGTTTTAACCTTGGTATTTGCATGTGCAAATCTAGCTTGCACCCGTTGTATGCACTCGTAGAATCTATCACACCCGATCATCACGTGATGCTTCGAAACGACGAGTCTTAATAACGGTGCATATTAAGGATGGTCACTTCATGGATATGCGAATATTGTTAGTGCCCCAATAGTTGGAGGATTGTGACGCCTGGCGTCTTCAACCTTCATACATTCCCATAAAACTTATGAGTTTATGTAGTCTCACCAAATTATATTCTATTATCTTGTAATAAGGTCTTAGATATCACATATATCTCATACCTTGATTATTTCTGAAAACTAAATTTTCAGCTCCTTACTTTTCAAACAAATTTGAACTTCAAGTTTGACGGAGACAAGATAACTTTAGGTACTAATTGAAACCATAGCTCTTTGAATCAACAATGTGAGGTTTACTAAAAGTTTGCAATAGGACTTAATCAATTCTTGATTCTTTAACAATACGGTACCAATCCGTAAAGTTTCTTGTCAGATTTTAACAGTATTTCTATCTCAATTACAAGACTAGCGCATAGTAGTAAACGGATGCCAATACTACAAAATTAATTCAAAATACTACTCAGACTATGTTTAAGATAATTAGTTCATGGTTTAATCTAATTACTAATGAACTCCCACTTAATACAACATCCCTCATAGTTGTTAAGTGGTACACGATCCAAATTCACTACACCAAAAACCGATCATCACGTGAGATGATGTAGCTTCAATGGTGAACATCAACATGTTGATCATATCATCCATATGACTCGTGTTCAACCTTTCGGTTTCCGTTGTCCCGAGGCCATGTCTGTACATGCTAGGCTCGTCAAGCAAACCCAAGTATTCCGCGTGTGCAACATGGCTTACACCCGTTGTATGTGAATCGTTGAATCTATCACATCCGATCATCACGAGATGCTTCGAAACGACGAACTGTTACAACGGTGCATACGAGGGGAGAACACTTTATTATCTTGATATTAATGTGAGGGATCATCTTATAATGCTACCGTCGCGTTCTAAGCAAAATAAGATGCATAAAAGGATTAACATCACATGCAGTTCATATGTGATATGATATGGCCCTTTTGTCTTTGCGCTTTCGATCTTCATCTCCAAAGCACAGACATGATCTCCATCATCAAAGGGCATGATCTCCATCATCGTCGGCGTAGCGTCAAGGTTCATGGCGCCGTCTTCATGATTGTCCTCCATGTAGCAACTATTACAACTACTTTGAAATACTACTCAACATGAAATTTAAAGACAACCATAAGGCTCCTGCCGGTTGCCACAATACAATAATGATCATCTCATACATATTCATCATCACATTATGACCATATCACATCACCAAACCCTGCAAAAACAAGTTAGACGTCTCTAATTTGGTTTGCATATTTTACGTGGTTTAGGGTTTTCGAGTAAGATCTAATCTACCTATGAGCATGAACCACAACGGTGATACTAGTGTTGTCAATAGAAGAGTAAATTGAATCTTCACTATAGTAGGAGAGACAGACACCCGCAAAGCCTCTTATGCAATACAAGTTGCATGTCGAACGAGGAACAAGTCTCATGAACGCGGTCATGTAAAGTTAGTCCGAGCCGCTTCATCCCACTATGCCACAAAGATGCAAAGTACTCAAACTAAAGATAACAAGAGTATCAACGCCCACAAAACCATTGTGTTCTACTCGTGCAACCATCTATGCATAGACACGGCTCTGATACCACTGTAGGATAACGTTGCATAGAAAACAAAAAATTTCCTACCGCGAACACGAAATCCAAGCCAAGATGCAATCTAGAAGATGGTAGCAACGAGGGGGTATCGAGACTAACCCTTGAAGAGATTCCAAAGCCTATAAGAGTAGGCTCTTATTGCTGCGGTAGACGATCACTTGCCGCTTGCAAAAGCGCGTAGAAGATCTTGATCACGATCGCTTCCGGCGCCACGAACGGGCAGCACCTCCGTACTCGGTCACACGTTCGGTTGTTGATGAAGACGACGTCCACCTCCCCGTTCCAGCGGGCAGCGGAAGTAGTAGCTCCTCTTGAATCCGACAGCACGACGGCGTGGTGTCGGTGGTGGTGGAGAAATCCGGCGGAGCTTCGCTTAAGCGTGCGGGATATGGTGGAGGAGAGAGAGACCGCTAGGGTTTGGGGAGAGGGGCGCCGGCTAGGGCACCCTTGAGGGGTGCGGCCATGGTGGTGGCTTGAGTGGCCGGCCAGCCCCTCTCTCCCCCTCTTTATATAGGTGGAAGCCCCAAGGCTTAGGTCAAAGAATCCGAATAAGACCCCAACCAAAACCTTCCAAGTGTCCAAACCTAGGGGGAGTGGGACTCCCCCCTTTCCTTGGTGGGGTGGCCGGCCACCATGGTGGGGAGTCCACTTGGGACTCCTCCTCCCTTAGGTTGGCCGGCCAAGGTGGGTGGAGTCCCTTTGGGACTCCACCTTCCATCCTTATTTCTTCCGAACTTTTCTAGAACCTTCTAGAACCTTCCGTAGAACCTTCCGGATCATTTTAATTCACATAAAATGACTTCCCATATATGAATCTTATTCTCCGGACCATTCCGGAACTCCTCGTGATGTCCGGGATCTCATCCGGGACTTCGAACAAATATTCGAACTCCATTCCATATTCAAGTTCTAGCATTTCAACATCCAACTTTAAGTGTGTCACCCTACGGTTCGTGAACTATGCGGACATGGTTGAGTACTCACTCCGACCAATAACCAATAGCGGGATCTGGAGATCCATAATGGCTCCCACATATTCAACGATGACTTCAGTGATCGAATGAACCATTCACATACGATACCAATTCCCTTTGTCACGTGATATTTTACTTGTCCGAGGTTTGATCTTCGGTATCACTCTATACCTTGTTCAACCTCGTCTCCTGACAAGTACTCTTTACTAAATGCCGTGGTATGTGGTCTCTTATGAACTTATTCATATGCTTGCAAGACATTAGACGACATCCCACCGAGAGGGCCCAGAGTATATCTATCCGTCATCGGGATGGACAAATCCCACTGTTGATCCATATGCCTCAACTCATACTTTCCGGATACTTAATCCCACCTTTATAACCACCCATTTACGCAGTGGTGTTTGGTGTAATCAAAGTACCTTTCCGGTACAAGTGATTTACATGATCTCATGGTCATAAGGACTAGGTAACTATGTATCGAAAGCTTATAGCAAATAACTTAATGACGAGATCTTATGCTACGCTTAATTGGGTGTATCCATTACATCATTCATATAATGACATAACCTTGTTATTAATAACATCCAATGTTCATGATTATGAAACTAATCATTGATACGTCTCCAACGTATCGATAATTTCTTATGTTCCATGCCACATTATTGATGTTATCTACATGTTTTATGCACACTTTATGTCATATTCGTGCATTTTCTGGAACTAACCTATTAACAAGATGCCGAAGTGCCAGTTGCTGTTTTCTGCTGTTTTTTGGTTTCAGAAATCCTAGTAACAAAATATTCTCGGAATTGGACGAAATCAAAGCCCAGGGGCCTATTTTCGCACGAAGCTTCCAGAAGTCCGAAGGAGAGACGAAGAGGGGCCACGGAGGGGCCACACCATAGGGCGGTGCGGCCCCCCTTGGCCGCGCGGCCCTGTGGTGTGGGGCCCCTGTGCCGCCTCTTGACCTACCCTTCCGCCTACAAATAGCCCCCGTGACGAAACCCCCAGTACCGAGAGCCACGATACGGAAAACCTTACTGAGACGCCGCCGCCGCCGATCCCATCTCGGGGGATCCAGGAGATCACCTCCGGCACCCTGCCGGAGAGGGGATTCATCTCCCGAAGGACTCTACACCGCCATGGTCGCCTCCGGAGTGATGTGTGAGTAGTCTACCCCTGGACTATGGGTCCATAGCAGTAGCTAGATGGTTGTCTTCTCCCCATTGTGCTATCATTGTCGGATCTTGTGAGCTGCCTAACATGATCAAGATCGTCTATCTGTAATTTGTTCACCCAACATGCTGTTCGTCTTATGGGAGAGACACCTCTAGTGAACTGTGGACCCCGGTCCAATTCTCTTTACTGAAATACAACCTACTGCAATACTGTTCTACTGTTTTCTGCAAACAATCATCTTCCACACAATACGGTTAATCCTTTGTTACAGCAAGCCGGTGAGATTGACAACCTCACTGTTTCGTTGGGGCAAAGTACTTTGGTTGTGTTGTGCAGGTTCCACGTTGGCGCCGGAATCTCTGGTGTTGCGCCGCACTACATCCCGCCGCCATCAACCTTCAACGTGCTTCTTGGCTCCTCCTGGTTCGATAAACCTTGGTTTCTTTCTGAGGGAAAACTTGCTGATGTGCGCATCATACCTTCCTCTTGGGGTTCCCAACGAACGTGTGAATTACACGCCATCAAGCATATTTTCTGGCGCCGTTGCCGGGGAGCATAGCTTTATTTGGAAGTTCACTTGGATTAATATTGTTCGCTGCAAATTCTCCATCATGGGTAAACCTCGCGATACTAAGATCGCCATATTACCATCCACTACAAGAAAAGGTACAATTCTGAATACCTCTGCTGCTCTTGATTCACCATCTGTGATTGATAAACTTGTTTCACCGCCGCATGCTTCAAATGCGGGTACTTCTGCTGAATCTGAACACTCTCATAATATTGATAATGTTTCTGCTGTGCTTGATGATAGTAGTTCGTTGGGATCCTTTCTAGATGCTACAATTGCTAGGTCTAGACAAATTGAAAATACTGAAACTCCTAATGCTACTACACCTGTTAGTTCACCTGAACTTGGATATTTTAGTGATGATCCTGAGGAAGATTATGTGGAGCTTAATGATGATTTTATTGAAAAATGCAAAGCTACTACTGATGCAAGAAAAATTAAAAAGTTGCTTGCAGAACATGCTGTTAGATATAAACTGTCTCCTGATCCTAAATTTGCCACATCTCCTATAAACATTAGGGATAAAGATTATGATTTTTCTCTTGATCTATCTCATATAGCTATTGTTGAGAAAACACCCTTCTGTGGTACTGAAAAAGAAAGTGCTGTTGAACACATGACTGAGTTATCTACTCTAAGTAGCTTGTTTTCTGATGATGTCAAGATGCGTACTTACTTTGTTGCTAAAATCTTTCCATTCTCATTAAAGGATGACGCTAAAACCTGGTATAATAGTTGGCCACCTAGCTCTATTAAAAGTCCAAAAGAATTGCTTGCTGTTTTCTTCCGGGAATACTTTCCTGCTAGTGCTCAACATGCTGCTTTGCAGAGAGTTTATAATTTTGATCAGGGAGATGAAGAGAAATTGCCTGAGGCTTGGGCGAGATTTTGCTCTCTTATTAGAGCTCTGCCTGACCATGATTTAGAAAAGCATGATTTACTTGATATATTTTATAGCGGACTAACCGTTGAGTCTAGGGTATACCTGGATAGTTGTGCTGGTTGTGTTTTCAGGAAAAGAACTCCAGACGACGCTGAAGAATTATTGGCTAAAATAAGCCGGAATCATGATGATTGGACTACGCCTGAACCAACTCCAACGCCAATATTGAAGAAGAGGGGTATGATTAAATTAAATGATGAAGATATGAGGGAAGCCAAGAAATCTCTCAAGGAGAAAGGTATTAAATCTGAAGATGTGAAGAACCTTTCTCCCATAGAAGATATATGTGAGATAATTCCCCCTTCATCCATGATTGAGGTAAACTCCCTTCAGCGCTTTACTAGGGAAGATATTCCGTATTCGAAACCTCCTGCACAATGCTTAGATGAGTTTGATAATTATATTGTTAAGCAAGAAAATTTTAATATGAGAGTAGAGAATCATTTAATGGAAAATTCTCGAGCTATTAGTGAATTGCATGGTATTGTGGAGAGAACCTCCAATGATGTTAAGATGCTTGTTAAACATTTTCATATGATTCAAACTCAAATTGATCAACTCACTAAAGTGCAAAATGACTTGTTAGGGAATAATTCTAAAGAGAAACATGCTTATGAAGTAACAACTAGAGGTGGTGTTTCTACCCAGGATCCTCTATATCCTGAAGGGCATCCCAAAAGAATTGAACAAGATTCTCAACGCATTGAACCTAGTGCTCCTTCTAAGAAGAAAAAGAAGAAGAAACATAAAAATGTTGTAGAATCCTCTGAACCTGTTAATGATCCTAATAGTATTTCTATTTCTGATGCTGAAACTGAAAGTGGTAATGAACATGATAATGATAATGATAAGAATAATACTCCTGATAAAGAAGAGGTTGAAGAAGAACCTGAAAAGCATGTTAAAAATAAAAAGTATACTAAAGAGGATTTTATTGCTGAGAAACATGGTAATGAAAAAGAACCTTGGGTGCAAAAGCAAATGCCTTTTCCTGCTAAGAAACTAAAATCAAAGGAAGAAGAACACTATAATAAATTTTGCGATTGGATGAAACCTTTATTCTTACAAATCCCTTTGACTGATGCTATTAAATTGCCTCCTTATTCAAAGTATATGAAAGATATTGTTACTAACAAAAGGAAAATCCCCAATGAGGAAATTTCCACTATGCTTGCTAATTACTCTTTCAATGGCAAAATTCCAAAGAAGTTGGGCGACCCAGGTATACCTACTATTCCTTGTTCTATTAAGAATAATTATGTTAAAACTGCTCTATGTGACTTGGGAGCCGGTGTTAGTGTTATGCCTTTTTCTCTTTATAAGAGACTTTATTTAGATAAGTTGATACCTACTGATATATCTTTACAAATGGCTGATAAATCTACTGCTATTCCTGTTGGTATATGTGAGAATGTTCCTGTTCAAGTTACTACTAACTGCTTGATATTAACTGATTTTGTTGTGTTGGAAATGCCTGAAGATGATAATATGTCTATTATTCTCGGGAGACCTTTTCTTAACACCGCAGGGGCTGTTATTGATTGCAATAAAGGAAAGGTTACTTTTAATGTTGATGATAAGGAGCATACCATCTATTTCCCTAAGAAGATTGATAAAGTATGTGGAGTCAATACTATTACTAATGTGAGAAGTATTAAAGTGGGAACTATTGATTGCCCTATATATGAGCCTAAAGAAGAATATCAAACTCTCATGATTGGATCTATATCAATACAATTCAAGGTAACATGATTGATTTGAGGTTTATTTCTTCTTATGCTATGAAAAAGTTATTTGGTGACAAGACTTGATCAACCTTGTTAACGAATACCTTTTACATGCATAGAGGAGATAAACAACATCTCTTTCTTCCTCCACTTGTTCCAGTTGCTGTAGCACTTTTAATTTGCAAAGTTCTTTAGTTATTTGAAGATTTCAAAAAATTTCCTGGCCAGTAATAATAAACTAAATACCCAGAAATGTGCATTTTTCAAAGTTTTCAAAAATTCACAAAAATTATACCGTTGGTCTTATTTTTCGACGAGGCACCTGGGAGCACCAGAGGATGACCTGTGGGGCACCAGAGGGCGCCAGACCACAGGCCGGCGCGGCCAAGGAGGTGGCCGCGCCACCATGTGGTGTGGGCCCCCCTCTGCCCCACTTTGTCATCTCTTTCTCCCAGACTCTTCTCTCTCCCGAAAAAACTCGTACCAAGTTCCTCTCTCTCGCGTTTTTGCTCCAGAACTCCAGATTTCTCGATCTCTTTGCTCAGATTTCTGTCTGAAATTTGGCACATTTGCTCTTCGGTATGTGACTCCTCCACCCATCCAAGTAGAATTTTGTTTGGTTGAATATATCTTGAATATTTTGCTGCTGTAGGTAACATGTTTAGTGAGCTTGCATGCTTGTTCTAAGTGGTAGAAACTAGTTTTGATGCATGATAAGTACTCTAGCAACTTCCTATGGTAGTTTCCCTCAATTATATGTCACCAAATCAAGTTTTATATTGTTTGTTGAAAAATTTCAGAAAATGGAAGGGAGCATGCACCAACTTAACCAACAAGAATTAGAAGTCCAACAGGTCATGAGAGTTCACCGGGAAGAAGGAGTATACCCCGCTTATTATCCGTGTGAGGATTTCATGAGAAGTGCAGGGATCTTGCAGGACGTTCGAAGTTTAATCTCTCGTGCAGGATTGGATGATTTTGTTGATGGGGAACCATGCCAATATGTAAAACTGACTATGTCAGTAGTGCAGGATTTTAAATTCAATCGGTCACAATCTAATCCCATGGTTCAGTACAAAATTTATAATAAAACTGTCAACTTGCCATTCAGTGATTTTTGTGCAGCAATCAGAGTGCCGCAATGGGGATCATGCGAGAAGATAAGGGGATCGCCGCAAGAACTCGTGGACCTCTTCAAGATGATTTGTCATGGAAGAAGTTTCTCAGAGGATGATGGTAAAATCAGTAGCATTCATTCCCCAGCTATTCGTTACTTTGCTTATTTCATTACCAAGTGCGTTCTAGCGAGAAGGAATGGAGGTAAGGTAACTATCCCGGATCTAGCCTTTCTAGCTGCTGCATTACAAGGTAATAGGACTTATAACTTGGGAGCTTTGATAGCCAACAGACTTGCCACTAACCGTGAGAGGGGAGGAATTTGTGGAGGTCTCATCGCCTCTCGCTTATTAGCTATGCATAATGTAGAACCTCACCATCTTGATATTCGGCTCCCCATAGAGAAACTTGACATAGCTTCCATGATTACGCATGAATTTCTTTCTGATTCGTCTAATTTAGGAAACCTGTCTTACAGAATAACATTTTACAAGAAATCTTGGACAAGGACTAAGAAAGTTGAAAAATTAGTAGAATTGCCTGCACCTTCTCTGTTTAACCTTGATTCCAGGGAGGATTGGTCAGTCACGGAAAGTGCAGTTAATGCATACATAGAGGGAGGAAGCCATCGTGCAAGAGGAAACACGGAGGAGGTCGAGGAACACCTCGATTCGACATCCGATGCAGCAAGCTCTTCACATCAACACATTGGGCATGAGGAGCCTCCACGCTTTTCTTCTGCATCGGTACCTTATTATGACTACTCCATGTATGATCCACCGGCGTGGAACCCAGACCCTCGCTGGGGTTGATCTCCACTTAGGCCAAAAGCCTAAGCTTGGGGGGAGGTATACCGGCATCACTTATTCTTTGCATATTATGGTTGCTGGATACTTGTGTATACTTGTTTTGTTCGTTTGAGTGGTTTTCTAATGAGAAGAAGATGATATTTGGGGAAGTGCTGCCTGAAAACAGATTCTGGACTGTTACTAGAAAAATTCGTACGCACAGCCAGAGCGTTATTTTGAGCTGCCAATTTTTGTGCAGGTTCCCCAGGTTGTTATCTAACTTTCATTAGTTGAACACTTTTCGATCTGAGCAACGTAAGATTTTTGTAAAAATCGATTTCTGTACTTCTGTCAGGTTTTGGCAGATTTCTGCCATCTCGCTTTTATTTGTTTCTTTTGGTTTGCTATTTCTTGTTTTTGCTTTGTTTCCTTCCCAAAACACAAAAAGACCAAAAATATTTCTGTTGTTTCTCTTCACCATTTGTTTGCTTTGGTTTCTTGCATTTGTTTCACTTTATTTGTTGTTTCTAGTTTGCTATAAGAAAAACCAAAAAGATTTTACTTTGTTTATTTGTTTCTTTTTATTCTTGTTTCTAAATTCGAAAACACCAAAAATATTTGCTGTTCTTCTTTGGTTTGTAAAGTTCTTTATGAGTTCAATGGTCTTCGGTGGCTGGAGCGTGGTTTTCATTTCATATTATCCAAGCTACACAAGTGAAAAAGCAATAATGACGATCTACGACAATCTGATTGTGGTGAGAGGCTGGTATGAACTCTATTTGTTTTCATTTTTGTACATATACTCATTCATGTGAGCATGCTTAGTTGGTTCATGTGAGGTATATGTTATTTTAGAAAGTCTAGTAGTTTATGATCTCTCATGTTTAGCTCCAATCTATTAATATGAGTAGCATGTCATGGATGTTTGCTTGCATTGTTTTATTCATAAGTAAGTATGGCATTGTGGTATCCTCCTCTGAATAATTCATTTATATCGACTTGGCACATGCTCACGCATGCATATGACTGAACAAAAAGTCAATTAAGCCTCGATGATCTATATTGCTTCAGAGTTCTTGCATCACTTTTATGCCTCCATTAATTTATTTTGCCGCAAGCATGATTATGACAGTTACTGCTCTCTTGATTTGTCGCTCCCTAGTCTATTGCTAGCCTTCACTTGTACTGAGCGGGAACGCTGCTCGTGCTTCCAAACACCTGAAAACCAAGTTATTCCAAAGTGTCCACCATAAATACCTATGCATGGCATTTCAAACCATTCCAAGTAAATTCTCATGCGCTACCTTTAAAACCTTCAAAATGCTTCTCAATTTGTGTTTATGTTTCATAGCTCATGAGGAAGTATGTGGTGTTTAGCTTTCAACCTTGCCATTTACTTTTGACGGACTCTCATATGGACTAGTGGCACATCCGCTTATCCAATAATTTTGCAAAAAGAGCTGGCAATGGGATTCCCAGTCCCGAATTAATTAACTTAATAGACACTCCTCCATGGTTTGTGATTGTTGGACGGCACCCGAAGGATTCGGTTAGCCATGGCTTGTGTAAGCAAAGGTTGGGGGGAGTGTCATCATCATAATAAAAATAAAATAAAAAGGCACTCCTTCATGGTATGAGATTGTTGGCAGGCACCCGAGGATTCGGTTAGCCATGGTTTGCGAAAGAAAGGTTGGAAGGAGTGCCACATAAATATGCAATAATTCATGGGAGCCGCTCTTGAAAGTCCGGTTGGCGAGGTAGTTAGTGTACCCATTACCACTCGTTGACAACAACAAACACCTCTCAAAATAATTTTACTCCTGTCTTTATAAAAATAAAAAGCTCTAGCGCATGTTAATCCCTGCTTCCCTCTGCGAAGGGTCAATCTTTTACTTTTATGTTGTGTCTACATCATTTCTCTGAGCACTACCTTGAGAGCACAACTGTCATTCTTACTATAATATGCTTATCTCAAAATATGCTTGATTGTGGTATAACTTTGATGCATTTATCTTTTGACAATCACTACTTCTAGTCTTTCTATGAACTCCAGAGGTGCCCGGGCATTTATGTTTTGCCAATCAAATACAGGCAAGCGAGATACCACTTTATCATACTCTCTTATGAACATTGCAATCCTGCTTATATACATAATTCATGATGCTTATTATTAATTGTTGGTACCTCTCCATGATTGACATGGCTGTTAGATGATCTTATTTGCATGTGTCTCATTATGAACTGCTTAAGTATTAGCCATAGCATGAGAATATATACATCATATGAGCAAATGTGTTCGTGAAAGTTCTTTTATCGCTCAGTTGTTAACTGAATTGCTTGAGGACAAGCAATAAGCTAAGCTTGGGGGGAGTTGATACGTCCAAAACGTATCTACTTTCCCGAACACTTTTGCTATTGTTTTGCCTCTAATTTGTGTATTTTGGATGCAACTAACACGGACTAACGCTGTTTTCAGCAGAACTGCTCACAGTGTCTCGTTTTTGTGCAGAAATCCAACTTTCGGGAAAATCCTCGGAATTTATGCGAGAAGGCCCTATTTTCCCAGGAAACTAACGGAGCCAGAAGGACAATTGAAGTGGAGGCCGAGGGCCCCACACCATAGGGCGGCGCGGCCCGGGGGGCCGCGCGGCCTGTGGTGTGGCCCCCTCGGCCGGCCTCCGACGCCCTCCTTCGGACTACTTATTCGCCTCGACCTAAAAACGCACGGAGAGAAGTCGAAGTCGCCAGAAACCCTCCAGAACGCCGCCACATCGCGAAACTCCGTCGCGGGAGCCAGAAGTCTCCGTTCTGGCACTCCGCCGGGACGGGGAATTGGAGGAGATCATCACCGCCATCACCGCCAACGCCTCTACATCAACCAGCCATGTTTCCTCCATCCATGTGTGAGTAATTCCCCCGCTGTAGGCTGAAGGGGATGGTAGGGATTGGATGAGATTGGTCATGTAATAGCATAAGATTGTTAGGGCATAGTGCCTAGTGTCCGTAATTGGTACTTTGATGATATTGTTGCAACTTGTTATGCTTAATGCTTGTCACTAGGGCCCGAGTGCCATGATCTCAGATCTGAACATGTTATTGTTTCATCATGATATTCATTGTTTATGGTCTTACCTATAAGTTGTATACACATGTCGCTGTCCGGAACCAATGGCCCCGAAGTGACAAGAATTGGGACAACCGGAGGGGATGGTAGCGATGTGAGGATCACATGTGTTCACGGAGTGTTAATGCTTTGCTCCGGTACTCTATTAAAAGGAGTACCTTAATATCCAGTAGTTTCCCTTGAGGCCCGGCTGCCACCGGCTGGTAGGACAAAAGATGTTGTGCAAGTTTCTCATTGCGAGCACGCACGACTATATATGGAACACATGCCTATTGATTGCTTTGTACTTGGACACCGTTTTATTATTATCTGCAAATGCCCTGCTATGATTGTTACATGAGTTTCTCTCATCCATGCAACGCCCGTCATCCGTCCCCGTGCCTACAGTATTTTAATCCTGCTGTTTACTAAAATTACTACTGCTGTCTCTGTTACTCTGCTGCTGTTATTTCACTACCATCTTGCTATAAAGCTGACATTACTGATAAACCCTTGCGAGCAAGTCTGTTTCCAGGTGCAGCTGAATTGACAACTCCGCTGTTAAGGCTTCCAAGTGTTCTTTGTCTCCCCTTGTGTCGAATCAATAAATTGGGTTTTACTTCCCTCGAAGACTGTTGCGATCCCCTATACTTGTGGGTCATCAAGACTATTTTCTAGTTGATACGTCCAAAACGTATCTACTTTCCCGAACACTTTTGCTATTGTTTTGCCTCTAATTTGTGTATTTTGGATGCAACTAACACGGACTAACGCTGTTTTCAGCAGAACTGCTCTGGTGTCTCGTTTTTGTGCAGAAATCCAACTTTCGGGAAAATCCTCGGAATTTATGCAGAAGGCCCTATTTTCCCAGGAAACTAACGGAGCCAGAAGGACAATTGAAGTGGAGGCCCGAGGGCCCCACACCATAGGGCGGCGGGGCCCAGGGGGGGCCCGCACGGCCCTGTGGTGTGGCCCCCTCGGCCGGCCTCCGACGCCCTCCTTCGGACTACTTATTCGCCTCGACCTAAAAACGCACAGAGAGAAGTCGAAGTCGCCAGAAACCCTCCAGAACGCCGCCACATCGCGAAACTCCGTCGCGGGAGCCAGAAGTCTCCGTTCTGGCACTCCGCCGGGACGGGGAATTGGAGGAGATCATCACCGCCATCACCGCCAACGCCTCTACATCAACCAGCCATGTTTCCTCCATCCATGTGTGAGTAATTCCGCCGCTGTAGGCTGAAGGGGATGGTAGGGATTGGATGAGATTGGTCATGTAATAGCATAAGATTGTTAGGGCATAGTGCCTAGTGTCCGTAATTGGTACTTTGATGATATTGTTGCAACTTGTTATGCTTAATGCTTGTCACTAGGGCCCGAGTGCCATGATCTCAGATCTGAACATGTTATTGTTTCATCATGATATTCATTGTTTATGGTCTTACCTATAAGTTGTATACACATGTCGCTGTCCGGAACCAATGGCCCCGAAGTGACAAGAATTGGGACAACCGGAGGGGATGGTAGCGATGTGAGGATCACATGTGTTCACGGAGTGTTAATGCTTTGCTCCGGTACTCTATTAAAAGGAGTACCTTAATATCCAGTAGTTTCCCTTGAGGCCCGGCTGCCACCGGCTGGTAGGACAAAAGATGTTGTGCAAGTTTCTCATTGCGAGCACGCACGACTATATATGGAACACATGCCTATTGATTGCTTTGTACTTGGACACCGTTTTATTATTATCTGCAAATGCCCTGCTATGATTGTTACATGAGTTTCTCTCATCCATGCAACGCCCGTCATCCGTCCCCGTGCCTACAGTATTTTAATCCTGCTGTTTACTAAAATTACTACTGCTGTCTCTGTTACTCTTCTTTGTTATTTCACTACCGCTACTGCTATAAAACTGTTACTACTGATAAACCCTTGCGAGCAAGTCTGTTTCCAGTGCAGCTGAATTGACAACTCCTTGTTAAGGCTTCCAAGTGTTCTTTGTCTCCCCTTGTGTCGAATCAATAAATTGGGTTTTACTTCCCTCGAAGACTGTTGCGATCCCCTATACTTGTGGGTCATCAAGACTATTTTCTGGCGCCGTTGCCGGGGATCCCATCTCGGGGGATCCAGGAGATCACCTCCGGCACCCTGCCGGAGAGGGGATTCATCTCCCGGAGGACTCTACACCGCCATGGTCGCCTCCGGAGTGATGTGTGAGTAGTCTACCCCTGGACTATGGGTCCATAGCAGTAGCTAGATGGTTGTCTTCTCCCCATTGTGCTATCATTGTCGGATCTTGTGAGCTGCCTAACATGATCAAGATCGTCTATCTGTAATTTGTTCACCCAACATGCTGTTCGTCTTATGGGAGAGACACCTCTAGTGAACTGTGGACCCCGGTCCAATTCTCTTTACTGAAATACAACCTACTGCAATACTGTTCTACTGTTTTCTGCAAACAATCATCTTCCACACAATACGGTTAATCCTTTGTTACAGCAAGCCGGTGAGATTGACAACCTCACTGTTTCGTTGGGGCAAAGTACTTTGGTTGTGTTGTGCAGGTTCCACGTTGGCGCCGGAATCTCTGGTGTTGCGCCGCACTACATCCCGCCGCCATCAACCTTCAACGTGCTTCTTGGCTCCTCCTGGTTCGATAAACCTTGGTTTCTTTCTGAGGGAAAACTTGCTGCTGTGCGCATCATACCTTCCTCTTGGGGTTCCCAACGAACGTGTGAATTACACGCCATCAATCATCCATTTAATCAACAAGCTAGTTAAGAGGCATACTAGGGACTTCTTTGTTTGTCTACATATCACACATGTACTAATGTTTCGGTTAATACAATTATAGCATGATATATAAACATTTATCATAAACATAAAGATATAAATAATAACCACTTTATTATTGCCTCTAGGGCATATCTC
Source organism: Lolium perenne (assembly GCF_019359855.2). Taxonomy (NCBI): domain Eukaryota; kingdom Viridiplantae; phylum Streptophyta; class Magnoliopsida; order Poales; family Poaceae; genus Lolium; species Lolium perenne. The sequence continues at coordinate 38,474,630 of NC_067246.2, read as the reverse complement.
CTTCACTATAATTGATGAAATATAGATATGGTAAGATTCTACTTATGATCACCAAGTGATTCACAAGTAAAGGTTGGGGTATGAGCCTAAGGTTGCTTACTAGTTACCTCCCTATGATTTCATGTGGTGAATGATATCTACTTATCCTATTAGAGTTTAACTTGTCCTCACATATCTCAAGAGCATGATCATGGTTTAGGCATGATCAACTTGTTCTTGATATCTTTACCTCAAGTTCTTAGGGTTTATGATCATCACTCGATTTATAATGATCTAGGTTTGGCTTCCTAAGGTATCTCTCATGATCTAAGTTTCTCACTTCTAAGATCAAGTATTGTCTTGATCACCTAGGGTGTAGTACTTCTATTTTATTTTCCTGGGTGGTCCTACTATGGTTGTCTCAATAGATTATATCCCAGGAGAATTCCTGAGATAATTACTTAGAGTTCTCTCAAGGATTCATGGTTTAACCACTTGAATATATAATAGGTCTCTCCCTTGAATCCAAGTGTTTCCTCAACTAACTTGAGGGTAACACCATAGCTTGAGTTCTCTCATACAGGAATAGTTATTCTAGGGTTTATGGTATACTCCTAATATTTATTTAGGTAGCTAAGCTAAAGATTCAATTGTCTAACTTAGTTGGAGTAGTCCAATCCTTATTTCACTAATTCATGGATATAGTCTTATTCCACTTGGTATTTGGTTATCTCATCACACCAAGATGAAATGGTTTACCTCCTAATACTTTAGTTCAAAGATTGTCCTTGGTTCCTTAATAAGTAAGGCTGGAATTGGTATGAATGGTCTCTCTCATTTTGGGAAGGACTATAATACTAACTTAAGGTTAAGCCTCATAGAGATTGATGTGATCATCAATATATATGGTTAAAATAAATGGTTTCTCTCTCTAGGAATGTCTTGAATAATATCCTAGGGTTACTCTTAAAGATGATGATTTGAATACTGGGATGTATATCCAAGGTTTAACTCAAGGTTTGTTAATGCTTCTCTAATAATTATAATAGAACTCTCACCTCTCTAGGTTTGATGCGTAACTATTTGGAATAGAGAAGAATATATATTTCTAGGGTTGATCTCCTTGTCATGTTTCCAAGAATGAAGTAGAATGAATACCATGAGGTTTCATGGTAGGATCATGGATTAGTTTTAAGACATGGAGAAGATAAGTCAAGAATGGTTTCTCCATTTATTATTACTTGATTTCCAAATAGATGTATGTTCATATGTTATGGTAAGGATTACCATATTGTAATCTTTTATAAGATCAAGCATTTGATCATTGATTAAAGTGTTGTTGTGTTGATTATTAGTTCCATTTGATCTAACCCCTTAGATCAAATCATCTCTGCCCAAAACAAGGTTTTAGCAAAGTCACGTTGAGGTTTATAGCGCTTGACTTGATGAGCTACTTCAATTCCACCAAGGTCAAGTGAAACTTCAGTTACTCTGACTGTTTTACTTTAAAGCGCGAAAATTCCCCAGATTTTCTATGCATGAATGCAATGCACACATCTGTTTCCTCTATTTTTGTAACCCCAATACCTGGGATATTACACGCATGTCCTGCTTGCGCTTCCTTCCGTGAGAGTCACATGCACATCCCGTGGTGAAGGAAAATGAGGCATCCTCCCTATCTACTCCCCTCTCTTGTTTCTTTCGTTCGTTCAATCCTGTCATCTCCACCGACTCCTCCTGGCATAGCCATGCCACTAAACATCTCGATCACACAATGATGTCGCCACATGGACCCCGAAAATTGCCCTCCTCATCGTCTTGAATCTTCTACATCTCTCTCGTGCAAGGACAACCATCTCAGATATCCACAACAAGCTGCAACCATGGCCTTGTAAATCTACTCCATGTCTCCGCGGTCGCTAGTGACATTGTCAGAAAATGTAGCATTTGTTGCTGCGAAATAGGCCCGAGTTGGGTATGTTGGAAAGGCAGGCCGCCGGAGCTAGGAAGACGGAATCTAGGTGCTGCGGAGCTAAAAAACATCGGTGGGGCAAAGTGAAGCCACCATGCTCAGGTCGGCGCTGCTGCATACCTAGACTAGCTTGGCTGCAAAGGCGGGCCCCAGAGATGCGAAGATGGGATGTAATGGTGCGAAGATAAGCTAGCATGTCAATGGTGCAAAGTGACGCCGCTGGTGCTGCAAACACATGTTGGCACTGCTACAAAGGCTGGGAATTAGAGCTACGAATGTGGAACACCGATGATGCCAACTGCCAATCGCACTTGGCATTATGTCTATTCTAGCAAATGCGTTCGTCTCCAACGCCGGTTTGCACACGTCCTCGCGGCAAGATAGGAGGAATGTTTTTGGTAAGAGAGAGAGAAAGAGAGAGAGAGAAAACAGTACGTTATGGTGGGGTAATTGGGTCCAGCCACGTGGGACGAGGAGTGGAGAAAACGATATCCATCCGATCGATTAGATAGCTCTGAAGGCCGAGGATCCTAGGGCAGGATCTCACAGAGGATGATGCTGGCATTGTCTCTTGGCTTTGCCTTTATTTCTAGGGCATGAATGTTGTATCACGTATGAAGATGTCCACGGGCAACACTAGAAACAACACCAGTAACCTACTGACCTATCACATATATTGTCATATGTTATGGTGTGATCTAAATTTATAAAGGAGACTAACTTCTGATGAGCGGAGCGAGGCCTATCGTATAGATGGATTGTTATCTCCGCCTATAAATACATCTTATAAGACACCAACTAGGGTTGATTGCTCTTTATTGGAAACCATACGGTGTTGGTGTTGTGTAAACACTCTCTGATATAGTAAAGTTTTATTAGATGGTGCCTATAGTTGTTTCCTCTCTTTGTTGGAGAGGTTTTTAACTTGTTCCCTGTGTTTGTTCTATTCATTCTTCGTTGCGCTTCTTTTAATTGTGGTGCTTATAACATTGATACTTCTATATAGACTAATGTATGTTGCCCTTGTTGATCTCTTATAAGTTACTGTGCTCCAGGCCCTTGTTGATCCTCTATATAGACTACTGGAAGACACTGACACTACCATCATTCCCCGCTAGGGCCTAGCCTAGCGGCACTCCAGCGGCGGCGGTGGCTTTGCCTTTCCGCGCAGGTCTGATCGCGTCCCACCTTGTCTTTTAAGTGTAAAGGAATTCTAGTGTGGATTACATCTTAACTTACCTCAATTAAAAAATGGCAGTACTTCTGGCCACAAGGAATAACATACTAAAATTGGACCAAAAATTCAACAACAAAAAGGCAGTGCCAGCCTATTTTCTTCCAATGGAATTCAGATTAAACATTGCATCTACAAGAAAGTTCACAATGGGTAGATGATTTGGTAGAAACTTGTTGAGTCACGAGTTGTGGCATCACATTAAATACATAATAGACGCTTTCATTGCATATGTTGGAGCATACATCTTAGCTCTGGGGAGAGCCTCAACAACAACCCAATGCTTGTTTTTGCTGAAGGGCATTAAGGACCTCGCCTAACCTGAAGAGAAATTTTGAAGGCGTCATTAGAAAAAAGAGATCTTGGAGAAGAAAACTATCTTAGTCTATGTTATAGACTGAATGAATTATAGAACGAAAGCACATCAGTCACCAGTGAGCAAATAAATACAATATACCACAAGGCACAACTATATGCAAACCAAAAGTCTATTTAGACAGAACAATAGATGAGGAAATACCCATATATACTTTTCTCAAAATCCCAATCATAAAGTAGAGATTAATTGTATGTCTGAAATCTCAGTATAAGTATTGATAGCAACAATCAGAAAACCTTCTTTGTAAAGAAGTTCTTTGATGATGCAGATCTCTGGGTACTTGGAGCAAAGATAACATACCAAACAACATGTAATGGTGTTAATACTATGATCAGTTCCACATTACACCACCTTCATTGACATAGATGCAAAAAACAACAAGTCTAAAATCTTTTCAAATAACTCCGTGTTTATTACTAGAATGTAGTACCAATTTTCTGCACAACTCATGTTGACATAAGTGGTGCAATGTCCAGTTTAACATAATTATTACTCCACTATGTAGAGACACTATTTTGGTCCAATAGAGACATTTAAATTGCGCTTACTCGTAGTTATAGAGCCACTTTCCATATTGTCTCAAAACTGTCACTACGGGCGGTGTCTCTACGTGCTAAGGACAATAGTGATAATGTATTTACTTTTAGAAGACATAAGCATTATATTGTGTCACTACAGTAAATAAATGTTAAGAAACCATGTGAAAAAAACAATACTCGAACTCATGATTTTAATGATTAAGACTTATTCCATTAACCATGTCACCCTTTCACAAGTATATGTTGATACTTGGAACTAATTTCTATTTAGTATTGCCCACCGTGACCAAAACATAGAACAAATATCTCTAAGGAACAAGCAAAATACCTCAAACATTGCCTTTAGATAAAAAGTAAAGACATACAATGAAGTGTCTCATCGATTGCCTCTTGATAACTTACATATAACACTTTGGAGTGTCTCATAAGTTGTCTCTAAAATGACAATTACAATCCTTACAGAAATGTCTCAACTAACGTCCCTACATTTGAGGCTATTTCCGAAGTGTCTCAGAAAGTGTCACTACAACATGCAAAGTATTTCATTATGATTTTTAAAGAGACAAAGTAGGAAGTCTCTCTAGTAAAAATATCTCTATGGAAGATTTTTCTTGTAGTGCTCCCTCGATCTATAACTTGATGGTTTAGATTTATCTAATTCTGCATGTATCTAGACACTAAATGTTATCTAAATACATTCAGATTTAAACAAATCTAAGATATCTATTTATAGATAAAGGTAGTACATGGTAGAAATAATTATTCAAATGACATTTAAACATAAACATAAGACACAAGTGCCCAATTTAAAATTAATAAATCCCCAAACAGCCAAAATTTGATACAAGGTGCTAACCCACTTATGACACACCGATACGAACAACAAAAGATAAACAAAGAAACACAACATGTTGATGTCGAAGCCTCCTCGTGATGCCATCTAGGAAGAAGCAACCCAGGTTCGAGGAAACCACATGCTGCTTTGAGGGATATCTTCATGAACATCATAGCTTGGGATAGGTTGCAGCACTAGACACCCAAAAGGGGTCCCTTCCCTCTTGTCCTGGCTCAAAGGATGCCGAATCGTCAGACGTTGTATGCCGACCACATGCCAACCTGGTTAGAGCCAGATACACCTAGTCAAAGCTGACGAAGCCATCGGGATTGCACTGCCACCGTCCGAAGGAGCTTCCACCAAGAACGCAATCAGAGGCCACGACCACTGATGAAGAAGCCACTACCACCTCAGCAGCCCTAAACCGGTGACTACAATTCCCCTAAGCGGCACCCCAAGGAGGAACAGACGCCCATGGCATCGTTGTCACCCAATCCAACGGACTTCAGGTTTTCACCCGGGGCACTAGTAGGATTTTGCTTACCGCCGGCGCACAGATTTTGCTACCGCCGGAGCATTCGCATTCGCCAGCGATCACCTCGCCGGTGGTAATGCCTTACCGCCAGCACCTTCATTTTCGCCGGTGGTAATGTGTCGTTATCCCCGGTTCGCATATACGCCGGGGGTATCTGTTACCCCCAGCGCATAAGCCATATTTGTATGTGTCGGCGGTACATATTTAAAGAAATAAAAAATATTAAATCAGTTACCCATGGCAACCAAGGCTATGCAGCGGCGGTAATGAATTTAAGAAGCAAAAAAAATGTATAAAAGTTACATAATGCGATTAGTCTGCTGTAGCAGAGCGAGCGAGCTAGCTGCCCGCTGCACCCAGCACTGAGCATCCACGCGCCTCCATCCCGCCCTACTCTGCTCCACTTCCCACATCCTCTCGATCCATCTCATGCAGGGCTCAGCACGTCTCCAGCTTGCGGTCTCGCCAGAAGCTTTAGCTGGACAAGCAGAGCTCCAGCTCGTCTCAGCTTCTTGCCACCAGGAGGGTAGTGTCGGTCTCGCTGGCTCGACAAGGAGAGCTTCCCCGACCTTGTCGTCGTCCTCAACATTCTCCCCGAGTCAGGAAGAGGACACCGACCTCCTTATAATTGATATAGCATGATTATTCAGATAAGCTGCACAAGCAAAAACGAAGTTGTTGTACTTCATATTCAGATAAGCTGAACAAATGGAATGACATATTCAAAATACTTCATCAATACATACATAACAATATTTCATATCCGCTCTACTTCATTCTGTCAGGTCCACTAAACTTCCCTTTTTTGATATGTCATACCTTCCGACTCATGGAATTCATTATCACACCAACAATAACAGATACAACATCTGCGTGACAACAAAAAAAGGAAATTCAAAAAGGGTAGAGATCCTCTAACAAAATACAACCTCTAGGGCTTGGCCTACCAAAAGAAAAACTCGGATACCTTTGTTAAGACATGTAGCTATTCTTATATATATGAAAGAAATATTTTCCTAATGCAAACAATATCCAAAATAATGTGCAACCACGTTTACCGAACAACATGTTTTCCTAATGCTTATCCTTGTCAGTAGAAGTGAAATGCTTTAAATCTGAAACTACATTTTACAGAATTGATAGCTCAAAATAAATTCACTTGCAGAGATTTATATCTCTATATCAATATATATCACTTGTGATAATATGTTTCATTGTGAAAAGCGGTTCTGGGTATACTAAGAATTCTCTTGAGTTACATGGGCATGAGAGGCTTCAAATTCATGTTACATTAGGCTGATGCAGGCATGCATATTCAAGTCCGATAAAAAATAAACGGAAAGCAATAATTATGGATATTAGCATCAAGCAAAGCGCACTATTTTCAACTGGTTGAGCAAAAAACAGATTCAAGTACCTCTTTGTTGTATTTGTCACCTGTGATATCTTCAAACCAAACCGTTCTCGAAATGTGCACATAGTCAAATGGCAACTGACAGAATTCAGATCAGCATATACATGTGTATATCTGCACAAGAATCAGTTTGAGCCAGTAAGCAATTCTGAAATCCAAAATCAATTGAAACACAATGATCAAAATTAGCTTTCTTCATGAAAACTTTCTTCATGATCAAAGACGGATACCGTAAATTCCACACATTGGCATGAACATATCTGCATGCAGAATTTTGGCATGAAAACCCACAAGGCCACAACGGTAGCCGTTCTACCCATCATTTACTGGACTCAGTGTACTAAGAAAATGGAATAAAATTATTTTTCCAGTAATAGCTAGTTATTCAAGTCTATAAAATGTTTGAACAGTAGTGTAAATCAGAATCTAAAAGTGACATACGTATTGAAACCCAATGAGCTAGGGCGCGTTTGGTAGGCTATGAGCCCTTTGGCTTGCATTGGCCCAGCTAAAATCGGCCCGTTTGGTTGCCCGTAAGAGGTTCGCATTGTGGCCCAACTAGTTCTCAAAGCACCCCTGGGACATGCCTTGGAGGAACGCCTGAATCGGCAGTTTCGAGCGGGCCTGTCCCGTTGTCGTGTCATTTTGCACGCCCGTGTGCAACCGTTGCACGCGTGGAGAAGCGCGGGCACCGCCTTATCTTGGTCCTCGCTCCCCACTTCCCCTCACTGGTTGTTCTTTTCTCTCCCCATTCACTCCTGGCACAGACAGTCACCGTCCTGTCCCATCAACCGCCACCATGGCCTCCTCGCCTCCTCCTCCGCCTTCCTCTCCGGCCACGACGGATCCAGCCGTCCGGCCAACAGCCACCAGGTTCAGGGACATGCTCCCGCGCCTCGTCCGCGAGTACGAGGCCGGAGGCCACGACTCGGCGGCGCAGATGGATGCTGGCCGCATGCCTGTAATGAATCGGCCATCGCGTTCGCGAGCACGAGGCCGGCCGACGTCGCAACCCGCAGCGCCGCCGTCCTGGCTCTGCAAACCGCCGGGATTCGGCCGGTGGATCCTTCGACAACGGGGTTTTTTGCCTCGTCCCCACTAGGGTTTCCGACGGCGAGGGCCTACCGCCTCCACCCGGATTTGGAGTGCGACGTCCTCGAGGACCTACCGCCGCCTCTGCGCATCCTCCTCCTCCTCAGAGTGGGCCGCTGTCGCTCCACCCTATCGTAAGTACCTTCAATCGACTCCTTCTCCTCTTGTTTAGATCGACTAGATGACAGTGTACATAGGAATGTAGATAGGATCCATGGCAAAGTGCATGCGTGTTTGTCACAGTGGTTCAGCTTGCCATGCCACAGTGTCAAGTCCATGACAGTGCTTCAGCTTGGCATTGCCACAGTGTCAAGTCCATGACACTTCTTGTGTTTGTGCTTGGCATTGCCACAATATCAAGTCCATGACACTGCTTGTGCTTGTGCTTGCCATTGCCACAATGTCAAGTCCATGACAGTGTTTGTGCTTGTGCTTGCCATTTCCACAATGTGAAGTCCATGATACTGCTTGTGCTTGTGCTTGGCATTGTCACAATGTCAAGTCCATGACACTGCTTGTGCTTGTGCTTGGCATTGCCAGAATGTCAAGTCCATGACAGTGCTTGAGCTTGTGCTTGGCATTGCCACAATGTCAAGTCCTTGACAGTGCTTGTGCTTGCCATTGCCACAATGTCAAGTCCATGACAGTGCTTGTGCTTGCCATTGCCACAGTGTCAAGTCCATGACACTGCTTGTGTTTGTGCTTGCCATTGCCTGTCAAGTCCATGACAATGCTTATTCTTGTGCTTGGCATTGCCACAATGTCAAGTCCATGACATTGCTTGTGCTTGTGCTTCCCATTGCCACAGTGTCAAGTCCATGACAGTGATTTGTGCATTGCTAACTCTTAGCATTTTCATTGCATCTGCAGAACTGGCCCTTCCTGGAAGCGTTCTCGGAAGGGCCAATAATGAACGCAAGGGACGAGGCCGTCCGGGTGCAGCTTCGTGACCCCAACGTAACGTTCATGCAAGCGCACCAGCAGATCACGGCGCCAAGGAATCACGCCGGCCGTCCTGCTAACCTGGGGCATGATGCCAGGCAGCGTCTGCCGGTGTTCTTCATGCATGTGGAGAGCCACGACCTCCATTCCCTCGCCGTCCCGCCGTACATGGAGCAGCTCCTGATCACCAAGTACAAGCTCAAGTACAATGCCCCCCGGTGAATGTCTGCTTGTACTTGGGCTAGCGTTGCGAGTGGAAGGTGCAGCTGCAGTGGACGGGACATCGCGTCGGCTTTATCAAGTCCTAGACCGAGTTCGCCAAAAGGCTTTTGCTCCGCGTCGATGACACGATCGTCTTCACCCCTCAGGACGACGGCTTCAAGGTTGACGTCTTCAGGAAGGAGACATCCTGCTGCAGCATCTTCGGCTGCAAGAGGCACCGCGAGGGCCCTTTTGCTGATCCTCGTTGTTAAGGTGCTGCTGCTCCACCGCTGCCTCTGTTTATGTTTGATCATGTAGTTGTGTTGGCCTCTAGGGGGTTGTTAATAAATTCTTTTGTGCATATCTCACTGTTGTGCTGGCCTCTAGTAGGCTGTTGAACACTGCTTTTGGACCTGGGTAGTCTGCCCCCAGGTTTAGGCAAGCGTCTTACCAATCTGACGCTAGATTAGGAACTGTTAAGCACTTTGTTCGTTGTGTATAAGTGTTTTATGTGCTTATGATCGTGTTTGAGCTATTTGTTTGCCGTTATATGATGGTAAGGTCACCATATTTGAATATGGTGAGGAGAAGCTGTTGTCAGGGTGCCAAAAATGGCAACCAAACACATGTGTTGTGGCTGAACAGAGATGGAACATTGTATCCAGGCATCCAAACAATGCACACTTTTGTTCGGGCCGGTGCAGCACAGGCTACCAAACGATGGGCCAAAAGTGGCCCGTGGTCCATTCGCGACGCGTAGGGGCCCCCATCTCGTTGTGCCAGTCATGTAGGATTTCGGCCCAGCCTACCAAACACGCCTCTAATGTACCACTTGACATCCTCAGTTAACATTAAGTCCAGGTTCAGCTAAAAATACCTAAAGAAGTTCTCTGATGGGAAATAATAAGTAAGATGTAACAAATGGAAGTGACCGGGATCCTCACAACCAAGATCTCCTGCCGGAACCGGGTTCATCTCGGCCTGTCAAAACTCCGGCTTCTGCTTCTAACTGGTTGCCACCGTCTCCTCCCTCGAGTCTCTGTTGTGCACCTTCGGTGGATTCGTCCTGGAACCCTTCTGCGACCACCATGCCGGCTAACTCCGTGGCGTAGGGCGGATCAGCCACGGCTTCCGTGTCTGCCTCCTCCGGAGCATCGTCCTCCGTCAGCACCACCACGGCCCCCTCCTCCTTCACCTCGGCAACAACGGGCGCCTCCTCCTCCAAGGCCTCCGTCATGGTCACATAGGAGTCACGTGCCGGCCCCGCGACCTTTTCTTGCTTCGGCATGGCAAGGCCGCCATCTAGCCCCGACGCTTTCACCCCCATCCGCCGGCGGTAATGCGAGGCCCATCTGTGGCCTCATGGCCCAACACACCCCCTACGCATTCAAGAGCAACTTGCCGGCGCTAAGTGGGCTAGCCCCGGCGCATTCAAGACGAACTCGCCGACGGTAACGCGACGCAACCCTAGAAGGCCTTACCGCCGGCCACTTTGGCCCGAGTTCGCCGGTGGTAATAAGTCCGGTTATAAGCTTATTCCTAGTAGTGGGAACATGGCCAGGGTGGGAGAAACGGGACCACAACAGCCCCTCAAGAAGAAGCACGATGCCTAGGGGTGTCGTCGCTGATGTGGTTGGTCCAGCCGACCAGGGATTTCTCCCGGTCGCGGTCTCACACCACCACCCCCCAAAGACGTTCCCGGGTCCAGCAAAGGAGCCGATGACAAGCTCTGGTGGGGAAGAGACCAGCATGAGGAGAAAAGAATACATTCAGATATGGGGGAGATGGGCGCCGGAGCACCCACCACGCCCCAGCCGCCACCCAACGCTGCCTTGCCAACCACGTGGATAAGGACGACGACACGCACCAGTGGACGCCACTAGCCGCCGTAGTCGACGTTGCCGCTCCACTGGAGGTCGCCGCCTCATCTCCCGAGAGAACATGCCAGTGGAAGCCACGCAACCGCTATCGTCGACCCACAGGTAAGAAGCCAGCGACGTCGAGCTCCTCCGCCTCGACCACGAGGAGTCACCTCGCCGTGGCGCGCCAGCCATCGCGCAAGGAGCCGCTGATTCGTTGCTTCAGATCTCCGCCTCCGGGATGGGAGAGCCTCACGCTACCACCTCATTTAGCAGGATCCCGAAGTCCACCACAGCCAGCACCGCACGGGCTTTGACCGGCGGCTCACGCCGATAGCGGCGATGGGGGAGGAGGGTGGTTGGCGCTAGGGGTTGGCCACCAGCTGGGAGCGACAGGACGGGCGAACCTTTTTTGGTACACCAATTAAGATGACATGCCATGATGCTAAGCGCTGTTCGCATATGATTGGCGTTTATCAGATCTTTCGTCACATTTATGTAAGTCAAAGAGGGTCAAAGGCCAAAGCATACATGATACTAGATTCTTACCAGAGAGAACATACGCCGCCCTCGTCCCGCGAGGTTGAACCCCTTCGACGACAGAATCGCGTGATAGAGTAACTGCCACGAGAAAGCGAAAAACGCTAGCTAGCTCAATAGAATCCGGCCGGCCGTGCAGCGCCGCTGCCGGCGACACGCGCTCGTTCCGGTGCGAGTGTACGAGGTACACGACGAGATCGGCCTCCGTGCGTTCGTTAGGCCAGTACGGGCCGAGGCTTTCTTATTGGGCCAACTCGGGCGGAGTCTGACGGTAATATTGGGCATACATTGTTTTTTTTGGCATGTTCGGTCTTACAATCGAGAGTGCTCGATCTATTAGCACTGTAATGATTAGTACCGTACCGCCCGGGGATGAAACGCTGAACCTGTTTATAATCTGGTTCCCGGGCAGAGCATTCACCAGCCGGCAAGGCTGTTCAGCAGTCTCAAAATGTAAATCAACAACCGGTAACCGTGACGCAGATGCAAGCCGCAACCTATGGGCCCCTATCTTAGAGAGGGAGATTACCGAGGCCATAAGCTTGACATGTGTCACAACCCCACAGGTGCACACCGACACGGTGTGCAAATGCACTTTTTCTATTACAAATTTTTTTATGTCCCAAAGATGAAGCACCGTGACAAAGCTTGACGTCCTCCACGCTGAAGTAGACACACCAAAGACCCTCTACCGCACTGTGTCACCCCATAGGTTGCAAGCTGCGCTAATGTAAAAAGTCATGAGAGACCAGAGAGGAAAACGATATAATCAAGACCGTCGCAACATAACTACATTGAAGTCGAGAATCTAGACTAACATATGCCAAAGAGAAACCCAGGTTATAGCATCCATTAAAGCTGAAGCTCGAGACATATTGCTAATTCTTTCCAGGACCCGGTAAGGAAGTACAATTGGAACTGTTGTGGTGCTTACAGTTCCTCGTGCCGACTTCTCTTCCTCCGCCATCTCCATGGTAACCTCCACCTGCATGTGGATAAACCCCAAATCGGTCACCACAGAACAAATCAAATTAATAGAGAAAATAGAACTATTCGAAGGAGACAATATACACGAAGACAACCGGAGACAGTGGGCGGTGGATGGGGATGCAGAGACAGCCAGGGTGTGTTAGAAGAGAAGCCGCGGCAATGGGGCAGCAGCGGCAGGCGGACAACAACAGCACGGGGTTGCACAATCCCCCTTTTCTTTTCTTTTGTTCTGGGTTTCGAAAATGAGCCCTCACTAGACGAGTTCAGAAGGTGGCCCAGCAAAAGGGATCTATACCCACGAACACTAGGAGCTCCAGACTCAAAAGCGACAGAGACACCAAAGTAGAAAAAAACATCTAAGATTTATGCCCTAAGTTCTAAATGATCAAGATCTTATAATTCGACATTTGGCCAAGTGGCCACATAGAGTATTAGCAAAAGCCAAAACATATTATAAGATGGTGAGAGAATGAGTTCGATCATTCATGGGAATATATGGAGGTAAATCGAACAATACGACCTGTAGCAAACTGAGTTTTGCATGAATTTATCACACCAACAGCCAACATGATAGCATGCAGATAAATGGCTCTCTTGTCCTACTAAACTACAAAGTAAGAAGTATAACAACAGGATTTTATATGTTAAAAGCATTCATTAATCAATATAGGCCCTTCAAATAATGTTTTATCATAATTCCAAACATAATGCAGAAAATGCCATCGTTGTATATCCCAGATTGTCTGTATCCACATTTTCTGACTTTTAACAAGATTGGAGAACATATGGAAAACGCAAAAATAGATTATGTGGACATGTTAGCAAGATCATACTAATTTAAAACCCTTTCATAGTTGTAGATGATAGATATTCAAAACTCAATATATTCATCCAAACAGGAAAAGGGATCACAAAAAAAAATTATTAATCCATCCGTTCCATATTACTCCGAATCTAAGATTTGGTCAAAGTCAAGCTTTGTAATCTTTGGCCAACTATCCATGGTAAAATATCAGTATCTACATAATCGAATAGAAATGATATGATAGTACTTTGCATTACGGTACTAATGATATTATTTTAAATTTTAATTTTCTGAATAGTAATATATTTTTACATATAATTGGTCAAACTTGTCAAATTATGACTTCAACCAAATCTTATATGCGGAGTAAAATGAAAAAGGGGGAGTAGGAAAGTGCACGATGTTTACCAACCTCTGTTGTATGTCTTCAACCAAATCTTATTATTGTCTGTCAGTCTTTACTCGCCTTCAGTGACATTCAAAGCTGGTATAAATACCAAAAAAGCAATTAATGAAACAAAAAGGAAAACAATGGACAATACAGATTATATTACACCATTGCTGGACATCTTTGCAAGAACATTTAGTAACAACATAACGTAATTTTTTTTGATAGATAAGGTGAGCACTATATTTATTTTAAAGCAAGGATAACAATCTACCATGAACATGCACTGACAGTAGCATTAGGAAATTAGAGCTCTACATAAAGAAGAGGAGCAAACCTCCTCAACCTCGAACTAAAGGTAATACGCCAGTAGGTTCATACATGAATTCAGAATATTTAAAACAAAATTTGAATAACACTCCAAAAAATCTTGGTTGTAAAATTAATTTGGAGTGGAGGGAATTATCATAAGAAATGTTTACCATAGGTTTTTGTTCCGATCCACCTAGTATAGAAAAAAGAAACTGGCCCTACCTAGTGGGTAGGCGAACACACACTATAAGGCACGTCTCGAAACTAACCACGATCCTATTGAGGTGGTGAGATGTGAATGCCATCTCCACCGCAGGCCACCAGGAGGGTAGTGCCTATGGTGCCCCTACTCTTGTCCAGCTGGGCTACACCATGGCTGCATCTACCTGTGGTTCTGTTAATATTGTTAGTTACATATTCACCAGCCTTGACGCAACATGGTGTTACACCATTGTTGACCCAAGAAATTAACAACAACAATGCCAGCCTAATTTCTTCCTATTGATTCAGATTAAAAATTGCATTGACAAGGAAATTAATAGATGTTTTAAATGGCATATGTGTATTTTCCTCAGAGAAACTGCATGCAGATGATTTGGTAGCCAGCTTGCTGAGTTCATGAGTTGTGCCCATGTTCAGTAGAAGCTGTCGCTGGAGGATACACCTTAGGTGTGTGGACAACTTGGCAAGGTTTTTGCTAAATGGCATAGACGGAGCCAGCCAACCTAACCCTTTTTTTTAAAGAATAAGAACCCAAATTCGCATCCCTGATGACTTGAACTTGAGTGGTTGTATTGTACATCCACTCCCCTAGCCAATAGCCAACCTAACCTGAAGACAAGTTTATCCATACATTATCAAGAAAAGGGATCTTGGCGAACAAACCTAACTTAGTCTATGCTACGGCTTGAATTAATCATAGTAAAGAAAGAAACATTTGTATCATGTACACAAATAAATCACTACGTACCACTTGACAAAACTATGATAACTCACTAATATATATGACGGAACAACAAATGAGGTTCTTTGTACAAGTTGTCAACAATAAAGTACAAAAACCTGCATATCTGCAATTCCAGTCTAACTTTTGATAGAGCTAGTCACTAAATTAAGCTTCTTCGTGAAATGTTCTTGTCCAGTCAGACCTGCTTCGATGCAGCTACTTGCTGGATCATTATCACCAAATGGTGCGTGTCTCCTTACGTCTACATGAGAATTTGTACAAATCATGTAGATGCATCCAAGCTTTATACAAATGAGTTTTAAACATTCACGGTTCTGTACAATTCATGTCAACGTAGGTGGTTCAGTGTCCAGTTTACATCATTATACACATTTATACAAAACATAAGTAACTGGACATATCACAAGTTAACATTGCTACAACATCCTTTACACTAGGATTTCTTATCAGATCTTCCTTCACAATTATATAAGTTCACGGCAATGAGTTCTAATCCATGAATACCAAGTGTTGAAATAGCAAAACATGAAGTCTAAGAACTATTATAGTTGGAAAACAAATTGTACCATTTCCAAACTTGTTGATAAGACAATCATGCAGGCAGAGGGACCCAATATTAACTCTAAAGGACCAAGTGTAACCCATAGTAACCATATTGTGCCTTCTCCAAACACTCCTGCCAAGACTACGAGTACATACTAGTTAGTACAAAGTATAAAATAACTGATCAACCATACGCATGAGCATGAATCCTCAGGACTAACTTTCTGTTGTTTTTATTTATACCCATAATGTTTATACCTAGATACATGACCAGCCTGGAGAACATTACATGTAGCCTTGATTTCCAACTGATCTAGCGGAGTTAAGTTAAAACATTTAAACAGATACCAATCAGCTAGCTTAACTGCAAGGATTTTCTAAAACATATAAAAGTGAGTTACTTGAGTGTCCACTAAAAAAGTAAAAATGAAACTGCTTTCATATTTCAGTATGAACAATAGTATTTATTTAACAGTAGAGTTACTAGCGATGTGATGTGGTACTACTAATAGCACCGGGTCCTCTGAAATTGCTTGCGTAACCACTAACATTAACACTCAATTTTTTTTAATATTACTTAACCGAATACAGCCAATCACTAAATCTGAGATAAATTCTAAGGAGTTAAATCAATCGAAAGCAGGATCGATTCACAGAGGGGGAGAGGGGGGGGGGGGGGGGGGGTCAATTTACTGACCCTTTCTCTTCAGTTGCAGGCGTCGTGCGCCAGAATTCGGGGATCGATTCGCAGAGGGAGAGGGTGACTCAGTGATTATAGACCGAACTGTGGAAGAGGCGGCACATCGCCACCAACGCCGACTTGCGCATCTTGCACGATGATCCCCGCCGGCCGCGAGATCGAGAGCCCCTCCGACCACGGAATCGGGTGCCGCCTGCTCCGTAGAGGAACGGTCGCGAGTTGACGGGAACCCCTAGATATATTATGAAGGTATCCGGAACTGCTGAAGGCCTTACGGCGCAGCCTGCCGGAGACGCACGCCCGCTCGCTCCGGCGACCGGCGCGTGTGTCCTCGTAACCTTTTTTTTTCAATGAGCTGATGTGTTTTTTGAGCTCACGCGTCTCCTCGTAACTCATGGGCTGGCGCTTCTTGGGCCCGGTCAATCAATCAATCTAGTATTTGGGAACAAACAGTGTTTCACCACAAAGTTTGGCGAGTCTACACTAAATAACAGATTTTTCATCAGGCAAAATTGTATAATCTGTATACTATTAAAATGAAACTCATGAATGTTTAGTACATTTAGACAGGGATATTCATTTCGGCTTATGGGTGCATATGAATCCACAGTGCGAAAATACATTTCAAAATATTAAAAAAATTTAAAATAAAATTGCGCATGTACATCTAGACATTCTATTTCCGCACACAAGTTTTCGGGAAAAAGGAACATTTTTTGTGTCCCGTGTAAGAAATACATTTTTTTATGTTCTCACATGACTATTCACGGGATTTTTTTTTTTGTCTTTTTTACACAGATCAAATAAAATGGTCGGTTTTCCCCAAAACTTTTGTGCGAATATAGAATGTATGAATATACACGCAAAATTTTATCTTGGAATTTTTTGACATTTTAAAATTTTATTTTTTCTGTATTTTATATAATAGTTTCATATGCACCTATGCGCCGAAACATCACCTCCGATCTAGACTTAGACTTAGATTTGGATTTAAACTTAGATTTAGATTTAGACTTAGACTTAGACTTAGGGCCGCTTCTTTTAGGCTTATGTTTATAGAGAGCATGCTTATGGATTTCTGTGGGGAGAAATTCTGGTGGGGAGAAGATCGTAGAAATTATTCTTCCCCTTTTTTTTGGGGGGGCTTATGAAATTTGCTAAGTTCAGTAATATAATGTCTTCAATGGCATTGAATTCGATATACACGCGATATAATTAATAATCAATCACTAGCATGTGCACATTCATATGCACATTTCAAAAAAAGAACAAATTTGCACAGTGTCAAAAATCAATTACTGGCATGGGCACATATTCATCTGCAGATTTCAAACCATGGCCAAATCTATACATTTTAGTGTTCGATAAGATCAACAAATTCAAATGATTGGACACATTCATCAATATGAATCAACAAAATTAATCGGTGGCATAGAGGCAAAGCTCGTGACGGATGGTGGGGTATATGGCGAAGCTTCATGTCCTGTCGGGAGGAGCGGAACTGGTCAGCGCTAGCTGGAGCATAAAGGTTTCATTGGTTGTGATGTGTAGGTCTAGTTCGGGCGGAGAGGATGTTGGAGGAGTACGTCCGGTGGAGGATCTTGACTCGTGGGAGAGTACTCGTGCGGAGGAGGACCTCGAAGAAGAACCTTTGTTGGGGAGAGTCGAGGTTGTCGGGCGGAAAAGTTTGGGTGGGGATGGTGTAGGATAACGTTGCATAGAAAACAAAAATTTTCCTACCGCGAACACGCAATCCAAGCCAAGATGCAATCTAGAAGACGGTAGCAACGAGGGGGTATCGAGTCTCACCCTTGAAGAGATTCCAAAGCCTACAAGAGGAGGCTCTTGTTGCTGCGGTAGACGATCACTTGCCGCTTGCAAAAGCGCGTAGAAGATCTTGATCACGATCGGTTCCGGCGCCACGAACGGGCAGCACCTCCGTACTCGGTCACACGTTCGGTTGTTGATGAAGACGACGTCCACCTCCCGTTCCAGCGGGCAGCGGAAGTAGTAGCTCCTCTTGAATCCGACAGCACGACGGCGTGGTGTCGGTGGCGGTGGAGAAGTCCGGCGGAGCTTCGCTAAGCTACGCGGGCTATATGGAGGAGAGGGGGGCGGCTAGGGTTTGGGAGGGGGTGGCCGGCCACTTCAAGGGGGGCGGCCAGCTTGTGGTCTTGGGGTGGCCGGCCCCCTCCCTTGGCCCCTCATTATATAGGTGGATCCCCAAGTGTTGGTGTCCAAGTCTTCGAATAAGACCCGAACCAAAAACCTTCCATAAGAGGGGGAAACCTAGCCCAACTAGGACTCCCACCAAAGGTGGGAGTTCCACCTCCCATGTGGGGGGGTGGCCGGCCCCCTAAGGGGGAGTCCACTTGGGACTCCTCCCCCACTAGGGTTGGCCGGCCATGGAGGTGGAGTCCACGACTCCACCTTCCTTGGTGGTTTCTTCCAGACTTTTCTAGAACCTTCTAGAACCTTCCATAGAACCTTCCGCGACATTTTAATTCACATAAAATGATATCCTATATATGAATCTTATTCTCCGGACCATTCCGGAACTCCTCGTGATGTCCGGGATCATATCCGGGACTCCGAACAAATAT
This sequence comes from Lolium perenne, assembly GCF_019359855.2. Classification (NCBI taxonomy): domain Eukaryota; kingdom Viridiplantae; phylum Streptophyta; class Magnoliopsida; order Poales; family Poaceae; genus Lolium; species Lolium perenne. Next base: position 38,455,801 of record NC_067246.2, on the reverse strand, counting down.
TCGAACTCCATTCCATATTCAAGTACTACCATTTCAACATCCAACTTTAAGTGTGTCACCCTACGGTTCGTGAACTATGCGGACATGGTTGAGTACTCACTCCGACCAATAACCAATAGCGGGATCTGGAGATCCATAATGGCTCCCACATATTCAACGATGACTTTAGTGATCGAATGAACCATTTACATATAATACCAATTCCCTTTGTCTCGCGATATTTTACTTGTCCGAGGTTTGATCTTCGGTATCACTCTATACCTTGTTCAACCTCGTCTCCTGACAAGTACTCTTTACTCGTACCGTGGTATGTGGTCTCTTATGAACTCATTCATATGCTTGCAAGACATTAGACGACATTCCACCGAGAGGGCCCAGAGTATATCTATCCGTCATCGGGATGGACAAATCCCACTGTTGATCCATATGCCTCAACTCATACTTTCCGGATACTTAATCCCACCTTTATAGACACCCATTTACGCAGTGGTGTTTGGTGTAATCAAAGTACCTTTCCGGTATAAGTGATTTACATGATCTCATGGTCATAAGGACTAGGTAACTATGTATCGAAAGCTTATAGCAAATAACTTAATGACGAGATCTTATGCTACGCTTAATTGGGTGTGTCCATTACATCATTCATATAATGATATAACCTTGTTATTAATAACATCCAATGTTCATGATTATGAAACTAATCATCCATTAATCAACAAGCTAGTTTAAGAGGCATACTAGGGACTTCTTGTTTGTCTACATATCACACATGTACTAATGTTTCTATTAATACAATTCTAGCATGATATATAAACATTTATCATAAACATACGTATATAAATAATAACCACTTTATTATTGCCTCTAGGGCATATCTCCTTCACCTCCCACTTGCACTAGAGTCAATAATCTAGATTACATCGTAATATACCTAACACCCATGGCATTCCTCGGTGTTGGTCATGCTTTGCCCTAGGGAGAGCTTTAGTCAACGGATCTGCTACATTCAGATCAGTGTGTACTTTGCAAATCTTTACTTCTCCATCTTCGATGTACTCGCGAATCGAGTGGTAACGCAGCTTGATATGCTTCAGCCTCTTGTGTGATCTTGGCTCTTGTGCATTGGCGATGGCACCCATGTTATCACAGTAAATGATTAATGGGTCCAATGCACTAGGAACCACACCGAGCTCTACAATGAACCTCTTCATCCATACCTCTTCTGATGAAGCCTCCGGGCCGCTTATGTACTCGATTCTGTTGAAGACTTCGCCACCGTGCAATCGCTTCGAGCTTGCCCAGCTTACGCAGCACCATTCAATATAAACACGTACCCAGATTGTGACTTAGAGTCATCGGGATCGTTGTTCCAACTTGCATCGGTGTAACCGTTTACAACGAGCTCTTGGTCACCTCCATAACAAAGAAACATATCCTTAGTTCTTTTCAAGTACTTCAGGATATTCTTGACCGTTGTCCAGTTGTTCCATTCCCGGATCACTTTGATATCTGCTAGTCAAACTAACAAAGCATGTGCTATATCCGGTCTAGTACATAGCATGGCATACATGATAGATCCTATCGCCGAGGCATAGGGGATATTACTCATCCTTTCTCTTTCTTCTGCCGTAGCCGGTCCTTGAGTCTTACTCAATACCTTGCCTGGTAACATAGGTAAGAACCCTTTCTTACTTTCGTCCATTCTAAACTTCTTTAGAATCTTGTCCAGATATGTACTCTGTGATAGCCCTATTAGGCGTCTTGATCTATCTCTATAAATCTTGATGCCTAATATATACGATGCTTCACCAAGGTCTTTCATTGAAAAACTATTATTCAAATAACCTTTAATACTGCTTAATAGTTCTATATCATTCCCGATCAATAATATGTCATCTACATATAATATCAGGAATGCTATGTAGCTCCCACTCACTTTCTTGTAAATACAGGCCTCTCCATGACACTGTATAAACCCGAAGTCTTTGATCACCTTATCAAAACGTCGGTTCCAACTTCTTGATGCTTGCTTCAGTCCATAGATTGAACGCTGAAGTTTGCATACTTTGTCAGCATTTTTAGGATCGACAAAACCTTTGGATTGTACCATATACAACTCTTCCTCAATGTCTCCATTAAGGAACGCCGTTTTGACATCCATATGCCAAATCTCATAATCGAAAAATGCAGCTATTGCTAACAAAATCCTCACAGATTTTAGCTTCGCTACAGGTGAGAAAGTCTCATCGTAGTCAACTCCTTGAATTTGTCGGAAACCCTTTGCGACAAGTCGAGCTTTATAGACAGTAATATTACCATCAACATCTGTTTTTCTCTTGAAGATCCATTTATTCTCGACAGCCGTTCGGCTATCGTGTAAGTCTACCAAAGTCCATACTTTGTTATCATACATGGATCCCATTTCAGATTTCATGGCTTCTTGCCATTTGTTGGAATCTGGGCTCATCATCGCTTCTTCATACGTCGCAGGGTCCTCATCATTGTTATCCACAATCATGACATTTAGACAAGGATCATACCAATCAGGAATGGCACGTTCCCTTGTCGATCTGCGAGGTTCAAAGAGTTTCCTCGTTCAAGTTTCATGATCATTATCATTAGCTTCCTCTCGTTGCCGGTGTAGGCGATACAGTACAACTTCCGCATCAAGCGCTACTCTGATCAACGAGTATAGATTCATCAATCTCATCGAAGTTCTACTTTTCTTCCAGTCACTTCTTTAGTGAGAAATTCTTTCTCAAGAAAGGTTCCGTTCTTAGCAACAAAGATTTTGCCTTCGGATCTGTGATAGAAAGTGTACCCTATAGTTTCCTTAGGGTATCCTATGAAGACGCATTTCTCCGTTTTGGGTTCTAGCTTGTCCGGTTGTAACTTCTTTACATAGGCTTCGCAACCCCAAACTTTCAGGAACGACAGCTTAGGTTTCTTATTAAACCATAATTCATACGGTGTCGTTTCTACGGATTTTGATGGTGCTCTATTTAAAGTGAATGCGACTGTCTCTAATGCATAACTCCAAAATGATAACGGCAAATCAGTAAGAGACATCATAGAACGAACCATATCTAAGAGAGTTCGATTATTTAATGCTCTGACACACCGTTACGTTGAGGTGTTCCCGGCGGTGTCAATTGTGAAAGTATTCCGCATTTATTTAAATGCATGCCAAACTCATAACTCAGATATTCACCTCCACGATCAGATCGTAGAAATTTAATCTTCTTGTTACGTTGATTTTCTACTTCACTTTGAAATTCCTTAAACTTCTCGAAAGTTTCGGATTTATGTTTCATGAAATAGATATACCCATATCTACTCAGATCATCTGTGAAGATTAGAACATAACGATAACCACCGCGCGATGCTACGCTCATTGGTCCACACATATCGGTATGTATGATTTCCAATAAGTCAGTAGCTCGCTCCATCATACCAGAAAATGGAGTCTTTGTCATTTTTCCCATTAGACATGCTTCGCATCTATCAAGTGACTCAAAGTCAAGTGATTCAAGTAATCCATCAGTATGGAGTTTCTTCATGCGTTTCACTCCAATATGACCAAGACGACAGTGCCACATATAAGTAGAATTATCATTCAATTTAATTCGCTTAGCATCAATGTTATGTATATGCGTATCACTACTATCGAGATCTAACAGAAATAAGCCATTCTTTTGTGGTGCTCGACCATAAAAGATATTATTCATAAAAATAGAACAACCATTATTCTCAGACTTGAATGAATAACCGTCTTGCATTAAACAAGATCCAGATATAATGTTCATGCTCAACGCAGGTACATAATAGCAATTATTTAGGCTTAAAACTAATCCCGAAGGTAGATGTAGAGGAAGTGTGCCGACTGCGATCACATTGACCTTGGATCCGTTTCCAACGCGCATCGTCACTTCATCTTTCAACAGTTGTCGTTTATTCTTTAGTTCCTGTTTCGAGTTACAAATATGAGCAACCGAACCAGATCAAATACCTGTACTAGAACGAGAACCAAGAAATGAACATCTATAACATGTATATCAGATATACCTTCTTTCTTCTTCTTGACAAGGCCGCTCTTCAGATCAGCCGGATACTTGGAGCAATTACGCTTCCAGTTGTCCCTTCTCCTTGCGTAATAGCACTCAGCATCGTGCTTAGGGCCGTTCTTAGGTTTCATAGGAGGCGTGGCAGCTTTCTTGCCACCCTTCTTGAATTTTCCCTTAGACTTGCCCTGTTTCTTGAAACTGGTGGTCTTGTTGACCATCAACACTTGGTGCTCTTTCTTGATCTCAATCTCAGCAGCTTTTAGCATGCCAAAGAGTTCAGGTAACTCCTTGTTCATGTTCTGCATATTGTAGTTCATCACGAAGTTCTTGTAACTTGGTGGCAGTGATTGAAGGACACGATTAATCCCCAGTCTGTTAGGAATCACTATTCCCAAGTCACTGAGTTTCTTCGCATGCCCGGTCATGGCGAGCATGTGCTCACTAACGGAGCTGCCTTCTTCCATCATGCAGCTGAAGAAATGTTTCGATGCTTCATAGCATTCCATGGCCGCATGAGTCTCGAATATAGCTTTCAGCTCATTCATCAACTCATGAGGATCGTGGTGCTCAAAACGTTTTTGAAGATCGGATTCCAGACTGCACAGGATGGCACACTGAACTTGAGAGTACCGAGTTTTCCGAGTCGCGTAAACAGCTTTTACTTCATCGGTTTCATCTTCTGCAGGAGGGTCACCTAGCGGTGCATCAAGCACAAATTGCAGATTTCCGCCAGAGAGGAAGATCCTCACATGAAGGAACCAGTCGGTGAAGTTGCTACCGTTGCTCTTAAGTTTCTCTTTCTCTAGGAACTGATTAAAATTGATTGGGGACGCCATCTCTACAACATATATTTGCAATAGTTTAGACTAAGTTTATGACAAATTGAGTTCAAATTTTAATTCAACATAATTAAAAATCTAGGTGAACTCCCACTCAAAACAATATCCCTCGTATTATCTTAGTGATCACACGAACCAAATCCACCGCACCTAAACCCGATCATCACAAGAAAAGGTGTGACTTCAATGGCGAACACTCAAAGTGTTCATCATATCAACCATATGATTCATGCTCTACCTTTCGGTATCACGTGTTCCGAGACCATGTCTGTACATGCTAGGCTCGTCAAGGCCACCTTAGTATCCGCATGTGCAAAACTGTCTTGCACCCGTTGTATGTACTTATTGAATCTATCACACCCGATCATCACGAGATGCTTCGAAACGACAAGACTTGGTAACGGTGCTACTAAGGATGAACACTTTATTATCTTGAGATTTTAGTGAGGGATCATCTTATAATGCTACCGTCGCGATCTAAGCAAAATAAGATGCATAAAAGGATTAACATCACATGCAGTTTATATGTGATATGATATGGCCCTTTTGTCTTTGCGCCTTTGATCTTCATCTCCAAAGCACGGACATGATCTCCATCATCTTCGGGCATGATCTCCATCATCATCGGCGTAGCGTCAAGGTCAATGACGCCGTCTTCATGATTGTCCTCCATGTAGCAACTATTACAACTACTTTGAAATTCTACTCAACATGAAATTTAAAGACAACCATAAGGCTCCTGCCGGTTGCCACAATACAATAATGATCATCTCATACATATTCATCATCACATTATGGCCATATCACATCACCAAACCCTGCAAAAACAAGTTAGACGTCTCTAATTTGGTTTGCATATTTTACGTGGTTTAGGGTTTTCGAGAGAGATCTAATCTACCTACGAACATGAACCACAACGTTGATACTAATGTTTTCAATAGAAGAGTAAATTGAATCTTCACTATAGTAGGAGAGACAGACACCCGCAAAGCCTCTTATGCAATACAAGTTGCATGTCGAACGAGGAACAAGTCTCATGAACGCGGTCATGTAAAATTAGTCCGAGCCGCTTCATCCCACTATGCCACAAAGATGCAAAGTACTCAAACTAAAGATAACAAGAGCATCAACGCCCACAAACCATTGTGTTCTACTCGTGCAACCATCTATGCATAGACACGGCTCTGATACCACTGTAGGATAACGTTGCATAGAAAAAAAAAATTTCCTACCGCGAACACGCAATCCAAGCCAAGATGCAATCTAGAAGACGGTAGCAACGAGGGGGTATCGAGTCTCACCCTTGAAGAGATTCCAAAGCCTACAAGAGGAGGCTCTTGTTGCTGCGGTAGACGATCACTTGCCGCTTGCAAAAGCGCGTAGAAGATCTTGATCACGATCGGTTCCGGCGCCACGAACGGGCAGCACCTCCGTACTCGGTCACACGTTCGGTTGTTGATGAAGACGACGTCCACCTCCCGTTCCAGCGGGCAGCGGAAGTAGTAGCTCCTCTTGAATCCGACAGCACGACGGCGTGGTGTCGGTGGCGGTGGAGAAGTCCGGCGGAGCTTCGCTAAGCTACGCGGGCTATATGGAGGAGAGGGGGGCGGCTAGGGTTTGGGAGGGGGTGGCCGGCCACTTCAAGGGGGGCGGCCAGCTTGTGGTCTTGGGGTGGCCGACCCCCTCCCTTGGCCCCTCATTATATAGGTGGATCCCCAAGTGTTGGTGTCCAAGTCTTCGAATAAGACCCGAACCAAAAACCTTCCATAAGAGGGGGAAACCTAGCCCAACTAGGACTCCCACCAAAGGTGGGAGTTCCACCTCCCATGTGGGGGGGTGGCCGGCCCCCTAAGGGGGAGTCCACTTGGGACTCCTCCCCCACTAGGGTTGGCCGGCCATGGAGGTGGAGTCCCATGTGGACTCCACCTTCCTTGGTGGTTTCTTCCGGACTTTTCTAGAACCTTCTAGAACCTTCCATAGAACCTTCCGCGACATTTTAATTCACATAAAATGATATCCTATATATGAATCTTATTCTCCCACCATTCCTAACTCCTCGTGATGTCCGGGATCATATCCGGACTCCGAACAAATATTCGAACTCCATTCCATATTCAAGTACTACCATTTCAACATCCAACTTTAAGTGTGTCACCCTACGGTTCGTGAACTATGCGGACATGGTTGAGTACTCACTCCGACCAATAACCAATAGCGGGATCTGGAGATCCATAATGGCTCCCACATATTCAACGATGACTTTAGTGATCGAATGAACCATTTACATATAATACCAATTCCCTTTGTCTCGCGATATTTTACTTGTCCGAGGTTTGATCTTCGGTATCACTCTATACCTTGTTCAACCTCGTCTCCTGACAAGTACTCTTTACTCGTACCGTGGTATGTGGTCTCTTATGAACTCATTCATATGCTTGCAAGACATTAGACGACATTCCACCGAGAGGGCCCAGAGTATATCTATCCGTCATCGGGATGGACAAATCCCACTGTTGATCCATATGCCTCAACTCATACTTTCCGGATACTTAATCCCACCTTTATAGCCACCCATTTACGCAGTGGTGTTTGGTGTAATCAAAGTACCTTTCCGGTATAAGTGATTTACATGATCTCATGGTCATAAGGACTAGGTAACTATGTATCGAAAGCTTATAGCAAATAACTTAATGACGAGATCTTATGCTACGCTTAATTGGGTGTGTCCATTACATCATTCATATAATGATATAACCTTGTTATTAATAACATCCAATGTTCATGATTATGAAACTAATCATCCATTAATCAACAAGCTAGTTTAAGAGGCATACTAGGGACTTCTTATTTGTCTACATATCACACATGTACTAATGTTTCGGTTAATACAATTCTAGCATGATATATAAACATTTATCATAAACATAAAAATATAAATAATAACCACTTTATTATTGCCTCTAGGGCATATCTCCTTCAGATGGATGGGCGGTGGACTGATCGAGGCAAGGCGGGTAGCATTGGGGATGGTCGGGGCGCGGAGGGGCGGCTGGCATCGGAAACCCTCGCCCACACGCGCGGGAATGGATCCATTTCCGAGACGAGAAGGTACATGACAAGAGGCCATGTCTATGGATCCAATCGATTCTTTGTGAGATGGCATACCGGTAGTAATTATGATGAAACTCGAGGGCAACTGCTGACCACATGTTCGGCTGTGATCATGGAAGCTCCGCAATACACACGAAACAAGCTCAATGGTGGAAATAAGCTCGGTTGAAGCTCGAAATAAGCTCGGGCGAAGCTCGAAACTACCCGAAGCTCAGCAATACCCTCTAGTTTCACCTTCCTAGACGCATGACGAAAAGAAGCGAACTCGCTCAGCACGGAAGAGACCACAAGATACACCATGGGCCTTATACAATTCGTAATCAGGTGCTCACACAAATTTCATCTTTTCCAATTGGAGAGTGTGCGAGCACAGCACCAAAAATAGGGAACACGCACAAGCTACACAAATAGATTTTCCCTGCAATATTCACTGAAAATATTTGGGAAGCAGAAATGTAGTCTCAAAATGTACATGAAAAATAATTTGACCAATTGATTCTTTGAAAAACTATGCTTGGATTGGTGTTACATTGATATTGAAAATGAATGTCTGGAATCACAAACTTAAGGTGGCAGGGTAGGTGATGATGCTGAAGCAAGCTTCAGTAGGTGGAGTCAGCCCTGTCGTGATGGCTCAGCTGCAACCTCCTCTGTGTGTGTGGACTGTGGAGGGTGGAGGCTGGCGAGCGGGTTAGGGCTACAATGCATCATAGAGGAGGTGGGCGGAGATCAGTAAGTCTATATCTATATCTATATCTATATATATACCTAATAATAAAGGAGCTAAGGTTTCTGCTAAAATTTCCGTCCAACTTTTTTAGGACCGTTTTACCCTCCCACCAAATCGCATAATACGCCAAATTACCCTGTACCGGTTCGGGTTTTGTTGGTTCGCTTGGTTCTTCTTCTGATTTGTCCATTATTTGGGCCGTAGCGTGTTGACTGGGCCGCGGCTTGCAGATTCATCCTGTGTGCGTATGAATACAAGCGAGAGAAAGAACAAAGATTCAGGAAAGAAACAGATTGAATAGTCTCACATTGCTACCTTACAATGAGTCCCACCTATTTATATACATTCAAATTTGGGTAGAATATCAGCAAGGTGAATCAACATGATGGAATTAAAAGGAGGGGAATGCCTGGTGTCATCTAAACTGACTCTGAGATAGTTGCACAACAGATGGGCAAAGAAATTGCAACTTCTGCCGGAGGCGAAAGAGACAACAGGCAAAAGGCATGACACAGACAAAAGAGCCGAGATCGACCAGGAGCGGGCGCCGGTCGACAACGCCGGAGAAGAGGCTGCCGCGAGCTCAATGCGCTCGGGACCCTAGAGGCGGCGGGAGAGATTCGGATCTCTCTGCGGAAGAGATGGTGATGAGGTGATGAAGAGGGGGATGAACGACGTCCGCTAAGCAGCATCGCTCGGCTAGCTGGATAAGATGAGAAGTGGGGCGTTGGGGCTGGCGGCGCGTTTGGGAAAAGAAGTGGAGAACGAGAGAGCTTCGTGCAAGATAGGTAGGGAAAAAGGAGGTCTCGGGCTTGCTGGGCCTACTGGACCGAGGTAGGACGTACGGGTAGTGTTTTTTTTATTTCTCAGTTTGTTTACAGAACCTTTTAGTCCTGTTGCTCTGTTTGCATCCGATTAATGGTATATCACCTTTCCTTGTCCGTGTGCAGCGCAATGGAGTTGGAAGCGCATGGGAAAAATGGTGGCGTTAAAATGTACTCCCTCTCTGCATTAATATACTGTAAGATATTTTAGGTATTTTTAAACTAGACTATATATAAACTAAAGTGGATGAATCTACACACTAAAAATAGACTAGATACAAACAAACGAGGTGAATCAAATAAAATGCCTCAGCATCTTACATACCTAAACATAGTGAGTAATAGCATAAAGGGTGGGAGACAGTGAGTTCAATCGCATAGACACGTTTAGTGAAGCTTCAAAGCTGTCGATTGCTCGTGTTTCGTTGCCATAGTTATTTTTTTTTCTTACCATGTGTTGTTAATTTTTTTTATTTTCTTTCGTTGCAACGCAAAAAATGGTTCAAATAAAAACGTCATCGAGCCTGGGCAACCACCTGGTCCCGTCCCTCGTGTTGACTCTGATGCCGCCTGGGCAACCAGCCACGTTGTTGTGTCAATGGGCCGGTATGTATCGATGGGTCGCAAGCTTCTTGTGAACTGGATTTGTGCTTAATATTCTCACCCCTATATATTAAAAAGTTTTGTGTTTAATTGACAAATAAGTAAATTTTCTTCCAAATTTTAATAGTACATTCCTATTATTATATTGAAAGACTTGGAATGTGCATAATTCAAGTAATTGCATTGTACATGTAAAATGCATATAGGCACCTCTGGTGTTTGAGGGAGTGGATGATCGAACGAGCGACATGCATCCATATACGGACTACTCCCCCAAGCATTTATCCGACTTCATCTACTCTCATAAGGGAGGAAGGCGTAGGCCTTACCGGAGTAAGGCGAGGTGGCGATCTATTTGTTGTTTCTCTCAAACAAAGCAACATATGGAGTTGAAGATTTGCATGTAAATGAAATATTAGAATTAACTAGGTAGAAAATAGTTCATTTTTTATACCATATAAATTAATATAATGATATTTCAAATATATATTTTACATTTCTATTGCACATAAAAGTTGTGGATCTAGGATTCTTTTTGTGAAATTCTCCGTGATCTTCACATGCAAATTAGCTATGCAAAGATGTATACGTACCTTATAGATGATATAAAGGACAACTCAATCAACAAGTGTCAGGACATTTATAATTATATGAAAGATTGTTCATTTGATTTGATTTGATGTGATGCCGTAGCAACGCACGGGTTCTGTCCTAGTCTATATATATATACCTAATAATAAAGAAAATAAGGTTTCATGCGGTCCAATATTTTTTTGGACAAATTTACCCTTCCACAAAATTACATATTACTATCAATGCCATCGGTAAGATAAAACGATTCAATCTTCTGTCAGCAATTAAGCATCGCCTATCACGCTTCCTCCCCTAATCATGTTTCGTCTATTAAGTATACTAGTAAAATGCCCGTGCGTTGCCACGGGTAACAAAACAAATAAAAAAATAGTTAAAATACAAACTTCAACCATTAGCGAACACCCTCAGAAAGATGTCAGAGTCTACACAACACAATTATGAATCAGTACTTCAGATGCACGATTGAACTCTTCGTCCCAAAGCATTCAACGATAATGAAATTTGTTGTATTATTAATATAAATTTGCATTCAACGATAATGAAATGGGTTGTATTATTAATATAAATTTGCAACTGAATTAATAAAGCATTATTATGATAAAAAATCATCACTGGGTGCATTTTATTCGAGCATGATTATGAATTAATCTCAGATTTGGAGTTCAAATAAGTACACTTGCAAAAAAAAAGATCCTTGTATGATCCACACAATTATTTTGGCATTTTTGTAAATCATAAAATTTAAAAAGATGCTGTCAAACAAACGAACTTCCTGTAATAGAATTCGGCTGAATTGTAGCCATTGAGACTTAAATCTTTCAGCCGGGACACGAATCACCCCTGACTCCGACTGTGTTGTTACCTCTCACACTGCGATCATTAAAGGAATGACAATACTGTTGGTTAATAGAAAGCATGTGGAAAACAGCGATCAAGTGACACCTAGTAAAAACATCCATTTTAATCCGATGAACTAATAGTAGCCAAATTTTGTTTTGAAATAATTATACAATGTGAAATAACTATCAAACTGCCACCGGATGCTCTGAATTGCCGGCGCAGTGGTTGTCCTCTTCCGTCCGCTGAGGTCTGTCTACTCCTTCCAAGTATTCCGACACGCCACTGTTCCAAGGAAATATGAATCTATTCAACCAAGCGTCATGGAAATCTGAGCATTTCTTTGTAGTATAATATGAATCTATTCAACCAAGCTTCTGGTCTGTGCAGATTGAAGTTGCCTTAAAATGATTTTTTGTGAGAAACAGGTAATTGCACTTCTGTCTAACTATAATTTAGTCTTTTCCTTTTTTAATTGATACAACTGAGATGTTAAAATAAGAAAGACAACAATCAGTAGCTGAAACAAGCTCATCTCACATATCGTAATTTAGAAAGTGACAGACCAGAAGGATAGCACCCCTTAAATTGCAGTGACAAATAAATGAAACTGTGGAGCCTAAAAGAATTAGTTTAGATACTCTGAACCGTTTGATTTGAATGCTAGCTTCTTCATTCAGCTTCTCGAGATAAAACGCAGATTAGTATTTTTATTGCTAACAAAAAATCTGAGTATATGACGAACCATGAACAAGAGACAGTAAACTGAGTACAAGTTCCTATACAGATCTTCAGCCATCCCTCATAAAAAATCAACAGAGAATTACCAAAGGAGGCTAATTAAGGATTACCACACTATAACATTCGGGATTTGGGCGGTGTTAGTTAGAGACAACGGTGGCTGTGTCATACCTTGGCAGAAGAAACTGGAGCGATAAACATGGAGACATGGAGTAGTTCCCTGCAATTTCATGCGGTTGCATCTAGGACAGATTATAATGTACAATCAAAAATACCTTCTATGAACATATGATGACCTATGCAGTACAATCAAATGGATCGGTACAATCAAAAATACCTTTAATGTACATCTAGGACAGATTATATTGTACACGGATGAACAGAGATCAGAGGGAACCCATAAGTTTCTGTTTTGGTAGTACTTTGGAACTAAGGCAGAAAAAATAGTGTAACATGACATCAAATGCAGCAATTTCCTTAAACCTAAAAACAGTTAAACCATATGGAGTTGCACAAGACTCAAAATCGCAGCAGGGTAGGCTATTTCTTCTAGCTATACCATGTGCGATGTATGTGCATGAAACAAAGCACATAGTCACTTCTAAACCCTGATTTAATTATCTCCTAGCATTTTTTTTGTCTTTCCTACATCCTGAAGCCTCTTCTAGTGCGCTACAGATCTCTGATCCACCAGTTAACACATATGGGGAGTATCCAAGCGGATGTATCAACATTGAGCAGCAAGAGCAATAGGACGATGGCCCAAATCAGAGATCTCTGAGTAAAAGTGAGTATACCCATAGTTAGAGATCACTGTATCTCGCATCACAACCATCCCGGAGACATTAGCTGAAACTTCACTCCAGTTCGAATCGCACACATCATCACGACGTTGAGCAGAAAAACGTGGAGCAGGGAAGACATAGTACCGTCCCTCTCCAGCATGTGCATACTCACACATCCTCTTGCTGATCCCATTCGTTATACTCCTTTGAAAAGAAGGCCATACAGAGAAATTAAGAAAACACAAAATCACGAAAGTTGTTCTCATTTCGGATTTATCTCATCTTGAAATAGTCAAAGACGAGGGACGATCCATCACTGAATAGTAAAACAATGGGGATTAGAGGAACTAAGGGTTCTGAACCTTGAAATTGGTTCAGGGGAATGGCAAGGTGGGAGGTGGATAGGGACTTACGCAAGAGCAAGGATGGAGATGGGAGGTGGTTGTCGACCAACGAAGTCGAACTGGAGGCGGCAGTGGTCCTCTATATCCTTCTCGCGCTCTTCATAATGTCGGCGACGGGGTCGATCTTCCCGATGCGGGGGCAAGATTCGCTCTTTCACTTGAGGAAGAACTCAACATCATGTTATTCGACGGAGGAAGAGGAGGACCTGCAGCAAACGCCTTGGCCTCGGAACAGCTGGTCTCCACCTCCTTGTTGGTCCACAATAATGAGTTTTTTCCTTTTAATCCATGGAGGGAGTTTTATTTAGCTCGTTATTGATCATACAACTATAGTTATTCTTGATTTGAGATGGAAGTAAAATAGTAAACAATGTAAGAAAAAAAAAATCTTCAACTTGAAAGGGACAGACCTGTAATGATCAATGAATCTTAATCCTAACTCCAATAATGATTATACTTTACCACATCCAAGAACTTTATTTCTCTGTGCCTGTAACGTTTGATTCATCATCAACACACAGGAAGAGATATTCGGGAAAATACAGTGTAAAACAAAAAAATTATTTGGAGCGAGACCCATCATCCAGATCTTGAATTCTGTAATAGAACATAAACGTCAATCAAGTACAAAATGGATAGTTCAGACTCAAATGGCACAATAATTTCGAATGAGGCAACCCTATTAAAACAGATATGCAGAGGTAATTTGTATGCTCCTTTGAAACAAATAAAAAAATTACCATGTTGAGTGAATATTTTGGACTGATTACTTCTGAAATAGGGAAACCTGATATCATGACATTATGGAAATAATCAAACTAAAGTAAAAGTTATTGTCCTGAGAATGAGTTACTGAGAGTCTGAGATGGTTACAACAATCACTCTATGGTCTGGAAGGATATAAACTACAGTAAAAGTTGGTAAGTGTCAAAAATAATATAAATCAAAACTAAGATCAAACAGGCGCAGGGGATAGTCAAGAAAAAATAAATGAAATATATAAAGTACTATCGAATTGAAAAACAGAGATATGCGTTTTAAATATTACCCGCTGTTTCTTATCCCTGTCGTTCTTTTTCGCTCCTCTACTGTCCGCAACGGCTCTCTTTCTCAGATGCTTTTTCGACACAGGACGACACTGACATAGATAACAATTAAGACTTATCTCAGCAGATTTTCAGTAAACAATAGTGAGTGCTTAAGCTGATACACTTTGAGAGTGAAGGATACACAAAATTGCACCACAAAATTTCTTCTTGGACTAATTTTCTTGTAAAATAAAGATTACAGGAATCGGGCTACAGCAATAGTATGTCAAATCAAGCTCATGGGATAATCTAATTCCATGTTTGAAGCTATCCAAAACCTATTCCAACTCATCAAATGTTCTTACCCAAATACTAACTATCAGAAAAATCTATAACTATGATTTCTCGTAACAAAACTATTTATTACCTAGCTTGCCGATGGTACTTTGTCTTACAGAAAACGAATTATCACAAAAAATATTACTATGATTCTTATTACAAATCGAGTTATTTACAAATTGTGCATGAATTTTTTTATTTCTCCAGTTCATTTACTCCTAGTGGCACAAGCCATGAATCCACGATCCTCATCCAGTTGGAATTTATCAATAAGACTGACCACAAATGCTGGCATGAATTCACAATAGGGCTCTCAATGTGCATCCTTCGAGATAAAAATAATAATTAATGTCCTCAGATGGCCCTCAAGAAACAGTAAGTAAAGCAGCAGGAATCTGATAGTTAGAATATCTTAATGGATGCAAGCATGTTGCAAACCCCTTGTACCAGCATCGTGGACAGTTTGGTAAGCTCATCTTGCATCAGTACCTCATCAATACATGTGGAGCACAACTGAGAGTATAGCATGCCATCTCAAATACAGTCCAAACTACCTGAAAAATAATGATTGATTAAATACATCTAACCAATCGGATTATCAGCCAAAGCATCCATCTTTCTTGGTGAAAACAAAATAAACTTGAACCTAACAATAGTGCCTGAAAACATGCTTCCATTGGCTGTTTGCCATATGGTATCCTAGAAGTCGCGTAGGAAGAATAAAAAGGACAAATATGCAATATGCTTATAAGCTATACATACATTCAAAGTCGTAAATAATAGGTTTTCGGTTATCAGGATTTAATCTACCTCCATCAGATGAGGACAGATCATGTTAGATTTTCGTGTGTAAATTGTGAAGCATAGAGAAAAAATATAAGATGTATATACAATGATATAGAATTGTGTATACACAAACCTAACCTAAAAGTTAGAACATTTACCGTTGAGTGAGCAGCCTCTGAAAATGTAAACAATTGGTTGATGCTTGTTTTTTTCATTCAAACCCTCTAAATTGATTGCTCCAGACTCTTCCAAGAAGATGATACTAAAGCTCTGTTCCTACGCATCATGTAGACATACAAAGTGAAGTATTTTCTCATTAGGAAAGCATCAAAATTAAGTGAGCCCAGGATCATAATCCAGGTAAATGAAGCAGCACATGCTATATTCTACTTCTTCAGAGTTCTTCAATAGTTCATCCCAAAAACATAACACCAGATTAGCAACACAGAATTTCAGAATATGAGAAAAGAGAACCCGGGTAATGATTAAACCCTCGATGACATACCACAGCACGAACATGCGAAGTTGTGGCCTCACATTGATGAACGTTTGCAACATGAGAAAAATCCTATATGGCATTTTGTCGAACATCTCACTCACGCATAGGCGGATCCAGTTAACGTTTATGAGTTCGCCCTAGAAATCATGCATTTTCATGATGTCGATTGCAAGCAATATATGGGTGAGGGGCAGTACGCTGTCGATCTGGGTGAGGGATGGCTGTGCTGGGCGGTGGCTTTCCTGGAACACAACTTCTTGGAGATAGGGCGGAGGCACCTGAGCTTGGGAGGGGCAGAGGCGGCACTGGAGGTGAAGGGGCGGAGGCACCTGAGCTTGGGAGGGGCAGAGGCGGCACTGGAGGTGAAGGGGCGTCGGCGACGTCCGAGCTGGGGCCAGCGGGTGGCGGACGGCGTGGAGGCCCACCCTTGTGAGCGGCGTCGGCGGCAGCCCAGCTCAGACGGCGGGCGGGGCGGAGGCGCTGGAGGTGAGGGGCGTCGGGCACGGCCTAACTCGGACGGCGAGCGGGGCGGAGGCAGGGCCGAGCCGCCGAGGTGCTGGTGGTGAGGGGCGTCGGCGACGAGTGATTATCCAGCGGTTGGAATTTGGTTCCTGGTTTACGGGCAAATTTGTTGCTTTATTTACGGGCGGGGACAGCAAAGGAAGGGGTGCGGGAAGATGGACGAGTTATTAGGCTGACGACGAAGGGTCTGAATATATTAGCTAGGACGACGAAACGTATTTTGGTTGGCAGAATAAGGAACCAGTTTAGTCTTTTTATTATATAAGTAATACTGGAGGTGAGGGGCGTCGGGCACGGCCTAACTCGGACGGCGAGCGGGGCGGAGGCAGGGCCGAGCCGCCGAGGTGCTGGTGGTGAGGGGCGTCGGCGACGAGTGATTATCCAGCGGTTGGAATTTGGTTCCTGGTTTACGGGCAAATTTGTTGCTTTATTTACGGGCGGGGACAGCAAAGGAAGGGGTGCGGGAAGATGGACGAGTTATTAGGCTGACGACGAAGGGTTTGAATATATTAGCTAGGACGACGAAACGTATTTTGGTTGGCAGAATAAGGAACCAGTTTAGTCTTTTTATAAGTAGTAGAGATTTTTTCTCATCCAGCAACGAAGATCACATCCGCAGCCACCCAACCAATGAGCCGATCATGTCAGAGAAGAAAAACAATGACCCGATACCTCTCTCTCATGCATAGTGCGCGCCCGGCCCGCGGGATAGAAGCCACATCGGAAGAAGGCGATGGTGCAGCTTGGCGCCCAGCGGCGGGAAACGCCGCTCGTTCGCGAGCATCTCTGCTTCCTCGACCGGTCCTCTTGGCGGCGGGGGCGGTTGGGCAACGTCGATGGAGAAGGGATGGTGGCCGCAACGGAAGAAGGGGACGGCGCGGCCGGAGCCAAGTGGCTGGACGTGCCTCTGCTTGTCGAGCGTCTCGGCTTCCTTGACTGGTCCTCTTGGCGGCGTGGGCAAGTAGGCCGGATCCTCCTCTTCGGTGTCGGGGTTGAGGACCCTAACCAACAGAGGATGGCTGCCCAAGCCATGTTAGAGCAGGTCTAACAGACCCCGTAAAAGGGGCAAACCCGTATAATAACCGCCGATTTGAGGGTTTCGGTTCTACCCGGCAGTCTAGCACGCCCCGTAAAAACGGTCCCCGTATCGTTTTTTGCTGTTTTCGAGTACGGGGCGGGTCGTCGCCCCCTACTTGTGCGGGGTGGGAGCGGGGATAGTGGGCGAAACCAGTATCCCAATTTCGAAAGCGCGCGCGGACATTTCAGTTCCCCCCACCCGTTTTCCACCGCGCGCCGCCGCCGCCACCCGCGCGCCGCCGCCGCAATCCGTCAGATCCGCGCCCCTCCGCCGTCCGCCGAGCCGCGTCGAGGTTCGTCGACGCCCGCCGCACCTCCGCCGCACCCCCGCCGAAGTTCCGCGTCCCTCCGCGCGCGCCGCCCGCCCTCCCGCCGTGGTCTTCTCCGCCGTTTGTCGCCGGTGAGTATTCCGCCGCGTTCTTCTTCATTGCCGCCGGTAAATTGGTCGGATTTGGGGCTGATGTATGGTACACCGTGGTAGATGGCTTCGGAGGATGTGCACATGGCGGATTTGGACGCGACGTCGACCGATTGGTCGTCGTCGGATTCCGATGATTCGGATATCGATGAGTTGCTCAACGACGACGAGACGGAGATGATGCTGCTCCTGTTCGGCTTGAAGCAAACGGAGGACCGCATGAAGCTGCTGGATCAGCGGAAAGGATCCGTGATGGGGCGTATGTGCATTCCGCGGAACCGCGCGCTCGGCCACGAACAGCTGATGCAAGATTATTTCGCCGAGGTACCGACCTATCCTCCCCGCCTCTTCCGTAGACGGTACCGAATGCGTAGGTCTTTGTTCGAGATAATTATGACGATTATTGTGTGATGTAAAACATTTATTTTTATGTGAATGGTGTGTTGGTTCTAATATGCAATTTGTCAAAAAACCCTGTTTTGAGGGGTTGAAAACTCGGACGAGCTAGCAGACCCCGTATCCCACCCCGTAAAACAGAATATTCTGTTTTACGGGGTGGGATACGGGGTCTGCTAGCTCGTCCGAGTTTTCGGCCGGCGAAAAGTGAATACAGGGCCCTCTACTCGCGTTTTAAGGGGCGAAAAAATACGGGGCCTGTTAGACATGCTCTTAGCCGACCAGCGGCAGGCCACTGCTAGCAAGACGACGCCTCTTCCCCGCCGGCTGGGTCGCAAGGTAAATGGAAGAGGCATTTACATCTCTGCTTTATTTGCTGCAGCCCGTTCCAGTTCTTCTATCTGAATAAAGGATCACAAGATAGTCCGGGTTCAGACTTCAGAGCCTAATCTCAATTAACTTTTGGCCAGATGGTGCTGTGTATCGAGTAACAATAGCCAAAATGATAGAGCAGGACACAGATCAACTTTTCGTGGGTGATCTCCACACAAATGTAACATCAAGTTAATTTATGCACTTAGCACATAGCCCATGCTTCGCTACGAAACCACAATAATATCAATTCAAAATTAATTTAAGGTATACGTGTTTTATTTTTTCAAATCTTAGTGGGATTTCTCAAGAATGCACATGCTCTATTCAAGGTTGCTTAGGAGTGTAGATATTTGCTTACCTTGGACAATATTTTGATAAACTTGTTTTATAGTTTATATAATGATTCATAAATATAAAAAACATGACTTTTTGTGCAACCACCCGTAAAAAACATGACTTTTAGTGCGCGTACATGGAGTTGGAGATGTAGATACATGTTAGCTTATGATTGAGAAGACAAACTAAATAAGATAATTGTATAACTTCTTCTCAAGTCTCAACTCATAAAATGCATTTGCAACAGGGTACTGCATCGATCGATGCATATTTCCATTTTATTCCGATCACGCGTTATCCATGGAAAGCTACTAAGCTAGCTATATGGTCGGATTACACAAGACGTGGTGGTGCATCCGGGCACAAACGCTCGCACTGATCTAACTTGGCGTAGCAAGGGTTATCCTTGGTCTCTAATATGCAGCAGAACTCGCAAGAATCACCCTTGCAGCGACGGGCACACATTCCATGTAAATGGATCTTGCTGCCTTTTCCCATTTCTTCCTCCAATACGCTGCCTATGGAACAAAACAAAATCCATATTAGTCTATGTTTACCAGGAGAGAAAGGATTCATATAAGGAGCAAACGAAAACTAGAGAATCACTTCAGAAAGCTGTACGTAATTAAGGACTTGTGGAGAAGTAAAAAATATTATACGCAGCATGTCTCGGTGGATCATGTAGATAAGTGGATTGGGATGCAACTTACAGTGTGCATGGGTAGCCAAGCAAGCGAGAAGAAGCGCCGAGAGCAGGATTGTTGTATGGAAGCAGTTCCTGCTGTTGGTGTCCATGGAGAATTTTTTTGACTGCAGTTTGGTTAGATCAGAGTAGGTTTTCTCTCGTCTCTCGGAGAAGCAATGACAGGTGCTTTGGTCAGGGTACGGTGTCCATATATATATAGTCTAGTAAAAGGAGCGCACAATCTAATTAAATAGGGGCTGGCATCGCTCCGGATAATCTTTGCAGTAATGAGGCGCGACTGGATATATACGTCATTAACCCAGCCTATTTACTGCCTACATCCCGTGGATGCGCTGGTGGTCATCCAATTAATTGCTGTATTTTATCAAGTAAAAAAATCAAGCTAGTAATATAGAAGCAGCAAAACTTTCCTAGATATCAAGCACAACCTTCTTTACTAAGGTGCACACTCAGGTGACATCAAACGTTCAATCAAACACAGAAGAGATAGAATAACCAAAGGGAAACAAGAAAGCTGTGATGCCGTCTATTAATCAATCAATCCTGGAACAATTCAAACACATATAGACATGTTCCTTTCAAAAAATATCAAGATACATCTAAATTTTAACAAATCTTAGATAAGCTTCTTTTTAAATTGAAGGCTCGACGAGACCGACTTTGAATTAACAAAGCCATCACGGCTAGGAGTACAACCAGAACAACCACAACAGAAAAAAGAAAGCGAAAGCTGGGGTTGCCAGCTAGTGATACAAGCATAAGTGCTAAGCTAAAGCCTAAACAAAGAAAAACAAAATAGCCCAAGGTCTCAGCTAAACACGGGCAGCTCAGCTGGAGACTTCTCGCACCGAGCCTCCGCTCCGAGGAACTGCACCGAACTGAGAAAGTAAGCTAGGCCGTCTAGCAGAAGACCGCCATCACCGAGGGAGCTAGCTAACTGCGCAAGAGAGCAGGTGAGGCTCCAAAGTTCAAAGGGGGAAACCTTCACGACAGCACATCCAGGAAGGGACACGGCGCTCGCAAGCGTCGTCGTTGTCAGCACAGGGAGTTGTGCAATGCTTTCGCATGGGCTTCAACACCCACCCCACGGAAAACCTTTTTCTTTGCAACTGCCATCAGGACAGCCCCCGACTGTTGAGAACCACCAATGTCCCCATGCGCCGACCGCAACTCCAACAGCCACCCTAGGCCCAAGAGTGGTTGATGAGGACATCCCTACCAATTCACTACCTCCGTCATTGCAAAATGAAGACGCTGCTGCTGTGAAGGTTAAGTCCAATGAAGTTAGGATTGGACCCATTATAAGGGCTCGTGCGAAGCTACTCAAACAACAGGTGAACTTGTTCCTAAATGATACTTTGATTGATGAGAACTTTATACTGCCTAAGTCTTGTTACTTACTCCCTCCCCTTTCTATAGTGCCTATAGATTTTTGGCATTTGTTTCACAATATAAGGCTGTAGCTTGGCTTTTTTCAATTACCCCCTCCACCGGTCAACTCCCACACGACATGCATGAAAGAAAATCCATACAAAATATGAAACAATTAATTGAGATTCCTAATGCATGGCCCCAAGGATTGCTTAGATTTAGGAAGCAATTTTTTTCTTTCCTTAATTAAACCTGGCTGCACATATATGGAGAGTCAACTAGACATATTTGTGGGATTTGTTATGGTAAGTTAGGAAGTTACTGATTTCCCTAATTTTAGCCTGATCTCAAATCGTTCAACCAGGGGGTCTTGTGTAAAAAATACTCTTGCGCTAATTTCCGTGCCAAAAATTTATGAGCACTATAGAAAGGAACAGAGGGAGTATGTATGATCAGGTATGAAGATGGAGCAAGCATCGCACGAGAAGAAGAGGAGCAACTGGACGTGAAGCTGGACATGGAGCTAGACGTGAAGCTGGACAAGAAAACATCCAATGGACGCGCGAGGGAGAAGAGGGAGGCATCCTTTAGGGAAGAAGAAGATGTCCAGGCCGGCGCCATCCCCGGTCTGACCGGCCGCCACGCCGGCCGGCCCGGTCACCCGAGCCACGGATCCCAAGCTCTCCCGAGCCGGAGCAAAACCCGAGAGAGAAGCGGGATGTCCTGGCCCCTACCGAGAACACCCAAGTGCGGCCCAACCCTAGGCCCACCGACCCAGATCTAGGCCCGCCGCCGCCATCCCATGGACAGGGCCGAGATCGTCGCACCACGCCCGCCACCAGCAAGGGCAGCAGGAGCGCCGACGGGGAGCTCGGCCACTTGTCGGAGACGAAGAAGCCCTCCCTACCTTGCTAGCAGCGAACGAGTAGGGGCGCCTTCTACCGCCCCGAGGCGCGCACGCGCCGCCAAGGGCCCCTTCCCTTGACCACCGGCCAGGGCGCCGCCCACCGAGACGATGCCGCAGCCCACCGACGACGCACAGAGGTTGCACCGCCGCCCAGATCTAGGCCCGCCGCCGCCACCCATGGCCACGGACGCGCCGGCGTCGGACGCGCCAGCAAGGAGCCAGCCCGCGCTGCCACCCCGCCGGAGCCGCGCCATCCTCGCGCCAATCGGGCACCGTCGCCTCCTGTGCAGAGATGCCACCCCTGCCGACCGCGCCAGCCTGCGCCGCCACCGCAAAGCGAGAGGGAGTGGAGGGCCCGCCACCGCCTGCGCCCCCGCGGCTTTGCCCGGCGATGCCCTCCGGCGGCGGCAAGGGAGGGAAGGAGGATGGGGTGGTTGGGGGGAGGGGGAGGCTAGGGTTCCGCCCTGCCGCTCGCGGGAGCGGGCTGGACGAAACAGCCAGAGAGGACTCCAGACAAGCTTCTCACCATCAACTAAAGAAATGTACAGACACAAAAAATCATGACAACCCCCGATCAACTTCTCCCCTTCCCAAGGGGCCTTGCATCTGTCTACCGGACTGAGATCCAGTGCCTTGCTTAAGACAAGGCACGGATGAACAGTATCATGCCTTGACCCCCTTTTTTTGCCACTGGATTGAGAATCAATGGCCAGATGACCGCACACAGTGCATAAGCTACAGTACTATCTACAGTGCGCTTGCTACAGGACATCTGCTACAGTATTGTGCACAGTGCACGCGCTACAGTGTGTTGCTGCAGGGCTCAGATCTTGTTCGTCCATTTTCGATCTAACGTCCAGGAGAGCAAGGCATGGTACTGTTCATCCGTGCCTTGTCTTAAGCAAGGCACCGGATCTCAGTCCCTGTCTACCACCGGTTGTACAATGCTCATCCATCACCTGCAACCCAATTAGACCAAGAAAATTCAGCTCCACATACAGCGCAAGATGCTGTTACTTGACAAAATAACACGATTTACTAGGCAACACAAAAAGCAAAAAATCAGACAAGTCGGTTACATCGACTATAATTGTGAAGCAGGACAGAGGAAGAGCATCTTGTGTTGCCCAACTGGAGCTGCTAGGCTACCAGCTTCATAGATCACCACCTGCTGCATGATGCATACATCCATTGAGAAACAAAATAGAGTTAAATCCATTATTAGTAACTAAACTTGTCACGCAAAGTCAATTCAGTCACCGTACTCAGCGAATACTATTTTATGGTCATCGAATACGTGCTGAAGTGCCACAGACGGTCACTGCCCAAAATGTGGCATTGTATTTGCTGACATGGCTGTACGTGGGTCCTAGTGTCAGGTAACCTAACGTTTAGTTGGAGAAACAAATGGAGGTTGTAGGGGGTTATGTGCAAAAGCATCGTTGGCTGCTCGATCAGGGCCGAGCGACGAAATCGTTGACTGAGATTTCCCCTCCCATCCAATCCCCTGCTCGACCCTAGTTCGGCTACCGTAGCGCCGGAGCTCCACCGCAGGTCGCGAGCTGCTAAACGGAGCGGCGCCGTTTCACCACCATGTCCAGAGCAAGCTACTCCGTTCAGCACTCCGCCGGCGGCCCCGTCCGTTTCCGCGTATTCGCTGCCCCGATTGCGTGCAGTCAACATGATGGTCTGAGTCGTTCAGATGGCGGCTGAGTAGCCATGTTGATGGTGGGCGGCGCTACTGATCATGCCGCTCCACAGGTCGAGCTGTCCCAGGGAGATCTCCGGCGTCGTGCAGCTCGCATTGCCGTGCCACTCCAGAGACATCAGCCTCTCCGCCGGCGGCTTCATCTCGACGGCAACGCCGCGCTGATGTGCCCGTGATACGTCAATTAACGGCAGCGGCAGGTCCTCGCACAAGCAAGCAGCGTACCAGAGTGCGTTCAGGGCGTGGCAGCAGGGGCAACAAATTACAGGAGACATGAGCAGATGTTGCTGTTGGAAGCGACACAAGTGGTGCTTCTACTGAAGACTGTAATAGTTCTGCTACAAGTGTTGTGCTGTGTGTGAAGAAGTGAACTGAAGTTGATGGATTTAACTCTTTCTTCAAAGCGGTGTGTGGTGTTAGCTAATGTAGTGGTTGAATGAATGTAAAGATTAAGCTTGTTTGGCTATTTGATCAAACCAGCGTCGTTTGTGAAATGGATGTGTGTATTTAATTTGAAAAAATTAAGCTTGTTTGGCTAGCTGAATAGATGTAAAACTGAGCTTATTTGGCATGACATGAACAAGTCACAGTCGGTTGAATCACATGACAAAACTCAGTCAGGCCAATCACATGAACAACTCACAGTCAGGTCAAACAGTAAACTGAACCATTGCCTGAAATCATTGCTTCACATGAACAACTCACTGTGGCTGTAAATACCAACAATACTAATGTAATGAGAAATATGTTTTTCAGAAAGAACAACGGGAAGCACTAAACACTAATTTTGCAAACGTTTCAGAACTGAAATAGGTAAATGAAAAGGAGCTAGGACATCTGCAACAAGTAGTATACATTGTTTCTTGATAGTTCATCAAAATCCAACTTGGGTACTGATAAAATCAGAATTTTGACAGAAAAATGATCATCAGCTGAAAATGAAAGTATAGCATTCAAGCTTTCAAATGGGCATGCCAAAATAGGCTTTCAAATACAGACAACTCAAACTAAATTCCACTGATAAATAAGAATCAATTATGTCAAACTAAAGTTCACTCTTTTCACACAAGATCCAGAACAAAGTTCTCCACGAAACCGTGCACTGCTTAGCATGTTAGATATAAAAACGAAAAAAAATTGTGAGATATACCACATTATATAGTCTGCCATAAAGCTTAACACTACACATTTTTCGTGGGAGCTCTGAACTCATCGAACATATTGACCTTTTTGGCTTGCCGAGGGACCAATGCAACCTGATCATCTGGGACATGAGTAGCTCTCTGTGCATCTATTTGAGCAGCTCTTTGTGCTTGTCTCTGGGCCTCCTTTTGTTGAGCTGCAAGCTTCTTTGCTTCTATTTTTTTCTCCGTGGCTTCTTTCCTTTTTTTCTCAGCTAGTTCTTTCCTTACTTCTGCTATAAACTTCCTAGTCTCTTCTCTAGCCTTCTTGGTCAGTTCAGCATCTTGCCTTCTCTTCTCCCTTTTCTCTGCAGCCTCTCTAGCTTTGACCTGAGCATGTTCTGCCTTCCTTTTTTCCTGCTCAAGTTTCTTCTTGGCAGCCTCCTCTGCTTTCTTTACCTCTGCTGCATACTTTGCTTCAAGTATAGCTATTTTTCTGTCTTCATTTTCCTTGGTCTTTTGTTGTTGCATTTGTAGAAGCCTTTGAGCCAGTTCTCCTTGCCTAATTGTGGTACTAGTAGGCTGTGTAGGTGCTCTTTGGTTGAGCAAGTTTTGTGCGGCTGAGATGAAGGATGAATTAGGAGTAGGCCTCACTTCAATGTTCCTATGCACTGGCCTCTGCAATTGCAGTGTACAAATTAGCAGTTCTGACTGACAGCAAATGCAGTGAGTAATTCATTGAATTAGAACTGTACCATAGATTATGATTGACAGAAAAATGATCTTTTACTAACCTGGTCAATCAACTGGTTGACAAGTAGGTCTGGTTGGCTGTCAGTACTAATGTTAACAATAGGGCTTTGGTCCTACAAGTGATATTACTGTTATTTACAGATTTAGTTCATAAATATAGACATGTACGGTAGTTCCACCATAGAGAAGTAAAAATGGACTGATCATCTAACCTGTGGTATGACAGGTTCTTCCGTAGAATTTTCTCCAGCACTGACATTCTCTTGAGGTTTATTAGGTGGTGGAAGACCCTCTTTAAACCATTTGCAACCAGCTCTGTTGTGATCTGGGAAACCACAGTAGCTGCAATGCATGATTACACCATGCCTTGACATTTTTTTACCTCCACCTCTCGCATCAACCTCTCCAGGAGCCTTCCTTCTACTCTTTGTTGGTCGGCCAACATGTTTTGTATACAGTGGTGGAGATATAGGAGGACCATGCATCTTCTGCCACTCTGTCCTGTCTAAGCATGGGAACACTATGTTTCCATAAGCCTTTTTGTGCATCTCCACTGAATAGCAGTTGTCAACTAGTGTTATGGGATCAATGTCATCATGCCTTAAGCATGATATGGCATGTGCACAAGGGATCCCTGTCTTCTGCCACCTCAAGATCTTCTACGCGCTTTTGCAAGCGGCAAGTGAACGTCTATGATACGTCTCCGACGTATCGATAATTTCTTATGTTCCATGCCACATTATTGATGTTATCTACATGTTTTATGCACACTTTATGTCATATTCGTGCATTTTCTGGAACTAACCTATTAACAAGATGCCAAAGTGCCGATTCTTTGTTTTCTGCTGTTTTTGGTTTCAGAAATCCTAGTAACGAAATATTCTCGGAATTGGACGAAATCAACGCCCAGGGTCCTATTTTGCCACGAAGCTTCCAGAAGTCCGAAGAGGAGACGAAGTGGGGCCACGAGGTGCCCAGACCCTAGGGCGGCGCGGCCCCCCCTTGGCCGCGCGGCCCTGTGGTGTGGGGCCCTCGTGCCGCCTCCTGACCTGCCCTTCCGCCTACTTAAAGCCTCCGTTGCGAAACCCCCAGTACCGAGAGCCACGATACGGAAAACCTTCCAGAGACGCCACCGCCGCCGATCCCATCTCGGGGGATCCAGGAGATCGCCTCCGGCACCCTGCCGGAGAGGGGAATCATCTCCCGGAGGACTCTACGCCGCCATGGTCACCTCCGGAGTGATGTGTGAGTAGTCTACCCCTGGACTATGGGTCCATAGCAGTAGCTAGATGGTTGTCTTCTCCCCATTGTGCTTCATTGTCGGATCTTGTGAGCTGCCTAACATGATCAAGATCATCTATCTGTAATTCTATATGTTGCGTTTGTTGGGATCCGATGAATAGAGAATACTTGTTATGTTGATTATCAAAGTTATGTCTATGTGTTGTTTATGATCTTGCATGCTCTCCGTTACTAGTAGATGCTCTGGCCAAGTAGATGCTTGTAACTCCAAGAGGGAGTATTTATGCTCGATAGTGGGTTCATGCCTCCATTGATATCTGGGACAAGGATGAGAAAGTTCTAAGGTTGTGGATGTGCTGTTGCCACTAGGGATAAAACATTAGTGCTATGTTCAAGGATGTAGTTACTAGTTACATTACGCGCAATACTTAATGCAATTGTCTGTTGTTAGCAACTTAATACTGGAGGGAGTTCGGATGATAACCTGAAGGTGGACTTTTTAGGCATAGATGCATGCTGGATGGCGGTCTATGTACTTTGTCGTAATGCCCAATTAAATCTCACTATACTCATCATAATATGTATGTGCATGGTCATGCCCTCTTTATTTGTCAATTGCCCAACTGTAATTTGTTCACCCAACATGCTGTTTATCTTATGGGAGAGACACCTCTAGTGAACTGTGGACCCCGGTCCAATTCTCTATACTGAAATACAATCTCATCGCAATACTTGTTCTACTGTTTTCTGCAAACAATCATCTTCCACACAATACGGTTAATCCTTTGTTACAGCAAGCCGGTGAGATTGACAACCTCACTGTTTCGTTGGGACAAAGTACTTTGGTTGTGTTGTGCAGGTTCCACGTTGGCGCCGGAATCCCTGGTGTTGCGCCGCACTACATCCCGCCGCCATCAACCTTCAACGTGCTTCTTGGCTCCTCCTGGTTCGATAAACCTTGGTTTCTTTCTGAGGGAAAACTTGCTGCTGTGCGCATCATACCTTCCTCTTGGGGTTCCCAACGAACGTGTGAGTTACACGCCATCAGTCTACCGTAGCAACAAGAGCCTCATCTTGTAGGCTTTGGAACTCTTCAAGGGTGAGTCTCGATCATCCCCTCGTTGCGACCGTCTTCTAGATTGCATCTTGGCTTGGTTTGCGTGTTCGCGGTAGGAATTTTTTCGTTTTCTATGCAACGAATCCCTACAGTGGTATCAGAGCCGTGTCTATGCATAGATGGTTGCACGAGTAGAACACAATGGTTTTGTGGGCGTTGATGCTCTTGTTATCTTTAGTTTGAGTACTTTGCATCTTTGTGGCATAGTGGGATGAAGCGGCTCGGACTAACTTTACATGACCGCGTTCATGAGACTTGTTCCTCGTTCGACATGCAACTTGTATTGCATAAGAGGCTTTGCGGGTGTCTGTCTCTCCTACTATAGTAAAGATTCAATTTACTCTTCTATTGACAACATTAGTATTAACATTGTGGTTCATGTTCGTAGGTAGATTAGATCTCTCTCGAAAACCCTAAACCACGTAAAATATGCAAACCAAATTAGAGACGTCTAACTTGTTTTTGCAGGGTTTGGTGATGTGATATGGCCATAATGTGATGATGAATATGTATGAGATGATCATTATTGTATTGTGGCAACCGGCAGGAGCCTTATGGTTGTCTTTAAATTTCATGTTGAGTAGTATTTCAAAGTAGTTGTAATAGTTGCTACATGGAGGACAATCATGAAGACGGCGCCATTGACCTTGACGCTACGCCGACGATGATGGAGATCATGCCCGAAGATGATGGAGATCATGTCCGTGCTTTGGAGATGAAGATCAAAGGCGCAAAGACAAAAGGGCCATATCATATCACATATGAACTGCATGTGATGTTAATCCTTTTATGCATCTTATTTTGCTTAGATCGCGACGGTAGCATTATAAGATGATCCCTCACTAAAATCTCAAGATAATAAAGTGTTCATCCTTAGTAGCACCATTGCCAGGACTTGTCGTTTCGAAGCATCTCGTGATGATCGGGTGTGATAGAATCAACAAGTGCATACAACGGGTGCAAGACAGTTTTGCACATGCGGATACTAAGGTGGCCTTGACGAGCCTAGCATGTACAGACATGGTCTCGGAACACGTGATACCGAAAGGTAGAGCATGAATCATATGGTTGATATGATGAACACTTTGAGTGTTCGCCATTGAAATTACACCTTGTCTCGTGATGATCGGACTTAGGTGTGGTGGATTTGGTTCGTGTGATCACTAAGACAATGCGAGGGATATTGTTTTGAGTGGGAGTTCACCTAGTTTTTTAATTATGTTGAATTAAAATTTGAACTCAATTTGTCATAAACTTAGTCTAAACTTTTGCAAATATATGTTGTAGAGATGGCGTCCCCAATCAATTTTAACCAGTTCCTAGAGAAAGAAAAGCTTAAGAGCAACGGTAGCAACTTCACCGACTGGTTTCGTCATGTGAGGATCTTCCTCGCTGGCGGAAATCTGCAATTTGTGCTTGATGCACCGCTAGGTGACCCTCCTGCAGAAACTGAAACCGATGAAGTAAAGAATGTTTACGCGACTCGGAAAACTAGGTACTCTCAAGTTCAGTGTGCCCTCCTGTGCAGTCTGGAAGCCGATTTTCAAAAACGTTTTGAGCACCACGATCCTCATGAGTTGGTCAATGAGCTGAAAGCTATATTTGAGACGCATGCGGCCGTGGAATGCTATGAAGCATCGAAACACTTCTTCAGCTGCATGATGGAAGAAGGTAGCTCCGTTAGTGAGCACATGCTCGTTATGACCGGGCATGCGAAGAAACTCAATGACTTGGGAATAGTGATTCCTAACAGACTGGGGATTAATCGTGTCCTTCAATCACTGCCACCAAGTTACAAGAACTTTGTGATGAACTACAATATGCAGAACATGAACAAGGAGTTACCTGAACTCTTTGGCATGCTAAAAGCTGCTGAGATTGAGATCAAGAAAGAGCACCAAGTGTTGATGGTCAACAAGACCACCAGTTTCAAGAAACAGGGCAAGTCTAAGGGAAAATTCTAGAAGGGTGGCAAGAAAGCTGCCATGCCTCCTATGAAACCTAAGAACGGCCCTAAGCCTGATGCTGAGTGCTATTACTGCAAGGAGAAGGGACACTGGAAGCGTAATTGCTCCAAGTATATGGCTGATCTGAAGAGCGGCCTTGTCAAGAAAAAGAAAGAAGGTATATCTGATATACATGTTATAGATGTTTATCTCACTGGTTCTCGTTCTAGTACCTGGGTATTTGATACTGGTTCGGTTGCTCATATTTGTAACTCGAAACAGGAACTAAATAATAAACGAAGACTACTGAAAGATGAAGTGACGATGCGCGTTGGAAATGGATCCAAAGTCGATGTGATCGTTGTTGGCACACTTCCTCTACATCTACCTTCGGGATTAGTTTTAAGCCTAAATAATTGTTATTTTGTACCCGCGTTGAGCATGAACATTATATCTGGATCTTGTTTAATGCAAGACGGTTATTCATTCAAGTCTGAGAATAATGGTTGTTCTATTTTTATGAATAATATCTTTTATGGTCGAGCACCTGAAAACAATGGCTTATTTCTGTTAGATCTCGATAGTAGTGATACGCATATACATAACATTGATGCTAAGCGAATTAAATTGAATGATAATTCTACTTATATGTGGCAATCATTGCCTTGGTCATATTGGAGTGAAACGCATGAAGAAACTCCATACCGATGGATTACTTGAATCACTTGACTTTGAGTCACTTGATAGATGCGAAGCATGTCTAATGGGAAAAATGACTAAGACTCCATTTTCTGGTATGATGGAGCGAGCTACTGACTTATTGGAAATCATACATACCGATGTGTGCGGACCAATGAGTGTAGCATCGCGCGGTGGTTATCGTTATGTTCTAACCTTCACAGATGATTTGAGTAGATATGGGTATATCTATTTCATGAAACATAAATCCGAAACTTTCGAGAAGTTTAAGGAATTCCAAAGTGAAGTAGAAAATCAACGTAACAAGAAGATTAAATTTCTACGATCTGATCGTGGAGGTGAATATCTGAGTTATGAGTTTGGCATGCATTTAAAGAAATGCGGAATACTTTCACAATTGACACCGCCGGGAACACCACAACGAAACGGTGTATCCGAACGTCGTAATCGAACTCTCTTAGATATGGTTCGTTCTATGATGTCTCTTACTGATTTGTCGTTATCATTTTGGAGTTATGCATTAGAGACAGCCGCATTCACTTTAAATAGAGCACCATCAAAATCCGTAGAAACGACACCGTATGAATTATGGTTTAATAAGAAACCTAAGCTGTCGTTCCTTAAAGTTTGGGGTTGCGAAGCCTATGTAAAAAAGTTACAACCGGACAAGCTAGAACCCAAAGCGGAGAAATGCGTCTTCATAGGATACCCTAAGGAAACTATAGGGTATACTTTCTATCACAGATCCGAAGGCAAAATCTTTGTTGCTAAGAACGGAACCTTTCTTGAGAAAGAATTTCTCACTAAAGAAGTGACTGGAAGAAAAGTAGAACTCGATGAGATTGATGAATCTTTACTCGTTGATCAGAGTAGCGCAGTACCGAAAGCTGTTCCGGTACCGCCTACACCGGCAACAGAGGAAGCTAATGATAATGATCATGAAACTTCGAACGAGGAAACTACTGAACCTCGCAGATCGACAAGGGAACGTGCCACTCCTGATTGGTATGATCCTTGTCTAAATGTCATGATTGTGGACAACAATGACGAGGACCCTGCGACGTATGAAGAAGCGATGATGAGCCCAGATTCCAACAAATGGCAAGAAGCCATGAAATCCGAAATGGGATCCATGTATGATAACAAAGTGTGGACTTTGGTAGACTTACCTGATAGCCGCAAGGCTGTCGAGAATAAATGGATCTTCAAGAGAAAAACAAATGTTGATGGTAATATTACTGTCTATAAAGCTCGACTTGTCGCAAAGGGTTTCCGACAAATTCAAGGAGTTGACTACGATGAGACTTTCTCACCTGTAGCGAAGCTAAAATCTGTGAGGATTTTGTTAGCAATAGCTGCATTTTTTGATTATGAGATTTGGCAGATGGATGTCAAAACGGCGTTCCTTAATGGAGACATTGAGGAAGAGTTGTATATGGTACAACCCAAAGGTTTTGTCGATCCTAAAAATGCTGACAAAGTATGCAAACTTCAGCGTTCAATCTATGGACTGAAGCAAGCATCAAGAAGTTGGAACCGACGCTTTGATAAGGTGATCAAAGACTTCGGGTTTATACAGTGTCATGGAGAGGCATGTATTTACAAGAAAGTGAGTGGGAGCTCTGTAGCATTCCTGATATTATATGTAGATGACATATTATTGATTGGGAATGATATAGAACTATTAAGCAGTGTAAAAGGTTATTTGAATAATAGTTTTTCAATGAAAGACCTTGGTGAAGCATCGTATATATTAGGCATCAAGATTTATAGAGATAGATCAAGACGCCTAATAGGGATATCACAGAGTACATACCTGGACAAGATTCTAAAGAAGTTTAGAATGGACGAAAGTAAGAAAGGGTTCTTACCTATGTTACCAGGCAAGGTCTTGAGTAAGACTCAAGGACCGGCTACGGCAGAAGAAAGAGAAAGGATGAGTAATATCCCCTATGCCTCGACAGTAGGATCTATCATGTATGCCATGCTATGTACTAGACCGGATATAGCACATGTTGTTAGTTTGACTAGCAGATATCAAAGTGATCCAGGAATGGAACACTGGACAGCGGTCAAGAATATCCTGAAGTACTTGAAAAGAACTAAGGATATGTTTCTTTGTTATGGAGGTGACCAAGAGCTCGTTGTAAGCGGTTACAGCGATGCAAGTTGGAACACTGATCCTGATGACTCTAACTCACAGTCTGGGTACGTGTTTATATTGAATGGTGCTGCAGTAAGCTGGGCAAGCTCGAAGCAGTGCACGGTGGCGAAGTCTTCAACAGAATCAGAGTACATAGCGGCTTCAGAGGCTTCATCAGAAGCGGTATGGATGAAGAGGTTCATTGTAGAGCTCGGCGTGGTTCCTAGTGCATTGGACCCACTAGTCATATACTGTGACAACATGGGTGCCATCGCCAATGCACAAGAACCAAGGTCACACAAGAGGCTGAAGCATATCAAGCTGCGTTACCACTCGATTCGTGAGTACATCGAAGATGGAGAAGTAAAGATTTGCAAAGTACACACTGATCTGAATGTAGCAGATCCGTTGACTAAAGCTCTCCCTAGGGCAAAGCATGACCAACACCAGAATGCCATGGGTGTTAGGTATATTACAATGTAATCTAGATTATTGACTCTAGTGCAAGTGGGAGACTGAAGGAGATATGCCCAAGAGGCAATAATAAAAGTGGTTATTATATATCTTTATGTTTATGATAAATGTTTATATACCATGCTATAATTGTATTAACCGAAACTTTGATACATGTGTGATATGTAAACAACAAAGAGTCCCTAGTATGCCTCTTAACTAGCTTGTTGATTAATGGATGATTAGTTTCATAATCATGAACATTGGATGTTATTAATAACAGGGTTATATCATTGTATGAATGATGTAATGGACACACCCAATTAAGCGTAGCATAAGATCACGTCATTAAGTTATTTGCTATAAGCTTTCGATACATAGTTACCTAGTTCTTATGATCATGAGATCATATAAATCACTTATACCGGAAAGGTACTTTGATTACATCAAACGCCACTACGTAAATGGGTGGTTATAAAGGTGGGATTAAGTATCCGAAAAGTATGAGTTGAGGCATATGGATCAACAGTGGGATTTGTCCATCCCGATGACGGATAGATATACTCTGGGCCCTCTCGGTGGAATGTCGTCTAATGTCTTGCAAGCATATGAATAAGTTCATAAGAGACCACATAACACGGTACGAGTAAAGAGTACTTGTCAGGAGACGAGGTTGAACAAGGTATAGAGTGATACCGATGATCAAACCTCGGACAAGTAAAATATCGCGTGACAAAGGGAATTGGTATCGTATGTGAATGGTTCATTCGATCACTAAAGTCATCGTTGAATATGTGGGAGCCATTATGGATCTCCAGATCCCGCTATTGGTTATTGGTCAGAGAGAGTACTCAACCATGTCCGCATAGTTCGCGAACCGTAGGGTGACACACTTAAGGTTTGATGTTGAAATGGTAGAACTTGAATATGGAATGGAGTTCGAATATTTGTTCGGAGTCCCGGATGAGATCCCGGACATCACGAGGAGTTCCGGAATGGTCCGGTGAAAAATTCTTCTATATTATCTCTTCCAATTATAGACCCTTGTCCCACAGGTATATCTTTTACAGTGAAATTAAAAGGAAACATGTTGAAATAAGTAAAGCAAATGCAAGTAACTAATTTTTTTGTGTTTTAAATATAGCAAACAAGATAGCAAGTAAAGTAAAACTAGCAACTAATTTTTTTGTGTTTTGATTTACTGCAGCAAACAAAGTAGTAAATAAAATAATGCAAGACAAAAACAAAGTAAAGAGATTGCGATGTGGAGACTCCCCTTGCAGCGTGTCTTGATCTCCCCGGCAACGGCGCCAGAAAACAGTCTTGATACGCGTACAGCACGCGTCCGTTGGGAACCCCAAGAGGAAGGTGTGATGCGTACAGCGGCAAGTTTTCCCTCAGTAAGAAACCAAGGTTTATCGAACCAGTAGGAGCCAAGAAGCACGTTCAAGGTTGATGGCGGCGAGATGTAGTGCGGCGCAACACCAGGGATTCCGGCGCCAACGTGGAACCTGCACAACACAACCAAAGTACTTTGTCCCAACGTAACAGTGAGGTTGTCAATCTCACCGGCTTGCTGTAACAAAGGATTAGATGTATAGTGTGGATGATGATTGTTTGCAGAGAACAGTAGAACAAGTATTGCAGCAGATTGTATTCAATGTAAAGGAATGGACCGGGGTCCACAGTTCACTAGAGGTGTCTCTCCCATAAGATAAATAGCATGTTGGGTGAACAAATTACAGTTGGGCAATTGACAAATAGAGAGGGCATGACAATGCACATACATGATATGATGAGTATTATGAGATTTAATTGGGCATTACGACAAAGTACATAGACCGCTATCCAGCATGCATCTATGCCTAAAAAGTCCACCTTCAGGTTATCATCCGAACCCCTTCCAGTATTAAGTTGCAAACAACAGACAATTGCATTAAGTATGGTGCGTAATGTAATCAATAACTACATCCTCGGACATAGCATCAATGTTTTATCCCTAGTGGCAACAGCACATCTATAACCTTAGGGGCTTCTGTCACTCCCCCAAATTCACGGAGACATGAACCCACTATCGAGCATAAATACTCCCTCTTGGAGTTACAAGCATCAACTTGGCCAAAGCATCTACTAGTAACGGAGAGCATGCAAGATCATAAACAACACATAGATTGATAATCAACATAACATAGTATTCTCTATCCATCGGATCCCAACAAACACAACATATAGCATTACAGATAGATGATCTTGATCATGTTAGGCAGCTCACAAGATCCAACAATGAAGCATAATGAGGAGAAGACAACCATCTAGCTACTGCTATGGACCCATAGTCCAGGGGTGAACTACTCACTCATCACTCCGGAGGCGACCATGGCGGTGTAGAGTCCTCCGGGAGATGATTCCCCTCTCCGGCAGGGTGCCGGAGGCGATCTCCTGAATCCCCCGAGATGGGATTGGCGGCGGCAGCATCTCTGGAAGGTTTTCCGTATCGTGGCTCTCGGTACTGGGGGTTTCGCGACGAAGGCTATTTGTAGGCGGAAGGGCAGAGTCAGGAGAGTCACGAGGGGCCCACACGCTAGGCCGGCGCAGCGAGCTCCTGGGCCGCGCCGCCCTGCTGTGGCGCCGCCTCGTGGCCCCACTTCGTCTTCTCTACGGTCTTCTGGAAGCTTCGTGTGAAAATAGGCCCCTGGGCGTTGATTTCGTCCAATTCCGAGAATATTTCCTTACTAGGATTTCTGAAACCAAAAACAGCAGAAAACAGCAACTGGCTCTTCGGCATCTCGTTAATAGGTTAGTGCCGGAAAATGCATAAATATGACATAAAGTATGCATAAAACATGTAGATATCATCAATAATGTGGCATGGAACATAAGAAATTATCGATATGTCGGAGACGTATCAGCATCCCCAAGCTTAGTTTCTGCTCGTCCTGAGCAGGTAAACGATAACAAAGATAATTTCTGGAGTGACATGCCATCATAACCTTGATCATACTATTGTAAGCATATGTA
Source organism: Lolium perenne (assembly GCF_019359855.2). NCBI lineage: Eukaryota > Viridiplantae > Streptophyta > Magnoliopsida > Poales > Poaceae > Lolium > Lolium perenne. The sequence continues at coordinate 38,419,309 of NC_067246.2, read as the reverse complement.
ATGAATACAGCGATCAAAACAATGTAAATGACATGAGTAAACAAATGAATCATATAGCAAAGACTTTTCATGAATAGTACTTCAAGACAAGCATCAATAAGTCTTGCATAAGAGTTAACTCATAAAGCAATAATTCATAGTAGAGGTATTGAAGCAACACAAAGGAAGATTAAGTTTCAGCGGTTGCTTTCAACTTGTAACATGTATATCTCATGGATATTGTCAACATAGAGTAATATAACAAGTGCAATATGCAAGTATGTAGGAATCAATGCACAGTTCACACAAGTGTTTTCTTCTTGAGATGGAGAGAAATAGGTGAACTGACTCAACAATAAAAGTAAAAGAAAGGTCCTTCAAAGACGAAAGCATCGATTGCTATATTTGTGCTAGAGCTTTGATTTTGAAAACAAGAAACAATTTTGTCAACGGTAGTAATAAAGCATATGTGTTATGTAGATTATATCCTACAAGTTGCAAGCCTCATGCATAGTATACTAATAGTGCCCGCACCTTGTCCTAATTAGCTCGGATTACCTGGATTATCATCGCAATGCACATGTTTTAACCAAGTGTCACAAAGGGGTACCTCTATGCCGCATGTACAATGGTCTAAGGAGAAAGCTCGCATCGGATTTCTCGCTATTGATTATTCTCAACTTAGACATCCATACCGGGACAACATAGACAACAGATAATGGACTCCTCTTTTATGCATAAGCATGTAGCAACAATTAATTTTCTCATATGAGATTTGAGGATATTTGTCCAAAACTAAAACTTCCACCATGGATCATGGCTTTAGTTAGCGGCCCAATGTTCTTCTCTAACATTATGCATGCTCTAACCATTCTAGCGGTAAATCTCCCTTACTTCAGACAAGACGAACATGCATAGCAACTCACATGATATTCAACAAAGAGTAGTTGATGGCGTCCCCAGGAACATGGTTATCGCACAACAAGCAACTTAATAAGAGATAAAGTGCATAAGTACATATTCAATACCACAATAGTTTTTAGGCTATTTGTCCCATGAGCTATATATTGCAAAGGTAGAGAATGGAAATTTTAAAGGTAGCACTACAGCAATTTACTTTGGAATGGCGGAGAAATACCATGTAGTAGGTAGGTATGGTGGACACAAATGGCATAGTGGTTGGCTCAAGAATTTTGGATGCATGAGAAGTATTCCCTCTCGATACAAGGTTTAGGCTAGCAAGGTTATTTGAAACAAACACAAGGATGAAGCGGTGCAGCAAAACTCACATAAAAGACATATTGTAAACATTATAAGACTCTACACCGTCTTCCTTGTTGTTCAAATTCAATACTAGAAATTATCTAGACCTTAGAGAGACCAATTATGCAAACCAAATTTTAGCAAGCTCTATGTATTTCTTCATTAATAGGTGCAAAGTATATGATGCAAGAGCTTAAACATGAGCACAACAATTGCCAAGTATCACATTATCCAAGACATTTTAGCAACTACTACATGTATCATTTTCCAATTCCAACCATATAACAATTTCACGAAGAAGAAACTTTCGCCATGAATACTATGAGTAAAGCCTAAGGACATATTTGTCCATATGCAACAGCGGAGCGTGTCTCTCTCCCACACAATGAATGCTAGGATCCATTTTATTCAAACAAAACAAAAACAAAAACAAACAGACGCTCCAAGCAAAGTACATAAGATGTGATGGAATAAAAATATAGTTTCACTAGAGGAACCTGATAATGTTGTCGATGAAGAAGGGGATGCCTTGGGCATCCCCAAGCTTAGACGCTTGAGTCTTCTTGATATATGCAGGGGTGAACCACCGGGGCATCCCCAAGCTTAGAGCTTTCACTCTCCTTGATCATATTGTATCATCTCCCTCTCTTGATCCTTGAAAACTTCCTCCACACCAAACTCAAAACAACTCATTAGAGGGTTAGTGCACAATTAAAATTTACATGTTCAGAGGTGACATAATCATTCTTAACACTTCTGGACATTGCACAAAGCTACTGAAAATCAATGGAATCGAAAAATCCATCAAGCATAGCAAAACAGGCAATGCGAAATAAAAGGCAGAATCTGTCAAAACAGAACAGTTCGTAAAGACGAATTTTATTGAGGCACCAGACCTGCTCAAATGAAAATGCTCAAACTGAATGAAAGTTGCGTACATATCTGAGAATCACTCACGTAAATTGGCATAATTTTCTGAGTTACCTACAGAGAATTAGGCCCAGATTCGTGACAGCAAAGAAATCTGTTTCTGCGCAGTAATCCAAATCTAGTATGAATCTTACTATCAACGACTTTACTTGTCACAACAATGCACAAAACTAAGATAAGGAGAGGTTGCTACAGTAGTAACAACTTCCAAGACTCAAATATAAAATAAAAGGTATTGTAGTAAAAATATGGGTTATCTCCCATAAGCGTTTTTCTTTAACGCCTTTCAGCTAGGCGCAGAAAGTGTATATCAAGTATTATCAAAAGATGGAGCATCTACAGCGGGGTGTGGAGTTTTCTCAACCATGCATAGTATTTTGGATACATAAGTTTCAGCGGCTCACTTTTCATTAGTCTTGGGCTTGCTACTCTCATCAAACAAATTTTCCGGAACAAGCCAAGCATAATTATTATCTATAGCTCCATGCATAGCCAGGAGCTTACAGGGTATTGGCGCTTTAATCTCCCCACCATTGTTAACATTATTAGTGTACTTAATTCTATCCATATCCATCTTTTCAAGTGTTCTTTTAAAATCGGTGATCATGCCAAGCCTATCATGCTTACTAAAAACTTTTCTAGCTTCTTTAGCTATATCCGCAAATTCTCGCACTAAGACCTTTAGAATAAAATCTCTCTTCTCTCCCCTCTCCATATCAGAAAGTGTAAGAAACATGTGTTGTATCATGGGGTCGAGACTAATAAATCTAGCTTCCATCATGCGTACCAAACAAACAGAGGCATCTTCGTAAGTAGGGACAGCTTTTGCAAGGGGTATATCTTTAAGATCTTCATGCATACTAACGTGGGTGAAAAATTCTTCTATATTATCTCTTCCAATTATAGACCCTTGTCCCACAGGTATATCTTTTACAGTGAAATTAAAAGGAAACATGTTGAAATAAGTAAAGCAAATGCAAGTAACTAATTTTTTTGTGTTTTTAATATAGCAAACAAGATAGCAAGTAAAGTAAAACTAGCAACTCATTTTTTTGTGTTTTGATTTACTGCAGCAAACAAAGTAGTAAATAAAATAATGCAAGACAAAAACAAAGTAAAGAGATTGCGATGTGGAGACTCCCCTTGCAGCGTGTCTTGATCTCCCCGGCAACGGCGCCAGAAAACAGTCTTGATACGCGTACAGCACGCGTCCGTTGGGAACCCCAAGAGGAAGGTGTGATGCGTACAGCGGCAAGTTTTCCCTCAGTAAGAAACCAAGGTTTATCGAACCAGTAGGAGCCAAGAAGCACGTTGAAGGTTGATGGCGGCGAGATGTAGTGCGGCGCAACACCAGGGATTCCGGTGCCAACGTGGAACCTGCACAACACAACCAAAGTACTTTGTCCCAACGTAATAGTGAGGTTGTCAATCTCACCGGCTTGCTGTAACAAAGGATTAGATGTATACTGTGCATGATGATTGTTTGCAGAGAACAGTAGAACAAATATTGCAGCAGATTGTATTCAATGTAAAGGAATGGACCGGGGTCCACAGTTCACTAGAGGTGTCTCTCCCATAAGATAAATAGCATGTTAGGTGAACAAATTACAGTTGGGAAATTGACAAATAGAGAGGGCATGACAATGCACATACATGATATGATGAGTATTATGAGATTTAATTGAGCATTACGACAAAGTACATAGACCGCTATCCAGCATGCATCTATGCCTAAAAAGTCCACCTTCAGGTTATCATCCGAACCTCTTCCAGTATTAAGTTGCAAACAACAGACAATTGCATTAAGTATGGTGCGTAATGTAATCAATAACTACATCCTCGGACATAGCATCAATGTTTTATCCCTAGTGGCAACAGCACATCCATAACCTTAGGGGCTTCTGTCACTCCCCCAGATTCACGGAGACATGAACCCACTATCGAGCATAAATACTCCCTCTTGGAGTTACAAACATCAACTTGGCCAAAGCATCTACTAGTAACGGAGAGCATGCAAGATCATAAACAACACATAGATTGATAATCAACATAACATAGTATTCTCTATCCATCGGATCCCAACAAACACAACATATAGCATTACAGATAGATGATCTTGATCATGTTAGGCAGCTCACAAGATCCGACAATGAAGCATAATGAGGAGAAGACAACCATCTAGCTACTGCTATGGACCCATAGTCCAGGGGTGAACTACTCACTCATCACTCCGGAGGCGACCATGGCGGTGTAGAGTCCTCCGGGAGATGATTCCCCTCTCCAGCAGGGTGCCGGAGGTGATCTCCTGAATCCCCCGAGATGGGATTGGCGGCGGCGGCGTCTCTGGAAGGTTTTCCGTATCGTGGCTCTGGGTACTGGGGGTTTCGCGACGAAGGCTATTTGTAGGCGGAAGGGCAGAGTCGGGAGAGTCACGAGGGGTCCACACGCTAGGCCGGCGCGGCTAGCTCCTGGGCCGCGCCGCCCTGCTGTGGCGCCGCCTCGTGGCCCCACTTCGTCTTCTCTACGGTCTTCTAGAAGCTTCGTGTGAAAATAGGCCCCTGGGCGTTGATTTCGTCCAATTCCGAGAATATTTCCTTACTAGGATTTCTGAAACCAAAAACAGCAGACAAGAATCGGCTCTTCGGCATCTCGTTAATAGGTTAGTGCCGGAAAATGCATAAATATGACATAAAGTATGCATAAAACATGTAGATATCATCAATAATGTGGCATGGAACATAAGAAATTATCGATACGTCGGAGACGTATCAGAGTCCCAAAGGGACTCCACCACCATGGCCGGCCAACCCTAAGGGGGAGGAGTCCCAAGTGGACTCCCCAAAGGGGGCCGGCCACCCCCTCCGAAGGAAGGGTGGGAAACCCACCTCTAGTGGGAGTCCTAGCTTGGGTAGGTTTCATGTGATATGGAAGGTTTTGGTTTGGGGTCTTATTCGGAGACTTGTAGACCAACTCTTGGGTGTTCCACCTATATAATGAGGGCCAAGGGGAGGGGGCCGGCCACCCCAACACCACAAGGTGGCCGCACCCCTCAAGTGGCCGGCGCCCCCCTCTCCCCAAACCCTAGCCGCCCCACTCCTCCTTCTCTCCCGCACGCTTAGCGAAGCTCCGCCGGAGTTCTCCACCACCACCGCCACCATGCCGTCGTGCTGCCGGATTCAAGAGGAGACTACTACTTCCGCTGCCCGCTGGAACGGGGAGGTGGACGTCGACTTCATCAACACCGAACGTGTGACCGAGTACAGAGGTGCTGCCCGTTCGTGGCGCCGGGATCAAGATCTTCTACGCGCTTTTGCAAGCGGCAAGTGAACGTCTACCGCAGCAACAAGAGCCTCATCTTGTAGGCTTTGGAACTCTTCAAGGGTGAGTCTCGATCATCCCCTCGTTGCTACCGTCTTCTAGATTGCATCTTGGCTTGGTTTGCGTGTTCGCGGTAGGAAATTTTTTGTTTTCTATGCAACGAATCCCTACATGTCTCTGTGTGTTCGTTTGCATGGTCTCGCCCATCGATTAAGCTTGTTGTGCTTTGCGTCCCCACCAAACTAAAAGGGGAGCTCTATTCCTCGGTGTCGGAATTCGCGACACGACAACCGACATTGCAGCCATGGTGGAGACTGCAACAACAACAACGCAGGGGCAGTGGCCCTTCTTCTTCGATGGGCCGCCGCTCCGAAGTACGAGCTCGTCGGCTACGACAGCGATGCGACATGGGAGGGAAGCGGCACCACGGTGGTCATCGATGGTGCAGCACGGGGAGGCACGTGCAGCGGCGATGCTGGAAGACCTAACCGCTGGTGCTGCGACATTAGGCCAACATTACATCAGTCAACGGTGCTAGCTGCAAGGGGGATGGTACATCGAACGGCAGCCAGAAAATAGATGAGAGCGGCGGTCGGGAAAGCTGCCAGCGGCAGCCAGCGTTGCTAAGAGTGCCCCTGTCCGAGATGCAATCCCCCATCATCGTAGCTTCCAAGGTCGGGAGCTGGTGCTGCAAATCTCCACCGTTACATGGTAGAAATAATTGGTCGTATGCGTCCTTCACATGGGCTGCCCTAGCTAGCGCTCGAGCGCCATGGAGACAACGAGCGATCAGTTTCTAACAAAAAAAAAATTCCATTTTTGGCAAATTTTGGACTGTAGTGGAAGCTATTGAGGGAAAGTTTTGCATGCATGTAGAAACAGACGAATTTGATGACGTAAGCGAGAATCTTTCCGAATTTGAAAATTCAAAACGTTTTATCTCACAAATGATAACTCCGATTTAAGATCTGTTTTCACCAATAAATCCGTCTCGACGAGATCTTCAAAACTAGCACCCATGTTAATATGTTTCGACAAATATTTTTTATACCTAAAAGTTATCAACCCTCTCTATTTTGAATAATCAACCCCTCCGTACTTGAGTGATCAACGGTAAATGTATAAAATTATCAACCTGGTGCAGGCTATTGAGGAAAAGTTCTGCATGCATGCACAAATAGACGAATCTGCTGATGTCAGTGGAATCTTTTCCAAATTTGAAAATTCAAAACGTTTTATCTCACAAACGATAACTCCAAATTAAGATCCGCTTTCACCAATAAATCCGTCTCGACGAGATCTTCAAAACTAGCACCCATGTTGATATGTTTCGAGAAACTTTTTTTCTGGCTAAAAGTTATCAATCCTCTCTATCTGAATAATTAACCCCTCTGTACTTGAGTGATTAACGGTGAATGTATAAAATTATCAATCTGGTGCAGGCTATTGAGCGAAAGTTCTGCATGCATGCACAAAAACACGAATCTGCTGATGTCAGCGGAATCTTTTCCAAATTTGAAAATTCAAAACGTTTTATCTCACAAACGACAACTCCAAATTAAGATTCGCTTTCACCTATGAGTCGGTCTCGACGAGATCTTCAAAACTAGCACCCATGTTGATATGTTTCGAGAAACTTTTTTTCGGGTTAAAAGTTATCAACCCTCTCTATCGGAATAATCAACCCCTCCGTACTTGAGTGATCAACGGTAAATGTATAAAATTATCAACCTGGTGCAGGCTATTGAGGGAAAGTTCTGCATGCATGCACAAAAAGACGAATCTGCTGATGTTAGCGGAATCTTTTGCAAATTTGTAAATTCAAAACGTTTTAACTTTCAAACGACAACTCCAAATTAAGATTCGCTTTCACCAATAAATCTGTCTCGACGAGATCTTCAAAACTAGCGCCCATGTTGATATGTTTCGAGAAACTTTTTCCCGGGATAAAAGTTATCAACCCTCTCTATCTGAATAATCAACCCATCCGTACTTGAGTGATCAACGATAAATGTATAAAATTATCATCCAGGCTATTGAGGGAAAGTTCTGCATGCATGCACAAATAGACGAATCTGCTGATGTCAGCGGAATCTTTTCCAAATTTGTAAATTCAAAACGTTTTAACTTTCAAACGACAACTCCAAATTAAGATTCGCTTTCACCAATAAATCCGTCTCAACGAGATCTTCAAAACTAGCACCCATGTTGATATGTTTCGAGAAACTTTTTTTCGGGCTAAAATTTATCAACACTCTGTGTTTGAATAATCAACCCCTCCATACTTAATTGATCAACGGTGAATGTATAAAATTATCAACCCAAAGTTAATTTTCTTTTAAACATTTTAGCGAATCTTTTTTAGTTTAGAAGCTATCAACCCGGTGTCCTGTTATTTATCCACAGTAAATATAAATAACTATCAACCCTAAAAATCTAACTTCATTTCAAATATTTTGGCGACTTTTTTTAGTTTACAAGTTATCAACTCGGTGCCCCGTTATTTATCAATGGTAATTATTAAAAACTACCAACCCTAAAAAGTATTTCATTTAGAATATTTTAGCGAATATTTTTTTATTTTACAAGCTATCAACCCGGTGCCTCGTTATTTATCAACGATAAATATAAAAAATAATAACCCTAAAATTATTTCATTTAGAATATTTTAGCGACTCTCTTTTATTTTAGAAGCTATCAACCCGGTGAGCCGCTATTTATCAATGGTAAATATAAATAAATATCAATCCTAAAAATTTAATTTAATTTAAAAATATGTAGTAACTCTTTTTTTTGTTTACAAGTTATCAACCCGGTGTCCCGTTATTTATCAACGGTAAATATAAATACCTAGCAACCCTAAAAAGTAATTTTCATTTAGAATATTTTAGCAACTTTTGTTAGCTTACAACTTAAAACAGTACTTAATTTGAGTAGCAAGTGGTAGTTCATTTGAGTTGCAAGTGGATCTTCCCACCCGTTATTTTCCCCCTTAAAACCACTGGCCCGAAAAAGAGAATTATAAAATTAATCCAAAAAAAACATGAATTACCGTACGAAATAACAACATAAAGGGAATTGCAAAAAAAGAGAATTGTCAAAAGGAAATTGCAAATAAAGAGATTTGAAAGTATGCGTCGTGCTGAAAAAAGAGAGCGAGATGCTCTGTGTATGCATGCAGCAACTTGTGAGAGCTAGCCTTGTGCTGAAAAGTTGGCTCATTAAATGCAAAATCATGCATGCAGTGTGAACGCTTTTGGCTATATGCAATTTGCAAGTGGGAACATGAGCTGTTAGTGTGAATACAAAGCTACATGTGAACGTAATTAAACACTACAAGACAAAAAAGGAATTGATTTGGCGCGAGCGGTGCCGCGCAAGGAAACAGATCGCTCGAGCGATCGTTTGCCAAAGAGGGAATTCGCCTTCACATAGGGTTGGCGTTTGTCATATCTTCCGTCACATTTACACAAGTCCAAACGCCAAAGCACACATTATCCTAGATTCTTACGAGAGAGAGTCACTAAAACATACGCCGCCCGCGAGGACGACAGAATCGCGTGATGAAAGATAATCACCGGAAACGCTCTAGCTAGTGCGTAGAGGACCTGCCACAAGACCGCCGGAAACGCTATAGCTAGCTCCTCAAGAGAATCGGGCCGGCCGGCCGTGCGACACGCGTGCTCGCTGGCTCCGGTGCGACACGAGATCGGGTCTGTTGGCCCGGTACGGGCCGAGGCTTGTTTCACCGCTACGGCCGATGCTTGTTGGGCCAGTTCGGGCGGAGGCTGACGGTAATATCGGGCGGGCGTACACTCGACTCGAGAGGACTCGTTATTAACGCTGTAACGATTAGTACCGTACCGCCTAGGGAAGAAACGTCGAACCTGTTTATAAACTGTTTTGGGGTGCAGATATCACCAGCCGGCAGGGCTGGTTAGCAGCCTCAAATGTAATATCCAAGAAAGCTTGACCTCCTCCAGTCCGCCGAGAATCGTATAAGTTGCACGCTACGTAACTGTAAAAACAAAATTCTAGAATCTAGATCACCATGTTTCAAAGACTACCCAAGGTTCGTATAAGTTGCACGCTACGTAACTGTAAAAACAAGTTGTGAGAGGACTAGAGAGGAAAATGATATAAGCAAGACCACAACTAAATAACTGTACATTAAATTCTAGAATCTAGATCACCATGTTTCAAAGACTACCCAAGGTAAATATCATACTTTAAAGCGAAAACTTGAGATACTGTCAATTCTTTGGCAGGATCCTATAAAGAATGGAATTGGATCTGTTGTGATGCTTAAAGTTAGTCCTGCTGTCTTCTCTTCCTCCATAAGCTTAGAGGGAGATTACCGAGGCCATAAACTTGACATGTGTCACAACCCCACAGGTGCACACCGTCACTGTGCAGATGCACTTTTTTTGTTTTGGTATACACTTTTTTTTATGACAGTTTGGAATAAATCACTCCGAGAAAGCTTGACCTCCTACAGACCACTGAGAATCGTACAAGTTGCAGGCTACGTAACTGTAAAAACAAGTTGTCAGAGGGCCAGAGAGGAAAATGATATAAGCAAGACCACAACTAAATAACTGTACATTAAATTCTAGAATCTAGATCACCATGTTTCAAAGACTAGCCAAGGTAAATATCATACTTTAAAGCGAAAACTCGAGATACTGTCAATTATATGCCAGGATCCTATAAGGAATAGAATTGGATCTGTTGTGATGCTTAAAGTTAGTCCTGCTGACTTCTCTTCCTCCGCCATCTCCATGGGAACCTCCACCTGCATGTGGATACACCCCATATCAGTCACCAATCACCACAGAACAAATGAAATCAATAGACCAAAGAGGACGTGAGCGGTGGATGGGGAACAGAGATGGCAGCATCACACTACACGGATTATATCGATTACAAATGGGTCACAGGGTCACTTTTACTTTTCTTTTTTCTCGGTTTCAAAGATGAGCACTATCACCGGTTGAGGAGGTGGCCAGCGAAGGGACTCCATACCCATGAATACGAGGAGCTCCAGCCTTAGAACCGAGGGCAAATAAGAAACTAAAATAGAAACTACATCTCAGATCAATGTCCTAAGTTCTAAATAATGAAGATCTTATATTCGACATCTGTCTAATTGGTCACATAAAGTATCAGCAAAAGCCATAACAAATTATAAGATGGCCGAGAGAATGAGATAATGCAGAAAATAACTGTTTTGTATGTCCTCGTTTCCTGACTTTTAACAAGATTCTAAATGATATGGAAAAGGCATAATAGATTATGTGGACAACTTAGCAAGATCAATAATTTAAATTTCTTTTCTAATTGTAGATGACAACATACCCACTGTTCTAGTTGTAGCTATTCAAACCTCCATACATTCATGCAAACAGGAAAGGGGATAGCAAAACAACCTTTTATCAGGAAAGTGCACCATGTTTACCAACCTCTGCTGTTTGTATGTCTTTGCTAGACTTCAGTGAAGCTCAAAGCTGGTAGTAAAAACAAACCAAATAACCGATGAAAGAAAAACAAAAAAGGAAACAAAAAAAGCTCACACGGCAGAACTAGGCGAACTCATTAATCTATTTGAGGAAACAACAAATGAGGTTTTCAATATAAGTTCTCAACCATAAAGTACACATAACTGCACGTATGCAATTTCAGCTTATAAAACAGTTATTATCTAGTCAGTCCTGCTTGGATGCAGTCATGTCCATCTTCACGAGCGTAATGCTTGCTTGATCCATTAGCAAGTTTGTGTCTCCTTACAACGATCCTGGGCTTCAAACTGTGTGCTGCATATGTGGAGGCGTGGGCACATCAGATGGCCCAATGCAGGCGGCGAGCGGGTGACTAGCGTCACCACCGACGGGGGTCTTTCTGTGAGCAAGTCAGATCTGACCAAGGCAGACTGCCCGGTTGAAACAGGATTGCAAAACAGAGGCTGCTATGTGAATGCTTTTCTTATTCCATACAATTCAGGTTGATATATGTGTCTCTGTCTCCAATTTACATTTTTATTCGCACTAGTACAAAACAGAAACACAACCTCCATTGGAAATAAGTGACTTAACTTTATCTAGATATAGATATATCTACAAACTGAAATGCAACTAGGAACGTCCGTATCTAGAAAAATTGAGTCACTTATTTCCGGATGGAGAGAGTAATTGAACAGATCAGAAGCTAACATTATCAGATTTTCTCCACATTTATAAAAGTTTGTGTGCAAAAAAAATCCTAAATATTATGAGGGAGAAGAAACATTGTACTTACTGCAACATAGACCGTCAGTTGTACAAGTGCTCAAGTGGCAAAATTGTTTCTAGTCAACAAATTGTAAAGCCTATATTGTGTTTCAACCATTTAGCTTACTGAAAAAACAGCTTACAAGCCTAACAAAAATATACCTGCATCATCTTATTCAGAGTTGAAGACAAACAGAAATGAACATCATATCTAGCCTTAGTCTCAGCTAATAATATCATCGGTTGAAGTATAGAAAGATAAAACAGTACCGCCATCATGCGACATGACAAAGATAATGCATTTGATGGCAACATATTGGCGTAACAAGTAAACAATGTGCTCTTAATAAATCTTCCACGTGCCTTGGAGTAATGGACCTCAAGATTTCCGAGCTAGGTGAGAAAGTGGAAAATGATTTTCCTAACTATCCGATAAGAATGAATTGAATGACGACACAAGATAAGTTTACCTCCACGGTTACAGAAAACATAAAAAAGAAGGCCGCCAACTGCCTAGTACTCTAGTGGTGGTATAGTTACATTTCGAGTTCTCGACAATGAGTTGTCGAATCCGTGAATATGAAGTGAGTAAATCAAGAAAGTCTAACAACTATTATACTTGGCAAAATAGGCACCATTCTCAAACTTATTGAGAAGCAATCATGCAGTCAGAGGTTTTAAAGGATGGAGTGTGAGAGTGTGTGTGTGTGTGACCCACGGTAAGCATATGGTTCCTTCTCCAAACTCTAACAAAGAAGACTATGAGTACATACTACTAGTTACTACAGAGTAGAACATGAACGCCTAATTTTCTGCAGTTTTTACGACCAGATGGATGACCAGCCTACAGAACATTGCATGTACCCCGAGATGTTACAATCGTAATTACGCTAAGAATGATTAAATCAGCTCTCATATATATTCATGTATGGCAGGATTTTATAACAAATTACGAATAGAGTAGACACTAACCCTAAATCTCCTCCCATATTTTTTTTTCTACGGACAGATCCAACAAAGATCATGATAACAAATTTCTAAACCATTTAATATAACCAACCACTAAATCTGAGCTAAATTCTAATGAGTTGGATTCAGTCGAAGGCAGCGTGAGAACTCATTTGGGGGAGGGGATCGAGGGAGAATTCTAACGAGCTGGATCCACTTTTCCAGAGTTGTCGTCGTCGGCCTGCCTCATCGTGCGCCATGAACTCGGAGGGGCGATGTACATCTTGCTGTGGATGAGTCGTCCCACCGGCACCACCACCGTCTTGCGCATCTTGCACGACGATCCTCGCCGCCGGCGAGAACGAGCCGCTCCGACGAGTGCTGCCTGCTGCTCGGTAGAGGACTGGACACGAGTTGGCGGAAACACTAGCTAGATCCTGAAGGGAATTGAGCCGCCGAAGGCCGTGCGGCGCAAACTGCCGGCGGCACGGCTCGCTCCGACGACCGCGCGTGTGTCCTCTTAATATTTTTTTATGCAGCTGATGTATTTTTTTTAGGGGAGCAGATATATTTTTGTGAGCTGATGCGTTTCCTCGCAACGCATGGGCTGCCGCTTGTTGGGCCCTAGCTGGCGGATTATTAGGCTGGCCTGTATCAACGTACACTTGGGGACCTGATGTTTTTTTCCTGAGCAAACACTTGGTGACCCGATGTTATTAGAAAAATCACGGTTCTTTCTGTATATGCATAGATATTGTCCCGGCTAGTCTTTGTATTCATGTGATGCAAATCCATATACAATCCCTAATCCCTAGTCAGGTGCTCACAGAATTTCGTTTGTGCCAATTGGAGAGAGTGTGTGAGCACACCACCAAAAATATGGGAACACCCGCAAGCTACAAAAATCGATTTTCACTGAAATATTCGATGAAAATATATGGGAATCAGACACGTAGTCTCAAAATGTGCATGATTTTTTTTTTTGGATCAATTGATTCTTTGGGAAACTATGCTTGAATTAATGCTAGAATGATAAACTGAAAATCAATTTCTGGAGTCACAAATTTAGGGCGGTGTGATGATGTTGTAGCAAGCTTGAGTAGGTGGAGTCGGACCTGCCACCGCTGGCAATGGTTTGATGCAGCCTCCTGTGCACCGATGTGTGGAGGGTGGCGACTGGCGAGCGGGTTAGAGCTTCAATGCAGCAGAGAGAGGGTGGACACAGAACGGTGGGCGGGGAGGCCTCAGGTCGGGCACAGTGTGGACAGGGAATAGGGAGTGGGGGAGGGGAAGCTCTACTTCTATAACTAAAGGAGGGGAGGGGAGCGTGCGTGAGAAAATAACACGTAATACCCCATCTTGGTGATTTTGTTTCGCAAAGAAGCACGACTTACTTCTCCAAAAAAAAAAAAAGCACGACTTACACTTTGTTTTACGCAAAATCCCATATTCTCCTATAATCTTTACACAGACCACATAAAAGTCACTTAGCCTCTTTGATTCAAACAAAAGCGGATAACCATTGTACTGTATCTTTTTTATTGGCTCAACCTCTTCTCATATTCAAATTTAAAGTGTTGCAGAACCTCATAAAGAAACCAAAATAAATCGACCCCTACTTGCAATATCTTTCTGGAATTGCACACTAAAACCCACAACATCCATCTAACGAAGCAAAACTTACAAAAAAAAGTAAGTACTCCCTCCGTTCCAAATAAAGTGTGCGTGTCTAGATTAACAAAATTCTACACACTAAAATGCCTCTAGACATCGGAAATGCACTTTTGAACATGGGAGCATATGCTCCTGCTACCTAGAAAAACAATTTTAAATGTCAAAAAATATGAACAAAAATTTGGCGCGTATGCGTCGATATTATATGTGTGCACGACAAGTTTCGCGAAAAATGACAATTTTTGTGCCCTGTGTAAAAAGATTAAAAAATGTACCGTGAAAAGCTCTTTTTAAGCACCAAAATTTGTCTTTTTGACACACGACACAAAAATTATCGGTTTTCTTCGAAACAACTTTATGAGCACATAGCATGTCCGTATGTATGTATCAATTTTTTGTTTCAAATTTTTTGACATTCAAACTGTGTTTAGAAATCATATTAAAAACCGGGAGAATATTGGTAGGTGGGTTCTACCAGGTCTAGGACGGAGGTTGTATGGGAGGAAGGGAGGGTGGCGAGGCTGGAGGCGCGGACGTCGGCAACTCGGTACCGTGGCCGCGCGTGAGGAGGAAGGCGGCGGTGCGCTGGAGGCGGCGGCTAGGGCTTAGGGATCCCGTCTCCTGAAGGAGACGGCAACAAATATGTTTATTTCTTGTCATAAAACGAAGGGGTACATATATTTATATAATAGGCTAGCAACTCGAAACCCTAGATAATTTGGGCTAAGCCCTTAATTCGGTCCACTATTGGACCTCCTCCGTGCATACTGAAGCCCGACCATAACACATATGCTCGCGGGTGAAAAAATGCCTCATCCCAACAAATGTGACATTCTACGACGCTCATTCCGTGACAATACAGTGAAAAAACATCAGGGAATAGTCAAAATTTCAGAAACTGCGACGTTTTTTGACTGAAACTTCATGGAATAAACGTCATATAATGTCACATATGTCGTAGTTATATCTGCAAACCTAGATAAACCTGCGAGACTTAATTCGGAAACAGAGGGAGTACATTTCTGCGTTGATCAGAGTCAAATTCTTCTGCCACAAAATTAAGTAGGGCTCTTCCTCCCAGTCAAAACCCTCACCAAAATGATAAAATTAAGAGCATAGCCAATGCAGCTTACCTCCTAAACTGGCCAGGGGCATTGGAACCCATGGTTGGCGTGCTCGTGGCAGGTGTGTGGCTGCCCCAACAATCAGTACTAGGTCGAGTGGAGGCCACCTCAGCTCCAGCCAAGTCAATGTCAAGGTCTCATCTATCTACGAACCCGTAGAGTCTATGTTCGTCTCCAAGTCGCCAGCTGGCTTGTATCAGGGGTGGGGGTGGAGGGGGGACTTGTTTGAACTGACCAGTTTGGTCGCCATGGCGCGGGCTGTTCCTCGTGCCACTAGGCCCCACACACTAATTGGCCAAATGATGGTTCATGTTTTTTGTGCAAAAACTACACGGGAATATGACGTTTTGTGCAAAAGAAAATGGAGTTGTGGTCCTCCGAAAAAAATTCACCAACATATGGTGATATGTGCTATTTGCTTTGTATGCGTGAATATCAGGTTGTTGGAAGCACTCAGCCATGAGATGTAATAGGAAAACGGCGGCACAATATTAGTCCGATTATTTGTATGTATCAGACGTCTTATATGAAGCATTGCGTCTGATAAATTACCATGTTTACCCTATGTACAATGATGGGGGTGCGCTTCAATACACACCCTTATTTTCTTTTCTAAAAACGTAATTACATTAATCAACTTGCAACATTTTGAAACTTTTTGGGGTAAAATCGGAACAAAAAATGACGTACGAAAATAAGGAGGAGAAACTTTACTTCCTTTATTAGTAGGTAAAGATTTCTCCAATTGGCAGACCATGGAATTTGTTAGAGCATCCCCACTCGTTGGCGCTCCCCACGGCCAAATCCGGCGAAATTTTCGTCCGGATTGGAGGAAGATTTGGCCTGGGGAGCGCCGAAGTTCCAGCCGTCCCCCCGGCAGGAAACCCCCAACCTCGACCATTTGACATATTTCAAACAAATTTAACATAAAATTTAACAAGTTCGGCGACCAAGAGTACGAAAATTGCTGAAACAAATTCGGCGATAATCAGTACAATGTTTAACAAGTGCTGAAACAAATGAGGCACACAATTTCACATTTTTTCAAACAAATTATGACAGACTAGTTGGCGTCGGTGTTGCCTCGGAGCATCCATATGTGCTCCACCAGATCATCTTGCAGCAGCTGATGCATTGTAGAGTCTCGAATCTCCTGACGCATAGCAATGAAGGCGGCCCATGATGGAGGCACCTGGTGATTAGGCTGTGCAAGAGGACCCTCTCTCTCATATGGTGCTTCTTGCTCAGCCAGAGGAACCGGATGCTTTCGCTCATTTTCAATAATCATATTGTGTAGGCACACACAACAGTTCATCACCTCCCACATCTGATCTTTGGACCAAGTCATTGCGGGGAACCGGACGACAGCAAATCTCTGCTGGAGGACACCAAATGCACGCTCGACGTCTTTTTGGCAAGCTTCTTGTTTCTTGACAAACTCGCAAGGATCCTCTAGCTTCATTTGTTGCAAGGATCCTTTGAGTGTCTTCGACAGTGGGTGATCTCAAGTAATAGTCCCCGAACACTGCTATGACGGCCCTGCAGAACCGGTAGAAACAATCAAGGGCGGTGGACTCCGCCATCTGAAGATAGTCATCTGCACTATCACCGGGAGCTCCATACGCCAGCATCCTCATAGCCATTGTGCACTTCTGCAGTGACAAAAATCCAACCAAACCAGTGCAATCCGCCTTGCATCTGAAGTAGGGGCCAAAGTCTCGGATGGCATACACGATTTGCAGAAATAGCTTTCTGCTCATCCTGAAACGACGCCGGAAAACACTCTCACCGTGCAATGGATTGTCGGCGAAGTAGTCGGCGTACAACATGCAGTAGCCCTCCATTCGCTGTCTCGGCTTGCACTTCCGGCGACCTGGTGCCGACCCACCACGTTGACCAGTTGCCAGTCCGGCGTACATGCTTGACAAGCAACCGAGGATCATCATGTGCTCCTCGTCTTGGGCGGCTGCTGCCATCTCTTCTTGCATAAGCTCGACGAACATCTGCTCCTCCTCTTCGGCCGAGTCCATGGCCGGCGAGGCAAATGGACGAACACCTGACGGGCGTGGTCGAGGCAACCCGAGCCGCGAGCGACGAGGAGTAGGCCAAAGTCGGAAAACAGGCCGGCGGAGGAGCAGCCACATAGGCCGTCGTCGAAAGACGGCGGAATATAGGCAGGTGGGGAAGGAGGGACGGCGGAATCTGGGCAACAAGCCGGCGGGGTGGTGACGGCGGCGAGAGAGATACGAGGGGTGGGGAGATTTTGAGCGAGGTGGCGGTAGGGTTCGTGTGTCGGGTCACCGATAGATCGGGCCCTTCCCCGCTTTTCACTCGTCCGGAGTCCCCGATAGGTCCCCGGGGGGCCGGGGATGGCGTGGGCTCGCCGGATGGATGAATGGCCAAATCCGGACGAAAACGAGGAACCGGGGGCGCGACTGGGCCGAATTTCGCCGTCCGGATGGGAAAAACGTCGCTCGGGGGCCTCGTCGGGGAGACGAGTGGAGATGCTCTTAGATCACTGCTGGAAAAAGGGCCTTCCATCCAGCCCCATTAGTCCCCAAATATTTCAAACCGTGACTAATGGGACCTTTAGTCGCGGTTTGGGAGGCGAACCGCGACCAAAGGCCTGGGCCAGGGCGCTCGGTGGCCAGCTGGTGCAAGTGAGGGGCTTTAGTCGCGGTTGCCAGGCCAACCGCGACTAAAGGCCTTCGGGCACCTTTAGTCGCGGTTTGCCAGGCCAACCGCGACTAAAGCCCCTCCCCTATATATACCCATCCAGCAGCCAGCACTTAGCCATTTGGAGCCATTCTCTTCACAAACTTCACAAGGGGGTGTTAGGTTTGCTTTTGGTTCCTCTTATGCAGACAAGGTATTTGATGAAATGCCCCAAGAGCATGAAACAAACATGATATGAAGTGTCGGAGCCACACTTGAGCTTCCTCATTTATTTTTTCCTCCTCGATCGCGGTTAGTAACTTGAACCTTTCATGTGTCATTGATAAAATATGCATGTGTGTAGTTCATTGTTTAATTTCTATTGTTTGTAGCTAGTTAGTTTAACAAATGCATGATGGTTAATTATATATTTTATATTATAATAATGCAGATGAATCGGCAATGGATGTACGGTAACCGACTCTCCGGCGAGTTCACTACGGGTTTGAAAGATTTCCTCGTAGTGGCTAATGCGAACAAGAAGGGGGTTTTGTTATCTGTTCATGTGTTGCCTGTAAGAATCAGAAGGGTTACTCTTCCTCAATAGATGTTCACATGCACCTGCTTCGGCAGGGTTTCATGCCAAGCTATAATTGTTGGACCAAGCATGGAGAAAGAGGGGTTATAATGGAAGAAGATGAAGAAGGGGATGATTTCATCGATGACAACTATCTTGATCATTTCGGTGATACTTTCATGGAGGATGCTGAAGGTGGGGAAGGTGAAGGGGAAGGTGAAGGGGAAGGTGAAGAAGAGGCACGTGATGAGCTGACACGCGTACAGCACGCGACCGTTGGGAACCCCAAGTGGAAGGTGTGATGCGTACAGCAGTAAGTTTCCCTCAGTTAGAAACCAAGGTTTATCGAACCAGTAGGAGTCAAGAAGCACGTTGAAGGTTGATGGCGGCGAGATGTAGTGCGGCGCAACACCAGGGATTCCGGCGCCAACGTGGAACCTGCACAACACAAACCAAGTACTTTGCCCCAACGAAACAGTGAGGTTGTCAATCTCACCGGCTTGCTGTAACAAAGGATTAGATGTATAGTGTGGATGATGATTGTTTGCAGAAAACAGTAGAACAAGTATTGCAGTAGATTGTATTTCAGTAAAGAGAATTGCACCGGGGTCCACAGTTCACTAGAGGTGTCTCTCCCATAAGATAAATAGCATGTTGGGTGAACAAATTACAGTTGGGCAATTGACAAATAAAGAGGGCATGACCATGCACATACATATTATGATGAGTATAGTGAGATTTAATTGGGCATTACGACAAAGTACATAGACCGCTATCCAGCATGCATCTATGCCTAAAAAGTCCATGATGTCTACGCCCCCTCCTTTTCCTGTAGACAGTGTTGGGCCTCCAAGAGCAGAGGTTTGTAGAACAGCAGCAAGTTTTCCCTTAAGTGGATCACCCAAGGTTTATCGAACTCAGGGAGGAAGAAGTCAAAGATATCCCTCTCATGCAACCCTGCAACCACAAAGCAAGAAGTCTCTTGTGTCCCCAACACACCTAATAGGTGCACTAGTTCGGCGAAGAGATAGTGAAATACAGGTGGTATGAATAAGTAGTAGCAACGGCACCAGAAAAGTGCTTTGCCCAGGACAGTAAACAAGCAGTAGTAGCGCAGCAGTAGTAACGCAGTAAAACAGTAAACAAGCAGCGATAGCAGTATTTAGGAACAAGGCCTAGGGATCATACTTTCACTAGTGGACACTCTCAACATTGATCACATAACAGAATAAATAAATGCATACTCTACACTCTTGTTGGATGATGAACACCATTGCGTAGGATTACACGAACCCTCAATGCCGGAGTTAACAAGCTCCACAATATTCAATGTTCATATTTAAATAACCTTAGAGTGCAAGATAGATCAACACAACCAAACCAAGTACTAACATAGCATGCACACCGTAACCTTCACACTATGAAAGGAGGAATAGATCGCATCAATACCATCATAGTAATAGTTAACTTCATAATCTACAAGAGATCACAATCATAAACTACGCCAAGTACTACATGATGCACACCCTGTCCACTTTACACCATGCAGGAGGAATAGAATACTTTGATAACATCACTAGAGTAGCACATAGATGAATTGTGATACACAACTCATATGAATCTCAATCATGTAAAGCAGCTCATGAGATCATTGTATTGAAGTACATAGGAGAGAGATTAACCACATAGCTACCGGTACAGCCCTTAGCCTCGATGGAGAACTACTCCCTCCTCATGGGAGACAGCAGCGTTGATGAAGATGGCGGTGGTGTCGATGGAGAAGCCTTCCGGGGGCACTTCCCCGTCCCGGCGGCGTGCCGGAACAGAGACTCCTGTCCCCCAGATCTTGGCTTCGCGATGGCGGCGGCTCTGGATGGTTTCTCGTACCGTGGCTTTTCCGTCTCGAGGTTTTAGGTCCAGGGGCTTTATATAGGCGAAGAGGTGGCGTCAGAAGGTCGAAGGGGCGCCGACACTATAGGGGGGCGCGGGCCCCCCCTTGGCCGCGCCGGCCTAGGGTTTGGTGGGCCTGTGCCCCCTCTCTGGCGGTTCTCGTGTGTTCTGGATGCTTCCGGGCAAAATAGGAACCTGGGCGTTGATTTCGTCTGATTCCGAGAATATTTCTTTACTAGGATTTCTGAAACCAAAAACAGCAGAAAACAGCAACTGGCCTTTCGGCATCTCGTCAATAGGTTAGTTCCGGAAAACACATAAATATGACATAAAATGTGCATATAACATGTAGATATCATCAATAATGTGGCATGGAACATAAGAAATTATCGATACGTCAGAGACGTATCAGCATCCCCAAGCTTAGTTTCTGCTCGTCCCGAGCAGGTAAACGATAACAAAGATAATTTCTGGAGTGACATGCCATCATAACCTTGATCATACTATTTGTAAGCATATGTAGTGAATGCAGCGATCAAAACAATGTAAATGACATGAGTAATTAAACAAGTGAATCATATAGCAAAGACTTTTCATGAATAGTACTTCAAGACAAGCATCAATAAGTCTTGCATAAGAGTTAACTCGTAAAGCAATAAATCAAAGTAAAGGTATTGAAGCAACACAAAGGAAGATTAAGTTTCAGCGGTTGCTTTCAACTTGTAACATGTATATCTCATGGATAGTTGTCAATGCAAAGCAATATAACAAGTGCAATAAGCAAGTATGTAGGAATCAATGCACAGTTCACACAAGTGTTTGCTTCTTGAGGTGGAGAGAATTAGGTGAACTGACTCAACAATGAAAGTAAAAGAATGGTCCTTCAAAGAGGAAAGCATCGATTGCTATATTTGTGCTAGAGCTTTGATTTTGGAAACAAGAAACAATTTTGTCAACGGTAGTAATAAAGCATATGTATCATGTAAATTATATCTTACAAGTTGCAAGCCTCATGCATAGTATACTAATAGTGCCCGCACCTTGGACTAATTAGCTTGGACTACCGGGATTATCGCAATGCACATGTTTTAACCAAGTGTCACAAAGGGGTACCTCTATGCCGCCTGTACAAAGGTCTAAGGAGAAAGCTCGCATCGGATTTCTCGCTATTGATTATTCTCAACTTAGACATCCATACCGGGACAACATAGACAACAGATAATGGACTCCTCTTTTATGCATAAGCATGTAGCAACAATTAATTTTCTCATTTGAGATTGAGGATATATGTCCAAGACTGAAACTTCCACCATGGATCATGGCTTTAGTTAGCGGCCCAATGTTCTTCTCTAACAATATGCATGCTCCAACCATAAGGTGGTAGATCGCTCTTACTTCAGACAAGACGAACATGCATAGCAACTCACATGAAATTCAACAAAGAGTAGTTGATGGCGTCCCCAGGAACATGGTTATCGCACAACAAGCAACTTAATAAGAGATAAAATGCATAAGTACATATTCAATACCACAATAGTTTTTAAGCTATTTGTCCCATGAGCTATATATTGTAAAGGTGAAGAATGGAATTTTAAAGGTAGCACTCAAGCAATTTACTTTGGAATGGCGGAGAAATACCATGTAGTAGGTAGGTATGGTGGACACAAATGGCATAGTGGTTGGCTCAAGTATTTTGGATGCATGAGAAGTATTCCCTCTCGATACAAGGCTTAGGCTAGCAAGGTTGTTTGAAGCAAACAGAAGCATAAACTAGTACATCAAAACTTACATAAAAGACATATTACAAGCATTATAAGACTATACATCGTCTTCCTTGTTGTTCAAACACCTCACTAGAAAATATCTAGACTCTAGAGAAACCACTCATGCAAACCAAATTTTAACAAGCTCTATGTATTTCTTCACTAATAGGTGCAAAGTATATGATGCAAGAGCTTAAACAAGAGCACAACAATTTCCAAGTATCAAGTTATTCAAGACATCATACCAACTACTACATGTAGCATTTTTCGTTTCCAACCATATAACAATTAACGAAGCAATTTCATCCTTCGCCATGAAAATTAAAAGCTAAGAACACATGTGTTCATATGAACCAGCAGAGCATGTCTCTCTCCCACACAAGCATTTATTCAAACAAAAACAAAAACAAAAGCACACAGACGCTCCAAGTAAAGTACATAAGATGTGACCGAATAAAAATATAGTTTCAAGAGAAGGAACCTGATAATTTGTCGATGAAGAAGGGGATGCCTTGGACATCCCCAAGCTTAGACGCTTGAGTCTTCTTGAAATATGCAGGGGTGAACCACCGGGGCATCCCCAAGCTTAGACTTTTCACTCTTCTTGATCGTAGTATATCATCCTCCTCTCTTGACCCTTGAAAACTTCCTCCACACCAAACTCGAAACAACTCATTAGAGGGTTAGTGCATAATCAAAAATTCACATGTTCAGAGGTGACACAATCATTTGTTAACACTTCTGGACATTGCCCAAAGCTACTGGAAGTTAATGGAACAAAGAAATCCATCCAACATAGCAAAAGAAACAATGCGAAATAAAAGGCAGAATCTGTCAAAACAGAACAGTCCGTAAAGACGAATTTTATTGAGGCACCAGACTTGCTCAAATGAAAATGCTCAAATTGAATGAAAGTTGCGTACATATCTGAGGATCACTCACGTAAATTGGCATAATTTTCTGAGTTACCTACAGAGAATTTTGCCCAGATTCGTGACAGCAAAGAAATCTGTTTCTGCGCAGTAATCCAAATCTAGTATGAACTTTACTATCAACGACTTTACTTGGCACAACAAAATACTAAACTAAGATAAGGAGAGGTTGCTACAGTAGTAAACAACTTCCAAGACACAAAATAAAAACAAAGTACTGTAGCAAAATAACACATGGGTTATCTCCCAAGAAGTTCTTTCTTTATAGCCATTAAGATGGGCTCAGCAGTTTTAATGATGCACTCGCGAGAAATAGTATTTGAAGCAAAAGAGAGCACCAAGAAGCAAATCCAAAACACATTTAAGCCTAACATGCTTCCTCTGCATAGGAATCTTGTAAATAAACAAGTTCATGAAGAGCAAAGTAACAAGCATAGGAAGATAGAACAAGTGTAGCTTCAAAAATTTCAGCACATAGAGAGGTGTTTTAGTAACATGAAAATTTCTACAACCATATTTTCCTCTCTCATAATAACTTTCAGTAGTAACATGAGCAAACTCAACAATATAACTATCACATAAAGCATTCTTATCATGAGTCTCATGCATAAAATTATTACTCTCCACATAAGCATAATCAATTTTATTAGTAATAGTGGGAGCAAATTCAACAAAGTAGCTATCATTATTATTCTCATCATCAAATATAGGAGGTATATTGTAATCATAATCAAATTTATCCTCCATAACAGGCGGCAACAAAAGACCACTATCATTATAATCATCATAAATAGGAGGTAAAGTATCATCAAAGTAAATTTTCTCCTTAATGCTTGGGGGACTAAAAAGATCATGAAAACCAGCTTCCCCAAGCTTAGAACTTTCTATATCATTATCAACAATGGTGTTCAAAGCATTCATACTAATATTACTACCAGCATGCAAATAAGATTCCATAGGTTTTTTAATTTTTGCATCAAACAATCCATGTTTTAAATCAGGAAATAGAATAAGAAGCTCATTCTTGTCCATTATGCCAAACTAGTGTAAACAAGAAACAAAAAGATGCAATTGCAGGATCTAAAGGAAATAGCTTCGAGTACTTACAACGGCGAAAATAGCTTAGTAGCCGAGATCCGGAGTGTGAGTACCTTTTACCTTTCCTCCCCGGCAACGGCGCCAGAAAATAGCTTGATGTCTACGCCCCCTCCTTTTCCTCGTAGATGTTGTTGGGCCTCCAAGAGCAGAGGTTTGTAGAACAGCAGCAAGTTTTCCCTTAAGTGGATCACCCAAGGTTTATCGAACTCAGGGAGGAAGAAGTCAAAGATATCCCTCTCATGCAACCCTGCAACCACAAAGCAAGAAGTCTCTTGTGTCCCCAACACACCTAATAGGTGCACTAGTTCGGCGAAGAGATAGTGAAATACAGGTGGTATGAATAAGTAGTAGCAACGGCACCAGAAAAGTGTTTTGCCCAGACGATAAACAAGCGATAGTAGCGCAGCGATAATAACGAGATAAAACAAGAAACAAGCAGCGATAGCAGTATTTAGGAACAAGGCCTAGGGATCATACTTTCACTAGTGGACACTCTCAACATTGATCACATAACAGAATAAATAAATGCATACTCTACACTCTTGTTGGATGATGAACACCATTGCGTAGGATTACACGAACCCTCAATGTCGGAGTTAACAAGCTCCACAATATTCAATGTTCATATTTAAATAACCTTAGAGTGCAAGATAGATCAACACAACCAAACCAAGTACTAACATAGCATGCACACCGTAACCTTCACACTATGAAAGGAGGAATAGATCGCATCAATACCATCATAGTAATAGTTAACTTCATAATCTACAAGAGATCACAATCATAAACTACGCCAAGTACTACATGATGCACACCCTGTCCACTTTACACCATGCAGGAGGAATAGAATACTTTGATAACATCACTAGAGTAGCACATAGATGAATTGTGATACAAAACTCATATGAATCTCAATCATGTAAAGCAGCTCATGAGATCATTGTATTGAAGTACATAGGAGAGAGATTAACCACATAGCTACCGGTACAGCCCTTAGCCTCGATGGAGAACTACTCCCTCCTCATGGGAGACAGCAGCGTTGATGAAGATGGCGGTGGTGTCGATGGAGAAGCCTTCCGGGGGCACTTCCCCGTCCCGGCAGCGTGCCGGAACAGAGACTCCTGTCCCCCAGATCTTGGCTTCGCGATGGCGGCGGCTCTGGATGGTTTCTCGTACCGTGGCTTTTCCGTCTCGAGGTTTTAGGTCCAGGGGCTTTATATAGGCGAAGAGGCGGCGTCAGAAGGTCGAAGGGGCGCCGACACTATAGGGGGCGCAGGCCCCCCCCTTGGCCGCGCTGGCCTAGGGTTTGGTGGGCCTGTGCCCCCTCTCTGGCGGTTCTCGTGTGTTCTGGATGCTTCCGGGCAAAATAGGAACCTGGGCGTTGATTTCGTCCGATTCCGAGAATATTTCTTTACTAGGATTTCTGAAACCAAAAACAGCAGAAAACAGCAACTGGCCTTTCGGCATCTCGTCAATAGGTTAGTTCCGGAAAACGCATAAATATGACATAAAATGTGCATATAACATGTAGATATCATCAATAATGTGGCATGGAACATAAGAAATTATCGATACGTCAGAGACGTATCAGTCCACCTTCAGGTTATCATCCGAACCCCCTCCAGTATTAAGTTGCTAACAACAGACAATTGCATTAAGTATTGCGTGTAATGTAATCAGTAACTACATCCTCGAACATAGCACCAATGTTTTATCCCTAGTGGCAACAGCACATCCGTAACCTTAGAGATTTCTGTCACTTCCCCAGATTCACGGAGGCATGAACCCACTATCGAGCATAAATACCCCCTCTTGGAGTTATTAGCAAAAACTTGGCCAGAGCCTCTACTAATAACGGAGAGCATGCAAGATCATAAACAACACATAGACATGAATTGATAATCAACATAACATAGTATTCTCTATTCATCGGATCCCAACAAACACAACATATAGAATTACAGATAGATGATCTTGATCATGTTCGGCAGCTCACAAGACCCGACAATTAAGCACAATGAGGAGAAGACAACCATCTAGCTACTGCTATGGACCCATAGTCCAGGGGTAGACTACTCACACATCACTCCGGAGGCGACCATGGCGGCGTAGAGTCCTCCGGGAGATGATTCCCCTCTCCGGCAGGGTGCCGGAGGCGATCTCCTGAATCCCCCGAGATGGGATTGGTGGCGGCGGCGTCTCTGGAAGGTTTTCCGTATCGTGGCTCTCGGTACTGGGGGTTTCGCGACGAAGGCTTTAAGTAGGCGGAAGGGTAGGTCAGGGGGCGACGCGAGGGGCCCAGGAGATAGGTCGGCGCGGCCAAGGGTGGGGCCACGCCGCCTACCCTCCTGGCCACCTCGTGGCCCCACTTCATTGACTCTTCGGTCTTCTGGAAGCTTCGTGGCAAAATAGGACCCTGGGCGTTGATTTCGTCAAATTCCGAGAATATTTCCTTACTAGGATTTCTGAAACCAAAAACAGCAGTAAAAACAAGAATCGGCACTTCGGCATCTTGTTAATAGGTTAGTTCCAGAAAATGCACGAATATGACATAAAGTGTGCATAAAACATGTAGATATCATCAATAATGTGGCATAGAACATAAGAAATTATCGATACGTCGGAGACGTATCATGAGCCCATTGATGATCTTGGTCGAACCATTGCTGATGCACGGAGAAGCTGCGAAACTGAAAAGGAGAGGGAGAATTTGGATCGCTTGTTAGAGGATCACAAAAATTCGATGTACCCCGGATGCGATAATGGTCTGAAAAAGCTGGGCTGTACACTGGATTTGCTGAAATGGAAGGCACATGAAGGTGTAGTTGACTCAGGATTTGAAAACTTGTTGAAAATGTTGAAGAATATGTTTCCAAAGAATAACGAGTTGCCCGCCAGTACGTACAAAGCAAAGAAGGTTGTCTGCCCTCTAGGTTTAGAGGTTCTGAAGATACATGCATGCATCAACGACTGCATCCTCTACCGCGGTGAATATGAGAATTTGAATGAATGCCCGGTATGCACTGCATTGCGTTATAAGATCAGAGGCGATGACCCTGGTGACGATGTTGAGGGCCAGAAACCCAGGAAGAGGGTTCCCGCCAAGGTGATGTGGTATGCTCCTATAATACCACGGTTGAAACGTCTGTTCAGGAAGAAAGAGCACGCCAAGTTGTTGCGATGGCACAAAGAGGACCGTAAGTCGGACGGGCAGTTGAGACACCCCGCAGATGGAACGCAATGGAGAAAGATCGACAGAGAGTTCAGAGATTTTACAGCTGACGCAAGGAACATAAGATTTGGTCTAAGTACAGATGGCATGAATCCTTTTGGCGAGCAGAGCTCCAGCCATAGCACCTGGCCCGTGACTCTATGCATCTACAACCTTCCTCCTTGGTTGTGCATGAAGCAGAAGTTCATTATGATGCCAGTGCTCATCCAAGGTCCGAAGCAACCCGGCAACGACATCGATGTGTACATAAGGCCATTGGTTGATGAACTTTTACAGTTGTGGGGCAGACCTGGTGTACGTGTGTGGGATGAGCACAAAGAAGAGGAATTTGACCTATGAGCGTTGCTTTTCGTAACCATCAACGATTGGCCTGCTCTTAGTAACCTTTCCGGACTGTCAAATAAGGGATACAATGCATGCACGCACTGCTACATGAGACTGAAAGTGTATATTTGCCAAATTGTAAGAAGAACGTGTACCTTGGGCATCGTCGATTTCTTCTGAAAATTCATCCAGTAAGAAAGAAAGGCAAGCATTACAACGGCAAGGCAGATCACCGGCCGAAGCCTGCGGAACGTACTGGTGCTGAGGTATTTGATATGGTCAAGGATTTGAAAGTCATATTTGGAAAGGGTCCTGGCGGACAATCAGTTCCGCAGGGAGCTGACGGGCACGCACCCATGTGGAAGAAGAAATCTATATTCTGGGAGCTAGAATATTGGAAAGTCCTAGATGTCCGCTCTGCAATCGACGTGATGCATGTTACGAAGAATATTTGCGTGAACCTCCTAAGCTTCTTGGGCGTGTATGGGAAGACAAATGATACAAAGGAAGCACGGCAGGACCGGCAACGTTTGAAAGACCCTAATGACCGGCATCCGGAATGGTTTCAAGGTCGTGCCAGCTACGCTCTGACCAAAGAAGAGAAGGTCATCTTTTTTGAATGCCTGAGCAGTACAAAGGTCCCGTCTGGATTCTCGTCGAATATAAAGGGAATAATAAACATGGCGGACAAAAAGTTCCAAAACCTGAAGTCTCACGACTGCCACGTGATTATGACGCAATTGCTTCCGATTGCTTTGAGGGGGCTCCTACCGGAAAATGTTCGAGTAGCCATTGTGAAGCTATGTGCATTCCTCAATGCAATCTCTCAGAAGGTAATCAATCCAGAAGATCTACCACGGCTAAAGAACGATGTGGTCCAATGTCTTGTCAGTTTCGAGTTGGTGTTCCCGCCATCCTTCTTCAATATTATGACGCACCTCCTGGTTCACCTAGTCGAAGAGATTTCCATCCTCGGTCCTGTATTTCTACACAATATGTTCCCCTTTGAGAGGTTCATGGGAGTATTAAAGAAATATGTTCGTAACCGTGCTAGGCCAGAAGGAAGCATTGCCAAGGGTTATGGAAATGAGGAGGTAATTGAGTTTTGTATTGACTTTGTTCCTGACCTTAAGCCGATTGGTCTTCCTCGATCGCGGCACGAGGGGAGACTAAGTGGAAAAGGCACGATCGGAAGGAAATCAACGATATGTATGGACGGCCATTCTATGACTGAAGCACACCACACAGTTCTGACCAATTCCAGCTTGGTGGCTCCGTACTTTGAGAAACACAAGAATATTTTACGCGAGGACAACCCGGGGAAGCCTGAATCCTGGATTACGAAGACCCACATGGAGACTTTCGGCAGTTGGTTGAGAAAACATTTAATGAATGACGATGATGTTGTAGATCAGCTGTACATGTTGGCCAAGACACCATCTTCGACTATAACGACTTTCCAAGGGTACGAGATAAATGGGAATACATTTTACACGATCTCCCAAGATAAAAAGAGCACCAACCAAAGCAGTGGTGTCCGCTTTGATGCAGCAACCGAGAATGGGCAAAAGGTCACATATTATGGTTACATAGAGGAGATATGGGAACTTGACTATGGACCCTCCTTTAAGGTCCCTTTGTTCCGGTGCAAATGGTTCAAGCTAACAGGAGGTGGGGTAAAGGTGGACCAGCAATACGGAATGACAATGGTGGATTTCAACAATCTTGGTTACCTTGACGAACCATTCGTCCTAGCGAAAGATGTCGCTCAGGTTTTCTATGTGAAGGACATGAGTAGCAAACCGAGGAAACGGAAAGATAAGAAAACGATCAATACATCATGCGATGATCCAAAGCGCCACATTGTTCTTTCAGGGAAAAGAAAGATCGTGGGAGTGGAGGGCAAGACAGATATGTCAGAAGATTATAATATGTTTGCATGGTGAAATTCCGCCCTTCAAAGTGAACACCGACCCAAGCATTTAGTTAAATGATGAGGATGCTCCATGGATACGGCCCAATCGTAAGCAAGCAGGGACACAAGGGAAGAAATGATGTGTAATAATTTATTGTACCAAACTTTGTTGAATGGATCATGTGAATTATATTATCTGTGATGTGTTTGGTGTTCATTTTCGAATGATTCGATTGATTCGAGATACCACTGATGATACATGAAATTTGGAGTGACTAAGTCATACTCCTGCCTAGGCGTATAATGGGAAAAGGACTAGAGGAGCCGTAATTGCATGGGATTTGGTGGATCTAGCATTGCCGAAATTGATTGGCCATGCCATAAATACCACTGATGATACATGAAATTTGGAGTGACTTAGTCATACTCCTGCCTAGGCGTATAATATGCATACTCGTAGTCTTCATAGTCACCGCCGTTGTACTGGTAGTCGTCTCCTTCTAAGTTGGCGCCGTTGTCATCGCTGCTGTCGTCGTCGCTGTCGTCGGGCGGCGCTCGTGGCTCGAACTGAGGGTAGCGCAGGCGGGGGATATCGCCGGCTGTGATGTAGTCCATGACGCTCTGTAGAGTCCGGCCGTACCACCATAGCCGACGGCTGGCCTCGTGGAAGTTCCCAGGAGGCAGACCGTCCTCCTCATACCTGGTGAGCGCCCTGTCACGCCGATTGATGAAGAAGGCGTACCAAGTATGTTGGTTATCGGGATGCCAGCGGGGATTCATCCGCTGCTCCGGCGTGAGATCGAGGTAGTAGTGGTTCGTGATGGCCGCCCGGCGCGCAGTACCCTGGGGGACAGGAGGGACCGGCACGCCTCCGGCCCTTAGGCTCCAGCCGGCGGGGTCGCGGTAGCCCGGTGGGCAAGGGTAGTTCGAGGCGCAAAGCTCCTCCACCTGCTGGTAGGTTAGAGTGGGTGCGGTGGAAGCCACGAGAGAGTGATGAGAGATTGTAGAGATGTGATAATGCTGGCCAAGCCGGGCTACATATATGTAGTGAGAAATGGCGGGAAAATGGGAGCGGGAAGACAGGAGGCGGGAAGAAAGTGACGGGAAGACAGGGAAGAAATGGCGGGAAGAAGAGGAGTAATCCAGAGCTGGTCATCTAACCTTTAGTCCCGGCTGGTGGGTGCAACCGGGACTAAATGTGGTTTTTGTGTCATCTAACAAAACTGTCGGTGGGATATGGACGTTTGGGTAAGCTTTAGTCCCGGCTGGAGGGTGCAACCGTGACTAAAGCTGTCAGCAGGATAAGGACGCGTGGGTAGCGCACGACGCCCTGTCGGAGGAACAAGACAAAGCAGAAGCGGCGCCGTGCCTATAAAAGGAGCATCGATACGCGGGAAGATAGAGGCGTGAAGAAATGGCGGGAAGACATAGGCGGGAAAGAACTGGCGGGAAGACGGGGCGGGAAGAACTTGTGGGAAGACAGAGACGGCCGGGAAGAACTTCTCTGAATTTTTTGATATATTATTTGTATTTTTAAGATTTTGAAATGAATTAGTTCTATTTTTCTGAATTTTTTGATATATTATTTGTATTTTTAACATTTTGAATTGAATTAGTTTTATTTTTCTTAATTTTTTAATATATTATTTGTATTTTTAAGAATTTGAAATGAATTAGTTCTATTTTCTGAATTTTTTGATATATTATTTGTATTTTTAACATTTTGAATTGAATTAGTGTTATTTTTCTTATTTTTTGATATATTATTTGTATTTTTAACATATTGAAATGAATTAGTTTTATTTTTCTGATTTTTTGATATATATTTTGTATTTTTTAGATTTTGAAATGAATTAGTTTTATTTTTCTGAATTTTTTGATATATTATTTGTATTTTTCACATTTA
This sequence comes from Lolium perenne, assembly GCF_019359855.2. Taxonomy (NCBI): domain Eukaryota; kingdom Viridiplantae; phylum Streptophyta; class Magnoliopsida; order Poales; family Poaceae; genus Lolium; species Lolium perenne. The sequence continues at coordinate 38,387,515 of NC_067246.2, read as the reverse complement.
GAAATGAATTAGTTTTATTTATCACATTTAGAAAATGAAAGAATTTTGAAAAAGGCCTTTAGTCGCGCTAAAGGTCATTTCCACGGGAACCGCAAAAACGGGCGAAAAAAGGGCTTTAGTCGCGGTTGGTGAGGCCAACCGCGACTAAAGGGTACCCTTTAGTCGCGGTTGGTGCTATAAATACCCGCGCCGCCCTGCGGGCGCATCACTTCCTCTTCTTGTCCGCCGATCGACATTCTCCGCCGAGCCAACGCTGCCGCCGCCCGAGACGCAGCCGCCGCCCGAGACGACGTCGTCCGCCTCCGCCGTAGGTCCCCGCGCGCCGCCATGTTCCGCCATTTTCCCACGCGCCGTTTTCCCCTCCGGTTCGCGTCGCGGCCCGCGCGCCGTCTCGCCGTCGTCGTGTGTATGCCGCCGCCACTGTTGTCGCCGCGTCTCCCCGCGCGCCGCTCCGTCCCCGCGCGCGCATCGCTCGCCGCCATTCCCCGCGAGAGAGGGAGAGGGAAAGAGCGCGCGCGGCGCCGTGGCCGTGCGCGCCATTTGTGCTCGCCGGCGCCGCTGCTGATCGCCTGAGAGAGAGAGAGGAGAGAGGCGGCCGCACCGTGGCCGCGCGCGCGGTGAGAGAGAGAGGAGAGAGGCGGCCGCCGTGGCCGCGCGCTCGCCGTGGCCGCCCCGGCCATTTTTTTTCTTTCTTTTTTTAAGTTTTTGTTCTTGTTAATTTTAAAACAAAAAATAACTAAAATTTGAGTTAAAAGTTTGTCTAAAAAAAGAACTACAAATTGACTTAAAAAACAAAAAATTGACTTAAAAATTTTGTCTCAAAAAGAACTACAATTTGACTTAAAAAAGATTGTGTTAAAAAAAAAAAATTTGACTTAAAAAAAACTAAAAATTGACTTAAAAATTTTGTCTCAAAAAAGAACTACAATTTGACTTAAAAAAGAACTAAAATTTGACTTAAAAGTTTGTCTCAAAAAAGAACTAAAGTTTCACTTAAAGTTTGTCTAAAAAATGAACTAAAAATTCACTTAAAAAAGAACTCAAATTTGACTTAAAAATTTTGTCTTAAATTTTTTGACTTCACTAAAATTTGACTTAACCACCGCGCGTATACGGAGGAGGCAGCGAGCGAGGGTTATGTGTGTTGTCCTCGGCACCGCCACTGCCCTTTCACCACCGCCGCCCTTTCGCCACCACCGCCCTTTCGCCACCGCCCTCTCGGTCACGCGGTCACTGCGAGGCGAGGTCGATCGTCCGCATATACACATCTAATACGCGTCCCCCCTCTCGCCTCCCTCGTCGCCCTCTCTCTTTATATGTAGAAGAGATGTGATAATGCTGGCATATACACAATTAATTAGTTTTTAGTACATGTTTTCAGGAGTGACACATATGGCGGACGATAGAGCCGACCCGATTAGGGATAACTATAATCCGGAAGCCGAGGCACATCTTTTCGGCATCATAAACGGCGACATTCTTTATGTGCCGGCCCAAGAAGATGAAGAAGAGGATATCTCTTCTTATCTGATCCTTGGGGGTGAAGATGAAGGTCGTCAGCGAGGTGATGACGAAGGAACGTGCACTGTTGATGGAGGTCAACCGTCGACAAACACCTCCGGCGATGTTGATAAGCAATTAGCAATCACCACCTCCGGCGAGGTATATATATACATTGAGCCTCTGGTGATACAAATTTACCGATTTCAATAAATATGTGTATTAACTCGACTCTCTTTCTTATTTTAGCCCTCGTCCAGCGGATCGTCGAAAAAATCGGTGAAGACAAAGCGTGGCAAAACCAAGATGCTGAAACAAGGAGTAATATATACCATTGATGTTATCAGTCCAAAAGGCAAGCCGCTGGAGCCCGAAGAGGCGTACACCAATTTCATCAACCAATGCGGAGTCGTTGTTAGAGACAGCGTCCCGATCACCGTCCAGGAATGGCATGAGCCAGTGAAGGCACGTGTTGGTTCCAGTTTCGTCAGCAAGAGAAAGAAAAAGGAATGCTGGAGAACGCTTATGGAGCATTTCGTTCTACCTCCGGAATACAACAAAAAAGATGAATTCGGTAACGATGATCCGGAGGGACGTAAGAGGAGGAGGATGGTCAAAGAGTTCGCTCTTCAGAAGATGGCCACAGCATTCCGGACATACAAGAAAAATTTAGCGGCTCAATATGTCGAGAAGGGGAAGACTCCGGATTTCACCGGACAGTATGAGAAGCTGAAAGATGATTGGCCCGAATTTGTGAGGCAAAAGAAATCAGAGGAATTCAAGGCCATATCGGATAAAAATAAGGCAAATGCGGCTAAGAAGCAGTACAATCATATTATGGGGCCAGGAGGATACCGCCTTTCGGAGCCTAAGTGGTAGAAGATGGAGGATGACCTGAGGGCGCGAGGAATCCCTCTAGGTACCGAGGGATGGGACCCTAGGGCCAAAAGCTGGTGGTACGGGCATGGGGGAACGCTAGACCCGGTGACAGGGGAGTGTACCCACCGAGACACAAAGTTTAAACCCACCCAAGCCCTTATTGACACAATGAGGGATGCTCAAGAGGGGAAGATCAAGTTCAACATAGAGAATGACCAGCTGACAAAAGCCCTCGGGAATCCTGAACACGGAGGACGTGTACGAGGCAAAGGCGTCATTTCGTGGGAAGAAGGGTTTTCCCAGGAAAATGACCCCTACAGTTACAGAAGCCGTAAGAGAAAGGCGGATCGGGAAAAAGATGAGCTGGCGCGGTTGGCATCGGAATTCAATGAGATGAAGAAAACCCTGGATGTACTAGTACAAGAAAGAGAGGCAGTTCAGACGCATGAAGATCATCCACCGGATGTCGGAAGCCAGCAGCGGAGAAGCAGCGTGGCTTCCACGGAGCCCCCACCGGCTGGTGCTAATGCATATGCACCGACGATCGAAATTACTGCACCGGAGCCTCCGGCGATCGAAATTACTGCACCGGAGCCTCCTCGCTACCCCGTGGACGATGTAAAGGAGATGAAAGAATGTCATCTGTATTATCCAATGGGGAACATGTCCATGAAGGTAGCCATCGGCAGTGCTTTACCATGTGAACCTGGAGCACTCCACCACAACAACCCCATTCAAAATGGCTATGCTCGTGTCATGGTGGAGTACATAGTACAAGGGTTTGAGGACCTGGAGATTGACATTGCTACACCTGAAGGGGAGAGAAGACTTGGAGATGTCAAGCGCCAGTTCATTCTATGGCAAAAGAAGTTTATCAAGTTTCCAGGCGAGGCGCCAAGGCCAACAAGTCCACCCCCCTACGGTGGTGGTGGCGGTGGTGGTGCTTCACCTACACCTCCTTCACGTCAGCCGACACCGCCCCCCCCCAATTCACCTCCGGCGGGTAAGTAGCCGCCGCCCCCCAGTCCGCCCCGGGCGGGTAAGCAGACGCCGCCCCCCAATCCACCTCAGGGGAAGAAGCAGAAGCAGTCCTGGACTATTAACCCGGACCCTTATGTACCTAAGACCACAAAGGTACCAGAGCCATCACAGAAGCCTCTCCCCACAAGGCCTTGGGAACGTAGTGCCGAGGAAGTCAACGCGGCCGCGGCTGCTCACCATGAGAAATGGAGGGCGGAATGCCAGGCGAAAAGAGAGCCCGAGCCCAAGCCAGTATATTCTGACAAGGAAAAGAAGTGGGCTAAGTCATTTTTGAGCACACCATCCCAAGCCGCGAAGAATCTGCCTGACGACTATGCACGTGAACTTCGTAGGCAGGCACTCATGTTGAAGGAGAAGAAAGAGCTGGCGGAGAAGCAGGAGAAGAAAGCCTTGGAGGAGGCCGAGAAAGAATTAGCAAGTAAAAAAAGCGGGAAACGAGTTGCCCAGCTCGGGGAACAAAGTAAACAATCGATCGCCCCGCTCATAGTGAAAGCCGCCGGTCCGGATGCTGAACTAATGAACCCCATAATCATAGCAGCTGCGGCAGAACAGGGAATGACCGTAACGGGTGGCAGAGAACAAGCGGCCCTGATCGGTATGACTCTTCGTGCACTGTTAGGCCTTGATGAGGCGCCAGTGAGGGAGGTAGTAATTACATATGTGACGAATGGGCCTCTCGTCGAGCCTGCGCAGGAAGAGGATCTACCTCCACAAATGAAAAGTTTGCTGAAATGGTACAAGGGTTACATAAAAAATAAAAACGCCAAAGAATATATTTATGCGGAAGTTAGACATGAGCATCACTTCAAACATTACTATGTAACAATTCATCTGAGTGAATTGTTCCAGCTTTTCAATCTGCGCGAGTTCGACAAATTTATCATCAGTTGCTACGTTCTGTAAGTGATTTATTTCTACCCCATCTCGTTCATATTGCCTGCACTATATATATGTCCTAACTATATTGTTGTGTACGCTATTATGCAGAATGAAGATTAAGGGATGCAGAGTAAGGAACATCCATGATGTTGGGTTCATTGACCCACACATCGTTAATGGATATGTGTTAGAAAATTTCCCGCCGACGTGGAGGAAGACGTGTGGCAGTTTCTTACAAAGCAGGAACTCAAAAGTGATATTCTATTTCCTTACCATTTTGGGTGAGTGTTTCTGTCTTGAGCACATTCTCTTTTGTTTACTCCATGCATGGTATGTGGCTAATCGATGAGTTATGCATGACTGTGGATGTATCATGTCTATAGGTTCCACTGGATTCTGCTAGTAATTCAATTTCACACCTCCACAGTTCTCGTCCACGACTCTCTGACTCTGGATTCAAAGCTTTGGGCCGACATGAGAAAAATAATGCAGAAGTAATTATTTTCATTCATTTGCGCTCTATATCGATCGGCCTATTTCGTTCATTTCCTAATATCAAGTAACTAATAACTCTCTTGTTCATTTAATTTTCTTTGCCTCGTAGGGTTTGGAGACGGTTCGTAGATGAAAAGGTCGGTGAATTCCAAAAAAGAGCTACAATTGAAAAGGTCAGTGGCTGGGACTGGGGATATTCAGCCACTGGGGACCAATCTATGTGGATACTATGTTTGTGAGATGATCCGGAGATGCACCTCTGAGCGGGTTGCGTGTGATAACAATGTCAAGAGGAATAACCTCCGGAAGATGCTTAGTCCAGAAGCTCGCTTCCGACCACTTCAAGAGGAACTAGCTGGATGGTTCACGAGGGAAGTCGTCGATCCTAAAGGAGAACACTATGTAGAGGACGTAGAACTTCATATGCATTAAATTATGTATGGAAACTTGTTCAAAATTGTATATGGTCATCCGATGATATTGAATATATATTGTATATTCCTCTTGAATTCTTTTTGGTTCTAATTTCAAATTTGTTTGAAATTGTACATTCATATGCATGTATGTAGTACCGTAGAATATGTGAAACTCCTTCAAAATTAAAATAAAACACAAAAGAAATAAAACAATACAAATTAAAAAGAAACCAGATTTAGGGGGGGCTAAAACCCTAAACCTGCGGCGGCCTTTAGTCGTGGTTGGCCAGAAGAACCGCGACTAAAGGTCCTCCGCCCCGATGGTCGCCTGGCGCCCACGTGGACGGGTCTTTAGTCGCGGTTCATAATCAACCGCGACTAAAGGGGGGCTTTAGTCCCGCATGTTTAATACCGGTTGCACAACCAGTATTAATGGTTGTTGCCAACCGGGATTAAAGGCCCTTTTTCCACCAGTGGATGTATATATATGTATATTGCAATTTCCCCATATGTTAGGGGGGTTTCTGCATATGTGCACCTGTACATGTACTATATATTGTGGCCTTTGGCCCCTGGTAATACAACAAGCATATTGCCCTAACATGGTATCAGAGCAAAAATTGATCCCCTAGTTCCCCGGCCGACGTTGCTTGTTCGTTTCTCTGTCCGTCGTCCTCCAGTGTTCTGCCTCAGTATGCTGCTGAGTTTATGGGTCTTCCCACCGCTGCTGCTCAGTGAGCTTTTCTACATCAGCGCTATCAGCCGTCTGGTGATGCTCTTTACCTGTCTGTGGTCCGCCAGGAGCATGCCCTTCAGCAGGGTGATTCTACTATTGATGAGTTCTACACTCAGAGTGCTGTTATTTGGCGTCAGCTTGATTCTCTCCGTACAGCTGTATGTGCCACCTGTCCCTGCTGTCTGACTGTACGCGCGGATCTGGAGTTTTAGCGCGTTTTTGAGTTCTTGTCGCGGCTCCGTAAGGAGTTTGAGCCGCGCCGTGCCCAGCTTCTTGCCCGTGGTCGTGTTCCGCTCTCTGAGGTACTTGCTGAGCTTCGTGCTGAGGAGACTCGTCTTCGTGGTGCTGGTCTTCTTGAGGTTCCCTCTGTTCTTGCTGCTCGTGGCCCTTGTTAATGCGTGAAGCACACGTCCGTTGGGAACCCCAAGAGGAAGGTGTGATGCGTACAACAGCAAGTTTTCCCTCAGTAAGAAACCAAGGTTATCGAACCAGTAGGAGATGAAGGCCACGTGAAGGTTGTTGGTGGAGGAGTGTAGTGCGGCGCAACACCAGGGATTCCGGCGCCAACGTGGAACCTGCACAACACAATCAAAATACTTTGCCCCAACTTAACAGTGAGGTTGTCAATCTCACCGGCTTGCTGTAAACAAAGGATTAAACGTATGGTGTGGAAAATGATGTTTGTTTGCAATGAGCAGCAGAGAACAATGATTGCAGTAGATTGTATTTAGATGTAAAAGAATGGACCGGGGTCCACAGTTCACTAGTGGTGTCTCTCCAATAAGAAATAGCATGTTGGGTGAACAAATTACAGTTGGGCAATTGATAAATAGAGAGGGCATAACAATGCACATACATATCATGATGACTAATATGAGATTTACTTAGGGCATTACGAAAAAGTACATAGACCGCTATCCAGCATGCATCTATGCCTAAAAAGTCCACCTTCGGGTTAGCATCCGCACCCTGATACGTCTCCAACGTATCGATAATTTCTTATGTTCCATGCTTGTTTTATGATGATACTCACATGTTTTATACACACTTTATGTCATATTTATGCATTTTCCGGAACTAACCTATTAACGAGATGCCGAAGAGCCGATTCTTTGTTTTCTGCTGTTTTTGGTTTCAGAAATCCTAGTAAGGAAATATTCTCGGAATTGGACGAAATCAACGCCCAGGATCTTATTTTTCCATGAAGCTTCCAGAAGTCCGAAAGGGAAACGAAGTGGGGCGACGAGGCGGCGACACGCCAGGGCGGCGCGACCCAGCCCCTGGCCGCGCGGCCCTATTGTGTGGGCCCCTCGCGTCGCCCCTAAACCTACCTCTCCGCCTATAAGAAGCCTTCGTCGATAATAACTCCAGTACCGATAGCCACGATAAGGAAAACCTTCCAGAGACGCCGCCGCCGCCAATCCCATCTCAGGGGATTGAGGAGATCGCCTCCGGCACCCTGCCGGAGAGGGGAATCATCTCAAGGAGGACTCTTCACCGCCATGGTCGCCTCCGGAGTGATGTGTGAGTAGTTCACCCCTGGACTATGGGTCCATAGCAGTAGCTAGATGGTTGTCTTCTCCTTATGTGCTATCATTGTTCGATCTTGTGAGCTGCCTAACATGATCAAGATCATCTATTTGTAATGCTACATGTTGCGTTTGTTGGGATCCGATGAATATGTAATGCTATGTTATGTTGATTATCAATCTATCATCTATGTGTTGTTTATGATCTTGCATGCTCTCCGTTATTAGTAGAGGCTCTGGCCAAGTCGTTACTTGTAACTCCAAGAGGGAGTATTTATGCTCGATAGTGGGTTCATGCTTCCATTAAATCTGGGACAGTGACAGAAAGTTCTAAGGTTGTGGATGTGCTGTTGCCACTAGGGATAAAACATCAATGCTATGTCTAAGGATATTTGTGTTGATTACATTACGCACCATACTTAATGCAATTGTCTGTTGTTTGCAACTTAATACTGGAAGGGGTTCGGATGATAACCTGAAGGTGGACTTTTTAGGCATAGATGCATGCTGGATAGCGGTCTATGTACTTTGTCGTAATGCCCAATTAAATCTCACACTACTCATCATAACATGTATGTGCATTGTCGTGCCATCTTTATTTGTCAGTTGCCCAACTGTAATTTGTTCACCCAACATGCTATTTCTTATGGGAGAGACACCACTAGTGAACTGTGGACCCCAGTCAATTCTTTACATCAAATACAATCTACTGCAATTCTCGCTCCACTGTTTTCTGCAAACAATCATCCACACTATACATCTAATCCTTTGTTACAGCAAGCCGGTGAGATTGACAACCTCACTGTTTTGTTGGGGCAAAGTATCTTGGTTGTGTTGTGTAGGTTCCACGTTGGCGCCGGAATCCCTGGTGTTGCGCCGCACTACACTCCGCCGCCATCAACCTTCAACGTGCTTCTTGGCTCCTACTGGTTCGATAAACCTTGGTTTCTTACTGAGGGAAACTTGCCGATGTACGCATCACACCTTCTACTTGGGGTTCCCAACGGACGCGTGCTGTACGCGTATCACACCCCTTCCAGTATTAAGTTGCAAACAACAGACAATTGCATTAAGTATGGTGCGTAATGTAATCAACAAAAATATCCTTAGACAAAGCATCGATGTTTTATCCCTAGTGGCAACAGCACATCCACAACCTTAGAACTTTCTGTCACTGTCCCAGATTCAGTGGAGGCATGAACCCACTATCGAGCATAAATACTCCCTCTTGGAGTTACAAGTATCAACTTGGCCAGAGCCTCTACTAGCAACGGAGAGCATGCAAGATCATAAACAACACATATATGATAGATTGATAATCAACTTGACATAGTATTCCATATTCATCGGATCCCAACAAACACAACATGTAGCATTACAAATAGATGATCTTGATCATGATAGGCAACTCATAAGATCTAACATGATAGCACAATGAGGAGAAGACAACCATCTAGCTACTCATATGGACCCATAGTCCAAGGATGAACTACTCACACATCAGTCCGGAGGAGATCATGGTGATGTAGAGTCCTCCGGGAGATGATTCCCCTCTCCGGCAGGGTGCCAGAGGCGATCTCCTGAATCCCTCCGAGATGGGATTGGTGGCGGCGGCGTCTGTGGAACTTTTTCCGTATCGTGGCTCTCGGTAATAGGGTTTTCGCGACGGAGAGTTTAAGTAGGCGGAAGGGCAGAGTCGGTGGAGGCACAAGGGCCCCACACCATAGGCCGGCGCGGACCCCTCCTTGGCCGTGCCGCCCTATGGTTTGGCCGCCTCGTGGCCCCACTTCGTATCCTCTTTGGTCTTCTGGAAGCTCCGTGGAAAAATAAGACCCTGGGCGTTTGTTTCGTCCAATTCCTAGAATATTTCCTTTGTAGGATTTCTGAAACCAAAAACAGCACAAAACAGGAACTGGTGCTTCGGCATCTTGTTAATAGGTTAGTGCCGGAAAATGCGTATAAATGATGTAAAGTGTGTATAAAACATGTGAGTATTGTCATAAAACTAGCATGGAACATAAGAAATTATAGATACGTTTGAGACGTATCAAGCATCCCCAAGCTTAGTTCCTACTCGCCCTCGAGTAGGTAAACGATAACAAGGATAATTTCTGAAGTGACATGCTATCATAATCTTGATCAATACTATTGTAAAGCATATGAGATGAATGAAGTGATTCGAAGCAATGGTAAAGACAATGATTAAACAACTGAATCATATAGCAAAGACTTTTCATGAATAGTACTTTCAAGACAAGCATCAATAAGACTTGCATAGGAGTTAACTCATAAAGCAATAAATTCTTAGTAGAAAGTTTTGAAGTAACACAAAGGAACATATAAGTTTCAGCGGTTGCTTTCAACTTCAACACGTATATCTCATGGATAATTGTCAACACAAAGTAATATGATGAACGCAAATAAGCAAGTATGTAGGAATCAATGCACACAGTTGACACAAGTGTTTGCTTCTAAGATAGAAAGAAGTAGGTAAACTGACTCAACATAAAGTAAAAGAAAGGCCCTTCGCAGAGGGAAGCATGGATTACTATTTTTGTGCTACAGCTTTTCATTTTGAAAACATAGAAACAATTTTGTCAACGGTAGTAATAATTCATATGTGTTATGCATAAGACATCCTATAAGTTGCAAGCCTCATGCATAGAATACCAATAGTGCTCGCACCTTGTCCTAATTAGCTTGGATTTACATGGATTATCATTGCATAACGTATGTTTCAACCAAGTGTCACAAAGGGGTACCTCTATGCCGCCTGTACAAAGGTCCAAAAAGGTAGATCGCATTTGATTTCTCGTTTTTGATAAATCTCAACTAAGGACATCCATACCAGGACAACATAGAAAACAGATAATGGACTCCTCTTTAATGCATAAGCATTCAACAACAGATAATATTCTCATAAGAGATTGAGGATTGATGTCCAAACTGAAACTTCCACCATGATACATGGCTTTAGTTGGCGGCCCAATGTTCTTCTCTAACAATATGCATACTCAAACCATTTGATCATGATAAATCACCCTTACTTCAGACAAGACGAACATGCATAGCAACTCACATGATATTCAACAAAGGTGTGATAGTTGATGGCGTCCCCAGAAACATGGTTACCGCTCAACAAGCAACTTATAAGAAATAAGATACATAAGCTACATATTCTTTACCACAATAGTTTTTAAGCTATTTTCCCATGAGCTATATATTGCAAAGACAAAGAATGAAATTTTAAAGGTAGCACTCAAGTAATTTAATTTGGAATGGCAGAGAAATACCACATAGTAGGTAGGTATGGTGGACACAAATGGCATAGGTTTTGGCTCAAGGTTTTGGATGCACGAGAAGAATTCCCTCTCAGTACAAGGCTTTGGGCTAGCAAGGTTGTTTGAAGCAAACACAAGTATGAACCGGTACAGCAAAACTTACACAAGAACATATTGCATGCATTATAAGACTCTACACTGTCTTCCTTGTTGTTCAAACACCTCACCAGAAAATATCTAGACTTTAGAGAGACCAATCATGCAAACCAAATTTCAACAAGCTCTATGGTAGTTCTTCATTAATAGGTTCAAAGAAGTAACTCCTCTTTCGTTGCTCTTAGGCTTACTATTCTCATCAAACAAATTTTCAGGAACAAGCCAAGCATAGTTATTTTCTAGAGCTTCATGCATTCCTAGGAGCTTACTAGGTATCAGTACTTTAATCCCCCCCCCCTCATCATTGACGTTATTAGTGTACTTTAATCTATCCATGTCCATCTTTTCAAGTGTTTTTGCAAAATCAGTACAAAATCCAAGCCTCTTATGCTTAATAAAAACTTTTCTAGCTTCTTTAGCTATATCACCAAATTCTCTAAGAAGGACCTCTAAAAAAATCTCTCTTTTCTCCCATTTCCAAATCAGAGAGTGTAAGAAACATATGTTCTATTATAGGATTGAGATTAACAAATCTAGTTTCCAACATGTGTACTAAAGAGGCAGTAGCACTTTCATAAGTAGGAACAACTTTTACCAAGTGTCTATCTTCAAAATCTTCAACCATACTAACATGAGTGAAAAAATTCTTCTATATTATCTCTTCCAATGATAGACCCTTGCCCTACCGGTATGTCTTTCAGAGTGAACTTAGGAGGAAGCATGATGAAATAAACAAAATGTAAATAAAGTAAATGCAAGTAACTAATTTTTTTGTGTTTTTGATATGGAGAACGCAAACAAGACAGTAAATAAAGTAAAGCAAGTAACTATTTTTTTTGTATTTTTGATATAGAAAGCAAACAAAGCAGTAAGTAAAGTAAATTATGTTGGAGATATGCCCAAGAGGCAATAATAAAATGGTTATTATAATATATCTTTGTGTTTATGATAATGTTTACATACCATGCTATAATTGTATTAACCGAAACATTGATACATGTGTGTTATGTGAACAACAAGGAGTCCCTAGTAAGCCTCTTGCATAACTAGCTTGTTGATTAATAGATGATCATGGTTTCGTGATCATGAACATTGGATGTTATTAATAAAAAGGTTATGTCATTATATGAATGATGTAATGGACACACCCAATTAAGCGTAGCATAAGATCACGTCATTAAGTTATTTTCTATAAGCTTTCGATACATAGTTACCTAGTCCTTTCGACCATGAGATCATGTAAATCACTTATACCGGAAAGGTACTTTGATTACATCAAACGCCACTGCTTAAATGGGTGGTTATAAAGGTGGGATTAAGTATCCGGAAAGTATGAGTTGAGGCATATGGATCAACAGTGGGATTTGTCCATCCCGATGACGGATAGATATACTCTGGGCCCTCTCGGTGGAATATCGTCTAATAGCTTGCAAGCATATGAATGGTTCATAAGAGACCACATACTACGGTACGAGAAAAGAGTACTTGTTAGGAGACGAGGTTGAACAAGGTATAGAGATACCGATGATCAAACCTCGGACAAGTAAAATATCGCGTGACAAAGGGAATCGGTATCATATGTAAATGGTTCAGTCGATCACTAAAGTCATCGTTGAATATGTGGGAGCCATTATGGATCTCCAGATCCCACTATTGGTTATTGGTCAGAGAAAGGTCTCAACCATGTCTGCATAGTTCGCGAACCGTAGGGTGACACACTTAAGGTTTGATGTTGTTTAAGTAGATATGGAATATGGAATGGAGTTCGAAGTTTTATTCGGAGTCTCGGATGGGATCCAGGACATCACGGGGAGGTCCGGAATGGTCTGGAGAATAAGATTCATATATAGGAAGTCATATTCCAAGTTTGGAAATGATCCGGTGCATTTATGGCAGGTTCTAGAAAGTTCTAGAAAAGTCCGGAAGAAATCACCATGGAAAGTGGAGTCCTGGAGGGACTCCACCTTGCATGGCCAGCCAAACCCTAAGGGGTGGAGTCCCAGGTGGACTCCACCAAGGTGGCCGGCCACCCCACCTAAGGGAAAGGTGGGAGTCCCACCTTGGGTAGGACTCCCCCCTTGAGTAGGTTTCCCACCTATGGGAGGTTTTGTTGTTGGGGTCTTATTCGAAGACTTGGACTACAACTCTTGGGGATTTCCACCTATATAATGAGGAGGAGAGGGAGGGGGCAGCCACTCTTGGCCGCACCACCTAGGGCTTCCCATGGCCGGCGCCCTAGCCACCCCCTCTCCCCAAACCCTAGCCTCTCCTCCTCCACATAATACTCCCGCAGCGCATAGGCGAAACCCTGCCGGAGTTCTCCACCACCACCGCCACCACGCCGTCGTGCTGCCGGGATTCCGAGGAGGATCTACTACTTCCGCTGCCCGCTGGAACGGGGAGAAGGACGTCTTCATCAACACCGAACGTGTGACCGAGTACGGAGGTGCTACCCGATTGTGGCAAGTGATCGTCTACCGCAGCAACGAGAGCCTCCTCTTGTAGGCTTTGGAAATCTTCAAGGGTTAGTCTCGTTCATCCCCTCGTTGCTCCCGTCTTCTAGATTGCATCTTGGCTTGGATTGCGTTCTCGCGGTAGGAAATTTTTTTTCTATGCTACGAATCCCTACAGTGGTATCAGAGCTGTGTCTATGCATAGATGGTTGCACAAGTAGAACACAATTGTTTTGTGGGCGTTGATGCTTATATTGTCTTTAGTTTGAGTACTTTGCATCTTTGTGGCATAGTGGGATGAAGCGGCTCGGGCTAACTTTACATGACCGCGTTCATGAGATTTGCTCCACGCTCTACATGCAACTTGTATTGCATAAGTGGCTTTGCGGGTGTCTGTCTCTCCTACTATAGTGAAGATTCAATTTACTCTTCTATTGACAACACTATTATCACCGTTGTGGTTCATGTTCGTAGGTAGATTAGATCTCACTCGAAAACCCTAAACCACGTAAAATATGCAAACCAAATTAGAGACGTCTAACTTGTTTTTGCAGGGTTTGGTGATGTGATATGGCCATAATGTGATGATGAATATGTATGAGATGATCATTATTGTATTGTGGCAACCGGCAGGAGCCTTATGGTTGTCTTCAAATTTCATGTTGAGTAGTATTTCAAAGAAGTTGTAATAGTTGCTACATGGGTGAACAACCATGAAGACGGCGCCATGGACCTTGACGCTATGATACGTCTCCGACGTATCGATAATTTCTTATGTTCCATGCCACATTATTGATGATATCTACATGTTATATGCACATTTTATGTCATATTTATGCATTTTCTGGAACTAACCTATTAACAAGATGCCGAAGTGCCAGTTGCTGTTTTCTGCTGTTTTTGGTTTCAGAAATCCTAGTAACGAAATATTCTCGGAATTGGACGAAATCAACGCCCAGGTTCCTATTTTGCCCGGAAGCATCCAGAACACACGAGAACCACCAGAGAGGGGGCACAGGCCCACCAAACCCTAGGCCGGCGCGGCCAGGGGGGCCCGCGCCCCCCTATAGTGTGGCCACCCCTTCGACCTTCTGACGCCGCCTCTTCGCCTATATAAAGCCCCTGGACCTAAAACCTCGAGACAGAAAAGCCACGGTACGAGAACCATCCAGAGCCGCCACCATCGCGAAGGCAAGATCTGGGGGACAGGAGTCTCTGTTCCGGCACGCCGCCGGGATGGGGAAGTGCCCCCGGAAGGCTCCTCCATCGACACCACCGCCATCTTCATCAACGCTGCTGTCTCCCATGAGGAGGGAGTAGTTCTCCATCGAGGCTCGGGGCTGTACCGGTAGCTATGTGGTTCATCTCTCTCCTATGTACTTCAATACAATAATCTCATGAGCTGCCTTACATGATTGAGATTCATATGATGATGCTTGTAATCTAGATGCCATTATGCTAGTCAAGTGAATTTTACTTATGTGATCTCCGGAGACTCCTTATCCCACGTGTGTAAAGGTGACAGTGTGTGCACCGTGTGGGTCTCTTAGGCTATATTTCACAGAATACTTATTCACTGTTATGAATGGCATAGTGAAGTGCTTATTTACATCTCTTTATGATTGCAATGTGTTTTGTATCACAGTTTATCTATGTGCTACTCTAGTGATGTTATTAAAGTAGTTTTATTCCTCCTGCACGGTGTAATGGTGACAGTGTGTGCATCCGTCACTACTAGGAAATGGCCTACCGCCGGCGTCCTGAAATGGCCTACCGCCGGCGTTCTTGCATTCGCCGGCTATCACCTCGCCGGTGGTAACGCCTCATCGCCGGCGCCTTCCAATTCGCCGGGGGTAAGTGCCGTTACCGCCGGCGTTTTACCAATTCGCCGGGGGTAAGTCTTGTTAATTCGCCGGGGGTTAGTCTTACCGCCGGCGTCTTACCGTTTCGCCAGGGGAATTAGGTCGTAGTGCTGGCGATTGCAAAACGCCAGGGATACATGTACATTTCGCCAGCGTTAACATTAGCAGGAGTAAAAAAATAAATCTCGAATTTGACAGTATATACACCAGAATTCAAGCATATACACAGAATATACAGGCAATTACCAGAATGACAGCAAAATAGACATCATTAGCAAGATACACATCATTGGCAATGATACACATCATTAGAAAGTCCCGAAATGTCCATAACATGCATGCATGCATCAATAACACAAGTGTTGACCATAGTTCAAACATCACGACTCGAAGTAGCACATGTTACAGAAATACATATAAGTCCAGTCGACGACCTAGCTAAACAACAATGACATAGTAAACTAGAGAGGCGGTGGCGGCAAGCATCATCATGATGAAAGGGGTCCTCCACATCTCCCTCCTCTGTCCCGCTCGAAAGTTGGCGTATCGAGTTTCCGCCTCCTCCAAAGTGGTGTACACCTTGTAGCTGTTGCCGCTGAAACGGTGAACCTGCCTCCTACAGTCTTCCCAGTCCTCGTAGACTCCAGGAACCCTGCCGTGGTAGACGACATAGTACGTCATCTATGCAAACACACAACAAAGAAATGTAAGTTGTTAGTACATCCATAGAGAGAGATATAACATATAGGTGTGCAAAAGAACAAACATAAAAAATACTTATGTAATTTATGACTAACATTTGCAGGACACAAAAGTTTTTGACTAAAGTCTACTTCGGCGGGAAGGGACGGATGCCCTCGAGCGTGTTGAATGTTCTCTCGTCACGTCCATCTTCTAATCGGCCTTCTATCTCGGAATTAGAAAGTGCGGAGGCATAGTTGAACAAGCCACCATTCATGATGACATCCCTCCAGAGTATTGTGCAAATGGTCCGCTGGATGGCACGGAAGTCGCCTCTCACGTTTTCATCGGTGGTGTCCGCCATGTTCACGAACTTCCCCTGCAGAGCAGATGGCAACAAGAGATCGTTCTGAGACCTTACAACCGCCCTCATCTGTAGGATGGCAAACCATGCCTCCATCCCATTGTCATCCACCGATTGCTTTAGGCAGGGGAACTTGGTTATGTGGTTGCACACATGGCAACCCTTAACTTTCTTCTCATGCCTGAGTTTGTTGACGCCAACCTCAGCTATGAAGCCGGCCGAGGGCTTTATCAAGTGTAGACTTAAGGTCGGTGAAGTCTTTCTCCTTATCAAGCCCGGAGTCGAGATAAGTGACATGGGAATGATACGGGTGAAAGAGGAGGAGGGTGCAATACTTGAATCTGCGCAAAATGGAAATAAACCATCATACTCAGCTATTAAGGAAATTCATGAAAGAATGTAATATAGGGTACTTTAGTAACCAAATACTTACTCGCGGAAATATGGTATGACAAAGCAATTCTTATCCTTGTTTAACACCAAGAAATTCTTGATATAGTTGGCGAGAAACGCTTGTTCGGTCTGGGCGATAGCTGGAGTCATGTAGTAGGGGTCCATGATAGCGATGTGCGTTGTGTTCTCCATGGTGATATCGTGCGCCATGCTGAGCGATATGAGGCGGACCAAGCTTCGGTCTAGCTGTTGCATGTGCAAGAGCCTGAAGATGTCTTCGTACCGAATGAATATCAAGTCCGCAGGGTATGTGTTGACAAAGCCAAAGCCAGTGGGCACCTTGGCGATCAAAATCGGGTACGAGGGATTTCTATCTTGAAGAAGTAGCTTCTCCTTCGTTAGAATAGCATCATGCACGCTCCTCATATCCGGCGTCAACAAGTTGACATAGTGTGCCGGCAGCATCGGCTCGCCTAAGTGATGCAACTTCCTCCACGGGGTCGGCAACTTGTCATTAACCACTATCTTGCTTGCCGCAACATCTCCCGACTTCTTCCGCTTCCTGCCCTTCTTCTTACTGCAACTGGCCGGAGCGGCGTTTTGTTTCATACCTTCCGTGGTCGCACCAAGGAGTGTCCTCGGGGTAAGCCCAACTCGGGGCGGAGCGGTGAAGGCGGTAGTGTCCTCCTGCTCGGGCGTTTCTTGTGAAAGGAACAACTTCTTCTTTAGGATATGACCGGCGGGTAGGATATGACCGGCGGGTGGCTTGTAAGGAGAAACCACGTCGGCGTCGAGCTCGGCGATGAACGTATCAATGGGAGCTTGATCGATGTCCAACGCCATGTCGTGCTGACTCTCGTGCTGACTATCGGGCTCAAAATGATCATAAGCCGGTGGAGGACTGGCCCTGCCTTTGCCTGCCGTCAAAGCAGTCGTTGGAGCTGGGACCTTGGCTTGGCTCGGGGCATCCGTTGCATCCTGAGGAGTGACCATGCCACAGCTTGCCTCCGAACCTGAGGCGGTGTTCAGCCGAATAAGGGCTTTCGGCCATAGAAGGATGTGATTCTTGAGGTCCCCGAGAGTGAGCGGGGTTTCCGTTTCCGGGGGTTGATAAGGAGGATGGAGGTCTTGGCATCCCGGTAATGACTGGTTCACGCGAACCCGGCTCACACTATCATCCATCCTGACGCAGTGGAAAATCCGCTGTGTTGGCAGGATGACACTGCCGCTCGCTACAGCCTTCAACTTGTTGTCCACATTCAGTAGCAAGGTGCAAGGAGTCGCGTTCGCCTGTGAAAACATGTGTAGGTCAGAGAGGGGCGACGACAAAGTAACTAATTTGTAGAGCTTGAGAGACTAAATTAATTACCGTGAGGGCGTCGAGCTCGGCTCGCGTTGAAGGACCGAGGCCAGGCGTGCGGGTGACTCGAGGGGCTAGTACCGGGGCCCCCAGTCCGGCGAATCCTCTCTAGCGCCGACATTGCCGGCGGGTGGAGTCACCAAGTTGGGTGTGCATTGAGCGTGTCTAGTTGGAGGCCGGTTGTCCGAGTTGCTGGCGCCTAGGCTGATAACCGGCATCGGTCCCTTACCGCCGGCGTCGAAGTAATTCTTCATCGACAGCACAAGATCAGGGATGATTTCATTGACCCTGTTGGCCAGCGCGTCATCGACCTTGCTAGCAACCTCGGCAGTGACGCGTTGCTGAACCTCGGCACTGACTCGTTGCTGAACCTCGGCACTGACGCGTTGCTCCATGGTTGTTTCCAAGTCGGCCACCTTTTTCAGAAGAGCCTCGTGCTCCCGGTCCTTCTGCGCCTGCCGCGACTCCCTAGTGCTTGCGGGCACGTCCAAGCCATAGTCGGCAAGCTTGCGACCTCCTCCGGCGCCGGGGACACGGTGGGGCTTGCCCAAAAGCGGCCGCGCCTTCACGGTGTTCAGACCCACGATAAAAGGCGTGTCCCACGGGACTGTGCCCGTCGACGACTGGGACGAGGAGCCAGCTGATTCGGCGGCGGCTTGGGCCATCAACTGCCAGAAGTAACATGAACAATTTTAGAATGTAATGGACTTGGTGAGCAGTATCAAACTAATAAGCTGGTAAATTGCTTACCACTGCTTTCTCTAGTGCCATCACCTTCGCGTCGGTGACCAACTCAACTCCCACCACCACATCAGGTTTCGTGACACGTTTCCCAGCCAATTCTCTATGGTATCGGGGCCTGAGATATGCCCTGAAGAGTGGGTCTTTGTACTTGGCAAAAGGGGGCTCGAGGCCAGCATTTATGTAGGCCTGGTCCTCCTTGTCCCATACCGGCTGCTTGCCTTCGAAGCCACGGCAACCGAGATTGTGGTGACCGATGTTCTTATCCGCCAGCTCCTTCCCCCAGGTCGATTGTTCTTTGGTGTACTCGAGCTCCTCGTTTTCCAAGAATTTATTATACTGCTCCAGCGTCATCCACGGGAAGTGGCGCTGGATCTCTTCCCAAGTCTCATTGTCACCAAGCATCCCCCTCAGCATGGTTTTATAACCGCTGAGGTTCTTGGAGAACTTAGAGAGGGCTCGTCTGTTCACGATGTTATCCTTGGTATCCTCGTTCCTGTATTCCACAGGGAACTCATACCGTGCGTGCAGCCACGCAAGGAGTTGGGCCTGCAGATGCTGCTTCTTCTTGGTTCGGAGTTTCGTCTCATTGACGTCGACGACGTCCCGAAGGATTGCTCCCAGTTGGAGGCCGTACCCCTTCGCCACGTGCTTGGGCTCAGCAGGAAGACCGGTCTTGGCGTCCACCGTGGTGATTATGTCGCGAGTGGTGCCGACCCTGTTTGGGCGCCGCTGCTTCCGTTTCCTCTTGGCCTCGGTAGTAGTATCCGAGCTACCCCCGGCAACGCCACTGTCGGTGGTCTCGTCGGCAGCGGCCCTCTCATCCTCACCATCGTTGTCCATCTCATCATCCCCCTCCTCCGAGGACCCGTCATCGCTGCCTGGAATTTCCTCCAGCTGATCCGAGACCATGAGCCTGTAGTGCTCATCCAACTTCCACTGAGAAGACCCGTCAACGTCTTCGTTGGGGTCTGCAGAAGACGACATCGCTAGCTAGAGAACAATAGCATCAAAAGTATAGTAAGTACTACTGTAAGTGTTTGAGCCAGAGAAATATCTCTACTGCCTTGAAAAGCCGCAACTTCAATTGGAGTTATACCAAACTGTAAGAGTAGAGGAAAGTATTGACTCGACAGTTACTCATCATTAATATAAATATCAAGTGTAGTTTTAAAGAATCTCTATGTCAATTGGATTCAAAATTTAAGACATTTCAACCAGATAACTAAATGGAATTCACATAGAGTCAAATAAATATTATGTTAATATAACTATTTAAGACAATGTACAGTGATGACAAGCATTGTTTGGTACAGTGATGACAAGCCACTATTTTGCATGCACTCACACATTTATTTAAGACAATGTATTGACCTATTTTTAATTTGACAAAACCAAAGAACCTAGCTATACTAAATTCATTAGTGCACTGCCAATCTAGAAGCAAGACAATGCCATGCGAAAAGTCGGCATGACCTTTGCTAAAAATGGTCATGCCGGAGTGCCCGAAATTCGCCGGAACGGAAGTTAATCGACATTCCGGCGAAACATGGACACTCAATGTGTACCTGCAGAGAGATTTCACAGCATAGAGATGCATAGGATACACTCAGCTCATTTCACATCATTTATATGCCATTTCACAGCATATGCAAACAGGTCTAGATTTGAAATAGGATACTTGAGAAATCTGATACTGTCAGTGTCTTCCATGCATTTCCTTGGTTGCCACAGTAAAAAGATATTGCACTATGTCAACTGCATAGGCAACACTATGCAGTTCGGTGGAGGAAGGAGCAGCAGGTCGACGGCTGTGCAGCATGTACTGTATTCCCTATTCTAGCATTGAGTTAAAAAATGGTTACATTCTTCATCTAGGTATAGTCATTCTGCAAGTAGTAGTACGACACATACTGAGGTAATGTAGTAGGATAGATGAACTAAAGTAGTAAATGTAGTAACCATGGCATTGTTCATGGCGCAATGTTAACAAGCAATCATCGATTACCATGGCATCGATTACAGCAATGCAGTGATGTGCAGACTATACTAGCGTACTGGCATGAACACACACAACAAGCAATCATCGACAAGCAAGCAATCGGGGGAGAGCCGGGGAACGGACCTTGATCGAGCTTCTGGACGAGTGAGCGCTGAAGACGGGCTTGAGCTTGATCTGCACCTGGTCGGTGTGCTGGAGAGGCGGTCCCTGCGGTGGTTGGCGATCGATCTGCACCTGGTCGGCGTGCTAGAGAGGCGGGATTGAGCTGCTTCAGGCTGGAGGCCATCACGGAGAGGTGAGGAAGAGTGATAAGAACAGGAGGAGAGGAAGGCAGGGGAGAGGCTCACCTTGTTGTTGCTGAGGCAGGAGGCGACGGCGATGGCGACGGATCGAGGGAGACGGCGACGGATCGAGGGAAATGGAGGGCGATGGATCGAGGGCGACGGCGATGGATCGACGACGGCGGCAAGCAGGAGATGCGTGCGGTGGGGGATTTGGGGGAGGCGCGCGGCGACGGCGGATCGACGACGGCGGATCGACGACGGCGGCAGGGGATATGGGGGAGGCGGCGACGGCGGCAGGTCGATTTGGGGGGGAACAACGCGCGGCCACCAAACGACTAAGTCGTGCACGCTTTACCCCCGGCGTTTTGCCGTAAACGCCAGCGGTAACATTTGAGCCACTAATAGGTGGGCCCACGTGCATTTACCACCGGCGAAATCGACCAATTCGCCGGGGGTAACATGTGACACCATTAATACTGTGAACCAGGTTCATTATACAAAAACGATTCGCTAATGCAGTGGTTGCAGTCGGTTCTGCACAGCCGAAGCACCCAGGGTTCGAATCCCTGTGGGAGCAAAAAAACCCCCCTTTTTTCTTTTCTTAAGATTTTTTTATTGTTTCTAGTTATTTAGATAAATTGTAAAGTCCTTTGGCAACATCCGATAAAATAAACCAATGAAGGATAAATTGCAAGACATAAATTTAGGATTTTAATTCTTGAATGACTTCAAAGTCCCTTCGGTGACATCCGATAAAAAACCAAGACATAAATTTAGGATACACTTGAGAAGGACAAATGGTTGTTCGAGAGATAATTATTATAAATACACAAATGACTTCAAAGTCTATTCCGCTTGGTCCTTGTGACCCCACCGGTATCGTCGCGACTCCTTGTGTACGGAGGAACACTTGACCTAGGTAGCGTTGTCCTTCTTCTTCTTAGTGTGTAGGTTCTATCGTCTTCATCGGGTTCTTCCATCATTGGGTCTCCGACGAGGCCGTCGAAGTCTTGCTCATCGGCAACTCCATCCATTCCGACGAGGGCCCTTTTTCCTCTCCTTACGACAACACGGCTGGGCCTTGATGGGTCAGTTATGAAGAAGCATTGCTCGACGTGCTTAGCCAATACCCAAGGCTCATTTTGCGCGGTGGGGTTCTTGGTCTTGGATTTGGGGGGCAGTCGCATGGTGGTGACATACGCATCTTCTTTTGTGACGTCCGTAGCCCATCTGACACGAAACATCGGTAGCTTCTCCCCGACGTAGTCGAGCTCCCATATTTCCTCGATCCTTCCGTAGTACCTTTTCTTCTCTTCACCCGTGTACGATTCCATCGTCACACCCGAGTTCTGATAGTCGCTTTTTTTGTCTCTCTCCTCTGTGGAGAATGTGTAACCGTTGATGTCGTATTTCTGATAAGTCATGAGGTTGGGGGCGGGCCCATAAGACAAGGCCAATATCATTTTGTCTACGTCGCTTGCCATTGGTGGGGGATTGGCATCAATCTGGTCTTTGAACCAGCTCGCGAAAGAGGAGTTGTGCGCTCTAAATACCTCTTGTTCCATCATCGGCTTGTCAGCCCTGCTCTTGATCATGTTTATGTGCTGATCCACCCAAGGCTCTACCTCGTTCATGTGCTGTAGTGCTACTAAGTGGGCCCTGTTAAAGTCTGTTCTCCTATCATCTTGATCGGCGTCGAGTTCCCTCCTGCCAGCGTTGTGGCCTACTCCCTCGAATCTGCCGAGGTGCTTGTTGGCGGGCAATCCAACCGGACGTGGGTCATCCTCGTTTAAATAATTCTTGCAGAAAGTGATGCACTCCTCGGTGAGAAAGCCCTGGACGATGCTTCCATCCGGATGTGCCCTGTTACGAACGTATCCTTTGATGAAGCCGTTCATTCTTTCTAACGCCATCATGTTGTGAAGGAACGCGGGCCCGAGATCCTCGATATCGTCCACTATATGCACCAGCAGATGGACCATGATGTCAAAGAATGCGGGCGGGAAGTACATCTCCATCTCGCATAGGATGGTGACGATCTCTTCCTGTAGCCTCCCGAGTTTCTTGACGGTTATCGACTTTCGAGTGATGACGTCGAAGACGTTACACAGGTCAGTCAGCGTTGCACGAACGTGCGGTTCCATTATCCCTCGGATAGCAACCGAAAGTATCTGCGTCATCATGACATGACAGTCATGAGACTTCATCCCGCAGAAGATTTTTTTCGTCGGGTCCAGCCATCTGCGTATCAGCCCCGCGTAGCCTAGGGGAAATTTGACTTCTAGTAGGCACTTGAAGAATTGTTCGAGCTCATCGGGATTTAGAGTGAAGCAGGAGGGGCGAGGAGTTTCGCTGCTTGGCCACCCTTTTCGTTTGCGACCATCCGTCTCCCTCCTCCTCGGTTTCCTGGTCAACTTTGGCGAAATGAAGCTCTTTTCTGATATCAAGGGCCATCAGGTCGTGTCTTGCTTTCGACCCGTCTTTGGTCCTCTCCGGCATGTTGAGCACAGTGCCAAGCAAGCTCTCGCACACGTTCTTCGTGATATGCATGACATCAAGGCTATGAGGCTTACCGAGGATCTTCCAGTACGGCAAGTCCCAAAACACGGACCTCCTTTTCCATACCCCCAAGAGCGGCCCGGGTTCCTTTTTCTTTCTCTTGTCTCCTTTCTTCGCTTCGGATCTTTATCTTACCCGCCGGGCGCAATCTTTCCAGTTTTTCAACAGAGTATCTATCTCTTCGCCGCTTCGCCTAGGTGGAGGTCCCTCGACCTCATCCTTCCCATTGAACAGGTCTCCACGCTTCCTCCACGGGTCATTCTTGGGAAGCCACATTCGATGCCTCATGTAGACGGTTTTTGAAGACCCGGGATCCTTACCCAGCTGTAAAAATGGCGTCTTTTCCATGCACCTCACACATGCCTTGTGTCCGTGGCACACCTGGCACGCGATATATCCGTATCCAAGATAGTCCTGCACCGTCGTCAACAGTGCGGCTTTCATACGGAAAGTTTCTTGTCCGTAGGCGTCCCAAGTTTCTATCCCTTCCTCCCACAGAGTGACTAGCTCCTCCTTCAATAGCTCCAGATACAGGTTGATATCGCTCCCTGGCTGCGTCGGCCCTTGGATTAGCATACTCATATGTATGTACTTCTTCTTCAGGCATAGCCATGGAGGGAGGTTGTACATCCATACAAACACGGGCCAGGTGCTGTGCTTGCTGCTTTGGTTCCCAAACGGATTGAGTCCGTCGGTGCTCGCACCCAACCTAATGTTCCTTGGTTCTTTCCCGAATTCTTCGTAATACTCATCGTCTAATGTTTTCCACTGGCTTGCATCCGAAGGGTGTGTTAGCACTGGGTTTTCAACCCGTTCTACATCACGCATCACCGCCTCCTTTCTTTCCGCGTGCCAGCGCATGAGCTTTGCTTCCTTGGGGTCCACGAAGTACCGCTGCAGACGGGGCGTGAGCGGGAAGTACCACACAACTTTTCGAGGAGATTTTCTTGTCCCTCTCTTGTATCGAGATTCGCCACACTGTGGGCATGTATCGAGATTGGCATGCTCGTTCTGATATATTACGCAGTCACTAAAGCATGCGTGGTATTTCCGGTGCGGTAAATCGAGAGGGCACACAATTTTCTTGGCCTCCTGTAGGCTACCGGCACACGTGTTATCTTTAGGAAAGTGGATCTTCAAGTATCCGAAGAGTTCGTCCACGCTTGTGTCCGTCCATTTGTGCTTTGCCTTCATCTCCATAATATCGAGAGCGTATCTCAGACGGCTCTCCTCCGTCCCACGAGCTGCATCGTACAACGGAGTTCTCGAGTCTACCTCGAGTTGATCTAGCTTAGCCTTCCGTCTAACAGCGATTTTCGGGTCGGTCGATGTGTTGCTGAGAAGAAGTTCTTGAACATGACGGTCCTGCACGGCCGCGGTTAGCGGGGTATTTCTACTCATGTCCTCGTCGGCCGCATGTTCTTCCTGGCCTTCTTGATCACCATCTACGTGTGCGCCATCCTCTTCAACCTCGTCTCCATTGTCGTGTGGGGCATCCTCTCCATCACCTTCGTTATCATCATCTCCACCATCATCATCTCCATCACCATCGATATCATCATCTCCATCATCACTCATCCACTGAGTATGCCCCTCCATGAAACTATACGAAGCGGTGTTGATTCACTATGCACGAGAAGGGGTCAAACAACGATCCTAGCTTGCATCTTCGACAAGGACACATTATATCCTTTCGCTTTTTTCGATACATGTCGGCCGTCGCGCGTTCCACGTATCTATCCACGACGCTTTCCCTCATCGCGATGACCATCGCCGCCTACAAGACAAGATAATTGTTACACCGCCGTCTCGGTTTTCACGGAAAAAATTCGGCATGACCTTTGCTAAATATTGTCATGCTGGAGTTCCAAAATTCGCCGGAACGGAAGTTAATCAACATTCCGGCAAAACATTGGCAACTCAATGTTCCTGCACGCGTAAACAAATGCAAAACAATGCATTTACATATATGGACCACCTTTTGCCACCACTAGTGATATAACCGCGAATTTTCGCCAACACATGAACATTCCACTCATTTAGTTATGTACCTATTAGTTGACGCGACGTCCAAAAGCACCGGAGAGACACCACACGTCGACTTTAATGCTTGAGAGATCTAGAGATCTAAGAAATGGAGAGATCTAGCTAGATCTAGTGGAAAAGG
The DNA here is from genome assembly GCF_019359855.2 of Lolium perenne. Taxonomy (NCBI): domain Eukaryota; kingdom Viridiplantae; phylum Streptophyta; class Magnoliopsida; order Poales; family Poaceae; genus Lolium; species Lolium perenne. The sequence continues at coordinate 38,361,737 of NC_067246.2, read as the reverse complement.
TGGTGGGAGGAGATAGATCTAGATCTAGATTATGCAAATCATGCTAGAGGGGCTAGGTAGTGCATGATTTGCTCAAATACATCATATTTTAGTGGTTGAAATAGCTAAAATGGGTGGGGGAATGAGCTAACTAGTGCTTCGGTTGATTTGCCATCACATATGAGTGTGTGTGGGTGGTGGTAGGTGGCTGGTCGTCCTAAATGGACATGCCCAGGTTACCGCCGGCGCCTACAAACAAAATTGCCAGCGGTAGGGCCCGTTACCGCCGGCATCTGCGGGACGAAAACGCCGGCGGTAAGTTAAGGCCGGGTGGCCCACCCTGGCTCGGCGATACCCCCGGCATCTACTGCGCACGTTCGCCGGCGGTACTGCCCAGTATTCCTGGCGCTTTGGGCCCAATTCACCGGCGGTAAGGCTAGGCCCAAATGGGACCCCGCGGCCCAGTGCACCCCCGGCGCCTCCGTTTCCATTTCGCCGGCGGTAATAGAGCCACCCCCGGCGGCGTCCTACCTATTTCGCCGGTGGTACTGTTAGGCCCCCCTGGAAGGTATTACCGCCGGCATCTTCAGCTCGTATTTGCCGGCGGTAAGGAGTGCGGCTATAAGCCTTTTCCTAGTAGTGCGTGTTAGTACTTGGCGTAGGCTATGATTATGATCTCTTGTAGATTATGAAGTTAACTATTGCTATGATAGTATTGATGTGATCTATTCCTCCTACATAGTGTGAAGGTGACAGTGTGCATGCTATGTTAGTACTTGGTTTAGTCGTGTTGATCTTTCATGCACTCTAAGGTTATTTAAATATGAACATTGAATTGTGGAGCTTGTTAACTCCGGCATTGAGGGTTCGTGTAATCCTACGCAATGGTGTTCATCATCCAACAAGAGAGTGTAGAGTATGCATTTATCTATTCTGTTATGTGATCAAAGTTGAGAGTGTCCACTAGTGAAAGTATGATCCCTAGGCCTTGTTCCTAAATACTGCTATCACTGCTTGTTTACTGTTTTACTGCGTTACTACTGCTTGTTTACTGTCCTGGGCAAAGCACTTTTCTGGTGCCGTTGCTACTACTTATTCATACCACCTGTATTTCACTATCTCTTCGCCGAACTAGTGCACCTATTAGGTGTGTTGGGGACACAAGAGACTTCTTGCTTTGTGGTTGCAGGGTTGCATGAGAGGGATATCTTTGACCTCTTCCTCCCTGAGTTCGATAAACCTTGGGTGATCCACTTAAGGGAAAACTTGCTGCTGTTCTACAAACCTCTGCTCTTGGAGGCCCAACACTGTCTACAGGAAAAGGAGGGGGCGTAGACATCAAGCTATTTTCTGGCGCCGTTGCCGGGGAGGAAAGGTAAAAGGTACTCACACTTCGGATCTCGGCTACTAAGCTATTTTCCGGCGCCGTTGTAAGTACTCGAAGCTATTTCCTTTAGATCCTGCAATTGCATCTTTTTGTTTCTTGTTTACACTAGTTAGGCATAATGGACAAAAATGAGCTTCTTATTCTATTTCCTGATTTAAGACATGGATGGTTTGATGCGAAAATTAAAAAACCTATGGAACCTTATTTGCATGCTGGTAGTAATATTAGTATGAATGCTTTGAACACCATTGTTGATAATAATATAGAAAGTTCTAAGCTTGGGGAAGCTGGTTTTCAAGATCTTTTTAGTCCCCCAAGCATTGAGGAGAAAATTTTCTTTGATGATACTTTGCCTCCCATATATGATGATTATAATGATAGTGGTCTTTTGTTGCCACCTGTTATGGAGGATAAATTTGATTATGAATACAATATGCCTCCTATATTTGATGATGAGAATAATAATGATAGCTACTTTGTTGAATTTGCTCCCGCTATTACTAATAAAATTGATTATGCTTATGTGGGTAGTAATAATTTTATGCATGAGACTCATGATAAGAATGCTTTATGTGATAGTTATATTGTTGAGTTTGCTCATGATACTACTGAAAGTTATTATGAGAGAGGAAAATATGGTTGTAGAAATTTTCATGTTACTAAAACACCTCTCTATGTGCTGAAATTTTTGAAGCTACACTTGTTCTATCTTCCTATGCTTGTTACTTTGCTCTTCATGAACTTGTTTATTTACAAGATTCCTTTTCATAGGAAGCATGTTAGACTTAAATGTGTTTTGAATTTGCCTCTTGATGCTCTCTTTTGCTTCAAATACTATTTCTTGCGAGTGCATCATTAAAACTGCTGAGCCCATCTTAATGGCTATAAAGAAAAGAACTTCTTGGGAGATAACCCATGTGTTATTTTGCTACAGTACTTTGTTTTATATTTGTGTCTTGGAAGTTGTTTACTACTGTAGCAACCTCTCCTTATCTTAGTTTTGTGTTTTGTTGTGCCAAGTGAAGCCTCTAATCGAAGGTTGATACTAGATTTGGATTTCTGCGCAGAAACAGATTTCTATCTGTCACGAATCTGGGCTGTTTTCTCTGTAGGTAACTCAGAAAAATATGCCAATTTACGTGCGTATTCCTCAGATATGTACGCAACTTTCATTAGTTTTGAGTTTTCTGATCTGAGCAACGGAAGTATTTATTAAAAATTCTTCTTTACGGACTGTTCTGTTTTGACAGATTCTGCCTTTTATTTCGCATTGCTTCTTTCGCTGTGTTGGATGGATTTTTTTGTTCCATTACCTTCCAGTAGCTTTGAGCAATGTCCAGAAGTGTTAAGAATGATTGTGTCACCTCTGAACATGTGAGTTTTTGATTATGTACTAACCCCTCTAATGAAGTTTATGAGAAGTTTGGTGTGAAGGAAGTTTTCAAGGGTCAAGAGAGGAGGATGATATACTATGATCAAGAAGAGTGAAAGCTCTAAGCTTGGGGATGCCCCGGTGGTTCACCCCTGCATATATCAAGAAGACTCAAGCGTCTAAGCTTGGGGATGCCCAAGGCATCCCCTTCTTCATCGACAAATTATCAGGTTCCTTCTCTTGAAACTATATTTTTATTCGGTCACATCTTATGTGCTTTACTTGGAGCGTCTGTATGCTTTTATTTTTGTTTGTGTTTGAATAAATTGGATTACATCATGCTTGTGTGGGAGAGAGACACGCTCCGCTGTTGCATATGAACACATGTGTTCTTAGCTTTTAATATTCATGGCGAAGTTTCTTCTTCGTTAAATTGTTATATGGTTGGAATTGGAAAATGATACATGTAGTAAATTGCTATAATGTCTTGGATAATGTGATACTTGGCAATTGTTGTGCTCATGTTTAAGCTCTTGCATCATATACTTTGCACCCATTAATGAAGAAATACATAGAGCATGCTAAAATTTGGTTTGCATATTTGGTCTCTCTAAGGTCTAGATAATTTCTAGTATTGAGTTTGAACAACAAGGAAGACGGTGTAGAGTCTTATAATGTTTTCAATATGTCTTTTATGTGAGTTTTGCTACACCGGTTCATCCTTGTGTTTGTTTGAAATAACCTTGCTAGCCTAAGCCTTGTATCGAGAGGGAATATTTCTCATGCATCCAAAATACTTGAGCCAACCACTATGCCATTTGTGTCCACCATACCTACCTACTACATGGTATTTCTCCGCCATTCCAAAGTAAATTGCTTGAGTGCTACCTTTAAAATTCCATCATTCACCTTTACAATATATAGCTCATGGGACAAATAGCTTAAAAACTATTGTGGTATTGAATATGTACTTATGCACTTTATCTCTTATTAAGTTGCTTGTTGTGCGATAACCATGTTCACTGGGGACGCCATCAACTATTCTTTGTTGAATTTCATGTGAGTTGCTATGCATGTTCGTCTTGTCTGAAGTAAGAGCGATCTACCACCTTATGGTTAAGCATGCATATTGTTAGAGAAGAACATTGGGCCGCTAACTAAAGCCATGATTCATGGTGGAAGTTTCAGTTTTGGACAAATATCCTCAATCTCATATGAGAAAATTAATTGTTGTTACATGCTTATGCATAAAAGAGGAGTCCATTATCTGTTGTCTATGTTGTCCCGGTATGGATGTCTAAGTTGAGAATAATCAATAGCGAGAAATCCGATGCGAGCTTTCTCCTTAGACCTTTGTACAGGCGGCATGGAGGTACCCCATTGTGACACTTGGTTAAAACATGTGTATTGCGATGATCCGGTAGTCCAAGCTAATTAGGACAAGGTGCGGGCACTATTAGTATACTATGCATGAGGCTTGCAACTTGTAAGATATAATTTATATGATACATATGCTTTATTACTACCGTTGACAAAATTGTTTCTTGTTTTCAAAATCAAAGCTCTAGCACAAATATAGCAATCGATGCTTTTCCTCTTTGAAGGACCATTCTTTTTACTTTTATGTTGAGTCAGTTCACCTATTTCTCTCCATCTCAAGAAGCAAACACTTGTGTGAACTGTGCATTGATTCCTACATATTTGCATATTGCACTTATTATATTATTTTACATTGACACTATCCATGAGATATACATGCTACAAGTTGAAAGCAACCGCTGAAACTTAATCTTCCATTGTGTTGCTTCAATGCCTTTACTTTGAATTATTGCTTTATGAGTTAACTCTTATGCAAGACTTATTGATGCTTGTCTTGAAGTACTATTCATGAAAAGTCTTTGCTATATGATTCATTTGTTTACTCATGTCATTTACATTGTTTTGATCGCTGCATTCACTACATATGCTTTACAAATAGTATGATCAAGGTTATGATGGCATGTCACTCCAGAAATTATCTTTGTTTATCGTTTACCTGCTCGGGACGAGCAGAAACTAAGCTTGGGGATGCTGATATGTCTCCGACGTATCGATAATTTCTTATGTTCCATGCCACATTATTGATGATATCTACATGTTATATGCACATTTTATGTCATATTTATGCATTTTCTGGAACTAACCTATTAACAAGATGCCGAAGTGCCAGTTGCTGTTTTCTGCTGTTTTTTGGTTTCAGAAATCCTAGTAACGAAATATTCTCGGAATTGGACGAAATCAACGCCCAGGTTCCTATTTTGCCCGGAAGCATCCAGAACACACGAGAACCGCCAGAGAGGGGGCACAGGCCCACCAAACCCTAGGCCGGCGCGGCCAGGGGGGCCCACGCCCCCCTATAGTGTGGCCACCCCTTCGACCTTCTGACGCCGCCTCTTCGCCTATATAAAGCCCCTGGACCTAAAACCTCGAGACGGAAAAGCCACGGTACGAGAAACCATCCAGAGCCGCCGCCATCGCGAAGCCAAGATCTGGGGGACAGGAGTCTCTGTTCCGGCACGCCGCCGGGACGGGGAAGTGCCCCCGGAAGGCTCCTCCATCGACACCACCGCCATCTTCATCAACGCTGCTGTCTCCCATGAGGAGGGAGTAGTTCTCCATCGAGACTCGGGGCTGTACCGGTAGCTATGTGGTTCATCTCTCTCCTATGTACTTCAATACAATAATCTCATGAGCTGCCTTACATGATTGAGATTCATATGATGATGCTTGTAATCTAGATGTCATTATGCTAGTCAAGTGAATTTTACTTATGTGATCTCCGGAGACTCCTTGTCCCACGTGTGTAAAGGTGACAGTGTGTGCACCGTGTGGGTCTCTTAGGCTATATTTCACAGAATACTTATTCACTGTTATGAATGGCATAGTGAAGTGCTTATTTACATCTCTTTATGATTGTAATGTGTTTTGTATCACAATTTATCTATGTGCTACTCTAGTGATGTTATTAAAGTAGTTTTATTCGTCCTGCACAGTGTAATGGTGACAGTGTGTGCATCCGTGTTAGTACTTGGCGTAGGCTATGATTATGATCTCTTGTAGATTATGAAGTTAACTATTGCTATGATAGTATTGATGTGATCTATTCCTCCTACATAGTGTGAAGGTGACAGTGTGCATGCTATGTTAGTACTTGGTTTAGTCGTGTTGATCTTTCATGCACTCTAAGGTTATTTAAATATGAACATTGAATTGTGGAGCTTGTTAACTCCGGCATTGAGGGTTCGTGTAATCCTACACAATGGTGTTCATCATCCAACAAGAGAGTGTAGAGTATGCATTTATCTATTCTGTTATGTGATCAAAGTTGAGAGTGTCCACTAGTGAAAGTATGATCCCTAGGCCTTGTTCCTAAATACTGCTATCGCTGCTTGTGTCGTTGCCTAATCGACGGTACCCCGGAGGAGGGATCCTCACGAGGGGGAGAAGAAGTAGGGGCCATAGGGCGGAGTGCTCTCGGGACGGTGGTACGCGAGTTACCCAGCTTCGGAACACCTGCACGATGACAGGGCCTACTGCTGCTTGTCTGGAATTATCTGGGCGCTTTCGCGTTGTTACAATGAGTTGTGGTTGTCCTGAACGTGCACGTGAACGTGAACGTGAACGTGCCTCTAGGGCTCCCAGGATCCGGCTTATAAAGGCGCACGGATCTAGGGTTTACATGGAGAGTCCTAGCCGGATTACAGGTTGCCTAACTACGGTACAAGGTCTTGCCGTGTACGTCAAGGATCTGCCTTCCTCCCTACGTCATACTGGATCCGGGTTCCACATGGGCCTCCATGGATCCGGGTTACTCCTGGACCTCCATGGATCTGGGTTACTCCTGGGCCTCCATGGATCCGGGTTACTCCTGGGCCTCCATGGATCCGGGTTACTCCTGGGCCTCCATGGATCCGGGTTCCACATGGACCTTCACGGATCCGACTTCCTCCGATGGTCGGTTGGGATCCGGCTTCCCTATCCTGGGCTGGACTTCATCCTTTAGGATCAACAGCAACTGGGCTGCCCGGTGGGCCATAAGCCATCACCACCATCTGTGGGCCACCCGGGCTTGCCGGAATCGGACCATGTCGATGGTATACCTATGAAGTATATCCACAACAGTAGCCCCCGGAGTTCTCCAAGATTCACCGTTCTTCCATCCAGCTCAGCTTGCGCATGTATCTTCATCCTTTGGCTGGAACGAATAATAGAGAATCTTGAAGGACTCCAAACTTCGTATCTCCAACCAAGTATTGGTCGGAAACTTCATGATCCAATGGTCAGATTCTTCGGAGACACCATCCAACGTAATCTTCGGTATGGATCCGACTAGCCAAATGTAGGTTCGGATCTGACTAGCCAAAATATAGGTGTGGATCCGACTACCCAAAATATAGGTGCGGATCCGACTAACAAAAGATTAGGTGCGGATCCGGCTACCGAAAATTGAGGTGCGGATCCGACTACCAAAAATTAGGTGCGGATCCGGCTACCAAAAAATTGAGGTGCGGATCCGACTACCAAAAGTTAGGTGCGGATCCGGCTACCAAAAAATTGAGGTGCGGATCCGACTACCAAAAGTTAGGTGCGGATCCGGCTACCAAAAAATTAGGTGCGGATCCGGCTACCAGAAAATTAGGTGCGGATCCGGCTACCGAAAATTGAGGTGCGGATCCGACTACCAAAAAATAGGTGCGGATCCGACTACCAAAAAATTAGGTGCGGATCCGACTAGTTAGCCAGATTTTCGCCATCTTTGAACTTCATCGGTGTAGCCCCCGAGCGCCAAGGTGAATTTACTTGAAAATCCGGCTTGGTGCTCTTAGAGTAGCTTTATCTTTATATGTGACTTAGGAATAGCGTAAATCCCAAGCATCTAGGCGGAAATTTCCAGCACTGATACCCGAAAGGAAACACACTTTTCACCTAAGATCAAACCGCAGCCCTCGAGGGTTAGTTCCGGCTAAGCATAGCGGAATCAAGACTCAAGTTGCTTTTCCAGCTGTGCACGCCATGGATCCGCCTAACCTCGGGAGATTGTTGTACGTCCAAGTGTCATGTACCTGATACATAAACATAAAAACATATTTGTATTAAATTGTTTCTTTGATCATGTTCAACGAACAAATGTAAGGCGGAACAAAAACGGCCTTTGAACAAATGTTTTAAAGCTGAAACTATGCAGCAGTTGAACAACATAAAACTGTCAAGGCGGAAACAACTCGACTATCTTGAACAGTTAATGTAATTTATATGTTTTAAGCAAGTGCTGGTTTATCCGTTCTTCTGGTTTATATGCTTGACTTTTCGCGAGACGACAAACTTTGAACACAGAACATCTGCTGAGGCGATAGCGCTTAATAGCGAAACAATCAAGAACCTCAGAAACAGAGGCCGGTTTTAAGTACCGAAATGTCACTACTAAGGAATCCACATATAAACAACAGAAAACGTGTAGGCCAGAAAACTCAAGCTAACGCCCGAAGGCGGAAATTTTGCAGCGTACTGGAGCCTTAAGCAGCAAAAACAGTACAAAGTTTTTCACGAGCGTGAGGCAAATCGTGGGAAAGATATGACCAACAGTGAAAGCGGTAAAAGACTCAGGATATGAGTGAACCAATCTTAATCTCATGATCATAAAATATTAAAATATGAAATATAAATAGGGACTTAGCTGTTTGAGCGGAGTCAATGTCGGTCGTGGCGGTTTTTCTTCGGCGTTCCGTCGAGCCGGTGCGAGATTGATTGTCGCAGTGGTCCTGTCGGTGCGGATCCACCTACCAAAATTTAGGTGTGGATCCGACTTCCAAAAATTTAGGTGCGGATCCACCTACCAAAATTTTGGTATGGATCCGGCTACAAAAACATAGGTGCGGATCCGACTACCAAAAACGTAGGCGCGGATCCGGCAACCAAAAACATAGGTGCGGATCCGAGTACCAAAAACGTACGCACGGATCTGGCAACCAAAAACATAGGTGCGGATCCGACTACCAAAAAACGTGGGCGCGGATCCGGCAACTAAAAACATAGGTGCGGATCCGACTACCAAAAAATGTAGGCGCGGATCCGGCAACCAAAAACATAGGTGCGGATCCGACTACCAAAAACGTAGGCGCGGATCCGGCTACCAAAACCAGAATTTGAAATTTCCGAGTCTAAGGCGGATTCTTCCGTGGAAAGCTCCAGCGACTCGGATCGGATATTTGCAGCTGCGTCCTGCTCGGCGGCGGTCGTAGCTACATTACTTACCAGTGCGTTTCCGTCGAAATCAACGGTCTCGCAGATGAAGATGTGGAACCCGCCCGGTTCCGGCCTCCAGACGCCGCTGGCCCCACGGTGGGCGCCAACTGTCGTTGCCTAATCGACGGTACCCCGGAGGAGGGATCCTCACGAGGGGGAGAAGAAGTAGGGGCCATAGGGCGGAGTGCTCTCGGGACGGTGGTACGCGAGTTACCCAGCTTCGGAACACCTGCACATGACAGGGCCTACTGCTGCTTGTCTGGAATTATCTGGGCGCTTTCGCGTTGTTACAATGAGTTGTGGTTGTCCTGAACATGCACGTGAACGTGAACGTGCCTCTAGGGCTCCCAGGATCCGGCTTATAAAGGCGCACGGATCTAGGGTTTACATGGAGAGTCCTAGCCGGATTACAGGTTGCCTAACTACGGTACAAGGTCTTGCCGTGTACGTCAAGGATCTGCCTTCCTCCCTACGTAAATGCTGGATCCGGGTTACCCATGGGCCTCCATGGATCCGGGTTACTCCTGGACCTCCATGGATCCGGGTTACTCCTGGGCCTCCATGGATCCGGGTTACTCCTGGGCCTCCATGGATCCGGGTTACTCCTGGGCCTCCATGGATCCGGGTTCCACATGGACCTTCACGGATCCGACTTCCTCCGATGGTCGGTTGGGATCCGGCTTCCCTATCCTGGGCTGGACTTCATCCTTTAGGATCAACAGCATCTGGGCTGCCCGGTGGGCCATAAGCCATCACCACCATCTGTGGGCCACCCGGGCTTGCCGGAATCGGACCATGTCGATGGTATACCTATGAAGTATATCCACAACAGCCTGTTTACTGTTTTACTGCGTTACTACTGCTGCGTTACTACTGCTTGTTTACTGTCCTGGGCAAAGCACTTTTCTGGTGCCGTTGCTACTACTTATTCATACCACCTGTATTTCACTATCTCTTCGCCGAACTAGTGCACCTATTAGGTGTGTTGGGGACACAAGAGACTTCTTGCTTTGTGGTTGCAGGGTTGCATGAGAGGGATATCTTTGACCTCTTCCTCCCTGAGTTCGATAAACCTTGGGTGATCCACTTAAGGGAAAACTTGCTGCTGTTCTACAAACCTCTGCTCTTGGAGGCCCAACACTGTCTACAGGAAAAGGAGGGGGCGTAGACATCACGCTACGCCGACGATGATGGAGATCATGCCCGTTGATGATGGAGATCATGTCCGTGCTATGGAGATGAAGATCGAAGGCGCAAAGACTAAAGGGCCATATCATATCACATATGAATTGCATGTGATGTTAATCCTTTATGCATCTTATTTTGCTTAGATCGCGACGGTAGCATTATAAGATGATCCCTCACATTAATATCAAGATAATAAAGTGTTCTCCCCTCGTATGCACCGTTGATATAGTTCGTCGTTTCGAAGCATCTCGTGATGATCGGATGTGATAGACTCAACGTTCACACACAACGGGTGTAAGCCATGTTGCACACGCGGAATACTTGGGTTTGCTTGACGAGCCTAGCATGTACAGACATGGCCTCGGGACAACGGAAACCGAAAGGTTGAACACGAGTCATATGGATGATATGATCAACATGTTGATGTTCACCATTGAAGCTACATCATCTCACGCGATGATCGTTTTTGGTGTAGTGGGTATGGATCGTGTACCACTTAACAACTATGAGGGATGTTGTATTAAGTGGGAGTTCATTAGTAATTAGATTAAAACATGAACTAATTATCATGAACATAGTCTGAGTAGTATTTTGAATTAATTTTGTAGTATTGGCATCCGTTTTCTACCATGCGCTAGTCTTGTAATTGAGATAGAAATACTGTTAAGTCTGACAAGAAACTTTACGGATTGGTACTGTATTGTTAAAGAATCAAGAATTGTTTAAGTCCTATTGCAAACTTTTAGTAAACCTCACATTGTTGATTCAAAGAGTTGTGGTTTCAATTAGTACCTAAAGTTATCTTGTCTCCATGAAACTTGAAGTTCAAATCTGTTTGAAAAGGTAAGGACCTGAAAATTTAGTTTTCAGAAATAAGCAAGGTATGAGATATATGTGATATCTAAACCTCATTGCAAGATGATAGAATATAATCTAGTGAGACTACATAAACTCATAAGTTTTATGGGAATGTACGAAGGTTGAAGACGCCCGGCATCCCAATCCTCCAACTAAGTTGGACGCTAAAGATATTCGCATATCTATGAAGTGATCGTCCTTAGTATGCACCGTTGCTAAGACTCGTCGTTTTGAAGCATCTTGTGATGATCGGGTGTTATAGATTCTACGAGTGCATGAAACGGGTGTAAGTCAGATTTGCACATGCGAATACTGCGGTTAAACTTTACGAGCCTAGCATGTACAGACATGGTCTCAGAAAGTCATCATGATAAAATGGATAAAATTATGAGTGAAATTGTTCATCATATTACAAGGTTACTAATAGTGAAATCCGGAACACTTGTCATATGATGATCAACTTCAAAGTAAGAACCTCAAGGTTATTGGTATTTGACGAACAAACCTAGAAGTTATTGATGTTGAAGTGTTTTTCTGAATAATGAGGAAAGCTAAAAGAGAAACTACAAAAGATTATTGGCAGAAAGAAAGAAAAGACTAGAAAGTCTAGCTCAGGTGTATATAAATGATATACATGTTATGGATGTATTCCTCGTTTGGTCACACAATGAAATTCTTGGGTATTTGTAGCATAATTGTTGGTATGAAGTGTCATACAAAACAACGCAATACAAGAATACAATGGCCTAAGTGACTGACAAGGAATATGATAGGAATGCACGTCTGGAACAAAAATAAAGTGTTATTATGTTCATCGTTGGCATTCTATCTAGCCCTTAGAATTCATAATAAAGAACTTAATAATTGTTATTATGCTCTAGTCAAATGGAAACAATAAGTTGTTAAAATTATGACATTACTCCATGTACGATGGATAAGTTATTATAAATCTTAATGGTGAAACACACATACATAACACTGACGCTAAAATGCCATAAGGAAAATGATTTGAATTTCACTTATTTGTGGAACCGCCATTTAGGTCATGTTAGAAAGGAACACATGAAGGAACTCCATGCAAATGGATTTTTGGAGTCATTTGATTTTTGACTCATTTGGCGCTTGCAAAATCTTTTCTAAAAGAGAATGACTAAAATACCATTCATAGGCCAAGAGTTGAACGGGCAACTAACTTAGTGGAAACATACATGATGATGTATGTGGTTCACTGGGCATAGTTGTGTGCGGGAGATTCTTCTACTTCATGAAAACTTCCAACAATGAATTGAGTATATATATGTGGATATATTTGATAAGGAAGAAGTTTGAAACATTTGAATAGATTCAAATAAATTTCAGCATGAAGTGGAAATCATCGTAATAGAAAAGTCAAATATCTATGATTGGATCATGGTGGAAATATTTGAATTACGAGTTTTAGCAAACATCTAAGAGAGTCATGAAATTGTTCTACAACTCACATTTCTTGGAGTATCATAATGATGATATAGTATCCGAGAGATGTATCCAAACCTTGTTGGATTAATGATGAGATAAAATATTATGATGCCATTATATTTTTGTGGATTATGCTTTAGTGACTACAGATTTTACACTGAATAGAGCATCATCATGATCCGTTGAAATGACACCATACGAGTTATGGCATGGGTATAAACCCTAATAGTCTGTTCTTTAAATTTTGGTCTAAGAGTTTACAACCAAAATCGGATGAATGTCTTTGTTGGTTATCCCAAAGTATTGATTGGGAATTCTTTCCACTATGGATACAAAGACAAACGTGTTTGTCGATGTTTCTTATTTATTTCCAAGAAAGTGTTTTTAGCAAAGTATTTGAGTGCGAGGACAATAGAATTTGATAAGGTTTATGAACCTGAGCATAATGATCAGAGTAGCGCAGCATCGGAATTGGTTCCGGAAGCGGCCATGACGATCATGGCTCCCATGACTACAAAGTGTTTTAGCCATGGAGATCGAAGTACATACTGAACCTTGTAGGTATGGTTTACTTTGTGATCAGATAAATGATTTGTAGACAAAGGATTGATTTTGAACAATGATAAACCAACTACAAACAAAGAAGTTATGATGGGCCCTGACTCCGTTGAAATGGCTATATGCCATGAAATCCAAGATAGATGAATACTTTTTGAAAGTAAATGGATCTATAAAATTGATGGACTTGGATGAAATATCCTTGAAGAAGCTCGACTTGTCGAAAAGTTGTTTATGACAAAGTTCAAAGAGTTGATTACGATAAGATTAGATCTTCCGTAGCAATGCTTATAGTCTATATGGATTATTCTAGTAATCACTACATATTTCTTTTATGAGATATGCTAGTAGGATGGCAAAATACATTACTTATCAGAAGTGTGTATTAAAGGTGTATACAAGATACAACCAAGAGTTTTGCTGGTCCGTGGAATACTAGATAGGTATACAAACTTCAATTGGATGAAGTGAGTATCGCGGAGTTGGAATCTTCACCGGATGAAATAGTCAAAGAGTTTTTGATTTCATCAGAAACGATGAAGATGCTTGCATTTGCAAGAAATTAAGTGGGAGCGCTGAGACATATTTAGAATACTTATGTAGATGACATATAGTTGGTTATAAATGATGTAATTATATACTTGATTAAAAGGTTTTATTGAAAATTAACTTCAATGAAAGGATATGGACTGAAACATATTTAGTGTCAAGATCTATGAAGATAGATTGAAACACATAATAAGTTTAAGTCAAAGTACATAGAATGGATATTGAAGTAGTTCAATATAGAAATATTAAGAAAATGTTCTTGTCATGTGAAGGTTTAACAAGACTTGAGTGTATCTGACACTCGATGAGTAAAAACACATGAGTGATTTTAGATCACGAATAATATGTACAAAATCAGATATCTTGTGCTCTAAAAAGTTAGGAGCATATACCAAGATGATTCATGTGGTGAGTATTGGACAACAGTAAGAATATCCTTGAGTACTTTAGAAGAACCAAGGATATATATATATATAATTTTGTATGGAGAAATGACAAACAAATCGCTGTAAGGTGTTGCACCGATATTGGTTTTGTCACATATAAAATAAAATTTCAATCTCAAATTTGACTAAGTGTTGTTTAAAAGGTAGCACAATGAGCTAGAAGTTGTCTATGCTAGATTTAGAAGAGTTCTAAATATTGTGACGGATTCTACAAACGAAGGCAGAGTATGTCATTGTTTTGACAATAACTAAGGATGTTAAGTCAAGAGGTTCTATGAGAACTTGGTGTAGTTTTGATAGTGTCAGAACTTTGAAGCTATATTGTGTGTGACAATATTAGTGACATATTTCAGACCGTGGAATTAAGGTTCCACCGAAAGACCAAACATATTTAATGCCGACTCATTTAGAAAATGAGTGATGCGTTGAGACGCAAATGAATTGCAAAATACATACGTTTCTGAGCATGTCAGATCCGTTGACTAAAACTTCTCCCGTGAGCAAAACATGATAAAGCACCGGAAGGCCAAGGTGTTATATCTTTACATATGTAAACTAGATTATTGACTCTAGTGCAAGTGGGAGACTCTTGGAGATATGCCCAAGAGGAAATAATAAAATGGTTATTATAATATATCTTTGTGTTTATGATAATGTTTACATACCATGCTATATTGTATTAACCGAAACATTGATACATGTGTGTTATGTGAACAACAAGGAGTCCCTACTAAGCCTCTTGTATAGCTAGCTTGTTGATTAATAGATGATCATGGTTTCGTGATCATGAACATTGGATGTTATTAATAACAGGGTTATGTCATTATATGAATGATGTAATGGACACACCCAATTAAACGTAGCATAAGATCACGTCATTAAGTTATTTGCTATAAGCTTTCGATACATAGTTACCTAGTCCTTTCGACCATGAGATCATGTAAATCACTTATACCGGAAAGGTACTTTGATTACATCAAACGCCACTACGTAAATGGGTGGTTATAAAGGTGGGATTAAGTATCCGGAAAGTATGAGTTGAGGCATATGGATCAACAGTGGGATTTGTCCATCCCGATGACGGATAGATATACTCTGGGCCCTCTCGGTGGAATGTCGTCTAATAGCTTGCAAGCATATGAATGGTTCATAAGAGACCACATACCACGGTACGAGAAAAGAGTACTTGTCAGGAGATTAGGTTGAACAAGGTATAGAGATACCGATGATCAAACCTCGGACAAGTAAAATATCGCGTGACAAAGGGAATCGGTATCATATGTAAATGGTTCAGTCGATCACTAAAGTCATCGTTGAATATGTGGGAGCCATTATGGATCTCCAGATCCCGCTATTGGTTATTGGTCAGAGAAAGGTCTCAACCATGTCTGCATAGTTCGCGAACCGTAGGGTGACACACTTAAGGTTTGATGTTGTTTAAGTAGATATGGAATATGGAATGGAGTTCAAAGTTTTGTTCGGAGTCTCGGATGGGATCCAGGACATCACGAGGAGGTCCGGAATGGTCCGGAGAATAAGATTCATATATAGGAAGTCATATTCCAAGTTTGGAAATGATCCGGTGCATTTATGGCAGGTTCTAGAAAGTTCTAGAAAAGTCCGGAAGAAATCACCATGGAAAGTGGAGTCCCAGAGGGACTCCACCTTGCATGGCCAGCCAAACCCTAAGGGGTGGAGTCCCAGGTGGACTCCACCATAGGTGGCCGGCCACCCCACCTAAGGGAAAGGTGGGAGTCCCACCTTGGGTAGGACTCCCCCCTTGAGTAGGTTTCCCACCTATGGGAGGTTTTGTTGTTGGGGTCTTATTCGAAGACTTGGACTACAACTCTTGGGGATTTCCACCTATATAATGAGGAGGAGAGGGAGGGGGCAGCCACTCTTGGCCGCACCACCTAGGGCTGCCCATGGCCGGCGCCCTAGCCACCCCCTCTCCCCAAACCCTAGCCTCTCCTCCTCCACATAATACTCCCGCAACGCATACGCGAAGCCCTGCCGGAGTTCTCCACCACCACCGCCACCACACCATCGTACTTCCGGGATTCCGAGGAGGATCTACTACTTCTGCTGCCCGCTGGAACGGGGAGAAGGACGTCTTCATCAACACCGAACGTGTGACCGAGTACGGAGGTGCTGCCCGATTGTGGCACCGTCAAGATCTTCTACGCGCTTTTGAAAGCGGCAAGTGATCGTCTGCCGCAGCAACGAGAGACTCCTCTTGTAGGCTTTGGAAATCTTAAAGGGTTAGTCTCGTTCATCCCCTCGTTGCTCCCGTCTTCTAGATTGCATCTTGGCTTGGATTGCGTTCTCTCGGTAGGAAATTTTTTGTTTTCTATGCTACGAATCCCTACAAAGTAAAGAAAGATAATAAACAAAGTAAAGAGATTGGATGTGAGAGACTCCCCTTGCAGCGTGTCTTGATCTCCCCGGCAACGGCGCCAGAAAAAGAGCTTGTTAACGCGTGAAGCACACGTCCGTTGGGAACCCCAAGAGGAAGGTGTGATGCGTACAGCAGCAAGTTTTCCCTCAGTAAGAAACCAAGGTTATCGAACCAGTAGGAGATGAAGGCCACGTGAAGGTTGTTGGTGGAAGAGTGTAGTGCGGCGCAACACCAGGGATTCCGGCGCCAACGTGGAACCTGCACAACACAATCAAAATACTTTGCCCCAACTTAACAGTGAGGTTGTCAATCTCACCGGCTTGCTGTAAACAAAGGATTAAACGTATGGTGTGGAAAATGATGTTTGTTTGCAATGAGCAGCAGAGAACAATGATTGCAGTAGATTGTATTCAGATGTAAAAGAATGGACCGGGGTCCACAGTTCACTAGTGGTGTCTCTCCAATAAGAAATAGCATGTTGGGTGAACAAATTACAACTGGGCAATTGACAAATAGAGAGGGCATAACAATGCACATACATATCACGATGACTAATATGAGATTTACTTAGGGCATTACGACAAAGTACATAGACCGCTATCCAGCATGCATCTATGCCTAAAAAGTCCACCTTCGGGTTAGCATCCGCACCCCTTCCAGTATTAAGTTGCAAACAACAGACAATTGCATTAAGTATGGTGCGTAATGTAATCAACAAAAATATCCTTAGACAAAGCATCGATGTTTTATCCCTAGTGGCAATAGCACATCCACAACCTTAGAACTTTACATCCTTGTCCCAGATTCAATGGAGGCATGAACCCACTATCGAGCATAAATACTCCCTCTTGGAGTTACAAGTATCAACTTGGCCAGAGCCTCTACTAGCAACGGAGAGCATGCAAGATCATAAACAACACATATATGATAGATTGATAATCAACTTGACATAGTATTCCATATATTCATCGGATCCCAACAAACACAACATGTAGCATTACAAATAGATGATCTTGATCATGATAGGCAACTCACAAGATCTAACATGATAGCACAATGAGGAGAAGCCAACCATCTAGCTACTCATATGGACCCATAGTCCAAGGATGAACTACTCACACATCAGTCCGGAGGAGATCATGGTGATGTAGAGTCCTCCGGGAGATGATTCCCCTCTCCGGCAGGGTGCCAGAGGCGATCTCCTAAATCCCCCGAGATGGGATTGGCGGCGGCGGCGTCTCTGGAACTTTTTCCGTATCGTGGCTCTCGGTAATAGGGTTTTCGCGACGGAGAGTTTAAGTAGGCGGAAGGGCGGAGTCGGTGGAGGGACAGGGGCACCACACCATAGGCCGGCGCGGGCCCCTCCTTGGCCGCGCCGCCCTATGGTTTGGCCGCCTCGTGGCCCCACTTCGTATCCTCTTCGGTCTTCTAGAAGCTCTGTGGAAAAATAAGACCCTGGGCGTTTGTTTCGTCCAATTCCGAGAATATTTCCTTTGTAGGATTTCTAAAACCAAAAACAGCACAAAACAAGAACTGGCGCTTCGGCATCTTGTTAATAGGTTAGTGCCGGAAAATGCTTATAAATGATGTAAAGTGTGTATAAAACATGTGAGTATTGTCATAAAACTAGCATGGAACATAAGAAATTATAGATACGTTTGAGACGTATCAGCCCTCCTGTGCCGTCTGCTCGTGGACCTCCTATGCCACCGGCTTCGTTGCGGTCTCCGTCACAGCCGATACTCCCTACTCCTCCATTCCAGGGCCAGCGTCAGCCCCAGCTGCCTTGTGGTTCAACATCACTTCCTTGCACCTACTATGGCAGGACTGGCCACACTGTCTCTACTTGCCGGCAGAGGGATCCCAGCTTACGTCCGCCGCAGCATACTCGTCGTCAGGCTGGTTCTTCAGGATCTTCTGCTGTTGCGCTATCTGATCAGGACATTAGCAGTGGTCTTCGTGGTCTGCTCGCTGGTACAGGCTCTTCCTCGACGGGTACTGCTGGTTCTGTGTCTGGCTCTTCTGGCACTGCGCGACCACCACCTTCTATACAGTCGGGTACGTCATCCCCGTGGTATCTGGATTCTGGAGCTTCTTTTCATATGACCTCTGGGTCTTCTATTCTTTCTGCTCTTCGCTCTCTTGTTTCTCCTGTTCGTGTTATCACGGCTGATGGTACCTCTCTTCCTATTTCTAGTCGAGGCACCCTTTCTACTTCCTCTTTTTATGTTCCTGGTGTTTCTCATATTCCTAGTCTTAAGATGAACCTGTTTTCTGCTAGTCAGCTTACTGATTCTGGTTGTCGCGTCATTCTTGATGCTGATTCTTGTGCTGTTCAGGATCACCGTACACAGGCCCTGGTTGGAGCTGGCCCTCGCAGCCTTGAGTCCCCGGGGCTCTGGGAGTTAGACTGACTTCGCGTTCCTTCTGCTGACCCTTCATCTGCCAGTTCTCCTGCGGTTCTTATACATCCTTTGGATCTTTTCAGCAGTGGCATCATCGGCTGGGTCACCTCTGTGGCTCCCGTTTATCGTCATTAGTTCGTAGTGGTCTTCTGGGGTCTATCTCAGGAGATGTGTCTTTGCATTCCTGTTAGGGTTGTAGGTTAGGCAAACAGATTCAGCTTCCCTATCCTACTAGTGCGTCTGTATCTCAGCGACCTTTTGATTTAGTTCATTCGGATGTTTGGGGTCCGGCTCCTTTCCTTCGAAAGGGGGTCATCGATACTATATTTTGTTTATTGATGATTTTTCACGGTATACCTGGTTTTTTCTTATGCACTCTCGCAGTGAGGTGCTTTCTATTTATCAGCGTTTTGCAGCCATGGTTCGTACTCAGTATTCCACGCCTATTCGTGTGTTTCGTGCTGATTCTGCCGGAGAGTATATCTCCCAGCACCTGCGTGGTGTTCTTGCTGAGCAGGGCACTCTTGCCCAGTTCTCGTGTCCCGGCGCCCATGCTCAAAATGGTGTCGCCGAGCGTAAGCATCGTCATATTCTTGAGACTACCCGTGCTATGATGATTGCTTCCTTTCTTCCGCCATATTTCTTGGCTGAGGCTGTCGCTACGTCGACTTACCTCATTAACATTCAGCCTTCTGCTGCCCTTCAAGGTGGCATTCCTCTTGAGCGTCTTTCTGGTAGCTCTCCAGTTTACTCGACTCTTCGCTTATTTGGTTGCGTTTGCTATGTTCTTCTCCCTCCTCGCGAACGCACCAAACTGACCGCTCAGTCTGTTGAGTGTGTCTTTCTCGGATACAGTGATGAGCATAAGGGCTATCGCTGTTGGGACCCTGTTGGTCGTCGGATGAGCATCTCTCGTGACGTCACGTTTGATGACACGCATCCCTTCTATCCTCGCCCCACCTCGGGTAATTACCGGATGATATCTCTTTTCTTCTTTTTCCAGATTGGATGATATCTCTTTTCTTCTTTTTTCGGATGCACCCCCTGTTGTCCCTCCTCCCCCTTCTACTTCTGATGCGCCCCCTTCGGCGCCATCCTCTCGTTCGTCTAGTCCACCTAGTACTCCTTGTTCTCCGGCTTCGGATCCTTCCGATGCTGTCCCTTCTTCCTCTTCTTCTGATGACTTGTCTTCTGCAGATGAGCTTCCCCCTTCACGGCCTGTTCATCAGCGTCGTGCTCCAGTTCGTTACTCTCCTAGTCAGTATGGTCTCTCTGTCGTTTCCGAGCCGACTTCTTATCGGGATGCCGAGTGTCATCCTGAATGGCAGCTAGCCATGGCTGAGGAGATCGCTGCGCTTGAGCGCACTAGCACTTGGGATCTTGTTTCTCCCCCTTCTGGTGTTCGTCCCATCACGTGTAAGTGGATCTATAAAATTAAGACTCGCTCTGATGGATCTCTTGAGCGCTATAAAGCGCGTCTTGTGGCTCGTGGTTTTCAGCAGGAGCACGGCCGTGACTATGATGAGACTTTTGCCCCTGTGGCTCATATGACTACTGTGCGTACCCTTCTTGTTGTTGCTTCTGTTCGCCGCTGGTCTGTCTCCCAGCTTGATGTTCAGAATGCTTTTCTTAATGGCGAGTTGAGTGAGGAGGTTTATATGCAGCCTCCTCCTGGGTATTCTGTTCCCGATGGGATGGTTTGTTGTCTTCGACGTTCTCTCTATGGTCTCAAACAGGCCCCTCGTGCCTGGTTTGAGCGCTTTGCCTCTGTTGTGACTGCTGCTGGTTTCTCTCCTAGTCTTCATGATCCAGCACTTTTCGTTCACACTTCTCCTCGTGGACGTACCCTTCTTCTTCTCTATGTTGATGATATGATCATTACTGGTGATGATACTGAGTCTATTGCCTTCGTCAAGGCTCGTCTTCGCGATCAGTTTCTTATGACTGATCTTGGTCCTCTTCGCTATTTTCTTGGCATTGAGGTTTCCTCCACTTCGGATGGCTTTTCTATCTCTCAGGAAAAGTACATTCGGGATCTTCTTGCTCGTGCCGCTCTTGGGGATGAGCGCACGGTTGATACTCCTATGAAGCTTAATGTTAAGCTTCGTCCTACTGATGGTGATCCTCTTCCTGATCCCACGCGTTATCGCCATCTTGTTGGGAGTCTTGTTTATCTTGCTGTCACTCGTCCTGATATTTCTTATCCTGTTCATATTCTGAGTCAGTTTGTCTCAGCTCCTACCACTGTTCACTCGTCGACTTTTTCTTTCCCCGTTCCAGCTCTCTCCAGCTCCAGTGCTACTCGGATGCTACGTGGGCGAGTGATCCTACGAATCGTCGTTCACTTTCTGCTTACTGTGTATTTCTTGGTGGTTCGGTTGTTGCTTGGAAGACGAAGAAACAGGTGGCAATTTCTCGTTCGAGTGTTGAGGCTGAGTTGCGGGCTATGGCTTTGTTGATTGCTGAGGTGACCTGGTTACGGTGGTTGCTTGCAGATTTTGGGGTCTCTGTTACGACACCCACTCCACTTTTGTCTGACAGTACAGGTGCTATCAGTATTGCACGTGATCCGGTTAAGCATGAGCTGACCAAGCATATTGGTGTTGATGCTTTTTTACACACGTGCTCAGGTACAGGATGATGTTGTTGCGGTTCATTATGTGCCTTCAGATTTGCAGTTGGCGGATTTCTTTATGAAGGCACAGACTCGAGCGCAGCATGATCTCTTACTCTCCAAACTCAGTGTTGTGGATCCACCATGAGTTTGAGGGGGGGGGGGTGTTAGATGTATATATCTGTATATTATAGTTTCCCCATATGTTAGAGGGTTTTCTGCATATGTGCACCTGTACATGTACTATATATTGTGGCCTTTGGCCCCCTGATAATACAACAAGCATATTGCCCTAACAGAATTTAGGTTAAAAGATATGCAAAGGATCTAATTCCTCTCAAGCCAAGCCTGTCCTCCTTTATTTTTTTGGTCTAATTCCTCTCAAGCGGGCCCGACTTCTTTTTTTTCCTTCTTTTTTCGCAATAATGATCCGGATCAATCTATCTATTCTTAATAGTTGATCCCATTTTCCTGTACATGCAAGATATCCATCTCATCATGTATCTACAAGCAATCCTAGTCTGCCACCTCAGTAGTCTTGCCAAAAAAATTTGTGAGACCACGTCATCAATTATTTTCTATTTTCCCCGGGCACTACGATAGCCATTTAATTCATCCATTAGCCGGCTCATCTATTCATCTTTCTGCTGCCCTTTCCTCATAATTTCCGACTTCTCGGTTCCTCTTCCTCATCGCCTCTTAACTGCAGCCAAAACTCTCTACAAGAAGTTGACCTGAAATGGAAGAAGAAGGGGAGTCCACCAATCCACGATCTCCACTAACGAGGTAGCTCATCAGCCTTATCTTCCCTTTTAAGACCCAGAGAAGACACCACAGCCCTACCGTGGATCTTCACGCTTCCCCTTGATGTGGAAGCCTGGCCTGCAAGCTCCGCCACGGGATGCTGCCCGCACACCATGAGACTGACCCACGATACCTGATAAGATCATGTTTGTTTGTTGGAGGGGCTATTCGTTTTCTCTCCTACCGCAGTGGAATGGTCATGGGTTCTGCATCTGGTGAGGGTTTTTTTTTAGTTCACCTGATAGGACTTCTCTATCTGGAGATCCCGTGCTTGAATTGAGTTCTGATTCTGGGTTATCTTCGATTATTCTGAAGTGCAGATTCAATATTGACCTCACATCGGTGAAAGTGTGGTGTGTACATGTCCTCAGCTAATTATTTTGATTATCAATCTTGATATCACAAAATATCAGTAGACAAGTTACACCGTCAAGCTTCATACTCGAGACATGGTTCTCATGATGAATAACCCAAGGCGCTCCAGTAGTCCAATCTTCCCATGTACTCTTTTTTCTTCTTCAAGCGGAGGCTTATATTGCATTCTGTTGTTGAAGCCACCTCTGGTTATTTCAACATTCATACTGTATTTCTATGAATTTGAAGAACAACCATTCTACATGTCAATCTCCAAATCAGGTATCAACCGTGTTCTTCTATTTCTATTGCTTTCCATTATCTACTTTATCTGGAATCACATGTTTTATGAACAACATGCAGGTATAACTATCAGCATAACAAATTCAGATTGAGGATTCTAATAATTTGTCAAGTATGTGAATCCTATGTTGGTTTCTACTCTTTCCTGTTATGATTAAATTTCAATCGACAGATCTGAATTCAACTTGTGGTACAACTGTACGAGTAAACCATTCAGGCTCAACTTTCATTACAAAATGTTGTTTTCTTCAAGTGATAATCCTAGCTGAAACCAGGTGTGGTTTTCTTCCTTATTGATCCTCCTAGCTGAAGAACTGGAAAACACCAACTTTAATTTATATTCCTGTAATATGCTCTGCTACTTCACTTCTGCTACCACATAAGCATTTCTCGCAAATATTATTTGTCAAAATCCGAGTTATAAGTTACTATGGAGCAACTATTGTTCATGTTCGCCACAACAATGATTATTTCAATAGCTCGCACTTACATATGATATGCTTTGTTCACCCTGTAAAATCTCTTACTGCTTTATTATCAGTAGTCATCGCAATACATCTCATGAAACCAATCTACAAATGACTTTTCCGTTGGTTTCAGAAATGTCTGGAACAGACCTTTTTGGATCTTTCTTGACATTATGATTCGTCCAGTGGTAAAGCAATTCATTCGGTCCATACACCCTCCAATTTATTAAGCAACATGCTCGACAAACTACCCAAACCGACAAAAAATACACCCTCCCATTCTATGTCTCATATAGATACGACATTCTTTTTTTTTGTAGGTGAAGACTAAAAGGAGCTGATGCCAATATAGGCTAATCAAAATGAAGTTGTCGTGTAACTGGCTATGCATTTCTCAAGTTTTATTTTTTCTGTAAGTGTATATGGTGTAATTGTTGAACACACCCATGAAAGTTATATACTCCGTAGGAAAATTCCAACGATATGTACCATGATGTTTATTCCTTTTTCTATTCGTATAAATCGTGTCTCTTAAAATTTCAGATTTTTTTGCTACATCAGGTATCACATGGTTTTTTCTACAAATGCCGTTAAATGGTTCCGCAGCAACGCGCGGGGTATTATCTAGTTATAAAAGTTCATAAGTACTGCTCTCTTCCGATACCACGAATTAATCCAAGCTTTGCAGCTTGAGTGGTTAGCCATCTTTCCAGTTTTGCATGCAATATCACTTAGTGAAGACCAAAATGGATGCCCTCTCCCGGTGAATATGCGCTTAGTTTAACAATAGAAGAGACCATGTTGATTGTATAATGTTTACGTGCGTGTAAACAAAAGCATCACTTATGGTATATGCAGTCATGCATACCAGCATTGATGATTGCCATCGATTGAAATTTTGTTGACTATTTAGACACTTGAAAACCAAGTGTTAAATTTTAATCCTCACTATTGATTTTCATTTAAAACCGTGACCTTTTTTTTTCTAAGGGGGGTGTACACAGACACGCCACATATATCGCTGGATCGAGGTGTCTAGACAGATTAGGTGGTTTACTGTCCGATTTCATGTTTTTGGAGATAGAGATGGAGATGGAGATACATGTTATTACTCTATGGTTCAGAAGAGTTGTGTTGAGCAAAGGATAAGATAAACTCATGTAGAAAAAAAGAACTGATGTAAAAAAAAGGATAAGACAAACTAATTATGCGACAAGGTTCATAGAGAACTAAATAACTTGATTCTCAACTCATAAAAGCAAATAATGATTTTTTTTCGAAACGGTGGAGCCCAGGGCCCTGCATCGATTGATGCATATTGCCATCTTATTCTCACGCGTTATCCATGGAAAGCTAGCTATATATGGTCGGATTACACAAGATGCGGTGGTGCATCTGGGCAAAGTCGCACGCACTGATCTAACTTGGCGTAGCAAGGGTTATCCTTGTTCTCTAGTATGCAGCAGAACTCGCAAGAATCACCCGCGCAGTGCCGGGCACACATTCCAGGTATATTGACCTTGACGCTTTTCTCCACTTTTTCCTCGAATATTCTGCCTATGGAACAAGAAAAAAATCTATATCAGTATATCTATATCAACAGGGAAGAGATTCATAGAAGGAGAAAATGAAAACTAGGAAATCACTTGCGAAAGCCGTACTTAAGGACTTGTGAAGAAGTAAAAAAATATTATTGCGCAGCATGCTTGTCTCGCTGGATAATGGAAGATTAGTCGAGCGAAGTATGAAAATCAGTCGATCGGGATGCAACTTACAGTGCGCATGGGTAGCCAAGCACGCGAGAACAAGCGTCGAGAGCAAGATCGCTGTATGGAAGCGGTTTCTGCAGTTGGTGTCCATGGAGAATTTTTTGGGCTGGCTTGTTTGGTCAGATCAGAGTAGGTTTTCTCTCGGAGAAACAATGACAGGTGCCTAGGTTGGGGTACGGTGTCCACATATATATATACCCAAGTATCAACGTGTAATCCTGGCAAAGAAGTGATAAAAGAAGCGTGCAATCACGTTTAACAGATTGGCTATAATCGATATATCGGGGAGAATCTTTCTATTTGTGCATGGATATGGTCCGGGATAAGTTTGCATTTATGCGGTATGATTCCATGTTCCTTATACAATCTCTAGCTAGATGCTCGCGCAATTATCGACGATGAATCGCCATGTTTACACTCCGTACGAATCGTTCCAACAAACGGAAATGCTTTGCGTACGATAATATATGTACGACTAGACTCACGGTGGGCTTTCCATCATTTGGCCCACATACTGACTCATGCTACGATGAGTCTGATCGTACACATCTATGGTACAAATTATGTCGTGTGTATAGCATTCCCCGGGGAGTTCCCCTCCACACCGCCCTCCTCCCCTCCCCTACAGCCCCCCATCCTCCGTCGCCGTCGCCGAGGACGCCGCGGGGCAAAGCCCCTGTGGTGAGGCGGCGGTGGCGGCTCGGTCCTCCGTCGGCAGAGCGCAGCGCGGCCTGCGGGAGCGTGTGGGGCGGCGGCCTACACCCTCCTCCTCCGTCGACTGAACGCAGCGGGATGGCGGTGGCCGGCGGATCTCCGGCGGCCGGCGGCGGATGTTGGCTGCGGTGTGGTCGGATCTGGGCCCGAGGTTCGGATCGCGATCCATCGCGGCTGCGTCTCGTCAATGGCACGAGGAGGCTTCGCTGGGTCTTCTTCGCGGCTTGAGGACGTCCGGGTCTTCGTCCCGGGCATGGTGGTGGTGGCTGACTTCATCCACCGAAGGCAGTCGGCCAGGCTGGCTGTGTTGGATTTTGGATCCCACTTTCAGCGCCGGCAGCGAGACGGGGTGATACGTCTCCGACGTATCGATAATTTCTTATGTTCCATGCCACATTATTGATGATATCTACATGTTTTATGCACACTTTATGTCATATTCGTGTATTTTCTGGAACTAACCTATTAACAAGATGCCGAAGTGCCAGTTGCTGTTTTCTGCTGTTTTTGGTTTCAGAAATCCTAGTAAGGAAATATTCTCGGAATTGGATGAAATCAACGCCCAGGGTCCTATTTTGCCACGAAGCTTCCAGAAGACCGAAGAGGAGACGAAGTGGGGCCACGAGGTGGCGACACCATAGGGCGGCGCGGCCCAAGCCCTGGCCGCGCCGACCTAGGGTGTGGGCCCCTCGTGACGCCCCTTGACCTGCCCTTCCGCCTACAAATAGCCTTCGTCGCGAAACCCCGATGCCGAGAGCCACGATACGGAAAACCTTCCAGAGACGCCGCCGCCGCCAATCCCATCTCGGGGGATTCAGGAGATCGCCTCCGGCACCCTGCCGGAGAGGGGAATCATCTCCCGGAGGACTCTACGCCGCCATGGTCGCCTCCGGAGTGATGTGTGAGTAGTCTACCCCTGGACTATGGGTCCATAGCAGTAGCTAGATGGTTGTCTTCTCCTCATTGTGCTTAATTGTCGGATCTTGTGAGCTGCCGAACATGATCAAGATCATCTATCTGTAATTCTATATGTTGTGTTTGTTGGGATCCGATGAATAGAGAATACCATGTTATGTTGATTATCAATTTATATCTATGTGTTGTTTATGATCTTGCATGCTCTCCGTTACTAGTAGATGCTCTGGCCAAGTAGATGCTTGTAACTCCAAGAGGGAGTATTTATGCTCGATAGTGGGTTCATGTCTCCGTGAATCTGGGGAAGTGACAGAAATCTCTAAGATTATGGATGTGCTGTTGCCACTAGGGGTAAAACATTGGTGCTATATTCGAGGATGTAGTTACTGATTACATTACGCGCAATACTTAATGCAATTGTCTGTTGTTAGCAACTTAATACTGGAGGGGGTTCGGATGATAACCTGAAGGTGGACTTTTTAGGTATAGATGCATGCTGGATAGCGGTCTATGTACTTTGTCGTAATGCCCAATTAAATCTCACAATACTCATCATAATATGTATGTGCATGGTCATGCCCTCTTTATTTGTCAATTGCCCAACTGTAATTTGTTCACCCAACATGCTGTTTATCTTATGGGAGAGACACCTCTAGTGAACTGTGGACCCCGGTCCAATTCTCTTTACTGAAATACAATCTCTTGCAATCTTTGTTCTCTTGTTTTACGCAAACAATCATCATCCACACTATACATCTAATCCTGTGTTACAGCAAGCCAGTGAGATTGACAACCTCGCTGTTTCGTTGGGGCAAATTACTTGGTTTGTGTTGTGCAGGTTCCACGTTGGCGCCGGAATCCCTGGTGTTGCGCCGCACTACATCTCGCCGCCATCAACCTTCAACGTGCTTCTTGGCTCCTACTGGTTCGATTAAACCTTGGTTTCATACTGAGGGAAAACTTGCCGCTGTACGCATGACACCTTCCTCTTGGGGTTCCCAACGGACGCGTGCTGTACGCGTATCAAGCTCTTTTTCTGGCGCCGTTGCCGGGGATCGAAGAAAAGTTACTCCACAAAGATTTCTAACTCCCACGTCAACTGCACGCCAGCAGCTCTTTTTCTGGCGCCGTTGCCGGGGAGATCAAGACACGCTGCAAGGGGAGTCTCTACATCCCAATCTCTTTACTTTGTTTTTGTCTTGCTTAGTTTTATTTACTACTTTGTTTGCTGCACTAAATCAAAATACAAAAAAATTAGTTGCTAGTTTTACTTTACTTGCTATCTTGTTTGCTATATCAAAAACACAAAAAAATTAGTTACTTGCATTTACTTTATCTAGTTTGTTTTATTTACAATTGCTAAAATGGGTACTCCTGAAAATATTAAGTTGTGTGACTTCACAACCACAAATAATAATGATTTCTTATGCACACCTATTGCTCCACCTGCTACTACAGCAGAATTCTTTGAAATTAAACCTGCTTTACTAAATCTTGTTATGCGAGAGCAATTTTCTGGTGTTAGTTCTGATGATGCTGCTGCCCATCTCAATAATTTTGTTGAACTATGTGAAATGCAAAAATATAAAGATGTAGATGGTGACATTATAAAATTAAAATTGTTCCCTTTCTCATTAAGAGGAAGAGCTAAAGATTGGTTGCTATCTCTGCCTAAGAATAGTATTGATTCATGGACTAAATGCAAGGATGCTTTTATTGGTAGATATTATCCCCCTGCTAAAATTATATCTTTGAGAAGTAGCATAATGAATTTTAAACAATTAGATACTGAGCATGTTGCACAAGCATGGGAAAGAATGAAATCTTTGGTTAAAAATTGCCCAACCCATGGACTGACTACTTGGATGATCATCCAAACCTTTTATGCAGGACTGAATTTTTCTTCACGGAACCTATTGGATTCAGCTGCTGGAGGTACCTTTATGTCCATCACTCTTGGTGAAGCAACAAAGCTTCTTGATAATATGATGATCAACTACTCTGAATGGCACACGGAAAGAGCTCCACAAGGTAAGAAGGTAAATTCTGTCAAAGAAACCTCTTCCTTGAGTGATAAGATTGATGCTATTATGTCTATGCTTGTGAATGATAGGACAAATGTTGATCCTAATAATGTTCTGTTAGCTTCATTGGTTGCACAAGAAGAACATGTTGATGTAAACTTCATTAAAAATAATAATTTCAACAACAATGCTTACCGGAACAATTCTAGTAACAACTATAGGCCATATCCTTATAATAATGGCAACGGCTATGGTAATTCTTATGGGAATTCTTACAACAATAATAGGAACACACCCCCTGGACTTGAAGCCATGCTTAAGGAATTTATTAGTACACAAACTGCTTTTAACAAATCTGTTGAAGAAAAGCATGGGAAAATTGATATACTTGCTTCTAAAGTCGATAGTCTTGCTGCTGATGTTGATCTTTTGAAATCGAAAGTTATGCCTAATGAGAATCATCATAATAAAATTGTTACTACAGCAAATGCCATCCAAGTTAGAATTAATGAGAATATAAGATTGATGGCTGAATTGCGTGCTAGGTGGGAGAAAGAAGAAAATGAAAAAGAAGGTAATATAGCTAAAGTTTGGACTATTACCACCACTAGTAATGCTAATGCTACACAAGTTGCTGCACCTCCTACTATTAATGGTAAAATAATTGGTGTTGGCAATGTTTCCACTTCTAATGCAAAGTGCGAGAAACTGCCTGAAACTGCTAAAACTGCTGAAATTGCCTGTGATAAAACTGCTGAAATTTTTTCCAACATTGGGGATGATGATCCCATTGCTTTAGATTATAATGGTTTGAATTTTGATGATTGCCACATCTCTGAAGTTATAAAGTTCTTACAAAAACTTGCTAAAAGTCCTAATGCTAGTGCTATAAATTTGGCTTTCACGAAACATATTACAAATGCTATCATAAAAGCTAGAGAAGAGAAACTAGAGCGCGAAGCCTCTATTCCTAGGAAGCTAGAGGATGGTTGGGAGCCCATCATTAAGATGAAGGTTAAAGATTTTGATTGTAATGCTTTATGTGATCTTGGTGCAAGTATTTCCGTTATGCCTAAGAAAATCTATAATATGCTTGACTTGCCACCGCTGAAAAATTGTTATTTGGATGTTAATCTTGCTGATCATTCTACAAAGAAACCTTTGGGGAAAGTTGATAATGTTCGCATTACCATTAACAATAACCTTGTCCCCGTTTATTTTGTTGTCTTGGATATTGAATGCAATGCATCTTGTCCCATTATATTGGGAAGACCTTTTCTTCGAACTGTTGGTGCTATCATTGATACGAAGGAAGGTAATATTAAATATCAATTTCCTCTCAAGAAAGGTATGTAACACTTCCCTAGAAAGAGAATGAAGTTACCTTTTGATTTTATTATTAGAACAAATTATGATGTTGACAGTTCGTCTCTTGATAATACTTGATACACACTTTCTGCGCCTAGCTGAAAGGCGTTAAAGAAAAGCGCTTATGGGAGACAACCCATGGTTTTTACTACAGTACTTTGTTTTATTTTGTGTCTTGGAAGTTGCTTACTACTGTAGCAACCTCTCCTTATCTTAGTTTAGTGTTTTGTTGTGCCAAGTAAAGTCGTTGATAGTAAAGTTCATACTAGATTTGGATTACTGCGCAGAAACAGATTTCTTTGCTGTCACGAATCTGGGCAAAATTCTCTGTAGGTAACTCAGAAAATTATGCCAATTTACGTGAGTGATCCTCAGATATGTAAGCAACTTTCATTCAATTTGAGCATTTTCATTTGAGCAAGTCTGGTGCCTCGATAAAATTCGTCAATACGAACTGTTCTGTTTTGACAGATTCTGCCTTTTATTTCGCATTGCCAGTTTTGTTATGTTCGATGGATATTTCGATTCCATTGACTTTCAGTAGCTTTGTGAAATGTCCAGAAGTGTTAAGAATGATTATGTCACCTCTGAACATGTATATTTTGATTGTGCACTAACCCTCTAATGAGTTGTTCTAAGTTTGGTGTGGAGGAAGTTTTCAAGGATCAAGAGAGGGAGATGATACAACATGATCAAGGAGAGTGAAAGCTCTAAGCTTGGGGATGCCCCGGTGGTTCACCCCTGCATATATCAAGAAGACTCAAGCGTCTAAGCTTGGGGATGCCCAAGGCATCCCCTTCTTCATCGACAACATTATCAGGTTCCTCCCCTGAAACTATATTTTTATTCCATCACAGCTTATGTGCTTTGCTTGGAGCGTCGGTTTGTTTTTGTTTTTGTTTTGTTTGAATAAAATGGATCCTAGCATTCGCTTTGTGGGAGAGAGACACGCTCCGCTGTTGCATATGGACAAATATGTCCTTAGGCTTTACTCATAATATTCATGGCAAAGTTTCTTCTTCGTTAAATTGTTATATGGTTGGAATTGGAAAATGATACATGTAGTAATTGCTATAATGTCTTGGATAATGTGATACTTGGCAATTGTTGTGCTCATGTTTAAGCTCTTGCATCATATACTTTGCACCTATTAATGAAGAAATACATAGAGCATGCTAAAATTTGGTTTGCATATTTGGTTTCTCTAAAGTCTAGATAATTTCTAGTATTGAGTTTGAACAACAAGGAAGACGGTGTAGAGTCTTATAATGTTTACAATGTGTCTTTTATGTGATTTTTGCTGCACCGCTTCATCCTTATGTTTGTTTCAAATAACCTTGCTAGCCTAAGCCTTGTATCGAGAGGGAATACTTCTCATGCATCCAAATACTTGAGCCAACCACTATGCCATTTGTGTCCACCATACCTACCTACTACATGGTATTTCTCCGCCATTCCAAAGTAAATTGCTTGAGTGCTACCTTTAAACAATTCAAAATTTATCACCTCTGATTTGTGTCAATGTTTTATAGCTCATGAGGAAGTATGTGGTGTTTATCTTTCAATCTTGTTGGGCAACTTTCACCAATGGACTAGTGGCTTCATCCGCTTATCCAATAATTTTGCAAAAAGAGCTGGCAATGGGATTCCCAGTCCCAAATTAATTAATAAAAATAGACACTCCTCCATGGTATGTGATTGTTGGACGGCACCCGAAGGATTCGGTTAGCCATGGCTTGAGAAAGCAAAGGTGGGGAGGAGTGTCATCATAATAAAACTAAAAATAAAAAGGCACTCCTTCATGGTATGAGATTGTTGGCAGGCACCCGAAGGATTCGGTTAGCCATGGTTTGTGAAAGAAAGGTTGGAAGGAATGCCACACAAAAATAAAATAAAATGGGAGCCGCTCTTTGTAGGTTTGTCTGGCAAGGGGGTTAGAGTGCCCACTACCATTTGTTGACAACAACAAACACATCTCAAAATTTTACTTTTATGATCTCTATATGTTTTCAAAATCAAAGCTCTAGCACAAATATAGCAATCGATGCTTTTCCTCTTTGAAGGACCATTCTTTTACTTTTATTGTTGAGTTAGTTCACCTATCTCTCTCCACCTCAAGAAGCAAACACTTGTGTGAACTGTGCATCGATTCCTACATACTTGCATATTGCACTTGTTATATTACTCTATGTTGACAATATCCATGAGATATACATGTTACAAGTTGAAAGCAACCGCTGAAACTTCATCTTCCTTTGTGTTGCTTCAATGTTTCTACTATGAATTATTGCTTTATGAGTTAACTCTTATGCAAGACTTATTGATGCTTGTCTTGAAGTACTATTCATGAAAATCTTTGCTATATGATTCACTTGTTTACTCATGTCATATACATTGTTTCGATCGCTGCATTCACTACATATGCTTTACAAATAGTATGATCAAGATTATGATGGCATGTCACTCCAGAAATTATCTTTGTTTATCGTTTACCTGCTCGGGACGAGCAGGAACTAAGCTTGGGGATGCTGATACGTCTCCGACGTATCGATAATTTCTTATGTTCCATGCCACATTATTGATGATATCTACATGTTTTATGCACACTTTATGTCATATTCGTGCATTTTCTGGAACTAACCTATTAACAAGATGCCGAAGTGTCAGTTGCTGTTTTCTGCTGTTTTTGGTTTCAGAAATCCTAGTAACGAAATATTCTCGGAATTGGACGAAATCAACGCCCAGGGTCCTATTTTGCCACGAAGCTTCCAGAAGACCGAAGAGGAGACGAAGTGGGGCCACGAGGTGGCGACACCATAGGGCGGCGCGGCCCAAGCCCTGGCCGCGCCGACCTAGGGTGTGGGCCCCTCGTGACGCCCCTTGACCTGCCCTTCCACCTACAAATAGCCTTCGTCGCGAAACCCCCAGTACCGAGAGCCACGATACGGAAAACCTTCCAGAGACGCCGCCGCCGCCAATCCCATCTCGGGGGATTCAGGAGATCGCCTCCGGCACCCTGCCGGAGAGGGGAATCATCTCCCGGAGGACTCTACGCCGCCATGGTCGCCTCCGGAGTGATGTGTGAGTAGTCTACCCCTGGACTATGGGTCCATAGTAGTAGCTAGATGGTTGTCTTCTCATTGTGCTTAATTGTCGGATCTTGTGAGCTGCCGAACATGATCAAGATCATTGATGGCGTGTATTTCACACGTTCGTTGGGCAACCCCAAGAGGAAGGTATGATGCGCACAGCAGCAAGTTTTCCCTCAGAAAGAAACCAAGGTTTATCGAACCAGGAGGAGCCAAGAAGCACGTTGAAGGTTGATGGCGGCGGGATGTAGTGCGGCGCAACACCAGGGATTCCGGCGCCAACGTGGAACCTGCACAACACAACCAAAGTACTTTGCCCCAACGAAACAGTGAGGTTGTCAATCTCACCGGCTTGCTGTAACAAAGAGTTAACCGTATTGTGTGGAAGATGATTGTTTGCGAGAAAACGATAAAAACGATATTGCCGTAGATTGTATTTCAGTAAAGAGAATTGGACCGGGGTCCACAGTTCACTAGAGGTGTCTCTCCCATAAGACGAACAGCATGTTGGGTGAACAAATTACAGTTGGGCAATTGACAAATAAAGAGAGCATGACCATGCACATACATATCATGATGAGTATAGTGAGATTTAATTGGGCATTACGACAAAGTACATAGACCGCCATCCAACTGCATCTATGCCTAAAAAGTCCACCTTCAGGTTATCATCCGAACCCCCTCCAGTATTAAGTTGCAAACAACAGACAATTGCATTAAGTATGGTGCGTAATGTAACTAGTGACTACATCCTTGAACATAGCACTAATGTTTTATCCCTAGTGGCAACAGCACAACACAACCTTAGAACTTTCATCACCGTCCCAGGTGTCAATGCGAGGCATGAACCCACTATCGAGCATAAGTACTCCCTCTTGGAGTTACAAGCATCTACTTGGCCAGAGCATCTACTAGTAACGGAGAGCATGCAAGATCATAAACAACACATAAGCATAACTTTGATAATCAACATAACAAGTATTCTCTATTCATCGGATCCCAACAAACGCAACATATAGAATTACGAGATAGATGATCTTGATCATGTTAGGCAGCTCACAAGATCCGACAATGATAGCACAATGGGGAGAAGACAACCATCTAGCTACTGCTATGGACCCATAGTCCAGGGGTAGACTACTCACACATCACACCGGAGGCGACCATGGCGGCGTAGAGTCCTCCGGGAGATGATTCCCCTCTCCGGCAGGGTGCCGGAGGCGATCTCTGGATCCCCGAGATGGGATCGGCGGCGGCGGCGTCTCTGGAAGGTTTTCCGTATCGTGGTTCTCGACCTTGGGGTTTCGTCACGGAGACTTTTTATAGGCGGAAGGGCAGGTCAAGAGGCGGCACGGGGCCCCACACTACAGGCCGGCGTGGCCAAGGGGCCGCGCCGCCTATAGTGTGGCCCCTCCGTGGCCCCTCTTCGTCTCTCCTTCGGACTTACGGAAGCTTCGTGAGAAAATAGGCCCCTGGGCTTTGATTTCGTCCAATTCCGAGAATATTTCCTTACTAGGATTTCTGAAACCAAAAACAGCAACAAACAGCAAGCGGCACTTCGGCATCTTGTTAATAGGTTAGTTCCGAGAAAATGCACGAATATGACATAAAGTGTGCATAAAACATGTAGATAACATCAATAATGTGGCATGGAACATAAGAAATTATCGATACGTCGGAGACGTATCAGCATCCCCAAGCTTAGTTCTGCTCGTCCCGAGCAGGTAAAACGATAACACGGATAATTTACGGAGTGACATGCCATCATAATCTTGATCATACTATTTGTAAAGCATATGTAGTGAATGCAGCGATCAAAACAATGTATATGACATGAGTAAACAAGTGAATCATATAGCAAAGACTTTTCATGAATAGCACTTCAAGACAAGCATCAATAAGTCTTGCATAAGAGTTAACTCATAAAGCAATAATTCAAAGTAAAGGCATTGAAGCAACACAAAAGAAGATTAAGTTTCAGCGGTTGCTTTCAACTTGTAACATGTATATCTCATGGATATTGTCAACATAGAGTAATATAATAAGTGCAATAAGCAAGTATGTAGGAATCAATGCACAGTTCACACAAGTGTTTGCTTCTTGAGGTGGAGAGAAATAGGTGAACTGACTCAACATTGAAAGTAAAAGAATGGTCCTCCATAGAGGAAAAGCATCGATTGCTATATTTGTGCTAGAGCTTTGATTTTGAAAACATGAAACAATTTTGTCAACGGTAGTAATAAAGCATATGCATCATGTAAATTATATCTTATAAGTTGCAAGCCTCATGCATAGCGTACTAATAGTGCCCGCACCTTGTCCTAATTAGCTTGGACTACCGGGTCATCACAATGCATTGTTTTTACCAAGTGTCACAAAGGGGTACCTCTATGCACTTTGTACAAAGGTCTAAGGAGAAAGCTCGCATTGGATTTCTCGCTATTGATTATTCTTCAACTTAGACATCCATACCGGGACAACATAGACAACAGATAATGGACTCCTCTTTTATGCATAAGCATATACCAACAATTAATAATTTTCTCATTTGAGATTTGAGGATTGTTGTCCAAAACTGAAACTTCCACCATGGAGCATGGCTTTAGTTAAGCGGCCCGATGTTCTTCTCTAACATATGCATGCTTAACCATATGGTGGTAGATCTCTCTTACTTCAGACAAGACGAACATGCATAGCAACTCACATGAAATTCAACAACGAAAAGTTGATGGCGTCCCCAGTGAACATGGTTATCGCACAACAAGCAACTTAATAAGAGATAAAGTGCATAATTACATATTCAATACCACAATAGTTTTTAAGCTATTTGTCCCATGAGCTATATATTGCAAAGGTGAATGATGGAATTTTAAAGGTAGCACTCAAGCAATTTACTTTGGAATGGCGGAAAATACCATGTAGTATAGGTAGGTATGGTGGACACAAATGGCATAGTGGTTGGCTCAAGTATTTTGGATGCATGAGAAGTATTCCCTCTCGATACAAGGTTTAGGCTAGCAAGGCTTATTTGAAACAAACACAAGGATGAACCGGTGCAGCAAAACTCACATAAAAGATATATTGAAAACATTATAAGACTCTACACCGTCTTCCTTGTTGTTCAAACTCAAAACTAGAAATTATCTAGACCTTAGAGAAACCAAATATGCAAACCAAATTTTAGCATGCTCTATGTATTTCTTCATTAATGGGTGCAAAGCATATGATGCAAGAGCTTAAACATGAGCACAACAATTGCCAAGTATCACATTACCCAAGATATTTATAGCAATTACTACATGTATCATTTTCCAATTCCAACCATATAACAATTTAACGAAGGAGAAACTTCGCCATGAATACTATGAGTAGAAACCAAGGACATACTTGTCCATATGCTACAGCGGAGCGTGTCTCTCTCCCATAAAGTGAATGCTAGGATCCATTTTATTCAAACAAAACAAAAAACAAAAACAAACCGACGCTCCAAGAAAAAGCACATAAGATGTGATGGAATAAAAATATAGTTTCAGGGGAGGAACCTGATAATGTTGTCGATGAAGAAGGGGATGCCTTGGGCATCCCCAAGCTTAGACGCTTGAGTCTTCTTGATATATGCAGGGGTGAACCACCGGGTGCATCCCCAAGCTTAGAGCTTTCACTCTCCTTGATCATGTTGCATCATACTCCTCTCTTGATCCTTGAAAACTTCCTCCACACCAAACTCGAAACAACTCATTAGAGGGTTAGTGCACAATATAAATTGACATATTCAGAGGTGACACAATCATTCTTAACACTTCTGGACATTGCATAATGCTACTGGACATTAATGGATCAAAGAAATTCATCCAACATAGCGAAAGAGGCAATGCGAAATAAAAGGCAGAATCTGTCAAAACAGAACAGTTCGTATTGACGAATTTTAAAATGGCACCAGACTTGCTCAAATGAAAATGCTCAAATTGAATGAAAGTTGCGTACATATCTGAGGATCATGCACGTAAATTGGCTTAATTTTCTGAGCTACCTACAGGGAGGTGGACCCAGATTCGTGACAGCAAAGAAATCTGGAACTGTGCAGTAATCCAAATCTAGTACTTACTTTTCTATCAACGGCTTAACTTGGCACAACAAAACACAAAACTAAGATAAGGAGAGGTTGCTACAGTAGTAAACAACTTCCAAGACACAAAATAAAAACAAAGTACTGTAGGTAAAAACATGGGTTGTCTCCCATAAGCGCTTTTCTTTAACGCCTTTCAGCTAGGCGCAGAAAGTGTGTATCAAGTATTATCAAGAGACGAAGTGTCAACATCATAATTTGTTCTCATAATAGAATCAAAAGGTACCTTCATTCTCTTTCTAGGGAAGTGTTCCATACCTTTCTTGAGAGGAAATTGATATTTTATATTACCTTCCTTCATATCAATAATAGCACCAACAGTTCGAAGAAAAGGTCTTCCCAATATAATGGGACAAGATGCATTGCATTCAATATCCAAGACAACAAAATCAACGGGAACAAGGTTATTGTTAACGGTAATGCGAACATTATCAACTTTACCCAAAGGTTTCTTTGTAGAATGATCAGCAAGATTAACATCCAAATAACAATTTTTCAGCGGTGGCAAGTCAAGCATATTATAAATTTTCTTAGGCATAACAGAAATACTTGCACCAAGATCACATAAAGCATTACAATCAAAATCTTTAATCTTCATCTTAATGATGGGCTCCCAACCATCCTCTAGCTTTTTAGGAATAGAGGCTTCGCGCTCTAGTTTCTCTTCTCTAGCTTTTATAAGAGCATTTGTAATATGATGTGTAAAAGCCAAATTTATAGCACTAGCATTAGGACTTTTAGCAAGTTTTTGCAAGAACTTTATAACTTCAGAGATGTGGCAATCATCAAAATTCAAACCATTATAATCTAAAGCAATGGGATCATCATCCCCAATGTTGGAAAAAATTTCAGCAACTTTATCACAGGCAGTTTCAGCAGTTTTAGCAGTTTCAGGCAGTTTTTCGCGCTTTGCATTAGAAGTGGAAACATTGCTAACACCAATTCTTTTATTAGTATGAGTAGGAGGTGCAGCAACATGTGTAGCATTAGCATTACTAGTGGTGGTAATAGTCCAAACTTTAGCTATATTCTTTTCTTTAGCTAGTTTTTCATTTTCTTCTCTATCCCACCTAGCATGCAGTTCAGCCATTAATCTTATATTCTCATTAATTCTAACTTGAATGGCATTTGCTGTAGTAGTAATTTTATTATGATGATTCTCATTAGGCAAAACTTTTGATTTCAAAAGATCAACATCAGACAAGACTATCGACTTTTGAAGCAAGTATATCAATATTCCCAAGCTGGACTGCAACAGATTGGTTAAAAGCAGTTTGTGTACTACTAAATTCTTTAAGCATGGCTTCAAGTCCAGGGTGAACTCCTATTATTGTTGTAAGAATTCCCATAAGAATTACCATAGCCGTTGCCATTATTATAAGGATATGGCCTATAGTTGTTACTAGAATTGTTCCCAAGCATTGTTGTTGAAATTATTATTTTTAATGAAGTTTACATCAACATGTTCTTCTTGTGCAACCAATGAAGCTAATGGAACATTATTAGGATCAATATTAGTCCTATCATTCACAAGCATAGACATAATAGCATCAATCTTATCACTCAAGGAAGAGGTTTCTTCGACAGAATTTACCTTCTTACCTTGTGGAGCTCTTTCCGTGTGCCATTCAGAGTAGTTGATCATCATATTATCAAGAAGCTTTGTTGCTTCACCAAGAGTGATGGACATAAAGGTACCTCCAGCAGCTGAATCCAATAAATTCCGTGAAGAAAAATTTAGTCCTGCATAGAAGGTTTGGATGATCATCCAAGTAGTCAGTCCATGGGTTGGGCAATTTTTAACCAGAGATTTCATTCTTTCCCAAGCTTGAGCAACATGTTCAGTATCTAATTGTTTAAAATTCATTATGCTACTTCTCAAAGATATAATTTTAGCAGGGGGATAATATCTACCAATAAAAGCATCCTTGCATTTAGTCCATGAATCAATACTATTCTTAGGCAGAGATAGCAACCAATCTTTAGCTCTTCCTCTTAATGAGAAAGGGAACAATTTTAGTTTAATAATATCACCATCTACATCTTTATATTTTTGCATTTCACATAATTCAACAAAATTATTAAGATGGGCAGCAGCATCATCAGAACTAACACCCGAGAAAATTGCTCTCGCATAACAAGATTCAAGAAAGCAGGTTTAATTTCAAAGAATTCTGCTGTAGTAGCAGGTGGAGCAATAGGTGTGCATAAGAAATCATTATTATTTGTGGTTGTGAAGTCACACAACTTAGTGTTTTCAGCGTTGGCCATTTTAGCAACAGTAAATAAAACAAACTAGATAAAGTAAATGCAAGTAAACTAATTTTTGTGTGTTTTAGATATAGCAAACAAGATAGCAAATAAAGTAAAACTAGCAACTAATTTTTTTGTATTTTGATTTAGTGCAGCAAACAAAGTAGTAAATAAAACTAAGCAAGACAAAAACAAAGTAAAGAGATTGAGAAGTGGAGACTCCCCTTGCAGCGTGTCTTGATCTCCCAAACAACGGCGCGGAAAAAGAGCTTGATGGCGTGTATTTCACACGTTCGTTGGGCAACCCCAAGAGGAAGGTATGATGCGCACAGCAGCAAGTTTTCCCTCAGAAAGAAACCAAGGTTTATCGAACCAGGAGGAGCCAAGAAGCACGTTGAAGGTTGATGGCGGCGGGATGTAGTGCGGCGCAACACCAGGGATTCCGGCGCCAACGTGGAACCTGCACAACACAACCAAAGTACTTTGCCCCAACGAAACAGTGAGGTTGTCAATCTCACCGGCTTGCTGTAACAAAGAGTTAACCGTATTGTGTGGAAGATGATTGTTTGCAGAAAACAAGTAAAACAGATTGCAGAGATTGTATTTCAAGAAAGAGAATTGGACCGGGTCCACAGTTCACTAGAGGTGTCTCTCCCATAAGACGAACATGTTGGGTGAACAAATTACAGTTGGGCAATTGACAAATAAAGAGAGCATGACCATGCACATACATATCATGATGAGTATAGTGAGATTTAATTGGGCATTACGACAAAGTACATAGACCGCCATCCAACTGCATCTATGTCTAAAAAGTCCACCTTCAGGTTATCATCCGAACCCCCTGCAGTATTAAGTTGCAAACTACAGACAATTGCATTAAGTATGGTGCGTAATGTAACTAGTGACTACATCCTTGAACATAGCACTAATGTTTTATCCCTAGTGGCAACAGCACAACACAACCTTAGAACTTTCCATCCGTCCCGGTGTCAATGCGGGTATGAACCCACTATCGAGCATAAGTACTCCCTCTTGGAGTTACAAGCATCTACTTGGCCAGAGCATCTACTAGTAACGGAGAGCATGCAAGATCATAAACAACACATAAGCATAACTTTGATAATCAACATAACAAGTATTCTCTATTCATCGGATCCCAACAAACGCAACATATATAATTACAGATAGATGATCTTGATCATGTTAGGCAGCTCACAAGATCCGACAATGATAGCACAATGGGGAGAAGACAACCATCTAGCTACTGCTATGGACCCATAGTCCAGGGGTAGACTACTCACACATCACACCGGAGGCGACCATGGCGGCGTAGAGTCCTCCGGGAGATGATTCCCTCTCCTCGGCGAAGTGCGGAGGCGATCTCCTGGATCCCCCGAGATGGGATCGGCGGCGGCGGCGTCTCTGGAAGGTTTTCCGTATCGTGGTTCTCGGTACTGGGGGTTTCGTCACGGAGACTTTTTATAGGCGGAAGGGCAGGTCAAGAGGCGGCACGGGGCCCCACTACAGGCCGGCGCGGCCAAGGGGGGGCCGCGCCGCCTATAGTGTGGCCCCTCCGTGGCCCCTCTTCGTCTCTCCTTCGGACTTCGAAGCTTCGTGAGAAAATAGGCCCCTGGGCTTTGATTTCGTCCAATTCCGAGAATATTTCCTTACTAGGATTTCTGAAACCAAAAAGCAGAACAAAGAATCGGCACTTCGGCATCTTGTTAATAGGTTAGTTCCAGAAAATGCACGAATATGACATAAAGTGTGCATAAAACATGTAGATAACATCAATAATGTGGCATGGAACATAAGAAATTATCGATACGTCGGAGACGTATCAATCATCTATCTGTAATTCTATATGTTGTGTTTGTTGGGATCCGATGAATAGAGAATACCATGTTATGTTGATTATCAATTTATATCTATGTGTTGTTTATGATCTTGCATGCTCTCCGTTACTAGTAGATGCTCTGGCCAAGTAGATGCTTGTAGCTCCAAGAGGGAGTATTTATGCTCGATAGTGGGTTCATGTCTCTGTGAATCTGGGGAAGTGACAGAAATCTCTAAGATTATGGATGTGCTGTTGCCACTAGGGATAAAACATTGGTACTATGTTCGAGGATGTAGTTACTGATTACATTACGCGCAATACTTAATGCAATTGTCTGTTGTTAGCAACTTAATACTGGAGGGGGTTCAGATGATAACCTGAAGGTGGACTTTTTAGGCATAGATGCATGCTGGATAGCGGTCTATGTACTTTGTCGTAATGCCCAATTAAATCTCACAATACTCATCATAATATGTATGTGCATGGTCATGCCCTCTTTATTTGTCAATTGCCCAACTGTAATTTGTTCACCCAACATGCTGTTTATCTTATGGGAGAGACACCTCTAGTGAACTGTGGACCCCGGTCCAATTCTCTTTACTGAAATACAATCTCTTTGCAATCGTTCTCTTGTTTTTCAAACAATCATCATCCACACTATACATCTAATCCTTTGTTACAGCAAGCCGGTGAGATTGACAACCTCACTGTTTCGTTGGGGCAAAGTACTTGGTTTGTGTTGTGCAGGTTCCACGTTGGCACCGGAATCCCTGGTGTTGCGTCGCACTACATCTCGCCGCCATCAACCTTCAACGTGCTTCTTGGCTCCTACTGGTTCGATTAAACCTTGGGTTCATACTGAGGGAAAACTTGCTGCTGTACGCATCACACTTTCCTCTTGGGGTTCCCAACAGACGCGTGTTGTACGCGTATCACGGGGATGCATAGTAGCCGGTGAAAACCGAGCCGACTCCGGTCATGGCGGGCGATGGCGGCGTTTGTGTCATTATCTTGTTGAAGGCATCGTCAAGCAACTATCGCTAACCTACTCGTTCCCGCTGCGAGATGGAGGAGCTTGGAAGCCGGCGATGGTGTCGCCGGTGGAGGGTTGGAGTGGCCAGCCCAGGATGGTCGCCAACGTGGGGGTCCGACCTGAATAAAGGCGGCGGTCCTAGTGCCTCTCTTGCGTGAAGAGGGGGACCTAACGGAGGCCTGGACTCGTGATCTGGCTGGAGTGTTGAGTTCCGGAAGGCTCCGCCGGTGAATGTAACAGTGATTTTGCCTGGAGTTTGTTGGATCGGAGGTATTCGGTCGTGCGCACCAATGTTTTTATTCCGACCGATTGGTTCTGGAGGGAGCGGCGCGAAGCTCTTTTTCTTTGTTGACATCAAGTGACTATGGATCCATGATGAAAGTCAGAAGAAGAGAATTTCATGAAGGCCGGAGGGGAGGACTAGCTAAGGGAGGTTCAAGTCTCTGCGTTGTTGAGGGACTTGCTTGGTGTTCCGGGCTTCACAGCAGCGGTATGAAAGTGAGGGCGACAACACAGGTGAAGTGCATAGTCCTACCTTTCAGGGTGAAAACCCAAGGTCCGGCCTTAATTGGTTGTGTCTGGCAATGTCCTTGGTGGAGGCATTGTTTTGAGAGCGGGGACTATCTTCAGGGTGAAAACCTAAGATCTTTGATCGAGCGACGACGGTGTTTGA
This sequence comes from Lolium perenne, assembly GCF_019359855.2. Lineage (NCBI taxonomy): Eukaryota > Viridiplantae > Streptophyta > Magnoliopsida > Poales > Poaceae > Lolium > Lolium perenne. The sequence goes on along the minus strand of NC_067246.2, from coordinate 38,318,511 downwards.
GCACTGTTCCCTTCTTGGAGGCGTCGTTTTTGGAGAGTCTGTAATTCAGGTGTTGTCTTGGCGGTGGATGTATTGCTGTTGTTAGGTCCGAGATACTGTAGCGGGACTTTTGTTTCTTATTTTTCTTTTCTTGTTTTTGGCTGTGTGCATCCGTAGTGCCATTAGGATGGTGCGTTGTTGCAGAGGCTGGGTGTAATTGATATCTTCTTGATATTAATATATTCCCTTTATCAAAAAAATTAATTATGGCTTGGCAGATACGCTCCCATGATCACCTACCCTTGTGTGGGAGAAGCTTCATTCATTCCAAACGGTGGGTGTACAAAAAATTACAAAGGATCCCATGAAATAGAAGATTGCATCTAGGCCCCTGGTATTTGCAGAAAGTACCTCACTAAAAAGTAGGAAAAAATAATCAAGTCCTTCTCTTTCCCCACCGATGAGCAGGAGGCTAGCCAAGTCGCCATCGAACTCTGGCCTCTTTGTTTGGGCTTTTAGGTGCTTTCCACATAAGTCACACAAACCAAACAAACAGCCTGGCTGCACGGTAGGCTTTTGCCAAAGCCAGTCCTTCTCCCGCAGACTAGAAAAAGCACCTATTGGAGGTGCTTCCCGAGCTTCTCCACTCAAACCGAAAAGACATACACCTTTGCCCATTTCGTTGCACGTATTTACTGGTAAAATGCCACCGATGGCTAGACCTGCACCTGCCCACGCTCGCATAGGAAAAAAAACAAATCGAAAAACGCTAAATCTAATTCTTGCCTGCGCACCCTGTGGCGTTACGGAGTGCTCACTCGCGGCTACCGTCCGATCTGATTTGTGTGGAGATGCGCGGACACGAGTCGATGCGGGACCAACCTAGATACGTGTGCGGGACACATTCACGTGACATTCCTTCCACCTGCCCAGATGCCATCACATGGTGAAAACCAGACAACGCAGCGGCACATGCCTCGTGACCTCCTCTCCCCATCTCTATCTACTTTCCTTTTTTCTCCCAATCTCTGGTACAAACTACATGGAAGAAATCAGCCAAAGCAGAGTGACGCGAGTACTACTAGGAGCAGGTCGCACGGCGGCGGCGTTCGCCATCGGCGAGCTACCTCCTGTTGCGGCGGCGAAGAAGAGATCTTGCGGGGGTGGGGCAGACCTCGACGCCGGCGCCGGTGAGATGCAGCTCGCGCCTCCATGTTGATCCCGGCCGCGCGGGTCAGACCTCGACACCGGCGCCGGCGAGATGCAGCTCGCGTCACGGCCGCGTGGGGCGGACCTCGACGCTGGCGACTGCGAGATGCAGCTCGTGTCACGGCCGTGTGGGGCGGACCTCGACGCCGGCGCCTGCGAGATGCAGCTCGCGCGGCCGTGCGGGGCAGACCTCGATGTCGGCGCCTGCGAGATGCAGCTCGCATCCGGACCGAACGGGGCGGACCTCGACGCCGGCGCGAACGAGATGTAGCTCGCGCCCCAGACGTGCGGGAAAGTTCTGGCGGCTACATCGTTCCACTACGAGAACCTCCATGTCCTCCACGACGGTGAGATTTTTGCTTCGCCCGAGTAGCTGTGTGAACTCCCAATTGCTGTGCCGCATAGATAGCCAATCTTCCCACATCCAGAATTACGGATGATGTAACAAGTGTAATTTTATACATATAGAATTTGTGGAAGGATGCACCAAGATCAATTTTCTACATCCAAAATTTTGGGAGCATGTAACAATAGTAATAGCCTTCAAATTCTATATGTAACTTTTTGCAACTATATGTATTTTTACCTATTTTTTTACATCCCGAATGATGGAATATCTAGATTTGTTCACCCAATTTTAGATGTAATTTATTGCAACTGGATGTATTTTTTTATCATTTTTGTACATCCAGTATATTGGACGAGGATGTAAGTTTATGGTATGCATTGTCTCCGTGAGATGTAATTTTGCAACTAATCAATGGATAGAGTTTTGAAATACAAACACCATTTTCTTGTGTTTTATTCTACACTCGCCACTAATTTTACAGAACAGGGTTGGACGCTGTATCTGTTTATGAGCTCACCTTGGAAAATAAGTGCGAGCTGGAACGGGGGAAATAAGTGCGGAGTTTTGCTATTTCGGGAAAGCGTGGGTGGCCTGCATAAGCTGAACGTGGCTGAGTTTCTATTTCCGGATACCGGTCGTTGTCACCGCATGGGACCACTTATTATTTTCGGAAAGTTTTCCATTTTAAGGGGGGCACTCTGTAAGACAAACTGGTAACCGGGCACTCCGTAGCCACGTCCATCGAAAAAATGGTTGTCTTTTCTCCACACGCGAACAGAGCGAGTTTCCCGCCGCCATGCGTTCCGCCGGAGCTCGGCCACCACCCATCTCCTCTGCCGCCCCTCTCCTCCCACACCGTTCTACTCCGCTGCTGTAGCATGCCGGTCCCGTTCCGCCTCCCATCGTCTCCGCTCATCACCGGCAGATCTACCGAGTTTGTCCCCGGCTGCCGCCGGTGCTCATCCCCGACCGCTGCAGAAGCTTGTCCACGACCTTCCGCGAGCTTGTCCACGACCTTTCAGGAGCTCGTCCCCGACTGCCGCAGGAGCTCGTCCACGACCGTCTCCCGCTACTGCCATGTTGCGTGCTATCAGTTCTTGGTACTTCGGTATTGCTCGTCCCCAATTAGTGCATGATTGTATTGCTGTATGCCTGTATCGATTCTTGGATGGATCCTTGTATTGCTGGGTCGATCGTACGTACTGCTGGATGTTTGATTATGCTTGTCGCCGGAGCTAATTAGTTTTTTATGTATTTGATGGTGACGCTTCCTGTGAGGTTGCTTGCTGCTAATACGTAGTACTACCTCTGTCCATAAATAGATGCCAAAAATTTATCTAAATTGAATGTATCTAGACACGATTTAGTGTATAGATACATCCGAATTTAAATAAATCTTTGGCATCTATTTATGGACGGAGGGAGTATTTCATATGGCTATTGAAAACAAAATTTTCAGTTCGGATATATATTTCAGTCTAAATTTGGTTGTGCTAGGATAACGACATGTTTATGTATTTCGAATAAATCTATATTTATGATGGATATGTATTTTTGTAAATCTACATTCAAATATGTATTTTAGTCTAAATTCGTTATTTATACATGTAAATTAGCAATAATACAAGTTCTCCCGGCTCTTAGGGTATATTTACGACAATTCACTAGTTCACAGCTAAACAGCCAGCCAAATTGCCAAAGACTAACACTCCGAATAGCAGCTTTTTCTCCACAGCAAATTTTTCTGCACAGCAGCACAGCCAGCAACAGCTAGCCACAGCCAGCCCAAACAAAGCGGGGACAAAACCAATTGCTTCAAAGCCGGCGTGAGATACGACCGCAGACCTCAGGAAGGGCCTCCGATGGAGGTTGCAGCTTTGCCGGACTTCAACGGCTTGGATAACGGACGGCATAAATTCCGCCGATGTGGTGCTCCAACAGGATGCTTCTGAGGAACTCCGATGTCACCTCTGCAACACCGCCACCTTGCACACTCCCTTGCCTGTCACCACCATGACGGTTGTAGCTCGGGAGAGAAGCAGAGGAGGCAGGCTCGAAGAAGCAGCGAGGCCATACCTAAACCGCATCGGAGAAAATGGCTCGCCATCGAACCCGAAGAACCTGCCACGGACTCGAGGAGGCAGGCTCGAAGAAGCATCGAGGCCATACCTAAACCGCATCGGAGAAAATGGCTCGCCATCGAACCCGAAGAACCTGCCACGGACTCGGGGAGGCGGGCGTAGAAGATGGCGGCTTCGGCGGACCCAGAGGACCTTACTGGAGAAGCCATCCTCAGATCCTCCCCTTTCTTTGTCTGTCCACCATGGACGAGTTCGGAGAAGCAGAAGATCTGCAGTTTGGTTGCTGCTCCAGCACAACCAAAACAGATGACGAGGGGGGAGGGGGAGTGGCCTTATTGTCGGAGATGTCACGCTGTCCCTTGGCCGCCTTCCACCACTCCTGCCACCGGAGAGGAGTAGCAACGAAGAAGAAGGCACGGGTGGGCCGGATCTGCCAAGAAGATCTAGCCTCCTACTCCCAGACTCCACATGGGTAGGTGACACCACTCAAAACCCTAAGCTACTATGTACATTTGGCCAGGCGCCTCTCCTTCCTCCGCTCCAATCAGCGTCACCGGGGAAGAAGAATCGGGATCGGGGCGGCAAAGGAGGAGGGGAATGGTGGACTCTCAACGGGACGAGGCGAAGAGAGCGAGGACTAGGTGTTTTCCCCAGGCCGAGAGCCTACTACTAAGAATCTCTTGGTGAGCTTGCTTCTTTTGAACAGGCGATGCAGAACGTTGAGATGCACACTCAACATATATGTCAGTTGGACTTGGACATACCCTTACATCGAGGCACATCACCCACCCTTGCGAAGTCCGTGTCGGTTGGATAAATTGTATGTGGCGGGTTAATCAGTCATGTACTCATGTGTGAGGGCATTACTCTAGTGTTACATCTTGTACAATTGAAAGGAGGAAAAATCTACTGTAAAGCCCTGCACGCCAGCCTCTCCCGTGTGGCGTCCGCATCGCACGTCGATTATTATTTAAACGTGTGACATTTCTTGGCCTTAATACCAGTACATACAACTGCGCGTGTCAGACTTTTTGCTGCAGTGACATGGTGAGCTTTGGAAATAGGAGTGTAGGACTAATAGTAGGCGTGTTCTTTTTGCAGTAGTAAAGACAATCATTCACTGATGCACCGGTTGCATATGCATGAAATGCGTTGGTCGACATTTTTATGACTCGGACAACACTAGACGAGCTAGCAATAGCGTGTACTAGTAGGTCGGAAGGTCGTGCTACTACTGTCACCGAAAGCTTGACATTTGGTTTTGGGAAATTTGCGGTTGTATTTTGAACAATCCGGTAGCTATATCCGATAAATATGTAGTTGCTTCAGAAAAAATAGGGTAGCTATTTGTAAATATTTTGGCATTGACTTCTAACTAATTTTGTATTTGTTAAAAAATATAGTTATTTTGAAATAATCTGGTGGTTGTTTTAAATAAAGTGGTAGCTAGTGCTAAATAAACTGTTGGCTATGACTGAGTAATCTAGTAACTGTTCTTGAAAACCTAACATATGTTTTCGTAAGAACTAACGACTATCCTAAATAACCTGATAGTTGTTGTTAAGTAATGATGTAGCTATTGCTAAATAACCTGGTGGCTATTACTAAGTGATTAATCTGGTATATGCATTGGCGAACCTGGTACTCCGTACTATTTATTTTGATCAATCAAGTAGCTATTGCTAATTAACCTCATATTTACTCCTAAATAATCTGGTAATTGTTGGTAAATAATCGGATAGCTTAACAATCCGATAAATATAAGAGAAACTTGGTGGCTGTTTTCGAGAAACATTTTTGTTTTATCAAAATAATATGGTAGCTACGCTGAATAATCATAATCACTTTAGAGAATATTGTAGCTTACAAAAACCTGATAATGTGTAAGTACATGGTCATTGTTTTAAAAACTTGATGGCTATTTTCTAGGTGCACCAATTAATTAGAATGGAAGGGGTACTTCTTTTTACGGTAGGAAAAGAGTACTGTACTACATTTGCATGCCTTTTTTTTGCAGTTGATGCACTATTTGCATGTGGCTGCATTGAGCTCGTGCAGCCAGCATCTTCATGTGGGCAAGTGGAACAGGAGTCAGGGGCTCAGCTGCTAAATGCCCCGCTGGTACATCCGGGCTGAGTTGCTGCATGCGAGACCGGGGTCAGCGGCGCATGAGGCTTGTTTGGACCACTGGGGCAGGGACCGGTGTCAGCTAAGCATGGCGGGTTACTCGGAGCCATCCAACGGGGGCAGGGTTCAGCTGCCGCCGCACAGATTGATAATTTTGCGGCGGCGCCGTCGCGTAGCAATGGAAGGAACATGTGCATGCTATGGCCCCATGGCCCCACGTTCATGTGTGTTGCTCGATGAAGCCGCGTGTGTACTTGCATGCAGATTAGATGGCATTGTTGCTGATATCGTCTTGGTGCCGCCCTGGCGTGTGTGGTAGATGTCTTCATGTGGCCTCCTACGTATGGAGTCGCTGCCGCTCGGTGCACGATAGTCGATAAAGACCTGCAGGCGAGTAAATGGCTGTTGCAAGAACGGCTCATTTCCGATGGCGCGGAAACCTTGGCATCGTGCTAGTTGTGTGTCCAAGCACGGAAGGTCGGAGGCATCGGAAGGATGCCGCGCGTGATGTTGTGTATACGGATTTTATTTTGGAGCGAAATCGGATCTAACCTAAAGAATTAGGAATTGAAAATTGATCTAGTGTAATTTATGAAACATGTCTAATATCTGTTTTGATCGGGTGGCATGCCCCAGGGTGATGAGATTAATCTCACGGGGGCGTCACGATGCGGAAGTGGTTGAACACTGGTAGAAAAAGAGGCTTCCATACGCCCCCTTTAGTCCCCAAAATATTCGAATTGCAACTAAAGTGGTCTTTAATCGCGGTTCGGGAGGCGACCAGTGACTGAAGGTTTGGACCCAGCAGGCTCGGTCGACAGCTGGTGGACGGGAGGGGCTTTAGTCCCGGTTGGCCAGGCCAACCGCGACTAAAGGTCCTCAGGCCTGGCCCGAAGGCCTTTAGTCGCGGTTAGCCAGGACAACCGGGACTGAAGGCTCATCCTATAAATGCAGTTCGCCATACTACGCTTAGCCATTTGGTGCCACCTTCCATTCACTAGGGTGTGGTGGATTTGCCTTTGGATCCTCTTATGCACACAAGGTGTTCGATGAAATGCCCGAGAACATGAAATAAACATGATATGAAGTGTCCGAGCCACACTTGAGCTTTCTCATTTATTTTTCCTACTCGATCGCGGTTAGCAACTTGAACCTTTCATGTGTCATTGATAAAATATGCATGTGTGTAGTTCATTGTTTAATTTCTATTATTTCTAGCTAGTTAGTTTAACAAATGCATGATAGTTAATTATATACTTTATATAATAATAATGCAGATGAATCGGCAATGGATGTACGGTAACCGACTCTCCGGCGAGGTCATTACGGGTTTGAAAGATTTCCTCGTAGTGGCTAATGCGAACACGCAGGGGGGGGTTTTGTTATCTGTCCATGTGCTGCCTGTAAGAATCAGAAGGGTTACTCTTCCTCAAGAGACGTTCACGTGCACCTGCTTCGGCACGGTTTCATGCCAAGCTATAATTGTTGGACCAAGCATGGAGAAAGAGGGGTTAGAATGGAAGAAGATGAAGAAGGGGGTGATATCGATGACAACTATCCTGATCATTTCGGTGATACTTTCATGGAGGATGCTGAAGGTGGGAAGGTGAAGGAGAAGATGAAGGGGAAGGTGAAGAAGAGGCACGTGATGAGCCCGTTGATGATCTTGGTCGGACCATTGCTGATGCACGGGGACGCTGCAAAACTGATAAGGAGAGGGAGAATTTGGATCGAATGTTAGAGGATCACAAAATGTCGTTGTACCCAGGATGCGATAATGGTCTGAAAAACTGGGTTGCACACTGGATTTGCTGAAATGGAAGGCACAGGAAGGTGTAGCTGACTCAGGATTTGAAAATTTGCTAAAAATGTTGAAGAATATGTTTCCAAAGAATAACGAGTTGCCCGCCAGTACGTACGAAGCAAAGAAGGTTGTCTGCCCTCTAGGTTTAGAGGTTCAGAAGATACATGCATGCATTAACAACTGCATCCTCTACCGCGGTGAATACCAGAATTTGAATGAATGTCCGGTATGCACTGCATTGCATTATAAGGTCAGAGGCGATGACCCTGGTGACGATGTTGAGGGACAGAAACTCAGGAAGAGGGTTCCTGCCAAGGTGATGTGGTATGTGTTGGAGATATGCCCAAGAGGCAATAATAAAGTGGTTATTATAATATCTTTATGTTTATGATAAATGTTTGCATACCATGCTATAATTGTATTAACCGAAACATTAATACATATGTGTTATGTAAACAACAAGGAGTCCCTAGTAAGCCTCTTGTATAACTAGCTTGTTGATTAATAGATGATTATGGTTTCGTGATCATGAACATTGGATGTTATTAATAACAAGGTTATGTCATTAGTTGAATGATATAATGGACACACACCCAAATAAGCGTAGCATAAGATCAAGCCATTAAGTTCAATTTGCTATAAGCTTTCGATACATAGTTACTTAGTCCTTCGACCATGTGATCATGTAAATCACTTACACCGGAAGGATGCTTTGGTTACATCAAACGCCATTGCGTAAATGGGTGGTTATAAAGATGGGATTAAGTATTCGGAAAGTGTGAGCTGAGGCATATGGATCAATAGTGGGATTTGTCATCCCGATGACGGATAGATACACTCTGGGCCCTCTCGATGGAACGTCGTGTGATTAGCTTGCAAGCATGTGATCAGATCACAAGAGATGACATACCACGGTACGAGTAAAGAGTACTTGTCGGTAACGAGGTTGAACAAGGTATAGAGATACAAATATTCTTAGACAAAGCATTGATGTTTTATCCCTAGTGGCAACAGCACATCCACAACCTTAGAACTTTCTGTCACTGTCCCAGATTCAATGGAGGCATGAACCCACTATCGAGCATAAATACTCCCTCTTGGAGTTACAAGTATCAACTTGGCCAGAGCCTCTACTAGCAACGGAGAGCATGCAAGATCATAAACAGCACATATATGATAGCTCGATAATCAACTTGACATAGTATTCCATATTCATCGGATCCCAACAAAACACAACATGTAGCATTACAATAAGATGATCTTGATCATGAAAGGCAGCTCACAAGATCTAAACATGATAGCACAAGAGGAGAAGACAACCATCTAGCTACTGCTATGGACCCATAGTCCAAGGATGAACTACTCACACATCAGTCCGGAGGCGGGCATGGTGATGTAGAGCCCTCCGATGATGATTCCCCTCTCCGGCAGGGTGCCAGAGGTGATCTTCAGGTTCCCCCGAGATGGGGTTGACGGCGGCGGCGTCTCTGGAACTTTTCTCGTATTTTGGCTCTCGGTACTAGGGTTTTCGCAACGGAAGGATTATATAGGCGAAGGGGCAGAGTCGGGGGACGCCCGAGGGGCCCACCCCATATGGCGGCGCGGCCAGGGGTGGGGTCGCGCCCCCTATGGTGTGGCCGCCTCGTGGCCCCTCTTCGTCTCCTCTTCGGTGTTCTGGAAGACTCCGTGGAAAATAAGACCGTGGGCTTTTGTTTCGTCCAATTCCGAGAATATTTCCTGTGTAGGATTTCTGAAACCAAAAACAGCAGAAAACAGGAACTGGCGCTTCGGCATCTTGTTAATAGGTTAGTGCCGGAAAATACATAAAAATGATATAAAGTGTATATAAAACATGTGAGTATTTTCATAAAATTAGCACGGAACATAAGAAATTATAGATACGTTTGAGACGTATCAAGCATCCCCAAGCTTAGTTCCTACTCGCCCTCGAGTAGGTAAACGATAAAAAGGATAATTTCTGAAGTGACATGCTACCATCATAATCTTGATCAATATTATTGTAAAGCATATGAGATGAATGAAGTGATTCAAAGCAATGGTCTATAGTTTGTTAACAAATAGATAATGACTAAACAACTGAATCATATAGCAAAGACTCTTCATGAATAGTACTTTCAAGACAAGCATCAATAAGTCTTGCAAAAGACTTAACTCATAAAGCAATAGATTCTTAATAGAAGGTTTTGAAGCAACACAAAGGAAGATTTAAGTTTCAGCAGTTGCTTTCAACTTTCAACATGTATATCTCATGGATAATTGTCAACACAAAGTAATATGATGAGTGCATATAAGCAAGTATGTAAGAATCAATGCACACATTTGACACAAGTGTTTGCTTCTAAGATAGAAAGAAGTAGGTAAACTGACTCAACATAAAGTAAAAGAAAGGCCCTTCGCAGAGGGAAGCAGGGATTACTCATGTGCTAGAGCTTTTTATTTTGAAAACATGGAAATAATTTTTTCAACGGTAGTAATAATTCATATGTGTTATGCATAAAACCTCCTATAAGTTGCAAGCCTCATGCATCGAATACTAATAGTGCTCGCTCCTTTTCCTAATTAGTTCGGATTACCATGGATTATCATTGCATTACATATGTTTCAACCAAGTGTCACAAAGGGGTACCTCTACGCCACCTGTATAAAGGTCCAAGGAGATAGATCGCATTTGATCTCTCAATTTTGATAGATCTCAACTTGAGGACATCCATATCGGGACAACATAGAAAACAAATAATGGACTCCTCTTTTATGCTGTAAGCATTCAACAACAGATAATATTCTCATAAGAGATTTGAGGATTAATGTCCAAGCTGAAACTTCCACCATGATACATGGCTTTGGTTGGCGGCCCAAAGTTCTTCTCTAACAATATGCATACTCAAACCATTTAAATCATGGCAAATCTCCCTTACTTCAGACAAGACGAACATGCATAGCAACTCACATGATATTCAACAAAGGTGTGACAGGTTGATGGCGTCCCCAGATAACATGGTTACCTCTCAACAAGCAACTTATAAGAACTAAGATAAGCGACATATTCATTACTACAATAGTTTTTAGGCTACTTTCCCATGAGCTATGTATTGCAAAGACAAGGAATGAATTTTTTTAAGGTAGCACACAAGCAATTTAATTTGGAATGGCAGAAAAATACCACATAGTAGGTAGTTATGGTGGACACAAATGTCATAGGTTTTGGATGCACGAGAAGCATTCCCTCTCAATACAAGGCTTTGGCTAGCAAGGTTGTTTGAAGCAAACACAAGTATAAACCGGTACAGCAAAACTTACATAAGAACATATTGCAAGCATTATAAGACTCCACACTGTCTTCCTTGTTGCTCAAACGCTTTTACCAGAAAATATCTAGACTTTAGAGAGACCAATCATGCAAACCAAATTTCAACAAGCTCTACGGTAGTTCTCCACTAATAGATTTAAGGGCTTTCTATTTTTGTGCCCTCAGGTCCTTAGTTGTACTCAGTTTTCCCCAGCTCCTTAGTTTTTCCTCAGTTTTCCCCAAGCCCTTGTTTGAAACCCGCAGAAGCAGCTCAGACGGCAGGATTCCCGTTTAGTTGACCGTTCTGTCACATGTGGGGCCGCGTCGTGTGGGGCCGCGTCGTGTGGGCTCGCGTCGCGTGGGGCTGGTAGAAAGGGACCGCGTGGGACAGGACGAGAAGCGTTTGGTTGCACGTGAGCAGGAGCTGGGTTCTGTCTCTCTCGGCCCCAAATTGGCATTATTAAGTGCACCTTTTTCCCCTCTTTCTCTCTGTCCTTTTCACCAAATTAGTATAAAATCTAGAGAAGCTTGCATTTCTGACTTTCTTCAATTATTTGTGCCTTTTGGCCCTCGTTGTTTGCCCAATATGGCAGCAAATCTAGTACTCCCTCTGGTCCATATGTATGTAGTTAAATCTAGAAGCAAATCTCCAGGATAATGTACGATAAATTCACAGTCAAAGTAAATCAAGAAAACTAAGTACGGCCAACAAAAATATAGTAGACTAGGGATAGATAATCCCTAGATAATATGGATAGATAATAAGCTGCATACTCAGCAGCCAACATAGTAACAGGTTCTTCACAGCACCATCATACTAACATAACAACAAGGGATCCCTAGCTAACAACAAAGGGATCCCAACAACAAACTAGGAGGCAGCAGCAGCAGCACACGTCCAAGACTCCGCCTACCCCATCTGGCTCTGCCTCCACTTGTTGCTCTTGCTCCCCTTGGGAGCCTTGGGCTTGAGCGGAGGCATGCGCCCGGCGGAGATCTCCACCCGCTGCAAGCTGCGGAGGTGCATGCCGAGCGCCCTGTGCTTGGCGCGGAAGGAGTGGACGTTCACCGTCGTGCCGACCTTGGGGAAGGTGGTCCTGATGTTCTCAGCATGCGTGACGAGGCAGTTGAAGTCCGTGGCGCCGAGTCTCCTGGTGCAGAAGGGGCACCTGTAGACCTCCTTGGCGAAGTAGGAGATGTACTGGCCGACCTGCAGCCTCCGCGACTGGCGAGTCTTGACGTCCTCCTCCTCCTCGTCGCTGCCGACGTCGCTGCCAGACATCTGATCCATATCAAACAGAAACTAGTGAATGAGTTGCAACGATGACTAACGTACATGATAACAAAGTTAAGAAAAACAGAGTCAGCCTCAGTTAGAGTGGACATGATTATATATCTACAGGGAAGGTGTAAGCGAACTAAAGCTCATGCACAACAGATTTGTACACAACAATGGTTCGCTGAACCCTCCCTGTAAAAATTTGTGCCCAACCATTCATCATAGGCAAAGAAACAGATTCTAGATCTGAATTTGAACACATTCGAGATTATTTGCAAAATTAAACGGTTGATATCTTTTGATTAGTGCATAAAATAACTGATTGAGATCCCATGATTACTTGCATAAATTAACTGATTGAGATCCAATATTACTTGCATAAATTAACCGAACAGCCGAACCCCAAATCTTAAACGAAATCAAGAAGTGATCAAAACAAAATGGAATAAAATCGGCGCAAATATTAGCCCAATACTCATCCATCTACAGATCCATCTACACCAGCAAAAATAGGGTTCAAAAAGGAATGGGGAACAAAAAAGGAAGCAAACCGTAGTTACCTCGTTCCATGGGTCCTCCAGGGAGGTGTCGTAGGGGTTCGGGGGCGGGACGTACGGCACGGGGTCGTAGGGGTCCCATCCCGCCGGGATCTGACTGCCACCGGCGGCAGCAGCCTCCGATGCACCGGCGACGGCGGCGGCGACGTCCGTAGAGGGGACGGCGCCGAAGATGGAGGCATCGCGCTTCGAGCCTACCTCGACGATGGGATTGGCATTCTCCTTGTCCATCTCTCCGGCGGAGGAAGAGGAAGAGGGAGAGGGTTTTTTGCTTTGGAGAAGATGATGGGACGTGAGAGAGTTGGCGATGCGTGAGCGAGTGAGAGTGACAGAGAGAGTGCGAGGAGGCGTCTATAAAGGCGAGGGGTGGTTAATGCGACCCGCGTCCTACGCGTGCACAGGTGCACGTCTGCACGTCTTGAACTTCTGCAACGCGACACGCGTCCACGATTGCACGTCTAGACTTCTCCACCGCGACCCGCGTCTACGCGTCAACAATTGCACGTGTCCTCGAGTCTAACCCTGTAAATTTAGATATACTCAGGTATACCCTCGAGTCTTATACTAGCATTTTTTGTGTGCTCAATTTTCCCCTCGAGTGCTAATACTGGCTAGTGCAATATACTCAGTTTTACCCTCAAGTGGCTGGTCAACAGAGAGTCAACAAATGGGATTAACTAGTTAAATGAGTCATTTAATGTGCAAAAAAATCCGAAAAAGAGTGGCACTTACTCATGGAGTCTTTACCACAAATTGCCACTTCTCAAATCATAGATAAATTGTAGATAAATCAAGTTTTACCACAAATTGCCACTTCTCAAATCACCTAGTAGCTATGAAGGTGCATGGTTTTCCACAATAAGCCCTTCCCAAAACAGCTTCCCCCAAATCATACTTTGTCTAAATGAGGCCACAATTCTCACACTGATGTATATTGGTATTGCAAATAGTTTGAGGTAGGCCAAGATGGGTTTCATTGTACAAAACACGCATTTTCCATTTTTTAAATCTCATATTTGAATCCCTTAGTCTATTTACTACTCAGGTGCCCTTGGTTTCTTGATAGTACTCAGTTTTGCCCTCTCTCTTCACAAATTCTCGCAGACGCCCAACATCGCCCTGATTGGTCTAGCCCATGTCACGCGGATCGTGCCCGCCGACCGTTGATCGTATGATCTAACGGGCAGGATAACCCCTATCTCTCTCTCTGGTCGGGGCCACCACCCTCTCTCTCTCTCTGTCGTCGGTTAGCTTCACGCAAAGTTTGGTTTTCTGCATTATTTTTTACGAGCTAAATTATAAACTCTTTTTAGGCATTACTTTTTACGCAAAAAATGATAAACCATCACCGATTTATTGTAGCCATTACTTTTCACGCAAAAAAATGATACACCATCACCCATTTCGTGTACCCATTACTTTTCACGCAAAAAACGATAAACCATCACCGATTTTGTTGTAGCCATTACTTTTCACGCAAAAAAAATGATACACCATCACCCATTTCGTGTACCCATTACTTTTCACGTAAAAAACGATAAACCATCACCGATTTTGTTGTAGCCATTACTTTTCACGCAAAAAATGATACACCATCACCCATTTCTTGTAGCCATTACTTTTCACGCAAAAAACGATAAACCATCACCGATTTTGTTGTAGCCATTACTTTTCACGCAAAAAATGATACACCATCACCCATTTCTTGTAGCCATTACTTTTCACGCAAAAAATGATAAACCATGAACGATTTGTTGTAGCCATTACGGTAAATGATAAACTATCACGAATTACCATTTCTTTTAGGCATTACTTTTCACGGTAAAATGATAAACTATATCACGAAGTTCCATTTCCGTCAAGATAGTCCGCATTACTTTTTTGTTGAGATATATACCCCCACAACGGTCATCTCCTCCTTAAATTATTGTGTAAACCCCCACAAAGGTCACCTCCTCCTTAATTTATTGTGTAAACCCCTACAACGGTCATCTCTCCCTTATAAACACCCACAACGGCCATCCCTTGTGTCAATAGGTTCTGCCTCTCTCTTCTTCGTTCACATACACTTGATCATCCATTGCCATGGCTTCCACGTCTCGGACGCGGAACGGAAGGGGAAGGGGAAGGGGAAGGGGAAGGGGAAGGGGAAGGGGCGGCCGGGGTGGTGGATCATCATCATTGCCACCACCACCGTCGTCAACACTGCCATTGATCATAGAGGAGTTCTTCATCGTCATCTATGAAGACCCTTTGGTCAAGAAGGTACGTATGCGTTCCCACATATATGATGCATGTGATTAATTATGGGCATGTTCTAAAAAACCTTTAATTTCAAACGATCGGCGCTCGATCTCTTTGCAGGCACTCCCAAAAAAGTTTGCGGACTATCTTGACGGCCAGGAGCCAGCTAAGGTGTATCTGCGAGCAGGCTGACATGTCCTCGTCTCTGGACCGTGGAGGTCCTATTTGACGGACAAGGCCGGATGTATCTCGACAAGGGCTAGGAGAATTTCGCCATCGCGCACGGTGTGGATTTCGGCTGCTACGTACACTTCAAATATGAAGGCGATGATGTGCTCACAGTGAAGGTGTTCGACGGAACAATGTGCAGGAAGTACTACTACTCAGACGACGAAGATACTGACGATGAAAGTGACGACGACGTGAAGCCATGCATCCATCCCCTTTAGAGATCTAGCTATTTTCTATATATTTAGAGATCTAGCTATTTTCTATATATTATGCACAATGTTTAGCATAAGAGTCACTTTAAATTAAGCTACGAAAATAGTCACCTGCCATGGGCTGAGGCGGCCCCACAGAGCGGCTCTATAATATATTCTCTAAATAAATAGAGAACATCATCATCATCATCATCATCATCGTCGTCAGTATTGGGGGCTTGAAGATCTTTCCTGATGCCAAAATGTTTAAGATCGTATCTTGCTTTCGGTCCATCCTTGGACTTTTCTGAGTTGCAAAGAGTGCCAAGCAGACTCTCGGTGACGTTCTTCGTAATGTGCATGACATCGAGGCTGTGGGGCGTGTGGAGGACCTTCCAGTACTCCAAGTCGTGGAAAACAGACCTCGCTTTCCATACACCGAGCAGCGGCTCTGGCTTCGGTCGCTTCTTTCCCGGCGCTGGGCACTCCTTCCAATTTTTCAGAAGATCATCGATTTCTGCGCCGCTCCTCGGGCGTGGGGGTCCATCGGGCTCATCTTTACCATTGAACAGATCACCACGTTTTCTCCACGGGTGATCCAAGCGAAGCCACCTTCGAGCACCTGGGTAGACGGTTTTCGAGGACCCGGGATCCCTTGGTAGTTGTAGATGCGGGGTATCGTCCATGCACTTCACACAGCCGTTGAATCCGTGGCCGACCTGGGCAGATACATATGCGTAACCAGGATAGTCCGTGACCGTCGTGATCAACGCGGCTTTCATATCGAAATAAGTTCTAGTGTAGGCGTCCCACGTACGGGGTGGCGTCTTCCACAACGTGTCTAACTCCTCTTTCAGCAGCCCGAGATACAAATGCATGTCGACACCTGGTTGTTTCGGCCCCTGAATGAGAATACTCAGGTGTATGTACCTTTGCTTGGTGCATAGCCACGGGGGTAGGTTGTAAGGCCATACAAACACAGGCCAGGTGCTATGCGTGCTACTCTGGTTGCCGAACGGATTGAGTCCATCGGTGCTCATACCCAGCCTGATGTTCCTTGCGTCGCCCCCGAACCTAGGGAAGGCGATGTCCAATGCTTGCCACCGTCCCGGCGTACGAAGGGTGTGTCGGCCATATAGCCCATCTCCGGATCTTCTTCGGGCTTCTGCCTTTCCGCGTGCCATTGCATGAGCTTTGCTTCCTTAGGGTCCACGAAATACTGCTGCAGACGGGGAGTGATAGGAAAGTACCATACCACTTTTCGAGGTACCTTCTTGTTCCCAACCTTGTACCGTCCGTGGCCACACACCGGACATGTGGTTCTGTCCTTGTACTCGCACCTATAAATCACACAATCATTAATGCAGGCGTGGTATTTTTCGTGCGGTAGGTCAAGGGGACACACGACTTTCTTGGCCTCCTCGGTACTACTTGGCAATGTGTTCCCCTCCGGGAGACGATCGTGCCAGAATTTTAAGTTCTTGCTGAAGCTGGAATCGGTCCACTTGTTCTGCGTCTTCATCTGCAGGTAATCAAGCGTTACATGCAAGCGCGTATCCTGCGGACGACACCCAGGAAAGATCGGAGTCATCCCGTCTTTCTCCATTTGCGACAGCTTGGCTCTCTCTCTCTAGCTGCAACTCTATCGTTGCTCGTCTCCTGGAGGAGAAGATCTTGAACATGAGAGTCCCGCAAGGCCGAAATTAGCGGGGTCGCGCCGGAATCTTCTTCTTCATCATGATGATGTTCTCCGCCGGCATATTCTTCTTCATGATGATCTTCTCCGCCGACTTCTTCTTCATGATGATAGTCCCCGTCGGCATGATGATAGTCTTCTTCATGATGATAGTCATCTCGCTCGACATGGTCTTCATGCGCACCATTTGATGGGGCCGGCCGCGCCTGGTTGTCTTGCATGAAACCGCGCCTCAGCAGGTGCTCCTCCAGTTGTCCGGAATCAGGGTTGATCCAGCGCTCGAGTTTGCATGATCGACACGGACATCTTATCTGGCGCCTATTGTTCCGAATCATGTCCTCCTTCGCGTCTATCTTGTATCTAGAGATTCGAGCGGAACTCATCGAGAGGACCATGCTTGCCTGCAAATGGTATACATAGAACAGGAAATTAGAACCGCACCAAATGCATGGGCCGTACCTCTCCTCAAGGTATTACATGGAGCGGAAAAATTCGGCATGACCTCTCCTCAAAGTAGGACATATGGGTAGTGCAAAATTTGCCGAAACGGAAATGAATCAACATTTCGGCAAACATCCATGCACCACACCGGCACACACACAAGCGCTTCACCTGCAACAAGCATCCATACACACGACGGCCACACAAGATCTACAAGCATATGCATGTCTCCTCCAAGCATATGTATGTCTCCTCCAACTACTCACCTTCTAGATTCGATACCGAGACGAGACCGCGATCGATGAGTTCGAGAGGAGGAGAGAGTATGGAGAGCCTTCTCCTCAACTCCAATTAAGTATCAACCAAAGTAAGTGCAATAAATACCCAAGCAAGTGAAAAGTAGAGTTAAAATGGTATGAGAGAGAAGGAGGGGACGAGCTAGATGGAGGAAGAAGAATGGCTTGTGTAGTGTGTTAGGTGGGAGGTTGGCTCACTTTTGTAGATCTGGGTCGCTAATTCTGTGGCGCACCGAGAACAATGCACCACAGAATACACTATTTATGTGGCGCACCAGGCAAACTGCGCCACAGAATAGCTTATTTTTGTGGCGCACCATGGCCGTGCACCACAGAATATCTTATTTTTGTGGCGCGCTGTGGTACGTGCACCATAGAAATAGTAAAACCAATGATTGGGGGTGACAGGTTGTGGGGCCCACCAAGTTTTTGTGGCGCACGGTTCGCTGGTGCGCCACAAAATTAAGCTATTTCTATGGCGCACCTTGCCTGGTGCGCCACAAAATAAATTTCTGTGGCGCATTTTTCGAGGTACGCCACAGAACTAAGCTCCGCCTATAAGGGTTTTCCTACTAGTGTTTGGCATTATCAAATATGGTCATCATCATGGATGGAGACTATGTGCGGGAAGCAATTGTTTGTCGTCGCGTGGTCGAAAAGATATTCACATTTTGAAAATAAAATATATACATTGATCACTCTAACCAACGAATAAGCATAAATTCACACGTAAGGAATTGGGTAGAGTAGCTGCACCAACTGTGTGCCATGAGGACTAGCTACGAAGGCATGCAAGTGTACCGATTTGTAATGAGAAACTTGATAGACTTAAAGGAAGGCCTTATTAGGGTGGCGGTATCCTGACTTGGCACAAACGCCTAGCGAGCTGGCGATGACTCTTAGAAAAGAAGGAGAGAAAGAACGAGAAAGAGAGACGATTGTATGAATTACCACGGGGGCAGGGGTTAGGATATACCTTAGGGAAAACAGAATCTCAGGGTGTGCAAGGTATGTATGAAGGCATGAGACATATGTCAACATTTTGTGACCACATAAAATTGCTAAATAGAATAAGAACACATCGATGAGTGTATTTATATGGTCTTTGGTTTATCCAGAAAATCATACTTCAAAGATATGCAGATGAGTTTGGTCTTTGGTGAAAGTTTGAAATGGAAATTTTTGATTCAGTTTAGTAGCTTCATTTGTTTGTTTCATGTACGGGCTTTCTTCTGTCTTGCATTTTTTTTACCCGGCAAATGATTTTTAGAGGGATATGGAATCTGTATGAGAAGATGGGAATATTTTATATATTCAAAAGCAAGGCCTAGACTTGACTGGTGTAGTAAAAAAAGAGATGAAGAATTAAGGTCGCAATTGGCACAAACTAGCAAGGCTTGAGTATGCAATTTTTTATGTGCATTATTTTAAATATGCGGAGAGAAAAGAAAATTTGAAAGCATGAATTGAGAGTCATCAGGAGCAAGCAGATGTAAGGCGATAATGGTTGCAACATGGTAATAATGCATATATGTAATTTCAAATATTTGAAAAATACATCAAACCGTAGCAACGCACGGGCATTCAACTAGTTGCATTAAGTACTGTGCGTAATGTAAACAATACAAATATCCTTAGACAAAGCATTGATGTTTTATCCCTAGTGGTAACAACACATCCACAACCTTAGAACTTTCTATCACTGTCCCAGATTCAATGGAGGCATGAACCCACTATCGAGCATAAATACTCCCTCTTGGAGTTACAAGTATCAACTTGGCCAGAGCCTCTACTAGCAACGGAGAGCATGCAAGATCACAAACAACACATATATGATAGATCGATAATCAACTTGACATAGTATTCCATATTCATAGGATCCCAACAAACACAACATGTAGCATTACAATAAGATGATCTTGATCATGAAAGGCAACTCACAAGATCTAAACATGATAGCACAAGAGGAGAAGACAACCATTTAGCTACTGCTATGGACCCATAGTCCAAGGATGAACTACTCACACATCAGTCCGGAGGCGGGCATGGTGATGTAGAGCCCTCCGGTGATGATTCCCCTCTCCGGCAGGGTGCCGGAGGTGATCTTCAGAACCCTCCGAGATGGGGTTGATGGCGGCAGCGTCTCTGGAACTTTTCTCGTATTTTGGCTCTCAGTACTAGGGTTTTCGCGACGGAAGGATTATATAGGCGAAGGGGCAGAGTCGGGAGACGCCCGAGGGGCCCACCCCATATGGCGGCGCGGCCAGGGGTGGGGCCGCGCCCCCTATGGTGTGGCCGCCTCGTGGCCCCTCTTCGTCTCCTCTTCGGTGTTCTGGAAGACTCCGTGGAAAATAAGACCATGGGCTTTTGTTTCGTCCAATTCCGAGAATATTTCCTGTGTAGGATTTCTGAAACCAAAAACAGCAGAAAACAGGAACTGGCGCTTCGGCATCTTTTTAATAGGTTAGTGCCGGAAAATACATAAAAATGATATAAAGTGTATATAAAACATGTGAGTATTGTCATAAAATTAGCATGGAACATAAGAAATTATAGATACGTTTGAGACGTATCACTGGTGCTAATGCACCCTTCACCTCTGCTGGTGCTAATGCACCAACGATCGAGATTCGTGCACCGGAGCCTCACTACCCCGTGGATGATGTAAACGAGATTAAAGAATGTGATCTGCATTATCCAGTGGGGAACATTTCCATGAAGGTAGCTATCGGCAGTGCTTTACCCTGTACACCTGGAGCACTCCAGCACAACAACCCCATTGAAGATGGCTATGCTCGTGTCACGGTGGAAGACATAGTCGAAGGGTTTGAGGACCTGGAGATTGACTATGCTACACCCGAAGGGGAGAGAAGACTTGGACATGTCAAGCGCCAATTCATTCTATGGAAAAAGAAGTACATAGTGTTTCCAGGTGAGACGCTAAGGCCAACAAGTCCACCCCCCTCCGGTGGTGGTGGTGGTGGCGGTGGTGGTGGTAGTTCACCTACACCTCCTTCACGTCAGTCGACGCTGCCCCCCAATCCACAACCTCCGGCGGGTAAGCAGCCTCCGCCCCCAGTCCTCCTTCGGCCGGTACGCCGCCCCCCAATCCACCTCCGGCGAAGAAGCAGAAGCAGGCGGACAGCAAGGCAACCTGCTCCTGGACTATTAACCCATACCCTTATAAACCTAAGACCACAAAGGTACCAATGCCATCACTGAAGCCTCTCCTCCCAAGGCCTTGGGAACTTACTGAAGAGGAAAACAACGTGGCCGCGGTTGCTCAGCATGAGAAATGGAAGGAGGATATGAAGGCGAAAAAAGAGTCTGAGCCCAAGCCAGTATTTACTGAGAAGGAAAAGAAGTGGACTAAGGATTTTTTGATGACACCATCCCAAGTCGAGCGAAATCTGCCACACGACTATGGACATAAAATTCGTAGGCAAGAAGAAATCTTCTATATCTAAATAGCACACCCCCACTACAAAGAATTCTCTGCAATTTGGTGAAGCCACGTCACTTCCTTTTGTTTTGTGAGCAATTTACCTTTACGTTCGGTACGTCTTCCTATAGTTTTTCTCTTGGTCTGAATCAATCAAGGCTCAAACGCTTGAAACGGCCGCACGATACTGTACCTTAATTGAGATGACGGTTTAATGCCTTTCATTCTTCTCCTTTCCTCTTCCGTGCGTCTTATTCTTATTAACCACCTCGTGCTCCTCACCGGCTTCACCTTTTTCAAGATCTATCCATATGGCCAGCAACACCTCTTCTCCAAAGTCCAGACGTCACCAGAAACATCTGGTGGAGTGACCGCAACAATCCCTCTCTTTTCGCGGACCTCCATGTTTGTGCGAGGAACTACTGTTTCAATCTATCATTACATTTGCAGCTCTTCCTTTTCAGCCCGACTTTGTTGTTTTCGACGTTGACCAAATCTAGGAGAGGGGAAATGGTACTGCTGTTGCGCGCCTAGGATATGTCGATGGGAGCGACACCTTTGTCCCATATTCTTGGTCATCGTCGTTGGGCATGCGAGAAAGGTAAGCTTCGTTGGTCTACGATGGTGGAGTGAGAGCATCCAGAATCCTGGGGGAAGAAACGATCGGCACAATGAAGCGTGGGCATGTCCAGCGCCGTCTCCATGGCATCAGGTCTATCGCCGCATCAGTACATCATTTCTTTTTTCTCCACTTCTATTCCTTTCTATATCTGAAATTACGAAATCATTAATCGCCCCTTCTGTACTGTAATATATAGACTTATAACAAGTCTAATCACTTCAGACTAATACTTACAACACATTTGGAGGAAGGGCAACCATACAGATATACGCATGGACATTTAGTACAAGCAAGATAGGCTCATTCCTGTGATTATTATTCATAACAACCCATGAGTATGTACTTCTTTTCTATAATCAAATGTCTCATTTTTCTTATTTCAATCAGCATAACTTCGTACAGATTATAGGCTGAGTTTTTGAATTATTGGCAATGCATCTTTTGCATATTACAATTTCACCAGCTATTCCCGTGGCAACGGCATGGGGTGTCATCTAGTATTGGAAAAAGCGAAGGCGGAGAAGAAAGCCTTGGCGCAGAAGGAGAAGAAAGCCTTAGAGGGGAAGAAAGAAAAAAGTAAAAAAAAAAAGCAGGAAACAAGTTGTCCAGCTCGGGGAACAGAATAAACAATCGATCCCCCGATCATAGTGCAAGCCGGTCCGGATGCTATAACGTTGTCCTTCAGAGCCGATATGGATAAGGACTTTGAACTAATGCACACAGCTATCATAGCAGCTGCTGGAGCACAGGGAATGACTGTAGCGGAGGCCAAAGAAAGAGCGGCCGAGTTCGGTATGACTCTTCGTGCATGCTTAGGCCTTGAGGATGCGCCAATAAGTGAGGTGGCATTTAAATATGTGCTGAATGGGCCTCTCGTCGAGCCTGCGCAGGAAGCGAGTCTACCAACACAAATGCATAATCTACTATGTTGGTACAAGAATTTCATAAAAAATAAGGCCGACAAAGAATATATTTATGCGGAAGTTAGAGAGGAGCATCACTTCAAACAGTACTATATAGAAGTTCATATGAGTGAATTGTTCCAGCTGTTCACTCTACGCGAGCTCGACAAATCTATCATCAGTTGCTACGTTCTTTAAGTGATTTATTTCTACCTCATCTCGTTCTTCATTGCCTGCACTATATATATTGTCATAACTGTAAGAGCAAAATCTAAACCCCGAGTTTTGTGTGTTTGATGACAACACTTGAGTAATCTCACCGTGTGCCTTGAGTATCATTGTTAGATTTACAAGTGCACGGTGACCTCGCTGGACACGTCAAGATCGGAAGACAGAAGCGTAGTTTATAGGTTTTCTGGTTTTGTGTGTGTATCGCGAGGTGACATGGCTGGAGAGAAAAAGGGGAGAAAACCAATTTTAGCCAGGCCGGTACTACCGGTACCTGTAGCGGTAGTACCGCTACCCCTATAGGTACCGCCCACGGTACCGCTCTGAGTCTGCGCTGAGATTGACCCAGAATATGAGTTGCGGTACCTCTGCAGTACCTGGAGCGGTAGTACCGCTCACGAGCGGTAGTACCGTCCATGGTACCGCCCAGGTACCGTAACTAGTTACGGTAGTACCGCTCTGGTACCGCTCCGGTACCGCTTCGAGTCCAGTAAGGTTTGGACCCTGTTGCGGTACCTCAAGCGGTACCGCGAGCGGTAGTACCGTTCTGCGTCCACGTGGACCAGATCTGGGGAATTCGAACTCAGAGCGGTAGTACCGCTTAGGCGAAAACTGGACATAACAGTTGGATTTGGAGGAGCCTATTTAAGGGCCCCTTCTTCCCCAACTTGTTTTCATCTCTCCTCTCTCTCTCTCTCTCCTCCATTGTTGCTGAGCCAAAACCTTGAGGATCTCCCCAACCATCCAACCAATCTTGCCCAAACTTTGAGGAGTGGTGGAGGAGACCCCGATCTATAGTTCTACCAAGAGAGATTTCACCAATACTAGCTATTCCTTAGTGGATCTTGGTGGTAGGGTTCCTATGGTGGGACATTGGAGATGTGCAGCTATGGAGGCTAGCTTGGTGATGTACTAGCTCCATAGGGTGTTGGGAGCATCCTTGTGTGTGGAGCTCGCACCAACCTTGTGAAGGAATCACCGCCTCGACCGGTGCCTTAGTGGAGAAGGGGAGCACCTTCGTGGAGCTCTCTCGAGGAAGAAGGTGAGGCCTTCCTTCGTGGTGTGGCCGTCTAGTCTCTTGTGTGAGACTAGCACCTCCTCAACGCAGACGTACTTCCTATTGTGGAAAGAACTGTGGGAAACAAACCTCGCCTCGTCTCCGCACCCCCGGTTGTCTCGCTCCTTACTCTTACTATCTTGTTGTTTCCTTTGCTTGTTGCACTTGTCCTAGGATCATTGTAGAAACACCGCTATCGCTAAAGCTCTCATGTTTATCTTCCGTTGCACTAAAAATTGAAAAAGGCTAAAACTTGTCATAGCGCCATTCACCCCCCCTCTTGTTCGCTAAGATCCATTCAAGTGGTATCAGAGCAAGGTTTTCTTGCTCGGGCTTTACCGCCTAAGAAATTGCCGAACAAGAGACGGATGGGAATGGGTCACCTTCCCTTGTGCCACCCGCTCCATCATCTCCCATCGATACCACAACGGCTACGTTGGATGACCTCAAGAAATTGGAGTCATCCATCGTTAACCAAATGAAGGCGATGATGATGGAGTTGGTTGCACAAAAACCGAACCCCATGGTTGATCCTAAAGCAAGTGCCGAGGATCCCCCACCAAAAGCTAACCCATTTCCTCTTGTTGATTTTGTCGCGCAAGCGACAAAAGATCCACAAAAGGAAGGGCTTGGGGAGACCGGCACTTCAACAAAGGGGAAGGATGAGACACCGGTTGCGGAACGTCTAGGCGGTTATCATGAGGTGCCACCACCAAGTTATTACACCATAAATGTTCCAATACCTATGCCACATATCTTGTCGCATGGTTCACCACCGTTACTTGAGTCAAACAACTTTGAAAATTGGCAATTCTTAATGCGTTCTCATGTGCGCAGCGCATCTACCGAGCTTTGACGTATCATCGAGGAGGGCTACTCACCACGAGACCCAAATAGCTTGACAAGAAGAGAAGTGGTGGATGACCAACTCAACGCCACCGCCATCAACATGATTCACATGGCCATCACGCCCAAGGACCACGCTCATATCCGCTCGCTCAAGACCGCCAAGGAAGCATGGGATAAACTTGAGAAGCTCTTCCTCGAAAATGCGAGCATCCAAAGCTCTCGTTTTGATGAAGTGAACAACATGGCCGACAACTTTGTCATGAATGAAGGAGAGTCCCCCGAAGAAATGTATCGGCGCCTCATCGCTCTTGCCGTGCAAATGCAAGATCTTGGAGCAACGTTTGTGGATGACCATTGGATCAAGCGCAAGTTCTACAACGCTCTCCTCCCTTATGAGGAAGTGAAGTTGACGGTCATCCGCCAAAATGCCTCCTTCCGTGCTATGACATCCGATGAAGTTCTTAGCGAAGTCATCGCTTTGGACATCTCCAAGAAGAATGCGGAGGATCTTGTTGCTCGCGCCCACAACTCCCGCAAGCCCAAACTTGCATTGAAGATGAGGGTACATGAGGCTAGTGAAAGCGATGAGGATCCCATTGAGTGGGGACCGGATGATCTCAAGATCAATTATCATGACCACATGGCTCTCGCCGCCAAGAAGTTTTGGGACGGAAACAAGTCCCGAAGCACAAGACCAAGAAGATCACGTGATTCTCCAAGAAGTTTCTCCAAGAGCCCAAGGGAGGGGCAAAGGGGAAGAACATGCTACAATTGCGGTGACAACAATCACTTTGTCGTGGATTGTATGTTTGAGAGAAGAGAAGATCATGGTGGAAGGCTTAT
This sequence comes from Lolium perenne, assembly GCF_019359855.2. Taxonomy (NCBI): domain Eukaryota; kingdom Viridiplantae; phylum Streptophyta; class Magnoliopsida; order Poales; family Poaceae; genus Lolium; species Lolium perenne. Next base: position 38,292,777 of record NC_067246.2, on the reverse strand, counting down.
CCGCAAGGAAAAGTTCAAGTCACTCTCCAAAGGATTCTCCAAGTTCTCCCCCAAGTCCGATGACGACAAGGTCTCCCTCACCAAGAAGCCTAGAGCCTTCATCATTCGAGAAGAGTACTCCTGCGATGAGGATGAAGAACGTGAGGACAAGAGCTCCAACAAGGAAGGAGAGGGAGTGGCCGCCATCGCCATTACCACTCCCTCTATCTCCCTCTTTGACTCTCCCAATGAGAACCTCGTCACCAACAATGCTCGTTGCCTTATGGCAAAGGTATCCACGGAGGTAAAATCCCCTTCCAAACCATCATCCTCGACTAATGCCTTATATACTGATGATGCCACTAGTCTCACCATTAAACGTGAGATTATGGGTTTGGATTCTTTTCTCACTAACATGCAAGGGGATACCAAGAATCATGTTGGGGCTCTCTTGAGCCAACTTGGTGCGGCACAAGACCTTATAGAGGAGAAGGAGAGGTTGGAAAGGGAAGCGGCAAATGAGATTGCCTCTCTCAAAGAAGAGCTTGAAGATGAACGAAATCTGCGCATGTCTCTTGAAGCTAGTGTCATCGTCCTTGAAGACTCCACCGAAGCTATTGTTTCTCGACTCACCAAGGATCGAGACCATGCTCTTGGTTTGATGGGTGAGCTCAAAAAGAAGATGCTCTCTCTCGAGGAAGCTAACAAACAGAAAGATGATGAAGACCCCAACTCTTGCCATGACGAGCTTGTTGATCAATTTGCTTCCTTGAGGAAGCACAATGCTCTTCTCTTGGAGGTCAATGCTCTTCAAGAAGAAGCCTTGGATGAATATTACCGCTTGTGCAAGGAGAAGACCTCATGTTGGAACCATGAAGAAGAAATTGCCACTCTTGAGACCACCAAGGACAAGCTATTGAGTTTGAGTAGCATGCAAGAAGAGTCTTTGGTGGAAAGTCTCCGCATGAGCAAGGAGAAGGCCACTTGTTGTGATCATGAGGAAGAAATAGCCGCCTTGAAGAGAAGGGAAGCCAAGCTCATGGAGGTCAATTCCATGCAAGAGGAAGCATTGAAGGAGTATTTTCCTTTGAGCAAGGACCGTGCGTGTTGCACTCATGAAAGTGACATTGCCAAGATGGAGAGTGACAAGCGCATACTCATGAAGATGAACGCTCTCCAAGAAGAAGCTTTGATGGAACACTTCCGGGTGAACAAGGCAAAGGAAGTACAAGTGTTTGATATTTGCCACCCTCACCCGGAGCATGAAGATGAGGTCAATCGTTTGAAGGCCAAAGTCGATAGACTCCAAGTTCAAGCCAAGTACTTGGAAGGGGTCATTGAATCCAAAGATGGAACCAAAGAGGGCTCGTGCAATGAAGGAGGAGTGGCTACCAAGCCAAAGAGGAAGAGGAATAAGAGGACCAAGAAGAAGAAGAACAAGGAGAACATGGAGATCAACCTTGAGGAGAGCGATGCTAGCTCAAGAGGGGATGGAGTACCCAACTCCGTCTCGAAGGGTTTTGCCGGCTCTAACAACCCTTCTCATGTTCTTTTTGTTGATTACTATGGACATATTCGTGCTCGCTTTATTGGTCCTCAAAAGGACAATGTTGATTGGCCTATTTGGGTTCCCAAACCCCTTGTTACTAACATGCTAGGACCCATTGAAAAATGGGTACCTAAATCCAAGACTTGATTCCTTGTAGGACTATGCTTCCGGTGGTGCTAAGTGTGTGGTTGATAGTGGAGCCACAAGTCATATGACCGGAAGAAAGAATATTGTTGCCGACCTCGAGCCTTCTCACTCTACCGTATCATATGGCGACAACACGTGCTCTAAGGTATTGGGTCTTGGCAAGGTGGTGGTAACACCCGACATCTCACTTGTGAATGTCCTCCTTGTCGAGACCCTTGGTTACAATTTACTCTCCGTTCATCAAATTGCTCGGGGTCTATGCACATTCTTTGATGAACATATGGTGGTCCTCTTGTGGAGCAAGACACTCAATGTATCTTTTGTTGGATATGTAGAGAACGGATTGTATGTTGTTGACTTATCCGAAAAACAACATCTTCCGCTCTTTGCCTATTCGCCAAAGGTGACAAGGGTTGGTTATGGCATCACCGACTAGCCCATGTCAACATGAGGACTTTGCATAGTCTCCACAAGGGTGGCCACATTCTTGGACTAAAAGAAGATGTCTCTTTTTGTAAGGATCGTGTTTGTAGGGCTTGCGTACAAGGAAAAATGCATGGAGCTCCTCACAAGGCCAAGACTATCATCTCTACCACAAGATGCTTGGAGCTCCTACATGTTGATCTCTTCGGTCCACCGTCTCATGAAAGTCTTGGAGGAAAGAAGTATTGCCTCGTCATTGTTGATGACTATTCACGCTATTGTTGGGTATTCTTCTTCAAGTACAAGAGTGAGACTCAACGGACCATGATGGAGTTTGCCAACCAAGTTCAACGCAAGTACGACAAAAAGATCCTCGCAATAAGGAGCGACAATGGAACGGAGTTCAAGAACTACACCTTGGATGACTTCCTCGGCGAAGAAGGAATCCAACACCAATACTCCACGCCATATACTCCCCAACAAAATGGGGTCGCCGAAAGGAAGAATCAAACCTTGATCGAAGCCGCTCGAACCATGATGATGGAATACAAGTCTAACTATAATTTTTGGGCGAAAGCTATCTCTACCGCATGAGACGCTACTAATCGTCTCTACTTTCGCAAAGGTCTTGAGAAGACACCATATGAGATCCTCACCGGCAACAAGCCAAATGTGTCATACTTCAAGGTCTTCGGATGCAAATGCTATGTGCTTGTCAAAGACACACGCCTATCTAAGTTTGATTCAAGAGCTCAAGAAGGAATTTTCGTTGGCTATGCTACGGATTCTCACGCCTATAGAGTCTTCAACAAGTCAAGTGGGCGAGTTGTAGAATCTTGTGATGTGACATTCGATGAAGATGATAGATCTTTGGAGGAGCGAAGTGCTTCTTGTGAGAAAGGAGATGTAATTCCCCCGGATACCATAGGAAGGATGGGTGTTGGCATTCGCCGACCTCAAGAGCTACCTTCTATGAGTACCAGGGAAGGACCAAGTTCCACCCAAGTGGAGCCATCTACACCACAAGGCCAAGCTTCTTCCGTTGATCTTACAAATGCAAGTCAACCTCTACAACAACCTCAAGTTCAACCTCAACCTCTACACCAACCTCAAGTTCAACCTCGACAACTACAACAACAATCAAGTCCAAGTTCACCGCAACAAGCTCAAGAACAACATTCACCGCAAGCTCATCTACCACAAAAACCAACATCAAGTGACCAAGGCCAAGCTTCAAGTTCTTCTCCGAGTGGTTCGGGGATAATCTTTATGGACAATACTATTCCTAGTACCCCCGAGCCATCCGGCTCTCATGATGATGATGCCTCTTTCAACAACAATGGAGGTCAAGGCGAGGACCTAAACCGTGATGAATGCCAAGAGGACTCACAAGAATCTTCTCCTTTAGCCGACACTCGCCGTGAAGATCCTACTACAAGACACTTGCGTCTCAAGTCTCATTCCTTGCGTAATATCATTGGTGATCTAAAGAGCAAAGTAACCACCCGGAGGCGACTAGCAAATTTTTGTGAGCACCACACCTTTGTCTCTATGGCGGAACCACTCAAAGTTAATGAAGCTCTCAAAGATCCCGATTGGTTGAATGCAATGCAAGAGGAACTCAACAACTTCAAGAGGAATGATGTATGGACTCTCATGAAGCGACCCGATCATTGCCGCAATGTTATCGGCACCAAATGGGTTTTTAAGAACAAGCAAGATGAAAGTGGCATGGTCATCCGCAACAAAGCAAGATTGGTGGCACAAGGCTATTCTCAAGTCGAAGGCGTGGACTTTGGTGAAACCTTTGCACCCGTTGCAAGGCTTGAGTCCATCTGTATCCTTTTGGCCTTTGCCTCTTATCATGGCTTCAAGTTGCAACAAATGGATGTTAAGAGTTCTTTTCTTAATGGTCCTTTACATGAGGAGGTATATGTGAAGCAACCCCCAGGGTTCGAGGACCCTCATTTCCCGGACCATGTCTTCAAGCTCAAAAAGGCCCTATATGGACTCAAACAAGCTCCTAGAGCTTGGTATGAGAATCTAAAGGAGTTGCTTGAAGACCGTGGTTTCGAAGTGGGGAAAACTGATCCCACTCTTTTTACTAAGAAAGTCAATAGGGAGCTTTTCGTATGCCAACTCTATGTAGATGACATCATATTTGGCTCGACTAACACAAAATTCAATGATGAGTTTTCTATGTTGATGACAAATAGGTTTGAGATGTCAATGATGGGTGAACTCAAGTACTTTCTTGGGTTCGAGATCAAGAAAATGCGACAAGGCACCTTCATCAATCAAGTAAAGTACCTCCAAGACATGCTCAAGCGCTTTGATATGAAGGACGCCAAAGGCATTGGAACTCCGATGCATCTCAAGTGTCAACTCTCTCTCTTGACGAGACTGGCAAGGCCGTGGATCCCAAGCTCTACCGTTCGATGATAGGTTCGCTTCTTTACCTTTGTGCCTCTCGCCCGGATATCATGTTAAGCGTTGGTATGTGTGCACGGTTTCAAGCAAGCCCGAAGGAAAGCCACATTGTGGTGGTCAAAAGGATCTTTCGATATTTAGTTGATACCCCACACTTCGGACTATGGTACCCAAGGGACACGGACTTTGCTTTGATTGGTTTCACCGACTCCGATTGGGCGGGCGACAAGGTTGATAGGAAGTCTACATCCGGAGCTTGTCACTTTCTTGGAAGATCTTTGGTGTGTTGGTCCTCGAAGAAGCAAAATTGTGTCTCCGTCTCCACCGCGGAAGCCGAGTATATTGCCGCGGAAAGTAGTTGTGCTCAAATCTTGTGGATGAGGCAAACCTTGCGGGATTATGGACTCGAGTATAGCAAGGTGCCTCTTTTGTGTGACAATGAGAGCGCAATCAAGATCGCCTACAATCCGATTCTTCATGGCAAGACGAAGCACATTGAGATACGGAACCACTTCATCCGGGATCACATTGCTCACGGAGATATTGTACTATCCTACATTGGTACCAAGGAGCAATTGGCGGACATCTTCACGAAGCCCTTGGATGAGAAGCGTTTCATTGAGTTGAGGCATGAGCTAAATATCATTGATCCATCGAAATTTGCTTGACCGTCGTGCGCACATACCACTCCTAACCTTTATATCTAGATGAAAGGCACGCATGAACATAGGGGGAGTGCGGTTTAAATCTATTGAGCTATCCCTCCCCCATAATGCATAAAGAAATCCAAAACATATGCTATTCATCAATTGAGTGACTTATGAGCTTCATGTTGAGTTGTAGTCCGTGAGTCCTAGATACATCTACGCGACCTCACACTAATACACTCTTACACGGTGGCTTCGGCCACCAACCTCCTCTTTGAGGAGTTTTTCGGTTCTTTGTGTTTCTTTGTGACTTTCTTTTTGTCCTTCTTCTTTGTTATCTTTTTCTTCATGTTTTTGGAGAACCTCATTCAAGCTTGTTTTCCCTCTTGGTTTTTGCAAGCTTGGTTGTATGTTCTTTTTTTTCCATCCTTCTAGTTTCTTTACCCTCCTTTTTGGTGTTCCGATGCCAAAGGGGGAGAAGTTCCTATGTGGATGGGGACCTTTGTTGGTTGTAGCCTTGTGGTCCTAGTTCTTATCTTGTCTTGTGGCTACATCAACAACTCTATGGAGGCATCTTACATGAGTTTGGGTATTCTCAAGGCTATGGTATGATAACTTCACCCAAATATCCTTACATGATCTTATGTTGCCTCCATATTGTGCATATGCTATTTGAACATGTCAATTATCCGTGTTGCATATGTGCTTGGTTTGTAAAAACTAGGGGGAGTGATGCCTCTAGAACATGTGTATTTGTATTCAAATACATATTCATAATATGCACATGTTTAGGGGGAGCTCCGTCGATCTTTTGCAAATCTAAGTATCTCATCATAATATCATATGTTATTGTAAAGTCTTGTGTTGTCATCAAACACCAAAAAGGGGGAGATTGTAAGAGCAAAATCTAAACCCCGAGTTTTGTGTGTTTGATGACAACACTTGAGTAATCTCACCGTGTGCCTTGAGTATCACTGTTAGATTTGCAAGTGGACGGTGACCTCGCTGGACACGTCAAGATCGGAAGACTGGAGCATAGTTTATAGGTTTTCTGGTTTTGTGTGTGTATCGAGAGGTGACATGGCTGGAGAGAAAAAGGGGAGAAAACCAATTTTAGCCAGGCCGGTACTACCGGTACCTGTAGCGGTAGTACCGCTACCCCTATAGGTACCGCCCACGGTACCGCTCTGAGTCTGCGCTGAGATTGACCCAGAATACGAGTTGCGGTACCTCTGCAGTACCTGGAGTGGTAGTACCGTCCACGGTACCGCCCAGGTACTGTAACTAGTTACGGAAGTACCGCTCTGGTACCGCTCCGGTACCGCTTTGAGTCCAGTAAGGTTTGGACCCTGTTGCGGTACCTCGAGCGGTACCGCGAGCGGTAGTACCGCTCTGCGTCCACGTGGACCAGATCTGGGGAATTCGAACTCAGAGCGGTAGTACCGCTTAGGCGAACACTGGACATAACGGTTGGATTTGGAGGAGCCTATTTAAGGGCTCCTTCTTCCCCAACTCGTTTTCATCTCTCTGATACGTCTCCGACGTATCGATAATTTCTTATGTTCCATGCCACATTATTGATGATATCTACATGTTTTATGCATACTTTATGTCATATTTATGCGTTCTCCGGAACTAACCTATTGACGAGATGCCGAAGGGCCAGTTCCTGTTTTCTGCTATTTTTGGTTTCAGAAATCCTAGTAAGGAAATATTCTCGGAATCGGACGAAATCAACGCCCAGCATCCTATTTTTACACGAAGCTTCCAGAACACCTGGGAAGGACCAGAGGTGGGCCACAGGGGCCCCAGGAGGGTGGCTGGCATGGCCCAAGCCCTGGCCGCGCCGCCATACCCCCTCACCGCCTCGTCGCCCCTCCGACTCCGCCTCTTTGCCTATATAAAGGTCCTCGACCTAAAACTTCGATACGAAAAAAGCCACGGTACGAGAAACCATCCAGAGCCGCCGCCATCGCGAAGCCAAGATCTGGGGGACAGGAGTCTCTGTTCCGGCACGCCGCCGGGACGGGGAAGTGCCCCCGGAAGGCTTCTCCATCGACACCACCGCCATCTTCATCAACGCTGCTGTCTCCCATGAGGAGGGAGTAGTTCTCCATCGAGGCTCGGGGCTGTACCGGTAGCTATGTGGTTCATCTCTCTCCTATGTACTTCAATATAATAATCTCATGAGCTGCCTTACATGATTGAGATTCATATGATGATGCTTGTAATCTAGATGTCATTTTGCTAGTCAAGTGGATTTTACTTATGTGATCTCCGGAGACTCCTTGTCCCACGTGTGTAAAGGTGACAGTGTGTGCACCGTGTGGGTCTCTTAGGCTATATTTCATAGAATACTTATTCACTGTTATGAATGGCATAGTGAAGTGCTTATTTATATCTCTTTATGATTGCAATGTGTTTTGTATCACAATTTATCTGTGTGCTACTCTAGTGATGTTATTAAAGTAGTCTATTCCTCCTGCACGGTGTAATGGTGACAGTGTGTGCATCGTGTTAGTACTTGGCGTAGATTATGATTGTGATCTCTTGTAGATTATGAAGTTAACTATTGCTATGATGGTATTGATGTGATCTATGCCTCCTTTCGTAGCGTGAAGGTGACAGTGTGCATGCTATGTTAGTACTTGGTTTGGTTATGTTGATCTGTCATGCACTCTAAGGTTATTTAAATATGAACATCGAATATTGTGGAGCTTGTTAACTCCGGCATTGAGGGTTCGTGTAATCCTACACAGTTAGTGGTGTTCATCATCCAACAAGAGGGTGTAGAGTCTAGCATCTATTTATTCTGTTATGTGATCAATGTTGAGAGTGTCCACTAGTGAAAGTATGATCCCTAGGCCTTGTTCGCAAATACTGCTATCGCTGCTTGTTTACTGTTTTACTGCGTTTCTACTGCCTGCAATATTACCACCATCAACCACACGCCAGCAAAGCACTTTTCTGGTGCCGTTACTACTGCTCATACTTATTCATACCACCTGTATTTCACTATCTCTTCGCCGAACTAGTGCACCTATTAGGTGTGTTGGGGACACAAGAGACTTCTTGCTTTGTGGTTGCAGGGTTGCATGAGAGGGATATCTTTGACCTCTTCCTCCCTGAGTTCGATAAACCTTGGGTGATCCACTTAAGGGAAACTTGCTGCTGTTCTACAAACCTCTGCTCTTGGAGGCCCAACACTATCTACAAGAATAGAAGTACCCGTAGACATCAAGCACTTTTCTGGCGCCGTTGCCGGGGAGGAAAGGTAAAAGGCACTCATACTCCGGTTCCAGGTAACAGTACTTTTCTGGCGCCATTGTGTTTATTCTCGAAGCTATTTCCTTTAGATCCTGCAATTGCATCTTTTTGTTTCTTGTTTACACTAGTTAGGCATAATGGAAAACAACAAAAATATGAGAGATCTTTATGAACTTTATCTTGAATTAGGACATGATGTGTTTGAAGAGAGAATTAAAAAACCCATGGAACTTTATATGCATGCTAATGGGAATGTTATTAATATGAATGCTTTGAACACTATTGTTGCTAATGCTATGGAAAATTCTAAGCTTGGGGAAGCTGGCTTTGATGAGCATGATATTTTTAGTCCCCCAAGCATTGAGGAGAAAATTTTCTTTGATGATACTTTGCCTCCTATTTATGATGATTATAATGATAGTACTCTTTTGGTGCCGCCTGTTATGGAGGATAAATTTGATTATGATTACAATATACCTCCTATATTTGATGATGAGAATAATAATGATAGCTACTTTGTTCAATTTGCTCCCACTACAACTAATAAAATTGATTATGATTATGTGGAGAGTAATAATTTTATGCATGAGACTCATGATAAGAATGCTTTATGTGATAGTTATATTGTTGAGTTTGCTCATGTTGCTACTGAAAGTTATTATGAGAGAGGAAAATATGGTTGTAGAAATTTTCATGTTACTAAAACACCTCTCTATATGCTTAAAATCTTGAAGCTGCACTTGTTTTGTCTTTCTATGCTTGTTGCATTATGCTTCATGAATTTGTTTATTTATAAGATTCCTTTTCATAGGAAGCATGTTAGGCTTAAATGTGTTTTGAATTTGCCTCTTGATGCTCTCTTTTTGCTTCAAATACTATTTCTTGCGAGTGCATCATTAAAACTGTTGAGCCCATCTTAACGGCTATAAAGAAAGAACTCCTTGGGAGATAACCCATGTGTTATTTTGCTACAGTATTTTGTTTTATATTTATGTCTTGGAAGTTGTTACTACTGTAGCAACCTCTCCTTATCTTAGTTTTGTGCTTTGTTGTGCCAAGTAAAGTCTTTGATAGTAAGGTTCATACTAGATTTGGATTACTGCGCAGAAACAGATTTCTTTGCTGTCACGAATCTGGGAAAAATTCTCTGTAGGTAACTCAGAAAATTATGCCAATTTACGTGAGTGATCCTCAGATATGTATGCAACTTTCATTCAATTTGGGCATTTTCATTTGAGCAAGTCTGGTGCCTCAATAAAATTCGTCTTTACGGACTGTTCTGTTTTGACAGATTCTGCCTTTTATTTCGCATTGCTTCTTTTGCTATGTGGGATGGATTTCTTTGTTCCATTGACTTCCAGTAGCTTTGAGCAATGTCCAGAAGTGTTAAGAATGATTGTGTCACCTCTGAACATGTGAATTTTTTATTATGCACTAACCCTCTAATGAGTTGTTTTGAGTTTGGTGTGAAGGAAGTTTTCAAGGGTCAAGAGAGGAGGATGATACAATGTGATCAAGAAGAGTGAAAAGTTGTTATCACCAGAATTTGACCGAGTTAGAGGTGGGCCGCGATCAAGATGGGCTTGAAGAATATACATGGAAGAATATACGTGAATCGGCCTATTATGCAAAGTTTGGGCTAGTTTGCCCGTGTATCTGTAATATAGTAGGATACGTGTCGGTTAGTTAGAGTTTGTCTCGTGCACGGTTGGGATTATTCCCACGTTAGAAAGTCTACGGACTATAAATATGTATCTAGGGTTTATGAAATAAACAACAACCACGTTCACCACAAACCAATCTAGGCGCATCGCCAACTCCCTTGTCTCGAGGGTTTCTTCCGGGTAAGCATCATGCTGCCTAGATCGCATCTTGCGATCTAGGCAGTACAAGTTTATTCGCTGTTCATGCGTTGCTCGTACTGAAGCCTTTTTGATGGCGAGCAACGTAGTTATCTTAGATGTGTTAGGGTTAGCATTGTTCCTCGTATCATATGCTGTCGTCGTGCAACCCTGAGACATCTAGCCTCCCTTACACCTATCTTAGGTGTAGGGGCGGCATCCCGCTTGATCATTATTTAGTAGATCCGATCCGTTATGGTTGCTCCTTGTTCTTCAAGGATTAGTTTAATATCTGCATAGTTAGGCCTTACAAACGGATTGAAGGATCCAGTGGCGCGTAGGGTGTAGTTTGCTAGCCCTAGACAGGATGTTCCGGGGATCAACCTCGTGTTGGTTTTTAGGCCTTGCCTAGGGTCGGTTTACGAACACTGTGCGTGGCCGCGAGGCTCAATCACGAGTAGGATGTTCCGATTATGTGGTGAAAACCCTAAATCGTAGTAGATCGTTTTAGCTTTATTTTGATCAAGCAGGACCACCATATATTCGTACACCTCGTGCGAATCATGGGTGGATCGGCTCTCTGAGCCGATTCACAGGACAACCTGAGAGCCGATCGAGGCTCGTATTTAATGTTTACGTGTATGCCATGCAGGAAACTAAGTGAGGCATCTCCATCACCTTCCTGACCAGGTATAGGTCAGGTGGCATGCCCTTGCACCAGCATCGGACGTGCGTGCCGAGTCTTTGCGGGCCGTCGCTCGGAGGGACCAGGGCCAGCCGCAGTCCTGGGAGCCTCCCGGCTCTACTGTGTTGCCCGTCGCTGCTCGCCGGTGGGTTTCTGACCGCAACACATTCTGGCACGCCCGGTGGGACAGTCTTCGACATCAACCGCATCGCCATCTACATCTGAGATGGCGGACGGCACCCCAGTCACGTACGAGGATCTGACCGAGGAGCTCAAGAAGAAGTATGACGAGGTCAAAGCGATCCTCGAAGCCGACCTCATCGGCTCTTTTCACAGAACCCGCTCACATGGCGTCAGGTGGAAAGGGTTCTCACCTGAAGGCGCGCTCGATGGAGTGGACCTGTCCGCCCCATCAGAAGAACGCACCAGGTCCCTGCGTCAGGAGATTAACTACATGGTGGCTCACTCGCTGCACCGCCATTCTGAGAGCCTGGTGAACACTTTGGAGCGTGTCGCTCTTCGGGTGATCCAGGAAATCATGAGGCATCAGTACTCTCTGTCAGGACCAGCTCTCGGGACTTACCAAGGAGAGATGCCACTCCAGTCCCGTCCACCGCTGCCATTCGCGTTAGCAGCACCAGGAGTGCCGAATTCACCGGCATACGCCGCTGACATGGTGGAATGCACGTACCCTGGGAGGTGCCAGCCAAGGTTCTCGTTCAACATCAACATGATAGGACTTGGACACCACCCTGATAAGGACAGAGACGAGGGCAGCTGCTCTCATAGCGAGGACAAGGAGGAAGCCGTTCCACGCGATCGGCCCCGACAATTCCAAAAAATCCCGGTTACAATCGAGATGAAGGCCGATTCCAGCAATCGGCCCGTATTATCCTTACCACACGTTCTCCCTAAATTTAGTGTCGATCTAACGGGTGACGAAAAGCTAGGGTACGGGTTTACATCGGCTGATGAGCTAGAAGAAGTCGACATCGGACCTGGGGATAAGCCGCGACAAACTTTTATCAGCAAGAAGTTAGATCCACATCTGAGGAGTCAGATGATAGCTCTGTTGAAAGAATACCCAGATTGCTTTGCATGGGATTACACGGAAATGCCTGGGTTAGACAGGAGCATCATTGAGCATCGGCTCCCCCTTAAGAAGGGATTTCGGCCTTTCCAACAACGAGCATGTCAGATGAAGGCCGAAATTCTAGAAGAGGTCAAGAAAGAGATTGAGAAGATGTTGGCCGCCGGGTTCATCAGGCCATGCAGGTATGCTGAATGGATCTCCAGTATCGTTCCTGTAGAAAATAAGGACGGCCGATGGCGGGTGGCCATCGATTTCCGAGATCTCAACAGAGCCACTCCAAAAGATGAATATCCGATGCCTGTGGCAGAAACGTTGATCAATGCAGCTGCTGGCCACAAGGTGTTGAGCTTCATGGACGGCAACGCCGGCTATAACCAAATCTTCATGGCTCCAGAAGATATACACAAGACCGCATTCAGAGTACCAGGGGCAGTAGGCTTGTTTGAATATGTAGTCATGACCTTTGGGTTAAAGAATGCTGGTGCAACGTACCAAAGAGCCATGAATTATATATTTCACGATCTGATCGGCAAGTTGGTAGAAATCTACATCGATGACGTGGTAGTCAAATCAGTCTCCATGGAGGGACACTTGGATGATTTGCGACGCATCCTAGACCGAACTCGGAAGTTTGGACTGAGAATGAATCCAAAGAAGTGTGCTTTTGGTGTGACGGCTGGTCAGTTCCTAAGTTTTCTGGTTCATGAACGGGGAATTGAGATCGGCCTGAAAAGTCAAGAGGCAGTGCGTACCATGCAGCCGCCCACCACGAAGAAGGAGCTCCAACGTCTCATCGGCAAGATCAATTTTGTCCGACGGTTCATCTCTAACCTGTCAGGACGAATCGAGCCGTTCATAGCACTGGTGAAAATTAAATCTGATGACGAGTTTCACTGGGGGGCAGAACAGCAGCAGGCGTTTGACGAGATTAAGCAGTATCTGACAACGCCACCTGTGCTGGTTCCGCCCCAACAGGACAGGCCGTTCTATATCTACTTGTCAGTAGCTGACACGTCCATCGCTTCGGTGGTGGTGCAACTCTATGAGGGCGTTGAAAAGGTCGTTTTCTACCTCAGCAGAAGGATGTTGGACGCGGAGACAAGGTATCCTGAGGTCGAGAAGCTTTGCCTTTGCCTGTTCTTCACCTGCACCAAGCTTCATCACATCCTTTTGATGGCAGAAATCATCGTCATATGCAAGTCAGACGTTGTCAAGCACATGCTGTCGGCCCCTGTTTTGAAAGGCCGACTGGGCAAGTGGATGTTTGCGCTATCAGAGTTCGATCTTCGGTATCAGCCTGCGAAAGCAGTCAAGGGACAAGCGTTGGCCGATCTTATAGCTGAACGGATCAATACCAATATAGCAGCACTATCTATACGTGCATGGGCTATGTTCTTCGATGGATCGGCTTGTGACGATGGTTGTGGCATCGGCATTCTGCTCGTGTCGCCTCGGGGGGCAATGTACTCCTTCTCCATCAGACTATCTACCCCTTGCACCAACAATGTCGCTGAGTATGAGGTAGTACGTAAGGGAATGGAGTTGCTGCTGGAAGCCGGGGCAGAAGCGGTAGAGCTTTTTGGAGACTCGAAGTTGGTGATTAACCAGCTCACGGAGGAATATAAGTGCGAAAGTGAATCGCTTTTCCCATATTGGATGGAATGCCGTGAGTTGATGACACGGTTTCGGTACATCAACTTTAATTGGGTCCCAAGATCCCGAAATACCGAGGCCAATGATCTCGCACAAATGGCGTCAGGCTATAAGGACATATCAGACGGATCAGAAGTTCAGGTGCAGTTCCTGGAACAAGATGATTGGAGAGCCGAAATCTTCAATTACTTAAAAGATTCGGCTCGGGGGGCACCTAAACGGATAAGATACAAGGCCATGAAGTATGTCCTCATAGGAGACGACATGTTCTACAGGACGTTGGAAGGGTTACTACTCAAGTGCAGGACCAAGCGAGTCTAATCGGCTCTTACATGAGGTGCATGAAGGCGCTGTGGAACTCACCACGATCGGCTCATAAGATGAAGTGGCTAATTAGGCGATCAGGGTTTTATTGGCCCACCATGCTTGAGGATTGCTTCAAGTACTACAAGGGGTGCCAAGCGTGCCAGATGTTCGGGAAGATTCAGATGGTACCCGCATCAGCAATGAACCCTATCATCAAGCCGTGGCCGTTTCGAGGGTGGGGCATGGATATGATCGGCAAAATCCATCCGGCGTCAAGTAAGAAACATGAATGGATTTTGGTCATTACAGATTACTTCACCAAGTGGGTGGAGGCCGTCCCTATGAAGAAGGTGAAATCAGAAGATGTGATCAAGTTTGTGAAAGAACACGTTATTCATAGGTTCGGGATTCCCCAAACCATCATGACCGATGGAGGTTCGGTCTTTGTTTCTAAAGAATTCAGAAAGTTCTGTGATGACATGGGGATTAAGCTGATCCGATCATCTCCATACTATGCTCAAGCCAACGGGCAAGCTGAAGCGTCCAATCAGAGCCTGATCAAACTGATCAAGAGGAAAATTGACGAGAACCCTAGGGATTGGCATGAAACGTTATCAGAAGCTTTGTGGGCCTACCGCATGTCGTGCCATGGAGCTATAAAAACTTCGCCATACCAGCTCGTCTATGGGCAGGAAGCCGTATTACCTTGGGAAATTTCGGCTGGATCAAGACGTGTCACGTTTCAGAATGATCTAACAGCTGAAGAATATGCAGCTTTGATGAGTGACACTATTGAGGATGCAACGGAACTTAGACTTTGGTCGTTGGAGAAGATTAAAGAGAACAAAGCCAGGGTAGCTCGTGCATAAAATAAGAAGGTTAGACCAAAGGAGTTTCAAGTTGGTGATCTAGTATGGGAAGCGGTGTTGCCATTAGGAACCAAGGACAAAGCATATGGCAAATGGTCTCCTAATTGGCACGGTCCGTACAAAGTCATCCAGGCCTTGAAGGGTAATGCATACATGCTGGAGCAGCTGGACGGCGTTAAGTTCCCAGTAGCCGTCAATGGTCAACACCTCAAGAAGTATTTCCCAAGCATGTGGGATGACCAGTAAATGAAGTATGAAGGGGGGCCGATTGGAAATCGGCCAGTAAAATTTTTTTATACGAATCTTAGCTGATGCGGAGACATTGACTTGAGAAATATGGATACCAGTATAGCCGATGTACGGACATCGACTTTAGAATAATGAAAAAGCCGATGTGTAGCCATCGACTCTAGAGGAACAAAAATCAATGGAGCGGATTAGATCATGCCAGAATTTATGGCACCTGAGGTATTTTTCCCGTGGATTTTGCTGAATCTGTGCGTTTGAGACCGGGAGATGGCGTGGACACGAATTGGATCTGTTGACCGCGTGAACAGGCAACTTTTATGGCCTTAAAGCACGTTTATGGCATAAGCCGATGCCCTGCCATCGGTTCTTGGTACATCGACTTCGTTTGACAATCGGCAAAATCGACAAAGGAGCAAGATTAATTGGGGAATATTTCTTCATTAATAAAGGATTTCTTACAAGGAAAGAGCCGATTGCTCAGGGGAGGAAGAACAAAAGAGGGGCCTATCGGCCGATCTGCTACTACTACTAGACCTATACTAGTAGACCCTACTCTACGGGCCGTTGCTGCCCTCGTCGTCAGAGCTCTCGTCGGCGCTGCTGCCGGCGAGCTCCTCGTCGCTGCTCCCATAGCCCTCTATGGGAGCCTCCTCCTCCTCATCGTCGTCATCGTCGTCGTCATCATCCGATCCGGCGCGGAAGCGCTTCGCCGGCGGGTAATCTTCGAGGGAGTCATCATCGTCTTCTTCTTCCTCCTCTTCGGAGGAAGTGTAGCCATCCCACGAGAACGAGTCGTCCTCGCTCGTCGCTTCCAGCTCCCCATCGGCGAGGAACTGAAGGTCGTTGTCGCCACTGGTCAAGGACTTGTCGTCCTCGGACCAGACGTAAGGCTCGTGGTCCTCCTTGTCCCACTCCGATGCGGCGAGGATGTCGTGCGCCGCCAGCGAGCCCCACTCCGGCGTCGGCTCGCGAGATGAGGAAGAGTCGGAGAAGACTGATGAAGTGGAGGAGGATGAAGAGAAGGATTGGGAAGAAAGATCCGACGAGGCGGAGGAGGAAGAAGAAGAAGACATGGCTACGGGAGATTGGGGATTTTTTGGGTGCCGATGGCCAGAACAGAGCAAGGGGATGAAGTGGCGAACTGTTCAGAGCAGTTAAATAAAGGGGATATAGTGGAGGTTCAATGCCACAGCAAGTTCCGAGAAAACAATGGTCAAATCACGCGGAGAAGTTGAGAAGGCAAGGCATCATGATGAAGGATGCTGCGACGATTCTGCTCTGCCACGACATGACCCGACGAAGGAAAGCAGAGTGATTTTGGAATTATCAATTCCAAAACCAGGGGGGGCATGTGTTATCACCAGAATTTGACCGAGTTAGAGGTGGGCCGCGACCAAGATGGGCTTGAAGAATATACATGGAAGAATATACGTGAATCGGCCTATTATGCAAAGTTTGGGCTAGTTTGCCCGTGTATCTGTAATATAGTAGGATACGTGTCGGTTAGTTAGAGTTTGTCTCGTGCACGGTTGGGATTATTCCCACGTTAGAAAGTCTACGGACTATAAATATGTATCTAGGGTTTATGAAATAAACAACAACCACGTTCACCACAAACCAATCTAGGCGCATCGCCAACTCCCTTGTCTCGAGGGTTTCTTCCGGGTAAGCATCATGCTGCCTAGATCGCATCTTGCGATCTAGGCAGTACAAGTTTATTCGCTGTTCATGCGTTGCTCGTACTGAAGCCTTTTTGATGGCGAGCAACGTAGTTATCTTAGATGTGTTAGGGTTAGCATTGTTCCTCGTATCATATGCTGTCGTCGTGCAACCCTGAGACATCTAGCCGCCCTTACACCTATCTTAGGTGTAGGGGCGGCACCCCGCTTGATCATTATTTAGTAGATCCGATCCGTTATGGTTGCTCCTTGTTCTTCAAGGATTAGTTTAATATCTGCATAGTTAGGCCTTACAAACGGATTGAAGGATCCAGTGGCGCGTAGGGTGTAGTTTGCTAGTCCTAGACAGGATGTTCCGGGGATCAACCTCGTGTTGGTTTTTAGGCCTTTCCTAGGGTCGGTTTACGAACACCGTGCGTGGCCGCGAGGCTCAATCACGAGTAGGATGTTCCGATTATGTGGTGAAAACCCTAAATCGTAGTAGATCGTTTTAGCTTTATTTTGATCAAGCAGGACCACCATATATTCGTACATCTCGTGCGAATCATGGGTGGATCGGCTCTCTGAGCCGATTCACAGGACAACCTGAGAGCCGATCGAGGCTCGTATTTAATGTTTACGTGTATGCCATGCAGGAAACTAAGCGAGGCATCTCCATCACCTTCCTGACCAGGTATAGGTCAGGTGGCACACCCTTGCACCAGCATCGGACGTGCGTGCCGAGTCTTTGCGGGCCGTCGCTCGGAGGGACCAGGGCCAGCCGCAGTCCTGGGAGCCTCCCGACTCTACTGTGTTGCCCGTCGCTGCTCGCCGGTGGGTTTATGACCGCAACAAAAGTCTAAGCTTGGGGATGCCCCGGTGGTTCATCCCTGCATATTTCAAGAAGACTCAAGCATCTAAGCTTGGGGATGCCCAAGGCATCCCCTTCTTCATCGACAAATTATCAGGTTCCTTCTCTTGAAACTATATTTTTATTCGGTCACATTTTATGTACTTTACTTGGAGCGTCTGTTTGTTTTTATTTTTGTTTGAATAAATGCTTGTGTGGGAGAGAGACACGCTCCACTGGTTCATATGAACACATGTGTTCTTAGCTCTTAATTTTCATGGCGAAGGTTGAAACTGCTTCGTTAATTTGTTGTATGGTTGGAAACGGGAAATGTTGCATGAGGTAGTGTATAATAAAATACTTGTAGAACATTGAGCTTTGATAACTTGATTCTTAGCAAATGTTTTGAGGTATTTAGATGGTAAGGCTTGCTGGATAAATAAGTTAAAATTAGTAGTGGATTGTTGTCTTTAAGCTTGTGCCGTACTACAAACTCTATTTAAATAGTTGAAGGCGTAGTTGGACTTGATAGCTTTCCATGTCCGAGAGTTCATCGTAATAACTAAGTTGTGCTGAAGGTCGAGGGAGCTAGCGGGGTACTTGTGCCACCGTGAACGGCCCTCCTTGGAGTAAATTTTAATCATGCTCTTAATGATGAACCTGCTAGTTGTTTGCAATAAGCTTGTGAGTTCTTTTTGACTAATGTTAAGCTACGGTTTTTGGCACTTCCACCATCCAAATTTGCTAGCCTCTTCGGTACTGTGCATTGCCTTTTGCTCACATTGAGAATTGTGCATACTTCGCCGGTACATCCAAACCCGTGGGAGAACTTTCTCTTGTTCTCCTACACATAAGCCCATACATCTCCTCAAAACAGCCACCATACCTACCTACCACAGCATTTCCATAGCTGTTCCGAGATATATTGCCATGCAACATCCATTTTACATTACATGCCATGTTGTCATTTATTATTTATATATTGCTTTGCATGATCATATACAGCTGATGTGTGGTTTACCCATGTTACGCTAGATCATTGCACATCCTGCTACACTGGCAGAGGCATACAATTTCATACATCATGTTTCATTCATTATGAGTTATTTGTACCAAAAAGTGTGTTGTCATATTAGGATGTTTCCCCTAAAAATGAAAAGAGCCGTGGAGGCCATCAAAAATAAAAAAAAATGAAAGAAAAAAAATGAAAAGAAAGAAAAAAGAAAAAAAAAGGAAAAAGGAAAAAAGAGAATAAAGAAAAAGGGGGCAGCATTACTATCTTTTATCCACACTTGTGCTCATGTTTTAGCACCCGCATTATTCATAGTCGTCATTTGTGCTCATGTTTAGCACCTACATTCATATGAGAGAGTTTTCATGTTTTACTAGTATAACTATGTGGGGAATTTACACTATAGAACTTGGGTTGTATATTCCAATGATGAGCCTCCTCAAAAGTGCTCTCGGTCTTCGTGAGCAACCAAGTTGGATGCACCCCCACTAGTTCCATTGGAGAGCTTTCATACATATATAGCTCTATGTGCATCCGTTGCATGGCAATCACTACTCCTTGCATAGCTTCGATCATAAGGCTTCCTCTTGTCTAATGGTCATTTACAGCTTTGCAAGCCTTTCTTTCATTTGGCCTTCCAAACCCCCATTAACGTTCTTTATGCCATAACATCCTGGTTCTAATACCAAATGCTTGCGCTCACCGGTTGAGTAGACTTCAAAACAGTTGATTCATGACGTTCATGTTTATGTTTACTTGACTGAATCCTTCTTATGTTGTGAAAATTTACTTGATGCTTGGAATGAAGGATAGAACTTCTATGCTGAATACTTAACACATCCTTAATGAACTTTGTACGGTTGCATGTCTTTAAAGCAATAGTTCATGAAAACTTCTAGCTTGTCTAACTCTTGCATTATCATCTCTTATATCAATATAGATACTTGCTTTGAATGATTTGATCTCAGCTCATATGCTTTACAATAGTATGATCAAGGTTATGATGGCATGTCACTCCAGAAATTATCTTTGTTTATCGTTTACCTGCTCGGGACGAGCAGAAACTAAGCTTGGGGATGCTGATACGTCTCCGACGTATCGATAATTTCTTATGTTCCATGCCACATTATTGATGATATCTACATGTTTTATGCATACTTTATGTCATATTTATGCGTTCTCCGGAACTAACCTATTGACGAGATGCTGAAGGGCCAGTTCCTGTTTTCTGCTATTTTTGGTTTCAGAAATCCTAGTAAGGAAATATTCTCGGAATCGGACGAAATCAACGCCCAACATCCTATTTTTACACGAAGCTTCCAGAACACCCGGGAAGGACCAGAGGTGGGCCACAGGGGCCCCAGGAGGGTGGCTGGCGCGGCCCAAGCCCTGGCCGCGCCGCCATACCCCCTCACCGCCTCGTCGCCCCTCCGACTCCGCCTCTTCGCCTATATAAAGGTCCTCGACCTAAAACTTCGATACAAAAAAAGCCACGGTACAAGAAACCATCCAGAGCCGCCGCCATCGCGAAGCCAAGATCTGGGGGACAGGAGTCTCTGTTCCGGCACGCCGCCGGGATGGGGAAGTGCCCCCGGAAGGCTTCTCCATCGACACCACCGCCATCTTCATCAACGCTGCTGTCTCCCATGAGGAGGGAGTAGTTCTCCATCGAGGCTCGGGGCTGTACCGGTAGCTATGTGGTTCATCTCTCTCCTATGTACTTCAATACAATAATCTCATGAGCTGCCTTACATGATTGAGATTCATATGATGATGCTTGTAATCTAGATGTCATTATGCTAGTCAAGTGGATTTTACTTATGTGATCTCCGGAGACTCCTTGTCCCACGTGTGTAAAGGTGACAGTGTGTGCACCGTGTGGGTCTCTTAGGCTATATTTCACAGAATACTTATTCACTGTTATGAATGGCATAGTGAAGTGCTTATTTATATCTCTTTATGATTGCAATGTGTTTTGTATCACAATTTATCTGTGTGCTACTCTAGTGATGTTATTAAAGTAGTCTATTCCTCCTGCACGGTGTAATGGTGACAGTGTGTGCATCGTGTTAGTATTTGGCGTAGATTATGATTGTGATCTCTTGTAGATTATGAAGTTAACTATTGCTATGATGGTATTGATGTGATCTATGCCTCCTTTCGTAGCGTGAAGGTGACAGTGTGCATGCTATGTTAGTACTTGGTTTGGTTATGTTGATCTGTCATGCACTCTAAGGTTATTTAAATATGAACATCGAATATTGTGGAGCTTGTTAGCTCCGGCATTGAGGGTTCGTGTAATCCTACACAGTTAGTGGTGTTCATCATCCAACAAGAGGGTGTAGAGTCTAGCATCTATTTATTCTGTTATGTGATCAATGTTGAGAGTGTCCACTAGTGAAAGTATGATCCCTAGGCCTTGTTCGCAAATACTGCTATCGCTGCTTGTTTACTGTTTTACTGCGTTTCTACTGCCTGCAATATTACCACCATCAACCACACGCCAGCAAAGCACTTTTCTGGCGCCGTTACTACTACTCATACTTATTCATACCACCTGTATTTCACTATCTCTTCGCCGAACTAGTGCACCTATTAGGTGTGTTGGGGACACAAGAGACTTCTTGCTTTGTGGTTGCAGGGTTGCATGAGAGGGATATCTTTGACCTCTTCCTCCCTGAGTTCGATAAACCTTGGGTGATCCACTTAAGGGAAACTTGCTGCTGTTCTACAAACCTCTGCTCTTGGAGGCCCAACACTGTCTACAAGAATAGAAGCACCCATAGACATCACTCTCCTCTCTCTCTCTCCTCCATTGTTGCTGAGCCAAAACCTTGAGGATCTCCCCAACCATCCAACCAATCTTGCCCAAACTTTGAGGAGTGGTGGAGGAGACCCCGATCTATAGTTCTACCAAGAGAGAGTTCACCAATACTAGCTATTCCTTAGTGGATCTTGGTGGTAGGGTTCCTATGGTGGGACATTGGAGATGTGCAGCTATGGAGGCTAGCTTGGTGATGTACTGGCTCCATAGGGTGTTGGGAGCATCCTTGTGTGTGGAGCTCGCCCCAATCTTGTGAAGGAATCACCGCCTCGACCGGTGCCTTAGTGGAGAAGGGGGAGCACCTTCGTGGAGCTCTCTCGAGGAAGAAGGTGAGGCCTTCCTTCGTGGTGTTGCCGTCTAGTCTCTTGTGTGAGACTAGCACCTCCTCAACGCAGACGTACTTCCTATTGTGGAAGGAACTGCGGGAAACAAACCTCGCCTCGTCTCCGCACCCCCGGTTGTCTCGCTCCTTACTCTTACTATCTTGTTGTTTCCTTTGCTTGTTGCACTTGTCCTAGGATCATTGTAGAAACACCGCTATCGCTAAAGCTCTCACCTTTATCTTCTGTTGCACTAAAAATTGAAAAAGGCTAAAACTTATCGTAGCGCCATTCACCCCCCCCCCCTCTTGTTCGCTACGATCCATTCACTAACTATATTGCTGTGTACGCTATTATGCAGAATGAAGCTTGGGGAATGCAAAAAAAGAAATATCTATGATGTTGAGTTCATTGACCCACATATCATTAATGGATATGTGTTAGAAAGATACCCCCAAGACGTGGAGAGAGACTTATACACGTTTCTTAAAGAGTAGCAACTAAAAAGTCAAATTCTATTTCCTTACCATTTTGGGTGAATGTTTCTGTCTTGTGCACATTCTCTTTTGTTTACTCCATGCATGGTATGTCTAATCGATGAGTTATGCATGACTGTGCATGTAACGTGTCCGCAGGTTCCACTGGATTCTGCTAATAATTGAATTTCACACCTATAGAGTTCTCATCGTGGACTCTCTAAATATGGATTCAAAGCTTTGGGTCGACATGAGATTAATGTTGTGAAAGTAATTATTTTAAGTCATTTGCGCTCTATATCGATCGGCCTCTTTGGTTCATTTCCTAATATCAAGTAACTAATAACTCCCTTGTTCATTTAATTTTCTTTGCCCTGTAGGGTTTGGAAACGGTCAAAGATAAAGTAACCGGTGATTTCAAAGATGACCTAGAATTTAGAAGGTTAGTTAATGTGGATACTCAGCCACCGGGGACCAATCTATGTGGATACTATGTTTGTGAGTTCATCCGGAGACACACCTCTGAGCGGAGGCCGTCGGATAGCAACGTGCGGAGGAATGCCTTGCGGAAGAAGCTTAGTCCAGAAGCTCGCTTTCGACCAATTCAAGAGGAATTAGCAGGATTATTGGTGAGGGAAGTCCTCCATCCTAAAGGAGAACATTATTACGAGGACGAAGAACTTCTGATGCTGTAAATTGTGTATGGAAACTTGTTCGAAGTTGTATATGGTCACCCGAGATTGAATATATATTGTATATTCCTCTTGAATTGTTCTTGTTTGAATTTTCAAACTTGCTTGAAATTTCAAACTTGTTTGAAATTGTATATTTATATGCATCAACGTGTGACGTGTATATAGTAGCATAGAATATGTGTAGTGAAACTTCTTTGAAATTAAAACAAAACATAAAATAAAATATAAAATAAATAAAACACAAAAAATTAAAAAGAAACCAGATTTAGGGGGGCTAAAACCCTAAACCTGCGGAGACCTTTAGTCCCGGTTGGCCTGACGAACCGCGACTAAAAGTCCTCCACCCCGACGAGCGCCTGCCGCACACGTGGATGGACATTTAGTCGCGGTTCGTAAGCAACCGGGAATAAAGGGGGGCTTTAGTCGCGGATAATTAGTCCCTGTTGCGCAACAGGGATTAATGCCAGTTATGAACCGCGACTAAAGGCCGTTTTTCTACCAGTGGAAGAACTTAGGATCAGCGTCGTGTGAACCCGTTCTGCTACCATATGAAAGCAGCTTGTAGAGTGCACGCCCCTCTTTCTGCCCATGCCCATTCTGCCACTCTTTCGCATCGCGCCATCCCTCCCATCTCTCTTGCCATCATTGCCTATATCGCTGTCTATTTCGATGTTGTAGTATATATGTGCCTGCTTCCGTAGCGCGTCCCCTCGCCTAGCCACCCATTTTGCTGCCGAGGGTTCGTCATCTCGGGCCCAGAATGTAAAATCCCTCTTTCAGTTAAACTTAATTAGGGTTGTTTTGTGCATCATCAGAATCATGATTATTTTTCTAAGAAAATTGCATTAAAGAAATATTTGAAAACCCTAAGGTTTTTTCTAAATCTCCCTCTGATTTCAAATGCTCAAAATGTTTCAAGATTCAAAACAAAACCTACATGGCATTTCTGTAATCAGTTAAGAAGGCCATGGATGTTTCGAAATTTGATAGAAAAGTTTGAATTCTCAAACAAACTTCAAAACAACAAAGCAGTTTTTGAAAATAGAAGTATAGAAAAGAAAAGTAGAAGGAACAACAAAAATCCTTCCATGTTTTGAGCTTGCAGCCCAGCCTCTCTCCCTTCCCTTTCCTTCTAGCGCAACCCATGTCAACCCATCTAAGGCCTAGCCCAGGAAACCCTTTGTCGTCATCTTCCTCACGACGACAAGCCGCTCGGTGGCGGGATAAGTTATGTAATTACTCCATTCTCATGCGCAAGTTCTATTCCGAGATGATTATTCGTCTGATTATAAACAAAAATTATTTATTTTATAGCAGGTTGTTGTTTTTAATATTCTCCTACTCCATTTAATCCATATTATGTGATAAATCCATATTAGCGACATGTAATATGGATAGGAGGGAGTACCAAATACACAAGTATGTATAAGACACAAGTATGTATATGTCATCCATTGCATAACTTATCTTATGCCAAGCACTTCTATAAATCTTAACACTAATTTTAAATAATATTTTTTCAATAAAAGACATTTTATTACTTAAAAGGTTTAAGCATCTAGCCTCTGCATAACTTAGGTGCTCACAGCCTCCCAACATCCCAAGTCGTGAGCGATTACAAAAGTAAATAAAAGGTGCAATACAACTGATCAGCTCGTGTAAGCTCTATGGAGATGGAGGACCAATCCTTAAATCCAAGATCCATACAAGTTGGATAAGAATATCTCTCGGCGTGCCTTTCAACTGTGTAGACACCACCATAAACATTTTTTCGGTTCTCCACGCATTGTAAAGATGGACATGAACAAAGCAAGGTTGTGCATCGGTAAATAACCTGCATGATCGAATATTTGTTATCAATAAAAACCTCTTGTACATAGCCAAATGACCAAATAATGACAGGACATCCTGATGTATGTCAAATACATACATGAACTTTGTCCTTTATCATATTGAATTCCCACATATTTGCAACATATGTGATGATAATAGCATGTTTACATTGATTTATGGGGATTTACCAATGAACCCCTTTAGTTGGTTTATAACTCTACAGAATAGGAAAACCTTGGTTTGTGTATTTTTCACTTTCAGAGACCTATACAGACTCAAATTGATCTGAGATTTTTGGAGCGTCACTTTTTCATCGGGAGAAGCACCCTGGTACGAGACCTGGATGGGCCAGAGGCCCAAAAGAGGGCAGGTGGTAAGCCCAAACATGTTGGGCGCGCCACCCAGCCTATTTCGGTCATCGATTGTCCAATCGACCTGATTCTGTCTCCTACCGACGTATTTTGAACTAAAACTTACTATATATATTGCCCCGAAGAGTTCTCGGGAGGGGAGCACTGCAGAAGACAGAAAAACGAAAACAGAGGCATGTAGCAGAGAAGATTGGAGGGGAAAACTCCTCCGGGATCGCCGCCGAAGGGATCTCCACCTTCTCCAACATCTTCATCATCATCACCATGCTCAAGGGGGAGTAGTCCAACTCTGAACTACGGGTTTGTGGCAGTAGCTTGATCTATTTCTCTCATGTTCTTCATAGTACTTAGTGTCATATGAGTTGCCCTACATGATTATGGCCATATTTGTAATAGCTATGTAGTGGATCCTTATTCTATGCTATTGTGCAATGAGATCGTATTATGTGTAAGATGTATTGATACATTCATATTATGTACCATGTTCATAAGTATTTGTTCCGATCGAACATCTATGCAAGAGTTTGTGTGGGTGATGTGTGTATTAGATGGAGTAGAATGATTTTAGTGATTGAATAGTCACAAAAAATTCATGATCTATTATGGTTTTTCCTTTTTCTTTTGCTACCTCACTAGGTATAAAGTGGATGCATGTGCTATGTTCATCACGTGTCAAAAGTGATGATCTTGTTTTGTTCAAGGTAGCATATTTGATATTCAAACATCATCTCAAAGTACTTATGGCTATGCTCTATTAATTCTTAATACAATATTGCATGGAGTTTTCCCTTTCTTGTGGAGTATAAGAGAGATATGTTGCATCATCTTTATGTTAGGACGTGATACTTTTATGTTGTTTTCTATTTGCTGCACCATTTTAATCCGAAAATACAAAAATATTTACTTTTCTTATTTGCATCCAAAACACCAAAAACAATCAACCCCTTTACAGTTTTTTACTTAGTTACTACATTTTATCTAGTTTTACTTGATTTTTTGTTACTTGTGTTTTATTTACTTACACGAAACCTTGTGCTTGATAACCAGATGGTTGAGTTGGGGACACAATGTTTTGTTTTTACTTGCAGGATTGCTAGAAGAGGAGAGAAGAGAATACTATTTGCTCAGTTCCTCGAGAGTTCTATATAAACACTTGAGTCACCCTTGTGGAAAAAATACTCTGTTGGCACAACATTCTGCACTTGGAGTCCCAATGTCATCAAGACATTTTCTGGCGTCGTTACTGGGGAGTAATCAAGACACTCTTCAAGCAATCCCCCGTCAAGAGCCATCACCTCCCACCCTAATAAGTATTTTTTAAACTATGATCCCCCATTTAGCCAATTACCGCAAATATTAGGAGCGGTATGAGGCGGGTATAAGGTAGAACCAACTTGTATGATTGAAAGTATCGATCTAGCAAATTTACACTGAAAGAATAAGTGTTTGATAGTCTTTTTATCATAATAGAAGAGGCACCTTCCATGCCAATTGTGTTTTACAAGGTTACCTTTAGTGAAGATTACACCTCTACAAAGATACCACGCAAAATCCTTAGTCTTTAGTGGGATCTTCATTTTACAAAAAAAAAGTTATGGATTAAAGATATATACATGAAATCCAGCGAAAATTTATCACTCTCATGTATATTCCAACGGAACTTATCGGTCCCTTGCGTTTATTAGACCAAAGCTAGCCTAGAAGTGTGAATCCTCGGATTTCCAATAAACATGAAACGAAGCGCTCGATTCTATGTACTTTCTCTTGAGAATGGTTTTTCACACTGCATCCTCGACAAGAAGATTGAACATGCTTACATGCATTACCTAGAAGAGCTCTGTTCTTGACCTCAAAGTCATTAATCCCAAGACCTTCTTGATATTTAGGTTGGCAAACACCACATCATTTAGCGAGTCGGTATTTCTTTTTCTCACTATCTCCTTCCCAAAAAGAACCTAGATAAAAAATAATCTAAGTTTTGCAAAACTCTTTGGTGTAAGTGGAAGAAGGAAACTTATACAATACCATACTAAATTAATAAGAACCAATCTTCAACCTAGGATACTAATTTAACTTTTGAGCTATTTAAATGTTTTTGTAGTATTTTCTTGACATGTTTCCATTCTCTTAGAATATAGTGGGCATATTTTCCATCGAGCATACAAGTTATTAAGTTTGGAGGCTCGATGCAGCTTATTGAAGGCCCGTTCGCACTAAATAGGACAAATGTGGGGGGGGGGGGGTGGAATAAACGTAAAATGGAAAGCAAACCTCGTGACCATAAAATTGAATGTATTTTTTGTGAATAGAATCCTGACATTAATAAAATTACAAGTTTTAGGGTGGTTGACATTTTTAATAACCGTCCAACAACCTTAATCCGCCGGTCGTAAGAAGACAGAACCAAACTGAGGGAACCAAAAATGTGGGACCGAAACTTTAAATATATTTTACGAATATTCTAAAATAATAACGCCCTTCTGAGCGGCTGAATTATCAGATGAGACTACACAAATCTTAAAGCAACAAATAATTAATTATAGTATATGCGCACATCTTAAAGCTGCCGAATTATCAGATGAGACTACACAAATCTCAAAATAATACTGAATCTCTCAACCTCTCCGTCTCTCATCTCCCTCACTCTCTGAACCGGGACAGACCGGCGATCCCCGCGACGCGACGGAGGGGAGGGGACGGCGATGGAGTGAAACGGCGGAGGTGGCGACGACGGAGGTTCTCTCCCGGCGATGCATGCGACGGAGGGGAGGGTCCTGCGTCAGAGGGGAGGGGAAGGCGACGGACCGGCCTGTCCCGGACATCCCCGCGACGGAGTGAAGGGACGGAGGCGGTAGCGTCGATGAAGGGTCTCTCCCAGCAATCTCCGCGACGGAGGAAAGCACGGGGTGGAGGGGACGGCGACGGAGGGAAGCAGCGGAGGCACCCGACGAGGGGAGGAGCAGCGAGGGCGGCGTTGGTCGAGGCAGGCAAGGGGAGGACCGGTGACGGCGGCGTCGGACGTGGCCGATGGAGGGCAGGTGGGCACGACGGAGGGAAGCGGCGGACGCAACCGGTGAGGGGAGGAGTGGCGGCTGTCGCCGGCGAAGGGAGGAGCGACGGTTGTGGCCGGCGAGGGGATGAACGGTGGCGGCGATGGGTGGGTGTCGGCGCTGGAGCTAGGTGAGGAAGAAGTGGGTGGCGGCCGTCGCGGCTCAACTTCACATCTCCGGTAAGTATGTCATCCTCCTCTAATGCCATTAAGTAATATGAAATTACCATCATCGCAATAGCAGCTAAAAAAATACAAATTGTGCGTTGCTGCCAATTTTATGAGATGAACTGGCTGAGAATTGGTGTTTTGTAACTTTATGAGATGTACTGATATTTTTTTAAAAGCTCTGACCGTAGGAAAGGCTCCTACGGTCTTTTTGTATTAAGTTTCATTAATTTTTACATGGTGTCTTCCACACAAGGAAGAGAAAGAATTACAAGCCCTTATGGGGTCACTAGATACTATCTACAAATTCAGAGATAAAACTATGATGTTCTTCTTTAGTCCTATGTACTAGTAGGAGCAAATCAGCTTTGACTCTCTGTTTCCAAGTTTCCACTCTGGGGTTCAGTCCTTTGAAGTAAAGATTATTCCTTTCCTTCCAAATGTTCCACGCAGATATAAGGAAGATTTCCATAAACATAGGTTTTTGCCACTGTTCTTTCCCTTTTTGTATGATGGTCCT
Organism: Lolium perenne; assembly: GCF_019359855.2. Lineage (NCBI taxonomy): Eukaryota > Viridiplantae > Streptophyta > Magnoliopsida > Poales > Poaceae > Lolium > Lolium perenne. Next base: position 38,263,863 of record NC_067246.2, on the reverse strand, counting down.
TCTATCATCAGCACTGTGCCAAAGCATACCAATTTTTCCCAACAAAGGGTGCTAAAGGGGCAAGAGAAAAGCATGTGTTCAATTGCCTCTTCTGGTGGATTTGTGCACATCAAGCAATTATATCCTGTGTTAAGACAGTAGTGCCTTCTCCTGAGCATATTTCTGGTGTTAAGACGATCTGAAAGGACTAGTCAGCCAAAGAATTTTATTTTTGGTATACACTTTCTTTTCCATAGCCAGCCATAAGTGATGTGTGGGGAAATGTCTCTGAAACAGAAGCTGTAGTATTTGGTGGCTGTAAATTTGGTAGAGCCCCAGTCATAGGTCCAGGTATCATGATCTTGGCTAAAGGCAACATGCCTAGTGTTGTGCTTCAGTTCTCTGAGCTCATCCATTGCTTCAGGGGAAAGTGGCAGATGGAAGAGATCCCCTAGGCTTGTTGATGAAAGGAAGCCCTAAACTGAAATATCTTCATCAATTGCAAATGAGAAGGCTCTGGGGTATGTGTCACTAACAATGGTTGAAGTCCAGGAATCTTTCCAAAAAGTGTTGATGCTCCATCATTAACCAAGATAGAAGCAATGCCTCTATAAATAGGCATGAGTATGCAAATATCTTTCCACCAAAAGGATCCACATAATGGGACAGCATGTGGTACTTTCTCTGTGTAGTAAGTGCTCCAAATCAGGTCAACCCACGGGGTGTCTTCTCTGTTATAAAATTTATGGAGATACTTCAGCAATAATCCATGATTCTGTATTTTTAGGTTAAGTATGCCAAGTCCTCCCTTCTTTTTAGGTTGACACACCATATCCCAGGAGGCCAAGGGGTTAATCTTTTTTTTCTCCATTTTCTCCCTTTTTCATCTAGAGACAATGTCTTCTTATCTTTTCCACTAATTCAAGTATCTTAGGATTTAGCTGCAAGGAGCACATAGTGAAGCTGGCTATAGATGTAAGGAGAGAGTTTATCAGGGTCACTCTTCCACTGTAAGACATGAGCATAAAAGAAGCAGAAACTTTTCTCTCAGTTCTATCAACCAGTGGCATTAATTCTTGCACAGTTGGCTTTGTGGTGCCAAGTGGTAGACCCAAATAAGTAAATGGCATTGCAGCTAGCTGACATCCAATAAGATTAGCAATATTGGCTGCTGTAGTGGGGTCTACATTGATGGGGATCATAGAGGATTTATGGTAATTAATTGTTAAACATGTGGAATGAGCATACTGTTCCAGGATATCGTTCATAGCTTGTACTTGTTGTGTATGGGCTGGTAGTATAATTAAAGTGTCATCTGCATATTGTACCACAGGGAAGTCTGTTTCCACATCAGTGGGGAAAGGAGGAGTGAGCAGCCCATTTCTGTAAGCTTTATTAATTGCAGATTAGAGCAGGTCAGCAGCTAAAACAAATAAGAGAGGAGACAAGGGATCCCCTTGTCTCACCCCTCTCTTGCAATGAAATTGTCTACCAGGTACACCATTAAGTAGAATAGCTGATTTTCTAGAGGAGAATATTTGATCAAGCCATAAAAGCCATTTATCATCAAAACCCATTTGCTTCATAATTTTAATCATAGCATAATGATCAATAGTATCAAAAGCCTTGGCAAAATCCAGCTTCAACAGAATAATTCCCCTTTTGAAGCTTGACACTGATAAAGGAATTCAAAGGCCCAAGTAATACAGTCCTGTATAGTCCTTCCTTTAAGGAAACCATATTGATTTTTATGGACAATTTTGAGCACCACTTTTTGTAGTCTGTTGGCAAGCAGTTTTGTAAGGATCTTGAGAACACAGTTTAAAAGGGTTATGGGTCGAAAATCATTCACCCCTTCAGGACTTGGAATTTTTGGCACCAAAGTAATATGCCCCATATTTATACTCTCTAAATTTAATTTCCCTTCATAGAACTCAAAACAGAGTTTATATATATCCTCCTTAATGATGTGCCAGCATGATTCGAGAAATTTTCCATTGAATTCATCAGGCCCTGGTGCTTTGTCAGTAGGCATATTCTTGATAACTGCATCAATCTCTTGAGTAGTAAAAGGCACAGATAACTCTTCTAGGCCAGCAGTAGTCTGAATTAATGATGTTAAATCAAACAGCATAGGAGGGTTAGAGGAAGTGCCCAACCTATTTTTGTAAGTTTGGAAAAGAATATTCTCTTTATCTTCATGCTTAGTAACAACTTCACCATTCTCTGTTGTAATAGATGCAATATTATTCCTTCTATGCCTTTCAGTTGCCATATTGTGAAAGAACTTGGAATTATCATCTCCAAATTTTGTCCATCTAATAGTGCACCTTTTGTTCCAGTACTGTTGCTGATAATTGAGGAGTCTGATCAAATGTTTTTTGAGGATAATTCTGAAATTTGTCTCTGGAATAGTCAAACCCCTAGCATCCTCAATGGCATCTATCTGAGAAATAGCAATATTTGTATTTTCAATGCAAATCTTTAATTTGGATATTGATCTGGTCCAAAATTTGAGATCATATCGCAACCTCTTGAATTTTGCATTAAGATTAGCAGCAGAATTTGCTTTATGAGTTTGTCTGTTCCAACTATCAGCAACTGTCTGCATAAAACCAGGATGGGCAACCCAGTAATTCTCAAATCTGAATATTTTTGTACTGGGAATACTTGTCTGTATGGATACAACACAGGGAATATGATCAGATGTAGGTTTTCCTTTTGGGAGCACTTCAGTTGTTGGATAAACAGAGGTCCAATGAAGGGAGGTGAAGAACCAATCTAGTTGCTCCAATAGAGGATTGTCTTGCATATTACTCCAGGTAAATTTCCTCCCTTTGAGTGGCAGTTCAGTCAAGTTTTGTTCTCTAATAAAATCATTGAATATTATCATATCTTCTATACAGCCCCCAGGTTTGTTTCTGTTAGCAGCTGATCTGATGAAATTAAAGTCTCCCATTATTAACCAATCCTCATCAGAGGGGATATTCAGATCAAACAACCATTTAATAAAACCATTTCTCAATTCACCAGTACAAGGCCCATATATATTGATGGGAGTCCATGTCTGTGCTGATGTGGTGGAGGTAAAATGGACAGACATGGCAAAAGGTTCACAATGCATAATCATGCCAGAAAAACAGAGCTTTTCCAAATAACAATAATTCCCCCAGATGCCCCATTTGAAGGAATGTATAGAAAGTCATCAAAGCATGGTGGACAACATGTTTTAATAAAGGCCAAATCAAAGGATTCTTTCTTGGTCTCTTGTAGACATATTACATCACATCCACATTCATCAATCACATTCCTTAAAGCAAGTTGTTTAGTCTTGGAATTTAAACCACGAATATTCCATCATAATACAAACCACTTCTTCAAAATACTCATAGATAAACAGATAAAACAAAGATAAAACAGAAGAATTAATCTTCAGTCTTGTCCTTGGAAGTGGCCATCAAGTTCTCAGGGGATAATTCTTCAGGGGGGACTCCACAGAGATTGACACCAATGGATTGGATTACTTGTACAGGTGTAGCTGGAATGTCATCATAGCACTTGCAGTAGAGCTATAGTCACCAGTCTGACTATTAATTTCCTTCATTGTTGGTATTTTCCTAGGCTTGACCTTGGATATAACAGGTTTTGCTTCAGAGAGGTTCTTTGTCCTGAAACCCTGGAATCTACTGCTCCTTGTGCTCCTTCTCACCATAGTAGTGCAGATTGGGGTAGCAGATGTAGAGGCTTCAGTAGATATACCCTTCCTTTTCTGCCCAACATCAGGGAGAGCCAACTGCATATTCATGAAACTAGCAGGAGCATGTGGAGATATTCCTGGGATAGTAGAAGGACTGTCTTGTTCAGAAACTCTTCTAGAGACTCTTCTTCCTTGATGGAGGGAAAATAATTCCCCAATCATCTCATGGAGCATTGAGGCAGATATCTGTATACTAAATGAAAGGAACCTGCAATTATCCATGAGTGCATCAGGTGAAGAAGAAGTGTTCATGGCAGCTCTAGCCATAGTGATTTTGGCCCATAATTCAGCATGCAAATTCTCAAAGGTTCCTTCTGCAAGAATCGCAGTATTAATCTGCAGGACATTCTGTTCATCAATCATCATATTATTAGCTACAGATGAGGAATCTGAAGAGCTAGATGCAGAAATACTGTCATGCCATGCCTGCATAGGACTGTCAGCAATATTTGTGGTAGGTGGAGAGGTAGTCCGTCAGTATAGTGAGCCCCCTGCTCAGCAAGCATAGTCTGAAAATAAAACATATGTGGTAGCTGCTCTTGTACATCTGGCACAGGGCTAGCTTTGTCAGGAAAAAATTGTTGCAAAGGCTGCACTTGCAAATGTTGCACATGCTGATGCCCATGTTGCTGATGCCCTCCTGGAGCAAAGTTCTGATTCTGCTGCCACCACAGTGCTAACTGATGTTGGTAAATCTGTTCCACGGTTACATCAGGGCCATACAGTGGATGAGGATCTCCATTGCCTGGCTCAGGTTCTGCTGGTGGTGGTGGAACATAAGCCTCATGGGCATTCCAGTTAGAATGCCTCAACATAATGACTGGCACTGTCCAGCAACGCCTGGCCCCTCCCAGCTGATGCATTACTAGACTTTTTGGTACAAACTTTGGATCCACAATCCAAGCCTTGACAAGCACAAACTTTTTGTTACCCCTGGGATTATCCCAAATGGACAACAACCCAAAGTCTTCAACAGCACTATGAATATATTGTGCGGTCTGATAATCTAGAGGAAAGCCCAAATACAGAAGCCATGTTTCTCTGCCAAAAGTCGTCAGCCTCATATTCTTTTCTTCATTATGCTTAACAAAATTTATAGTAGTAACTTCATCAAGCTCATATGTTAACCCAGCCACAACATCAGCAGTAATAGTATCTGGGAAAGTATAGACTCGTAAGCCAAAGGGATGATCATCAAAATATCTGACAATGTGCCCATCTTCTACCAGTAAATCTCTCAGATCCTCTCTCATCTGATCTCTATGTTGGATAGGAATGAATCTATTTGTTTCCGCTATGAGCACTCTATCATTGTGAAGAGGGGCTACTGCAGGCACCACCAGATTTGTGCGTACCTTTCTGTCTGGCGGACCATGATCAACTGTCATTCCTTCCGGCAGGAACGCAAGCGGGTTGACGGGGAAGTTCGCCATGTCGTCGGTGGCGACGGCTGCAGAGAGAACAATAGAGGAGGAAGGAGGAACGGCAGTGCTTGGAGCAGGGGCAGGTGCAGATTGTTGTTGCGTGGAAGGGGTAAGATCCTTTTTTCCCTTAACAACCCATATTTTGTTACCCAATAAACCGGCCCGGTCTCGAGAAACGGGATGCGTTTTAATTCTCCATATTTGTTTCCTTTTCCCTGCGCAAGATTTGGCAAAATGCCCTGACTGGCCACAGATGAAACAAGACCTTGCCTTGGCGGTTGAAATTCCACTCTTGGGCAGGGCCTTAAGCATACAACCCTCACACTTACAACTTAAATGCTGACAAGTCAAACAGACACCAGGACAGTTGGGCCGCAAATGATCAGTCAGCCCACACTTGTAGCAACAGCCAATAACCTGAAAGACCAAATCTTTAGGCGGGATCAAGGGGATTTTCAACATTTCCATGATCTCTGTTTCCGAATAATTTGCTTGTCGAAGATCTTCCAGATGTTTCAAAATTTGAATTGGTAACCTCTTACATAACGTCTTGGCACACTCACATCCGACAAACAAGGACTGACGAGTAATCTCCTCATCTGCCGGGATTGAAACCTTGAACTGACCAAAACACATACTCAATGGTGATCGTCGGGAGGAGGAATCATCCAGGCATGCAGATACATTCGTTTTCCCCATAGGAGTAAAACCAAATTTGGCCAATTCAGATGCAGAAGAAAAAGGATACCGACGTGCACTTTCAGCAAGAACTTCCAAGCTGGGAGAGGATAGGGTAGGGCTTCGTTGTGCAATATCCACCAATTGATCAGAAGAAAACCATGCATCTTTGTTCCCAGGAACACAAAGTGAAATATCACCACGATATAGAGAGAAATGACATATGAAATCTGGCCAAATCCTATCCCTTAGACCATAAATGAAGTGCCCAACTTTGTTGGATGAAACCGAAAATCTGAATCTTCGATCACTTAAGCGAAAGACATTGAGATACTGTGCCGATCCTCCAATACAGCTTTGTAGAGCCAAACCCACAGATTCTTCCGTTAACGCAAAAGAGGCCGAAGAAAAGGAAACCACCAGAAAGAAAACCTTGGATCCAGAAGAGGGAGATGGATGCACCGATGAACCAAAACGACGACGAACCTGAGCAGCCACTGCAAGGCCAGGGGAGAAGTCCCAATGCAGGAGAGCGTCCATGCTGGATCCCACCGGCTAGAGATCGCCATTGCTAGGGTTGGAGGAGGTGGGAGGGGTGGGAAGGGGGAGCACCATCTCAGCCTATTCTCTTGCTATGGCTGCTGCTCGATGTACTGATATTTTGGAGTGGAAAATGTGCTGACTGCAACAATCATGCGCAATACAACACAAGGAGTTTGCAGGAATATGTCTCCTCTGTAATTGATGCCCGGTAGCTAAGCAATCATGAGCAATACTCCACAAAGTTATTTTCATCTTGCTTGGGGCTTCAACACTCCACATTTGTTTCCAGTACTTTTTTTCACAAACTGAATCTGACTACATCCCACACCCAGTCCTGCTTCGGAAAATAGCAAAGGATGATGTCCATGCAAAGTTGTAGGCAGACTTCACTGTGAAAACACCAAACTTGTTATGAGGCCAAGATGCAAAATCATCCAAATCACTTTGAGCTAAAGGAATCTGCAAGATCATCTGTGACTGGAGCAAATAGCTTACTGTGCTTATTGAATTACACTGTACCAACTAAATATAGAGACAAAATTAGAATAACTGCAGTACTAATCTTACTACTAATATCAAGCACCCTTGAGCAACTTGGAACTTCTTGGAAGCCTAAAATAATAGCTGATGATCACAAGGATTTTGTAACCTATAACAGTTGCTTAGAAGTAGTAGCGTTCAAATAATATGTGAAAACAACTGAAAATCAGAGAACAGTTTTTGTGTTAGTAAACTGCCAAACCAGTAGCCTATGCTATCTAGGGTCAATCATCATCTGATATAGTGACTTTTGAAGCCTTGTACAATTCCAATATAGATTTCATCTCGTTTAAATATCCTAATTGACTGTATATTCATGAGACATCAGCCGTAACGACAAGTTACATTAAGTTGCCAAGTTAAGTGTAATTTTGAATATTTGACTGTATATCTTGTACTCAGTTTTATGACAAAGACCCTCACCTAATTGTTCTTTGCAGGTCCAAATTTTTATAGAAGGGATAAAAACCCGCCAGCACAACTAGCGGCTGGTGGCTGCTTCTTTTGCTCTGACCCGGCGTTGAGTGAGGCAATAGCTGACGATCAGTGCCTCCAGGACCGGAGCTGGAGCAAGAACCAACTAACGACTGATTCATTGATTGTCTGCTACCGTTTGTTATACTGGGTAATTCTAGTGGAGCTAGTATTGGCTACTCGGCACTTGGAAGCATGTCACTCAAATCAGCATAGTAGCGGACAAATTGACTAGGATTATGAAATTTCGCTTCTGTCTGATAATTGAAAATTGTCTCAAAATTAAGATTTTCATCTTGTTCTATTCGTTGGATATTTTGGATTGTTTAAAATCTAGGATATGCCAAAATTTGCCAGGGTTCATTCAGCTCTGCTTCCAAGAAGCTCTCAAGTTGCTTTGGAACTATTTCTGGAGTTCATTTTATTTTCCAGATTATGTGTGCTGGATTCTGTCTGCTGGCTGAGTACTGCCATAAACACTTCATCAAGATTGCAGTAGCACCTCGTTCACCTGACAATGGCCTCTAACATCGTGTAATCTGGACTGAGGAATAAATGAAGGAAATCACCTTGGACAGAGACCAACCAATCTGGACTGCTTCGCTTGGCCTGTCTCTCATATGGAGGAGCTGGGCACTCATTTGGGATGGTTATTGGTTGAATTGATTATAACTAGGGTGCTTATAACGAGTTGGAGAGGAAGAAACTTGTCGCTGCATGTTAAATACACTAACTTTGGATAGCCATTTTCATATCTATATAGCTGCACAACACAAGTTGTAGCTAAAGAGCTATTTTGATATAGCTGCATCCCACTTGCCAACGTGGCTGAGTAGCAGCAGCCGCTTGCCCGCATTGCTCTCGTCCAGGCTTCCAAGGTAAAGAAGCTGGAGAGCATTGTCCGCTAGCTCCCACGAAAGGAAGCTGCAGCGCAGTGCTCGCTAACTCCCACGAAGATACGCTGTGCAAAGATAGCCAACTTTCATAGCTGCTCAGGTCGCCTCCCTCTCAGGCGTGCGAGGCGCTGATCGATCCATCACCAGCAACGTCGCCTATCCCGGTAGCTCCATCGCAGCTCCCCGGTGACGCTCCCTTGTCGTCTTCACACCGGCAACTCCGTCTCAGCTATCCGGCGCATCGCGTTCTCGCCGGCACCTCTGTCTTCCTGCTGCTGAGGCCACGCTCCACCTCCATCTCATGCCTTCAGGCCGTGGTCCGTCTCAGCCGACAAGCCGCGCTCCCGGCGATCCCAGCAACGGAGGGGACGGCTCCTTGACTCCCCCAACCATGCCCGTGACGGAGGGTAGGGGGCTGCGACGGAGAGAACGGAGCCGTGACTCTCAAGGCGATCGCCATGAGTCTCCAGCGATCACCCCGACGGGGCGAGGGGCGGCGGCGGCGGCGGGCGCCCGTTGGAAGAATGACACGACAAGTACAGAGAGTCTATTCTGAGACCAATAAAGCTAGACTTACGGACTGCTTTGGTTACGGAAATCCTACGGACAAACGTGGAGACAATCGGTTGGATGAATTGCTCCCACCTTCCATGATTTTCGGGATGCAATCCCTTGCCTTTCCTACACGTCAGCGCGTAAGTCATATTCTGTAGAAAATCCTCCGTAAGGGTGGTCATAGTGGGTAGTATCATATAGTAGTATCATGTATATATGATAATTTTGTATGATACTGGATCATAATGCATAGTATCATAGACTAGTATCATAGTTTTGCTATATTAATTGATTTGTAGAATCCCAATACAAATTTGTGTACAAGATTTGTTTGATACTAACTTTTCTCGTGATGTGCGCTATGATACAGTATCTATCCATGATACTCTAATCTTCTCTCTCATCAATAATTATCTGCCACATCAGCACTTTTGGTGGGACTAGGATGCACGATACTAGTTAAGATACTAGCACTATGGCTAGCCTAAGTCTAGCGTTACTCATTCTGAGACTCTACTCCGATTCTGATTTAATTAATGAGTTGACTTTAAAACGTCTGTTTAGAATTGCTGAAGTATTATAGAAGTTACAGAAAATTTATCACTAGTTTAATCAACGGTCATCTCAAAAAAAAAGTTTAATCAACGGTCACAAAAAATTACATTAGAGGAAACCTAGATTTAATTAGACGGAACCTAGGTTCCGTGCCAATCACCGTAAAAGAGCTCAAAATTCTACAGAACAACTTAACAAAAACAAAAAATTACAACGAAATTCTTGAAAGGCCCCTCATCTTCAACCTTTCAGACTGTGTCGACGGCTTGTCGTCGCTGCTGCTCCTCCCCGAGTTGGCTAGATGGTTGCAGTGGCAGGGCAAATTGACGGTGCAGAGGGGGCGGCTTAGGACATATTTTCGAGGTGATTTTGACACTACATCATAATAGTGCGTCAATTAGTTATGTTGCTACAGAGCAATATAGACCCTTTTATCGACTTGTTTGAACATGTCGAAAATCTCCAATTTTATATTTTCAGATATGGAGATGGAGAAATCGGCAAACCAATACTAGTTGACTAGGGTCATACAAGAAAAACCATCCCAAATAGAGGTGCCTTTACCTGGCACGGCTTTACATCGAAGAAAGGAGAACAGGGAGATTCACCGACAGTGGACGTAGATATGTAATTGCTTATTAAAGTAATAAAGCATCCTTTATCGAAAAAAAAGTGGACGTAGATAATTACTCATGAAACTCAAATATTATGACATTTAATTTTCATCCAAATTATTCATCGCAACACCATGCAATATCATTGGAAAGCTATATGATCAGATTAAATAGGTGGCGATGATGCACGACTGCACGAGTTGTTGCCGCTGCTGTGTCTAGGGTGTACGTGGACAGTCCTCCTTGCAGTTATCTAAATATTCATAGATCTAATTCTTCAGTGTACATTGGAACATGCAAACCGACAAGTTTTCACACCCGATAGCAGGGATACAGTAAGGTACGCGTTCCACATCTTCTAGTATCCTGCCTGTGGAACAGCAAAAAACATTCGATATTCATATTAGTCGATCTCTATCAACAGTGAAGTAATTAATAAAACAAACAGGCAGATGCACAATCACTTGGAAAAAGCCGTAGAGGTATCACTACGGGAAAAAAAGGCCAGTGCCGTGCAGGGTCCTTTGCCGTGTGCTAACAGCAGTCTTTGCCGTGCGAAGAATCTTTGCCGTGCGCATCGCGCACGGCAATGAAATCTTTGCCGTGCAGCTTTGGGTCGACGCACGGCAAACATTCGGCTCACGGCAAAGAGCCAGCCCAGCGCTCGGCAAAGGCAGCAGCCCACGGCAAACAATCAAAAAACGCACGGCAAAGTAACCTGCACGGCAACGAGGAAGCCAAGGCGCACGGCAAAGAAACTTTGCACGGCAAAGAATCCTTTGCCGTGCATACCATCCCTTTGCCGTGTGTTTTTGCACGGCACAGAGGGCAGTTTTATTTCTTTTCCTTTTTTTGTAGTATTTATATTTATATTAATACTTATATTTGTTGTAAAATTAGTTTTTACTTTTTTTAGACTATTTGTTAGTGTTACTTAATACAATCTGTATACCGATAAACAAGTAATCTACATCTTCATGGACCTTCTCCCCGGCCCAACATATCAGGGTTTCGGAGCAAATTAACGGGGTTCGGTGAATCTACTAAGTGTTATCGCCCCCACATATTTGGTGCAATTTCTTGCAGCTTTACACCTTACACGACACTTCCAAACATATTCTAGGTCCACATGCAAGTTTCGCTGGGATTCAACTGCTCCGGAGGTCCCCCCCCCCCCAAATTAACAGCGGTCTACGGGCCCCGGCGGTCTACCCCCTATAGATTTCGCCTGAAAGAGAGGAATGTCACACATGGGAGCTATGCCGTGCACCATTTGGTGAATCACACCTTCCACCACACTTCCACACATATCCTAGGTCCACATGCAAGTTTTGGTGGCATTCCGGTGCTCCGGCGGTCGTTCCCCCGAAACGCCTGCTCATGTCTTCGGGGGGGTCTACCCCCCTAGATTTCACCGCGCGAGGTTCCACCAACATACTTTTTGATAGGTTTGGTTTTGGTTAGTCCATATACACATGGAAAGCAAGGTTTGGCACCATTTGGCACATTATAGCCTCCGGTATACCCACAGCGGGACACTTCAGCCTACAAGTCGAGGAATCTTCCAAGTGTTATCGCCCGAAAGAGAGGAATGTCACACATGGGAGCTATGCCTTGCACCATTTGGTGAATCACACCTTCCACCACACTTCCACACATATCCTAGGTCCACATGCAAGTTTTGGTGGCATTCCGGTGCTCCGGCGGTCGTTCCCCCCCGAAAACGGCTGTCTGCGTGCCTCGGGGGGTCTACCCCCCTAGATTTCACCGCGCGAGGTTCCACCAACATACTTTTTGATAGGTTTGGTTTTGTTTAGTCAATATACACATGGAAAGCAAGGTTTGGCACCATTTGGCACATTATAGCCTCCGGTATACCCGCAGCGGGACACTTCAGCCTACAAGTCGAGGAATTTTCCAAGTGTTATCGCCCGAAAGAGGGGAAGGTCACACATGGGAGCTATGCCGTGCACCATTTGGTGAATCACACCTTCCACCACACTTCCACACATATCCTAGGTCCACATGCAAGTTTTGGTGGCATTCCGGTGCTCCGGCGGTCGTTCCCCCCCGAAAATGGCTGTCTGCTTGCCTCGGGGGGTCTACCCCCCTAGATTTCACCGCGCAAGGTTCCACCAACATACTTTTTCATAGGTTTGGTTTTGGTTAGTCCATATACACATGGAAAGCAAGGTTTGGCACCATTTGGCACATTATAGCCTCTGGTATACCCACAAATGGGACACTTGACCTACAAGTCGAGGAATCTTCCAAGTGTTATCGCCCGAAAGAGAGGAATGTCACACATGGGAGCTATGCCTTGCACCATTTGGTGAATCACACCTTACACCACACTTCCACACATATCCTAGGTCCACATGCAAGTTTTGGTGGCATTCCGGTGCTCCGGCGGTCGTTCCCCCCCGAAAACGGTCATGCTTGCCTCGGGGGGTCTACCCCCCTAGATTTCACCGCGCGAGGTTCCACCAACATACTTTTTGATAGGTTTGGTTTTGGTTAGTCCATATACACATGGAAAGCAAGGTTTGGCACCATTTGGCACATTATAGCCTCCGGTATACCCGCAGCGGGACACTTCAGCCTACAAGTCGAGGAATCTTCCAAGTGTTATCGCCCGAAAGAGGGGAAGGTCACACATGGGAGCTATGCCGTGCACCATTTGGTGAATCACACCTTCCACCACACTTCCACACATATCCTAGGTCCACATGCAAGTTTTGGTGGCATTCCGGTGCTCCGGCGGTCGTTCCCCCCCGAAAACGGCTGTCTGCTTGCCTCGGGGGGTCTACCCCCCTAGATTTCACCGCGCGAGGTTCCACCAACATACTTTTTGATAGGTTTGGTTTTGGTTAGTCCATATACACATGGAAAGCAAGGTTTGGCACCATTTGGCACATTATAGCCTCCGGTATACCCACAGCGGGACACTTCAGCCTACAAGTCGAGGAATCTTCCAAGTGTTATCGCCCGAAAGAGAGGAATGTCACACATGGGAGCTATGCCTTGCACCATTTGGTGAATCACACCTTCCACCACACTTCCACACATATCCTAGGTCCACATGCAAGTTTTGGTTGCATTCCGGTGCTCCGGCGGTCGTTCCCCCCCCCCCCCGAAAACGGCTGTCTGCTTGCCTCGGGGGGTCTACCCCCCTAGATTTCACCGCGCGAGGTTCCACCAACATACTTTTTGATAGGTTTGGTTTTGGTTAGTCCATATACACATGGAAAGCAAGGTTTGGCACCATTTGGCACATTATAGCCTCCGGTATACCCACAATGGGACACTTCAGCCTACAAGTCGAGGAATCTTCCAAGTGTTATCGCCCGAAAGAGAGGAATGTCACACATGGGAGCTATGCCTTGCACCATTTGGTGAATCACACCTTCCACCACACTTCCACACATATCCTAGGTCCACATGCAAGTTTTGGTTGCATTCCGGTGCTCCGGCGGTCGTTCCCCCCCCCCCCCCGAAAACGGCTGTCTGCTTGCCTCGGGGGGTCTACCCCCCTAGATTTCACCGCGCGAGGTTCCACCAACATACTTTTTGACAGGTTTGGTTTTGGTTAGTCCATATACACATGGAAAGCAAGGTTTGGCACCATTTGGCACATTGTAGCCTCCGGTATACCCACAGCGGGACACTTCAGCCTACAAGTCGAGGAATCTTCCAAGTGTTATCGCCCGAAAGAGGGGAAGGTCACACATGGGAGCTATGCCTTGCACCATTTGGTGAATGACACCTTCCACCACACTTTCACACATATCCTAGGTCCACATGCAAGTTTTGGTGGCATTCCGGTGCTCTGGCGGTCGTCCCCCCCCCCCCCCGAAAACGGCCGTCTATGGACCCGGATGGTCTACCCCCCTAGATTTCACAGCGCGAGGTTCCACCAACATACTTTTTGATAGGTTTGGTTTTGGTTAGTCCATATACACATGGAAAGCAAGGTTTGGCACCATTTGGCACATTATAGCCTCCGGTATACCCACAGCGGGACACTTCAGCCTACAAGTCGAGGAATCTTCCAAGTGTTATCGCCCGAAAGATAGGAATGTCACACATGGGAGCTATGCCTTGCACCATTTGGTGAATCACACCTTCCACCACACTTCCACACATATCCTAGGTCCACATGCAAGTTTTGGTTGCATTCCGGTGCTCCGGCGATCGTTCCCCCCCGAAAACGGCTGTCTGCTTGCCTCGGGGGGTCTACCCCCCCTAGATTTCACCGCGCGAGGTTCCACCAACATACTTTTTGATAGGTTTGGTTTTGGTTAGTCCATATACACATGGAAAGCAAGGTTTGGCACCATTTGGCACATTATAGCCTCCGGTATACCCACAGCGGGACACTTCAGCCTACAAGTCGAGGAATCTTCCAAGTGTTATCGCCCGAAAGAGAGGAATGTCACACATGGGAGCTATGCCTTGCACCATTTGGTGAATCACACCTTCCACCACACTTCCACACATATCCTAGGTCCACATGCAAGTTTTGGTTGCATTCCGGTGCTCCGGCGGTCGTTCCCCCCCCCCCCCCCGAAAACGGTTGTCTACTTGCCTCGGGGGGTCTACCCCCTAGATTTCACCGCGCGAGGTTCCACCAACATACTTTTTGATAGGTTTGGTTTTGGTTAGTCCATATACACATGGAAAGCAAGGTTTGGCACCATTTGGCACATTATAGCCTCCGGTATACCCGCAGCGGGACACTTCAGCCTACAAGTCGAGGAATCTTCCAAGTGTTATCGCCCGAAAGTGGGGAAGGTCACACATGGGAGCTATGCCTTGCACCATTTGGTGAATGACACCTTCCACCACACTTTCACACATATCCTAGGCCCACATGCAAGTTTTGGTGGCATTCTGGTGCTCTGGCGGTCGTCCCCCCCCCCCCCCTCGAAAATGGCCGTCTATGGACCCGGATGGTCTACCCCCCCAGATTTCACAGCGCGAGGTTCCACCAACATACTTTTTGATAGGTTTGGTTTTGGTTAGTCCATATACACATGGAAAGCAAGGTTTGGCACCATTTGGCACATTATAGCCTCCGGTATACCCACAGCGGGACACTTCAGCCTACAAGTCGAGGAATCTTCCAAGTGTTATCGCCCGAAAGAGAGGAAGGTCACACATGGGAGCTATGCCTTGCACCATTTGGTGAATCACACCTTCCACGACACTTCCACACATATCCTAGGTCCACATGCAAGTTTTGGTGGCATTCCGGTGCTCCGGCGGTCGTTCCCCCGAAACGGTCGTCTGCTTGCCTCGGGGGGTCTACCCCCCTAGATTTCACCGCGCGAGGTTCCACCAACATACTTTTTGATAGGTTTGGTTTTGGTTAGTCCATATACACATGGAAAGCAAGGTTTGGCACCATTTGGCACATTATAGCCTCCGGTATACCCGCAGCGGAACACTTCAGCCTACAAGTCGAGGAATCTTCCAAGTGTATGTTATCGCCCGAAAGAGGGGAAGGTCACACATGGGAGCTATGCCTTGCACCATTTGGTGAATCACACTTTCCACCACACTTTCACACATATCCTAGGTCCACATGCAAGGTTTGGTGGCATTCCGGTGCTCCGGCGGTCGTTCCCCCCCCGAAAACGGCTGTCTGCTTGCCTCGGGGGGTCTACCCCCCTAGATTTCACCGCGCGAGGTTCCACCAACATACTTTTTGATAGGTTTGGTTTTGGTTAGTCCATATACACAAGGAAAGCAAGGTTTGGCACCATTTGGCACATTATAGCCTCCGGTAATCCGACGGGTTAATGGCGCAATAAAGGAGCCGGTTTAGGTCGCCGCGGCGCCTACGTGGCCGAACGGGAGTCCACGCCGCGAACGTGGTCATGGACGTGCCCCACCGTGGCTGCGCCTTTGGGGATACAACATGGGTACTTCTGATCTCAGATGGACTGTAAAACTGAAAAATTACTAAATAAAACTAATTAAATGCCAAAATGACAAAAAAAAACTTTGCCGTGCATGGGCGCACGGCAAAGGGAGACTTTGCACCGCAAAGCACTGCCGGCGCTCGGCAAAGAACACTTGCTCGGCATTGTCTACATGGCGCTCGGCAAAGCCCTTCGCTCGGCAAAGCCCTGTACATCTAAATCGGGATCGGGCCAGGTGATACCCATTCGCCAACACACCCCATCGCGCCCCAGCTTCGATCCCGACGCGCCGCCGTGCCGCCACCCCCCGACGCGCCGCCACCTCGCGCCGCCTCCCTCCGCTTCCCTCCACCTCCACATCCGCCGCCACCTCGCGCCGCCTCCGGCGCGCCGCCACCTCGCGCCGCCTCCCTCCGCGTCCCTCCACCTCCACAGCCGCCCTGCCCATCGCTCCCCCTCCCGACGCGCCGCCACCTCGCGCCGCCTCCCTCCGCCGGCGACCTCCCTCCGCTTCCCTCCGCCGCCTCGCCGTGCTCTCCTCGCGCCGCCTCCCTCCGCTTCCCTCCGCCGGCGACCTCCCTCCGCGCCCTGCCCCCCAGCCGGCCACCGCCGCCACAGCCTGCGCCCCGACCTCCGCCTCCACCCCTCCACCTCCACATCCGCCGCCCGACGCCCCTGCCGCCGCCTCCCCGTCAAGCCCCGCGTCAGCTTTTTCCATTTCATCAGGGTAAGTATCTCGCTTATGTCCGGTTTTGCTCTAACAAATAAGGTATCTCAAAATGTGCATTTTTATGTACTTAATATTAACTAAAAATTCTCCCAAAATATTAACCAGATGGCAGATGATGATGTTTGGATTTTATTGTGAACCTAAATTTAGACAACACAATGCATTGAGTTTGTATGTGAGTGGTAAATGTATATGAATTTGTGGTCAGCACCACAACTGTGAAAGGAAGGCAAAATGTATCTTTCTTACTACTGCGCAAGTGTAGAGAGAATAGAAGCTAGATAGAGAGCCATCGCGGAAATCGCCCGCTTGCGGAAATCCTCGACACCATAGAGAGCCATTTTTTTTTGAGATGGAATCGTACATGTCAAATAAATTGTGTTCGCTTGCAATAATTAGTAATTCATTTTGTCGCTATGCAGGCGATGCTTCCAGGAGGACACGGGGGGCGGCGTCGCGAGGGTCTCTGAGGGGGCGTCCCGGATCTTCTTCGAGGTGGTCACGGGGGGCGGCGTCGCGGTGGTCTTTGAGGGGCCGTCCCGGATCTTGTTCGTCGATTCGCTCACGCGTCAAGGGTAAAAATCTCGCCCCTGTGTACCTAGGTTTTTTTTTGGTCTAGATCACCAAGTATGTCGCGTTACCTAGGCGTCTCTTCCCGACCGTAAGGGTTACGCGGATAAATATGCATTAGTGGTCTCGCATATTATGAAGCGTAACTCTTACGGCATTTATCGGGACAGTCGGCGGATGCGTAGTTGGGTACGTTCTCCCTGCTCTACCCCGATCCGAGTCAGGATTTCGGCAGCGCCTCCCCGTTGTTCTCCGGATGCACACCCCTCTCGGCTTTTTGGCGAGACGTGTATCGGGAGAGCAGCGGGGAGGTGCTGCCGAAATTCTGTCTCGGATCAGGGTAGAGCAGGGAGAACGTACTCAATCTACGGATCCGGCGGCTGCTAGGAGCCCACCTAGTAGAGATTCAGGTTGATGCATGCGTAAAAAAGGAAAAATTAAAATGTGGATCATGTTTGATATAAATTCTAAGTTTGTCTGTTTTGGTGCTGGTTAGAGGATGGATAATCGTGACTGGATGTACGATGGCAGAATTGGTCCGTGGAAATATACTGAGAAATGGGGAGAAAAGACCAAGCAGTTCGTGGACAGGGCGTTTGACATCCCTAGCAGACCCAGGACAGTTTTTTGCCCTTGTATTAAGTGCGCTAACCAAAAAACGCAGGACAAGAAAACTATGAGTCTTCACCTGATCAAGTCTGGGTTCAAACCGTCCTACAAGATTTGGACTTTTCATGGAGAAAAGGCGAAGAAACGTGCTAGGAAGGAGGCGCGGCAGATTCAGCCTACGAGAGAATATGATACTGGGTTTGATAGGTGCCTAGAGAACTTGGCTAATGGTAATGTGCCAGAAAGCCCTCATGTAGAGGCGGAGACATCTAGGGATGCGGAGACAAGTGAGGAGCCGGAGGAAAACACAAAGAAGTATTACGAGGCTTTGTTTGCTTCGCAGAAACCCCTACACGTAAATACAGATGTTACCCAACTAGATGTCATCGCTCGCCTTTTGGCCTTTAAGTGCCACAGGAATCTGTGCAGAGATGGGTTCGATGAACTTCTGGTCCTCGTTGGCAGCATTCTGCCGAAAGGGCACCTCTTGCCGCAAAACTTCTACTATTCGAAAAAATTGCTCAGTGACCTCAAGATGTCATCTCAGCAGATACACGCTTGTCCAAAGGGATGCATGCTATTCAGAGAGGAGCATGCTAACACAAACTATTGCATCCATTGCAAAAGCTCTAGGTACTTTGAGGTTGACACCAATGGTGATGGTCAGAAGAGGCAGACCACGGTTGCCAAGAATATCCTCCGCTATCTTCCAGTCCTACCGAGGATCCAGCGGCTCTTCATGACCGAGGATATCGCCCAGAGATGAGGTGGGCTGTAGAAGGGATCAGACCAGATGTGGCAAGATGATACATCCGTCGGATGGTACTGCATGGAAGAACTTTGTCAAGAAATATCCCCTGAAAGCCGGTGACCCGAGGAGCATAGCAATTGCGATATCAACCGATGGGTTCAATCCATATGGTATGTCGGCTGCGGTATACAGTTGTTGGCCAGTGTTTGTTATTCCCCTGAACCTACCCCCTGGCGTCTGCACGAGATCAAAGTACATGTTTGTGTCGATGATAATCCCAGGACCGAAATACCCGGGTAAGAACATGAACGTGTATCTGGAACCACTGATTGATGACTTGCTTCTTGGCTGGGAAGATCGCGTGATCCGAACTTATGACGCGGCAAAGAAGGAACACTTCGATATGTATGTCTGGTACCACACGTCTCTGCATGACTTGCCAGCACGTGCTTTGTTCTGCGGGTGGTGTACACATGGGAAGTGGCCTTGTCCGGAGTGCAGGCAAGCCGTGACTTTCTTCTGGCTAAACAAGGGTGGCAAGTATTCCTGCTTTGATGAAGCTCGACAGTTCCTTGAGCAGAGTCATGAATACAGGAGTGATGTAAAGAGCTTCAAAAAAGGCCGTGTTGTCCATGCACCGAAGCCAATTCCGAAGACCGGACAGGAAACCAAGGCCGAGTTAGACGCTCTCCAGCCTAACCCTGATGGGAATGGTTTCTTGGGATATGGGGAGACACACCAATGGACCCACAAGCCGTGCTTCTGGAAGCTTCCTTACTTTGAGTTTCTCGAGCTCCCGCATAACATTGATGTAATGCACACCGAGAAGAATATCAGTGAAGCCATTTGGAGCACCATAGTGGACACTGAGAAGACGAAGGATAACATAAAGGCTCGAATTGACCAAGAAAAGTTGTGCGATAGGCCAGAGTTGAACATGAAGCCACCTCAAGGTGCCAAAAAAACTTGGACTAAGCCACACGCTCCGTTCTGCCTCACAAAGGCCCAAAAAAGGGAGGTCTTCCAATGGATGAAGGACTCCTTGTTTTTCCCTGATGGGTTCGCAGCCAACTGGATGAGGGGTCTTAACATTGAAACGTTGCGAGTACAAGGACTGAAGAGTCATGACTACCACGTATGGATTGAGCGGATAATGCCGGTGATGATTCGAGGCTATGTCCTTGAGAAGACTTGGCGAGTGCTAGCGAGGTTGAGTTATTTCTTCCGCCAGATTTGTGCTAGGGAGTTAGACACTAAAGTGATTGAGAAGCTGGATGAACAGGCACCCATGTTGCTTTGCGATCTAGAGAAGATCTTTCCTCCAGCGTTCTTTAATCCGATGCAACATATGATCCTCCACCTCGCGAAGGAATGCTTAAAGGGGGGCGAATTGGGGCCGTTGGCAGTTTGGTCCCGAGAGAGAAACATAAAAGCTTCATCAGATGACTTTCAATAAATGCAAGATCGAAGCATCCATAGCCGAGGCAGTCCTGAACGTGGAGGTGGCAAACTTCACCACTAAGCACTATGATCCCAACATTCCCACAAAGCACAACCCGGTCCTCCGTTACAATGCCGCCAACAATGAAGATGTACCCAAGCTTAGCATCTTCATAGGGCTTGGCGGCAAGTCAAGTGGCTCGAAGCCGTACACAACGAATTTACATGAGCGGGAGTTGATCCACTCATATGTCTTGAACACCATGGTGGAAGTGAAGCCGTACATCAAGTAAGTGCTAACCATTTAGTTATTCGCAAACATTCATCGTATGTTCGTGGCTAACTCTTCCTCCGTTCACTGTTGTAGACAATTCACGACTAAATATTGGAGGTATACCCACAGGGATCCTACCTCGGAAGAATCCAAGGATATTTTCGATAAGGGCGGCGGTCACGGTTTCAGTAGCTGGTTCTGTGGTTTGGTACTATCCTATCCAAATTTGTTTGTACACTATCGACATTTCGGCCGACATTTCTTGTTCTAAACTTGTCGTCCTAATCTTGTAGGCAAGAACTGACAAAGACATGAATCCCTTGCTACGAAAAATTGCTAGGGGCTTCAACCATTCCGTCGACTCGTTCAATTCTTATGACGTGAACGGGTATCGCTTCCAGACCCATCAATACACAACAAGCCGTCCAAACAAGAAGACAATAAATAGCGGGGTGGTATGTCAAGGTGATGATGGACTCCATTACTATGGAAGAGTCGAGGGTATATACGAGCTGAATTACAGGTTTGACAAAGGGCTAAATCCCGTCGTATTCAAATGCCATTGGTTCGACCCACGCCGCGTGAGACGAGATCCTGAAATTGGATTGGTCGAAGTTGAAAGAAGCTCTGTTTATAAGGGAGAGGACGTGTACATTTTGGCCACCCAAGCCTTCCAAGTATTCTATCTCCCGTACGCGTGCCGAAACCCGACCAAACGTCTACATGGATGGGATGTTGTGATGACGGTTCCTTCACGCATTAGGCCACCCCCGCCAAACAAGGATGATTACCGCCGCGTAGACCCCTCAACAAGGAGTGTTGATTTTTATCAAGAAGAAGGGCTCCCCGGTCATTTCACTATCGACTTGTCGGTCGTTGTTGATAACATGGTCGTAGACGATGAGCAAGAAGAAGATGCGGTTATGGAGGAAGACAATGAAGAATATGAAGCTGAGGATGTGTGTGCCGTAGAAGACCTAAGTTTGCTCGAGGCGTTCAAAGTAGGCATTGACCTAGATCCAAATGGACCACCTCCAGGTTTCATCGATGATTATTGGTTCGCTGAGCCTGATGATGATGAAACATGTGATCCGATTGCGGATGTCGACATAGGCTACTGATCTATGTAGTTGTAATTGTGAGGCTATCCTATGTAATAAACTATGTGCTATGTAGTTGTAATTGTGAGGCTATCCTATGTACTGAACTATGTGCTATTTGTAATAAACTATGTGCTATGTAGTTGTAATTGTGAGGCTATCCTATGTACTGAACTATGTGCTATTTGTAATAAACTATGATCTATGTAGTTGTAATTGTGAGGCTATCATATGTACTGAACTATGTGCTATTTGTAATAAACTATGATCTATGTACTAAACTATGTGCTATTTATTGTTGATTTCACTAATATTCATATGTTTACATTGCATACTAATAAACCACTCTTTTCATTGTGTTTGCAGGTGATTGAAACATGCCGCCAAGAAAAAGAAAGGGAGGTTTCAAAAAGAAGATCAAGGCCGTGGCTGAGCTTGTGGGACTTTCGAGTGGTTCGTCGTCGCAGACACGTCCTCCTAGCGCTCCTCCTAGCCCTCCACCACGGAGGAAGAATGCCCAGCCACGGCGACTTCGTACCCCTTCTCCTAGTCCTCCCCCAGCCGAGGATGATGACGAGGAGCAGTGGGGTGGGGAGGACGAGGAGGACGGTGAGGAGCACGGTGGGCAGGATGAGGAGGATGGTGGGGAGGACGGTGGGGAGGATGGTGGGGAGGATGGTGGGGAGGAGCTCGAGGAGGATGAGGGGTTGGGGGGTTTGCCGCAGGAGCTAAACAAAGACCTAGCTTGGTATCCGCCCGAGGAGGAGGTGTACGTTGCAGCCGAGGAGAGGCTGGAACCACGGGACAAGAAGCCGTATAAGCGCGGGATTACGAAACTCCCCAAGCTAAAAACTTGGGCCTTCCGCGATGTTGTTCTCGTGCCCGCTGGAAAGAGGTACATGCTGATTTTGGCATTCCATTATTGAAATTTTTATCATTATACAATTTTTTTATCACATGCATACTGATTTTGGCAATTCGTTGTGCAGCATGTTCAAGTATGGTGACCCGAGGAGGCTCCCGACACGTGAGTACTCGAACATCCTTGGAGGCCTAATTAGGAAGCATTTCCCTGGGATTGTCAATCTCCCTAGTGGTGGCCGCGATGTGGCTTGGACTTGGAAGCACTACAGCTACGCGGAAGATCCTAGCGGCAAGTGCGCCAACATGCAAGAGCGGGTTGTCCGCCACTTCTGGGTACGTGACTTTTGGCTTCTTAGCATTCAAACACTTCTTGACTACCAATAGTTGCTCTAATTCCTCTTGTTTTACCTATGTGCATGGTTGCAGAAATACTTCACGAGGGCTGAGGGCGAGGAAATTGCGTGCGACGTTATCTTACACGAGTTGTGCAGGGTGAGGGTGACTGGCATGCACTACGAGGCACGTGTCCAGTGCGTCCGAGACTGGCACGCCGAGCGCAAAGTTTGGATGAGTAAGGCTGATTGTCGGGATACGCTCATGGCACCGTGGCAGTACCTGCAGGTATTAGCATCGATGTGTTATTTATTTCCGCATTTTCATGTAGTTTATGTTCTAATAATGGGTCTATCTTGTGTATGTAGAACCCTCCTCGCATGCGTCGGGAAGACAAGGCGTGCTTTCTTGCGATGGTCATATGGTGGACATCCCCGAGTACGCCGGAAGCACGAGGAGGGCAAGCAGAAGCGTTTAGAGATGGGAGGTGGATCACATGTCCTGGGCAGCAAGAACTTGGCCCTTACCTTGCAGCAAGAGGTGAGCAAATGGTTTCTTCATTCTTTCGTTTCATGTTATTGTTAGCCCCGCAAGGGTGTCCCTCTTCACTTACTTGCATGTACTCTTTTGCAGGAAGTGAAGACAGGCGTGACACCAAACTTATTTGGCCTTTTCCAAAAGTCCAAGACCAGGAGGGAGCCGCATCCTGAAACGGGGTCCGTGTGGGTCAACGGGCTAGCGGAGGCCCAGTGTGGCGCGTACCGCTCGAAGTTCAAGGCCAAGCACGGCGAAGACGCCGACCCAACCACCGAAGACTTTGACGTTGAGGTTGCGGTGCTTGCGGGACAAGGCAAGAAGGGTGGCCGCCTATGGATTGCTGACGGGTTAGTCGACCCAAAGACCATTCCATCTCTACGCCAGATCCGTCGTGGGCGTACGAGCGAGCAGCCTCGGGTAGAGACCCGCCCACGGGCTTCGGACCTAGCTGTGGAGAAGTTACGGGTAAGTTCTTCGTCGATCCTCTACGCTTCATTACATGTTTTCCATTGCAATGTTGCGACATCGCGGCAACACAACGTAGGCGGAGATGGAAGAAAGGGAACGGAGGCACCAAGAGGAGCAGATGCGGATGCGGCGGCAGCTTAGGGAGAACATGCGAGATGCGGCGACAGATGTTGCAGCAGATGCAACAACAGCAGCAGATGTTCCAGCAGATGTTCATGAACCAGGCCGTGCTGACTTCACCACCGGGGAGTAGTGGTCCTAGCACGTCGTGTCCTCCTATGTTCCGACATTTTGTAAGTGGTTAACTTAATATCTCCGTCTCAATCTTGTTTGTTGTCTAACCGAACTTTGGATATTGCAGATCCCCACGCCCGATCCGGCTGTGATGGCGCTCCTCCGGAAGCGCCAAGTCGAGCCGCCGACACTGGCTTGACCGTCAACAATACGGGCATCATCCGGAGCCTGCAGCAGTTTCTAGGTGAGTTCTCCTACACTTGTAATTCTTCCATACCATGTCACTTGTGAATTTTAGCCATTCAACCATGTCAATTTTAGCCATTATGTTCAATTTTAGCTATTCCATGTTAATTTTAGCCATTCCATGTCATTCTTAGCCATTATGTTGAATTTTAGCCATTTCATGTCAATTCTAGCGATTATGTTCAATTTTAGCCATTCCATGTCAATTCTAGTTCTTCCATGTCAATTCTTGTTCTTACATGTCAATTTTAGTCATTCCATGTCATTCTTAGCCATTATGTTGAATTTTAGCCATTTCATGTCTATTCTAGCGATTATGTTCAATTTTAGCCATTCAATGTCAATTCTAGTTCTTCCATGTCAATTCTAGTTCTTACATGTCAATTTTAGCCATTGCATGTCACTTATGCATCTATATAAGAACTTGTAGGAGGACAAGGAGATGGAGGACAAGGAGGTGGAGAAGGACAAGGAAGTAGAGGACAAGGAAGTGGCGAAGGTTGACGTTGCTTGTATGAACTTTGTTGTGTGACTTGGAGCATTCTATGTATGAATTTGTTGTTGGACTACTTTGTTGTTGGTGTACTTCGTTGTTGTTGGACTATTGTATGGAACATTCTATGTATGGACTTTGTTGGACTATTAGTGGTTGAACTTTGTTGTTGATGATGTGCAAATGTCTATATATTGTGCTATATATGTATCTGGAAATATATATCTATTCTGTGAATTATATGTGCAGGGATTAAATGGAAACAGCAAAAAGCTGGAATTTTTTCAGCACCTTTGCCGTGCACATGCACACGGCAAAGAGAAAGCCGCACGGCAAAGGCTTTCTTTGCCGTGCACATGCACACGGCAAAGGGTGCCCAGCAGTGCACAACTGCCACCTGGTGAACTCTTTGCCGTGCGGGGTGAGGCTGAAGCGCACGGCAAAGCCCACCCTTTGCCATGCGGCGTGGAGGCGGAGCGCACGGCAAAGGCCTCCGCACGGCAAACTTTCCAGGCGCACGGCAAAGGAAGGCTCACGGCAAAGGGTGCCCAGCGCACGGCAAAGCAGGGTTGCACGGCAAAGGCCTTTGCCGTGCCACTTGCCCGCGGCGCACGGCAAAGCCGTCTTTGCCGGGCGGGTCGTTGCCGTGCAGTCTTTGTCGTGCAAGCCCGCACGGCAAAGGCGTTGCCGAGCTGATTTTGACCTTTGCCGTGCGTTTCGGCTGCACGGCAAAGCTCTGTTGTGCCGTAGTGTATGCACATGCGGCGAAATTAAAATTATGCACAGGATCTGCGATTGTGCGTTAACTACCGCTGGGTCGATCATGGAAGATATAGTCGACTTGAGCATCAAAAACTATGCACAGGATGCAACTTACACTGCGAATGGGTCGCGAAGCACGCGAGAAGAAGCACCGAGAGTAGGATATACTTGTCCATGGCGAAATTACTAGGCGTGGCTAGAAGAGTGTTTTCTGAGAAACAATGGTAGGTTTCTTCGTTGTTCCGATGTCCTAATATATATGTGCGCACCGTCGGCGTTAAAATGGCCGTCGGTACAAGCCGATTGTGCCGACGGTCACCGTCGGCACAGTTCTGGCCGTCGGCATAGGACCAGTCTGGCCGTCGGCACAACATTTTTTTTCTTTTTTTCTTTACTACAGACCTGTGCCGACGGTTATACCGTCGGCATAGCTTTTTTCTATTTCTGCACGACAGTCTTCAAAAAAGCATAACTAAATTATTTTAATTAAGAAAAATAAGTATAATATATCAAATTTTGCAGAAAAACAAGATCTATTATAGAAAAATATAAAAAATGTAATATTTCAAATACCTAAACAAATCTTTTTAGAAATGAGCTATAATGTTCGAGGTTTCATGGCTTTCACACACGCCAAAAATGAAAAAATTATCGCTCGTGGGTCGGATTAGAAATCCGCGTCCGGGGTCTTGCTTCCCATCCTAGGGTCCACGCACGTGCCTGTAGGATAACGTTGCATAGAAAACAAAAAAATTTCCTACCGCGAACACGCAATCCAAGCCAAGATGCAATCTAGAAGACGGTAGCAACGAGGGGTTTATCGAGTCTCACCCTTGAAGAGATTCCAAAGCCTACAAGAGGAGGCTCTTGTTGCTGCGGTAGACGTTCACTTGCCGCTTGCAAAAGCGCGTAGAAGATCTTGATCACGATCGCTTCCGGCGCCACGAACGGGCAGCACCTCCGTACTCGGTCACACGTTCGGTTGTTGATGAAGACGACGTCCACCTCCCCGTTCCAGCGGGCAGCGGAATTAGTAGCTCCTCTTGAATCCGACAGCACGACGGCGTGGTGTCGGTGGTGGTGGAGAAATCCGGCGGAGCTTCGCTTAAGCGTGCGGGATGTGGTGGAGGAGAGAGACCGCTAGGGTTTGGGGAGAGAGGGGGGTTGGGCGCCGGCCCTCTAAGGGGTGCGGCCAAGGCTGAGGCTTGAAGTGATCAGCCCCCTCTCCTATGCCCCTCATTATATAGGTGGAAGCACCAAGAGTTCTAGTCCAAGTCTTCGAATAAGACCCCAACACTAAAACCTCCCATATGTGGGAAACCTACTCAAGGAGGGAGTCCTACCCAAGGTGGGACTCCCACCTTTCCTTGAGGTGGGTTGGCCGGCCACCCTAGGGGAGTCCACCTTGGACTCCTCCCCTTTAGGGTTGGCTGGTCATGCAAGGTGGAGTCCCTCCGGGACTCTACTTTCCATGGTGATTTCTTCCGGACTTTTCTAGAACCTTCTAGAACCTGCCATAAATGCACCGGATCATTTCCAAACTTGGAATATGACTTCCTATATATGAATCTTATTCTCCTGACCATTCCTAACTCCTCGTGATGTCCGGGATCTCATCCGGGACTCCGAACAAATATTCGAACTCCATTCCATATTCAAGTTCTACCATTTCAACATCCAACTTTAAGTGTGTCACCCTACGGTTCGTGAACTATGCGGACATGGTTGAGTACTCACTCCGACCAATAACCAATAGCGGGATCTGGAGATCCATAATGGCTCCCACATATTCAACGATGACTTTAGTGATCGAATGAACCATTCACATACGATACCAATTCCCTTTGTCACGCGATATTTTACTTGTCCGAGGTTTGATCTTCGGTATCACTCTATACCTTGTTCAACCTCGTCTCCTGACAAGTACTCTTTACTCGTACCGTGGTATGTGGTCTCTTATGAACTTATTCATATGCTTGCAAGACATTAGACGACATTCCACCGAGAGGGCCCAGAGTATATCTATCCGTCATCGGGATGGACAAATCCCACTGTTGATCCATATGCCTCAACTCATACTTTCCGGATACTTAATCCCACCTTTATAACCACCCATTTACGCAGTGGCGTTTGATGTAATCAAAGTACCTTTCCGGTATAAGTGATTTACATGATCTCATGGTCATAAGGACTAGGTAACTATGTATCGAAAGATTATAGCAAATAACTTAATGACGAGATCTTATGCTACGCTTAATTGGGTGTGTCCATTACGTCATTCATCCAATGATATAACCTTGTTATTAATAACATCCAATGTTCATGATTATGAAACTAATCATCCATTAATCAACAAGCTAGTTTAAGAGGCATACTAGGGACTTCTTGTTGTCTACATATCACACATGTACTAATGTTTCGGTTAATACAATTATAGCATGATATATGAACATTTATCATAAACATAAAGATATAAATAATAACAACTTTATTATTGCCTCTAGGGCATATCTCCTTCAGTGCCAAATATGATCTCGTTTCGGCAAACTATGCCATGCCGAGGCTGTTTCCCACCTCATTTCCCCTGAAATCCATAGAACTCCGGACGTGATAGCCCTTTTCGTGAAGATTTTTTCAAAATAATTGCCGTATCCCAGTTTTAACAAATGGAATAGTTACTATGACATATAACATGACGTCACGCGGCTCCGTGGAATTTTTTGACTTCCTTCAAATTGTCATCTGGCCAAAACAGGACCCCCGAGACATGCGGTATCGCCATACCGGGCGTGCGGGTGCACCCATTCGCGAACAAACTAAACGGACAAAAATTAGCACATATAGTGATACGTCGTTGAACTAAAAACATTTTTTCGGAATTTCTGGAGCGACGGATAGTTCACCCCTAGTTCAAATCCGGTCAGTTTCCAGCGGATTCGGAGGGACACCGCCGGAAGCCGCATGGGTTCCCAAAAAATGAACGCGTGCATTTGTCATGTGATAGGTGGTGCGTAGGTGGTCTACTATCATCGCATGGAGGTTTCATGTCATACTAAAATGCGCCCCATGTAGCTGTTTCACAAATAAAAACCGTTTGGGCACGCTAAAAATGAAAAGATGGCCGTCTGTGGGTCGGATTAGAAATGCGCATCCGGGTCTCGCTTCCCATCCTAGGATCCACACACGTGTCAAATATGATCTCGTTTCGGCAAACTATGCCATGCCGAGGCCGTTTCCCACCTCATTTCCCCTGAAATCCATAGAACTCCGGACGTGATAGCCCTTTTCGTGAAGGGTTTTTCAAAATAATTGCCGTATCCCAGTTTTAACAAACGGAATAGTTACTATGACATATAAAATGACATCACGCGGCTCCGTGGGATTTTTTGACTTCCTTCAAATTGTCATCTGGCCAAAACAGGACCCCCGAGACATGCGGTATCGCCATACCGGGCGTGCGGGTGCACCCATTCGCGAACAAACTAAACGGACAAAAATTAGCACATATAGTGATGCGTCGTTGAACTAAAAACATTTTTTTCGGAATTTCTGGAGCGACGGATAGTTCACCCCTAGTTCAAATCCGGTCAGTTTCCAGCGGATTCGGAGGGACACCGCCGGAAGCCGCATGGGTTCCCAAAAAACTAACGCGTGCATATGTCATGTGATAGGTGGTACGTAGGTGGTCTACTATCATCGCATGGAGGTTTCATGTCATACTAAAATGCGCCCCATATAGCTGTTTCACAAATAAAAACCGTTTGGGCACGCTAAAAATGAAAAGATGGCCGTCTGTGGGTCGGATTAGAAATGCGTGTCCGGGGTCTCGCTTCCCATCCTAGGGTCCACACACGTGTCAAATATGATCTCGTTTCGGCAAACTATGCCATGCCGAGGCCGTTTCCCACCTCATTTCCCCTGAAATCCATAGAACTCCGGACGTGATAGCCCTTTTCGTGAAGGGTTTTTCAAAATAATTGTCGTATCCCAGTTTTAACAAACGGAATAGTTACTATGACATATAAAATGACATCACGCGGCTCCGTGGGATTTTTTTGACTTCATTCAAATTGCCATCTGGCCAAAATAGGACCCCCGAGACATGCGGTATCGTCATACCGGGCGTGCGGCTGCACCCATTCGCGAACAAACTAAACGGACAAAAATTAGCACATATAGTGATGCATCGTTGAACTAAAAACAATTTTTTCAGAATTTCTGGAGCGACGGATAATTCACCCCTAGTTCAAATCCGGCCAGTTTCCAACGGATTCGGCGGGACACCGCCGGAAGCCGCATGGGTTCCCAAAAAGCTAACGCGTGCACATGTCATGTGATAGGTGGTGCGTAGGTGGTCTACTATCATCGCACGGAGGTTTTACGTCATACTAAAATGCGCCCCATGTAGCTGCTTCACAAATAAAAACCGTTTGGGCACGCTAAAAATGAAAATATGGCTGTCCGTGGGTCGGATTAGAAATCCGCGTCCGGAGTCTTGCTTCCCATCCTAGGGTCCATACACGTGCCAAATATGACCTTGTTTCGGCAAACTATGCCATGCCGAGGCCGTTTCCCACCTCATTTTCGATAAAGTCAGTCAAATTTAAACTAGAGGTACTTGATCTAATGCTCATGATTTTTGGGTAAGTTAACTTTGTAGGTTTAAAAGATGATATGGATGTTATATTTGTATTCCTCTCATTTTTCTGATCAATTTAGACATATTATTTGCCAAATTCGCATTTACTGATATTGATTATTCCATATTAAATAAAAAGACAAAAAATAAAATCATTTAATTGTTTTTTCAAATTCTATATTATTATTATTTATATATATTCATTGTTGTTTACTTAAGTAATTGTTTAGAATTCAAAAATATAGAGGTGTGACATCACGGTCAAAGGGTTAATACGGTAGATATGGTAATATTAACAGTAAGGTGTCATTTCTTTCATGGAAGCTCATCCGAAGAGAACCAGAAAGTTAAGCGTGCCGGGGCGGGAGTAGTGTGAGGATGGGTGACCAACTGGGAAGTTTGACCACAAGTGCAATTTGAGCTAAGATTAAGTGTACTAAGTGGGATTGTGAAAAATTAACTAGTAAAAAGTAGAAGAAGAAAAGTGAAAAAAATAAAAATTTATTTTTTTCAAAAAAAGTTTTGAATATTTTTTCGAAAATAAATTTGAAAATTTTGAAATACTATGCCGACGGTAAAACCGTCGGGACAACAATCTGTACCGACGGTCAGTCTGTGCCGACGGTGATTGGGCAGACCCCGACCAGAACTATGCCGACGACGCTACACCGACGGTCACCGTCGGCACAGCCTGTGCCGATGGCCTTTTGGGCTGTGCCGACGGCTGGCAGCCGTCAGCATACTTCATCTCTCCCGTAGTGAGGGCAAAAAAGTAAGGATGTTCTAATACATACACGGATCGCTGAAATGACGGATTTCTTTGTATTCGAGCGTAGATGCCGTCCCGGCTAACCTTTGTATTTATGTGATACGATTCGATATTCTACATATAATCTCTATCCAGATGCTATAACGGAATTAGCGATGATCGATTACCATGTTTGCATTCTGTACTCATCGTTCCAAAAATTGTAATCTCTAGTCGAGGATTAGGGATCGGATCTGACAGATTCCCTGTCAGGCTACACGAATTCCTTAGAGCGTCTATGATTGACTTGGCAGGTACGCATATCTCAACACACTAGGAAATTATCAGGCTATTGTCAGATACTCACTCAACGCTTAGCGCCACACCGACGTGGCAGGAGGCGCTGAGAGGGCAGCACTGCTGGCATTGCCTATGGCCATGATGCACGAAGAAAGAGAGAAGAGGTGGGCGTGTCTAAAGGACGGCAAAGGGGAAGAACAACGCCGAGGCAGAACTGATGGCTAGTAGATTTCGTAGTTTGTTTACAATTGTTTGTTTGAAAAATATTTTAGGACTTCTTATCAGGTTCACCGGTGTGTAACCTCTTCATAAATTGGAAAGCAAGTGACAACGACAACATAACGTACTATTTTTTTAATTAATACCACATATATTCGTAGTAACAAATAGTACATGGTAGAGATACACAAGCTGTTTCCAACGATTACAAAATAAAGTCTAACAGATACTAGCAAATTTTCAAGGTCCTCAAACTCTTTCTTCTTCCAAGATAATCTTGTACTTATCTGAAGGCAACCAAAGATAAATAACAAATCATAGACCTGTAAAATACCGACGAAGGTTCTCCCATAATTTTAATTTAAGTCGCAGTGCCATGGTTCGTGCACATGTGCGCAACCATTAAAGTAGTTAATCAACATCGACAAGAGTACCAACACCATAACAACCGATCAGCCTTGTCGATGTTGACGGAGAGCCGATAGTACGAATCACCATTGTCGAGGACGTAGCAACCGGGACAAAAACTGCGAGAATAATCCTCCTCGCGGCAACCGTGAGAAAAGATCTGAACACCCATACCTAGATAATTGTAATCTGTCAACCGCCATTGACGTTGGAAAGGAGATCTCGTCGTCGAACGAAAGGCTGAAGATCACTTACTGCAGACGATGTCATCTCTATTACTGGGAAACGAACAAGAAAACGGCGACCAAAACTCTAACATAGACTACTGAAAAGACTACT
This sequence comes from Lolium perenne, assembly GCF_019359855.2. NCBI lineage: Eukaryota > Viridiplantae > Streptophyta > Magnoliopsida > Poales > Poaceae > Lolium > Lolium perenne. The sequence goes on along the minus strand of NC_067246.2, from coordinate 38,231,857 downwards.
TTTAATGAAAACTCCACTCATAGATCGGGTTCCTACTCCTCTCGACACCGGCGAAACCGGCTAGAGGAGGGAGAATCGGTCTATGAAGGAGGCTGAAGTGGAGGCGACTAGGGTTTTTTCTCTGGAGGCCTGCCAACACCTATTTAACGAACATGCTCTAACACCACCAGCAATTTATGTTTCTCCCAAATTTGGAAGTGGAGCCGGCCAATTTGGACAATCCCTATTCCCCACTCAGTGCGGGAGCGATTCGCTCCCGCCTGAAGCGGCGGATGGGGTGGGCCGGCCCATTAGCGCCTAGTATGCACTGGGGTCTTCTTAGTTTCCAGTTTTTTTCTTGGTTTTCTCAGGTTTCTTTGCGGTTTTTGTTGTTTTCTGTAGTTTTTACTGATTTTGAATTATGTTCAGATTTTTTTTTGGTTCTGATTTGAGAAAATTTTCAAATTAAATTTGTTCAAAATGTTCAAATTATAAATTTGTTCAAATTGAAAATTCTTCAAATATGAAAATTGTTCAAATTTGAATTTTGATCACTTTGAAAATTGTTACTTTTGAAAATTGTTCATTTTTGAGTCCTTCTTGATTTTCAATTTTGTTCAGATTTTGGAAAACCGGAGAAGCAACGTGTGACTCGCACTGTCATGCACGCACTAGCGACCGGATAAATGGGTCTGGCCCAGTGGAGCTTCTTTCAGGCAGGACCGAGTCCATCCCGCTTAAGGCGTGAAATAAGAGCTCCCGCTAAGTCGCCGTTCCATAGCGCATGCCACTTTACGCCACAGAAGCCCATGTATGGATGTGGCCAGAAAGAAAATAGGCCCATCTTATCTCTTACTGATAGAACCCAAACCCGAAACGGCACTGTTGTCCTCTAACGGCACGGCACACTATGGATTTGGCCAGTCCAGAACGAAAGTAGCCCTTCCAACGCTACGACCTAAACGAACGTACTAGGCTGTCTGTTTTCGGTGCCCGCGCTCGGACAGCGGTCGACGTTCGCGTATCCGTTGTCGCACGCTACGCACAACACGCGGACGCATCACATATGTTAAGAAAAACAAAAAGAAAGGAAAAAATTAAACCTAACGAAGTTTCATTAAACATATGCCCCTATTTTGAACAAATTTATACATATGCCCTATTTTGGAAAAATTTAAACTACCAAAAATAGCCCTCTATATGAGCTTTAACATTAAAAACAAATAAAAAACCCTATCCCAGGGTTTGAGGAGGATGAGGTGGTCGCCGGTACGCCGCCTAGTCCCTGTGGGCCTCATCGCCGTCGGCGTTGACGATGTCCCCAGGCGGCGAGGCGCTGTTGTGGATCGATCGCGCCGGGGACTCCGGTCACAGCGACCACATAGCCTCCTCCCAGGCCGAGTGCGGGTCCGGAGCCGCCCGCTGTTCCGCCGCAGCAGCCCGAAGCTCCGCCTCCTCCCTGAGGCGTGCCTCTCCTGCTGTCGAGGGTACTCCTCGCCAATGCCCTCCGATAGGGGCTTAGGGTTGATGGAATCCTGCAAGCTGACACGAGACTGTAGGGATTCGTTGCATAGAAAATAAAAAAATTCCTACCGCGAACACGCAATCCAAGCCAAGATGCAATCTAGAAGACGGTAGCAACGAGGGGATTATCGAGTCTCACCCTTGAAGAGATTCCAAAGCCTACAAGATGAGGCTCTTGTTGCTGCGGTAGACGTTCACTTGCCGCTTGCAAAAGCGCGTAGAAGATCTTGATCACGGCGCCACGAACGGGCAGCACCTCCGTACTCGGTCACACGTTCGGTTGTTGATGAAGACGACGTCCACCTCCCCGTTCCAGCGGGCAGCAGAAGTAGTAGCTCCTCTTGAATCCGACAGCACGACGGCGTGGTGTCGGTGGTGGTGGAGAATCCCGGCGGAGCTTCGCTAAGCGTGCGGGGAAGAAGGAGTAGTGGAGCGGCTAGGGTTTGGAGAGAGGGGGGTGCCGGCCATCTAGGTGGTGCGGCCACCTTGTGGTGTTTGGGTGGCCGGCCCCCTCCCCTTGGCCCTCATTATATAGGTGGAACACCCAAGAGTTGGTCTACAAGTCTTCGAATAAGACCCCAAACCAAAACCTTCCATATCACATGAAACCTACCCAAGCTAGGACTCCCACTAGAGGTGGGGTTCCCACCCTTCCTTGGGAGGGGGTGGCCGGCCCCCTTAGGGGAGTCCACTTGGGACTCCTCCCCCTTTAGGGTTGGCTGGCCATGGTGGTGGAGTCCCTTTGGGACTCCGCCTTCCAAAGTGGTTTCTTCCGGACTTTTCTAGAACCTTCTAGAACCTTCCATAGAACCTTCCGGATCATTTTAAATCTTATAAAACGACTTCCTATATATGAATCTTATTCTCCGGACCATTCCGGAACTCCTCGTGATGTCCGTGATCTCATTCAGGACTCCGAACAAATATTCGAACTCCATTCCATATTCAAGTTCTACCATTTCAACATCCAACTTTAAGTGTGTCACCCTACGGTTCGTGAACTATGTGGACATGGTTGAGTACTCTCTCCGACCAATAACCAATAGCGGGATCTGGAGATCCATAATGGCTCCCACATATTCAACGATGACTTTAGTGATCGAATGAACCATTCACATATGATACCAATTCCCTTTGTCACGCGATATTTTACTTGTCCGAGGTTTGATCATCGGTATCACTCTATACCTTGTTCAACCTCGTCTCCTGGCAAGTACTCTTTACTCGTACCGTGGTATGTGGTCTCTTATGAACTCATTCATATGCTTGCAAGACATTAGACGATATTCCACCGAGAGGGCCCAGAGTATATCTATCCGTCATCGGGATGGACAAATCCCACTGTTGATCCATATGCCTCAACTCATACTTTCCGGATACTTAATCCCACCTTTATAACCACCCATTTACGCAGCGGCGTTTGATGTAATCAAAGTACCTTTCCGGTATAAGTGATTTACATGATCTCATGGTCATAAGGACTAGGTAACTATGTATCGAAAGCTTATAGCAAATAACTTAATGACGTGATCTTATGCTACGCTTAATTGGGTGTGTCCATTACATCATTCATACAATGATATAACCTTGTTATTAATAACATCCAATGTTCATGATTATGAAACTAATCATCCATTAATCAACAAGCTAGTTAAGAGGCATACTAGGGACTCTTTGTTGTTTACATATCACACATGTATCAATGTTTCGGTTAATACAATTATAGCATGGTATATAAACATTTATCATAAACATAAAGATATATAATAACCACTTTATTATTGCCTCTAGGGCATATCTCCTTCAGTCTCCCACTTGCACTAGAGTCAATAATCTAGATTACATTGTAATATACCTAACACCCATGGCATTCTGGTGTTGGTCATGCTTTGCCCTAGGGAGAGCTTTAGTCAACGGATCTGCTACATTCAGATCAGTGTGTACTTTGCAAATCTTTACTTCTCCATCTTCGATGTACTCGCAATCGAGTGGTAACACAGCTTGATATGTTTTAGCCTCTTGTGTGACCTTGGTTCTTGTGCATTGGCGATGGCACCCATGTTGTCACAGTAGATGACTAGTGGGTCCAATGCACTAGGAACTACACCAAGCTCTACAATGAACCTCTTCATCCATACCGCTTCTGATGAAGCCTCTGAAGCCGCTATGTACTCTGATTCTGTTGAAAACTTTGCCACCGTGCACTGGTTCGAGCTTGCCCAGCTTACTGCAGCACCATTCAATATAAACACGTACCCAGACTGTGACTTAGAGTCATCAGGATCAGTGTTCCAACTTGCATCGGTGTAACCGTTTACAACGAGCTCTTGGTCACCTCCATAACAAAGAAACATATCTTTAGTTCTTTTCAAGTACTTCAAGATATTCTTGACCGCTGTCCAGTGTTCCATTCCTGAATCACTTTGATATCTGCTAGTCAAACTAACAACATGTGCTATATCCGGTCTAGTACATAGCATGGCATACATGATAGATCCTACTGCCGAGGCATAGGGGATATTACTCATCCTTTCTCTTTCTTCTGCCGTAGCCGGTCCTTGAGTCTTACTCAAGACCTTGCCTGGTAACATAGGTAAGAACCCTTTCTTACTTTCGTCCATTCTAAACTTCTTAGAATCTTGTCCAGGTATGTACTCTGTGATAGCCCTATTAGGCGTTTTGATCTATCTCTATAAATCTTGATGCCTAATATATACGATGCTTCACCAAGGTCTTTCATTGAAAAACTATTATTCAAATAACCTTTTACACTGCTTAATAGTTCTATATCATTCCCAATCAATAATATGTCATCTACATATAATATCAGGAATGCTACAGAGCTCCCACTCACTTTCTAGTAAATACAGGCCTCTCCATGACACTGTATAAACCCGAAGTCTTTGATCACCTTATCAAAGCATCGGTTCCAACTTCTTGATGCTTGCTTCAGTCCATAGATTGAACGCTGAAGTTTGCATACTTTGTCAGCATTTTTAGGATCGACAAAACCTTTGGGTTGTACCATATACAACTCTTCCTCAATGTCTCCATTAAGGAACACCGTTTTGACATCCATCTGCCAAATCTCATAATCGAAAAATGTAGCTATTGCTAACAAAATCCTCACAGATTTTAGCTTCGCTACAGGTGAGAAAGTCTCATCGTAGTCAACTCCTTGAATTTGTCGGAAACCCTTTGCGACAAGTCGAGCTTTATAGACAGTAATATTACCATCAGCATCTGTTTTTCTCTTGAAAATCCATTTATTCTCGACAGCCTTGCGGCTATCAGGTAAGTCTACCAAAGTCCATACTTTGTTATCATACATGGATCCCATTTCGGATTTCATGGCTTCTTGCCATTTGTTGGAATCTGGGCTCATCATCGCTTCTTCATACGTCGCAGGGTCCTCATCATTGTTGTCCACAATCATGACATTTAGACAAGGATCATACCAATCAGGAGTGGCATGTTCCCTTGTCGATCTGCGAGGTTCAGTAATTTCCTCGTTTGAAGTTTCATGATCATTATCATTAGCTTCCTCTGTTGCCGGTGTAGGCGGTACAGGAACAGCTTCCGGTACTGCGCTACTCTGATCAACGAGTATAGATTCATCAATCTCATCGAGTTCTACTTTTCTTCCAGTCACTTCTTTAGTGAGAAATTCTTTCTCAAGAAAGGTTCCGTTCTTAGCAACAAAGATTTTGCCTTCGGATCTGTGATAGAAAGTATACCCTATAGTTTCCTTAGGGTATCCTATGAAGACGCATTTCTCCGCTTTGGGTTCTAGCTTGTCCGGTTGTAACTTCTTTACATAGGCTTCGCAACCCCAAACTTTAAGGAACGACAGCTTAGGTTTCTTATTAAACAATAATTCATACGGTGTCGTTTCCACGGATTTTGATGGTGCTCTATTTAAAGTGAATGCGGCTGTCTCTAATGCATAACTCCAAAAAGATAACGGCAAATCAGTAAGAGAGATCATAGAACGAACCATATCTAAGAGAGTTCGATTACGATGTTCGGACACACCGTTTCGTTGTGGTGTTCCCGGCGGTGTCAATTGTGAAAGTATTCCGTATTTCTTTAAATGCATGCCAAACTCATAACTCAGATATTCACCTCCACGATCAGATCGTAGAAATTTAATCTTCTTGTTACGTTGATTTTCTACTTCACTTTGAAATTCCTTAAACTTCTCGAAAGTTTCGGCTTTATGTTTCATGAAATAGATATACCCATATCTACTCAGATCATCTGTGAAGGTTAGAACATAACGATAACCATCGCGTGATGCTACGCTCATTGGTCCGCACACATCGGTATGTATAATTTCCAATAAGTCAGTAGCTCGCTCCATCATACCAGAAAATGGAGTCTTAGTCATTTTTCCCATTAGACATGCTTCACATCTATCAAGTGACTCAAAGTCAAGTGATTCAAGTAATCCATCGGTATGGAGTTTCTTCATGTGTTTCACTCCAATATGACCAAGGCAGCGATTGCCACATATAAGTAGAATTATCATTCAATTTAATTCGCTTAGCATCAATGTTATGTATATGCATATCACTACTATCGAGATCTAATAGAAATAAGCCATTCTTTTCAGGTGCTTGACCATAAAAGATATTATTCATAAAAATAGAACAACCATTATTCTCAGACTTGAATGAATAACCGTCTTGCATTAAACAAGATCCAGATATAATGTTCATGCTCAACGCGGGTACAAAATAACAATTATTTAGGCTTAAAACTAATCCCGAAGGTAGATGTAGAGGAAGTGTGCCGACAGCGATCACATCGACTTTGGATCCGTTTCCAACGCGCATCGTCACTTCATCTTTCAGTAGTCTTCGTTTATTCTTTAGTTCCTGTTTCGAGTTACAAATATGAGCAACCGAACTAGTATCAAATACCCAGGTACTAGAACGAGAACCAGTGAGATAAACATCTATAACATGTATATCAGATATACCTTCTTTCTTCTTCTTAACAAGGCCGCTCTTTAGATCAGCCAGATACTTGGAGCAATTACGCTTCTAGTGTCCCTTCTCCTTGCAGTAATAGCACTCATCATCAGGCTTAGGGCCGTTCTTAGGTTTCACAGGAGGCGTGGCAGCTTTCTTGCCACCCTTCTTGAATTTTCCCTTAGACTTGCCCTGTTTCTTGAAACTGGTGGTCTTGTTGACCATCAACACTTGGTGCTCTTTCTTGATCTCAATCTCAGCAGCTTTTAGCATGCCAAAGAGTTCAGGTAACTCCTTGTTCATGTTCTGCATATTGTAGTTCATCACAAAGTTCTTGTAACTTGGTGGCAGTGATTGAAGGACACGATTAATCCCCAGTCTGTTAGGAATCACTATTCCCAAGTCACTGAGTTTCTTCGCATGCCCGGTCATGGCGAGCATGTGCTCACTAACGGAGCTGCCTTCTTCCATCATGCAGCTGAAGAAGTGTTTCGATGCTTCATAGCATTCCACGGCCGCATGAGTTTCAAATATAGCTTTCAGCTCATTGACCAACTCATGAGGATCGTGGTGCTCAAAACGTTTTTGAAGATCGGCTTCCAGACTGCACAGGAGGGCACACTGAACTTGAGAGTACCGAGATTTCCGAGTCGCGTAAACATTCTTTACTTCATCGGTTTCAGTTTCTGCAGGAGGGTCACCTAGCGGTGCATCAAGCACAAATTGCAGATTTCCGCCAGAGAGGAAGATCCTCACATGACGGAACCAGTCGGTGAAGTTGCTACCATTGCTCTTAAGCTTTTCTTTCTCTAGGAACTAGTTAAAATTGATTGGGGACGCCATCTCTACAACATATATTTGCAAAAGTTTAGACTAAGTTTATGACAAATTGATTTCAAATTTTAATTCAACATAATTAAAAATCTAGGTGAACTTTCACTCAAAACAATATCCCTCGCATTGTCTTAGTGATCACACGAACCAAATCCACCGCACCTAAGTCCGATCATCACGAGACAAGGTGTGATTTCAATGGCGAACACTCAAAGTGTTCATCATATCAATCATATGATTCATGCTCTACCTTTCGGTATCACGTGTTCCGAGACCATGTCTATACATGCTAGGTTCGTCAAGGCCACCTTAGTATCCGCATGTGCAAAACTGTCTTGCACCCGTTGTATGCACTTGTTGATTCTATCACACCTGATCATCACGAGATGCTTCGAAACGACAAGTCTTGGCAATGGTGCTAGTAAGGATGAACACTTTATTATCTTGAGATTTTAGTGAGGGATCATCTTATAATGCTACCGTCGTGATCTAAGCAAAATAAGATGCATAAAAGGATTAACATCAAATGCAGTTCATATGTGATATGATATGGCCCTTTTGTCTTTGCGCCTTTGATCTTCATCTCCAAAGCACGGACATGATCTCCATCATCTTCGGGCATGATCTCCATCATCGTCGGCGTAGTGTCAAGGTCAATGGCGCCGTCTTCATGGTTGTTCGCCTCATGTAGCAACTATTACAACTACTTTGAAATACTACTCAACATGAAATTTAAAGACAACCATAAGGCTCCTGCCGGTTGCCACAATACAATAATGATCATCTCATACATATTCATCATCACATTATGGCCATATCACATCACCAAACCCTGCAAAAACAAGTTAGACTTCTCTAATTTGGTTTGCATATTTTACGTGGTTTAGGGTTTTCGAGAGAGATCTAATCTACCTACGAACATGAACCACAACGTTGATACTAATGTTGTCAATAGAAGAGTAAATTGAATCTTCACTATAGTAGGAGAGACAGACACCCGCAAAGCCTCTTATGCAATACAAGTTGCATGTCGAACGAGGAACAAGTCTCATGAACGCGGTCATGTAAAGTTAGTCCGAGCCGCTTCATCCCACTATGCCACAAAGATGCAAAGTACTCAAACTAAAGATAACAAGAGCATCAACGCCCACAAAAATATTGTGTTCTACTCATGCAACCATCTATGCATAGACACGGCTCTGATACCACTGTAGGGGTTCGTTGCATAGAAAACAAAAAATTTCCTAACGCGAACACGCAATCCAAGCCAAGATGCAATCTAGAAGACGGTAGCAACGAGGGGATTATCGAGTCTCACCCTTGAAGAGATTCCAAAGCCTACAAGATGAGGCTCTTGTTGCTGCGGTAGACGTTCACTTGCCGCTTGCAAAAGCGCGTAGAAGATCTTGATCACGGCGCCACGAACGGGCAGCACCTCCGTACTCGGTCACACGTTCGGTTGTTGATGAAGACGATGTCCACCTCCCCGTTCCAGCGGGCAGCGGAAGTAGTAGCTCCTCTTGAATCCGACAGCACGACGGCGTGGTGTCGGTGGTGGTGGAGAATCCCGGCGGAGCTTCGCTAAGCGTGCGGGGAAGAAGGAGTAGTGGAGCGGCTAGGGTTTGGAGAGAGGGGGCGCCGGCCATCTAGGTGGTGCGGCCACCTTGTGGTGTTTGGGTGGCCGGCCCCCTCCCCTTGGCCCTCATTATATAGGTGGAACACCCAAGAGTTGGTCTACAAGTCTTCGAATAAGACCCCAAACCAAAATCTTCCATATCACATGAAACCTACCCAAGCTAGGACTCCCACTAGGGCCTCGTTTACTTCTCTCGTATTTTTCTTCCCAATGGGTATGGGGATGGAAGGGGATTTGGTGTTCACCCAATCCCCTCAAATACCCTTCCCCAAAAATACACTAGTATGTTGGAGAGTTTTTGATTTAGGCAAAAAATGTGGGGATGGGAGGGGATGAGAGGGGATATCTCGGGATTATGTCGTTCAAAACCGGAGAAGTAAACGGACTAGTGGGGATTTTCCGGGATACGAAATAATCCCCTCCCATCCCCATAAATACCCTAGAAGTAAACAAGGCCTAGAGGTGGGATTCCCACCCTTCCTTGGGAGGGGGTGGCCGGCCCCCTTAGGGGAGTCCACTTGGGACTCCTCCCCCTTTAGGGTTGGCCGGCCATGGTGGTGGAGTCCCTTTGGTACTCCGCCTTCCAAAGTGGTTTCTTCCGGACTTTTCTAGAACCTTCTAGAACCTTCCATAGAACCTTCTGGATCATTTTAAATCTTATAAAATGACTTCCTATATATGAATCTTATTCTCCGGACCATTCCGGAACTCCTCGTGATGTCCGGGATCTCATTCGGGACTCCGAACAAATATTCGAACTCCATTCCATATTCAAGTTCTACCATTTCAACATCCAACTTTAAGTGTGTCACCCTACGGTTCGTGAACTATGTGGACATGGTTGAGTACTCTCTCCGACCAATAACCAATAGCGGGATCTGGAGATCCATAATGGCTCCCACATATTCAACGATGACTTTAGTGATCGAATGAACCATTCACATATGATACCAATTCCCTTTGTCACGCGATATTTTACTTGTCCGAGGTTTGATCATCGGTATCACTCTATACCTTGTTCAACCTCGTCTCCTGACAAGTACTCTTTACTCGTACCGTGGTATGTGGTCTCTTATGAACTCATTCATATGCTTGCAAGACATTAGGCGACATTCCACCGAGAGGGCCCAGAGTATATCTATCCGTCATCGGGATGGACAAATCCCACTGTTGATCCATATGCCCCAACTCATACTTTCCGGATACTTAATCCCACCTTTATAACCACCCATTTACGCAGCGGCGTTTGATGTAATCAAAGTACCTTTCCGGTATAAGTGATTTACATGATTTCATGGTCATAAGGACTAGGTAACTATGTATCGAAAGCTTATAGCAAATAACTTAATGACGTGATCTTATGCTACGCTTAATTGGGTGTGTCCATTACATCATTCATACAATGATATAACCTTGTTATTAATAACATCCAATGTTCATGATTATGAAACTAATCACCCATTAATCAACAAGCTAGTTAAGAGGCATACTAGGGACTCTTTGTTGTTTACATATCACACATGTATCAATGTTTCGGTTAATACAATTATAGCATGGTATATAAACATTTATCATAAACATAAAGATATATAATAACCACTTTATTATTGCCTCTAGGGCATATCTCCTTCAGAGACATCGGTTCACAGACAAGCGGGGAGAGCGATTTACCCAGGTTCGGGGCCCTCGATGTGGTAAAACCCTTACGTCCTGCCTGTCTGTTCTTGATTATGATAATAATGGGTTACAATGGGGTGCCGAATAGTTCGGCTGAGATCTCGTCGAGATGGCTATTGCTAAGATGACCTAGCTCTGAGCTTTTGTTGGCTAAGATTGCTAAGATTGATCGTGCCCCTCGGCAGCCCCTCTCCTGGCCTTTATATAGGAGGCCAGGTCTCAAGAGGTCTAACCGAGCACGACTAGGTTTACAGTAGTTTTAGATCCGATCTTTCCTTGTTCGATCGCTTCCTTGTCTTGCCCGTCAAGGAACCTTCTGGTGCGCCGTCCTAGTGGCCCATCTCGCCTTCAAATGTCTTCATGGGCCTCCAATTAGTCAACACAGGATAGGGTAATGTGGGTTACCCGAAGGGTAGTGCCCACGTCAGTAGCCCCCGAGTGTCTAGCCGAAGATAGTTCGGGTAGAGACTAAAACATGTCTTTTCCTGATGTTCTTCTCCTTTATTGCCCTTATTCACCTTGAATCGCCGTCTTCATTTTATCGGGTGCGCGTCAGCGCTCCCGATGGGAGTAGCCCCCGAGTCTAGGTACGGATGCTTGCAATCCGTGCGTAGACTCAAGTTGTACCACTCGAATATTCTCCGCTGCCGATGTTTTCCACAGTTCTTCATAGGTCATCCGATATATTTCCTTTGTGCAAAGGATAATGAGTAACGTGCCCAACTTTTGTTGGTTAACTGCCGATGGCAAAACAACGTTACCCTACACAGAATCAAGTCCCCGGGCATGATCCTGGAGTGCAAAAAACTTCTATCGGGTGTGCATCACACGCTCCCGATGGGAGTGTAGCCCCCGAGTGTCTGGGTGCAAGTGCTTGTAACCGAGTGCAGACTCAAACCTTCTTCCTTCGACTGCTCATTCTATCGAGTCTTCATTTTATCGGGTGCGCGTTAGCGCTCCCGATGGGAGTAGCCCCCGAGTTTAGGTACGGATGTCTGCAGCCGGGCGTAGACTCAAGTCCTTCATCCGATAACTTTTCATTTTTCCTTCGAATACCCCAAGGTTTTTTTTTATGACGTCACTGTTGACGTGTAACTGCTGTGGGCTGATTGACAGGACTTGACCTGACGGGCCCACCCTAGCTCTGCATGGGCAGTTTTTAGGGCTTGATCATTGCACGCGTGGTGACCGAGGTGCCTCCTCGATTTTCGCACAACGTTGAAATAGTGGGCCGCCGGTTCCTCCCCTCCTTCAAGCGCCACGTGCTTACTCAGCTCTTAACTTCTCCTCAAAATCTCCAAAGGGCGAAAAATCCCTAATCTCCTCCACGGTTCCCGCAGCATCTCCTCATTCTTCCCCTTCTTCCTTCCTTTGCCGTTGCTGCGCCGCCACCGCAGTTTTTCCAATCTTCATCAGATCTCACAATGGTGAAGAAGAAGAATCCTGCCGCCGCCAGTTCCACCAGCGGAGGCGCCGCCGCCAAGTCCTCCTCTTCTCTTCCGAAGGGGAGTGCTCCTCCCCCAGCTCCGGCGCCGCCAGCGTCGTCGAGCTCAATGGTCAAGCCCGGAGACTGGGTAGCATCAACCATCACCAAGCGTGATGAGAAGAGATCCCGAAGCCTGGGATTGATATCTTCCGATGTGGGAGACGTGATCCTTCCAGGTGCGATTGCTCGGTCTGATCCCCCTGCTGGCTTTACTGTGATGTTCTTATCTTTCCTTCACCGAGGCCTTTCACTTCCTACTCATGGATTCCTCCTCCATCTCTTGCGAACGTACGAAATTCAACTATGGCAACTTACCCCCAACTCAATCCTCCATGTTGCTGTGTTCATCACCCTTTGTGAGGCGTTTCTGGGTATCGAACCTCATTTCGGGCTGTGGAAAAAGATCTTCTATGTGAAGAGATACAGCAGCAGTAATGGATACTTTGTCACTGGAGGAGTGGGGTTTGTAGCTCGTTCGGAGGTCAATTACTTCAACTTCCCAATGAGAGAGTCCGTGCAAGGGTGGAGGCTGAAATGGTTTTATATCAAGGACTCCTTGTCACCCGAGTCTCGGCTTCCTTGCTTTGCTGATGTCTCCGAAGCCAAGCCCAAGAATTCCTGGAAGAATATTCTCTCATCCGATGAAAGAGCAACAGCCGAAGAACTATTCGCCAAATTCCTTTGAATCAAAGAGGCTGACGGTCAAACTATGATCGGCACAGAGGTGGCAGCGTTATTCTTGAAACGTCGGGTCCAGCCAGTCATGGCCAGAGCTCACCCGATGTGGTTGTATTCCGGCCCAAAGGATGAAACCAGGATCAATGCTGCCGATCTGTCGGAAAAGGAGTTGCTTGACGAAGTCCGTCGCCTTACTTCCTTTAACCAGGAAGATTCGATTCCGTTGATTTCTTCTTATGCTCCCCTTGACGCTGACCATCCACCATCAAAGGTATTTTTCTTTCTTCATGTTCCTACTATGCCGTTTTTTCTTAACCGACATAATTACCATTGTTCTTACTTGTTATTCTTTTCGACAGATCCCCATAGTTTCTGGAAATATGCATGATTCACCAGATGATACTTCTGAAGGGAAAGGTTCCTCAATCCCCGTAGATTTTCACACTTTCGAGCATACAGGCCTAGAGGATGAATACAATGGTCCGATAGATTTTGAAGTTGCCCACACCGACCTTCCTTCCTCAGCCGATGACGCTGGTGTCGCAGATGGATCAATGCGTAATGACGACGCTGATCATGATACCTTTGTTGATGCAGCTGCGGAGGAGGCCAGGGCTTCACCTGTGAAGAGATCAACCGGCAGCTTTGCCGATGAAGATGATCTCTTCGACATGTAAGTAGTTTCTTTTCTGTAGTTATACTTCGCCCTTTTATTTTTCTTACTCTTTTTATAACCATTGTTGACCTTTCACCTTTGCAGCGACGAAGGCTTTATCGAATCTCCGTCTAAAAAAGCCAGATCTGATGCTGCCTCGCCGGTCGTAGTGGCTTCCGAAGCTTCGGCTCCTAAGGCTGCCCCTATGGCTCAAGCATCGACTGCTTCTTCCCTTTCCAAAGGGAAAGACGTCTCTCCAACTGCTGCCACCGTGACTCCTCCTTCAGTAAGTCTTTTTCTAACTGCGATGCAAATCTTTTGGAGCGTGCTTTGCTTGACAATTTCTGGTAAAATATCCTTCTTTCTTAAGGACTTGCGAGGCGTTATTTCCTCTTTGGAGGCCTTCGCCTCCCAATTCACTTCTCTGGAAGCTGACAAGGCTCGGCTGCAAGAGGAAGTCAAATCTTCCTCCTTGAAATTGGATGGCGCAGTCAAGATAGCTGCTGAGGCTCGCCAAGAGTTTGACTCTCTGAAGGTGGAACTGGGCAAGCTGAAAGAGAAGTTGAAGGAGGAGGAAGCATCCAGGCTGATGGCTGAAGCTCGGGCAGCCGAAAAGGATGAAGTCCTTCGTCAGTCTTCTTTGGCCTTACTTGGTAATTTTTATACACCTCTGTCGATTAATGTACTTATGGATTCGATCCTTTTGCCAATGTACTTTTTTCCTTTCTTTTCCTTGCAGAAGCGGCGAATATCCCTGTTGACGCCCTGGACAGAGTTCCAAACAACTCTCCAGCAAATGCTGTGTCGATGATTCTTGCCTCTCACCAGCTTTCACGGGAGCTTCTTGTAAAGGGGAAGGGTGCCCTGGCGCGGATGCACTCGATGATTTTCCCCAAGATCAAGCAGGAGAAGACCCTGGGGCAGCTGGTCGATACCTTCGCGGTTGACACCAAGGAGGTTATCGAGGTATTCAAGCGTACATCGCGCACTTATGGTGCTGTCCTTGCCTTCCAGCTTATGATGGGTTACGGCTTTAAGGGTGACATCGAAGGGATGACCAAGGAGCTGCCGAAAGAGCAAGACGAGCAGCTTGTTGATTTAAGCGCCTTTAAAGCGTCTGCCCTTACTTGTGCCCGCCAACTCCTTGAACTAGTTTCATCAAGGAAATCGTCGGCTGGACCCAGTTTATCGACTCAGACCCAAGCCCCTTGATTCTTGTAGCAAACTTATGCTTGAGCTGATGTGAAACATTGTTCTGCCGCAAAACTTATGCTTGTAATAAACTCCATGCTAGCAATGTTGTTAGCACACTTTTTTTTATGATATTTCTTCTTGTACTTCTCCCGATGGGAGTTATTTCGGATGCTCAGCTGTACCATGTCCATCATCCTTTTGTAACGGTGTTTCCTGCAGGTCTTCCCAGTGCCCTCATTTGTTGACGACTCTTCGGGTGCCCTTCCTGAAAGTGATCGGATCCAGCGTATGAAGGATCGGATTACGCAGATGGAAAAGGACCTGCGCAGCACTTATGCCTTAGCTTCTATTGTCAATAAGAAGAGCGAGATTGCAGCCGACGTGGAGCGGTACACTCTTACCGAGCTGCATAAAGCTACCGAGAGTTTGAACCGTAAGTTTCGATTCCTTTGCCCTTTTGTCAACAAAGACTCGTCGACTCTTTGCGATTCTTTTGCCAGTCATAGCGTTGAACCGTGCGGAAGAGAACAAGCGGATACACGAGCGAGTGCATGCTTTAACCCAGCTTTCCTCATCCGAAGAGATTTTTTGGCGGGATCACTCGAAGGCTTCGGCTGTTGCAAAATTTCAGGATCGGGTCCAACAAGTCCACCAATTCTTTGATAAGTGCTACAAAGCTATGAGGGTAGTTTGGAAGACAATGTTTCCTTTGAATGCAGTTTCCCCCACGCTTTTGACTTTGATGTCCGAGTTTGGAAACACCAAGAAGGTTCGGGACTTGGTGCGAGCTCAAGTTTTCGCAGGGGCCAAGTGTACGCTTGCCCTTGTGCTTGCTCGTTATCCCTCAGCATGTTTGCTATCTATTGCCAACGCAACTGGTGATTTTGAAGAACTGTACCCGAAGATTTTAGTGCCCGTCAATATAATTGTCGACAGGCTTGAGGAGGAGTCAAATGCACCTGAAGAAAGGGAAACTCCGCAAGGGTGACGTTAGGTTGTAAAGTTATTGTTGTAAAATGAATTATATTGGCTAATCTATCCAAGTGTTAGGATTTTTAAAGCCGAAACTTGTTATTTGGTAAATACATGAATATGTACTTTTACCGTGCCGTTGGCAAATTTTTGAAGGAGAAAATCTTAATTGCCCGTTATATGTATGTATACTGGTTGGTCAATAAATCATTATGAGTGATCAGCTCGCGTTGCAGGTTTTGCTAAACCTGTTGTATGCGCAACTTTGCTTTCAACCGATTGTAAGTTTCGACAGTCACTCCCGAATATTTCGGGTGCAATGACTCTGCCAATGAGCCCGTTGTTCTTTGATATTTCCATAAGTGAAATATCGAACGTGGGTTGTTTTATGTTTTCCAAACTCTTGCTTTTTGCGGCACTCGTAGAGGCATCTGAAGCAGAGGGAAGGATTAATGTCCTTGCTTTTCTTTGCAGCACTCGTAGAAGTTTTTCCCTTGAGGCGCGATCTTCTGCCGCGCGTTACGTTGTACCGTTACTTGTAAGCAAGGTTCACGGTGGCGCGGTCATAGATGCTTTAAATTACTGCAATGCTTAACAAGAACCGAAACTTAAGTGCTCATTGATAGGGTAAATACGAAACTAGAGGGCGAAAAAGGAAGGCCCTGTGTAAAGTAAAGGGAAAAAAATTCAAAGACTAAAGAAGTGCTTTATCATGGAAGGGGTTCTTCTCATCTTCAGCAGCATCTTCTAATTTCTTCGTCATGCTAGTGGTTGCTGCAGCGTTGTTGATTTCGTCAGGGGCTTGGGCAGCAATTGTCAGTGCCTTGCTGCCTCCTATATCTTCTGCATCGGCAACTACCGAAGCTTGTTCTGCCGAAGCTTTTGCTGCCGAGGCTTCAAGAGAAAGGTTGGCTGGCTTCTTCTTGGTTTCCCTGTCATGTTTTTCCTCCTTGATTTCTCGTATCGTCAGCTTGGGCGGAGGGTCGACAGTTTCTCGCTGTGGCCCAAACTTTGCAGCAATCCTTTGAAAATCACGATCACAATTGTCCGAGCGTGAGAAACTTCCATGGACTGTGATGTTCGTTCCGTTGTTCCCAGGCATTTTCAGCTTGAGGTATGCATAGTGCGGCACAGCCATGAACTTGGCATAAGCTGGTCTCCCGAGTATGGCGTGATACTGTGATTCCCAGTTCACGACTTCGAACTCGATCTTTTCCTTCCTGAAATTGTCGGGTTTGCCGAAGACGACATTCAGGTACGCTTTGCCAAGAGAGTACGCTGGTGAAGTAGGGAGAATCCCATGGAAGCGGGTGTCTGATTCTTCTAACATTCTCATGATGATCCCCATACTTTGAATTGTGTCAAGGAATATCAGGTTGAGTCCACTTCCTCCGTCCATGAAGACTTTGCTCATCTTGAACCCTCCTATCTGTGCTTCAACCACTAGGGCGGCGTGTCCTGGTTTTGGTATAGTCATCGGGTGATCCGCTCGGCTGAACGTGATATTCTGAGATGACCACTCGACATACTCAGGGATGTTCGCCATAACGCTTTCTGCCAGGTTGATTTCTCGGGTGAGTTTCTTCATTTCTCTCCTAGAGACGCCTGTCCTATGAATCATACTCATCTGCCCACGTGGTGGTGGAAATGCCTCGTTGGGTTGATGAGGTTGAGCTTGCTGGACCTGATATTGCGGTGGAGGTGGTGGTGGTGGCGGTGGTAGCTGTTGCTTGCTCTTGGATGAGTTTATGCATATCGATGAACTGCCGACAGTCCCTGAGCAGGTGGCTAGACTTTATTTTACCATCCTTGGAATCGGTATATGAATGCAGGTAGCAGGGGGCGTTGATCTGCTCAGCATAGGGTAGTTCAGGAGTTCTCTGTTGTCGTGGTTTATAGTTGCCACGGTTCCCAGAGTTGTTCCGATTACCGTCCTGCCGATCATCTCGCCTGTCATCGTACCGATCATCCTGCCGATCAGAGTAACCTGCGGCCACCAAGTTATTGTCATCGTAGCTGCGGTTCTTCCTTCTCTTGTTGCGATCCCTTCGACCACCCGAATTATGCTTCGGCTGGTCGTCCTCTTCGTCGTCACTGCGCTGTCGTGGCTTTCGAACGTTGTCCTCGCCATCGGCCCAGCTGTTGGCGATTTCCATTAACTTGGTTATGGTTTTGGGCTTCTTGCGTCCAAGTTCTTCTATATAGCTTTCACGTCGGATGCCATCACTGAAGGCGTCAATCGCTCTGTCGACATATACGTCTCCCGCAGCGTTCAGGAGCTTGGTGAATCTCCCGATGTATGCGCGCATCGATTCCTTCTGCTAATGCTGGCAATGCCGTAACTCCTCGATCCCGACGGGCCTTTTGTAGGTTGCTTGGAAATTGGCGACGAAGGCTTCTACTAGGTCGTCCCATGACTTGATGGAACCCTTCGGTAGACCTCTTAGCCAGGCTCGCGCTGAGTCCTTTAGGTAAAGCTGCAGGCACTGCATTGCTGCTATCTAGTTTCCTTTTTGCAGAATCACCGTCTGCAGATAATCCTCTATCTAGGATCTCGGCTCCTGCTGCCCATCGTACTTGGCGGCGTCGGTAGGGGTGGGTTTGAACTTCTTAGGTGGCATCGCCTCCCGAATTTGGTAGCTTAAACAATCGCCCCCCCTAAGTTCGCCATCGTTCTCCTGGGTTTCATCCGAAGAATCGCTGTCGAATTCCTCTCTGAGGGCGCGTCGTCCCCTTGCTTTGTCGATCCTACTCTGAGTAATTTCATCCCGAGCGTCTCTTGCGCGATGCTTTGAGCCGCTGGCCTGCAACGTGGTCTTCTCCTTCCGTGGAACTAGATTGTCTCCTAATATCGCGAGACTTTCTAAGGCGCCACGGTGAGCCTGGTCCATGGATCCTTCGGGACGCTGATTAATGAGGTATGCTGCAAGGTTGGCTGTTGCTCCCGCAATGGTTTTTGGCCGTGGCATGCCCGCGGTGTCCGTAGTCATAAAGGACTTGGTCAGGTTTGACGTTATCTCCCTTGCATCGTCTTCCGAAAGCCTGGACATTCTTGATCGATGTTTGCCTCCTCCGTGGGTACTTCGAGAGGCGCTTCCCTGCGAGCCCCTCCGTCGCTCGCTGGATCGGTCTGCCGCAGATAGGCGTTTCTCGAGGGTGGCTTGCTCCTTAGATAGGCACTCCCGATTTTTCTCCAATATGGAGCGGTAAGCATTGAGAGTGCCAACCGTGGTTCCCACCGGAAGCGGTGTGTTATTAAGCACGGCTGCCTTGGCTGCTACCCACTCCTCCTCTGCGATGGTGTGGTCGCTGTTGTTGTTGCTGGCGCTGTTTTCAAAACTAGCTCGCCTGCTGGAACGGGGGGTGCGATCTTCGTCTCCCCTGTTAGCGACATAAACTTGGAGGGGCGCCACTCTTCGGGTGTCTCCTTGGGTGATGCTGCCGATGCTGTCCTCTCCCGATGAATAGTAGGCATTGCAGATGAACGGCGTGTCGCTTGACCCCAGTCCGTGCCTCGTGTCGCAGTTCATGCAGTAGTACGAGGTTAGCTCCGAGGACGCGGGATCATCAGATCCGACCGACATAGAGGATGCCGAACGAGGAGTCGAAGGCGCAGACGGACTCGACGGGCTTGTCAGGCCAGCCGAAAGGTCGAGTGATGACGACGCGCTCGGACTCGTCGATCTGGAGATGGGTGATTCCAGCAGCCGAAGAATTCCTTCTGAGTTGACGTTGTAGTGGACGCTCCCGAAAGCCATCTCCATGTTGCCTTGTAGACCGGAGAAAGTCGAGCGAGATGAACCGCTATGCGGGGTGAATTCGTAGGAGCCGAAACGAATCGGGCTTCCCAGACGAGGCGATGACGGTGTTGATGAAGCTGCCGATGACATGACGGGTTCAGCCGATGCCCGATCTTGTGCCGACAGGTTTCCCACAGACGGCGCCAATTGTCGAGGGTACTCCTCACCAATGCCCTCCGATAGGGGCTTAGGGTTGATGGAATCCTGCAAGCTGACACGAGACATCGGTTCACAGACAAGTGGGGAGAGAGATTTACCCAGGTTCGGGGCCCTCGATGAGGTAAAACCCTTACGTCCTGCCTGTCTGTTCTTGATTATGATAATAATGAGTTACAATGGGGTGCCGAATAGTTCGGCTGAGATCTCATCGAGATGGCTATTGCTAAGATGACCTAGCTCTGAGCTTTTGTTGGCTAAGATTGCTAAGATTGATCGTGTCCCTCGGCAGCCCCTCTCCTGGCCTTTATATAGGAGGCCAGGTCTCAAGAGGTCTAACCGAGCACGACTAGGTTTACAGTAGTTTTAGATCCGATCTTTCCTTGTTCGATCGCTTCCTTGTCTTGCCCGTCAAGGAACCTTCTGGTGCGCCCTCCTAGTGGCCCATCTCGCCTTCAAATGTCTTCATGGGCCTCCAATTAGTCAACACAGGATAGGGTAATGTGGGTTACCCGAATGGTAGTGCCCACGTCACCTGCCACACAAGGCGCCTAGCCTCCTGGCGCCTCTCCTGCTCCGCCACGCGCCTAGCCTCCTGGCGCCTCTCCTCCTCGTGGCGGAGCCTGGCCTCCTCGCGCCGCTGCGCTTCGTCCTCCCGGTGGACCTGGTCGAGCAACAACCAGGCCCGGCAGGCGGTCTCCTCCATGACGGAGGTGCAGATGACCTCCACGAAATGCGGCCAGTTGGCCTCGTCCTTCGCCTTGGGCAGCGCCATCGCGGCACACATCTCCGGGTCATCTTCCTCCTCCGGCTTCGGCAGCAGCGGCGCGGGTTGCGCCAATGCCGCGCCGACGTGGGCGGCCTCTCCGATGTAGATATCGCCGCAGTGTCCCCCGGCCCTGAGCGCCGGCGGAGGACAGCGGCTGCTGCTGGCCTCGCCGTCATTGGCGCCAGAGCGAAAGCTTTCCTCTTCGGGGCTATGGCGGCGGTCGCGCGTGCGTGGTGAACTATCGAGTGGAGTGGGAAGGGACAGACCCCTCCAAGTCCACATTTAATATGGCGCGCGCCCCCCACCGACAGTTGAGCCCAAGGGAGGCGAGCAGGCGGACGCGACCGAACGCCGCCTGCCATACGCGGTCACGCAAACACGGCCCAGATTTGGCCCGGATTTGGATCGTCCCGAACACCGCGAGTATCCGTATGCGATGCGTGACCAATTAAATCGCTGTTTTGTCTATTTAAATCCATCCGAACGCACGGGTGCGAAATGGGTCACCGCGCTGGACATGGCCTGGGAACCCAAACACAAAACGGCATTCTGTTGTCCTCTAACGGCACGGCACAGCATGGTCTCTCTTTCTCTCTCTCCTCGTCATTCTCGATCGATCAGTACCGTCTCGCCGCTGCCGTCTCCGCCTCTCCAACCCCCCAAAAAAACCAAATCCATCTCCGGCCACCCGCCGCCGGCGAGCTCCAGCCTAGCATACACGGAGCAGCAGCAAAGGCAGCAACAGCTCCATGGCTCCGCCCGCGAGCACCGGCGCTAGCGGCGCCCCAGACGGCCTGGATCCCCGCGACGTGTGCGTCGTCGGCGTCGCCCGCACGCCCATCGGCGCCCTGCTCGGCTCGCTCTCCTCCCTCCCCGCCACCAAGCTCGGCTCCGTCGCCATCCAGGGTAACATTTCCGATCCCTCCCTCCGCTAATTATGCAATCGCATCGCCGTAGCTGGAAGCGTGGATCCGAGTAGTCAGTCATGCCGTGCTCTCTTCCGTCCAATTAGCTGCTCTCCGGAGGGCGAGCGTCGACCCGGCGCTGGTGCAGGAGGTGTTCATGGGCAACGTCCTCAGCGCCAACCTGGGCCAGGCCCCCGCCAGGCAAGCCGCTCTCGGCGCTGGCTTACCTAACACCGTTCCCTGCACCACCATCAACAAAGTGTGCTCCTCAGGGATGAAGGGTAATTCATGCTTCCACCTACAATTTACAGACACACTCTGATAGTTGCTTCTCACTTGTGCTACTTGCCTGCTCCTGGCAGCTGTCATGCTTGCGGCGCAGTCGATTCAGCTGGGGATCAACGATGTTGTGGTCGCCGGTGGCATGGAGAGCATGTCAAATGCCCCCAAATACTTGGCAGAAACAAGGTCTGTCTGTATTTTTCTTCTCATAATGTCGAGCTGTAGCTTTCAGTGAACCACCCAGCATCATTTCCTGTAGCTTGCTTATAGTGGCCTGACGAAATAAAATGCAGACGAGGGTCACGGTTTGGACATGATGTCGTGATCGATGGGATGCTCAAGGACGGATTGTGGGACGTGTACAATGATTTCCATATGGGGATGTGTGCCGAGCTGTGTGCGGATCAGCACTCTATTTCAAGGGAGGAGCAGGTTGCTAGTACTACCAATCTTCACGAATTACAAACTTATTCTTCAATTAGACCTCGTTACCTAGGGCCTAATGAGTATTTGGAAATGGCTCTCTTTCGTGTAGGATGCTTATGCCGTCCAGAGCAATGAACATGGAATAGCAGCTCGAGATAGCGGCGCTTTTGATTGGGAAATCACTCCGGTACATACATGATTCTGATTTGCCAGACAGGCAGACACCCATCTTCTTTACGAAAGGTTGACACTTAGGCAACAATTTCAAACATTTCTTGCTACCCAGGTTGAAGTTCCTTCTGGTAGAGGGAGACCTCCAGTTATCGTTGACAAGGATGAGAGTCTTGCAAAGGTAGTCCAAAAATCTAGTGAACTGTCATATGGAAGGAATTTTTTTTTATGTCATCTCTGCAGTAGGCATGGTTTGATTTCACTGTTGCAGGGTCAATAGAAATTTTTTGGTGATAAAAAAAAGGTAGTGGCAATAGCAACCATCAGCATACCCTTTCTAGTCTTCTTCCGGTTTTTATGACATTTCCTCTGGTGATCTATGTGCACAGTATGACCCAGTGAAGCTAAGGAAACTTGGACCAGCTTTTAAGAAGACTGGCTCTGTAACTGCAGGCAATTCTTCTAGTATAAGGTTCGCTATTTTCATACTCTGACTAATCATCTACCATCTTTATAGATAGTTCCTTAGATGGAAACCTTGCAAAGTTGTGTTCTGTGTTCATGTGCAGCCATAGTCCAGTATGATATCATAATTTTTTTTTACTGAAATGATGTCAGAATGATATCATAATTTTGAATTTAAGCTAGTAGATATTGAGCTCTGTGATTGAAGTGTCCCTACTCAATACTTCTAAGCGTAAAAAATTCATTCAGAATTATGTTACTACTTCCAAATTACCTTTTGTATGGAATATTGGAATATGCAGTCAAACTATGTTATGTATCTTCAGTAGTAAAAAATCAAGGGTCTATTCTGCGTCATTGAAGTGTACTGAAGCTAGATTATTCGAAAGCTCGAATTCTAGGGTTTCTCCACGGTTAAGAGATTATGCAAGCGATGTTTACTTGAAATGTAACCGTAGTGCCATTGTTATCTTGCAATATACAGTGATGGTGCTGCTGCAATTGTGCTAGTCAGTGGCGAGAAAGCTAAGAACCTTGGCCTTCAAGTTCTTGCAAGGATCAGAGGGTATGCGGATGCTGCTCAGGTAAATCTTACATGCCTTGACATCAATCATTTTTGATGAAACAAATGTCGTTTGTGAAATCTCGACCCATTGTTCTTCTCAGTGAAGTCTGGTACCAGCATTATCCTTTTCTGTGTCTCAAAGATGTTAACCTGACATGTGTTTTTGAACTCCAGGACCTATTGCTGTACACGTCTTCTTGATTATAATTTTTTTTTTTTGTTAATATGCATTACAACAAGTGTACTAACTTCTAAAATAAATACAGGCACCTGAGCTGTTTACAACAACTCCGGCTCTTGCTATTCCAAAGGCTATATCAAATTCGGGTGTTCAAACTTCACAAATAGATTATTATGAAATAAATGAGGCTTTCTCGGTATAATCTTGGTCTTGTTAGTTTTAATATTAGTCAGGCCTGAAGAATAAGGCGAGACTAAACTATATATTTTTCGATGTTCAGGTTGTTGCTGTAGCAAATCAAAGGCTTCTTCACATCCCTCCTGTGAGCCGCTCAATCAAATTTAGTTAACTATGTACAGCAAATGGGTAGTCCCAAATATTTTCATAAATATTAATAGACGTTTCTCTATTTCAGGGGAAGCTAAATTTAAGTGGTGGCGCTGTTTCTCTGGGCCATCCTATCGGCTGCAGTGGTGCACGAATTATAGTCACTTTGCTCGGGGTATGCTTTCCTTCCGATACAAACTGGGAATTTTCATCTTTCAATCAGACAAAATGGCTTTAAAGTTGAATATCTTTCTTCTTTATAGTTGCATCCTGTTCCATGTTAAAATTCTAGCTTTTGTTTGCTCCACAGATTCTTAGACAGAAGCATGGGAAGTTTGGGGTTGCCGGAGTTTGCAACGGTGGGGGTGGTGCTTCAGCCCTCGTTGTAGAGTCAATGTAAGTTTCTTAGATTTACTCTCTCATGAAGAAGTCTTCAGGTCCTCACCACACTACAATCTGGGTGAAGTATTAAGTCAAAGTGTGCATTCTGGAATTATAATTACCAAGTTGGTTTTTCTTTAATTGTTTTTTTTTTCTTCACATAATCACCATGTCATAGAAAGAACTATTTATCTTTAACATCTGAGCATTACAACTTCCCTTGAATGCGGTTGCAAATCACTCTTCCTTAGCAACTCTGACTTGATGATGCAGGCAACATTCATCTCATGTGCGTTCTTCGTTGTGAAGTTAGCATGAGCAAATTATGCAAAAGCTGAGCTGTGAAGTACTCCAATGTTGTATTTACTGTATCTTCTGTGGACTTTAGGGAAGATGGATCAATCATCCATGGTGTATAACAGTATAAGTAATTCTAAGCCACATATGATGCGGTGAACAATTGAGTACAGTAAAATAAGATGACCCTGTGCTACTTGCGCAAGGTCTGATCCTGTATTCCTCTACATTGCACTATAACAGTTGGCACATGAATAATCGGAAAGTCATTTTGGCTCCCGACTCCCGAGCACCAGTGCTCTTGGCATATTAGAAAATACGAAAATTTATATTTTCAGGTTTTAAAAAATTATGAAAAGAAAATCAGAAAGTAGCTAATGGTATATCTCACAAACGTGCAAAATATCAAGTTCAAATGTTTTGTATGCTAGCCCAAACTACAAATTATTTACAATTGAAAAGTCTATGATATACATTACTGGCTACATCATGATTTTTTTTCAAATTTTTTAAAAACTTAGAAATGTAATTTAGATTTTTTGTAAATAAAAAGATCAGTGGTGTACGTACATGTGCACTAAATATCTGTCCGCTTCTAGTAAAAAGGTTATGTGCACTAAATATCTGTCCGCTTCTAGTAAAAAGGTTCAGAGGAGCCCGACTTTAAATTAACAAAGTCATCAACCGGTCAAGGATTACACAAGACCACCAACAACACAACACTACACACCATGCATCGGAACGGTCGAACGATACAAGGGAGCACCTGAACAACTTACAACTCAACACTACATGTAAGAACCGAATTAACTTGCAAGGTAAAAACTACCACGCTCCTGCACCAAGCCATCAAGAAAGGAAGGCACAACGAGGCACTGCCATGAAGCATGATGGAGATTGTGCTCGAGGAAGAAACCTTGGTCTGCAAGCATCAGACATCCTCCTGTTCTCACGCCGAAGTGGGCCCCTACCCTCTCGCCTTGGCTCGAAGGCGTCGAACCATCAAACATGAAATCAGCTCACCCGAGAGCTGGAGAGGAGTTGGACTCGAGCCCGACAGCCCCAAACCATGACCACCGAAGGAAGTGAGCACACCTCATCAACCAAACTATTGCCGACCTTGGAGAACCTGAGAGAGGCAGGAAAGCCACCAGAACCAACTGCACAGGCGAAAGCTCCCGCCTTCAACTCTTCTCACCGAGCACCACACTTCCTAGGCAACGCCTCCAACAAGGACACGTCGTGCAACACGTCGACGTCTCCCAATCCGCAGGATTTTGGGCTTTCGCCCGGGAGGTAGGTCGGGGTGTAAACATGGGTTCTCAACCATGCCTCCAAGGAGGAAGAACGGCGCCCGAAGGCGTCACCGCCGCTAGGCCAAGCTAGCCGACCTAGGGTTTCCCCTGATCCCAAGTAAACCACCAACACCCACTATGTTCGAGGTCAGGGAGCAACTGTCTCCCTCAGCTAAACCGGTGGAGGAGAGAGATCCAGACGGGGAGACACACACCAGATTTGACGAGGAGGAAGACCTCCAAGCCGCAGCCGCCGCCCACCGCGGTCGCACCTCCCGAGAGGACGAGGCCGACGGCCAGAGCCACCCGTGAGCACGCATGCCACGAGCACGCCATCACCACGCCAGAAGGGCCACCGGCCACCAACATCAAGCACCGGCGAGGCCGAGCTGGAAAGGGGGACGAGGGAAGGAGGGCTGCCGAGCAGCCAGCGGTGGAGGCCATGCCCCCCACACACGGCAGACAACCTCCGTGCCACCGCGCCAGGGGAGCCCGTGCGCAGATCCCCGCCGCCCCCTTCACCGGCTCTGCGGGGCTTCGCCGGCAACAACCTCAAGGGACGGCGAGGGGGAGGGGAGGTTGGGGAAGAGGCGGCGGCAGCGGGGGTTAGGGTTCGCCCCTCCCCCGGTCACCCAGAGGAGACGACGCGAGCGGGTACACCTCTCTCATATGCTAGTTGTTAAAAAAAACCCGCTTACTTGTGGATGCATCGGGATGTTGGCTCGAATCTGCGCTTCATGTTTGACTTTTTGAAATGGCCCAACAACAGCTAAAAGAAAGAAAAGGAGGAACGTACTCCGTACTGTAGTAAGTTTACTTGCTTCAAAGTCCACCTGTCTTTTTGAAATGCGTCAACTACTGTACTACACCTGCGCCACGTACGTGCAGCTTTCCCACTGACAGGTGGACCCAGCAGCACAGCTCAGGGTCTGGCCCCACCAGTCAGAGTCACGGGAGAAGGGGCTGAAAAGTTTACACGGGCGGATCCAACCACTGCACTGAGCGAGCGTGAGCTGAGCAGAGGTGAGGTGAGTGAGGCAGCTAGAGTAGAGAGAGGTCGTTTGCTTTTGTTGGTTTCCGATTTATGGCGACTTAATGCCACCAGCTAGCTCGCATCAATGGCCATGGCCGAATGCATCTGAGCTCACTCCCCTTTCGTCTTCCCCATCCATCTCAGCTCCTCCATCCGCAGCCCAATCTTCTTCTTTGGCCGGTTCACATTCTCCCGACAATTCCTTCTTTTGTTTCTTCCTCTTATCTTTTTTTGTCAATGCTGTCCGGCCTGCACTCTGCCCAGCTCTGCTCTGCTCTGTTCCGCCGTTAACTCCTCTCGTCGTCTCCCCATCCTCGCTCAGAGATCGAAGGTGTTTTGAATTCAAATCCCTGCTCAGGGATTCGTTTCTTTCTGCAGGCAGAAAAAAGGGGTTGACGCGCGCAGAGCTCTAGATTTCCTTCGCATTTCTTTGCGACCGAATCTTGATTTAGCCATGGTAGCGGAGCCGCTGGTCCACAAGGTGCTCTCCATGGCGACCTCGTCCTCCTTCTCCAAGAAGGCCAAGAAGGCGTCGGCGGACGGCGGCGGCGGCGGGGCGGTGGGCATCCTGTCGTTCGAGGCGGCCAACGCCATGTCGCGCGCCGCGGACCTCCACCGCTCCCTCTCCGACGCCGAGGCCGCCCGCCTGCTGGGCCCGCTCTGCCTCGGCTCCCGCGCCGTGCGCACCCTCGTGCCCGGCGACGACGCGCGCCTCCTCGCGCTCGCGCTCGCCGAGAAGCTCGACGCGCTCAACCGCGTCGCCGCCGTCGCCGCGCGCCTCGGCCGCCGCTGCGCAGCGCCGGCGCTCCAGGGCTTCGACCACGTCTACGCCGACCTCCTCGCCGGCCGCTACTCCGCCGCCGCGGCCCCCTTCGCGCCCGCGTCCTCCGACTCCGCGCTCGTCCGGCAGCTCGACCGCCTGGCCGCCGCCACGGCCGCGCTCTACGCGGAGCTCGACGCGCTCGCCGACCTCGAGCAGTCCGCGCGGAAGCTGCCCACCGACGAGGCCCGCCGCGCGCTGGAGCAGCGCGCGCGGTGGCGCCGCCACGACCTGCGCCGCCTGCGGGACGCCTCGCTCTGGAACTGGACGTACGACAAGGCCGTGCTCCTGCTCGCGCGCGCCGTCTGTGCCGTCTACCGCCGCATCTGCCTCGTCTTCGGCGACCCCATGCTCGGCCTCGACCTGCTTGCTCCAAGCTCGCGCCGCCACCGGCAACAATGCGGCCAGAGCCAGCAGCTTTTCTCGAGCCCGCTCACCTCCAGCTCCAGGTACTCTGCCCCAATCCGGAGCAGCAATCTCGGCCAAGACAATGCAATTGCCAAGTCAGGGCCGATCGCCATTATCAGTCTTGCAGACACGCCGCGGCTCCGGCCGTCCAATTGTGGGGGGAACCTGTTCATGGAGTGCCTGAGCCTGAGCAGCTCGGTTTCATGGAAGGATGGGTTCGATGACGAGTTCTCAGAGGATGCCAGCTGCATCAGCGCCATCAGGTCAGGGATGCTCACCACGCCGCTGGCGTCGACGACGACGACCACCCCCTCCAAAATCAAAAAGTCGCCGCGGTTCGGTCCGAAGAGCACGGTGACGTCGCTGGCCCCGCCGTCGACGATCGGTGGCTCGGCGCTCGCATTGCATTACGCCAACATCATCCTTATCATCGAGAAGCTGCTCCAGTACCCGCACCTCGTCGGTGAGGAGGCCCGGGACGACCTGTACCAGATGCTGCCGTCGAGCTTGAGGGCATCACTGAGAAAGAACCTCAGAACCTACGCCAAGAACATTGCCATCTACGACGCGTTCCTCGCGCACGACTGGCGGGAGACGCTGGAGAAGACACTGGCATGGCTGGCGCCCATGGCGCACGACACCATGCGATGGCAGGCCGAGAGGAACGTTGAGCAGCAGCAGATTGTATTGAAGGGGAATGTGCTACTTCTGCAGACATTGTACTTCGCCGACCGGGAGAAGACGGAGGCAGTGATCTGCGAGCTGCTTGTTGGACTGAACTACATCTGCCGGTACGAGCAGCAGCAGAACGCGCTACTCGACTGCTCGAGCAGCATCGACTTCGACGACTGTATGGAGTGGCAACTGCACTGAAGTTGCAACTTACAAGGTCAGGTTTCTGCTCAAATATGTTGTTCCATACTGTACAAGTGATGTGACGAGAGGAATACAAAGGGTGCTTGAGTTTTTAGGTTTGGATTTCTTCCTTTTTTGTGCGTGAGTGAGTTCAGATGACATCATCTATCATTTCATAGATGAATGAGTATAGGATTGCCTAGTGAATTCTCTTTCAACTTGAAAAGACTGACCTGAAGGATGGTCAATCTAATTCCTGTTGTACATGTAGTAATTTGCCCAGAAAATTTGCATGGTGGTTGTGGATGAGTAGATCAAATTATCCAAATTGCTAAACAAGTCACAAAGTTATGTTACTACTCCTACCATTCCGAATTCTAGCATATGGAATGTTCAGACTGGAGAATTTTGAATTCAGCGCCTTTCTCATTCTTTTATGGTCAGCGTGGAACCTTTTCCAAAAGCACATTGAGACAATCTAGGATAATGTTACACAAAGGTATAACTTTATGGATTAATTTAAGCGGTATAACTTTCGACAAACTAGTATTATTGAGAAAATCTAGGAGAATGCTACACAAAGTTATAACTTTAGGCATTACTTTAAGCGGTATAACTTTAGACAATCTAGTATTATATTACATCGGGGTTAGTAGATGTTGATGCTAACCCACTCATATTTCATATTATCCTAAGATAAATTATATGAAGCCGTTGTGATGTTCAGTTAGTTTCGCTTCTCCTTCTCTGAGGGATTTCTCTTTATTACCATCTTGTGCTCAGCATCATCTGCTCAAAGGGGTACCTATCATATCTAAACTGAACATCGCAATGGCACAAAAAGAACAGAAATTCAGAAAATAAAGACCAATCATCACTACATGAACTTTCTGCTGCATGAACCGTGAGTGCTACTCTGCAGCAGGGTGCCCTTTTTGTTCTCGGGGGCACACACACCTATGTATATGTATCAACTGCCCATCTGACTATGTGTTGCAAGCAAATCGGTAAAGCATATGCAATAAAAAATCATTAGAAATTTTTTCTTTGGCTGTATGATGGAGATGATGATGGCTTACAGTCTCTTCAACTCTCTGACTTTTTCACACACAATGTACTTGCAATCGCCGTGCGGAAACATATACGCATATTTTTTTTCATATTCACTTATTGTCTGAAAGCGGCTTTGAATTCAGTCCAGCACTCCATTTGATGAATCAAGTTGCATCCAAATTTTATTTGATTACATAGTTTGGACTTCATTTGTCACGTGTGTTGAGCACTTTACGTGCAGTTCACATGTTCATTTTATTCCTTGAATTTGAGCTGAAGATTGAAAAAAATCGCCATCTGCATCTGTTGGTGCCATTGATGATGATGACCACTGCATGGAGTGGCAGCTGCATGAAGTTACATCTTGCCAAGTCAGAATTTCTGCTCAGTTTGTTTGTACTATAATGTACAAATGATGTGAGAAGAGAAAAACAAAGGGTGCTTGGGGTTTGGGTTTCTTTCTTTTTTTATGCATGAGTTCAGATGAGATCATCTATCGGTTCATAAATGAATGAACGAATATATAAGGATTGCCTAATGAATGCTCTGTCCACTGGAAATTTCTCCATTCTAACTACAATTGTGCATGCATACATCGTCGAACAGTCTGAAAAATAGTATACTCCCTCCAGCCTGAAAAAGATGTCTCAACTTTGTCTAGATATGCATGTATATAGATGAGTTTTAGTGTGCAGATACATGGGACTCTGGATAAAGTTGAGACATTCTTTGTAGGATGAAGAGAGCAGTAAATTTGCATTTGTTTTTCTGATGTGAGGTGGGAGAAAAAAAAGTTGAATTTGTCCACACCCTAAATCAAAAAGAAGAAGGCAAAATTATCCAAATTGGCAACGAAGTCACTAGGTTAGTTAGTTGCTACCATGTTTGGTTAGCTACTGAATTCTAGCTAGCATATGGAATGTTCAGACTTGAGACTTGTGAAGTCAGTGCCTTTGTAGTGCATATTGAGACAGTCTAGGATAATGTTACACAAAGGTATAGCTTTAGGCATTGATTTAAGCGTTATAACTTTAGACAATCTAGTATTATATTACATCGGGCAGCATTTAGTAGAAGTTGATGCTAAC
The DNA here is from genome assembly GCF_019359855.2 of Lolium perenne. Classification (NCBI taxonomy): domain Eukaryota; kingdom Viridiplantae; phylum Streptophyta; class Magnoliopsida; order Poales; family Poaceae; genus Lolium; species Lolium perenne. The sequence continues at coordinate 38,200,969 of NC_067246.2, read as the reverse complement.
CCACTCATACTTCATGTTATCCTCAGATGCCTTAGGGCATGTCTAATGGGGAGCACTAGTGCAGGCGCTTAAAGGAAGAAAGACAAGAAAATTAATCCTAGCCCTCACAAAGAGTCCACGGTTCCAACGGCAGCCTCCAATCTCAGGCGCTTTTTTCTCTCACAAACTGAGTCCGATTTTAGTGCTAAAGGCGTATTTTCAACGGAGCGCCCGGCGCATCTCTTTGCGTCCATACGCCCAATTAAGCGCCTACAAACCAGGATTGCAAGAAACAAGTGCCGATCAGACGGGATTGTATTCCTGGCGTCTACAGATAAGCGTCTCCGTTGTACTTGCCCTTATATACCGTAAAGCCACGGTGATCGAGTTTAGTTGGTAGGTCAATCAGCTTACTTTCTACTTTGTGGGATTTCTGTTTATTTACAGTTTGTGATCAGCATCATCTGGTCAAAGGGGTAGCTATCTTATCTCAACTGAACATTGCAATGGCACAACAGGTAAATAGAATGCAAAGATTACTGCCTGTTCGAAAGAAAAATAAAGACCCATCATCATCACCAACATGAACTTTCTGCTGCACTAACGGCGAGTGCTACTCTGCAGAAGGTGCCCTTTTTGTTCTCAAAGGCACACACACATATGTATAGAGCTAAATACACCACGAGTCCCAATAGTTGTAGTTTATGTGCTGTTTAGTCCCAATAGTTGCAAAATGGGGTAAGTTAGTCCCAAAAGTTGTTGATTTGTGTAAAACTAGTCCCAAATAATTATGATGCTGACACGTGGCATTTGGTCTTTTCGCAAAAGGATCCCTACATTTTTCCTATACTATATCTGGCCCAGCAGATATAGGTCGCCCCTTCTTCTTGCGCCAAAGATCTTACCATTTCCGAAGGAACTGGGGCTACATTTCTTTTCCATTTCCATTCAAGAGTTTCTATCTGTTTCCACGCCCTTTTTTTGAGACCTCGAAACATCAGGACAAATTACTTCTCTTAGGAACACATACAAGAAAAAGGATAATGGTAGCCCTCCCATTAACTACTTCATTTTTATTTATGAATTTCATAGTAATAGAAATCTATGTCCTACCGAGACAGAATTTAGAACTTGCTATCCTCTTGCCTAATAGGCACAAATTTACCTCTGTAGAAAGACTGATTCATTCGGATCAGATCGATATGAGGACCCAACTCCCTTGCATTGCCAGAATCCATGTTCGATATTTGAAGCGGGTTGACCTCCGTGCTTCTCTCATGGTACAATCCTGGCGTCTACATCAGGAAACAACTGCCGATCAGACGGGATTGTATTCCTGGCGTCTACAGATAAGCGTCTCCGTTGTACTTGCCCTTATATACCGTAAAGCCACGGTGATCGAGTTTAGTTGGTAGGTCAATCAGCTTACTTTCTACTTTGTGGGATTTCTGTTTATTTACAGTTTGTGATCAGCATCATCTGGTCAAAGGGGTAGCTATCTTATCTCAACTGAACATTGCAATGGCACAACAGGTAAATAGAATGCAAAGATTACTGCCTGTTCGAAAGAAAAATAAAGACCCATCATCATCACCAACATGAACTTTCTGCTGCACTAACGGCGAGTGCTACTCTGCAGAAGGTGCCCTTTTTGTTCTCAAAGGCACACACACATATGTATAGAGCTAAATACACCACGAGTCCCAATAGTTGTAGTTTATGTGCAGTTTAGTCCCAATAGTTGCAAAATGGGGTAAGTTAGTCCCAAAAGTTGTTGATTTGTGTAAAACTAGTCCCAAATAATTATGATGCTGACACGTGGCATTTGGTCTTTTCGCAAAAGGATCCCTACATTTTTCCTATACTATATCTGGCCCAGCAGATGCCTAACGCAGGTGGGTCCCACCTGTCAGGTTGGAGCAAAGAAATAAAAGAACGGCAACGCTGTGACCCGGATTCGAACGCACGATCAACAGCTTGTAACCCGCACCTAACAACCAGCAGCGCTCACCATTTATTCTGAAAAGGAGCAGACCATTTTCTTATCTATATTTATCTTTTCTATTGGACCTGGACAGCCTGGCCGTGTCTTTGCACGGCTCCAGCCGCTGGGACGAAACTGGCTTTTTTTTTTTTTTTTTTTTTGAACAGGTAAGGCCCCGAAGGACCAAGAAGCTCAATTATGCGGTGGGTACAATTACAGAAAGGACCTTGGCAAGAGTAACATTAGCACAAGAGCCCCGTAGATTTACAAGAAGGAACCTAAAAAGATAAAGGAAAAAGCGATCAGGTCCTTCTTCTCCACCGAGTCGATAACTGGATCTCAGAGCACGGTCGCCGACGACGACACCGGGGACTACGCCACTTGGTTCGCCGCCAGGATGGATCACCATGCCGAGATCAAAGATCTTCCCCCACAGCACAAAGGCCTGGAGGAAGTTGAAACTCCCCGGAGCAGCTTCCGAGGTGCGGAGAGGCCCCCTTGGCCAAAGATAGCGTGGGCTGACGACGCCGGCGCTTGAGATCTGCCGCCGATTGAGAGCTTCCGTCTTGGTGAGCACCGCACGCTCACCGATGTGCCTCGAAACCCCAGATCGATGAACTCTGGAGCTCCCACCCTCTTGTCTATCTCCATGATCACAAGGAGGGAGAAGAGCAGCCCAGAAAATCACCAAACCTGAAGTCAGAGAGAAGTACCTGGATCTCTGCTTCGCCTGGGAGAGCACACCCCTTCGCCTCTCCTCCTCGCCTCCACGGCCGGCCAGAAGAAGCGTCGTGGTGTGCCGCAGGAAGCGTCGCCCCTCCCCCTCGCCTCCATGGCCGGTCAGGGGGGGCTCTGCTTCGCAGCACCTCAGCAGCAACAGAAGATCCGCGGCTCCTACTTTATTCGAGGAGACTGTGGCTTCCTCCTCAACTCCATGGTCCAACCTCCGGCACCATGGCAGTGAGCAGGGAAACCCTAACCCCCAGATCTTGCCGCCTAGATCCGAGGTGCAGCTCCAAGACGCCACTAAGGGACCAAAACAAGCAAAGGAACCTAAATATCTACAGCCGGCACCATCTCCTCTCCATCTCCGGCCGGCTAATCCGGCGGAGAGGAGGAAGGAGCGGCCCGGAAGGGAAGAAGAGAGGGTCAGGTACTGTAGCTCACTGAGAGCGAGAGTGGGGGGAAATGAGCGCTCTCGGACGAAACTGGCTTAGGAGCGTTGGTGTCAGCTGACCCCAGATAAAACATGGAAAGCCTTCATTAACTAGCATTAATGACCGTTTAACTACAGAATTACCACACTAAAATATAGATAAACATACAACTACCCAGTGAAAAATATTTTTGGCTTAACCCATTTAATATTCGCGCGCTCCACAAAAATCTCATATGATGTTATAAATTTCATCGCTCGCTGCACACGGCAGGTTGTACGAGCACCCCATGTTGGCGGCTAGGTAGTTCGGACATCAAGCGACACACTCGCTCAAGCTCACGCTGCCATGGCCTAGAATCGCTAGAGCTCAAGTATCTTGGGAAGGTGCTCCTGCATATGAATGCCTAGTGGCGGACCAAGGATTCTGCCAAAAGGTATGCCGCACTAAATTTTTGGCGCGTCAATTGATAATATGTTTTTGTAGAATATAACATAATTATTAAATAAATGGAATTATGGAATATAATTAAAAAATTAAATTCTGCACACATGCATGGCTGACGAGGCATCCTAGTATTGAATTGAATTCTCACGGTTGCATCCGATCCTAAACTTCCGAAGTATACGACTGCCGCTGGATAATTATTTCGGCAGTACTAGGAGATACAATACAGTTAAATCGTACTATTAAAACAAACAAAACAAAATATACATAAATAATGTTACAGAAAGTTACACTGAAATGTTAAAAAAATCATATACTTGACTACCGCGAACTAATTATCAGTTAACTAAATTAGCAGCTAACGTTATACAGCTAGCACATACTCCCTCCGTTCTGATTTAGTCTACATTCTAGAAAAAAAGAGACAAATTAGTAGTGCATTTATTAGTACTACTTAGATATTTGAACAACCAATCCAAGCTACATTGAAAATAACAACATCCAATAAAAAGAGTAAAACCACCTCGTTTTCAGTGTTGTTGTTGACTAAAAGCTAGAATGTAGAGTATTTCAGAACAAATTTTGGGGCTAGAATGTAGACTATTTCAGAATGGAGGGAGTACATACGCAGTGTAGAGTGGCTCCAAAGAAACATAATAACTAATTATTTCTTTAATTAATCATCATAGCTAATCTTCCATTACCATATAACTACGTTCTTGATTACAAATAACTTTGTATTGCGAGGTTTAGATAAAATTAAACTCTCTAGGTTGAAAGATTAGTACGTTTGAGCTGATGGTTCGCGCTTCCGCGGTGAGCGTCCTGCCTTACTAGGCCGCGAGTTCGAATACTGTTGACATCAAGCTTATATATTTTACTTCTTTGCTCCCACCTGACAGGTGGGACCCACGTGCGGTAAGCATGTGCAAGGCCAGGTGTGGTATAGGAAATATGTAGGGGCTGCATCAGAATAGTTTGGGACTAGTTTTGCACATTGGGACAACTTATGGGACTAACTTACCACATTTTACAACTATTGGGACTAAAATGCACCTAAACTACAACTATTGGGACTAGTGGTGTATTTAGCTCATATGTATATGTGTGTATCAGCTGCCCATCTGTGTTGCAAGCAAGTTGGTAAACACTCATTAGCAATCAGTAAGGATATGCAAGACTTCTATGTCCCTTTTTTCTTCTTCTTTGGTTGTACTGATGGGGACGATGATAGCCTACAGTCTCACTTGCTGCCTCTACTCTTCAACTCTTTGTTGACTTTTTTTCGCACAAGCTGTACTTGCGGTCGCTGTGTGAAAATACTTTTTTAATCATCACACATTGTCTGAAAGTTGTTCTGAATCCAGTCCAACACTCCATTGGTTAAATCTAGGTGCCTACACATCGATTCCACTGACAGTTTGGAGTTCATCTTCAATGTGTGTTGAGCTGATCAGCTGATTCCACGTGCTATTAACTGGTTCATTTGGTTCTTTGAACTTGAGCTGATCAGCTCAAGAAAATTATTTCGTTGTCATCTGCTTCAGTTGGTGCCTTTGATGATGAAGAACTCGATTGGCTTAAATTCCTCATGGGTAGACTTGATTGGTCTTTATATCCAGGTGGTGTTGCACACGTGTTAATATTCTCGGTTAGAACTGTGATTCTGTTGTGCAATCAGACTTCAACATCTGATAGAATTTGAGTTGGTTAACTAACCAATTGTGCAAACCATCTGATGGAAGAGGACGGTGTATCTATTTGTGTACGCACATAAAAGAATCATAAAGCTTGTCACTGACTCGGTTGAAACAAAGGTTCAGAATTTCGAACTGACTCCGAAATGTTTTTAAAACTAAGCTCGTGTGATTTTCGTTTCCCAAGATAGGAGCGTGGTTCTGAATCATGTTGCTGCCGGCCTAATCAAGTGCAAGTGCAATTTATTCCCTCCATTCCAAAATTAAGCATCACAACTTTATCTAGATAACGATGTATTTACACTCAAGTGCAATTATTGGTACTATCTGTGAGAGAATAGAATTGGGGTGGGATAGGTCACAGCTGGTGCCTTCCCTGTTATCTCGTATATATAGATGATTACAAGGTAACAAACCATTTACAATCACAACCATAGTGGCCTCAATCAGCTATAAACGGGAGGCTAAAGATAAAATGGCTTAATTGCACTGATATCATAGGGATATTCCTTTGCCTAACACTATCATCACCCATCAGGGTAACTAACCACTTCGAAACAACATTGGTCACTCAATCCACCTTCGAACGCTAATATGTTAGAAGCTCCTTGCATTCAAGATAAACACGCCGACTAGGTGATCTGTCGTAGCTCTCTGGCCAGCACCATCATCTGCACAACTCCAGCATAGTCAGTATCCACTGTCTCCATTCAAGAAGCTCCTTGCATGTTTAATCTGATTGAGGTGGTAAGTATCACAATTCACAAGTTAAACAAGTGTTTTTTTTGCTGATATTGGTGTTTCTGAGAGTAGTAAATCTGTTCTATGGTGTAATAATATTGGAGCAACATTCCTTTCATCCGGCCAAATTTTCATGCTCATACTGAATACATTGAGATCGTTTTTTTTTGTTCAAGAAATGGTAGCTCAAAAGTTGGTACATATTCGATTCATCTCGTCAAAGGATAAGTTGGCTGACATATTCACTAAGCCTCTACCACTACCATTGTTTTAGTTTTGAAGGCGCAATCTCAACCTTGCTACCTTGGTTGAGATTGAGGGAGGGTGATAAACTGCATATTAGTTGTACATGTATTGTTATTGGTCATGTATAAACCTACTATACATATGTATTGTATACCCTGTAATTTTACACATGTATAAAGCATTCGAGCCAGCCCTGTTATCCGGGTTGTGCAATACCCTACCAAACCATCGTTTCCTTCTGTTTATCAACCTCCGTGCACTGTAAATTGACCGCATTGCTCCAGACCTTCCCGGCAAGCAATGACTTCGGCTTCCTCAGCTGCACCCAGGAAGGAGCTTCCATTTCGTTAGGATGACTCAAGCTCGATGATATCTGGCAATTATGCCCAGCCCAGCCTGCTTGCCACATCCCAGAAAGCGTGCACATTCACCTTCAGGTTACCATCTGCAGGAGAATTGGTAGCTCTCCTTTGGGATCTGGAGCAGACTTGATGGACGAGAATGTCTCCAGGTAATTGCAAAAATAAGGAACTGAAGCTGATATTAATGTTTTCAAATGTTCAGTTAGGAGTGAGCATCTTCAGCGTGGTGTAAACACGTTTTCAAATGTTAAGTTAGTTTTGGAAGAAAAAGAAACACAACAAGAATTGCTGCAGGAAATAAGGGACAGTGCAGTAAGTAGGAACACCAATGAAAAAAACTTCATGAGCATTATTCAAATTCATGTCCAGAAAGAAACCAACACGGTCCAAGCGAGTTACTACATGACTGAACTAAAATTCACTGCGACTCACTCTACATCCATATATATAATGCATCGGACAGACAATTTAGTAACCATTGTCATCATCCAAAAGCAAACTAAGAAAGCAGCTAATTGCGTACTTCCCAGAATGTACTAGCAATTGAGAGTAACTATGGTACACGGACGCTAAATAAATTATCGCAGACACAAAACCCATCGCCACTAGCATACTTTTTTTTATCGATCACTACTGTCTGCCACACGCTTCCTAGCACGGATAATATGAACACTAATCGTGCAAATCTTCTTGTCGTTGATCAGATCAAAGAGGCAGATATCACCAATCTGCAAGTCATTGTCCATGACAAACTGTCTCCATCCATGTATAAGCCTCCTGCCACGCTTGGTCCGAGCATCATTAAGCCACATTTTCCACCTCTCGCCACGCAACTGAAGAACGACTATTTGCTTCTCTTGTGGCAGGTAATCACCATATCTTTTAATGAAGTCCTGCCACAGATTGGAAACAAAATAAAGCTTCTTCAGAAAGTTCATACCCGATTGGGCAGTAATTGTTTTTTTAGAAATGCAGTTGTGGAATAAAAACATGGAAAAGTTTATGATACAGTAGAGAAGGCCTTCAGGTTTGTTCTCATACTCCTGTTGTAGAAGTTGAAGAGAACTAATCTGACCAAAGATGTGATATTGCTTAAGACGGCACATGATACTCACAAATCCGCACTTCGCTCTGTTAACATGGCTTTTAGACATGACTGCGACATGGATTGGGATGTCGGAATTGATAGCTTGGACAATCTCTTTCACTTTATCCTTTTGCACTTGAGTTAGATAAGCATTAGATCCAATCATGTATGGACGAGCATTGTTTGATCTGGAATCATCTTGTGAGGAAGAAGCATCCCCTGTTTCCAATAATCAAGCTAAATTAGCTATTGAACAGAGCTATAAAATAGTATAAGTTAAACAGACATTGTGATACGTCACCTTGTTCCTCTGAAGGAGTGGATGAAGAACTCTTCTCCATGGTGTCATCAAGAGATTGCCTAGAATGACGCGCATAAGATCTCTTGACAGTCTCAACATGACGAGGGTTGTTCATGCTTACGCATGATGATGCCTTCTCGCAGCCGCTTGGATCAAATATTGCAACATTAAACTGAGAGTCTCCAATGTATCTAAATACCAGAAAATCACCCTTTCCCAAGTCATGCTCATTGACAAATTCCTCCCATCCAGATTCAAGGATCATTTTATCAGCGCATGTTTTAACTGCAACATCGCAAATGCTACCGCTCCGCGCTTCCAGTTTGATTGTTCCAGATACCTTTCCTTTGAAACGTGCTGCAAACTTCCCTGGTATTATCTGCAGGGAGCAGTAGGATTGTAACAACATTATTTCATAACTGAGTGCTACCCTGGAAAACAAATCTATCCAGCTTAGTTTTTTTTTTGGTTAAACTAAAGTGACTATCATTATTCCAAGTGTGCAACTAAATCCTTATTGGCCGTCCAGTCCCGTATATTAATATATCAATTACTATCAGTGTTACAATATAATACACATGCCATATATATGCTCAGAAAGAAAAGGTACACTTGACATTGCAGTTAGACTGAAACACTAAATTCTTATTAGCTTCTAGACTTAGAAATAACTTAAGTTTTACACTTTGCAGGCCTAGTCTATTTGCAATTAAGATAACCTGATATACCATCTAAGGAAGAATAACAAGTTAGGTAATAGCATTATGTTCTGTTAAGTTAGCAGGTAATATGTACATATCCTATAGATAATATAAATGTAGTAAGATTAATTTATCTTTGCTACCTAGATTGTAATATATTATAATAAAATAAACTACAATAGCTACAGGTCGGATTTGGAAATAAACTTGCCATCTCATGTAGATCATCCATTATAACCTTGAAAAAACATTTGCCTTCATTGTTCGAAATGTCCCAGTAGTAGTGCTCAGACAATTTCTTGCATGTTCCACAATCGTTGGACTTGCCCATCATTGTAAAACTCAGATTAGACCTACAGTGTTGAAAGATCAACATAGAAGAGCAAACATCTGTGATTGTGTACATGAAACAAATGATATAAGTAGATGTGAGGTACAACTAGCTACAGAGGCAATTTCAGAAGTTGTTGTCAAATGCTCCCGGCCGCATGCGCCCAAATTAGCAAATCAAACCACAAGGCACCTACCTGAACTGCAAGGAGCAGCAGATCAGAGAAAGCGGGGATGAGTGCTGGAGAGAGACCAGGCCAGACCGCCAGAGAAGAGCGGATGAATGAATCCAGGACAAGGACTGACGACAAACAAAAGGATTGCCGGAGCAGAAACAGAGCGGAAGTCGAACGAACAGATTAGAGCGCCACGTAAATAAAGGAGCGCCACGTAAATAAAGACCCAGTGAGTCAGTGAAAATAAACGCTGGAGGACAGGAGGAGCCTAGTCGACGCCTTGGCCCTTCGTTCCACTGCACGTTCCCAACGACATTAAACGCTGGAGGAGACGAGTCAATTGCATGTTCCCAGATCAAATAAACTGCAAGTTGCATGTTCCCAGATCAATTAAACGCTAGAGGGGACGCTCCGGGCATGCCGGACACAACGAAAAGCGAGGCGAGGCGTGACGGGACCGACGCGTCAGCGGCTCGAAAACCTAAAACCTCGTCGCCTACCTGTCAAGCGACGTTAATGGCGTCCCAGTTTTTCCAGGCGACGCAGGGACGCGTCTCGTCGTGCATGGCCGCGTGGCCGTCCGCGCCGGCGTTATTGCGTGCAACCATCTGCTACCGCCGCTGTACATTAAGAGGCCCTGCGGTTCATCCCAATCTCTCGTCGCTCCCAAATCTTCTCCTCGCCGCCCCCAGATCTTCTCCTCGCCGTTCCAAGCAATGTCGTCGTCCTCCCGCAAGATCGCCGCGGCGAACGGCTTCAGCCGCGGCAGCCTCACCGTGAAGGAGGCGTGGAAGCTATACCACGCGGGATATCCCGTCCCGCCGGACATGCACCTACCAAGCGACGGCGGCTGGAAGATGGCCGTGAACGGCATAGGCGTCCCGCCGCCGGGCACGAAGCGCTGGAAGGATGCCATCAGGGCCCGGCGGGCTGAACTCGACGCCGAGAAGCGGGCCGATCCGACCTAGGCGGCCAAAAACAACCACGCCTGGTGGGGCACCTACTTCCAGGCGAAGTACGACATGGAGATGCGCAGCACCACCGGCCTCGTCGGCGGCCGAACAGCTGAAACAGGGAAGGCCGCGCCCTGTTCTGGGGCGTTCCGGGGTGCACCCTGCAGAACGTCATCCACGGCATCCACAACAGCGCTCCAAGGTTGGAGGCGCCGTCCTCACCGCCACCGTCTCCCGCAGCGCAATGGCAGCCGAGGAGGACGTACTCGTCCTCCTCCAACTCTTCCTCCTCAGGACCGGCCCGATCGACGTCGCCCTCGTCGTACCGCTCCGCGCCCTACACCGTCCCCAATCGCGTGGTGAAGGAGGAGCCGGCGACGCCCGTCAATCCGAGGCGCGGCGGCAACGGCAACCGGCGTCAGCAAGAGAGGTGCGGAGGCGCCCTCCTCATCCTGAAGCCAGAGGTGAAGGAGGAGCAGGACGACGAGGAAGCGGCGAAGGCGGCGCGGCTGGCGGAGTACGAGCGGTAGCAGCGGCTCATCGCCAGCAACAACGATCTCGAGGACTGCCCTGGGCTGCGAGCGGCGTACTTGGCGTCGCTAAACGACAAGGACGCCTGGAGGGGCGACCTAGACACGATCGCCATGTCCATCCGCGACACAGGCAAGCCGCTTGTGGACTTCACCGATGACGGTGAGGCAGGACCAAGTGATACGTCTCAAACGTATCTATAATTTCTTATGTTCCATGCTAGTTTTATGACAATACATACATGTTTTGTTCACACTTTATGTCATATTTATGCATTTTCCGGAACTAACCTATTGACGAGATGCCGAAGTGCCAGTTCCTGTTTTCTGCTGTTTTTGGTTTCAGAAATCCTAGTAAGGAAATATTCTCGGAATTGGACGAAATCAATGCCCAGCATCCTATTTTTCCACGAAGCTTCCAGAACACCCGAGAGCCAGCAGAGGGGGGCCACAGGGCCACCAGATGACAGGGTGGCGCGGCCAGGGCCTGGGCCGCGCCCCCCTATTGTGTCACCGCCTCGTCAGCCTTCTGACTCCGCCTCTTCGCCTATTTAAAGGTCCCTGACCTAAATCTTCGATACGAAAAAGCCACGGTACGAGAAACCTTCCAGAGCCGCCGCCATTGCGAAGCCAAGATCTGGGGGACATGAGTCTCTGTTTCGGCACGCCGTCGGGACGGGGAAGTGCCCCCGGAAGGCATCTCCATCAACACCACCGCCATCTTCATCAACGCTGCTGTCTCCCATGAGGAGGGAGTAGTTCTCCCTCGAGGCTAAGGGCTGTACCGGTAGCTATGTGGTTAATCTCTCTCCTATGTACTTCAATACAATGATCTCATGAGCTGCCTTACATGATTGAGATTCATATGAGTTTTGTATCACTATTCATCTATGTGCTACTCTTGTGATGTTATTAAAGTAGTCTATTCCTCCTTCACGGTGTAATGGTGACAGTGTGTGCATCGTGTAGTACTTGGCGTAGGTTATGATCATAATCTCTTGTAGGTTATGGAGTTAATTATTACTATGATAGTATTGATGTGATTTATTCCCCCTTCATAGTGTAAAGGTGATAGTGTGTATGCTATGTTAGTACTCGGTTTAAATTGCAAAGATCTATTATGCTCTAAAGGTTACTTAAATATGAATGCCGAATGTTGTGGCGCTTGTTAACTCCGGCTTGAGGGAGCTCTTGTAGCCCTACACAACGAATGGTGTTCATTATCAAACAAGAGTATATGTAGCACAAAGGAAGAGAACTTATTTATTATGTGATCAATGTTGAGAGTGTCCACTAGTGAAAGTATGATCCCTAGGCCTTGTTTCCAAATACTGCAATCATCGCTTGTTTACTTTTTTACTGCATCTTTACTTCCTGCAATATTACTACCATCAACTGCACGCCAGCAAGCACTTTTCTGGCGCCGTTACTACTGCTCATATACATTCATACTACTTGTATTTCACTATCTCTTCGCCGAACTAGTGCACCTATACATCTGACAAGTGTATTAGGTGTGTTGGGGACACAAGAGACTTCTTGTATCGTGATTGCAGGGTTGCTTGAGAGGGATATCTTTGACCTCTTCCTCCCTGAGTTCGATAAACCTTGGGTGATCCACTTAAGGGAAACTTGTTGTTGTTCTACAAACCTCTGCTCTTGGAGGCCCAACACTGTCTACAAGAATAGAAACACCCGTAGACATCAAGCACTTTTCTGGCGCCGTTGCCGGGGACGAATCAAGACACTCCATCAAGCCCGTCAACCGCCATCAAACCTCCCACGTCAACCATGCGCCAGTTGTGGACAACAAGCACTTTTCTGGCACCGTTGCCGGGGAGGAAAGGTAAAAGGCACTCATACTCCGGTCCCAGGTAACTAAGTACTTTTCTGTTGCCATTGTAAGTGCTCGAAGCTATTTCCTTTAGATGCTGCAATTGCATCTTTTTGTTTCTTGTTTTACACTAGTTAGGCTTAATGGAAAACAACAACACAATGAGACATCTTTATGAACTTTATCTTGAATTAGGACATGATGTGTTTGAAGAGAGAATTAAAAAACCCATGGAACTTTATATGTATGCTAATGGGAATGTTATTAGTATGAATGCTTTGAACACCATTGTTGCTAATGCTATGGAAAATTCTAAGCTTGGGGAGGTCGGTTTTGATGAAAATGATCTCTTTAGTCCTCCGGGTATTGAGGAGAAAGTTTATGTTGATTATGATATGCCTCCCATATATGATGATTATAATGATAGTGGTCTTTTGGTGCCGCCTACTATGGAGGATAAAGTTTATTATGATTATACTATGCCTCCTACACTTGATGAGAATAATAATGATAGCTACTTTGTTGAATTTGCTCCCACTACAACTAATAAAATTGATCATGCTTATGTGGAGAGTAATAATTTTATGCATGAGACTCATGATAAGAATGCTTTATGTGATAGTTATATTGTTGAGTTTGTTCATGATGCTACTGAAAGTTATTATGAGAGAGGGAAACACGGTTATATGCATCTTAATAATATTAAGTTTCCTCTCTTTTTGCTGAAAATCTTGAAGTTACACTGGTTTTATCTTCCTATGCTTGTTACTTTGCTCTTCATGAACTTGTTTATTTACAAGATTCCTATGCATAGGAAGCATGTTAGACTTGAATGTGTTTTGAATTTGCTTTTTGATGCTCTCTTTTGCTTCAACTCTTATTTCTTGGGAGTGCATCATTAAAACTGCTGAGCCCATCTTAATGGCTATAAAGAAAGAACTTCTTGGGAGATAACCCATGTGTTTATTTTGCTACTGTTTTGTTGTGTCTTGGAAGTTGTTACTACTGTAGCAACCTCTCCTTATCTTATTTTATTGCATTGTTGTGCCAAGTAAAGTCTTTGATAGCAAGTTTCATACTAGATTTGGATTACTGCGCAGAAACAGATTTCTGTTTGTCACGAATTTGGGCAGGGTTCTCTGTAGGTAACTCAGAAAAATCTTCCAAGTTACGTGCGTGATCCTCAGATATGTACGCAACTTTCATTCAATTTGAGCATTTTCATCTGAGCAAGTCCAGTGCCTCTAAAAAATTCGTCTTTACGGACTGTTCTGTTTTGACAGATTCTGCCTTTTATTTCGCATTGCCTCTTTTGCTGAGTTGGATGGATTTCTTTGTTCCATTGACTTCCAGTAGCTTTGGGCAATGTCCAGAAGTGTTAAGAATGATTGTGTCACCTCTGAACATGTGAAATTTTGATTATGCACTAACCCTCTAATGAGTTTGTTTCGAGTTTGGTGTGAAGGAAGTTTTCAAGGGTCAAGAGAGGAGGATGATATGTGATTAAGAAGAGTGAAAAGTCTAAGCTTGGGGATGCCCCCGTGGTTCATCCCTGCATATTTCAAGAAGACTCAAGCATCTAAGCTTGGGGATGCCCAAGGCATCCCCTTCTTCATCAACAATTTATCAAGTTTCTTCTCTTGAAACTATATTTTTATTCGGTCACATCTTATGTACTTTACTTGGAGCGTCTGTGTGCTTTTATTTTCGTTTTGTTCTCTGAATAAATTCATGCTTGTGTGGCAGAGAGACACGCTTCGCTTGTTCATATGAACACTAGTGTTCTTAGTTCTATCTTTAATGTTCATGGCAAAGGTTGAAACTGCTTCGTTCATTGTTATATGGTTGGAAACAGAAAATGCTGCATGTGGTAATTGGTATAATATCTTCAATAATTTGATACTTGGCAATTGTTGTGCTCATATAGATCATGTTTAAGCTCTTGCATCATGTACTTTGCACCCATTAATGAAGAACTACATAGAGCTTGTTAAAATTTGGTTTGCATGATTGGTCTCTAGAGTCTAGATATTTTCTGGTTAAGGTGTTTGAACAACAAGGAAGATGATGTAAAGTATTATAATGCTTACAATATGTTCATATGTGAGTCTTGCTGCACCATTTTATACTTGAGTTTGCTTCAAATAACCTTGCTAGCCTAGCCTTGTATTGAGAGGAATTCTTCTCGTGCATCCAAATCCTTGAGCCAAAAACTATGCCATTTGTGTCCACCATACCTACCTACCACATGGTATTTCTCTGCCATTCCAAAGTACATTACTTGAGTGCTACCTTTAAACTTCTATTCTTTGCCTTTACAATATATAGCTCATGGGAAAATAGCCTTAAAAACTATTGTGGTGAAGAATATGTACTTATGTATCTTATTTCTTAATAAGTTGCTTGTTGAGCGGTAACCATGTTTCTGGGGACGCCATCAACTTTTACACCTTTCTTGAATATCATATGAGTTGCTATGCATGTTCGTCTTGTCTGAAGTAAGGGCGATTTTCATGATCAAATGGTTTGAGTATGCATATTGTTAGAGAAGAACATTGGGCCGCTAACTAAAGCCATGAATTATGGTGGAAGTTTCAGTTTGGACACAAATCCTCAATCTCTTATGAGAATATTATCTGTTGTTGAATGCTTAAGCATTAAAAGAGGAGTCCATTATCTGTTGTCTATGTTGTCCCGGTATGGATGTCTAAGTTGAGAATAATCAAAAGCGAGAAATCCAATGCGAACTTTCTCCTTAGACCTCTGTACAGGCGGCATCGAGGTACCCCTTTGTGACACTTGGTTGAAACATATGTATGCAATGATAATCCATGTTAATCCAAGCTAATTAGGACAAGGTGCGAGCACTATTGGTATACTATGCATGAGGCTTGCAACTTATAGGATATCTTATACATAACGCATATGCTTTATTACTACCGTTGACAAAATTGCTTCTATGTCTTCAAAATGAAAAGCTCTAGCACAAAAATAGTAATCCATGCTTCCCTCTGCGAAGGGCCATTCTTTTACTTTATTGTTGAGTCAGTTTACCTACTTCTTTCTATCTTAGAAGCAAACACTTGTGTCAACTGTGTGCATTGATTCTTACATGTTTACTTATTGCACTTGTTATATTGCTTTATGTTGACAACTATCCATGAGATATACATGTTACAAGTTGAAAGCAATTGCTGAAACTTAATCATCCTTTGTGTTGTTTCAAAGCTTTCTACTAAGAATTTATTGCTTTATGAGTAACTCTTATGCAAGTCTTATTGATGCTTGTCTTGAAAGTATTATTCATGAAAAGTCTTTGCTATATGATTCATTTGTTTACTCATTATCTTCATCATTGCTTCGAATCGCTGCATTCATCTCATATGCTTACAATAGTATGATCAAGATTATGATAGCATGTCACTTCAGAAATTATCTTTGTTATCGTTTACCTACTCGAGGGCGAGTAGGAACTAAGCTTGGGGATGCTTGATACGTCTCAAACGTATCTATAATTTCTTATGTTCCATGCTAGTTTTATGACAATACCTACATGTTTTGTTCACACTTTATGTCATATTTATGCATTTTCCGGAACTAACCTATTGACGAGATGCCGAAGTGCCAGTTCCTGTTTTCTGTTGTTTTTGGTTTCAGAAATCCTAGTAAGGAAATATTCTCGGAATTGGACGAAATCAATGTCCAGCATCCTATTTTTCCACGAAGCTTCCAGAACACTCGAGAGCCAGCGGAGGGGGCCACAAGGCCACCAGATGACAGGGTGGGGCGGCCAGGGCCTGGGCCGCACCCCCTATTGTGTCACCGCCTCGTCAGCCTTCCGACTCCGCCTCTTCACCTATTTAAAGGTCCCTGACCTAAATCTTCGATACGAAAAAGCCACGGTACGAGAAACCTTCCAGAGCCGCCGCCATCGCGAAGCCAAGATCTGGGGGACAGGAGTCTCTGTTCCGGCACGCCGCCGGGACGGGGAAGTGCCCCCGGAAGGCATCTCCATCAACACCACCGCCATCTTCATCAACGCTGCTGTCTCCCATGAGGAGGGAGTAGTTCTCCCTCGAGGCTAAGGGCTGTACTGGTAGCTATGTGGTTAATCTCTCTCCTATGTACTTCAATACAATGATCTCATGAGCTGCCTTACATGATTGAGATTCATATGAGCTTTGTATCACTATTCATCTATGTGTTACTCTTGTGATGTTATTAAAGTAGTCTATTCCTCCTTCACGGTGTAATGGTGACAGTGTGTGCGTCGTGTAGTACTTGGCGTAGGTTATGATCATAATCTCTTGTAGGTTATGAAGTTAATTATTACTATGATAGTATTGATGTGATTTATTCCCCCTTCATAGTGTAAAGTGTGATAGTGTGTATGCTATGTTAGTACTCGGTTTAAATTGCAAAGATCTATTATGCTCTAAAGGTTACTTAAATATGAATGCCGAATGTTGTGGCGCTTGTTAACTCCGGCTTGAGCGAGCTCTTGTAGCCCTACACAACGAATGGTGTTCATTATCAAACAAGATTATATGTAGCACAAAGGAAGAGAACTTATTTATTATGTGATCAATGTTGAGAGTGTCCACTAGTGAAAGTATGATCCCTAGGCCTTGTTTCCAAATACTGCAATCATCGCTTGTTTACTGTTTTACTGCATCTTTACTTTCTGCAATATTATTACCATCAACTGCACGCCAGCAAGCACTTTTCTGGCGTCGTTACTACTGCTCATATAAATTCATACTACTTGTATTTCACTATCTCTTCGCCGAACTAGTGCACCTATACATCTGACAAGTGTATTAGGTGTGTTGGGGACACAAGAGACTTCTTGTATCGTGATTGCAGGGTTGCTTGAGAGGGATATCTTTGACCTCTTCCTCCCTGAGTTCGATAAACCTTGGGTGATCCACTTAAGGGAAACTTGCTGCTGTTCTACAAACCTCTGCTCTTGGAGGCCCAACACTGTCTACAAGAATAGAAGCACCCGTAGACATCAAGCACTTTTCTGGCGCCGTTGCCGGGGACGAATCAAGACACTCCATCAAGCCCGTCAACCGCCATCAAACCTCCCACGTCAACCACGTGCCAGTTGTGGACAGCACCAAGCGACCTGGTCAAGGACGATCCCGTCGACGAGCCCGACGAGCGCGTCAAGCAGGAGGTCGTCACCGACGACATATACAACTTCCAACAGTACTACGACGCCTCCGGCCGCCGCAAGTACTTCTAGATTAGGTTTAGTTTAAATTTAGTCGAATCTTGTTCGAATCTATGTAATATATGCCAAGTTTGGATGAATTTAATCGAATCTCGCGCAAGTTTAAAATTTCCAAAATTTTGTTTGGGGGACGCGACTGGGGAGCGACGTCCCCCAAACGCGACACGAACAAAACACGTCCCCTAAACGCTCAATTCGGCACCGTTTGAGGGACGGTTTGGAGAACGCCATTGGAGATGTCTGATTTAGTCGTGTGTGTGAGCCAGGTCGTGGGCGTCATGGCGTGAGTGTAGGAGCTAGGGAATATATGGAACCCGGCGGCATGTGAACCCGCTTCAACTCGGCTGCTCATTGGTCTAGCATCGTGTACATGATCCACTGCTGCAGGTGGGTTATTCCTATACGGTGCTAAAATAGCATTGAATACATGTTGTGGACCCTAACGAAGTGAATGAGCTCACTGCCGCTCCCGTTGCAGGCGCAGCACAGCACAGTACATGGCCCCTGTTCCGGAAGAGGACTGGGTCACCATCAATCCCACCGCGCGACCCTCCCCGGCAAAAAATAGAGAAAATAGTCTTCTCTTATGAAAGGGGTAACTTTGTTTTTCTTCAATCTCTCTCCTTCAACTAAGCAAAAATTTGATGTGGCATCCGTAAGGGAAGGCTGACGTCACCCCATTGTACATGTCCTAGCGATTACTGGTCTCATCGATTTCTATCTCTCCAATGTTCCAATGTCTGGTACAGTATTAATTACGGGTCCACACGAGGTAACTCTAGTACCTCCATACCGAATTAATGAACAATTACGCATTTTGAAAAATAAGTTTAACTATAAATTTAGTCAACAAAATATGAGATATATGTCACAAAAATTATACAGTCAGATTCTAATTCAAAAAATGTTTCCAATAATATAATTTTTGTGATATATATCTTATATTTTATTGACCAAATTAGTAGTCAAACCTGTTTCTCGAAGTGCGTATTTACCCATTAGTCCGGTATGGAGGGAGTATAAAAAAATGCATGTTTCCCTGGTGGGTCGCATAGACCACGTTGACCAATAGAAGTCTGACATGTGTCCGGTGCAGGTGCCGCCCGGTTCATCAACGCCTTTCCCCTAGTTAGTAGGCAATATCGTGTAGTGCCTATTAAAGTTGAGTACGTGAATGAGAAAAGATGCGTGGGCAGAGAAACAATGTAGCCTATGTGCTCTCACCTGAAGGAAGATTCAAAGCAAGAATTCTCCTAGGTGAGGTGGGTATATGTGTGCGTATTTTGTAGTCTTTCTCACCATGAGTGTTCTTGAGAGAGACAATAGAGAAAAGTGAGAGTTCAGAGGTAGAAGAAGAAGGGAGTTGCGAGATGCAGCTCCAACATCCTTAAACCAAAGCATGTAGTCTGCTTCTGTCATATAGTAAGCATTCAAGTTGATAAATAAGGCCTAGACATATTCAAATCAGAAAAATCATGTATCTAGCTACCCCTAACCCTAAACTCTGTCTTATGAAGTCAAGCACGAAAAGAAGTGGTTTTGGTTTTTAAACGTGGAAATTTCAAAAACCTTGCAGAAGCTTCATTTTCGAGTGACTAAGAAGGATGCAGGCTTACTTTTTCATTTTCATGTGTTAAACTTGTTTTAAATCTTGGCCAAACCTAGGATTTGACCAAGATTCAAATGGACATAAAAATTCAAAAAGTAATCAAAAAAATGAAAAACCAAAGCATGTAGTCTTCTTATGTCATATAGTAAGCATTCAAGTTGATAAACAAGGTCTAGATATATTCAAACCAGAAAAATCATGTATCTACCCCTAACCCTAAACTATGTCTTATGAAGTCAATCACGAAGAGAAGTGGTTTTGGGTTTCAAACATGGAAATTTTAAAAACCCTCCCAAAACCTTCATTTTGGAGTGACTACGAAGTATCCAGACTTACTTTTTCATTTTCATGTTTTAAACTTGTTTAAATCTTGGTCAAACCTAAATGATGAAAATTGTGCAAAATCTGTGCATTTTGGGTTATCGCACATAAATGTGCTTTTACTTGTCTGCCACCAATCCAATATTAATTTGTGGGGAAACATGACACGATGGCCATTTCCATTGTTTCATGAATTATCTCAATGTGCATCCATATATTCAATATTTTTGGTCTAAATCCGCTTAAATGCAAATTTTCATAGTGGGTAGATGAAGTACATTTCAAACAAATAATTGAAAAAATAAAGAGGTGTGTGACTCGAACGTGTGGAGCCATGGTACAATATATAATGGCCGAATTAACACACACGCCGCATCCAATAGCATAAAACAGGGACGGGCGTCGTGAGATTGATCGACCTAAATTTCAAAATAAGCCAAAGTTATTATAGGGTCGATAGAAAAAAGGCTGAAACAAAGCATGGAGGGTCATAAATTTGTGGTTTACGTACTACCTCTATGAAAAATACCAAATAGATATGCATGTATACACTTATATATATATATATATATATATATATTCTTTTAGAAGAACCCTGCACAGTTTTGGCACCATATATGTGTGTTTGAGTACGTTAATTCCACTCGCTTCCCAAAAAGTGTGGGAGCATTGTGTTACTACAAGAAAACAATGGCAAACCTTTAAATCATGACCCATTTTTGGGTAGTGATATTTAGGTTTATGGTTTATGGTTTAGGGTATAGGGTTTAGGGCCGGTTTATAGAGATGCACATCATTTCATTTCACATTTGTGCAGTGGCATAGCCACATTGTGGCATATGTTGACCACGCAGGTTTCTGGCAAATCCTTTATATTTTGGTATAAAAATAGTATAAACATATTTAAAATAGGTCAAAACACATGTGTTTGACATCACAAATTTAAAATGACAACATAGAGTTTAAGTTCTGCCTCCGTGACTGCATTTGTGATTTACGTACAATACTACATAGGTAAGATACCAAGCACGACCTTTGTTAGACGGAACATTTAACGGGTTCTCTCACCATTCATATGTTGGAGTTTGCCTTGTTTCTTCAATTTCCCACGTGCATATATAGATGCGCCTGATTACTGCAAGAACCAAGGTGAACTTTTGAATCATCGTGACCCTATTTTCCGCACACATGCACAAATTTTCATTGCCATAAAGTTTGCAAATTAGGTTTTTTTGGGGTTTGCCACTCATAAATGTGTTTTTTAATTATTGCCCAAATGAGAAAAATTAAATTAAATGGGTGTTTTATATGAATGTCTACCGCATGAAGTATGCACACTACCACCAATCCAATTTCACAGGTCTGCATATGAGACATGCATGGTAGATACGATGGAAATTTCCAACGGTCCATGAATTATCTTTGTGTGCAACCATATACTGAATTATTTTTTGGCTAAATCAAATGTATTTCAAATTTAATTGGGAGGTAGGGACATGAATTAAAATTAAAAAACAAGGTAAATACGTGGACATGCCCCCAAAGATGTGTGGAAGCCCAAAACAATGGTCAAACATGTGCGCGCGCTGCATCCAAGTAGAACACGTAAGAGGCACCCATAGTTTGAGCTTAATTTTAAATCAAGCCGAAGGTGGTTCAGAAAAATTAGTAAAATGGCGAAGCAAAGCATGAAATCATAAATTTCTGATGTACTATACATTCGTTAGGGATATTAGAAGGCAGACACATATACCTATGTTGTAAATTTGACCAACATAAGACTGGTCATAGTGCATAGTATCATATACTAGTATCATGCATATGATACTTGTCTATGATACTATCTCTATAGTGAGTGGTATTATAGAGTAGTATCATAAACTTCCAAATTTATTATTTTGTAGAATCTCAATGTAAATCTACGTATAAGATTTATTTTTCATTTAGTTTTCTCGTAACATGCGCTATGATACAGTATCCACCTACGTTACTCTAATCATATCTCTCCTCCTTAATTGGATGCCACATCATCATTTGTGTGGGTCTAAAATGCATGATACTACCTATGATACTATCACTATGACCAGCCTACCTAATACACGATATATGTCATGGTAAGTCTAGCAACAAATTCGTTTTTTCCTCGTTAATTTCTAGCACGACTGAGCAAGAGATAGAAGAAATAACATTAATTAGCACACATTGTGCGCAATAATTGAAGAGTGGTTCTGAAACCTCATATACACATTGTTGCAAAAGTAATTACATCACCTAAACAATACTACTAGTTCATCATTCTAAACTTATGTACAATCTTGGAAACATATAACGCTAGCCTAGTTCACCAATTATCATCATCCCTCTTGATGCGCTTGCCGGTGCCGCTTGTACCTGCCTCCCATGGATTGGCAGTCCAAGTTCTGCACTCGTTCGCACTTTGTGTGTCGGGAATTCTTGTTTGAGCTTCCCAAACAGATACAGGCCCTGCCCTTGCTAGCTCACCACATCCAGCCGTTGCCCTAGCTTGCTCGCCATGTGAACCGCCATCCCACTGAGACCCCGAAGTAGGCTCCCACGGGGCCTTTATCCATGGTGGCATATTATTTGGATCAAATGGTATATTATACCTAAAGCAATAAGATACCCATTTCCAGTAGGTTGTCCTGACAAACTACTTCTTCTCGTCTCGCCAGGCAAGGGGAAGAGCGGCCAACCTAGCCGCTACCTTGCAATCCGGGCAAACCACTTCCCTTGGAATTGGTTGTGCTTGACGCTGCCCATCATTGATTTTTTTGAGTCGCCTGTACAACTCAAAACTGACATACCCATCAATCGCAGCATACCTCAAGTTTACTTCAGGCAATGGCATGCACTCCCATTGATTGTGGCTGCTAGTAGGGAACTTTTCCTTCATGTTATTGTAAGATGGGTCAATGATGGCGGCTGCCAAATCACCCATGCTAGTCCTATTGCCAGGACCATTGAAATTGATCATATCCTGAATGTCAATCCACATATGTTCTGGAATTTTAATGCCATCTTTAGCAAACCTGTCAGAGTCACCCCTGATGTCAACAGTTGTGAAACAAAAAAAATTATGTTGAACGAATTCTCACAGTGCTAGATTGTCAGGACTCCTGCATGTTAACACAAATCAATCTTGTAAGATAGTATATGCTGAAATATAGAAACACATATTTTTCTTCCAATAAACTGTATACTTGTTGCAGTGAAACAATGATTTTGCATCAGTGATACACATCAAAATAACATGAATTATTGTTGAGACTATATGATCTAATTCAAGTGTCAAGTTAAGATTCAATTACTATATGTTAATATCTTGACATCCATGCCGATTATCGGGGAATATGAGTACATGAAATTTGTGCAAGACATGCAAAAATTTTGAGTACCAAAATCATGAAACTAGATATCGTGGTCAATCCAAAAAAATTATACAAGTTGGTTGGATATTAGGTTCCATACCATATTTTTCATACAAGTTAGTTTGTTCGTATTTTCATGCAAGTTAGAACCTAGTCTATTTCAAAATAAAAAAGCAGATCCAAGATAAAGGAAGAGTTTCTATAAAAAACAAAAGGATAAAGGAAGGCATGTGAACAACATACCTGCAGAAATGGTACACCAGGACGTGCTCGTCCATGGCCAACTAAACGACGACGGTATTTAATTGGTCCGAAGTGTATTCTAGGTCGAGGCCGACGAACCTGGGCCTGTCCTCTAGCAATTTGTGTCGCACATCTGGAGGGTGCGCTCGAGAATGGAAGGGTCATTCGTGTACACCAGGTCCACCTTGGTCGTCCCATGGGGAACGACACTCCTCTTTAGCGTAAACAGGCCGCCGTCAGCCATGGCAGCGCTGAAGCACGTCGAACTGATCGGAGGGATTGAGGGGGAGGGAGGGAGAGCAAATACAAACAATGGGGTTTTTTTGAAACTTGCCGAAATGCAGGGGAGAACGAACCGCCAGGGTTTGTTTAGTGGGGATCGGAGGGATTAAGGGGGAGGGAGGTAGAGCAACTGCAAACAATGGGGATTTTTGGAGCTTGCCAAAATGCAGGGGAGAACAAACTGCCAGGGGTTATTTAGTGGGGATCGGAGGGATTAAGGGGGAGGAAGGTAGAGCAACTACAAACAATGGGGATTTTTGGAGCTTGCCGAAATGCAGGGGAGAACGAACCACCAGGGGTTGCTTAGTGGGGACAGATGGGAATAATACTGCGATGAGGTTGACGAATTAACTCCAACTGCCATTTAAATCTAGTACTCCCTATAGTCAGTTGATAGGAAATGGACGAGCAAGATTGATTCTAGGGAGGCGAATCCCAGTATTTCCCAATTTATTTGAGTTGTAATATAACCATCATTAATACTTGAATTGTAAAATATTTACAAAATTAATTTAGTATATACTACATGCTGAGATAATCCAACACACCATGGAAATTCATGGCCATCCAACCATGTCACCCGCTTGTGTAAATTGTACTGGTGGTAGTGTGCGCAATACACGCGGTAGCCACTTCACAAATACATCCTTCTAATTTTGCCGCCTTAATTCTGCCAATAAAAATGAAAAGACTTTTTGTGGAAAACCAAAAAAAAACTCTATTTGGCAAAGTATAGTTGAAAATAAGAAGTTTTGCATCGATCTCTTAAAAAAGGGGTCATGATTCAAAAGTTCGCCATGCATGGTTCATGCGGTAACCAAGCTAGCTCACCTTGTTGCCAGAAGCGAAGCAATGTCCAACATGCATGGTTCCAAAAAAATATATTTACAGAATGATTCTACTTCTCAAGAATATTTGCATGCCATGATGTTTGTTATTTTTCCTAGATAAAAGTAGTAATTGGTGACTTCATGATTGCCTTGCTTGCTGATTTGAATAAGTTTGAACCACATTTTGGCTTAATTTCAAATTTAGGCAAAAACTTCTTGGCAATCGACTTGTGAGCTACTATACTTGGAACCAATGTTTTCTGATTCCACAACAATAGGGTACATCCCTATATCATCCCAAATTTTGAATTATTATTAGTTTGGTTGATTACCCCCATTCATATCCGAAGTTAATTAATTGGAGTACAAATTATTTAGTTTATGGTTTCATGGTAAGCTAGTTTGACAAATTAACCTTCGAAATGGCGATCCGCCTACCATGCATGCATGTTTGGCCTACCTGAGAAATTTTTACTTATGGTATTGTGCACACACTGCACATGATAGCGAATAAACAAAACACCTATTTGGACCCCTTTGGCCACCAAGGGCATGTTTGGTTCCTAGCCACAATTTGCCAAGAAGACAATATTTGGCAGCCATAGTTTATTTGGCATGTGTTTGGTTTTTGCCACACTTTGGCTTATTACACTTTATTGCATGTTGATACGTCTCCGACGTATCGATAATTTCTTATGTTCCATGCCACATTATTGATGTTATCTACATGTTTTATGCACACTTTATGTCATATTCGTGCATTTTCTGGAACTAACCTATTAACAAGATGCCGATGTGCCAGTTCCTGTTTTCTGCTGTTTTTGGTTTCAGAAATCCTAGTAACGAAATATTCTCGGAATCGGACGAAATCAACGCCCAGGTTCCTATTTTCACCGGAAGCATCCAGAACACCCGAGAGCCACCAGGGAGGGGGCACAGGCCCACCAAACCACATGGCGGCGCGGCCAGGGGGGGGCCGCGCCACCCTATGGTCTGGGCACCCCTTCAGCCCTCCTGCGCCGCCTCTTCGCCTATATAAAGCCCCCGTCGTGAAAACCCTGAGGCGTTCGACGAAAACCACAGAAACCTTCCAGAGCCGCCGCCATCGCGAGGCCAAGATCTGGGGGACAGGAGTCTCTGTTCCGGCACGCTGCCGGAGCGGGGAAGTGCCCCCGGAAGGCTTCTCATATAGCTATTTTGGATGCATATGAAACTATTTTCCGCCCCATGGTGTGTGGGCACCCCTTCGACCCTCCTGCGCCGCCTCTTCGCCTATATAAAGCCCCTGGATCGAAAACCCTGATACGTTCGACGAAAACCACAGAAACCTTCCAGAGCCGCCGCCATCGCGAGGCCAAGATCTGGGGGACAGGAGTCTCTGTTCCGGCACGCTGCCGGAGCGGGGAAGTGCCCCCGGAAGGCTTCTCCATCGACACCGCTGCCATCTCCACCGCCATCTTCATCACCGCTGCTGCTCCCATGAGGAGGGAGTAGTTCTCCATCGAGGCTCGGGGCTGTACCGGTAGCTATGTGGTTCATCTCTCCCATGTACCTCAATACAATAATCTCATGAGCTGCTTTACATGATTGAGATTCATATGAGTTTTGTATCACTATTCATCTATGTGCTACTCTAGCAATGTTATTAAAGTAGTTATATTCCTCCTGCATGTGTGTAAAGGTGACAGTGTGTGCACCGTGTTAGTACTTGGTTTATGCTATGATCATGATCTCTTGTAGATTGCGAAGTTAACTATTGCTATGATAATGTTGATGTGATCTATTCCTCCTACATATGCATGAAGGTGACAGTGTGCATGCTATGTTAGTACTTGGTTTAGTCTTTTGATCTATCTTACACTATAAGGTTACTTAAATATGAACAAATTGTGGAGCTTGTTAACTCCGGCATTGAGGGTTCGTGTAATCCTACGCAATGCGTTCATCATCCAACAAAAGTGTAGAGTATGCATTTATCTATTCTGTTATGTGATCAATGTTGAGAGTGTCCACTAGTGAAAGTCTAATCCCTAGGCCTTGTTCCTAAATACTGCTGCGTTACTACTGCTTGTTTCTTTGTTTCTTGTGTTACTACCGCTGCAATACTACCACCATCAACTACACGCCAAAAGCTATTTTCTCGGCACCGTTGCTACTGCTCATATATATTCATACCACCTGTATTTCACTATCTCTTCGCCGAACTAGTGCACCTATTAGGTGTGTTGGGGACACAAGAGACTTCTTGCTTTGTGGTTGCAGGGTTGCATGAGAGGGATATCTTTGACCTCTTCCTCCCCGAGTTCGATAAACCTTGGGTGATCCACTTAAGGGAAACCTTGCTCTGTTCTACAAACCTCTCTGCTCTTGGAGGCCCAACACTGCCTACAGAAAAGGAGGGGGAACGTAGACATCAAGCTATTTTCTGGCGCCGTTGCCGGGGACCAGAAAGCTACACAACAGGGATTTCCTCCCTCGTCAACCACGCGCCAGTCCTGGACAGCATCAAGTATTTTCTGGCGCCGTTGCCGGGGAGGAAAGGTAAAAGGTACTCACACTCCGTATCTCGGCTACTAAGCTATTTTCCGGCGTTGTAAGTACTCGAAGCTATTTCCTTTAGATCCTGCAATTGCAACTTTTTGTTTCTTGTTTACACTAGTAAGGCATAATGGACAACATCTGTGAGCTTTTTATTCTATTTCCTGAGTCAAGACATGAATGGTTTAATGCGAAAATTAAAAAACCCATGGAATCTTATTTGCATGCTAGTAGCAATGATATTAGTATGAACGCTTTGAACACCATTGTTGCTAATGATATGGAAAATTCTAAGCTTGGGGAAGCTGGCTTTGATGAGCATGATATTTTTAGTCCCCCAAGCATTGAGGAGAAAATTTTCTTTGATGATACTTTGCCTCCCATATATGATGATTATAATGATAGTGGTCTTTTGTTGCCACCTACTATGGAGAGTAAATTTTGTTGTGATTATATTATGCCTCCAACACTTGATGAGAATAATAATGATAGCTACTTTGTTGAATTTGCTCCCACTACATCTAATAAAATTGATTATGCTTATGTGGAGAGTAATAATTTTATGCATGAGACTCATGATAAGAATGCTTTATGTGATAGTTATATTGTTGAGTTTGCTCATGACACTACTGAAAGTTATTATGAGAGAGGAAAATATGGTTGTAGAAATTTTCATGTTACTAAAACACCTCTCTATGTGCTGAAATTTTTGAAGCTACACTTGTTTTATCTTCCTATGCTTGTTACTTTGCTTTTCATGAACTTGTTTATTTACAAGATTCCTATGCATAGGAAGCATGTTAGACTTAAATGTGTTTTGAATTTGCCTCTTGATGCTCTCTTTTGCTTCAAATACTATTTCTTGCGAGTGCATCATTAAAACTGCTGAGCCCATCTTAATGGCTATAAAGAAATAACTTCTTGGGAGATAACCCATGTGTTATTTTGCTACAGTACTTTGTTTTATATTTGTGTCTTGGAAGTTGTTTACTACTGTAGCAACCTCTCCTTATCTTAGTTTTGTGTTTTGTTGTGCCAAGTAAAGTCTTTGATAGTAAAGTCAATACTAGATTTGGATTACTGCACAGAAACTGTTTTCTTGCTGTCACGAATCTGGGCCTAATTCTCTGTAGGTAACTCAGAAAATTATGCCAATTTACGTGAGTGATCCTCCGATATGTACGCAACTTTCATTCAATTTGAGCATTTTCATCTGAGCAAGTCTGGTGCCCTTTTAAAATTCGTCTTTACGGACTGTTCTATTTTGACAGATTCTGCCTTTTATTTCGCATTGCTTCTTTTGCTATGTGGGATGGATTTCTTTGTTCCATTGACTTCCAGTAGCTTTGGGCAATGTCCAGAAGTGTTAAGAATGATTGTGTCACCTCTGAACATGTGGATTTTTGATTATGCACTAACCCTCTAATGAGTTTGTTTCGAGTTTGGTGTGAAGGAAGTTTTCAAGGGTCAAGAGAGGAGGATGATATACTATGATCAAGAAGAGTGAAAAGTCTAAGCTTGGGGATGCCCCGGTGGTTCATCCCTGCATATTTCAAGAAGACTCAAGCGTCTAAGCTTGGGGATGCCCAAGGCATCCCCTTCTTCATCGACAAATTATCAGGTTCCTTCTCTTGAAACTATATTTTTATTCAGTCACATCTTATGTACTTTACTTGGAGCGTCTGTTTGTTTTTGTTTGTGTTTGAATAAATTGGATTACATCATGATTGTGTGGGAGAGAGACACGCTCCGCTGTAGCATATGGACAAGTATGTCCTTAGTTTCTACTCATAGTATTCATGGCGAAGTTTCTTCTTCGTTAAATTGTTATATGGTTGGAATTGGAAAATGATACATGTAGTAATTGCTATAATGTCTTGGGTAATGTGATACTTGGCAATTGTTGTGCTCATGTTTAAGCTCTTGCATCATATACTTTGCACCTATTAATGAAGAAATACATAGAGCATGCTAAAATTTGGTTTGCATAATTGGTCTCTCTAAGGTCTAGATAATTTCTAGTATTGAGTTTGAACAACAAGGAAGACGGTGTAGAGTCTTATAATGTTTTCAATATGTCTTTTATGTAAGTTTTGCTGCACCGGTTCATCCTTGTGTTTGTTTCAAATAAGCCTTGCTAGCCTAAACCTTGTATCGAGAGGGAATACTTCTCATGCATCCAAAATCCTTGAGCCAGCCACTATGCCATTTGTGTCCACCATACCTACCTACTACATGGTATTTTCTGCCATTCCAAGTAAATACTTCATGTGCTACCTTTAAACCTTCAAAATGCTTCTCAATTTGTGTTAATGTTTTATAGCTCATGAGGAAGTATGTGGTGTTTATCTTTCAACCTTGTCATTTACTTTTGACAGACTTTCATAATGGACTAGTGCCTTCATCCGCTTATCCAATAATTTTGCAAAAAGAGCTGGCAATGGGGTTCCCAGCCCCAATTAATTACCACTTGCATTAATAATTCTCTTCACATGTTTTGCTCTGATTCATCAGCAAGCAACTTAATTTTGCAAATAGACACTCCTTCATGGTATGTGAATGATGGTAGGCACCCGAGGATTCGGTTAGCCATGGCTTGTGTAAGCAAAAGGTTGGGAGGAGTGTCACCTATAATGAAACTAAAAATACATGTGTAAACAAAAGAGAAGAGGGATGGTCTACCTTGCTGGTAGAGATAACGTCCTTCATGGGAGCCGCTCTTGAAAGTCTGGTTGATAAGGTAGTTAGAGTACCCATTACCATTCGTTGACAACAACAAACACCTCTCAAAACTTTACTTTTATGCTCTATATGATTTCAAAACTTAAAAAGCTCTAGCACATGATTTTATCCCTGCTTCCCTCTGCGAAGGGCCATTCTTTTACTTTCATTGTTGAGTCAGTTCACCTATTTCTCTCTACCTCAAGAAGCAAACACTTGTGTGAACTGTTCATTGATTCCTACATATTTGCATATTGCACTTGTTATATTACTCTATGTTGACAATTATCCATGAGATATACATGTTACAAGTTGAAAGCAACCGCTGAAACTTAATCTTCTTTTATGTTGCTTCAATACCTTTACTTTGAATTATTGCTTTATGAGTTAACTCTTATGCAAGACTTATTGATGCTTGTCTTGAAGTGCTATTCATGAAAAGTCTTTGCTATATGATTCACTTGTTTACTCATGTCATATACATTGTTTTGATCGCTGCATTCGCTACATATGCTTTACAAATAGTATGATCAAGGTTATGATGGCATGTCACTCCAGAAATTATCTGTGTTATCGTTTTACCTGCTCGGGACGAGCAGAACTAATCTTGGGGATGCTGATACGTCTCCGACGTATCGATAATTTCTTATGTTCCATGCCACATTATTGATGTTATCTACATGTTTTATGCACACTTTATGTCATATTCGTGCATTTTCTGGAACTAACCTATTAACAAGATGCCGAAGTGTCGCTCTGTTTTTCGCTGTTTTTGGTTTCAGAAATCCTAGTAACGAAATATTCTCGGAATCGGACGAAATCAACGCCCAGGTTCCTATTTTCACCGGAAGCATCCAGAACACCCGAGAGCCACCAGGGAGGGGGCACAGGCCCACCAAACCACATGGCGGCGCGGCCAGGGGGGGCCCGTGCCACCCTATGGTGTGGGCACCCCTTCAGCCCTCCTGCACCGCCTCTTCGCCTATATAAAGCCTCAGTCGCGAAAACCCTGAGGCGTTCGACGAAAACCACAGAAACCTTCCAGAGCCGCCGCCATCGCGAGGCCAAGATCTGGGGGACAGGAGTCTCTGTTCCGGCACGCTGCCGGAGCGGGGAAGTGCCCCCGGAAGGCTTCTCATATAGCTATTTTGGATGCATATGAAACTATTTTCCGCCCCATGGTGTGGGCACCCCTTCGACCCTCCTGCGCCGCCTCTTCGCCTATATAAAGCCCCTGGATCGAAAACCCTGATACGTTCGACGAAAACCACAGAAACCTTCCAGAGCCGCCGCCATCGCGAGGCCAAGATCTGGGGGACAGGAGTCTCTGTTCCGGCACGCTGCCGGAGCGGGGAAGTGCCCCCGGAAGGCTTCTCCATCGACACTGCTGCCATCTCCACCGCCATCTTCATCACCGCTGCTGCTCCCATGAGGAGGGAGTAGTTCTCCATCGAGGCTCGGGGCTGTACCGGTAGCTATGTGGTTCATCTCTCCCATGTACCTCAATACAATAATCTCATGAGCTGCTTTACATGATTGAGATTCATATGAGTTTTGTATCACTATTCATCTATGTGCTACTCTAGCAATGTTATTAAAGTAGTTATATTCCTCCTGCATGTGTGTAAAGGTGACAGTGTGTGCACCGTGTTAGTACTTGGTTTATGCTATGATCATGATCTCTTGTAGATTGCGAAGTTAACTATTGCTATGATAATGTTGATGTGATCTATTCCTCCTACATATGCATGAAGGTGACAGTGTGCATGCTATGTTAGTACTTGGTTTAGTCTTTTGATCTATCTTACACTATAAGGTTACTTAAATATGAACAAATTGTGGAGCTTGTTAACTCCGGCATTGAGGGTTCGTGTAATCCTACGCAATGCGTTCATCATCCAACAAAAGTGTAGAGTATGCATTTATCTATTCTGTTATGTGATCAATGTTGAGAGTGTCCACTAGTGAAAGTCTAATCCCTAGGCCTTGTTCCTAAATACAGCTGCGTTACTACTGCTTGTTTACTGTTTTACTGTGTTACTACTGCTGCAATACTACCACCATCAACTACACGCCAGCAAGCTATTTTCTGGCACCGTTGCTACTGCTCATATATATTCATACCACCTGTATTTCACTATCTCTTCGCCGAACTAGTGCACCTATTAGGTGTGTTGGGGACACAAGAGACTTCTTGCTTTGTGGTTGCAGGGTTGCATGAGAGGGATATCTTTGACCTCTTCCTCCCTAAGTTCGATAAACCTTGGGTGATCCACTTAAGGGAAAACTTGCTGCTGTTCTACAAACCTCTGCTCTTGGAGGCCCAACACTGTCTACAGGAAAAGGAGGGGGAACGTAGACATCACATGTATGGTCCATTTGTCATAGACTCAACTTTTTTTTCAAAGTTTTGGCAAAGTTTGGCTTGAATATTTTAAGCCACAATTTGTTGGCTAGCCACACTAGCTTTTTTTTGGCTAACCACACTTTGGCTTTGGAAAAATGTGGCTACTAAACATGGGCCCTAATAAAAAGAAAACAACACACTAATGTGTGGTAAACCAAAAATCTCTACTTTGCAAAGTTGCATATGTGCAAAAGGGGGGCAATGCATGCATTATTCAGAAGTTTATCGTGGTTTTCATAGTCTAACCAATTAATTAAACTTACATATGCGAAGAGGCTAGCGAGGCGAACTCAAGCAACTATGGTTCCAATGTTGTCAAGTTTGAAGTGGACACTGCATGAAACTTTCTCAAATTAATGGGTAGAAAGCCAAAAGCAGTCCATATTTATTGTATATGTGTTTGAATAATGACTCTTCACCCCAAACCTCTATGTATGATAGGGTTTGGTATCTTTACTTGTTAGTAGTAAGTACATGGCATGTGATGGCTCCATGCACATGTTTCACAACTTTTTATATTTATTTATACCTCATTTGGTTGGTTTCAAATTTGCTCAAACTTCCGATGCGCGCTACCTTGTAGTATTGGTGGACGCAGAATCCATGTTAGGGCATTGTTTGTGGTACCACACTTGCAGGGTACCTCCAAGTATTTTATTCCCAAAAATTATGAATTGTAATTAAATGGTGAACTAAAAACTGATCATCTAAAGTTGGAAAATAAATCCATATATAGCTGCACATCGAGATATGTGTATGTAGACCACCAACATTGCCACACATGCCTTATATATGTTTGTTTTTTCTAGCGGAGTGGATTCCCTAATCACCCCACGGTTGGGACATTGTCAATGTTGTCATGATAAATAATATTGCAAGACTTTCCATCTTATTCTTTTTTGTAGAAATGATTGTCCATTATGGCATTGCAAAGTTAGAGCAAAATGTGAGTTTTTCATGAAGTAATTAAAAACAAATAAGGTGCGAAACCGTCCCATTCGTTTTTTCAAATTAAGTAAACGCTATAGGATGAAAATTCATTGAAATGACAAATTTTCTAGATTTCTAACTATTTTAGCTCATTCAAACAAGTTTGCAACAGGCAGGTGATACGCGTAAAGCACACGTCCGTTGGGAACCCCAAGAGGAAGGTGTGATGCGTACAGTAGCAAGTTTTCCCTCAGAAAGAAACCAAGGTTTATCGAACCAGTAGGAGCCAAGAAGCACGTTGAAGGTTGATGGCGGCGGAGTGTAGTGCGGCGCAACACCAGGGATTCCGGCGCCAACGTGGAACCTGCACAACACAACCAAAGTACTTTGCCCCAACGTAACAGTGAGGTTGTCAATCTCACCGGCTTGCTGTGAACAAAGGATTAACCGTATTGTGTGGAAGATGATTGTTTGCGAAGAACAGTAAAGAACAAGTATTGCAGTAGATTGTATTTCAGATGTAAAGAATAGACCGGGTCCACAGTTCACTAGCGGTGTCTCTCCCATAAGATAAATAGCATGTTGGGTGAACAAATTACAGTTGGGCAATTGACAAATAAAGAAGGCATAACAATGCAAATACATATATCATGATGAGTACTATGAGATTTAATCAGGGCATTACGACAAAGTACATAGACCGCCATCCAGCATGCATCTATGCTTAAAAAGTCCACTTTCAGGTTATCATCCGAACCCCTTCCGATATTAAGTTGCAAGCAACAGACAATTGCATTAAGTATGGTGCGTAATGTAACCAACACAAATATCCTTAGACAAAGCATCGATGTTTTATCCCTAGTGGCAACAGCACATCCACAACCTTAGAACTTTCTCACATCGTCCTGCATTTAATGGAGGCATGAACCCACTATCGAGCATAAATACTCCCTCTTGGAGTCAGAAGTATCAACTTGGCCAGAGCCTCTACTAGCAACGGAGAGCATGCAAGAACATAAACAACATATATGATAGATTGATAATCAACTTGACATAGTATTCAATATCCATCGGATCCCAACAAACACAACATGTAGGATTACAAAGAAACGATCTTGATCATGATAGGCAGCTCACAAGATCGAGCATGATAGCACAATTAGGAGAAGACGACCATCTAGCTACTGCTATGGACCCATGGTCCAGGGGTGAACTACTCACACATCAATCCAGAGGCGATCATGGCGATGAAGAGTTCCTCCGGGAGATGATTCCCCTCTCCGGCAGGGTGCCGGAGGCGATCTCCTGAATCCCCCGAGATGGGATTGGCGGCGGCTGCGTCTCTGGAAGGTTTTCCGTATCGTGGCTCTCGGTACTGGGGGTTTCGCGACGAAGACTTTAAGTAGGCGGAAGGGCAGGTCAGGGGGCCACATGAGGGCCCCACACGCTAGGGCCACGCGGCCAGCACCTAGGCCGCGCCGCCCTGTTGTGTGGCCGCCTCGTGGCCCCACTTCTTATCCTCTTCGGTCTTCTGGAAGCTTCGTGTGAAAATAGGACCCTGGGCGTTGATTTCGTCCAATTCCAAGAATATTTCCTTACTAGGATTTCTGAAACCAAAAACAGTAGAAAACAACAACTGGCTCTTCGGCATCTCGTCAATAGGTTAGTGCCGGAAAATGCATAATAACGACATATAATGTGTATAAAACATGTGAGTATCATCATAAAAGTAGCATGGAACATAAGAAATTATAGATACGTTTGGGACGTATCAAGCATCCCCAAGCTTAGTTCCTACTCGCCCTCGAGTAGGTAAACGATAACAAAGATAATTTCTGAAGTGACATGCTATCATAATCTTGATCATACTATTGTAAAGCACATGAGATGAATGCAGCGATTCGAAGCAATGATGAAGATAATGAGTAAACAAATGAATTATATAGCAAAGACTTTTCATGAATAATACTTTCAAGACAAGCATCAATAAGACTTGCATAACAGTTAACTCATAAAGCAATAAGTTCTTAGTAGAAAGCTTTGAAACAACACAAAGGAAGATGTAAGTTTCAGCAGTTGCTTTCAACTTCAACATGTATATCTCATGGATAATTGTCAACACAAAGTAACATAACAAGTGCAATATGTAAACATGTAAGAATCAATGCACACAGTTTACACAAGTGTTTGCTTCTAAGATAGAAAGAATAGGTAAATTGACTCAACAATAAAGTAGAAGAAAGGCCCTTCGCGGAGGGAAGCATGGATTACTATATTTGTGCTAGACCTTTCATTTTGAAAACAAGAAACAATGGCGTAAGATGGGTGTTAGTGGCGCACCAGGAGGGCAGTGCGCCACTACTACTTAGCAGTGGCGCACCGGAAAGTGGTGGGCCACTATAAAAAATGTAGTAGTGGCGCACCTCTTCTGTGGTGCGCCACCACTAAGTTTGACCATGGGTTTGACCCAGCCTTATACATAGCAATGGCGCACCATGTAGAGGTGCGCCACAGCTATTTTATGTAGCAGTGGCGCACCTCTACATGGTGCGCCATTGCTATGTAAAGGGGATGATGGACATGTTTGGGCATCACTTAGTAGTGGCGCACCATGCTTCGAGATAGAAATTTCAAAAAATAAAATCCTTCGAGATGCCCATGTAATATGTCATCTAGGTTTAGTGAAATTTTAAAAAAATGAATTTTGATATATTATGCAAAATGGCGTCATCTTTCGGTAAAACGGGATTTCTGGTTGCATACGACCTCCGATGAAAAACTTTTTTATATCAAAATCTATCTACGCGAAATTTCCTATTCGAATTCAACCGCCTACGGCCGTTTGGACAAAAAATGGATTCGTCAATTGGAAAACAGAAACAGGACTTTTTTCAGGTTTAAGATTTGGGTGAAATTTTTTCAAAAAATAGAAAAAAAGTAGCGGTGGCGCACCCATGCCTTGGTGCGCCACAGCTAAGCTTCCCGCCCACGAATTTCAAAAAGGCCGGGATTCAAAGTGGAAGGAGCCAGCCACTTACCCCCTCCTCTCTCCTCCCTCCTCCTCCACACATTCTCCTGCTCTCATTCTCCTCCTCCTCTCCTCCTCTACTCTCCTCCTCTCTTCACCTCTCCTACCCCTCTCCTCCTCTCTTCATCTCCCGCGACCTCCTCACTATGTCGAACTCCGGTGACCTCCTCCGCTATGGTGACCTACGGTGACCTTACTCTCCGACGATCCTCCGGCGACCCTTCGGCGACCCTCCGGCGACCCTCCGGCGAACCTCTGGCCTCCATTACCTCTAGCCTTCTACATCCTCTTGTTCATCCTCTTCTACATCCTCTTGTTCATCCTCTTCTACATCCTCCATCTCCACAACTCCCTTCACCTCTCCTACCTCTCTCATCCATCCTCACCGGCGGCTAGGCTAAGAAAAATGAGAATGAACATTGCACAAATAATTCTAGCAACAAAAATGAGAAAAAATAACGAGCCAAAAAAAAATTTGAAAAAAGTGTGCCAGATCCAGATCCAGATCCAGATCCAGATCTAGAAATTTCAAATTTTAGTAGTGGCGCACCTTGTTTCTATCCAGTGGCGCACCTCAGACATTTAGGAGTGGCGCACCATGAAGCTAGTAGTGGCGCACTACCTGGTGCGCCACAGCTAAGCCAAGTAGCAATGGCGCACCACTAGTGCGCCACTACTAAAAGTTAGCAGTGGCGTGATAGTAGTGGCGCACCAGCAATGCGCCACTGATGGGGAATAGTGGTGCGCCACTGAATAGCCATTTCCTAGTAGTGATCATTGCATAACATATGTTTCAACCAAGTGTCACAAAGGGGTACCTCTATGCCGCCTGTACAAGGGTCTAAGGAGAAAGTTCGCATTGGATTTCTCGCTTTTGATCATTCTTCAACTTAGACACCCATACCGGGACAACATAGATAACGGATAATGGACTCCTCTTTTAATGCTTAAGCATTCAACAACAGTTAATATTCTCATAAGAGATTGAGGTTTTATGTCCACACTGAAACTTCCACCATGAATCATGGCTTTAGTTAGCGGCCCAATGTTCTTCTCTAACAGTATGCATACTCAAACCATTTGATTGTGAAAACCGCCCTTACTTCAGACAAGACGAACATGCATAGAAACTCACATGATATTCAACAAAGGTAAAAGAGTTGATGGCGTCCCCAGAAAACATGGTTACCGCTCAACAAGCAACTTACTAAGAAATAAGACACATAAGTACATATTCTTCACCACGATAGTTTTAAAGCTATTTTGTCCCATGAGCTATATATTGTAAAGGTAAAGAATAGAAATTTTAAATGTAGCACTCAAGTAATGTACTTTGGAATGGCGGAGAAATACCATGTGGTAGGTAGGTTTGGTGGACACAAATGGCATGGTTATTGGCTCAAGGATTTGGATGCATGAGAAGAATTCCTCTCGATACAAGGCTAGGCTAGCAAGGTTGTTTGAAGCAAACTCAAGTATAAAACGGTGCAGCAAGACTCACATATGAACATATTGTAACTATTATAAGACTTTACATCGTCTCCTTGTTGTTCAAACACCTCAACCAGAAAATATCTAGACTTAGAGAGAACAATCATGCAAACCAAATTTTAACATGCTCTATGTAGTTATTCATTAATGGGTACAAGGTACATGATGCAAGAGCTTAAACATGATCTATATGAGCACAACAATTGCCAAGTCTCACATTATTGAAGACATTATACCAATAACCACATGCGGCATTTTCCGTTTCCAACCATATATCAATGAATGAGGTAGTTCAACTTTCGCAATGAACATTAAAGATAAAGCTAAGAACACATGTGTTCATACGAAACAGCGGAGCGTAATATCTCCAATATAAAGGATTGTGGGATCCGACTTTATTCAAACAAAACAAAAACTAAAGCAAACAGACGCTCCAAGCAAAGCACATAAGATGTGACTGAATAAAAATATAGTTTCATTAGAGGAACATGATAATGTTGTCGATGAAGAAGGGGATGCCTTGGGCATCCCCAAGCCTAGATGCTTGAGTCTTCTTGAAATATGCAGGGATGAACCACGTGGGCATCCCCAAGCTTAGACTTTTCACTCTTCTTGATCATATTGTATCATCCTCCTCTCTTGATGACATAGGCATCCCTAATGGGCCTGCCAAAGATAGTACCCGGGGTTTGATGAAGGCCCACTACCCGAAGAATAAGAAGACTCGGAAGCCCAAAGATATTATTAAGGAAAGTTAGAGTTGTAATAGGAAAGGTTGCTTGTAATCTTACGGGATGAGTTAAGAACCTTCCCGGACTCTGTAACGTGTACAATATGAATCCCTCGGCTCCGCCTCATATATAAGGGGGGGTCGAGGGACGAGGAAATCATCGAATCATTGTTAACAAACCCTAGTTTTATTTCGTCGAGTACTTTTCGGCTGAAACCATCGAGATCTACTTGCCCTCTACATCAAACGAAACCCCAGTCTACTACTTGTAGGCATTGACAAGTTAATACCTTGTCAATTGGCGCCGTCTGTGGGATTTAGAGGCGACAAGGAGCTGATCTCGATGGCACGCTCAGAATCATCGACTTCATCGGCAGCAAGCAACATCCTGGATAGAGGTAAACAGATCGAAACTGGTCTCGTTGATTTTGTACCTCACCCGCCCTCCCGTTTGCATGCATATACATATCCAGAGGAGCCCATGGAGATGACGTTCGGGAGGTTCCACTTTCGCGTCGGGAAGGAAGGAAGTTATCGTCTTGAAATTCCAACCTTCCCGAGGTTTCCTGTGGAGCATACCGAATCTTCAAGCTCGGCATCATCAATCGAGTCAGGCGACGAAGAAACCTCTTCGCCACGCTTCGTCAACACCAAGGCAAGCGAAAAACTCGCCAAGATTTTCAGCGACATGTCCTTCGAATCATCTGCGGACTCCTATATAAGCAGTGATTCCGAAAGCGTCGACAGTTTCGACTTCATCGACAAATCTATCACCATTGGAAAGGTCTTCACCAATCTCTATGATGGTGTCACCGAATCCAGCAAGACGCAGAATTCTAAATATCATCAAATATACACCATCGGAGAAGCAAGTCGTGATCAGGATGAAACGTCGGAGGCTTTCGACGATCTGGGAAATCCATACGTCGATCCCTCTGACTTAAGGTGAGGATTGGGAAACAAATACGCTGGGCCTACACCACGTATGAGAGTTCAGTTGTCACAAGCAGCATGGGACAGAGCCGCAAGAGCTATGGATGGTTCAGAACCAATGGCGACAACCGCCACGGTCGAGGAATTGCAGGCATACCAATATAGACTCGCTCGAGCTGGAAGGGAATTGGAAAAACAAACAGAGGTCCTGAACAAAAGAAGGGAGGCAGCTTCCGCGTCAAGCAGGCGAAGGGCAGACCTCAGTCGACATTCAGGAACTTCGGGCGATAGTCACAGAGAAGCTCGGAACAGGGCAAGGTCAAGGTTGCAAAACATACCTGAAGCAGAAAGAGAGAATCTAGTTCAAAACCTCGACATGTCCTTTATGTCGATAGACACGAGAGGAAACATTATTCCCAAAACACCGGAAGCTGGGTACATGGCGACACAAGCCTTTATCCTCGCATCTAGACCACCGCCTGGAGATCCAAGGGAAGCACTGTATAATATGGCCATGGCAGGCGTTGGAGCCATGGGAACGGCGTTCGCATCGACGTCTCTAGAAGGATCAGCAAGGCAAAATAGTCCACGACCCGCGGTTGCAGCAGCAGCTCCCGAGAGAACAGGCGAAGCAAGGGACGCAGAAACCCAGGCAAGGGTAGACAGGGCACGACAACGTAGAAGGGAACATCGACATTCTCCGGACTTAGCCGAAGAGGATATGTGCGGGCTACCATGTTTCACGAGGAGGGTCCGAAAAACTCAGGTGCCCTCAGGGTTTAAGCTACCCGATAATTTCAAAAAATTCGACGGATTGCAGGATCCTGAGGATTGGCTGGTAGATTACCTCGAGACAGTGAAACTAATTGGCGGCACAAGGGCAACGGCAATGCAGAGCATTCAGGTGCACTTGAGTGGAGCCGCAAGATCTTGGATAAAGAAGCTTCCAGTAGGTTCCATCGACAGCTGGACTGATTTTGAGGACATATTCATCAAAAAATTTCGGTCCACTTGCAAAAGCCTGCAACACTCGAGGAGTTAAGATCATGTCGACAGAAACATGATGAATCAATGAGGAAGTATATCCAAAGGTGGAACATCATCAAAAACTCGGCAGAAAACATATCTGACGAGAGAGCCATAGATGCATTTGTAGCAGGAGTCCGACGAGGAGATTTCGTGGAGGATCTGGGGAGAACTAACCCAAAAACAGTATCAGCATTGATGGAGATAGCAAACAAATGGGCAGATGGCGAAGATGCTGTGCACAATAAGCGACACAGGTCACCAGAGGAGGACCGCAGTCGAAATTACCAGGGCAGGCGACGATTCTCTCGATTTTCGAGTTATGATCCACCTGGCCAAATTTCGGCTGGGTTTCGATCAGGCACTGGAGGAAACAACAGAGACAATTATCAGCGCAGCAGCGAACAGCGAAGTGA
Source organism: Lolium perenne (assembly GCF_019359855.2). NCBI lineage: Eukaryota > Viridiplantae > Streptophyta > Magnoliopsida > Poales > Poaceae > Lolium > Lolium perenne. Next base: position 38,160,311 of record NC_067246.2, on the reverse strand, counting down.
GAACAGAGATGACTCGCGAAATAGCAGGCCAAACAACGGTTCTAGGTTTCAGAGGCCCTTTGTGACCCCTGAGGATATGATGAACGGTCCATGTCAGATGCACTTTTTCGTCGACAACAATGGGGTAAGGCAGTCAGGACACCTACAGAAAGATTGTCGGAACTTTCAAGCAATGATGAGGGTTGCCGCGCATGCGCACGCTCAGGCAGCAAGTCGAAACCCCCAAGGACCTAGGAGTGAGATCCATCTACCACCTCCTCCCGCAATTACGGAAGAAAATCGACACCAGCTTAGGATAGCGGCAGCACCAGCACCACCACCATACGTCGATCCCAACTCCCATGGAGCGGTCTCGATGATTCAGAAAGGCAGGCCATCCAATAGAGCTCAGAAAGTAATCTCGCGGCAGGTGTTCATGGCAGAAAAGATGCCTCCACCAACAGTCGAGTATCTCAATTGGTCGGGACAAGACATTGGTTTCACAATTGCGGATCACCCGCAGCAAGTTCCTCGACCAGGGCAATCAGCACTTATTTTGCCCGCAGTAATTGCAGGATTCGACGTATCTCGAGTTTTCATCGACGGGGGAAGCAGTTTAAACCTTATGTATGCAGATACACTAAGGAAAATGAACATATCCTTGGCGAACCTCAAACCAACGGATACGCGATTTCATGGCATCACACCAGATAAACCAAGTTACCCACTGGGAAGGATTAACCTCGACGTTCAGTTCGGCACTCGAGAGAATTATAGGATCGAAAGGTTGGAGTTCGAAGTCGTGGATTTCCCATCACAGTACCATGCTCTGCTGGGGCGCCCAGCATACGCCAGGTTTATGGCAGTACCACATTACACATACCTGCTGTGGAGGATGCCTGGACCCAAGGGACCAATCACGATTAAAGGAAGTTTTTCGCTTGCCGATAAATGTGATAAGGATTTTCATCGGCTTTCAGAAACCTTCGGGATGCAAGCAGAATATATGGAGTCAAAGCTCACAACAGATTACGACGTACTACCAGATGTGGGGAGGCCTGGCAAGGAGTCAACCTTCAACACAGCAAAGGATTCTAAGGAAGTACAGATTCACCAGACAGATCCGAAGAAAACGACGTCCATTGCAAATAACATGGACCTCGCATAGGAAAGCGCGCTCATCGAGTTCCTCCGTGAGCACTGGAAAATCTTCGCATGGTGTCCAGCTGACATGCCAGGAGTACCCAGGGAACTTGCCGAGCACCACCTACACTTGGATCCAATCGCGAAACCAATCAAACAACCTTTGCGGCGTTTTTCGGAACCAAACCGCAAGGCTATGCTGTCGGAAATTAACAGACTTAGAGAAGCAGGTTTCATCAAAGAAATACATACAGAGGCCACATGGGTAGCTAACCCAGTGTTGGTGCCGAAGAAAAACACGAAGGTCCTTCGCATGTGCGTCGACTTTACGTGTCTTAATAAACATTGTCCAAAGGATCACTTTCCCCTCCCAAGGATCGATCAAATCATCGACTCCACGGCAGGATGCGAACGTCTTTCCTTCCTGGATGCTTATTCTGGTTATAACCAGATTAGATTGAAAGAAGATGATGAGGTGAAAACAGCGTTTATCACCCCTTACGGCGTGTTCTGCTATCGAACAATGCCCTTCGGGTTGAAAAACGCGGGAGCAACGTATCAGCGGATGATGCAGAAGTGCCTAGCAGAGCAGATAGGGAGAAATGTACAAGTATACATCGACGATGTCGTCATAACATCCAAAAAAGGCGACACCCTAATTGAGGACCTGAAGGAAACTTTCGACAACCTCGACAAGTTCTGCCTCAAGCTGAACCCGACAAAGTGCTCTTTTGGCGTCCCTGCAGGAGAACTTCTCGGGTTCCTAGTATCAGCAAGAGGGATTGAAGCGAACCCCGAAAAAATACAAGCTATCGTAACGACGAGGAAGCCAACAAAGTTGAAAGAAGTACAGCAGTTAACCGGGCGAGTCGCAGCTTTAAGCAGATTCGTCTCCAGGCTAGGAGAAAAGGCGTTACCATTCTACGCCTTGATCAAACAGGGAGACAAGTTCCAATGGAACGAAGAAGCGGACAGAGCCTTCGAGGACCTCAAGCGCAAAATCTCGACACCGCCAATCTTGGTGGCGCCAAAAGAAAAGGAGCCTCTGTTGCTGTATATTGCGGCCACACCCCAGGTGGTAAGCACGGCCCTTGTCGTCGAAAGGGAGGAAGAAGGAAAACTCCACGGAGTGCAGAGGCCAGTATACTTCGTCAGCGAAGTTTTGTCGCCCTCAAAACAAAGGTACCCTCAGTACCAAAAGCTAGCATACGGAGTGTTCACAACAGCACGAAAACTGCGCCACTATTTTTCGGCACACCCGATCATAGTGGTCAACGAAGCTCCCTTGTCAAATATACTAAACAATCCAGAAGCTACGGGTCGTGTCTCCCTTTGGGGAATAGAACTTTCCCCTCGGGACATCACGTATGAAAAAAGAAAAGCAATCAAGTCGCAGATTTTGCCAGACTTCATCGCAGAGTGGATGGAGCTGCAAAACACAGGACCACCAGATTTATCGAGAACTTGGACCATGAACTTCGACGGATCCAAGAGATTAGAAGGAGCTGGTGCAGGTGTAATACTAATATCACCAGAAGGCGACAAGCTGAAGTACGTCCTGAGGATGACGTTTCCAAACGCTTCTAACAATGAGGCAGAATACGAAGCCCTCATACATGGGATGAAGATGGCAAAAGCTTGCGGTGCAACTCGACTAAAAATCTTTGGCGACTCGCAGTTGGTGGCTCAACAAGTCATGAACCAATGCGACGCAGTCAATGATAGTATGCTAGCATACAAAGAAGTTTACAACGAGCTCGAGAAGTTGTTCGATGGATGCGAAGTAAATCATATCAGCAGATTAAGCAATGATGAAGCCGACGTTCTCGCAAACATCGGGTCGCAATGCCTTACAGTACCGCCAGGTGTATTTTGGGAAGAAATAGCAGAGAGATCTACGAAGACAACAAAACCAAAAAAGAAGGAGAAACAACCCTCGGGGGCTACCAAGGAACAGCAAGAGGAAGAAGAAGAAGACCAGGACCTGGTCATGATGATACAGACACCATGGATGCAGACGTACATATCATACATCCTGAAGAAAGAAATACCCGACGATCCAGTTGAAGCAAGGTGAGTTATCAGACGATCAAAGGCTTTTACTGTGGTCAAAGGAGAGCTATACAAACGAAGTATTTCGGGAGTATTACAGAGGTGCGTCACACCCGAGGAAGGAAGGACAATCCTCAAGGACGTACACGAAGGAATTTGCGGTCACCACGCGAGTAGCAGAGCTATTGTTGCCAAAGTCTTTCGAGCTGGATTTTACTGGTTGACAGCAATAGAGGACGCAAAGGAGATAGTACGAACCTGCGATGCATGCCAGAGGTTTGCCGCAAAACCTCACTCCCCGGCAGCAGAGTTGATGCCAATACCTTTGTCGTGGCGCTTTGCTCAGTGGGGCCTTGATATGGTAGGAAAGCTACACAAATCCTGGCCAGGAGGAAAGGAGTATATGTTGGTAGCCGTCGACAAATTCACAAAGTGGATAGAAGCGAAGCCGATAAATTCACCAGACGGGGCATCCGCAGTAAAATTCATAAAAGGTCTTGTCTTCAGATTTGGAGTGCCTCACAGCATCGTCACCGACAATGGTAGTAACTTCACATCCCACGAGTTCAAAGATGACTACGAAGAAGTGGGTATCAAGCTACACTTTGCGTCGGTTGCACACCCGCAGACCAACGGTCAAGTCGAGAAAGCCAATGGAATCATTTGCAACGGCATCAAGAAACGCTTATTAGCACCACTGGAGAAAGCTCGACACACCTGGCCAGAGGAGCTGCCCAGTGTATTATGGAGCATACGAACAACACCAAACACAGCAACACAAGAAACTCCGTTCTTTTTGGTTCATGGAGCGGAAGCAGTACTGTCAATCGAGATAGAGCACGATTCTCCACGAGTCGTGGAATATGACGAAGAGGTGTCGAGAAAAGCGCTAGAAGATGACGTCGATGCACTCGACGAGGCTAGAGATGAAGTACTCTCTCGAGTAACCAAATATCAACAGGACCTGAAGAATTACCATAGCCGACGTTTACGGCCAAGATCCTTTCAGGTGGGAGACCTAGTCCTTCGGCTCACGCAAAAAAGTCATGAAAAGCTCGAGTCACCATGGCTTGGACCTTACATCGTCACAGAAGTAATCGGAGGAGGAGCATACAGGATAAAGGACAAGAAGACAGGGGTGGAGGAGCAAAACACCTGGAACGTGGCGCAACTCAGGCGGTTCTACGCCTAGAGTCGAAATATAGTCCTTGTAAAACTTCAATGTACTGAAACGCCCGCGAGTTTTCAGACGCACTCTTTTCCTTTTTCGGGGCACCGAGTGGGGCCGGGAAAGGTTTTTAATGAGGCGGGCTCGCGGTGCTGCAATATAATAAAGATAGTGACAATATAGTTCTTCTTCATCGACACGCTCAAAGGCTCAGGCCCAACGAATTTCAATATAGTTCTTCGAAAAAAGATAGCCTCGCCTTGGTATTAAAATACCTCGCGAGTCAATAAAAATACAAAATAGTACTCGACAAAGAAGCTCGGGGGCTTATACTCGCCAAAACTACATATTGAATAACTGCCTTGGTTCAAAACCTCGCAATACACAAATACAAAAAGTAGCCACCGAAACACTCGGGGGCTAGACAAATATAGAAGTATGATGACTGCTTCACAATATAATCACAATCGTGGTTTAAAAAAAAGAGTCGTCTAACAAAAAAAAATCAGTCGTGATTTAATATGTTATCAATGGTAATTCTGCCTTCTTCGGGAGCAGCGCCAAGAAAATCAGCATAATGACCGTCTGCAAAAAAATCGGCATCCATCCGAAGAAGGTCTTCAATCATTTCTTCGGCTACAGGCGAAACCTTCGTGTTAATTCGGTCAACACCAACTCTTCGACGCCTTACCTTCTCATGAACTTTCGCAACAACTTGGGTCAGGTCAAGCTTCGAGTGACAGATCTGAAGCATGATAAGGGCAAACCTGGCGCCAGCTACCAGTTGAGCTCTGACAAAACCATGGATCTTGTGGGGATCCTTAAATCTCTCCATTAGCTCGAGAAGAGTTTGTGGCTGAACGTTCCGAGGAAACATGGAATTATAAACCATAGACAGGGTCTTGGTACAGAAGTCAAGGAAGTCGCGAGTTTGAGAGGTGCGATCCTGAAATCTGACAATCTGTCGGGTCCTCTCTGGGGTAGCCCAGAACAGAGAACCATGGTCAAGGGCAAGGTTAACAAGGAAGTTCATCCTAGTATTTACCCTCTCTTCTTTGGCAGCAGCATCAATAAAGGAACCTATCAAACAACGGAGCAGAAAATTTTAAGAGACATAGCATGAAGACGGAAGGTATCATGGTCTTATAAAAAAAGAGGGGGGAGGATGCGACAAGCATACCCGACATATCCGCGCTGGCTTCATTCATTAACTCAAGCATGAAATTTTCTCGAGTAGTTGCCTTTTCAGCCTCGGAAGCAGCGATTTCCTTCGCAGCCATAGCCTCGCGAGCTTGCTGAAGCGCAATTTTTTCGGCTTCAGATGCCTTACGAGACTGTTCCATCATCACAAGTGTCTGCTTCTTTGCATACTGAAGTTGCTGCTGAAGTTCATCCAATTCTTGCGGCAAGGAATCTTCGACAGGTGTAGTATTAGCAGAAGTTCTCCTTGAACAAGAAGGAGAAGGCGAAACATTGGAAGGAGCGGAAGACGGAGTATAGTTATCAAATACCAACTGAAATTTAACAAAAAAAAAGTCGACATCAATCAACAAGCAAGACAGAGTTTTCATTAATCTTTCGGAACAGTTACAAAGGAGTTACAGTGGAGCTAATGGAGTACGTGTCGCCAAATAACTGCTTTGGCGACATCATCAAAAACAAAAGAAGGAAAAAGAAAATGCGTTCAACTAAACCTCCGGCTTTGAGGAGCTGGGAGTCGAAGCTGGCTTGATCCCGAGATAGGCCATGATTTTCTTCGTGTTGGGCTTAGCTGCCTTGATCAACGAACGCCACTTCGTTTGTTCTATCTGCTCGGTGGCGCCAACTTTCGTCCAGTCGACAGTTTGTTGGCTGTCCGCGACCAAGGCAATAGTGCTTTCGACAGCAACTTTCATGTTTTCCTGGCGCATCTTCAGTCCAAGATCTTCTGACGAATTAAATTCCTTGGCAAGGGCAAGGAAAGTTTTGGGCTCCTCTTTCTTGGGGAAGAAATAAGGGAACAACTTGGATAAACCCGCGTCAGCATGATCTATGCCTTCGCGAACTTCAGTTCCATGAAATTCCAAGAAAGAGAGTGCGTCTAGAAGAGGATCATTGTCGGGATCTTCAAGCTCAAATTCTTGGTTTGTTTTGGCTGTCGAGGAAAACACACGTTGGTTGCCAGCAGGAAGGAACATTAACATTAAAAAAAAAGAGGAAAGGATAGAAGGGTATGATAAAATTACCGACAAAGCGCCGGTTCTGCGAGGTCAAGCGCTTGGTGATTGCCTTTTCACGAGCGGCTTGGGAGGCCTTGTGTTCATTCAAAGCAGTTTTGGCGTCAGTCAGCCTCTTCTGCAGATCTTCGACACCAGCAGCTTTGGCTATGGCTTTTTCAGCCTCTGCTTTAGCTTGGCTAGCATCAAGATCAGCCTTCTCGCGAGCCATTTCACTCTGCTTTAGTTTTTGAGCAAGAGTGTCGACAAGCTTGTTGGCTTCTGCAAGTTTCTCTGCAACAATAATCAAAGAAGTTTTCAAAAATACAAGCAAAGCGGGAGCAGAAAATCGTAAAGTGGGTGTCATAAAAATTAGTACCTTCAGCTTTGCTAGCACATTCACGGTACCCAACAAATTGGGCACCGATGCGAAGAAGTTCTTTGATCATAGGCTGTCAAAGGAAACAGACAGCAAAAATGTCGATATGGGAAAAATACGAAGGCATACAGAAGAAAACAAGAGGAAATTTAGACCGTGATAAGCAGATTGAGAACTTACGTCCTCCAAGAAGGAATTGGAAGAGTTGCCCAATTCAAGGGTAGGTTCCACGATTGGCTCCACCCTTGTCCTTTTTGGAGAAGGAACAAGAGGGCTCGAAGGAGGAGTGGGAGCACCAACATTCAGTTGAGGAGGCGAGGATTTCTCTCCTTCAGCTGGTGTCTCTGAAACAACTAGAGTACGCGACGAGCTCGTTCGAGCAGCCGCGTCAAGAGTTGGTGGTTCTTCCTCATCATCACTGCGAACAAAAGACGACAACATCAAACGCAAGATAGACAGAAAACTTCGAGTACAACAGATAAGAAGAAGTAAAGACAACTTACGAGCTGATGAGGGATCCAAGATATGGATCATAAGTCGCCTTCTAACGTGAAGGATCAACTTCTTCGGCTTTGGAAGTGCTGGAATCCTCGGTGTCATTCCTTTTCCTTTTGTTCCTTGGAGAAACAGCAGGAGGAGGAGATTGTGCCGATGTGGTGCCCTCGGAGGCAGCATCTTTTTCGGAAGAACCCGCATATTTTCGAGAATCTACGGGTTCATTCGCAAACGAGGGGGCATCTTGGTTGTCATCGGTGATGATAGCCCTTTCTTCAACTTCTCCACCTTCAGGAAGAGGAGGAAGCGAGTCGAGATTTGGATGGTTCTATAAAGAAAAAAAAGCAGAGGAGGATGTTAAAAAGTTGGAAAGGAAAAAATAAAGATAGCAAACCAATAGCAAACCAAGCGACAAAACTAACCTTGGGAAGTGCATTGGTGGCGTTGAATGGTTTCACACGGCAAGAAGAAGGGACAGGATCTTTTTTGCTGAGAGGCGAGATTCTTCGGACAAGTTTTTCCAAATCCTTGACCTCTAAATCCGTCGACAACCGATCAACGTCCGTGTCGCCAGAATATTTCCAGAGAGGGTGTTTGCGAGCCTGAAGAGGCTGCACTCTGGTCCTTAGAAAATAGGCTGTGATTTGGATGCCTGATAATTCTTTACCGCGAGTATTTTGCAACTCATGGATACGAGCCTTCAGGGCTTCAGTCGCGATTCTTTCTTCTTCGGTGGCCTCCGCGTCCCAGGAGCGGCGGCGAAGAATTTTTTCGGCACCGTTAAAAGGAGGGATGTTGTCTTCAGCACAACCATCGTTCACCTCTTGAATGTACAACCACTTCTTGCGCCACCCTTGAACCGAGTCAGGAAGCTTGACGTCCAAGTAGTCGACAGTGGGCTGAACGGAAATTACAACGCCGCCTATATTATAGGCGACGTTTGGAGAGCCATTACGGCGACAGAAGAAAATGCGCTTCCATAGCGCCCAGTTAGGCTGGACGCCAAGGAAGGCTTCGCAGAGGGTGATGAAGATAGAGATATGGAGGATAGAGTTGGGGGTCAAGTGGTGAAGTTGCAGACCATAAACAAAAAGCAGTCCGCGGAGAAAAGGATGAATGGGGGCGGAAAGTCCGCGGATGAGGTGGTCGATGAAACTTACCCGATACCCCATTGGAGGGGTTGGGTAGCTTTCCTCGCTAGGAAAGCGCAGTGCGTTGGGCTTCTTGCTGAGCCCTAGTTTCTTCAGAAGGTTGATGTCCTGAGAGGAAAGCTTGGATCTTTCCCACTCCGCGGTTCCCAGATCCGCGGCAGCCATTGAGGATTCCGGCGTGCTGTGCCTGGTCAAGCGGCGCGGATGCATCAACAATGGCGCGGCAGTGCAGAGCTTGGAAAATTATGGAGCGCAGGAGGATTTGCAGAGGGGAGTACAGCAACGGCGCGAGCGGAAGTGCTCGAGGAAGAAGAAGGAGATCTTATATAGAGGTGCGGCGAAACGGCGGACCGTTGGATGGAAAAAGTGTGCAGCAGATGATAGCCACGTAGAGACAAGGGTACAAAAGTATTTTAACATTGGAGGAGTTACAGTACGTGCGCCAGAAAAAGCGGAGGACGTGTGTTCCCCACTTGCACGACGTGTCAACGTGGTGGAAAGAATGGACCCACAAGGCAGAAAAATTACGACTATTAACAGAGATGAAGTAACTTTGACCAAGGGAAAAATGTCGACAAGAAAAATAAAAGAAGATTGGTGACAGGAGAAGTTATTGAATACTTCGGGAGCCTTTGATCAAATACAAGTTTTTGCCCAAATGCTCGGGGGCTACTTCGAAAAAAGTAAATCTCGAGTATGACAATATAGAAATTGCGGGAGCCTATGATCAAACGCAAGCTTTTGTTCATAGCCTCGGGGGCTACTCCCATCGGGAGCGCTGTTCGCCCATCCGAGAGATGAAAAGGAAAAAATATATATCGAGAAAGAATGACAATATAGCGACAAGGTGTACTAAAATGTCGAGCCTACAACCAAGCACAAGTCCTTGGCTGTAGCCTCGGGGGCTACTCCCATCGGGAACGCTGTTCGCGTGCCCGATGAAAATTATCAAGAAGAAAAATAGAAAGAAAGAAAGTAAAGGAAGGAAGAAGGAGCATATTTCGAGTTATAAAGATAACTCTACATATACTCCCATCGGGAGAGCAATATAAGTCAGAAATTGACTCGATGAAATGTGCTATTCCAACAGCCGAATAAGCACTCGACAATATATTCTCAGAACGCCAAAAGTTGCGAATAAACTCTGAAAGCCGCAAAACACTGCGAAGGTAAGACCCCAGATCCGTTCTGTGCGGCGTGGCCCCATCTCTGACGATGGTTTGCTACTTTTATCCGTATCAACAGATACGAAGAAAAATCCTAACGGACGCGTTAGGTACCCGATAAATTTAACTGGGACTCGACAGAATGGTAAGACCTTAAGCGGCACCTGTCGAAGTTTACACCAGTATCCCGAGATCATGTCCAGGGACGTGATCTTGAAGTAGGTTTTTGCGGATTGCCACTAGAGCAGTTAACTAGTACCCGATCCGTCAGATGAACTAGCCCCAACTACCATTATCCCTGTACAATATAGAAATTCATGTGAAGAAATATAGACAAGTCAAAGTTGTCGAGTAAAAATAAACAGGGGGGATTTTCCCTGATTCTACGATTCAAGCAAAATCTCGGGGGCTACTGACATAGGCATCCCTAATGGGCCTGCCAAAGATAGTACCCGGGGTTTGATGAAGGCCCACTACCCGAAGAATAAGAAGACTCGGAAGCCCAAAGATATTATTAAGGAAAGTTAGAGTTGTAATAGGAAAGGTTGTTTGTAATCTTACGGGATGAGTTAAGAACCTTCCCGGACTCTGTAACGTGTACAATATGAATCCCTCGGCTCCGCCTCATATATAAGGGGGGGGGGGGGGGTCGAGGGACGAGGAAATCATCGAATCATTGTTAACAAACCCTAGTTTTATTTCGTCGAGTACTTTTCGGCTGAAACCTTCGAGATCTACTTGCCCTCTACATCAAACGAAACCCCAGTCTACTACTTGTAGGCATTGACAAGTTAATACCTTGTCACTTGACCCTTGAAAACTTCCTCCACACCAAACTCGAAACAAACTCATTAGAGGGTTAATGCATATTTGAAAATTCATACATTCAGAGGTGACATAATCATTCTTAACACTTCTGGACATTGCACAAAGCTACTGAAAGTTAATGGAACAAAGAAATCCATCGAACATAGCAAAACAGGCAATGCGAAATAAAAGGTAGAATCTGTCAAAACAGAACAGTCCGTAAAGACGAATTTTAAAGGGGCACTTAACTTGCTCAGATGAAAATGCTCAAACTGAATGAAAGTTGCGTACATATCTGAGGATCACGCACGTAAATTTGCAGATTTTTCTGAGTTACCTACAGAGAATTCTGCCCAGATTCGTGACATCAAGAAATCTGTTTCTGTGCAGTAATCCAAATCTAGTATTGACTTTACTATCAAAGACTTACTTGGCACAACAATGCAACAAAATAAAGATAAGGAGAGGTTGCTACAGTAGTAACAACTTCCAAGACTCAAATATAAAACAAAAGTACTGTAGTAAAATGTAACATCCCAAGAACTTCAAAATAAAACAAATGAATTTCACTAGTTCCAAAATTTGGAACCAACAAAAAACTTTTATTAAAATAAGGTTGATACATATAGATCTTGTTTAAATCTTGTGCTTTGCCATGATGAGTGTTATTATGCTTAAGTGCTAAACCCTAAAACCCTAAAGTGATCAAGTGAAGATCACCAACCCAATAAACTAAAAGAGAAAGTAATCAAATAAGAAAAACCTTAAACCCTAATCTTCTCCAAAAATCATTTGGATCTATTTTTGAGAAACCAAAATAAAATAGAAGACATATGGGGGCATACAGCCCTAATATGTAAATCTTGAACCCTACCCTTTTAATTATGCTAGATGGTGGTGAACCATTGTGAACCACACTAAACCCTAAACCTCATCCCTCTTTTCACCACCCTAGTTAAAATAGAATAAAAGGGAATTAAATAAGAAAAAGGCATATGTGCCTATGGCAATATTTATAAAACTTTACCCTAAGCTTTTCTACTTTGCTTAGAGGTTTGGAAAACCTTCACACACCTTACCTAGTACTCATCAAACCTAATTCAAGTGATTTCCAAAGAAAATAAAAAGAAACTAAAAATGCCATAGAGGCATATGAGAGTAAATTAGCAAATTTGTGAATTTGAGAATATTGACCCTAGGACTTGTTGTGAATGGTTGGAACACTTCCATATACCATTTCAACACTCAACAACACCAAATGGGTCAAGCCAAGTCAAATTTAAAATGAAATGCAACATATGCATAGAGGCATATGTGGCACATAGCCATAATACCCAATTTTTGCCCTATGACTTAAAACCTTGACCAAATGATGGGAAACCATCTCTCAACCTCTTATAACCCCAAATTGACCCTAACCCATGTCCAAGTAAAGCAAGGTGAACCCTTTTCAAAAATAATAAAAATTGACACATCACCTCTTATGTGTTATGGCCATTTTTGCAAATCTTTGACCAAGACCTTTTGAAATGGATTCAATGGTTTGAAAATGTTTCTAAACCAATAAGAATCACATTAGAGTCAACCAAAGTCAATTCAAATAAAGAGAAATCACATAGTGAGAAAATCCCCAAATTTCACTCACATACACTTAGCCCTTTTTGCAAAACCTCAACCAAGGCCACTTTGGCTTGTGCCATTGATTGTAAAACTCTTATATATCAAAAACAAACACAATTGACACAAAGAAACCAGAATCAAACCAAAGGAAAAATCAAATCTCAATAACATGTGATAATGGTCATATGACCCCATTTTATTTTCTTCACCACTTTGCACCCATTTATCTTCTGTATCCTCAACCAACTTTGGTCAACCAAAGCCATGTCATCCAAGACCATGTCAAGGTCTACAACTTTCATGTTGACCATCAGGGTTAATATTGACTAGGTTGACCAGTATGATTTTGACAAGTAGAGACTTTGAAACTATGTGAAGATCAACCCCAAATTTGAAATCTCACAAACCTTGACTAAAATGAACACCACCACCACCAATCTTTCACATTAATTACATCATTGAAATCCACCAAAAAGAAATCCAAAAGTCCACAAAAATCTTCATGCGGCCATTGTGTCGAGCACCTTGTGTGCACAATCTGGAAATTGAGATACCTGCTATTATCCTTTGGTCCCTGACCTAAACCCCTTTCTTTTGGTGATCATCACACCCCTCTGCAACCCCTGCATCAGTGCATGTACTTGCTCATGTCGATTAAAGTGAGGGAAGCACCTTTTCTTCACCATGCCGTGCACCATGCCACCCCTTTTACCACTCATCCTCTCTACCTCTCTCTGGCCAGCCCTACCATGTCAAATAGGTAGCTTTCACTCTCCTACACACGCCAGTACCATTTCTAGCTCGAAGCTTACATGGCACTGGCCAGAACAAACACGCCCAGACAAGCCCAGGACGTGCCAGGCACGCGGTGAGCGCGCCCAGACGACGCCCTGGACCCGCCAGTGCACCTCGTCGCCCGTTTAGCCTCGTCCTTCCCTGGCTCTCTCCTCTCGCACGTGCACGACCCTCTGCGCCCTCTACATGCTGGACAAACCCCCTGTACCTCCCCTGCACCGTAGCCACCGCCATGATCAGCACCGTCCGCCACGGTACTGCAAGGACACCATCGTCGCCAGCTCGCCACAGACCATCATTGGACGCGCCATCAAGCGAGCTAGCACCGCCTAGACGTCGCCTACAAGATGCGCCCCCTAGCTTGCCCCTTCGCGTCCGGGAACGACCTCGTCGTCATCGACCCTTCCCAGCACCCCGCGGCCACCTCTCAACCCTATAAATGGAGACGATCGGCTCCTTCTCTCTGCACACCATCCACTTCCCTCCCTTCACCGAGCCTCCTCCACCCGTCAATTTCACCAGCCATCGCCGGAGCAGCTCCAATCGCCAGCTCGTTCCCGCCGGAGCCTCGCAGATCATCTGCTTCGCCTGAAGCCACCCCGAGCCTCGCCGCGGTACCAGGGGCCTCTACACCCTCGACAACCTCACCTCGACCCTCTCCCTCGACCGCCGGCGACCTACAGCGCCCCCCGACCCCCAACCTCCGTCGCCAGCACGCCCTCCTCTCGCCGGAGAAGAAGACGAACCCCGGTCGTCCGATCGCGTTCTGATCCGACGGTCGCCAGCGCGTACCGTTTCGGTAAGTAAAACCGTCGCTGACACGTAGGCCCCACCCCTGACAGCCCACTAACACACCGAACCGTTACTGGGCCTGTTTCCCCCATTCAAACCGTTTCGGCCCAAAAGTTTCCCGCCTAGCCCATCTAACTTAATTCAAATAAATTGATTCAGCAAATATTTCAATTCTGGTCTGTGCCATATTTTGAATAGCTGCAAATCTACCAATCCAAATCTGGTGATTCAAAATGCTATAAAAAGCTTATGAAATTATCTAGCAAACCTCACTGGATTCAAACTCATACCTTGTGTAGTTTTTGAATAGCAAAAATAACAAAACAGATACTTTTCAGTATTCAAATAAATCTAGAAAATCAGCAAATTTGAATTTTGAAGTGAATCCAATTGCTATAATTCACATTTCACAAACCCTAATTTACTATGTAAAAATATGATATGGGTCCTGTATATGATCATGGGCTAGATTCAAATAGTGGCTATATGGCCATTTCTAGCTCATTTAAACTACTTCAAAAATAGTATTTAAATCTATGAGGTGTAGCACCTCATTTAAATCATTCTCACAAAGGTTATGAAGTAATGTGTTGACCTTTAAATGCTTAGGCTCATACTTGCTCACTTGTAGAATTTAAATCAACATAGTATTTAATTTGCACTAGTTATTTAAATCACATGAGATGATGAATCTCATTTAAATCACTTTTCTCAAATACTAAGTGTGAAGTGTTGACCTTGGTCAACATGGGATCATCCCTGGTTATTTGAGAAGATTAAATCTTAAGAAGATTCAATGAGAGGAAATTATTCCTCCAAACCAAGAGAAACCCTAATTTCAACTTTCAATGAGAGGAAATTATTTTCCTATTATTAAATAAGGAAACCCTAGTTTAATGTGTAAATAGATGTTAAGTAGTGATACTAGATCAATTGGGTGAGCCAATAAGGCAAATTAAGACTACTTAAGTGTTGTTTGGTGATTGTATCCTTGTACTCGTTTATAGACGCTAGTACCGGAGACTATCAAGAGGAGGAGGTATTCTACCAGGAGGAAGAGCCAGAAAACTTTGATCACATCACCAATCAAGGCAAGCTAACACTCTTGCAAGGTTCCCTTGTGCAAAGCTCTACAAGAGCAAGGCACCATTACATTTTTCTTTATGAACCTATCCCAAGTTTTACTTTACAAGCTTTACTTGATTTTTATTTATCAAAGTTACTTTTTGATTTATGATTTACTTGGTTGAATTATAGAGTAGTACAAGAGAATCACACTTAGCCTAGCAAGCTCCAAGATACTTAGCACCCCTCATGACTAGTTGCTAGTGCTCAATATTAAAAGTGACTACTCTAGTTGGGAACTTGTGAATTTTGAAATGACTTTGAAAACCTTGGAATGATGAGTCATTCTATTGAGAGATTTTGAAGGTGAATATGACTGGTGAATGACTTGGTGAATTTTAGCAAAAACACTGATGGTTGGGTTCGGATGCGATACCATTCCAATTTTACAAGTACCCCCACAATACCTGAATCTGGGTAAGGCTTAGCTGGAAACTTATGTATTTTAGTATGGGTTCCCTCTGAACAAGCGTCATAGGGGTTATGCTTGAGGCTGCCTCCGTCTTGGTGAAGTGATGTGAAATGACGTGAAATGAGGTGAATGTCCGGCCCAAGCCCTGTGCGATTCCCGGGTTGATCTGCGGTTTTCACCGGGAGGCCAAGCTCATGGGGAGAGGTGCTCATACTAGAATATGTAAATGAAAGGTTAGGATTGGTAGTTCGCGTCTGCGTACGATAAATCAGGGCCGATTACCCCGACGAACTATTGCAATTGTTGTGGCACAAGTGTACAACCTCTGCGAGAGTTAAACCTATTCGAATAGCCGCGTCCGCGGTTATGGACAGTTGGAAAGGCCATACTGTTCCGTCATCAGAACTTTTCTAAAAATATGAATGGTGACTTGTGATTTGAATTGAAAGGTGACTTTGACTTTGAATCACAACTGAGTTGTGGGAATGACACTAATGTTCCCACTTGAGTTAGTTGAGCAAATGAAGGTTTTTGTTTATTAAAGTGCTTATGAAATAAAACGGGCTTTATGCAAATGAAACTAGAGCTTAGAACCCCCTTACTATAGTTGATAGTGTTTATCTTAGTATTAGTTTGCGAGTACTTTAAAGTACTCATGGCTGTGTCCCTGGCTATTCAAATGGCCAGACTATGAAGGTGAACAGCAGTACGAGGAAGATGGACAGCAGGACGTCTACGACAACTAGGATCACTCCTGACGTCAACAGTTGCCTGTGGAATAGATGGACTACTACTACGCGACTTTCGCTTCCGCTATGTGTTATGTAATGAATAAATAGAACTTCTATTATTGTAATGAGACTGGATCATGTGATCCTTTATTTGTAAGACGATTATGGTATGTAATGAATGATGTGTTGTGATATCAATCTATTATGTCTCGCAAAAACAATATTCCTGGGATTGCGAGGAATGGCATAATAGGCATCTGGACTTAAAAATCCGGGTGTTGACAAGTTGGTATCAGAGCCATTGTTGACCTTAGGAGACCTTAGTTAGAATGGACGTCTGCAAAACTTAGTTTCAAAACCAAAGAACTGAATATTTGTGAAAAACTTATTCTCACTCTTATCCTTGAGATCTGCTTCAAAATAAGAAAGTTATGCTCTATTTTCTCTTATACTACTACATAAAATTTTGACACACTCCTCTAACTTACTTATCCTAATGGCTCACAGATGAAGTACCAATGGGAGTGCTATCAGCTTGGTGATACGTCCAATTTGCATCACTATTTTATATCATAATTTGCTGTTATTCATTGATATATTTCATATTGGGACACAATACTTATGTTATTTCATCTATTTTGCATGTTTCATCATAATTGGAGGATCAAGCACCGGAGCCAGGATTCTGCTGGAAAAAGCACCGTCAGGACGCAATATTTCGGAAGATCAACTGTGGGAGGAAATTATACCAAAAATCCTATTTTTCAAGATGACGAAGGAAGCCAGAAGGAGGAGCCAGGAGGAGCCAGGGTGGGCCCACACCCTAGGGCGGTGCGGCCCAGGCCCTGGCCGCGCCGCCATGTGGTGTGGAGGGCCCACGGCCCCTTTCGCCTCCTTTTCTTCGCCAAACCCTTCGTCCCGAAGACCTAAGCCACAGAGGGTACCTCGCGAAGAGTTACAGCCGCCTCTACGGGGCAGAGAACACCAGAGAGAAAAGAGCTCTCCGGCGGGCAGGAATCCGCCGGGGAAATTCCCTCCGGGAGGGGGAAATCGACGCCATCGTCACCGTCATCGAGCTGGACATCATCGCCATCACCATCATCATCATCTCCACCATCATCACCGCCGTCATCACCGCTGGACACCGTCACCGCCGTAGCAATTTGGGTTTGATCTTGATTGTTTGATAGGGGAAACTCTCCCGGTATCGATTCCTACTTGTTGTTGATGCTATTGAGTGAAACCATTGAACCAAGTTTATGTTCAGATTGTTATTCATCATCATATCACCTCTGATCATGTTCCGTATGATGTCTCGTGAGTAGTTCGTTTAGTTCTTGAGGACATGGGTGAAGTCTAAATGTTAGTAGTGAATTATGGTTGAGTAATATTCAATGGTGTGATATTTAAGTTGTGGTGTTATTCTTCTAGTGGTGTCATGTGAACGTCGACTACATGACACTTCACCATTTATGGGCCTAGGGGAATGCATCTTGTACTCGTTTGCCAATTGCGGGGTTGCCGGAGTGACAGAAACCTAAACCCCCGCTGGTATATCGATGCAGGAGGGATCGCAGGATCTCAGAGTTTAAGGCTGTGGTTAGATTTATTCTTAATTACTTTCTTGTAGTTGCGGATGCTTGCAAGGGGTATAATCACAAGTATGTATTAGTCCTAGGAAGGGCGGTACATTAGCATAGGTTCACCCACACAACACTTATCACAACAATGAAGATTATTTAGCCGTATGTAGCGAAAGCACTAGACTAAAATCCCGTGTGTCCTCGAGAACGTTTGGTCATTATAAGTAAACAAACCGGCTTGTCCTTTGTGCTAAAAAGGATTGGGCTACTCGCTGCAATTATTACTCTCGCACTTTACATACTCGTACTTTATTCAACTGTTACATCAAACCCCCCTGAATACTTGTCTGTGAGCATTTACAGTGAATCCTTCATCGAAACTGCTTGTCAACACCTTCTGCTCCTCGTTGGGATCGACATTCTTACTTATCGAAGATACTACGATACACCCCCTATACTTGTGGGTCATCAAGACTATTTTCTGGCGCCGTTGCCGGGAGTGAAGCGCTATTGGTAAGTGGAATTGGTAAGGAAAACCTTTATTGTTGTGCTGATTTTATTTATGACTGCTGCTATAAGTCATTATGGAGAGATCTTCTCTTCAATTTTTATTTGGGAAATCTACTACTACTGCAACGGTAGTGGATGAGGCGCCAGGTGAGGAAGTAATACCATATAAAATACCTATGAAAATTATTGAACGTGTTATGGATAACCGCTATGAAGGGGATGGAACTGTCCATCCCGGTGATCATTTACTGTTTTTGCATGAATTATGCGGTTTATTCAAATGTGAAGGTATTGCTATGGATGAAGTGAGGAAGAAACTATTCTCTTTATCGCTGTCTGGTAAAGCGGCGCATTGGTATAAATTACTGGATAATGGGGATTCTCTTGAATGGAATGATATTGTGCCCCGGTTTTATTCTAAGTTCTATCCTCCAAGTGAAATTCACAAGGATCGGAATCGCATATATAATTTTTGGCCTCATGATGGAGAGAGTATTGCCCAAGCTTGGGGGAGATTGAAGTCTTTAATGCTCAAATGCCCCATTCATGAGGTCCCTGGTAATGTTATTATTGATAATTTCTATGCAAGACTTTCTTTTCAAGACAAGACCTTGCTGGATACTTCTTGTTCTGGATCATTTACACGCAACAAAGAAGAGTTTAAAAGGGACCTTCTTGATCGAATCCAAGAAAATACTGAAGGTTGGGAGAATGACAAGGATAGAGAATCAGGTATAATTTATGATTATAAATGCATTGAAGCTTTTATGGATACTGATAAATTTCGTAATATGAGTGCTATATATGGTCTTGATTCTCAAGTTGCTGTAAATCTTTATAAAGCTTTTGCCTCTCATTATGAATTGCCAAAGAAGAACTTTGATAAGTATCATGAACCATATAAAGATAAAATTGATTCATCTATTAATAAATGTGTTGTAGTTGAAACTGCTGATCATGTTATTCCTGAGGTTTATATTGAAAAAACTCCTTTCCCTGCTAAAATGAAAGAGTACTCTGTTATAAATAGTGCGGTTCATAAAAGTGAAAAGAAACCTGTAGAACCTGAAGAACAAATAAAAGTTGAACCTGCTGTTGCAATAGTTAAAGATCTTGTGACTGAAAATGTTGAGGATGGTCATATTATTTTCTGTGAAGATGCTTCTAATATTGTTTCACATCCTAATAAACCCAAACAAGCTAGTGTTCCTATGATATCTGTTAAAATTGGTGATCATTGTTATTATGGATTATGTGATATTGGTGCAAGTGTTAGTGCTATTCCGTACGAGCTTTACACGGAGATTATGCACGAAATTGATTCTTGTGAACTTGAAGATATTGATGTGGTTATTCAGCTGGCTAATAGAGAAACTATTTCTCCAATTGGTATTGTTCGAGATGTGGAAGTTTTATGCGGTAAGATTAAATATCCTGCTGACTTTTTGGTACTTGGATTCTGCCGCTAGTGATTATTGTCCTATTATTTTTGGTAGACCTTTTCTAAATACTTGTGGAGCTATTATAGATTGCAAGAAAGAGAAAATTTTGACTAAATTCGCTGGTGAATCTTATGAGTTTAACTTCTCTAAATTTACTAAAACTCCTTATAAAGCTGATTTGCCTAGTAATGATTTTAAAATGGAGCAATGTGCATCTATTGTTCTTGTTCCTAATAATCCTTTGCAGCAACATTTGGAGGATAGCGAGAGCGAAATTTTTAGGAAAGAAAGAGATGAGCTTGAGGAAATTTTTCTTCGCCAACCTATTCTCAAGCATGATTTACCGGTGGAAGATTTGGGTACAACACCGCCACCAAAGGAAGATCCTGTTTTTGATTTAAAGCCTTTACCTGATAATCTTAAATATGCTCATATTGATGATAAGAAAATATATCCTGTTATTATTAGTTCTAAGCTTTCAGAGATTGAGGAAGAAAGGTTATTGGAAATATTGAAGAAGCATCGAGGCGCTATTGGCTACACTCTTGATGATTTGAAGGGGATTTCTCCGTCTATATGCCAACATGCTATTAATATGGAAGATGATGCAAAGCTGTTGTTGAACCTCAGCGTCGTCTAATTCCGAAGATGAAGGAAGTGGTAAGGAATGAGGTATTACGACTTCTTGAAGCTGGTATTATATATCCTATTGCTGATAGTAGATGGGTTAGTCCTGTGCATTGCGTTCCCAAGAAAGGAGGTATGACTGTTGTGCCTAATGATAATGATGAGCTCATTCCTCAAAGAGTAGTTGTAGGGTATAGAATGTGCATTGATTTTCGAAAAGTTAATAAAGTTACTAAGAAAGATCATTACCCTTTACCATTTATTGATCAAATGCTAGAAAGATTGTCTAAAAATACTCATTTTTGCTTTCTTGATGGTTATTCTGGGTTTTCACAAATTGCTGTTAAAGCTAAAGATCAAGAGAAAACCACCTTTACTTGTCCTTATGGAACTTATGCTTATAGACGCATGCCTTTTGGTTTATGTAATGCTCCTGCTACTTTTCAAAGATGCATGTCTGCTATTTTTCATGGTTTTTGTGAAAGTATTGTAGAGGTATTCATGGATGATTTTTCCGTCTATGGGAATTCTTTTGATAGTTGCTTGCGAAACCTTGATAAAGTTTTGCAGAGATGTGAAGAAACTAACCTTGTTCTTAATTGGGAGAAATGCCACTTTATGGTTAATGAAGGAATTGTATTGGGACATAAAATTTCTGAGAGAGGTATTGAAGTTGATAGAGCTAAAGTTGAAGCAATTGAGAAGATGCCCTATCCGAGGGATGTTAAAGGTATTCGTAGTGTTCTTGGTCATGCTGGGTTTTATAGGAGATTTATTAAAGATTTCTCCAAGATTTCAAAGCCTCTTACTAATCTTCTTCAAAAAGATGTACCATTTGTTTTTGATGATGATTGTAAGGAAGCTTTTGAAACTCTTAAGAAAGCCTTAACAACTGCTCCTATAGTTGAACCCCCTGATTGGAACTTACCATTTGAAATTATGTGTGATGCTAGTGATTTTGCTGTAGGCGCTGTTCTTGGACAGCGAGTAAATAAAAAACTGAATGTTATTCATTATGCTAGTAAAACTCTTGATGCTGCTCAAAGAAATTATGCTACAACTGAAAAGGAATTATTAGCTGTAGTCTTTGCTTGTGATAAATTTAGATCTTATATTGTTGATTCAAAAGTTACTATTCATACTGATCATGCTGCAATTAGATACCTTATGACAAAGAAAGATGCTAAGCCAAGGCTTATTAGATGGGTACTTCTGCTGCAAGAATTTGACTTACATATTGTAGATAGGAAAGGTGCTGATAATCCTGTTGCTGATAATTTGTCTAGATTGGAAAATATTGCTTATGATCCTGTTCCTGTTAATGATAGTTTTCCAAATGAACAATTGGCTGTAATAAAGGTGAGCTCGCGAGACAGTCCTTGGTATGCTGATTATGCTAACTTTATTGTTTCCAAGTACTTGCCTCCAACCTTTTCAGCTCAGCAAAGGAGGAAATTCTTTTATGATTTGAGGCATTATTTCTGGGATGACCCACACTTATATAAAGAAGGAGTGGATGGTATTATGCGAAGATGTGTTCCCGAATATGAACAACAGGAGATATTGAGTAAATGTCATGGTAGTGCTTATGGAGGACATCACGCCGGAGAAAGAACCGCGCAAAAAGTTCTACAATCAGGTTTTTATTGGCCAACTCTTTTCAAAGATGCGAGAAAGTTTATTTTATCTTGTGATGAATGCCAAAGGGTTGGTAATATCTCCAGACGCAATGAAATGCCTATGAATTATACTCTTGTTATTGAACCGTTTGATTGTTGGGGATTTGACTTCATGGGACCTTTTCCGTCTTCAGAAGGTAACACTCATATACTTGTTGCTGTTGATTATGTTACTAAATGGGTGGAGGCTATACCTACAAAAAGTGCTGATGGTGAGACCTCTTTAAGAATGCTCTTAGATATTATTTTTCCTAGATTTGGAGTACCTAGATATATTATGACTGATGGAGGTTCTCATTTTATTCATGGAGGTTTTAGAAAAACTCTTGCTAGGTATGGTATTAATCATAGAATTGCTTCTGCTTATCATCCTCAAACTAGTGGTCAAGTAGAGTTATCAAATAGAGAGATTAAATCTATTTTGGGAAAGACCGTTAATAAAACTAGAAAGAATTGGGCTAGTAAATTGAAGGATGCACTTTGGGCTTATAGAACTGCTTATAAAAATCCCATGGGAATGTCACCTTATAAAATGGTTTATGGGAAAGCTTGTCATTTACCTTTAGAACTAGAGCACAAAGCTTATTGGGCTGTTAGAGAATTAAATAAAGATCCTAAACTTGCCGGTGATAAGAGGTTGCTGCAATTGAGTTCTCTAGATGAATGGAGAAGTGAAGCATATGAAAATGCTAAACTCTTTAAAGAGAAAGTTAAAAAATGGCATGATAGGAGGATTATCAAAAGAGAATTTAATATTGGGGATAAAGTCCTATTGTATCGGTCTCGTCTCAGATTCTTTGCAGGGAAATTACTCTCGAAATGGGAAGGACCATATGTTGTCGAGGAGGTGTATCATTCAGGAGCAATCAAAATTAGCTCTCTCCAAGGCAATGCTACGCAAGTGGTGAATGGACAAAGACTCAAGCATTATATCTAAGGTGATTCCTATAATGTTGATGTTGATATTATTCAAGTGGAGACACCGGAAGATTTCATCAAAGGGCAAATTGACAGTCCGCCAGAACTCGACTTTGAATAGGTAACAGTACTGGTAATGAAAAGTACGCAATTTACTTTCCGAACAATATTTTTACTGTTTTTGGAAAATATGAGAAATTACGAGTTCGAAACGGAGTGGAAAGGACGCACGAGGGGGTGCCACCATAGGGCGGCGCGGCCTGACCTGGGCCCGCGCCGGCCTATGGTTTGGCCGCCCCGTCGCCCCTTTCCAACTCTGGTTCGATCTGGTATTTTCCGTTTGTCGTGAAAAATTTTGCTATATAATCCCCCGGACCCCTGGAGGTCCGTATATCGTGTTTTCGACGTGTTTTGTTTCGAGCTGTTTCTGCCAGGATCTGTTTTCGGTCTAGAAGCACCATGGTCTCCAAAAACAAGGGCAAGGAGTTTCCGGATGAAGATGATCGAGATCTTGGGTGGAAAGAGGAAGACAAGGACGTCAAGAAAGAAGATGAAGAAGAGGTGGAGGAAGATTCGCGCGCACATCCGCGTGCTACCATCGCAAGCATCAAGGTGGTGGACAACCCTTTTAGTGCAAACAAGAGCGCAAGAATTCGCACGGGAGGAGCGGTTCCACGTCATCACCTAGCTCCGAGAACATCTCCATCAGGCACTCATCACCCCTTCCACAATCTAATTTTCAATAATCAAATTGAAGGGACTCCCAAGGCAGCATTGCCTAGCCAATGGGATATAGATCGCTCTAACACTGCAGGAGAGAAAGAGCCTGAGGCTGAAGAATGGGGAAATAACTCCAAGAGCTGGGACTCACCATCAGACAGACTCTTTAACCGTGTCGAGCACAACTCAGAGATGATTCGCAATCTCATATACAGGATTGACGAGCTTCAGGAGCTTATTGAGAAGCTTGTCAGGAACTCATCACCACCATCGCCGAAGGAGTAATTCATCATCGGTATAGGCATCCCCTTGGTTTGTTCCAAGCTTGGGGGAGTGCCGCGGTATCACATTATCACTACCTTTTACTTTTATTGTCAAGTAGTGTCATATCAT
The DNA here is from genome assembly GCF_019359855.2 of Lolium perenne. Taxonomy (NCBI): domain Eukaryota; kingdom Viridiplantae; phylum Streptophyta; class Magnoliopsida; order Poales; family Poaceae; genus Lolium; species Lolium perenne. Next base: position 38,136,429 of record NC_067246.2, on the reverse strand, counting down.
GAGTAGGGAAGTTATCATATAAGATGGGTTGCGTTTGGAAGTATCTCTCCTTTAGTTGGTTGTCTATGTATCCCTTGGTGTGAGTTATCGTTATGGAATATTAATGAGAAGTCTTATCATTTACATATTGCACATCCTATTCTAGTTTGCAATCTGTACTATATGATTCACCTTGTTATTAGTATTGGTATCACTTTGGGAGCATTGAATAAATCTATTTGGTTTTGGCAAACTTAGCATTGGTCAATAGCAACAACACTTTGAGGTTTAAATAGAAAAGAGAAATACATGTAGATGTTTCATTGTCTTTCTTGTTAGTTCATAGCTTATTATTCTGAAGTTAAAATTGTTTGTACTTACAAGGAAGATGCATGATTGTTTCTATCACATGTATATTTGTTTGTTTCCCTCGACTCTTATGCTTGCTAATTAACCTTGCTAGCCAAAGACCTGTACTGAGAGGGAATACTTCTCGTGCATCCAAACCTTAACCCAAACCTATGCCATTTGTGTCCACCATACCTACCTACTACATGGTATTTTCTGCCATTCCAAGTAAATACTTCATGTGCTACCTTTAAACAATTCAAAACTTAGTATCTCTTATTTGTGTCAATGTTTCATAGCTCATGAGGAAGTATGTGGTGTTTTATCTTTCAATCTTGTTGGGCAACTTCCACCAATGGACTAGTGGCTTCACCCGCTTATCCAATAAGTTTGCAAAAAGAGCTGGCAATGGGATTCCCAATCCCAAATTAATTAAACTAAATAGACACTCCTCCATGGTATGTGATTGATGGACGGCACCCGAAGGATTCGGTTAGCCATGGCTTGTGTAAGCAAAGGTTGGGGGGAGTGTCATCATCATAATAAAGCTAAAATAAAAAGGCACTCCTTCATGGTATGAGATTGTTGGCAGGCACCCGAGGATTCGGTTAGCCATGGTTTGTGAAAGAAAGGTTGGAAGGAGTGCCACACAAAATGAAAATAATATGGGAGCCGCTCTTAGGAGGTTGTCTGGCAAGGGGGTTAGAGTACCCGCTACCAGTCGTTGACAACAACAAACACCTCTCAAAATGTTACTTTTATTCTCTTTATATGATTGCAAAACTGAAAAAGCTCTAGCACATGATTTAATCCCTGCTTCCCTCTGCGAAGGGCCTGTCTTTTACTTTATGTTGAGTCAGTAAACCTATTTCCCTCCATCTCAAGCAAGCATTTGAGTAGTTGTGATCAAACCATTATATTGTGATTTGCTACATCATGTCTTTTATTCTTCTTTGCTTAGTACAAGTTTTATCTGAATGAATATAGCTTTGCAAGTTATCAATGATTATGAGAAGACCATTATGATTGAGTATGCAAGTTGTGCCTTATAAACTTTAACATGAGAGCGCTGCTCAATGAGATAAATATAATCTGTTAATTGTTCTCTGACCAAGAACAAAGTTTGCCATCACCAATCATGATTTTTCATGCACCTTTACTTGTGATTACCTTATACTTGTTTCAATATGAGTTATAAGAGGTTGTTTACTATAATGTCCTGTGTGAATGAATATGATGCTTCTTGTCCGTATTTTATTTATCGACTCTTCACTCCATAAACATGTGGTCATGTCTATCGAGCTCAGTTTCGCTTGGGGACAAGCGAAGTCTAAGCTTGGGGGGAGTTGATACGTCCAATTTGCATCACTATTTTATATCATAATTTGCTGTTATTCATTGATATATTTCATATTGGGACACAATACTTATGTTATTTCATCTATTTTGCATGTTTCATCATAATTGGAGGATCAAGCACCGGAGCCAGGATTCTGCTGGAAAAAGCACCGTCAGGACGCAATATTTCGGAAGATCAACTGTGGGAGGAAATTATACCAAAAATCCTATTTTTCAAGATGACGAAGGAAGCCAGAAGGAGGAGCCAGGAGGAGCCAGGGTGGGCCCACACCCTAGGGCGGCGCGGCCCAGGCCCTGGCCGCGCCGCCATGTGGTGTGGAGGGCCCACGGCCCCTTTCGCCTCCTTTTCTTCGCCAAACCCTTCGTCCCGAAGACCTAAGCCACAGAGGGTACCTCGCGAAGAGTTACAGCCGCCTCTGCGGGGCGGAGAACACCAGAGAGAAAAGAGCTCTCCGGCGGGCAGGAATCCGCCGGGGAAATTCCCTCCGGGAGGGGGAAATCGACGCCATCGTCACCGTCATCGAGCTGGACATCATCGCCATCACCATCATCATCATCTCCACCATCATCACCGCCGTCATCACCGCTGGACACCGTCACCGCCGTAGCAATTTGGGTTTGATCTTGATTGTTTGATAGGGGAAACTCTCCCGGTATCGATTCCTACTTGTTGTTGATGCTATTGAGTGAAACCATTGAACCAAGTTTATGTTCAGATTGTTATTCATCATCATATCACCTCTGATCATGTTCCGTATGATGTCTCGTGAGTAGTTCGTTTAGTTCTTGAGGACATGGGTGAAGTCTAAATGTTAGTAGTGAATTATGGTTGAGTAATATTCAATGGTGTGATATTTAAGTTGTGGTGTTATTCTTCTAGTGGTGTCATGTGAACGTCGACTACATGACACTTCACCATTTATGGGCCTAGGGGAATGCATCTTGTACTCGTTTGCCAATTGCGGGGTTGCCGGAGTGACAGAAACCTAAACCCCCGCTGGTATATCGATGCAGGAGGGATCGCAGGATCTCAGAGTTTAAGGCTGTGGTTAGATTTATTCTTAATTACTTTCTTGTAGTTGCGGATGCTTGCAAGGGGTATAATCACAAGTATGTATTAGTCCTAGGAAGGGCGGTACATTAGCATAGGTTCACCCACACAACACTTATCACAACAATGAAGATTATTTAGCCGTATGTAGCGAAAGCACTAGACTAAAATCCCGTGTGTCCTCGAGAACGTTTGGTCATTATAAGTAAACAAACCGGCTTGTCCTTTGTGCTAAAAGGATTGGGCTACTCGCTGCAATTATTACTCTCGCACTTTACATACTCGTACTTTATTCAACTGTTACATCAAACCCCCCTGAATACTTGTCTGTGAGCATTTACAGTGAATCCTTCATCGAAACTGCTTGTCAACACCTTCTGCTCCTCGTTGGGATCGACATTCTTACTTATCGAAGATACTACGATACACCCCCTATACTTGTGGGTCATCACTTGGTCACGGAGGAGAACTGCGGTTCGAAAAGGATTTGAAACAACTGGTGGACTATCTGGGACACCCGTATCCCGAGTTCTTCGGAATACCCCTCAAGGCTCAGTTAGGAGAACCACCTCGGTGGGACGTTTCTACTGATCTACGAAGGAAGCTTGATGCCCCGGTATGGGAAACCATCTGGTTTTCTGTAACGGGAAACACTTGGAAGGAAGGACTAGACAAAGCTATGCAAGAAGCAATGTTCCGTCTGTGTGGACAAAATGAGGACAAGATCAAGAGCACTCGTTTCATCTACTACCCAAGACATGACTCCATGGGAAGACCGATGACCATGCCCCCACCACAACCAAAGATGAACCCCTATGAAGCACCTCAGGACTTCAGGCAGTACAAAACCCGCAGGGATTTGGACAACGCCCTCGCCTCTCGCCAAGCACATTTCCCGTGAAGACGAAGAATTCCACCCTAAAGAGTAGTATCATTTAAGGCACTTTCGTATGTGTGAGTTGTATCAGGATCCCCTTGTATCATAGAACGAATGAATGGTTCTTCAAACCAACGGTGTGTTAGCCTTGTAATATGTGATGTTTGGTATGAATGAAAAAGTGTTGTTGGTTTTTACCCCCGCAACACTACTCAAGTTTTCAATTTATGAACTTGTTAACTTTAAACAAAACAAACCCTAGAAATTTCCCTCTTATCTTATCATCTACCTCAATGTTCAGATGGCCCCACCAACCCGCAACGCCACCCAAGATACCATGATGCAACTGCTGCAGACGATGATGGCAGACCGAGAAGTCGAGAGAGCTGAACGCCAAGCCAACATTGCTGCACTGCAACAGATAGCTCAGAACAATCAAGGCCATGGAAACCCCGATCACCCTGGATCGAAGCTGAAGAACTTTCAACACACCAACCCTCCGATGTTCAACAAGACTGAAGAGCCCCTCGATGCGGATGACTGGCTCCAGACCATGGAGAACAACCTTGAAGTTGCGGGAGTTGAAGCCGCAGAAAAAGTACTGTTTGCCACCCACTATCTGTCAGGACCTGCCAGAGCCTGGTGGACAAGTGCCCGTGCAATGAATGCGGGACAAATGATGACCTGGGAAGACTTCAAGCTGAAGTTCAGCAAATACCACGTGCCCCAAGGACTGATCAAGAAGATGAGAGACGAGTTCTGTGAACTCAAGCAAGGAAGAATGTCCGTGGTGGAATACCGCGACAGGTTTCTCACTCTGTCAAGGTACGCCCCGGATGAGACCGACACCAATGAGAAGAGAACGGAAAGATTTCTGAACGGACTGCATGACGAGATGCAAACTGTGTTAGTGAACATTCCGTTCGCTGACCTAGAAGCCCTCGTGGACTCAGCCATACAGATGGAAGGAAAGCTACATCAAGCCAATGAGAACCGCAAGCGAAGGATGATGAACCAGAGTGGACCCCACCATACCCAGAAGTACCGCAACAACTCCTCTGGAGGATTCACCCCAAGATACAACAAGCCCCCTACCCAGAATTATCGCCCCAACTACACCAACAACAACGGAGGACCCCCGAAGCTCGGAGGCAACAACAACAACAACAACCACAACAACCACAACAACCACAACCACCCCAACAACAGCAACAACAATGGAAACAACAACAACACCAATACTGCCCCAAGGACTGGAAGCAATGCTACCCCCGTCATTCCCAAAGACAAGTCCACCGTCAACTGCTATGAGTGTGGAGTTGTGGGTCACTTCTCCAATGAGTGCCCCAAAAAGCTTGCCAGGATTGCCGCCAATACCGCAGCACCTGCTCAGCAACAGCGCCGCTTTGCCGGAAGAAGGAACCAGAACAACAACAACGGCCGTCTCTACCACATGACTGCCACTGAAGCTCAGGAAGCACCCCAGACCATGCCAAGTATGTCCTCCTGTTAATAAAATGCTCAATCTCTCTTAGGAACCTAACTTTTCTTAAAATCTCGGGATGAGATTTGTTTAAGGGGGAAGGGTTTGTAACATCCCAAGAACTTCAAAATAAAACAAATGAATTTCACTAGTTCCAAAATTTGGAACCAACAAAAAACTTTTATTAAAATAAGGTTGATACATATAGATCTTGTTTAAATCTTGTGCTTTGCCATGATGAGTGTTATTATGCTTAAGTGCTAAACCCTAAAACCCTAAAGTGATCAAGTGAAGATCACCAACCCAATAAACTAAAAGAGAAAGTAATCAAATAAGAAAAACCTTAAACCCTAATCTTCTCCAAAAATCATTTGGATCTATTTTTGAGAAACCAAAATAAAATAGAAGACATATGGGGGCATACAGCCCTAATAGGTAAATCTTGAACCCTACCCTTTTAATTATGCTAGATGGTGGTGAACCATTGTGAACCACACTAAACCCTAAACCTCATCCCTCTTTTCACCACCCTAGTTAAAATAGAATAAAAGGGAATTAAATAAGAAAAAGGCATATGTGCCTATGGCAATATTTATAAAACTTTACCCTAAGCTTTTCTACTTTGCTTAGAGGTTTGGAAAACCTTCACACACCTTACCTAGTACTCATCAAACCTAATTCAAGTGGTTTCCAAAGAAAATAAAAAGAAACTAAAAATGCCATAGAGGCATATGAGAGTAAATTAGCAAATTTGTGAATTTGAGAATATTGACCCTAGGACTTGTTGTGAATGGTTGGAACACTTCCATATACCATTTCAACACTCAACAACACCAAATGGGTCAAGCCAAGTCAAATTTAAAATGAAATGCAACATATGCATAGAGGCATATGTGGCACATAGCCATAATACCCAATTTTTGCCCTATGACTTAAAACCTTGACCAAATGATGGGAAACCATCTCTCAACCTCTTATAACCCCAAATTGACCCTAACCCATGTCCAAGTAAAGCAAGGTGAACCCTTTTCAAAAATAATAAAAATTGACACATCACCTCTTATGTGTTATGGCCATTTTTGCAAATCTTTGACCAAGACCTTTTGAAATGGATTCAATGGTTTGAAAATGTTTCTAAACCAATAAGAATCACATTAGAGTCAACCAAAGTCAATTCAAATAAAGAGAAATCACATAGTGAGAAAATCCCCAAATTTCACTCACATACACTTAGCCCTTTTTGCAAAACCTCAACCAAGGCCACTTTGGCTTGTGCCATTGATTGTAAAACTCTTATATATCAAAAACAAACACAATTGACACAAAGAAACCAGAATCAAACCAAAGGAAAAATCAAATCTCAATAACATGTGATAATGGTCATATGACCCCATTTTATTTTCTTCACCACTTTGCACCCATTTATCTTCTGTATCCTCAACCAACTTTGGTCAACCAAAGCCATGTCATCCAAGACCATGTCAAGGTCTACAACTTTCATGTTGACCATCAGGGTTAATATTGACTAGGTTGACCAGTATGATTTTGACAAGTAGAGACTTTGAAACTATGTGAAGATCAACCCCAAATTTGAAATCTCACAAACCTTGACTAAAATGAGCACCACCACCACCAATCTTTCACATTAATTACATCATTGAACTCCACCAAAAAGAAATCCAAAAGTCCACAAAAATCTTCATGCGGCCATTGTGTCGAGCACCTTGTGTGCACAATCTGGAAATTGAGATACCTGCTATTATCCTTTGGTCCCTGACCTAAACCCCTTTCTTTTGGTGATCATCACACCCCTCTGCAACCCCTGCATCAGTGCATGTACTTGCTCATGTCGATTAAAGTGAGGGAAGCACCTTTTCTTCACCATGCCGTGCACCATGCCACCCCTTTTACCACTCATCCTCTCTACCTCTCTCTGGCCAGCCCTACCATGTCAAATAGGTAGCTTTCACTCTCCTACACACGCCAGTACCATTTCTAGCTCGAAGCTTACACGGCACTGGCCAGAACAAACACGCCCAGACAAGCCCAGGACGTGCCAGGCACGCGGTGAGCGCGCCCAGACGACGCCCTGGACCCGCCAGTGCACCTCGTCGCCCGTTTAGCCTCGTCCTTCCCTGGCTCTCTCCTCTCGCACGTGCACGACCCTCTGCGCCCTCTACACGCTGGACAAACCCCCTGTACCTCCCCTGCACCGTAGCCACCGCCATGATCAGCACCGTCCGCCACGGTACTGCAAGGACACCATCATCGCCAGCTCGCCACAGACCATCATTGGACGCGCCATCAAGCGAGCTAGCACCGCCTAGACGTCGCCTACAAGATGCGCCCCCTAGCTTGCCCCTTCGCGTCCGGGAACGACCTCGTCGTCATCGACCCTTCCCAGCACCCCGCGGCCACCTCTCAACCCTATAAATGGAGACGATCGGCTCCTTCTCTCTGCACACCATCCACTTCCCTCCCTTCACCGAGCCTCCTCCACCCGTCAATTTCACCAGCCATCGCCGGAGCAGCTCCAATCGCCAGCTCGTTCCCGCCGGAGCCTCGCAGATCATCTGCTTCGCCTGAAGCCACCCCGAGCCTCGCCGCGGTACCAGGGGCCTCTACACCCTCGACAACCTCACCTCGACCCTCTCCCTCGACCGCCGGCGACCTACAGCGCCCCCCGACCCCCAACCTCCGTCGCCAGCACGCCCTCCTCTCGCCGGAGAAGAAGACGAACCCCGGTCGTCCGATCGCGTTCTGATCCGACGGTCGCCAGCGCGTACCGTTTCGGTAAGTAAAACCGTCGCTGACACGTAGGCCCCACCCCTGACAGCCCACTAACACACCGAACCGTTACTGGGCCTGTTTCCCCCATTCAAACCGTTTTGGCCCAAAAGTTTCCCGCCTAGCCCATCTAACTTAATTCAAATAAATTGATTCAGCATATATTTCAATTCTGGTCTGTGCCATATTTTGAATAGCTGCAAATCTACCAATCCAAATCTGGTGATTCAAAATGCTATAAAAAGCTTATGAAATTATCTAGCAAACCTCACTGGATTCAAACTCATACCTTGTGTAGTTTTTGAATAGCAAAAATAACAAAACAGATACTTTTCAGTATTCAAATAAATCTAGAAAATCAGCAAATTTGAATTTTGAAGTGAATCCAATTGCTATAATTCACATTTCACAAACCCTAATTTACTATGTAAAAATATGATATGGGTCCTGTATATGATCATGGGCTAGATTCAAATAGTGGCTATATGGCCATTTCTAGCTCATTTAAACTACTTCAAAAATAGTATTTAAATCTATGAGGTGTAGCACCTCATTTAAATCATTCTCACAAAGGTTATGAAGTAATGTGTTGACCTTTAAATGCTTAGGCTCATACTTGCTCACTTGTAGAATTTAAATCAACATAGTATTTAATTTGCACTAGTTATTTAAATCACATGAGATGATGAATCTCATTTAAATCACTTTTCTCAAATACTAAGTGTGAAGTGTTGACCTTGGTCAACATGGGATCATCCCTGGTTATTTGAGAAGATTAAATCTTAAGAAGATTCAATGAGAGGAAATTATTCCTCCAAACCAAGAGAAACCCTAATTTCAACTTTCAATGAGAGGAAATTATTTTCCTATTATTAAATAAGGAAACCCTAGTTTAATGTGTAAATAGATGTTAAGTAGTGATACTAGATCAATTGGGTGAGCCAATAAGGCAAATTAAGACTACTTAAGTGTTGTTTGGTGATTGTATCCTTGTACTCGTTTATAGACGCTAGTACCGGAGACTATCAAGAGGAGGAGGTATTCTACCAGGAGGAAGAGCCAGAAAACTTTGATCACATCACCAATCAAGGCAAGCTAACACTCTTGCAAGGTTCCCTTGTGCAAAGCTCTACAAGAGCAAGGCACCATTACATTTTTCTTTATGAACCTATCCCAAGTTTTACTTTACAAGCTTTACTTGATTTTTATTTATCAAAGTTACTTTTTGATTTATGATTTACTTGGTTGAATTATAGAGTAGTACAAGAGAATCACACTTAGCCTAGCAAGCTCCAAGATACTTAGCACCCCTCATGACTAGTTGCTAGTGCTCAATATTAAAAGTGACTACTCTAGTTGGGAACTTGTGAATTTTGAAATGACTTTGAAAACCTTGGAATGATGAGTCATTCTATTGAGAGATTTTGAAGGTGAATATGACTGGTGAATGACTTGGTGAATTTTATCAAAAACACTGATGGTTGGGTTCGGATGCGATACCATTCCAATTTTACAAGTACCCCCACAATACCTGAATCTGGGTAAGGCTTAGCTGGAAACTTATGTATTTTAGTATGGGTTCCCTCTGAACAAGCGTCATAGGGGTTATGCTTGAGGCTGCCTCCGTACTGGTGAAGTGATGTGAAATGACGTGAAATGAGGTGAATGTCCGGCCCAAGCCCTGTGCAGTTCCCGGGTTGACTGCGGTTTTCACCGGGAGGCCAAGCTCATGGGGAGAGGTGCTCATACTAGAATATGTAAATGAAAGGTTAGGATTGGTAGTTCGCGTACTGCGTACGATAAATCAGGGCCAGTTACCCCTGACGAACTATTGCAATTGTTGTGGCACAAGTGTACAACCTCTGCAGAGTTAAACCTATTCGAATAGCCGCGTCCTCGGTTATGGACAGTTGGAAAGGCCATACTGTTCCGTCATCAGAACTTTTCTAAAAATATGAATGGTGACTTGTGATTTGAATTGAAAGGTGACTTTGACTTTGAATCACAACTGAGTTGTGGGAATGACACTAATGTTCCCACTTGAGTTAGTTGAGCAAATGAAGGTTTTTGTTTATTAAAGTGCTTATGAAATAAAATGGGCTTTATGCAAATGAAACTAGAGCTTAGAACCCCCTTACTATAGTTGATAGTGTTTATCTTAGTATTAGTTTGCGAGTACTTTAAAGTACTCATGGCTGTGTCCCTGGCTATTCAAATGGCCAGACTATGAAGGTGAACATCAGTACGAGGAAGATGGACAGCAGGACGTCTACGACAACTAGGATCACTCCTGACGTCAACAGTTGCCTGTGGAATAGATGGACTACTACTACGCGACTTTCGCTTCCGCTATGTGTTATGTAATGAATAAATAGAACTTCTATTATTGTAATGAGACTGGATCATGTGATCCTTTATTTGTAAGACGATTATGGTATGTAATGAATGATGTGTTGTGATATCAATCTATTATGTCTCGCAAAAATAATATTCCTGGGATTGCGAGGAATGGCATAATAGGCATCTGGACTTAAAAATCCGGGTGTTGACATAAAAACATGGGTTGTCTCCCATAAGCGCTTTTCTTTAACGCCTTTCAGCTAGGCGCATAAAGTGTGAATCAAGTGTTATCAAGAGATGAAGCATCGACATTACCTCGGGTGTTGGGAGTTGCCTCAACAATGCATGTTATCTTATCTATGTAAGTTTCAGAGGCTCCCTTTTCATTACTCTTAGGCTTGCTATTCTCATTAAACAAATTTTCAGGAACAATCCAATCATAATTCTTTTCTAGTGCCTCGAACATTCCTGCGAGCTTGCAAGGTATTGATGTCTTAATATCCCCTACACCATTAATATTATTAGTGTACTTTATTCTATCAATGTCCATCTTTTCAAGGGTACTAGCAAAGTTGGTGTAAGAACCAAGCATCTTATATTTAATAAAGACTTTTCTAGCCTCTCTTGCTACACCACCAAATTCTTTAAGAAGGGTTTCTAAGACAAAATCTTTCTTTTCTCCTTCCTCCATATCAGAGAGTGTAAGAAACATATGCTGAATTATAGGATTGAGATTAACAAATTTAGTTTCCAACATGTGTACTAAAGAAGCAGCAGCAATTTCATAAGTAGGAGCAAGTTCTACCAAGTGTCTATCTTCAAAATCTTCAGCGGTACTAACATGAGTGAAAAAATCTTCTATACTATCTCTTCCAATTATAGACCCTCGGCCTACCGGTATGTCTTTTAGAGTGTACTTAGGAGGAAACATGATGAAATAAACAAAAGGTAAATAAAGTAAATGCAAGTAACTAATTTTTTTGTGTTTTTGATATAGAGAGCAAGACAGTAAATAAAGTAAAGCTAGCAACTAATTTTTTGTGTGTTTTGTTTAAGTGCAGCAAACAAAGTAGTAAATAAAATAAAGCAAGACAAAAACAAAGTAAAGAGATTGGAAGTGGAGACTCCCCTTGCAGCGTGTCTTGATCTCCCCGGCAACGGCGCCAGAAAAAGAGTTTGATACGCGTAAAGCACACGTCCGTTGGGAACCCCAAGAGGAAGGTGTGATGCGTACAGTAGCAAGTTTTCCCTCAGAAAGAAACCAAGGTTTATCGAACCCGTAGGAGCCAAGAAGCACGTTGAGGGTTGATGGCGGCGGAGTGTAGTGCGGCGCAACACCAGGGATTCCGGCGCCAACGTGGAACCTGCACAACACAATCACAGAACTTTGCCCCAACGTAACAGTGAGGTTGTCAATCTCACCGGCTTGCTGTAAACAAAGGATTAGATGTATAGTGTGGATGATGATGATTGTTTGCGAAGAACAGTAAAGAACAATTGCAGTAGATTGTATTTCAGATGTAAAGAATAGGACCGGGGTCCACAGATCACTAGTGGTGTCTCTCCCATAAGATAAACAGATGTTGGGTGAACAAATTACAGTTGGGAAATTGACAAATAAAGAAGGCATAACAATTCACATACATATATCATGATGAGTACTATGAGATTCAATCAGGGCATTACGACAAAGTACATAGACCACTATCCAGCATGCATCTATGCCTAAAAAGTCCACTTTCAGGTTATCATCCGAACCCCTTCCGGTATTAAGTTGTAAACAACAGACAATTGCATTAAGTATGGTGCGTAATGTAATCAACACAAATATCCTTAGACAAAGCATCGATGTTTTATCCCTAGTGGCAACAGCACATCCACAATCTTAGAACTTTCTCACATCGTCCTGCATTTAATGGAGGCATGAACCCACTATCGAGCATAAATACTCCCTCTTGGAGTCACAAGTATCAACTTGGCCAGAGCCTCTACTAGCAACGGAGAGCATGCAAGAACATAAATAACATATATGATAGATTGATAATCAACTTGACATAGTATTCAATATTAATCGGATCCCAACAAACACAACATGTAGAATTACAAATAGATGATCTTGATCATGATAGGCAGCTCACAAGATCTAACATGATAGCACAATGAGGAGAAGACAACCATCTAGCTACTTGTATGGACCCATAGTCCAGGGGTGGACTACTCACACATCGATCCGGAGGCGATCATGGCGATGAAGAGACCTCCGGGAGATGATCTCCTGAATCCCCCGAGATGGGATTGGCGGCGGCGGCGTCTCTGGAAGGTTTTCCATATCGTGGCTCTCGGTACTGGGGGTTTCGCGACGAAGACATTAAGTAGGCGGAAGGGCAGGTCAGGGGGCCACACGAGGGCCCCACACAACAGGCCGGCGCGGCCAAGGCCCAGGCCGCGCCGCCCTAGTGTGTGGCCACCTCGTGGCCCCACTTCGTTTCCTCTTCGGACTTCTGGAAGCTTCGTGGAAAAATAGGACCCTGGGCGTTGATTTCGTCCAATTCCGAGAATATTTCCTTACTAGGATTTCTGAAACCAAAAACAGTGACAAAGAATCGGCTCTTCGGCATCTCGTCAATAGGTTAGTGCCGGAAAATGCATAATAATGACATATAATGTGTATAAAACATGTGAGTATCATCATAAAAGTAGCATGGAACATAAGAAATTATAGATACGTTTGGCACGTATCAAGCATCCCCAAGCTTAGTTCCTACTCGCCCTCGAGTAGGTTAACGATAACAAAGATAATTTCTGAAGGGACATGCTATCATAATCTTGATCATACTATTGTAAGCATATGAGATGACTGCAGCGATTCGAAGCAATGATGAAGATAATGAGTAAACAAGTGAATCATATAGCAAAGACTTTTCATGAATAATACTTTCAAGACAAGCATCAATAAGACTTGCATAAGAGTTACTCATAAAGCAATAAGTTCGAAGTAAAGACATTGAAGCAACACAAAGGAAGATATAAGTTTCAGCGGTTGCTTTCAACTTCAACATATTGTCAACACAAAGTAATATAACAAGTGCAATAGGTAAACATGTAAGAATCAATGCACACAGTTGATACAAGTGTTTGCTTCTGGGATAGAAAGAATAGGTAAACTGACTCAACAATAAAGTAAAAGATAGACCCTTCGCAGAGGGAAGCATGGATTACTATTTTTGTGCTAGAGTTTTTCATTTTGAAAACAAGAAACAATTTTGTCAACGGTAGTAATAAAGCATATGTGTTATGTATAAGATATCCTATAAGTTGCAAGCCTCATGCATAGTATACTAATAGTGCTCGCACCTTGTCCTAATTAGCTTGGATTAACACGGATTATCATTGCATAGCATATGTTTCAACCAAGTGTCACAAAGGGGTACCTCTATGCCGCCTGTACAAAGGTCTAAGGAGAAAGTTCGCATTGGATTTCTCGCTTTTGATTATTCTCAACTTAGACATCCATACCGGGACAACATAGACAACAGATAATGGACTCCTCTTTAATGCATAAGCATTCAACAACAGTTAATTTTCTCATAAGAGATTGAGGATTAATTGTCCAAACTGAAACTTCCACCATGATTCATGGCTTTAGTTAGCGGCCCAATGTTCTTCTCTAACAGTATGCATACTCAAACCATTTGATCATGAAAATCGCTCTTACTTCAGACAAGACGAACATGCATAGCAACTCACATGATATTCAACAAAGGTGAAAGAGTTGATGGCGTCCCCAGAAACATGGTTACTGCTCAACAAGCAACTTATTAAGAAATAAGACACATAAGTACATATTCTTCACCACAATAGTTTTTAAGGCTATTTGTCCCATGAGCTATGTATTGTAAAGGCAAAGAATAGAAGTTTAAAGGTAGCACTCAAGTAATGTATTTTGGAATGGCGGAGAAATACCATGTGGTAGGTAGGTATGGTGGACACAAATGGCATAGTATTTGGCTCAAGGATTTGGATGCACGAGAAGAATCCCTCTACATACAAGGCTAGGCTAGCAAGGTTGTTTGAAGCAAACTCAAGTATAAAAGGTGCAGCAAAGCTCACATATGAACATATTGTAGGTATTATAAGACTTTACATTGTCTCCTTGTTGTTCAAACACCTCAACCAGAAAATATCTAGACTCTAGAGTACAATCATGCAAACCAAATTTTAACAAGCTCTATGTAGTTATTCATTAATGAGTACAAGGTACATGACGCAAGAGCTTAAACATGATCTATATGAGCACAACAATTGCCAAGTATCACATTATTGAAGACATTAAACCATTTACCACATGCGGCATTTTCCGTTTCCAACCATATAACAATGAATGAAATAGTCCAACTTTCGCAATGAACATTAGAAATAAAGCTAAGAACACATGTGTTCATACGAAACAGCGGAGCATGTCTCTCTCCCAAACAAAGAATGCTAGGATCCGATTTTATTCAAACAAAAACAAAAATAAAAACAAACAGACGCTCCAAGTAAAGCACATAAGATGTGACGAAATAAAAATATAGTTTCACTAGAGGAACCTGATAAGTTGCCGATGAAGAAGGGATGCCTTGGGCATCCCCAAGCTTAGACGCTTGAGTATTCTTAAAATATGCAGGGATGAACCACGGGGGCATCCCCAAGCTTTGACTTTTCACTCTTCTTGATCATATTGTATCATCCTCCTCTCTTGACCCTTGAAAACTTCCTCCACACCAAACTCAAAACAAACTCATTAGAGGGTCAGTGCATAATTCATATATTCAGAGGTGACATAATCATTCGTAACACTTCTGGACATTGCACAAAGCTACTGAAAGTTAATGGAACAAATAAATCCATCAAACATAGCAAAACAGGCAATGCGAAACAAAAGGCAGAATCTGTCAAAACAGAACAGTCCGTAAAGACGAATTTTTAAGAGGCACCAGACTTGCTCAGATGAAAATGCCCAAATTGAATGAAAGTTGCGTACATATCTGAGGATCATGCACGTAAATTGGCAGATTTTTCTGAGTTACCTACAGAGAACCATACCCAAATTCGTGACAGCAAGAAATCTGTTTCTGCGCAGTAATCCAAATCTAGTATTGACTTTACTATCAAAGACTTTACTTGGCACAACAATGCAATAAAATAAAGATAAGGAGAGGTTGCTACAGTAGTAACAACTTCCAAGACTCAAATATAAAACAAAAGTGCTGTAGTAAAATGATGGGTTGTCTCCCATAAGCGCTTTTCTTTAACGCCTTTCAGCTAGGCGCAGAAAGTGTGAATCAAGTATTATCAAGAGATGAAGCATCGACAGAGGA
Organism: Lolium perenne; assembly: GCF_019359855.2. Taxonomy (NCBI): domain Eukaryota; kingdom Viridiplantae; phylum Streptophyta; class Magnoliopsida; order Poales; family Poaceae; genus Lolium; species Lolium perenne. The sequence continues at coordinate 38,120,845 of NC_067246.2, read as the reverse complement.
GTTTGGAGTTTTCTCAACTATACATGTTATCTTATCTATGTAAGTTTCAGAGGCTCCTTTTTCATTACTCTTAGGCTTGCTATTCTCATCAAACAAATTTTCAGGAACAATCCAATCATAATTCTTTTCTAGTGCCTCGAACATTCCTACGAGCTTGCAAGGTATTGTTGTCTTAATTTTCCCACCATCATTAACATTATTAGTGTACCTTATTCTATCCATATCCATTTTTTCAAGGGTACTAGCAAAGTTGGTATAAGAGCCAAGCATCTTATATTTAATAAAGACCTTTCTAGCCTCTCTTGCTACACCACCAAATTCTTTAAGAAGGGTTTCTAAGACAAAATCTTTCTTTTCTCCTTCCTCCATATCAGAGAGTGTAAGAAACATATGCTGAATTATAGGATTGAGATTAACAAATTTAGTCTCCAACATGTGTACTAAAGAGGCAACAACAATTTCATAAGTAGGAGCAAGTTCTACCAAGTGTCTATCTTCAAAATATTCAGCTATACTAACATGAGTGAAAAAATCTTCTATATTATCTCTTCCAATTATAGACCCTCGGCCTACCGGTATGTCTTTTAGAGTGTACTTAGGAGGAAACATGATGAAATAAACAAAAGGTAAATAAAGTAAATGTAAGTAACTAATTTTTTTGTGTGTTTTTAATATAGAGAACAAGACAGTAAATAAAGTAAAACTAGCGTGTCTTGATCTCCCCGGCAACGGCGCCAGAAAAAATGCTTGATTGCGCGTGAAACACACGTCCGTTGGGAACCCCAAGAGGAAGGTGTGATGCGTACAGTAGCAAGTTTTCCCTCAGAAAGAAACCAAGGTTTATCGAACCAGTAGGAGCCAAGAAGCACGTTGAGGGTTGATGGCGGCGGATGTAGTGCGGCGCAACACCAGGGATTCCGGCGCCAACGTGGAACCTGCACAACACAATCACAGAACTTTGCCCCAACGTAACAGTGAGGTTGTCAATCTCACCGGCTTGCTGTAAACAAAGGATTAGATGTATAGTGTGGATGATGATGATTGTTTGCGAAGAACAGTAAAGAACAATTGCAGTAGATTGTATTTCAGATGTAAAGAATAGGACCGGGGTCCACAGATCACTAGTGGTGTCTCTCCCATAAGATAAACAGATGTTGGGCGAACAAATTACAGTTGGGCAATTGACAAATAAAGAAGGCATAACAATGCACATACATATATCATGATGAGTACTATGAGATTCAATCAGGGCATTACGACAAAGTACATAGACCGCTATCCAGCATCCATGTATGCCTAAAAAGTCCACTTTCAGGTTATCATCCGAACCCCTTCCGGTATTAAGTAGTAAACAACAGACAATTGCATTAAGTATGGTGCGTAATGTAATCAACACAAATATCCTTAGACAAAGCATCGATGTTTTATCCCTAGTGGCAACAGCACATCCACAACCTTAGAACTTTCTATCACTGTCCCAGATTTAATGGAGGCATGAACCCACTATCGAGCATAAATACTCCCTCTTGGAGTCACAAGTATCAACTTGGCCAGAGCCTCTACTAGCAACGGAGAGCATGCAAGAACATCAATAACATATATGATAGATTGATAATCAACTTGACATAGTATTCAATATTCATCGGATCCCAACAAACACAACATGTAGCATTACAAATAGATGATCTTGATCATGATAGGAAGCTCACAAGATCTAACATGATAGCACAATGAGGAGAAGACAACCATCTAGCTACTGCTATGGACCCATAGTCCAGGGGTGGAGTACTCACACATCGATCCGGAGGCGATCATGGCGATGAAGAGACCTCCGGGAGATGATTCCCCTCTCCGGCAGGGTGCCGGAGGCGATCTCCTGAATCCCCCGAGATGGGATTGGCGGCGGCGTCTCTGGAAGGTTTTCCGTATCGTGGCTCTTGGTACTGGGGGTTTCGCGACGAAGACTTTAAGTAGGCGGAATGGCAGGTCAGGGGGCCACACGAGGGCCCACACAACAGGCCGGCGCGCCAAGGCCCAGGCCACGCTGCCCTAGTGTGTGGCCACCTCGTGGCCCCACTTCGTTTCCTCTTCGGACTTCTGGAAGCTTCGTGGAAAAATAGGACCCTGGGCATTGATTTCGTCCAATTCCGAGAATATTTCCTTACTAGGATTTCTGAAACCAAAAACAGCAGAAAACAGCAACTGGCTCTTCGGCATCTTGTCAATAGGTTAGTGCCGGAAAATGCATAATAATGACATATAATGTGTATAAAACATGTGAGTATCATCATAAAAGTAGCATGGAACATAATAAATTATAGATACGTTTGGGACGTATCAACTACTATGAGATTTAATCAGGGCATTACGACAAAGTACATAGACCGCTATCCAGCATGCATCTATGCCTAAAAAGTCCACCTTCGGGTTAGCATCCGCACCCCTTCCAGTATTAAGTTGCAAACAACAGACAGTTGCATTAAGTATGGTGCGTAATGTAATCAACACAAATATCCTTAGACAAAGCATTGATGTTTTATCCCTAGTGGCGACAGCACATCCACAACCTTAGAACTTTCTGTCACTGTCCCAGATTCAATGGAGGCATGAACCCACTATCGAGCATAAATACTCCCTCTTGGAGTCACAAGTATCAACCTGGCCAGAGCCTCTACTAGCAACGGAGAGCATGCAAGAACATAGACAACACATATATGATTGGTAATCAACTTGACATAGTATTCCATATTCATCGGATCCCAACAAATACAACATGTAGCATTACAAATAGATGATCTTGATCATGATAGGCAGCTCACAAGATCTAACATGATAGCACAATGAGGAGAAGACAACCATCTAGCTACTGCTATGGACCCATAGTCCAGGGGTGAACTACTCACACATCAATCCGGAGGCGATCATGGTGATGAAGAGTCCTCCGGGAGATGATTCCCCTCTCCGGCAGGGTGCCAGAGGCGATCTCCTGAATCCCCCGAGATGGGATTGGCGGCGGCGGCGTCTCTAGAAGGTTTTCCGTATCGTGGCTCTCGGTACTGGGGTTTTCACGACGAAGGCTATAAATATGCGGAAGGGCAGAGTCGGAGGGCTGACGAGGGGCCCACACCATAGGGCGGCGCGGCCCCTCCCTGGCCGCGCCGGCCTATGGTCTGGCCACCTCGTGGCCCCACTTCGTATCCCCTTCGGTCTTCTGGAAGCTTCGTGGAAAAATAAGACCCTGGGCGTTGATTTCGTCCAATTCCGAGAAGATTTCCTTTGTAGGATTTCTGAAACCAAAAACAGCAAAAAACAACAACTGGCTCTTCGGCATCTCGTCAATAGGTTAGTGCCGGAAAATGCATAATAATGACATAAAGTGTGTATAAAACATGTGAGTATCATCATAAAAGTAGCATGGAACATAAGAAATTATAGATACGTTTGAGACGTATCACCTGGCCGTCGAGGAGAAGGTGGATAGCAAATCCGTTGCTCCCGCCGAAGATCTGCATGGCGTTGCAGGCGACCACGGTGAGGTCTTCCTAGACCCGGTGCTGGTCGGACCTCATCGTAGCCGCCATTGACCCCTTCGACGATTTCGGCCCAAACGTTCAGTTCCAGGAGGATGTCGAGGGTGCCGACGAGGAGGTACTGCTCTTTTACCGAAACTATCCCGATCCTCTTTGTGTCATATTACTGTTCACATGGTTTGCACGAGCCCAGTTGTTGATTGATTTGATCTCCTACCTTGTTCTTGTATACTTACTTGATTCTACGGTTCGTACGGTCAGATTCTAGTTTAATTTCTACTAATCTTCCATTTAGTTGGCTTAATTAGTCATATAATTCATTTATGGGTTCATACTTATTGGACTTGCAATTGTTGTGGTTTATGTTCATTGCTATTCATAGGGTTTTCTCGTGATTTAGTATGATTTCTTTAGCCATTTAGTTGTTCTACACATTTAATTTTAGGATTTCTAAGGTTTGATTATGATAGTGCAGAATTTATTCGATCTGTCATTAAACACATGATTATGTACTTAATAATTCACAGGAGTATTCTGATGACATGGACGACAGCAAGGAGCGCAGGGACCAGAAGAGCCGCTACGTTCTGAAGCGGCTGAAGGGTGGTGAAATTCGTTTCCGCATGCACGGGGAGCCTGATCCAGCATGCGAGAGTGTAGGCCTAAGTACATCGAGGAAGCACCGCCCTGCAACCAAGGCCAAGCACGCAACATATGGCCTCTTCCTCCAGAATTACGTCTTGCCTGGCTTGTTCCCGGTCAACGCCCCTGCTGCTGGCCCTCATGCTCCTGGTCCTGTTTAAAGTTCATATGTGTAATCTTATTCCCCTTTGGAAGTTCAGCATTAAACTCTACTAGTACAACCGTGGAGGTCTCGTGATGTAGTACTCTTTTGATGCATTTGTGATGTACTGTAGTAGTACTTTTTTTAACTGATAAAGTACTATCTAAGAAAAGTACTCCCTCCGATTCACATTCATTTTAGCACCAAGAAATATGGATCGGAGCTAGGGAGTAAATTAAACATGGCATCTTGTGCATGAAGCTTGACAGATCGATCGGGTTGGCTAGAACGGCTATATAATGCTGCTCATTAGGCAAATGCGTGCTATGTACGATAGTATACATCCAGTAAAGAAGTCTATAATGACATTAAAAAAGTACTACATTGGGGATGAGAGTCAATTGGGGCATCTGCAATACAGAAAATCTTGCTCATAGCTGATTTTGGCTAAGAGGGTTTTACTCACATTACACGTGCCACTTTCCTTGTCTGCAAAACAAGTTCCAACAAAGGAAGAGAAAAAAAGAGGACATTGTGGGCGAGATTGAACACCTTTTTTATGTGTTAAGTTGAGGCCTCGTTTAGCTGAGGATTTTGGCTTAGGCCTAACAACTCATCACACCCACAAATAAATCTCCTCGCGCGCACCACTGTCAGCAAAAATAACAAAATTAGCACGCAAGATTAAGAATGAAGTGAATTTAAGTAACTTGGTAAGTTTATCAAGCAATATATTTAAAGAAAGAGCACACATGTTCGGCTCGAAATAATCGTAAGAGAAGAACAATAAATCTAAGGCACCCACTTCATCGACAGAAGGGGCGCGATAGCGCATGGATTCATACGTTGAGTCGACGTTGGCTCACGGAAGGGAGGTTGCGCCTCGAGGATGTCGGCGACGTCTCCACCTTGGTCTCACATGTGACTGCTTCTCGATGGGCGCTGCACTGCGCCATGTAGAAGATCTATCGAAAGAGGAGAGGCCGATTACGCTACCGATGCCTCAACCTTGATAGCACCGGCCTGTTGCTCTGCACCAAGATGCGCCACGTGCAAGATTTAGTGGATACGCCAATTTTAGAGATATTTCATGATCATTGTAACAAATTTTCAACGTGATGATGATTTGATCCTGCACTCGGCCTTGAACAGAAGTACTAGTACGGTCTCAGATTTTTTTTATCATTATACTTTGCGCGATTTAGCGGATGCGCAAAATTTAGAGATATAACACAAATTTTCAATGTGATGATGATTTGATGTTGCACTCAATCTTGAATATAAGTACTAGTACGGTCTCACAATTTTGTATCATTATACTTTGCAAGATTTAGCGGATGCGCCCATTTTCAGAGGTAGATCATGATCATGGTAACAAATTTTCAACGTGATGATGATTTGATGTTGCACTCGACCTTGAATAGAAGTACTACTACTGTCTCATAATTTATTTATCATTATACTTTGCAAGATTTAGCGGACGCGCCAAATTCAGATATAGATCATGATCATGGTAACAAATTTTCAACGTGATGATGATTTTATGTTGCACTCTGGCTTGAACAGAAGTACTAGTACGGTCTCACAATTTTTTATCATTATACTTTTCAAGATTTAGTGGATGAGCCAATTTCAGAGATTGATCATGATCATGGTAACAAATTTTCAATGTGATGATGATTTGATGTTGCACTCGGACTTGAACAGAATTACTAGTATGGTCTCACAATTTTTTATCATTATACTTTGCAAGATTTAGCGGATGCGCCAATTTCAGAGATAGACCATGATCATGGTAACAAATTTTCAACGTGATGATGTTTTGATGTTGCACTCGACCTTGAACAGAAGTACTACTACTGTCTCAGAATTTTTTATCATTATACTTTGCAAGATTTAGCGGATGCACCAAATTCAGAGATAGATCATGATCACGGTAAAAAAAAGCATCGTGGTGATGATTTGATTTTGTACTCGGGCTTGAACAGAGGTACTAGTACGGTCTCACACTTTTTATCATTATACTTGGACCGTAGCCAAATTCAAAATCTCATAGCGGAAAAACTTCCCGCCCACAAAATACAAATATTTCAGACGCTTCCAAATTCCCATTCTACCCCTGTGGAGATGACAACAAAGTCGGTTGGTGGGGGGTCTGCCCGTCATTTTTTCGATCACCACCTCCCTAGCCCCGGAAACCCTCCCAAAAAAAACCATTTTCCTCAGACCACCCACCGGAACTTCCCAAGTCCCTCTCTCTCCCACCTCCACGACCACCGCACCGGAACATCCCCGCCGGACTTCCTTGGCCTACCCGAGGCCGCGCGATCCTCCTCATCCGGATGTTTGCTGGAGCCGCTTCATTGATGCCGTCATCAACCGGACAAGATCATCCCCGCCGAACCTCGAAACCATATACTCATCCAGCAGTCTACCGCATTCGCTTCAGCTGCGGTATCATCCACCCCACCGGAGCCGCTTCGCCGGATCCTTCGTACACCGCATTGGATCTATCTCACCGACACCGTTGTGCATGAACCGGATCTGCTTCACCGGCGCCGTGCATGATCTAAACTCTTCTACTATCGCTTTTCTATTGCTTACCTACAAGTTCTTGTTTAATCTTGGGGGAACCTGTTTGTGCTAACGATGCACCATTACATTTTTGCAGATGAGATGAGTAACCATGAAGTGTAATGGCCGTCTCTCCAACCCCAAGTAGCACATGTAGTGTACTTCATCACCGGATCTATCAACCCTAGGAAGATCTGCAGTGACTCCCACAAAGTGCTTCTCCTATTGTAAGTCCCTTGTTTTAGCGCCATATTCTAGGTTCAGATGCTTGTTTGTCTGAAGCTCTTTAAGTTCATTCCTAGCTATGACAGTAACACCCTACTATTTTCTAGTTCATTGCTAACTTTAAGCGATTAAACATTGTGTTTTGCATTCCCTGCTCTGTAGATGTAGCCATCATAACTTCTATCTTGCTCAGTCGTTGTTACAAAAATTATAGCCTGCTACTATTCTGTTCATGCCAATTTTGTACTCCCTGAACATGTTGGTTTGCATTCCCTGTACTACAGGTGATGCCATTGTTATTTCTATCTACTTCGTCGTAAGCTAACAAAGTAACTGACTACTATTAGTTCTTGCATGCTATCAATCTACTATCCTGCAGTACAAATTTATTTAAACTCGTCACACTAGCTACTTCGATAATAATTTTGTGTGCCATCGGGTTCTCCAAAAGCTGCAACATTAACTCGCTTATCTTACTTTGCATGGCACTCACACATGGAATGATGAACATATTGGTTTGCAATCCCTCTTCAGCTCATCTACAAGTTCACAGGTGATCCCATTATATTGTGTATCTGGTCCATCCTTAGCTCCAGCATTAACTAAACTTAGCGTGTTGCACATTACAAATTTATGTCCCGAAACATATTGAGTTTCATTCCCTTCACTACACGTTCAGGAATGGTGCTGTTATAATTCCTATCTGGTACATTCCTATCTATTACAGTAACATCCTGCAATTAATTATTTAGTTCAAGGCCAACTTTAAGTAATTGCACATGTTAGTTCACATTCCCTACTCTATAGTTTTTGTCATCTTAACTTCTATTTGGCTCATTATTTATTACAAAAGTAACAGCCTCCTATTACGTAGTTCATGCCAAATTGAAGTCACCAAACATGTTACTCTGCATTCCTTGTACAAGTAATACCATTATTATTTGTACCTGGTTCATCGTGAGCTACTAAATTAACTTCCTGCTATCAGTTCATTCACTACCCTCTATGTGTTGCCTGCTACGTATTTTAAGTCCCTGAACGCGTTGATTAGCATTTCCTGCACAACAAAGTTCAGATTATAATACCTTTATGGTTTATTACTAGCTATGACAGTAAAATGTTGCTATTATTTAGTTCATGGCCAATTTAAGTAATTGAGCATGTTGGTTTGCATTACCTGCTCTGTAGTTGTTGAAATTATAACTACTATCTGGTTCATTCTTTGTTACAAAAGTAAGTGCCTTCTATTATGTAGTAGTTCATGTCAATTTGGAAGTAACTGAACATGTTGGTCTGCTTTTGCTGCACTGCAAATGATACAACTATTGTATCTATCTGGTTTGTCATAAGACATGCCAGTAACTGCTGCTCTGGTTCAAGTATGTGTACCTTTCATATTGCTATAGGCCTGCGTGTGTGTATATATGCATGAACACACATTCTTGAGAGATTCCAGCCACATATATAGTGTAATTATGTAGCCCATCGCTCACTATTTTCGGTGTTTAATACATGAATACCACTGGGATATAGGGAGTACATACACAATGTTTATCATGCTGGAACTCGTATGTGCATGACTGATCTTGTCTTGATGCAGAGTAACAAAAAACTCCGTTTATAAATAAGGACAACATCGGACATCTTCAACAAGTGTATCAACATGGTGAGCTGCATGGGACTTGACAGTGGTAAGTCTGTTGTTTATTCTGACGTGCTCGGTTATATAAGCCACAAAATAATTCGATTGCTTATTTATCTTGCACTATCTCAACTGCTTAATGATTAGAACATCACATTTTTTATGTTGGTATAGATTATACACATCAATAGGAAGCTCACAGCTTATTATTTGCCATATGTCCACGTTAAAATGTTCTGCAGTTGCTATGCGGCATGCACTCTTTATTTGCTTATTGCTAGTCTATATTAGCCCCATATCGGTAGATCGTGTTATAACGAGGAAATGGTGAGTTCCAAATTCTTTGGCAAACAACATTGTAGTGTCTTTGCCTTTCCATTGTTGTTGTATTAACTTGTAATGTCTTTGTTTCAGATATAGGTGGTGCACGGACAACATACAAGATTGTTGAATCCCTTCATTGTATTGCTAGGGTTTAATTACCATTCAATCTCTGGGTTCTGTAATATTTTTTCAAAGCCTTGCAGCTGATGTAATATTTTTTCAAAACCTTGCAGCTGATCTAATATTTAGTTAGTTTCTATAGTTCTTTCGCGCATTCTTTCTATGGTGCTTGTGGTAAGTGAGGCTATCCGACAGAAATCATGTGCTGCGTAAATATTCTCAGTATCTTTCTATGTGTTGCGCAATCTAAATCACAAATTCCCATCCCTTCAACGGCCCAATTAAGCAAAATCACATATGCGCCAGCCCGCAAAATCCTAAAGCGCCTAACAGGTCGGCATGTTAACATAGCAATTTGCAGATGGGCCGGCCCAACAAGTAAAAATGGTCTTCACGCACGTCGGCCCAACAAGACTATTAGGCCATACTAGGCCCACATATTATGTAGTGGACCGAACCACCAACTAAACGGGCCGGCCCACTTACTTATTGGGCCAGCCCACTTGCTTTAAGGTGGACCCCACTCACTAACTGGGTCGGCGCTGTAACATCAAAGTGGGCCCCACGTGCTTATTGGGCTAGCCCACTTGCTAACTAGGCCGGCCCGGTAACAGGATAGAGGGCCCCACTTTGTTTTCTGGGCCATCCTACTACCTTATTGGGCCAGCCCAATTTGCTTTATGGTGGACCCCACTTGCTAACTGGGCCAACCCGTTAATAGGAAAGTGGGCCCCACCTGCTTATTGGGCAGGCCCACTAACATATTGGGGGGTTATGTGCCAAGGAGTTATGTGCCAAGCTAAAACTGAAGTATCTACCGCACCCACATCCATATGATATTCAATGGTTGAGCGACAATGGTGAGATGAAGGTCAACCACAAGGTGCGTGTTGATTTTCAGATAGGGCCATACAAGGATTCCATTGATTTTGATGTGGTTCCTATGATGGTGTGTCACCTACTATTGGGTCGGCCATGGCTCTATGACCGTTCTGTGCAACACAATGGCCGCGCCAATACATATCACTTGGAGTTCAAGGGCAACAAAATTACCTTGCAGCCTATGTCACCCGAACAAATTGTCAATGAATCTCGTCAGAAAACTGAAGTACACTTGGAGGATGCACCTATAGATAGGCGAGAGAATTGTAATGTTGTGAGTGATATAATGAAAAGTGAGAGAGTGAATTCCTTAGTTATATTAGCCACCAAAGAAGATATGAGAGAGTTTATTGAGGATCCTACAGCTATGCCTCTTGTGCTCATGTACAAGGGTGAGGCTTTGGTTTCTAACGACGTGACCCCTATTTCTCTTGGTGTTTCTAATGTGTTGCAGGAATTCAGCGATGCATTTCCGGAGGATGTGCCCGCAGGATTGCCACCATTGTGTGGTATTGAGCATCAAATTAACTTGATCCCCAGTGCCTTGCTGCCCAACAAGGCGCCATATAGGACGAACCCTGAAGAGACGAAGGAAGTTCAGAAACAATTACAAGCGCTACTTGACAAAGTTTATATCCGCATAAGCCTAAGTCCTTGTGATGTTCCTATTATTCTAGTTTCTAAGAAAGGTGGTACATGGTGCAAGTGTGTAGATTGTAGAGCGATAAACAATATTACTATTCGATATCGTCATCCTATTCCCCGTTTAGAGGATATGCTAGATGAATCGAGTGGTGCTGCTGTTTTCTCTAAAAATTGATTTGCGTAGTGGTTATCATCAAATTAGGATGAAAGAGGGGGATGAATGGAAAACAACCTTTTAAAAAAATTAGTTTATATGAGTGGTTAGTGATGCCTTTTGGATTAAGTAATGCACCTAGTACTTTCATGAGGTTGATGAACCATGTTTTGCGTAATTTTATTGGTAAGTTTGTGGTTGTGTACTTTGATGACATATTAATTTACAGCCGCAATGAATCTGATCATACAATGCATATTCGACATGTTTTGCAAGTGTTGCGTGATAATAAACTCTTTGGTAATTTTGAGAAGTGCACATTTTGCAAAGATAAGATCATATTTCTGGGTTATGTTGTCTCTAAGCATGGAGTAGAGGTAGATTCATCTAAGATTGAAGCAATTCAAAATTGGCCTACTCCCATGAATGTGAGTCAAGTGAGAAGTTTTCATGGTCTTGCTGGGTTCTATAGACGTTTTGTGCCCAATTTTAGTACTATTGTTGCACCTTTGAATGAATTGACTAAAAAGGGTGTCGCTTTTGAGTGGGGCAATGCCCAAGATCATGCTTTTGATGAACTGAAACGATTGTTAACTTTTGCACTGTTGCTTGCACTTCCTGATTTCAATTAGAAATTTGAGATTGAATGTGATGATAGTGGTATTGGAATTAGTGGTGTGTTGATGCAAGAGGGTCGCCCAATTGCATACTTTTCTGCGAAACTTTCTGGTGCTAAGTTGAACTATCCTATCTATGATAAAGAATTGTATGCTTCAATTAGAGTTCTTGAGGTTTGGCAATATTATTTGTGGCCAAAAGAATTTATCATACATTTTGATCATGAAGCTTTGAAATATCTGAAAGCTCAATCTACATTGCATAGTCGTCTTGCTAAGTGGGTTGAGTTCATTGAGTCTTTTCCGTACATTATTAAGCATAAGAAGGGAAAAGATAATATTCTTGCTAATGCTATATCTAGGAAAAATATGCTATTAACTCAACTTGATGTTAAAATTCCTGGATTAGCAGTACTATGTGATTTGTATGCCACTGGTCATGATTTTTTTGAACCATATCGCTTGTGTGCTATTGGTAAAGCATGGGAAAAATATCACATACATGGTGGTTTCTTCTTTAGAGCTAACAAACTATGTGTTCCAGAATCGTCTGTGCGTTTGCTCTTATTGCAGGAATCACATGCTGAAGGTTTGATGGGTCACTTTGGGTGTGAGAAGACGCTACTCATGCTCGCTGATCACTTTTATTGACCAAAAATGAGGCGGGATGTGGATAGGTATGTGAAGAGATGCATTACTTGCAACAAGTCCAAGTCCAAGCTGAAGCCTCACGGTTTGTATACTCCTTTACCGGCCCCTACTACACCATGGAAAGATATTAGTATGGATTTTGTGTTGGGTTTGCCGCGTACTAAGAGAGGCCATGATTCTATATTTGTGGTAGTGGATAGATTTTCTAAGATGTCACACTTTATTGCCTGCCACAAGAGCGACGATGTGTCACATATTGCTAACCTATTTTCCAGGGAGATTGCACTACAAGAAAAGTTGCCATGGCCGACGAAGTTGAAGTCGCGCCGTGGTTGCTGGTGTACCATGGCCGACGATTTTTGGTCTCTCCGTTGTGCATGTCAAAACGTTTTTTTTCTCGTTTTTGAGGCCACCTAGCCCGACGAAAACGGCCAAAACGTCGCGTATGGTGGCCCGGGACGTGGTGCATATCGAAATCTCGGGTTCGCCGGCCGAGTCAACGCAAATCCGCACCGCCCAGGGATGTAGGGCCCAGATGGCAGCCTCTCTGGCATTGTTTTTTTTCTCGATCGCGCCATCTCGTTCAACGCTCTCCGATCGAGCCGTTTACGATGTAGGATCATGGGTCCCGCATGTCATCCTCTATGAACCAAAATTCTTTCTATTCTTGGATTTTTTTGACCCCCTGATTTCTGGCTACTTCCTTTTTCTTTTGATCCCTTGCCGCCTTGGAAACGTTGAGACCGCTGCTGCTAATTGGGACCCGCATATCATCCTCTATGAGCAATCAACTTTCTTTTCTTGGAGTTTTTTTTGGCACCTCATATTTGTTCACTTGCCTTTTTCTTTCGATCCCGTCCCGCCTCTCAAACGGTGATACCGCTGCTGCTAAATGGGACCCGCATGTCATCCTCTATGTACTATAAAACTTTCTTTTCTTGAATTATTTTTGGCTCCTCATATTTGGTCACTTGCCTTTTTCTTTCGATCCCGTGCAGCCTCTCAAACGGTGATACCGCTGCTGCTAAATGGGACCCGCATGTCATCCTCTATGTACTATCAAGTTTCTTTTCTTGAATTATTTTTGGCTCCTGATATTTGGTCACTTGCCTTTTTCTTTCGATCTCATGCCACGTTTGAAACGTTGAGGAACCTGCTGGCTCATGGGACCCGCATGTCATCCTCTATGTACTATAAAAGTTCATTTTCTTGGTTTTTTTTCACCCTCTGATTTTTGGCTATTTCCTTTTTTTTTGATCCCCTGACGCCTTTGAAACGTTGAGGACTCTGCTGGCTCATAGGTCCCACATGTCAGCCTCTATGTACAATCAAGTTTCTTTTCTTGAATTATTTTTGGATCCTGATATTTGGTCACTTGCCTTTTTCTTTCGATCTCATGCCACGTTTGAAACGCTGCTGGCTCATGGGACCCGCATGTCATCCTCTATGTGCTATAAAAGTTTATTTTCTTGGATTTTTTTTCACCCTCTGATTTTTGGATATTTCCTTTTTCTTTTGATCCCGTGCCGCCTTGGAAACGTTGAGTAAGCTGCTGAATCATGGGACCCGCATGTCATCCTCTATGTACAATCAACTTTCTTTTTCTTTTGATCTCAAGCCGCATTTGAAACGTTGAGACCGCTGCTGCTAAATGGGACCCGCATGTCATCCTCTATGTACAATAAAGTTTCTTTTCTTGGATTATCTTTGGCTCCTGATATTTTGTCACTTGCCTTTTTCTTTCGATCTCATGCCGCCTTTGAAACGTCGAGTAAGCTGCTGGCTCATGGGTCCTGCATGTCATCCTCTACGAACAATAAAAGTTTCCTTTCTTGGAGTTATTTTTGACCCCTTTTTTGAAAAAATAGTTATTTTTGACCCCTAATTTCTGGCTATTTGCCTTTTTCTTTTGATCTCCTGCCCCCTCTGAAACGATGAGGACGCTGTTGGCAGGTCGGTCCCACATGTCATCCTATGAACAATAAAAGTTTCCTTTGATGGATTTATTTTGAACCCCTAATTAATTTCTGGATATTTCCCCTGCCGCCTTGGAATCGTTGAGGATGCTGCTGCCTCATGGGTCCCGCATGTCATCCTCTCAGAACGGTAAATGTTTCTTTTCTTGGATTTTGTTGACCAAACAATTTTTGGCTTATTTTTTCTTTCGATCTCCTGCAGCCTTTAAAACGTTGAGGACGCTGCTGGCTCACGGGTCCCACATGTCAACCTCTATGAACAATAAACGCTGAGGATGCTGCTGCCTCATGGGTCCCGCTTGTCATCCTCTCAGTACGAAAATGTTTCTTTTCTTGGATTTTTTACCAACAAATTTTTGGTTTATTTTTTTCTTTCCATCCCCTGCCGCCTTTAAAACGTTGACGACGCTGCTGGCTCATGGGTCCCCGATGTCAGCCTCCCCGTACAAGAAACATGTGATATCTTGATTATTTTGCAGACAATAAACAGTGTATTTCGCTCTGAGCTATTGCAAACGGATAAATTAAATCTTTATTTTTACATAAACAAACTTATATGTTGAATCTCCTTGTTTTTGTTTTTGCGAAGCATAGGACTTTCCTGTTTTTTTAGAAAAATCCGAACTTTCCTGTTTTGGAGTGGGCTGAAATTGTACGAGTCAAAAGGCCCAGCAGGATAGTTTGAAGGCCCAGATGTCCAGATGCAGCCCAATTGAAATCTTCTTTTTCTTGGATTTTTTTCACCCCCTGATTTCTGGCTACTTCATTTTTCTTTCCTGTGCCGCCTTGGAAACGTTAAGACCGCTGCTGCTAAATGGGACCCGCATGTCATCCTCTATGTACTATAAAACTTTCTTTTCTTGAATTATTTTTGGCTCCTCATATTTGGTCACTTGCCTTTTTCTTTCGATCTCATGCCATGTTTGAAACGTTGAGGAACCTGCTGGCTCATGGGACCCGCATGTCATCCTCTATATACTATAAAAGTTCATTTTCTTGGTTTTTTTTTTACCCTATGATTTTTGGCTATTTCCTTTTTCTTTTGATCCCCTGCCGCCTTTGAAACGTTGAGGACTCTGCTGGCTCATAGGTCCCACATGTCAGCCTCTATGTACAATCAAGTTTCTTTTCTTGAATTATTTTTGGATCCTGATATTTGGTCACTTGCCTTTTTCTTTCGATCTCATGCCACGTTTGAAACGCTGCTGGCTCATGGGACCCGCATGTCATCCTCTATGTGCTATAAAAGTTTATTTTCTTGGATTTTTCTTTCAGCCTCTGAACATGTTGGTTTGCATGGGACTCGACAGTAGTAAGTCTACTGTTTCATTCTAACATGCTCTGTTATATTGGCTGTTGGTATGCGGCATGCACTCTTTGTTTGCTTATTGTGCGCATTACAATGATCTTGTTATAACGACGAAATGATGAGTTCCAAATTCTTTGGCAAACAATATTGTAGTGTCTTTGCCTTTCCATTGTTGCTGTCTTAACTTGTAATGTCTTTGTTTCAGATATAGGTGCTGCATGGACAACTTAAGAGATTGCCGGATCGCTTCATTGTATTGCTAGGTTTAATTACCATTCAATTTCTCTGGGTTCTGTAATATTTTTTCAAAGCCTTGCAGCTGATGTAATATTTAGTTAGTTTTTATAGTTCTTTCGCGCATTTTTTCTTTGGTACTTGTGGTAAGTGAGGCTATCCGACAGAAATCAATGCTGCGTAAATATTCTCAGTATCTAAATCACGAATTCCCATCCCTTAAACGGCCCAATTAAGCGAAATCACATATGTGCCGGCCGGCAAAATCCTAAAGCGCCCATTATGCCGGCATATAAACAGCAACTAAACGGCTGGCCCACTTACTTATTGGGCCAGCCCACTTTATTTACGGTGGACCCCACACTCTAATTGGGCCGGCCCACTTGCTTTAAGGTGGATCCCACCCACTACTGGGCCGGCCCACTAACTATTTGGGCATGCCCAATTGCTTTTGTGGTGGACCCCACATACTAAATGGGCCGGCCCTTTAAGAGGAAAGTGGGACCCACCTGTGTTTTTGGCCCGGCCCACTATCTTGTTGGGCTGGCCCACTTGCTATATGGTGGACCCTACATACTAAATGGGCCGGCCCTTTAACAGGAAAGTGGGACCCACCTGTGCTTTTGGCCCGGCCCACTATCTTGTTGGGCCGGCCCACTTGCTACATGGTGGACCCCACATACTAAATGGGCCGGCCCTTTAAGAGGAAAGTGGGACCCACCTGTCTTTTTGGCCCGGCCCACTAGCGTGTTGGGTCGGCCCACTTGCTATATGGTGGACCCCACATACTAAATGGGCCGGCCCTTTAACAGGAAAGTGGGACCCACATGTGCTTTTGGCCCGGCCCACTATCTTGTTGGGCCGGCCCACTTGCTATATGGTGGACCCCACATACTAAATGGGCCGGCCCTTTAACTGGAAAGTGGGACCCACCTGTGTTTTTGGCCCGGCCCACTATCTTGTTGGGCCGGCCCACTTGCTATATGGTGGACCCCACATACTAAATGGGCTGGCCCTTTAACAGGAAAGTAGGACCCACCTGTGCTTTTGGCCCGGCCCACTGGCATGTTGGGCCGGCCCATTTGATCTAATGTGGACCCCACGTACTAAATGGGCCGGCCCGATAGCAGGAAAGTGGGACCCACATGCTAATTGGGCCGGCCCAATAACTTCTTGGGCCGGCCCACTTGCTTTAAGGTGGACCCCACTTGGTAAATGGGCCGACTCGATAACAGGAAAGTGGGTCCCACATGTCTTGTGGGCCGGCCCTTTTGCCTGTTGACCGGTCAAACGAGTGCATTCAGCCCGGCCCACATGCTTAGTGGGCCGGCCCATTAATGTTTTGACCAGTCAACCTTAGAGGTTAGACCCGGTGACATAGGCATCCCCAATGGGCCTGCCGAAGATAGTACCCGGGGTTTACTGAAGGCCCATGACTCGAAGAATAAGAAGAATCGGAAGTCCAAGTTGTTATTAAGGAAAGCTAGAGTTGTATTAGGAGAGGATGTTTGTAATCTTGCGGGATGAGTTAGAAACCTTCCCGGACTCTGTAACTTGTACAATACGAATCCCTCGGCTCCACCTCCTATATAAGGGGGAGTCGAGGGACAAAGAAAGCATCGAATCTACTGTCAACACAACCCTAGTTTTATATTCGTCGAGTACTTTTCGGCTGAAACCTTCGAGATCTACTTTCCCTCTACATCTAACTAAACCCTAGTCTACAATCCGTAGGCATTGACAAGTTAATACCTTGTCAATTGGCGCCGTCTGTGGGATCTAGAGGCGACAAGGAGCTGATCTCGATGGCACGTTTAAGATCGTCGACTTCATCGGTGGCAAGCAACATCATGGATAGAGGTAAACAGATCGAAACTGGTCTAGTTGATTTTATACCTCACCCGCCCTCCCGTTTGGATGCATATGCGTATCTGGAGGAGCCCATGAAGATGACGTTTGGAAAGTTCCACTTCCACGTCAAGAAAGAAGGAGCGTATCGTCTCGAAATTCTGATCTCGTCGGGATTATCGGCGGTTGATCCTGACTTCTCAAACTCAGTATCATCCATCGAGTCAAGCGACGAGGAGATTTCGTCGCCACGCTTCATCGGCAGCAGGGCAAGCGAAAAACTCGCCAAGATCTTCAGCGACATGTCCTTCGAGTCATCTGTGGACTCCTATATAAGCGATGATTCGAGTGACACCGACAGCTTCGACTTCATCGACAAATCCATCTCTATTGGGAAGGTCTTCACCAATCTCTATGATGGTGTCACCAAACCAAGCAAAGTGAAAACTCCAAAATATCATCAAGTTTATGCCATTGGAGAAGCAAGTCGCGATCAAGAGGAAACATCGGAGGCTTTCGACGATTTGGGAAATCCCTACGTCGATCCCTCAGATCTAAGGAGAGGTTTCGGCACTAAATATGTCGGGCCCACACCACGTGTCAGAGTTCAACTTCCACAAGCAACATGGGATAGAGCTGCGAAAGCTTTGGATGGCTCTGAACCAATGGAAACAACTGCCACGGTAGAAGAACTGCAAGCATATCAATATAGGCTCGCCAGAGAAAGAAGGGAATTGGAAAAACAGACAGCTGCTCTTAATAGAAGAAATGAAGCAGCTTCCGCGTCAAGCAGGCGAAGAGCAGAGTTAAGTCGACAGTCAGGAACTTCGGGAGATAGTCACAGAGAAGCTCGGAGGAGAGCAAGATCTCGGCTGCAAAATATATCGGAGGCTGAAAGAGAAACTTTAATCCAAAACCTCGACATGTCCTTTATGTCAATCGACACGAGGGGGAATATTATCCCAAAAACACCAGAAGCAGGGTACATGGCGACACAAGCTTACATCCTGGCGTCCAGACCACCTCCCGGAGATCCAAGAGAAGCGTTGTATAACATGGCCATGGCAGGATGTGGCGCCATGGGAGCAGCGTTTGCAGCTACACCTCCCGAAGGAACTGCAAGGCAAAATAGTCCGAGACCTACCGCAGCAGTACAAGATCCACCAAGAGCAAGTGGAACCAGAGATACAACGACTCAGGCCAGAGTGGATAGAGCACGACAAGAAAGAAGAGAACGTCAGCATTCACCAGAACTTGCTGAAGAAGATATGTGTGGACTCCCGTGTTTCACACGACGGGTCCGAAAAACTAGAGTTCCATCAGGATTCAAGCTACCCGATAGTTTCAAGAAATTCGATGGCCTACAAGATCCTGAGGATTGGCTAGTCGATTACCTTGAGACAGTGAAATTAATAGGCGGAACAAGAGCAACAGCCATGCAGAGCATTCAAATACATCTGAGCGGAGCCGCCAGATCGTGGATAAAGAAGCTTCCCCCAGGCTCCATCGACAGCTGGGAAAGTTTTGAGGATGTGTTCATCAAGAATTTCCGGTCAACCTGCAAGAAACCGGCGACACTAGAGGAGCTGAGGTCATGTCGACAAAAGCATGATGAATCAATGAGAAAATACATCCAAAGGTGGAACATCGTCAAAAACTCGGCAGAAAATATATCCGACGAGAGAGCAATAGATGCGTTTGTAGCAGGAGTTCGACGAGGAGATTTCGTGGAAGACTTGGGAAGGACAAACCCAAGAACAGTATCAACATTAATGGAAATAGCAAATAGATGGGCAGATGGTGAAGATGCAGTACATAACAAACGACATAGGTCCCCAGAGGAGGACCGCAGTCGAAATTTTCAAAATAGACGCCGATTTCCTCGACAATTCTCAAATTACGACGCACCCGGCCAAATATCGGCTGGTTTTCGAGGAAACAATGGAGGAAACAATAGAGATGATTACCAAAGAAGTAATGCTCAGCAAGGCGATAATAGAGATAACAGGCAAAATAGCGGATCAAGGTTCCAGAGATCTTTCGTAACTCCCGAAGATATGATGAACGGGCCATGCCAGATGCATTTTTATCTCGACAGCAATGGGAAAAGGCAATCAGGACATCTGCAGAAAGACTGCCGCAATTTCCAAGCAATGCTGCGGGTCGCAGGGATGGCTAATGCTCACGCAGCAAATAGAAACCCCCAAGGGCCCAGGAGCGAGATCCACTTGCCACCCCTCCCGCGATCACGGACGAAAATCGACATCGGCTCAGAATAGCGGCAGCACCACAACCACCTCCATATGTTGATCCGAACAATAATGGTGCGGTCTCGATGATTCAAAAAGCTAGGCCATCTAATAGGGCTCAGAAGGTAATCTCGCGGCAAGTGTTTATGGCAGAAAAGATGCATCCACCAACGGTTGAGTACCTAAATTGGTCAGGGCAAGACATTGGCTTCACAATAGCGGATCACCCGCAGCAAGTTCCTCGACCAGGGCAATCAGCACTTATCTTACCAGCAGTAATTGCAGGATTCGACGTATCTCGAGTATTTATAGATGGAGGCAGCAGCCTAAACCTCATGTACGCATATACGCTAAGGAAGATGAACATCTCCTTAGCAAATTTGAAACCAACCGACACACGTTTCCACGGCATCACACCAGAGAAGCCAAGTTACCCATTGGGGAGGATCAATCTCGACGTTCAGTTTGGCACCCGAGAAAATTACAGGATAGAAAGGTTGGAATTCGAAGTTGTCGATTTCCCGTCGCAGTATCACACTTTGTTGGGACGCCCAGCGTATGCCAGGTTTATGGCGGTGCCACACTACACATACCTGCTTTGGAGGTTGCCTGGGCCCAAGGGGCCAATCACAGTCAAAGGAAGCTTCGCGTTAGCCGATAAATGTGACAAGGATTTTCATCGAATATCAGAAACTTTCGGGATGCAAGCGGAGTATGCAGCGTCAAGGCTCATGACTGATTATGATGTGCTGCCAGATGTAGGGAGACCCAACAAGGAGTCAACTTTCAATACCGCAAAAGATTCTAAGGAAGTGCAGATCCACCCGACAGATCCAAAGAAAACGACGTCCATCGCAACAAACATGGACCTCGCATAGGAAAGCGCGCTCGTCGAGTTCCTCCGTGAGCACTGGAAAATCTTCGCATGGTGTCCAGCTGACATGCCAGGAGTACCCAGGGAACTTGCCGAGCACCACCTAAACTTGGATCCAATAGCGCGACCAATCAAACAACCTTTGCGGCGTTTTTCGGAACCAAACCGCAAAGCCATGCTGTCAGAAATTGATCGACTCAGAGAAGCTGGTTTCATCAAAGAAATATCTACAGAGGCCACTTGGGTAGCTAACCCAGTGATGGTGCCGAAGAAAAACACGAAAGTCCTTCGCATGTGTGTCGACTTTACGTACCTCAATAAACATTGTCCAAAGGATCACTTTTCCCTCCCAAGGATCGACCAAATCATCGACTCCACGGCAGGATGTGAACGTCTTTCCTTCTTGGACGCATATTCTGGTTACAACCAGATCAGATTAAAAGAAGATGACGAAGCCAAAACAGCGTTCATCACACCGTATGGCGTATTTTGTTACAGAACAATGCCTTTCGGGTTGAAAAACGCGGGAGCAACATATCAACGGATGATGCAGAAGTGCTTAGCAACACAGATTGGGAAAAATGTACAAGTGTACATCGACGACGTCGTCATCACATCAAAAAAGGGGGCAACATTAATCGAGGACTTGAAGGAAACTTTCGACAACCTCGACAAATTTTGTCTTAAGTTGAATCCGACGAAATGTTCTTTCGGCGTCCCTGCAGGAGAACTTCTCGGGTTCCTAGTTTCAGCAAGAGGGATTGAAGCAAATCCCGAAAAAATCCAAGCTATCGTAACAATGAGGAAGCCAACAAAGTTGAAGGAAATACAACAGTTAACTTGGCGAGTCACAGCTTTAAGCAGATTCGTCGCCAGGCTGGGAGAAAAGGCGCTACCGTTCTACGCCTTAATCAAACAAGGAGAGAGGTTCCAGTGGAACGAAGAGGCAGATAGGGCCTTCGAAGACCTCAAACGGAAAATTTCGACACCACCAATCTTAGTGGCGCCAAAAGAGAAGGAACCACTCCTGTTATATATTGCGGCTACACCTCAGGTGGTCAGCACGGCGCTAGTTGTCGAAAGAGAAGAAGAAGGAAAACTCCATGGAGTGCAGAGGCCAGTATATTTCATTAGTGAAGTATTATCGCCTTCAAAACAGAGGTACCTGCAGTACCAAAAGTTAGCATATGGAGTATTCAGAACCGCAAGAAAATTGCGGCACTATTTCTCGGCGCATCCGATAATAGTGGTCAATGAGGCACCTTTATCCAATATACTCAACAATCCAGAAGCTACAGGCCGTGTCTCCCTTTGGGGAATAGAACTTTCTCCTCGGGACATCACGTATGAAAAAAGAAAGGCAATAAAGTCGCAAATTTTACCAGACTTCATCGCAGAGTGGATGGAGTTGCAAAACACAGGACCTCCGGATTTATCAAGAACCTGGACTATGAACTTCGACGAGTCCAAAAGGTTAGAAGGAGCTGGAGCAGGGGTGATACTCATATCACCTGAAGGCGACAAATTGAAATATGTCTTGCGGATGACGTTCCCAAACGCATCTAATAATGAGGCAGAATATGAAGCCCTTATACATGGGATGAAGATGGCGAAAGCCTGCGGCGCAACTCGATTAAAAATATTTGGCGACTCACAATTGTTGGCTCAACAAGTCATGAACCAATGCGACGCAGTCAATGATAGCATGGTGGCGTACAAAGAGATGTATAATGAGCTGGAGAAGCTGTTTGATGGATGCGAAGTAAACCACATCAGTAGGTTGAGCAATGATGAAGCCGACGTTCTTGCAAACATCGGGTCACAGTGCCTCGCAATCCCGCCAGGCGTATTCTGGGAGGAGATAACAGAGAGATCCACAAAGCCGAAGAAATCAACAAAAAAAGGAGAAGAACGAGAAACCCTCGGGGGCTGCGAAAGAAGCATTGGAAGAAGAAGAAGAAGAGGAACATGATCTAGTACTGATGGTGCAAATCCCATGGATGCTGGCGTACATATCATATATCCTAAGAAAAACAATACCCGACGATCCAGTTGAAGCAAGGCGAGTTATCAGACGATCAAAAGCTTTCACAGTGGTTAAAGGGGAGTTGTACAAACGAAGTATTTCGGGTGTGTTATAAAGGTGCGTCACACCCGAAGAAGGAAGGCTAATCCTAAAGGACGTACACGAAGGAGTGTGTGGCCATCACGCAAGTAGTCGAGCTATCGCGGCCAAGGTTTTTGGAGCTGGATTTTACTGGTTGACAGCAATTGAAGATGCGAAGGAAATAGTGCGAACTTGCGACGCGTGCCAAAGATTTGCCGCAAAACCCCACTCTCCGGTGGCGGAATTGATGCCCATACCCTTATCTTGGCCCTTTGCTCAGTGGGGTCTCGACATGGTGGGAAAGTTACACAAAGCCTCGCCAGGAGGATACGAGTATATGCTCGTCGCGGTCGACAAATTTACCAAGTGGATAGAAGCAAAGCCGATAAATTCACCGGATGCAGCGTCAGCAATAAAATTCGTGAAGAGCATCGTTTTTCGGTTTGGAGTACCTCATAGCATCGTCACGGACAACGGCAGTAACTTCACATCCAAGGAATTCAAAGCGTACTGTGCAGAGGTAGGCATCAAATTGCACTTCGCGTCAGTTGCACATCCTCAAACCAATGGTCAAGTCGAGAAAGCCAACAGCATCATCTGCAATGGCATCAAGAAGTGTTTGTTAGGGCCACTGGAAAAAGCTCGACACACTTGGCCAGAAGAGCTGCCGAGCGTGTTATGGAGCATCCGAACAACGCCAAATACAGCGACACAGGAGACTCCGTTTTTTCTGGTCCATGGGGCAGAGGCAGTGCTACCGATAGAAATAGAGCACGACTCTCCGAGAGTCACGAAATATAATGAAGAAACTTCCAGAAGAGCATTGGAAGACGACGTTGACGCACTCGACGAAGCTCGAGACGAAGTACTGTCAAGGGTTACTAAATATCAGCAAGACCTCAAAAATTACCACAGTCGACGTTTGCGACCAAGGTCCTTTCAGGTTGGAGACCTAGTTCTGCGACTCAATCAAGATCGCATAGAAAAACTCGAGTCGCCATGGCTTGGCCCTTATGTCGTTACAGAAGTCATCGAAGGAGGAGCATACAGGATTAAGGACAAGAAGACAGGGACTCCCGAGAAAAACCCCTGGAACGTGGCACAGCTAAGGCGTTTTTACGCTTAGTGTCAAAATATAGTCCTCCTTGTAAAAATACAATATACTGAAATGCCCGCGAGTTTTCAGACGCATGATACGTCCAAAACGTATCTACTTTCCCGAACACTTTTGCTATTGTTTTGCCTCTAATTTGTGTATTTTGGATACAACTAACACGGACTAACGCTATTTTCAGCAGAACTGTTCTGGTGTCTCGTTTTTGTGCAGAAATCCAACTTTCAGGAAAATCCTCGGAATTTATGCAGAAGGCCCTATTTTCCCAGAATACTGACGGAGCCAGAAGGACAAGTAAGGTGGAGGCCCGAGGGCCCCACACCATAAGGCGGCGCGGCCTAGGGGGGGCCCGCGCGGCCCTATGGTGTGGCCCCCTCGGCCGGCCTCCGACGCCCTCCTTCGGACTACTTATTGGCCTCGACCTAAAAACGCACAGAGAGAAGTCGAAGTCGCCAGAAAGCCTCCAGAACGCCGCCACATCGCGAAACTCCGTCGCGGGAGCCAGAAGTCTCCGTTCTGGCACTCCGCCGGGACGGGGAATTGGAGGAGATCATCGCCATCATCACCGCCAACGCCTCTCCATCAACCAGCCATGCTTCCCCCATCCATGTGTGAGTAATTCCCCCGCTGTAGGCTGAAGGGGATGGTAGGGATTGGATGAGATTGGTCATGTAATAGTCATAAGATTGTTAGGGCATAGTGCCTAGTATCCGTAGATGTTACTTTTATGATATTGTTGCAACTTGTTATGCTTAATGCTTGTCACTAGGGCCCGAGTGCCATGATCTCAGATATGAACATGTTATTGATTCATGAAGATATTCGTTGTTTATGATCTTACCTGCAAGTTGTATACACATGTCGCTGTCCGGAACCAATGGCCCCGAAGTGACAGAAATCGGGACAACCAGAGGGGGTGGTAGTGATGTGAGGATCACATGTGTTCACGGAGTGTTAATGCTTTGCTCCGGTACTCTATTAAAAGGAGTACCTTAATATCCAGTAGATTCCCTTGAGGCCCGGCTGCCACCGGCTGGTAGGACAAAAGATGTTGTGCAAGTTTCTCATTGCGAGCACGTACGACTATATATGGAACACATGCCTATTGATTGATTAGTACTTGGATACCGTTTTATTATTATCTGCAAATGCCCCTGCTTGACTGTTACATGAGTTTCTCTCATCCATGCAACGCCCGTTCATCCGTCCCCGTGCCTACAGTATTTTAATCCTGCTGTTTACTAAAATCACTACTGCTGTCTTTGTTACTCACTCTTGTTATTTCACTACTGCTACTGCTATAAAACTGTTACTACTGATAAACTCTTGCGAGCTAGTCTGTTTCCAGGTGCAGCTGAATTGACAACTCCGCTGTTAAGGCTTTCAAGTATTCTTTGTCTCCCCTTGTGTCGAATCAATAAATTAGGTTTTACTTCCCTCGAAGACTGTTGCGATCCCCTATACTTGTGGGTCATCAAGACTATTTTTTGGCGCCGTTGCCGGGGAGCATAGCTTTATTTGGAAGTTCACTTGGATTGATATTGTTCGCTGCAAATTCTCCATCATGGGTAAACCTCGCGATACTAAGGTCGCCATATTACCATCCACTACAAGAAAAGGTACAACTCTGAGTACCTCTGCTGCTCTTGATTCACCATCTGTGATTGATAAACTTGTTTCACCGCCACATGCTTCACATGCGGGTACTTCTGCTGAATCTGAAAACTCTCATAATATTGATAATATTTCTGCTGTGCTTGATGATAGTGGTTCATTGGGATCCTTTCTAGATGCTACGATTGCTAGGTCTAGACAAACTGAAAATACTGAAACTCCTAATGCTACTACACCTGTTAATTCACCTGAACTTGATTATTCTAGTGATGATCCTGATGAAGATTATGTGGAGCTTAATGATGATTTTATTGAAAAATGCAATGCTACTACTGATGCAAGAAAAATTAAAAAGTTGCTTGCAGAACATGCTGTTAGATATAAACTGTCTCCTGGTCCTAAGTTTGCCACATCTCCTATAAACATTAAGGATAAAGATTATGATTTTTCTCTTGATTTATCTCATATAGCTATTGTTGAGAAAACACCCTTTTGTGGTACTGAAAAAGAAAGTCTTTGTTGAACACATGATTGAGCTATCTACTCTGAGTAGCTTGTTTTCTGATGATGTTAAGAAGCGTACTTACTTTGTTGCTAAAATCTTTCCATTCTCATTAAAGGATGACGCTAAAACTTGGTATAATAGTTTGCCACCTAATTCTATTAAAAGTCCAAAAGAATTGCTTGATGTTTTCTTCCGTAAATACTTTCCTGCTAGTGCGCAACATATTGCTTTGCAGAGAATCTATAATTTTGACCAGGGAGATGGAGAGAAATTGCCTGAGGCTTGGGCGAGATTTTGCTCTCTTATTAGAGCTCGGCCTGATCATGATTTGGAAAAGCATGATTTACTTGATATATTTTATAGTGGACTAACCATTGAGTCTAGGGCATACCTGGATAGTTGTGCTGGTTGTGTTTTCAGGAAAAGAACTCCAGACGACGCTGAAGAATTATTGGCTAAAATAGGCCGGAATCATGATGATTGGACTACGCCTGAACCAACTCCAACGCCAATATTGAGGAAGAGGGGTATGATTAAATTAAATGATGAAGATATGAGGGAAGCCAAGAAGTCTCTCAAGGAGAAAGGTATTAAATCTGAAGATGTGAAGAATCTTCCTCCCATAGAAGATATATGTGAGATAATTCCCCCTTAATCCATGATTGAGGTAAACTCCCTTCAACGCTTTACTAGGGAAGATATTCCGTATTCGAAACCTCCTGCACAATGCTTAGATGAGTTTGATAATTATATTGTTAAGCAAGAAAATTTTAATATGAGAGTAGAGAATCATTTAATGGAAAATTCTCGAGCTATTAGTGAATTGCATGATATTGTAGAGAGAACCTCCAATGATGTTAAGATGCTTGTTAAACATTTTCATATGGTTCAAACTCAAATTGATCAACTCACTAAAGTGCAAAATGACTTGTTGGGAAATAATTCTAAAGAAAAACATGCTTATGAAGTAACAACTAGAGGTGGTGTTTCTACTCAGGATCCTTTATATCCTGAGGGACATCCCAAAAGAGTTGAACAAGATTCTCAACGAACTAAAACTAGTGCTCCATCTAAGAAAAAGAAAAAGAAACATAAGAATGTTGTAGAATCCTCTGAACCTGTTAATGATCCTAATAGCATTTCTATTTCTGATGCTGAAACTGAAAGTGGTAATGAACATGATAAAGATAATGATAAGAATGATGCTTCTGATAAAGAAGATGTTGAAGAAGAACCTGAAAAGCATGCTAAAAATAAAAAGTACACTAAAGAAGATTTTATTGCTGAGAAACATGGTAATGAAAGAGAACCTTGGGTCCAAAAGCAAATGCCTTTTCCTGCTAAGAAATTAAAATCAAAGGAAGAAGAACACTATAATAAATTTTGCGATTGGATGAAACCTTTATTCTTGCAAATCCCTTTGACTGATGCTATTAAATTGCCTCCTTATTCAAAGTATATGAAAGATATTGTTACTAACAAGAGGAAAATCCCCAATGAGGAAATTTCCACTATGCTTGCTAATTACTCTTTCAATGGCAAAGTTCCAAAGAAGTTGGGCGACCCAGGTATACCTACTATTCCTTGTTCTATCAAGAATAATTATGTCAAAACTGCTCTATGTGATTTGGGAGCCGGTGTTAGTGTTATGCATTTTTCTCTTTATAAGAGACTTTACTTAGATAAGTTGATACCTACTGATATATCTTTGCAAATGGCTGATAAATCTACTGCTATTCCTGTTGGTATATGTGAGGATGTTCCTGTTCAAGTTACTAATAGCTGCTTGATATTAACTGATTTTGATGTGTTGGAAATGCCTGAAGATGATAATATGTCTATTATTCTTGGGAGACCTTTTCTTAACACCGCAGGGGCTGTTATTGATTGCAATAAAGGAAAGGTTACTTTCAATGTTGATGATAGGGAGCATACCGTTTATTTTCCCAAGAGGATTGAGAAAGCGTGTGGAGTTAATACTATTTCTAATGTGAGAACTATCAAAGTGGGAACTATTGATTGTCCTATATATGAGCCTAAAGAAGAATATCAAACTCTCGTGATTGGATCCATATCAATACAATTCAAGGTAACATGATTGATTTGAGGTTTATTTCTTCTTATGCTATGTAAAATTTATTTGGTGGCAAGACTTGATCAACCTTGTTAACAAATACTTTTTATATGCATAGAGGCGGTAAACAACATCTCTTTCTTCCTCCATTTGCTCTAGTTGCTGTAGCACTTTTAATTTGCAAAGTTCCTTAGTTAATTGGAGATTTCAAAAAATTTCCTGGCCAGTAATAATAAACTTAATACCCATAAATGTGCATTTTTCAAAGTTTTCAAAAATTCACAAAAATTATACCGTTGGTCCTATTTTTCGACGAGGCACCTGGGAGCACCAGAGGATGACCTGTGGGGCACCCCAGGGTGCCACACCACAGGCCGGCGCGGCCAAGGAGGGGGGTGCGCCACCCTGTGGTGTGGGCCCCTCCTTGCCCCACTATCTCATCTCTTTCTCCCAGCATCTTCTCTCCCCCGAAAAAACTCGAACCAGCTTTTTCTCACTCGCGTTTTTGCTCAAGAGCTCAGGATTTTTCGATCTCTTTGCTCAGCCCAGATTTCTATCTGAAATTTGGCACATTTGCTCTCCGGTATGTGACTCCTCCGCCTATCCAAGTAGAATTTTGTTTGGTTGAGTACATCTTGAATATTTTGCTGCTGTAGGTAACATGTTTAGTGAGCTTGCATGCTTGTTCTAAGTTGTATAAACTAGTTTTGATGCATGATTAGTACTCTAGCAAGTTCCTATAGTAGTTCCCCTTGATTATATGTCACCAAATCAAATTTTTATATTGTTTGTTGAAAATTTCAGAAAAGAGATGAAGAAGTTCAACTTTGGAGAGTTGTTCAAGAAAGGAACAACCAGCACCGGGAGACCTTCTAGGGCCGCCACCCGGCTTAGGCGATCGTACAATGAGGATATCATCGCGCCTAGCTTCGCGCCCGAAGAAGACAACGGGGCTCCTAATGCTTCATCTTTTCCATGCTATGATTTTCTGAGAAATGCAGGGATATTGGATGATTTCTTCACCCTTGTCAATAGGGCGGGCTTAACCACCTATGTGGAAGACGAAAGGGAGCAATACTATATGCTCACCAAAATTTTCGTCGAGAGCTTCAGGTTCAACAACATGCAATACGAGCCGACAGTCGCATTCAAGATCTATGGTAATCCTGTTACTATGGAATTGGAAGATTTTTGTCGTGCATTGGATATTGCCCCTGTAGGTACAGCAAGGAGGATTGATGACAACCCCCGGGACTTGTTGGAGCTCTATCGAGGGATCACCGATGATGATTGTCGCACCATTCAGCGTGGCAAGATAAGGAACATTCAACTCCCCGCCATTAAGTATTTTGCATATTACATTGCTACTAGCATTCTTGGTAGGGAGAACACTAGCAATATTTCTAGTTACCATCTTGCTTTCTTGAATATTGCACTTACTGGTCGGACATCTTATCACCTTGGTTCTCTTATTGCTCGCCGCCTGTCTAATAGGGGGCCTATTTTTGGAGGAACTATTGCACTGCGCGTTTTAACATATTTGAGACTTCCTCTTGATCCTAATGATGTGCCATTGACCCCTAGGAGACTCGATATTGCTGCTATGAAGAGTCATTATTTTGTTACCGCTGATTCTACTTTAGATAATATGGTCTATAGAATGTTGTTTGCTGACGGGGATGAGAAGGATATCCCTCTTCCCCAACCAGGTTTGTTCAGTATTGACAGGCAATCATGGTCGCGCACTAAGGAGGAGGTGGATGAACATATGAAGATACAAGACTTCCACCAGCAGCATGACTCCGAGGACGCCGAGCCCTCCTACGACTACACCGTCACGTATCCGGGTGCTTCTTCTAGCACATACCCGGAATATGATCCATCTTCGTCATACTACGGAGATACTACCTCATGGTCTCGATGGGATTGAACTCCACTTAGGCCAAAAGCCTAAGCTTGGGGGGAGGTATACCGGCATCACTCATTCTTTGCATATTATGATTGCTGGATACTTGTACATACTTGTTTAGTCTCTTTGAGTGGTTTTCTAATGAGAGGGAGATGATATTTGGGGAAGTGCTGCCTGAAAACAGATTCTGGACTGTTACTAGAAAAATTCGTGCGCACAGCCAGAACGTTATTTTGAGCTGCAAATTTTTGTGCAGGTTCCCAGGTTGTTATCTAACTTTCATTAGATGAACACTTTTCGAGCTGAGAAACGTAAGATTTTTGTAAAAATCGATTTCTGTACTGCTGTCAGGTTTTGGTAGATTTCTGCCATCTCGCTTTTCTGTGTTTCTTTTAGTTTTCATTTTCTTGTTCTTGCTTTGTTTCCTTCCCAAAACACAAAAAGACCAAAAATATTTCTGTTATTTCTCTTCACCATTTGTTTGCTTTGGTTTCTTGCATTTGTTTCGCTTTATTTGCTATTGCCACTTTGCTATAAGAAAACCCAAAAAGATTTTGCTTTGTTTGCTTGTTTCCTTTTGTTCTTGTTCTCAAATTCGAAAACACCAAAAATATTTGCCGTTCTTCTTTGGTTCATTATGAGTTCAATGGTCTTCGATGGCTGGAGCGTGGTTTCATTTCATATTATCCAAGTTATACAAGTGAAAAGGCAATAATGACGATCTACGACAATCTGATTGTGGTGAGAGGCTGGTATGAACTCTATTTGTTTTCATTTTTGTACATATACTCATCCATGTGAGCATACTTAGTTGGTTCATGTGAGGTATATGTCATTTAAGAAAGTCTAGTAGTTCATGATCTCTCATGTTTAGCTCCAATTTATTAATATGAGTAGCATGTCATGGATGTTTGCTTGCATTGTTTTATTCATAGATAGGTATGATATTGTGGTATCCTCCTCTGAATAATTCGTTTGAATTAACTTGGCACATGCTCACACATGCATATGACTGAACAAGAGTCAATTAAGCCTCAATGATTTACATTGCTTCAGAGTTCTTGTATCACTTTTATGCCTCAGTTAATTTATTTTGCCGCAAGCATGATTATGACAGTTATTGCTCTCTTGATTTGTCGCTCCCTAGTCTTTTGCTAGCCTTCACTTGTACTGAGCGGGAACGCTGCTCGTGCCTCCAAACACATGAAAACCAAGTTATTCCAGAGTGTCCACCATAAATACCTATGCATGGCATTTCAAACCATTCCAAGTAAATTCTCATGCGCTACCTTTAAAAACCTTCAAAATGCTTCTCAATTTGTGTTTATGTTTCATAGCTCATGAGGAAGTATGTGGTGTTTAGCTTTCAACCTTGTCATTTACTTTTGACGGACTCTCATATGGACTAGTGGCACATCCGCTTATCCAATAACTCTGCAAAAAGAGCTGGCAATGGGATTCCCAGTCCCAAATTAATTAACTTAAATAGACACTCCTCCATGGTTTGTGATTGTTGGACGGCCCCCGAAGGATTCGGTTAGCCATGGCTTGTGTAAGCAAAGGTTGGGGGGAGTGTCATCATCATAATAAAACTAAAATAAAAAGGCACTCCTTCATGGTATGAGATTGTTGGCAGGCACCCGAGGATTCGGTTAGCCATGGTTTGTGTAAGAAAGGTTGGAAGGAGTGCCACATAAACATGCAAATAATTCATGGGAGCCGCTCTTGGGAGTCCGGTTGGCGAGGTAGTTAGTGTACCCATTACCATTCGTTGACAACAACAAACACCTCTCAAAATAATTTTACTCCTGATTTCAAAAATGAAAAGCTCGAGCGCATGTTAATCCCTGCTTCCCTCTGCGAAGGGTCAATCTTTTACTTTTGTGTTGTGTCTCCATTCTTTCTTTGAGCACTATCTTGAGAGCACAACTGTCATTCTTAGTATAATATGCTTGTCCCAAAATATGATTGATTGCGGTATAACTTTGATGCTTTTATCTTTGACAATCACTACTTCTAGTCTTTCTATGAACTCCAGAGGTGCCTGGGCATTTATGTTTTGCCGATCAGATACGGGCAAGCGAGATACCACTTTATCATACTTTCTTATGAACATTGCAATCCTACTTATATACATGATTCTTGATGCTTATTATTAATTGTTGGTACCTCTTCATGATTGACATAGCTGTTAGATGATCTTATTTGCATGTGTCTTATTATGAACTGCTTAAGTATTAGCCATATCATGAGAATATATATACATCATATGAGCAAATGTGTTCGTGAAAGTTCTTTTATCGCTCAGTTGTTAACTGAATTGCTTGAGGACAAGCAATAAGCTAAGCTTGGGGGGAGTTGATACGTCCAAAACGTATCTACTTTCCCGAACACTTTTGCTATTGTTTTGCCTCTAATTTGTGTATTTTGGATACAACTAACACGGACTAACGCTGTTTTCAGCAGTACTGTTCTGGTGTCTCGTTTTTGTGCAGAAATCCAACTTTCGGGAAAATCCTCAGAATTTATGCAGAAGGCCCTATTTTCCCAGAATACTAACGGAGCCAGAAGGACAAGTAAGGTGGAGGCCCGAGGGCCCCACACCATAAGGCGGCGCGACCTAGGGGGGGCCGCGCGGCCCTATGGTGTGGCCCCCTCGGCCGGCCTCCGACGCCCTCCTTCGGACTACTTATTGGCCTCGACCTAAAAACGCACAGAGAGAAGTCGAAGTCGCCAGAAAGCCTCCAGAACGCCGCCACATCGCGAAACTCCGTCGCGGGAGCCAGAAGTCTCCGTTCTGGCACTCCACCGGGACGGGGAATTGGAGGAGATCATCGCCATCATCACCGCCAACGCCTCTCCATCAACCAGCCATGCTTCCCCCATCCATGTGTGAGTAATTCCCCCGCTGTAGGCTGAAGGGGATGGTAGGGATTGGATGAGATTGGTCATGTAATAGTCATAAGATTGTTAGGGCATAGTGCCTAGTATCCGTAGATGTTACTTTTATGATATTGTTGCAACTTGTTATGCTTAATGCTTGTCACTAGGGCCCGAGTGCCATGATCTCAGATCTGAACATGTTATTGATTCATGAAGATATTCGTTGTTTATGATCTTACCTGCAAGTTGTATACACATGTCGCTGTCCGGAACCAATGGCCCCGAAGTGACAGAAATCGGGACAACCGGAGGGGATGGTAGTGATGTGAGGATCACATGTGTTCATGGAGTGTTAATGCTTTGCTCCGGTACTCTATTAAAAGGAGTACCTTAATATCCAGTAGATTCCCTTGAGGCCCGGCTGCCACCGGCTGGTAGGACAAAATATGTTGTGCAAGTTTCTCATTGCGAGCACGTACGACTATATATGGAACACATGCCTATTGATTGATTAGTACTTGGATACCGTTTTATTATTATCTGCAAATGCCCCTGCTTGACTGTTACATGAGTTTCTCTCATCCATGCAACGCCCGTTCATCCGTCCCCGTGCCTACAGTATTTTAATCCTACTGTTTACTAAAATCACTACTGCTGTCTTTGTTACTCTGCTGCTGTTATTTCACTACTGCTACTGCTATAAAACTGTTACTACTGATAAACTCTTGCGAGCTAGTCTGTTTCCAGGTGTAGCTGAATTGACAACTCCGCTGTTAAGGCTTTCAAGTATTCTTTGCCTCCCCTTGTGTCGAATCAATAAATTGGGTTTTACTTCCATCGAAGACTGTTGCGATCCCCTATACTTGTGGGTCATCAACGCACTCTTTTCCTTTTTCGGGGCACCGAGTGGGGCCGAGAAAGGTTTTTAATGAGGCGGGCTCGCGGTGCTGCAATATAATAAAGATAGTGGAGACATATATTTTTTCCCTCGACATGCTCAAGGATTTACGCTTTGAAGTTACAATATATACAACATAGATGAGTTTCGCTGACAAAGTTATTTCGCCTTGGCACCAAATACCTCGCCAGATAAAGCAAAGATACAAAATAGCAGTCAAAACAGAGCAAAATACTCGAAGTCTAGTACCCGCAAATATAGTTCGGTTGCCTTGGTTTAAAAACCTCGCATACACGATAAAAATACACCTCTGAAATACTCGGGGGCTGGATGAAGGAAAATAAATATATTCTTTGGCTTTACAATATAGAATATGTTTACAACGCACAAGATGCAATTCCTGAGAAAGTTCGACAAGTTACAAGGAAAAATATCAATCCCTACCCAATATACTATCTATGGACAACCCTTTGTTATTTGCAGCAGTCGTCGTATGTTCGGCATAACTTCCTTTGACAAAGAATTCAGAGTCCATCCGAAGAAGCTCGTCCATCATTTCCTCGGCTACAGGAGTTACAATATCGTTGATCTTGTCAATGTTCCTCTTTCTCTTCGATTGCTTAGCCAGGCACTTGGAGACAATTGT
This sequence comes from Lolium perenne, assembly GCF_019359855.2. NCBI lineage: Eukaryota > Viridiplantae > Streptophyta > Magnoliopsida > Poales > Poaceae > Lolium > Lolium perenne. The sequence goes on along the minus strand of NC_067246.2, from coordinate 38,086,457 downwards.
CGTTAGGTCTAATTTTCGGTAGCAGATTTGTATCATAATCATGGTGAATCTTGCTCCAGCAGACAGTTGAGCTCGCATAAAGTTATGAATACGAGGAGCATCCCGAAATTTTTCTATGAGACCAAGAAGAGTATCGGGTGCCTCGTTCCGAGGAAACATTGTCTTGTACACCAGGGACAAGGTCCTAGTGCAGAAATCAAGGAATTCGCGAACTTGACAGGCGCGGTCCTGAAACCTAACAATCTGTCGGGTACGTTCTGGAGTGGCCCAGAAAAGAGACCCATGGTCAAGAGAAAGATTAACGAGGAGATTGGTCCTTGTGTTCACCCTCTCGTCTTCAGCAGCAGTATCAAGGAAAGAACCTATTTGGCGATGGTATAGGAATTTCAGAGAAAAGAACAAACAAGAAAACAGAGGAATTGTTGATTTGGGAAAGCATACCTGACATATCTGTACTGGCTTCATTCATCAAATCTAGCATTAAATTTTCTCGAGCGGCTGCCTTTTCAGCCTCAGAAACGGCGGCTTCTTTAGCAGCTATCGCTTCTCGAGTTTGCTAGAGTGCAAATTCCTCTTTTTCGGATGCCTTGCGAGCTTGCTCCATCATCACAAGTGTTTGCTTCTTCGCATATTGAAGTTGTCGATGAAGTTCTTCCAATTCTTGAGCTAAATTTTTACTCGAGGAATCTTCACCAAGTTCAGTATCAACACGCATTTTCTTCGAGTAAGAAGAGGCAGGGAAAACATCGGAAGGACGAGGAGTTGCAGAATAGTTGTCAAAAATCAACTGAAAATAAAGATTTTTCAACATCAATCATCCAGCAAGCATAGATTTCCATTAAATCTCAAAGTATGTACATTGCTATTACAAAAGAAAGGTCACTACTGGACTACTGAAGCAGTTGTCGCCGAAATTACTAAGGCGACAACATCAAAAGATAGAACTAAAAAACAAGAGGACATGATGGTCTACTTGACCTCCGGCTTGGATGCACTTGGAGCAGGTGTTGGTTTCACACCAAGGAAGGAAAGAATTGGTTTGGAGGGAGGCTTGGCAGCTTTAATCAGAGATTGCCACTTTTTCATCTCCATCTCCCTTATGTCGCCAACTTTGGTCCAGTCGACGTTTTGTTGGCTATCCGCAATAAGCGCAATGGTGCCCTCAACGCCAATCTTTAGGCCCTCTTGGCGAAGTTTCAGCCCAAGATCTTGTGGCACATTGAACGACTTGGCAAGAGCGACGAAGGTATTGGGCTCGTCTTTCTTCGGAAAGAAATAGGGGAAAAGCTTCGACAGACCTGCTTCAGCGTCAGCAAGGCCTTCGCGTGCTTCATCCCCATGAATTTCAAGAAGAGTCAGCGCGTCGAGCAGCTCGTCGCCTACAGGACCATCCACGACATAGTCTTGATGAGTTCTCCCTGAAGACAAAACAAAGGATAGCTCGTAAATAAAATGCTTGGAAAATGTGAAGTAACTCGAGAGAAACAGAAGGGATCAAAATACTTACTAACAAAACGGCGACACTGCGATTCCAGGCGACTGAGGATCTCTGTCTCTCGAGAAGATTGCTCGGATATATTTTCACTCAAAGAAGTTTCCGCGTCATGAAGTCTCTTATGAAGATCTTCGACGGCGGCAGCATCTGCTTCAGCCTTTTTGCGAGCTTTTTCGCTCTGCTCTAACTTAGCAGCAAGAGCGTTAGCACGCTTATTGGCTTTCGCAAGTTGTCCTGACAAAATACGCGACAATTAAATGTTATGACAAAAATAGTGGAGTGAACGCAACAAAGGAGATGGATAAAGATAGTACCTTCCAGTTTCGTGCTATGATCACGATACCCGACGAATTGGGTACCAAGACGGATAAATTCCTTCATTAAAGGCTGAAAGGAGGATCAAAAGAAAAATAAGTCAATATAGCTAGTCTGGAGTCGACAGCATATCGTAAGAAACAAAGCAGAGATAAAAACACTGAAAGGCTCGGCACGTGAGTAAAAAAAGAGAAGATTGAAACACTTACATCATCTAATGAAGGTGTCGAAGAGTCACCAGGGAATATGATGGTTTCCTTGGATGGCTCGACCCTTGCCCTCTTTGGCGAAGAGGCACGGGGGCTCGCAGGTGGAGTCGAATGCTCGACGTTTTGTTGAGGAGGCGAAGTTTCCTCCCCATCACGCTGAGTTTTGGACACAACTAAAGTACGCGACGTGCTCGTTCGAGCAGCCGCGTCAGTAGGTTGTTCCTCTTCCTCGTCATCACTACAATAAAAATGGCGGCAGTATAAGAAGCAAGATAGACAAGAAACGTCAAAACAAAAAAATAAAGAGTAAGAAGTAACTTACGAGCTGACGAGGACATCAGTATATGGATTGAAAGCTGCCTTCCCATCTGAAGGCTCAGCTTCTTCGGCTTTGGAGGTGCCGGAATCTTTGACTTCATCCCTTTTCCTCTTCATCCTTGGAGAAGCGTGAGGAAGAGAGTGTGTCGAGGCAGTGGCTTCTGACTCAGCGGAAGCCGCGGATTTGTGGGAACCCGCGACTTCAGTGGCAGGGCGCGAGGTGCCTTGGTTGTCATCGTCGACAACGGTACGGTCCTCAACTTCTCCACCTTCAGGAAGAGGAGGAAGAGAAACAAGGACAGGGTGGTCCTGAGAAAAGAAAAAAAAAAGAACGTCGACAAAAAGGTGTTAACAAGATAGTAGTCGACAAATAATAAACTCGAGGAGGCAATATAGCAATTAAAAGAGGAAAATTACCTCGGGAAGGGGATTGGCGCTACTATATGGCGCAATACGGCAAGAACTTGGAACTGAATCCTTCTTGTTGAGCGATGAGATTTTGCGGATAAGCTTTTCAAAATCCTTCAAAGGAAGATCGTTTGAGAGCCTATCGACATCTTTTTCACCAGTGTACTTCCAGAAGGGGTTTTTGCGAGCTTGAAGAGGCTGTACCCTAGTCCTAAGGAAATAAGCGGTAATCTCAATACCCGAAAGTTCCTTGCCGCGGGTGTTTTGTAGCTCGTGGATGCGAGTCATCAACGCCTCTGTCGCCAACTTCTCAGCATCAGTAGCTTCAGCATCCCAAGAATGGCGGCAAAGGATTTTGGCTTCTCCGTCAAAAGGGGCGATGTTTTCCTCCACTGGATTAGAGCTTTCCTCATGGATGTACAGCCACTTCTTCCGCCAACCTTGGACGGAGTCGGGAAATTTGACGTCGAAATATTCGACATCAGAACAAACACAGATAACAACGCCGCCAATGTTATAGGCGACGTTGTGAGAGCCATTACGGCGGATGCAGAAGATGCGCTTCCACAGAGCCCAATTGGGTTGGACCCCGAGGAAGCACTCACATAGTGTGATAAAAATCGAGATGTGAAGGATGGAATTGGGCGTCAGATGATGTAACTGAAGCCCATAGACAAAAAGGAGACCACGGAGAAACTCGTGGATTGGAGGAGAAAGACCTCGGATGAGGTGGTCAACGAAACTAACCCGATAGTCGATTGGAGGTTTCGGGTAGCTCTCTTCCTTGGGGAATTGGAGCGAGTCCTCCTTCTTGTTGAATCCCATATTCCTCAGCAAGTTGATGTCTTGGGCAGAAATCTTGGATCTCTCCCACTTGGCGCTTCCCAGATCTGTTGTCGTCATCTTCGACTCCAGCGTGCTATGCCTAGTCAAACGAATGCGTGGCGGCATCAATGGACTTGGCGGCGAAGGGTGTGAGAGTGGTTGAGCGCTTGAAGCAAGGGAAGCAATGGAGGATTTGCAGAGGAGGAGTACAGATGTGGCGCGAGCGAAAGTGCTTAAGGAGGAAGATGATGGCTTTATGTAGTGGTGCGGCGAGTCGACGCAACCGTTGGATGGAAAAATTATGATGCAGATGGCAAACACGTGGACAAGGGGTAAAAATGGATTTTTACTGAGAAGTGAACGGACAGGCGATACAGTATGAGTGCCAGAAAAAGCGGAGGACGTGTGTCCCCCACTTGCACGACGTGTCGATTGGATAGGAAAATTGGACCCACAAGGCAGAGAGAGAAGAGGTTCTCGCATATTCCCGATACAGTAATCGTGGCTATCATAAGCAATGATGTCACCTTGACAAGAGAAATTTTCGACAAAGACGCATGACAAAAAATTTCGACAGCAAAAGATTATTGATTATTTCGGGAGCCTTTGATCAAATACAAGTTTTTGCCCAAATGCTCGGGGGCTACTTTGAAACAAATGAAAAGTTTGAGAAAGACAACATAGATATGGTGTGAGCCTATGATCAAATACAAATTATTTGCTCATAGCCTCGGGGGCTACTCCCATCGGGAGCGCTGTTCGCGCACCCGAGAGATTTGAAAATTTCGGAAGAGAAAGAAAATATAGCGGCATAAAATGTGGAGCCTACACCCAAGCACAAGTCCTTGGCTGTAGCCTCGGGGGTTACTCCCATCGGGAACGCTGTTCGCGTGCCCGATGAAATTATAAAAAAAAAAGATAGAAGAATAAGAGAGTATATTTCGAGTTAAAGTAACTCTACATATACTCCCATCGGGAAAGCAATATAAGTCATCAGTTGACTCAATAAAATGTGCCATTCCAACAGCCGAATAAGCACTCGACAATATATTCTCAGAACGCTAAAGTTGCGAACAATTTCTGAATGCCGCAAAACTTTGCGAAGGTAAGAACCAGATCCGTTCTGAGTGGCGTGGCGCCGTCTCTGACGTCGGTTTGCTACTTCTATCCGTATCAACAGATACGAAGAAAAATCCTAACGGACGCGTTAGGTACCCGATAAAATATGACTGGGACTCGACAGAATGGTAAGACCTTAAGCGGCACCTGTCCAAGTTTACACCAGTATCCCGAGATCATGTCCAGGGACGTGATCTTGAAGTAGGTTTTTGCGGATTGCCACTAGAGCAGTTAACTAGTACCTGATCCGTCAGATGAACTAGCCCCAATCACCATTATCCCTGTAAATATAGAAATTCGTATGAAGAAATATAGAGAAGTTTAAAGCTATAGAGTAAAACTAAACAGTGGAGATTTTCCTTGATTCTGCGATTCAAGCAAAATCTCGGGGGCTACTGACATAGGCATCCCCAATGGGCCTGCCGAAGATAGTACCCGGGGTTTACTGAAGGCCCATGACTCGAAAAATAAGAAGAATCGGAAGTCCAAGTTGTTATTAAGGAAATCTAGAGTTGTATTAGGAGAGGATGTTTGTAATCTTGCGGGATGAGTTAGAAACCTTCCCGGACTCTGTAACTTGTACAATACGAATCCCTCGGCTCCACCTCCTATATAAGGGGGAGTCGAGGGACAAAGAAAGCATCGAATCTACTGTCAACACAACCCTAGTTTTATATTCGTCGAGTACTTTTCGGCTGAAACCTTCGAGATTTACTTGCCCTCTACATCTAACTAAACCCTAGTCTACAATCCGTAGGCATTGACAAGTTAATACCTTGTCACCCGGCCCACGTAACTAATGGACCAGCCCAGCTATATAGTTGACCGGTCAAACTAAGTCAGCTGGCCCGGCCTGCAAACTTAATGGGCCGGCCCGCTTAAGATGTGGCAGGCCTCGTGTGGGCCTACCATCTACCACGGGGTTTCAGCCGGTTAACGCTGTTAACTGCCAGTTAACGGCCTCTGCCACGTGTCAGTTTGCATGACGTCAGCAGTCAACGGGCTCCCGGAAACACTTCTGCAACGGTCCGATTTTCCGTGGCGGAAGGGCGCCCAAGCGCGACGGACCGAAAAAATCGTCGTAGGACTTTGCCTGACGCAGTTTCAACAACAGAACCCATATCGTCGGGTTAGGCCCATAGGCGACGAAAAATACCCCTTAGCGGACGATTTTGGGACGTTGTCTATCAAAACTTTTCTTGTAGTGTTGTACGTCTACATGGAGTCCCGAAGACTATTGTTTCTGATCGCGACGTCAAGTTCATGAGCTACTTCTGGAAGACACTTTGGGGAAAGCTAGGGACGAAGCTACTTTTCAGCACTACTTGTCATCCCCAAACTGATGGTCAAACTGAGGTGGTGAACCGAACATTGTCACAACTGTTGAGATCCATGATCAAGAAGAACTTGAAGGAGTGGGAAGATTGTTTGCCGCATGTGGAGTTTGCTTACAACATGGCGGTACATTCTACCACAAAGTTGTGTCCGTTTGAGGCGGTGTATGGTTTCAAACCCATTACTCCACTTGTCTTGTTGCCTCTACCCATACATGAGAGAGTCAATATGGAGGCATCAAAGAGGGCAGATTTTGTACAGAAGATACATGAGAAGACTAAAGAGCTGATAGAGAAGAAAGGCAAGAACAATGCTACATGGATGAACAATAAGCGCAAAGAGATGTTGTTCAAGCCTGGTGATATGGTATGGGTTCATTTGCGTAAGGATAGGTTCCCGAAGCTACAGAAATCCAAGTTGCTTCCTCGTGGTCATGGTCCTTACAAAGTGATTGCGAAGATCATAATGACAATGCATATGCTATAGATCTTCCAACTGATGAGTTTAGTGTCAGCAATTCTTTCAATGTGGCTGATTTGACACTATATGACAGAGAAGACCTTGGAGCGTCGAGGTCGACGCCTTTTGAAGGGGGGAGTGATAACCCACAAGTATAGGGGATCGCAGCAGTCTTCGCGGGTAGTAAAACCCAATTTATTGATTCGACACAAGGGGAGACAAAGAATACTTGAAAGCCTTAACAACGGAGTTGTCAATTCAGCTGCACCTGGAAACAGACTTGCTCGCAAGAGTTTATCGGTAATAACAGTTTATAGCAGATGCGGTAGTGAAATAACGACGAGTAATAGAGACAGCAGTAGTGATTATAGTAAACAGCAGGATTAAAATACTGTAGGCACGGGGACGGATAACGGGCGTTGCATGGATGAGAGAAACTCATGTAACAATCAAGCAGGGCATTTGCAGATAATAATAAAACGGTGTCTAAGTACAAAGCAATCAATAGGCATGTGTTCCAATTATAGTCGTACGTGCTCGCAATGAGAAACTTGCACAACATCTTTTGTTTTACCAGCCGGTGGCAGCCGGGCCTCAAGGGAATCTACTGGATATTAAGGTACTCCTTTTAATAGAGTACCGGATCAAAGCATTAACACTCCGTGAACACATGTAATCCTCACATCACTACCATCGCCTCCGGTTGTCCCGATTTCTGTCACTTCGGGGCCATTGGTTCCGGACAGCGACATGTGTATACAACTTGCAGGTAAGACCATAAACAATGAATATCATGATGAAGTAATAACATGTTCAGATCTGAGATCATGTCACTCGGGCCCTAGTGACAAGCATTAAGCATAACAAGTTGCAACAATATCATCAAAGTACCAATTACGGACACTGGGCACTATGCCCTAACAATCTTATACTATTACATGACCAATCTCATCCAATCCCTACCATCCCCTTCAGCCTACAGCGGGGGAATTACTCACACATGGATGGGGGAAACATGGCTGGTCGATGGAGAGGCGTCGGTGGTGATGGTGGCGATGATCTCCTCCAATTCCCCGTCCCGGCGGAGTGCCAGAACGGAGACTTCTGGCTCCCGAGACGGAGTTTCGCGATGTGGCGGCGTTCTGGAGGGTTTCTGGCGATTTCGACTTCTCCCCGTGCATTTTTAGGTCGAAGGCAATAAGTAGTCCGAAAGAGGGCGTCGGGGGCCAGCCGAGGCCGCCACACACTAGGCCGGCGCGGCCCGTGCCCCCACCTGGCTTGCCCTTCTGGCTCCGTCAGTATTCTGGGAAAATAGGACCTTTCGCATAAATTCCGAGGATTTCCCTGAAAGTTGGATTTCTGCACAAAAACGAGACACCAGAACAGTTCTGCTGAAAACAGCGTTAGTCCGTGTTAGTTGCATCCAAAATACACAAATTAGAGGCAAAACAATAGCAAAAGTGTTCGGGAAAGTAGATACGTTTTGGACGTATCAACTCCCCCCAAGCTTAGCTTATTGCTTGTCCTCAAGCAATTCAGTTAACAACTGAGCGATAAAAGAACTTTCACGAACACATTTGTTCATATGATGTAAATATTCTCATGCTATGGCTAACACTTAGGCAGTTCATAATAAGATACATGCAAATAAGATCATCCAATAGCTATGTCAATCATGGAAAAGTACCAACAATTAATAATAAGCATCATGAATCACGTATATAAGCAGGATTGCAATGTTCATAAAAGAGTATGATAGAGTGGTATCTCGCTTGCCCATATTTGATCAGCAAAACATAAATGCTCAGGCACCTCTGAAGTTCATAGAAAGACTAGAAATAGTGATTGTCAAAGATAAAAGCATCAAAGTTATACCACAGTCAATCATATTTTGAGACAAGCATATTACACTAAGAATGACAGTTGTGCTCTCAAGAAAGTACTCAAAGAAAGGATGGAGACTCAATGTAAAAGTAAAAGATTGACCCTTCGCAGAGGGAAGCAGGGATTAACATGCGCTAGAGCTTTTCATTTTTAAAACAGGAGTAAGATTATTTTGAGAGGTGTTTGTTGTTGTCAACGAATGGTAATGGGTACACTAACTACCTCGTCAACCAGACTTTCAAAAGCGGCTCCCATGAAACTTTATTTTTGGGTGGCACTCCTTCCAACCTTGCTTTCACAAACCATGGCTAACTGAATCTTCGGGTGCCTGCCAACAATCTCATACCATGAAGGAGTGCCTTTTTATTTTAGTTTTATTTAGATGACACTCCTCCCCACCTTTGCTTTCTCAAGCCATGGCTAACCGAATCCTCGGGTGCCAACCAACAATCACATACCATGGAGGAGTGTCTATTTATAAATTTATGAAGGTTAATTAATTTGGGGCTGGGAACCCCGTTGCCAGCTCCTTTTGCAAAATTATTGGATAAGCGGATGTGCCACTAGTCCATATGAAAGTCCATCAAGAGTAAATGACAAGGTTGAAAGATAAACACCACATACTTCCTCATGAGCTATGAAACATTAACACAAATTGAGAAGCATTTTGAAGGTTTAAAGGTAGCGCATGGGAATTTACTTGGAATGGTTTGAAATGCCATGCATAGGTATTTATTGGTGGACACTCTGGAATAACTTGGTTTTCATGTGTTTGGAGGCACGAGCAGCTTTCCCGCTCAGTACAAGCGAAGGCTAGCAATAGACTAGGAAGCGGCAATCAAGAGAGCAGTAACTGTCATAATCATGCTTGCGGCAAAATAGATTAGCTGAGGCATAAAAGTGATACAAGAACTCTGAGGCAATGTAAATCATTGAGGCTTAATTGACTCTTGTTCAGTCATATGCATGCGTGAGCATGTGCCAAGTTAATTCAAACGAATTATTCGGAGGAGGATACCACAATATCATACCTATTTATGAATAAAACAATGCAAGCAAACATCCATGACATGCTACTCATATTAATAAATTGGAGCTAAACATGAGAGATCATGAACTACTAGACTTTCTTAAATGACATATACCTCACATGAACCAACTAAGCATGCTCACATGGATGAGTGTATGTACAAAAATGAAAACAAATAGAGTTCATACCAGCCTCTCACCACAATCAGATTGTCGTAGATCGTCATTATTGCCTTTTCACTTGTGTAGCTTGAATAATATGGAACGAAAACCACGCTCCAGCCACCGAAGACCATTGAACTCATAAAGAACTTTACAAAACCAAAGAAGAACAGCAAATATTTTTGGTGTTTTCGAATTTGGAAACAAGAACAAAAGGAAGCAAGCAAACAAAGCAAAAAAAAATTGGGTTTTCTTATAGCAAACTAGCAATAGCAAATAAAGCAAGATAAAATCAAGAAACTAAAATAAACAAGTGGTGAAGAGAAACAACAGAAATATTTTTGGTCTTTTTGTGTTTTAGGAAAGAAACAAAGTAAGAATAAGAAAATGAAAACTAAAAGAAACACAGAAAAGTAAGATGGCAGAAATCTGCCAAAACTTGACAGCAGTACATAAATCGATTTTTACAAAAATCTTCCGTTGCTCAGCTCGAAAAGTGTTCAACTAATGAAAGTTAGATAACAACCTGGGGAACATGCACAAAAATTGGCAGCTCAAAATAACGTTCTGGCTGTGCGCACGAATTTTTCTAGTGACAGTCCAGAATCTGTTTTCAGGCAGCACCTCCCCAAATATCATCTTCCTCTCATTAGAAAACCACTCAAAGAAACTCAACAAGTATATACAAGTATCCAGCAACCATAATATGCAAACAATGAGTGATGCCGGTATACCTCCCCCCAAGCTTAGTCTTTTGGCCTAAGTGGAGATCAATCCCATGGTGCCCATGAAGTAGCACCTTCGTAGTATGACGAAGATGGATCATATTCCGGGTATGTGCTGGAAGAAGCACCCGGATACGTGACGGTGTAGTCATAAGAGGGCTCGGCGTCCTCGGAGTCATGCTGCTGGTGGAAGCCTTGTATCTTCAATTGCTCATCCACCTCCTCCTTAGAGCGCGACCATGGTTTCCTGTCAATACTGAACAAATCTGGCTGCGGCAAAAGGATTTCCCTCTCTTCCCCGTCAGCAAACAATATTCTATAGACAATGTTATCTAAACTAGAGTCGGCCGTAACAAATTGGTGACTCTTCATAGCAGCAATATCGAGCCTCATAGGGGTTATTTTTACATCAGTAGGGTCAAGAGGAAGCTCTAAATATGCTAAAACGCGCGAAGCAATAATTCCTCCAAATATAGGCCCCTTGTTAGACAAGCGGCGAGCAACAAGAGCACCAAGATGATAAGGTGTGTCCCCAGTGAGTGCAGCAATTAAGAAACCAAGGTGATAGCTAGATATGTTACTAGTGTTTTCCCTACCAAGAATGCTAGTTCCAATGTAATAAGCAAAATACTTAATGGCGGGGAGTTGGATGTTTCTTATCTTGCCACGCTGAATGGTGCGAGAATCATCATTGGTGATCCCTCGATAGAGCTCCAGCAATTCCTTGGGGTTATCCTCGATCTTCCTTGCTGTACCTACAGGGGCAATACCCAATGCAGCACAAAAATTTTCCAACTTCATAGTAATAGGTTTACCATAGATCTTGAACGAAACTGTCGGATGAAAGTGCTTATTGTTGAACTTGAAGCTCTCCACAAAGATTTTAGTGAGCGTGTAGTATTGCTCACTCTCATCTCCCACATAGGTGGTTAAGCCTGCCTTACCGACAAGGGTCAAGAAATCATCCAACAAACCTGCATTTCTCAAAAAGTCATAACATGGGAAGGATGAAGCATTAGGGACTCCATTGTCCTCCTCGGGTGTGAAGCTTGGTGCGATGAGATCCTCATTGTAGGATTGCCTGAATCGGGTGGATGACCTCGAGGGCCTCCCCGTGCTTGTTGTCTCCCCTTGGAACACTTCTCCAAAGTTAAAGTTGTCCATCCCCCTTTTCTGAAATTTTTCAACAAACAATATAAAATCTGATTTGGTGACATATAATTGAGGGAAACTACCATAGGAACTTGCTAGAGTACTAATCATGCATCAAAACTAGTTTCTACCTCTTAGAACAAGCATGCAAGCTCAGTAAACATGTTACCTACAGCAGCAAAATATTCAAGATATACTCAACCAAACAAAATTCTACTTGGATGGTTGGAGGAGTCACATACCAAAGAGCAAACGTGCCAAATTTCAGACAGAAATCTGGGCTGAGCAAAGAGATCGAGAAATCTGGAGCTCTTGAGCAAAAACGCGAGTGAGAGGAACCTGGTGCGATTTTTTTTCGGGAGAGAGAAGAGAGTGGGAGGAAGAGATGATGAAGTGGGGCAAAGGGGGACCCACACGCCAGGGTGGCGCGCCCCCCTTGCAGGCCGCGCCGGCCTGTGGGGTGCCACCCTGGGGTGCCCCACTGGTCATCCCCAGGTGCTCCCAGGTGCCTCGTCAAAAAATAGGACCAATGGTATAATTTTTGTGGATTTTTGAAAACTTTGAAAAATGCACATTTCTGGGTATTAAGTTTATTATTACTGGCCAGGAATTTTTTTGAAATCTCTAACTAACTAAGGAACTTTACAAAACAAAAGTGCTACAGCAAGTAGAACAAGTGGAGGAAGAAAGAGATGTTGTTTACCTCCTCTATGCATATAAAAAGTATTTGTTAACAAGGTTGATCAAGTCTTGCCACCAAATAAATTTTACATAGCATAAGAAGAAATAAACCTCAAATCAATCATGTTACCTTGAATTGTATTGATATGGATCCAATCACAAGAGTTTGATATTCTTCTTTAGGCTCATATATAGGACAATCAATGGTTCCCACTTTGATAGTTCTCACATTAGAAATTGTATTAACTCCACATGCTTTCTCAATCCTCTTGGGAAAATAAACGGTATGCTCCTTGTCATCAATATTGAAAGTAACTTTTCCCTTATTGCAATCAATAACAGCCCCTGCGGTGTTAAGAAAAGGTCTCCCAAGAATAATAGACATATTATCATCTTCAGGCATTTCCAACACAACAAAATCTACTAATATCAAGCAGTTATTAGTAACTTGAACAGGAACATCCTCACATATACCAACAGGAATAGCAGTAGATTTATCAGCCATTTGCAAAGATATATGAGTCGGTATCAACTTATCTAAATAAAGTCTCTTATAAAGAGAGAAAGGCATAACACTAACACCGGCTCCCAAATCACATAGAGCAGTTCTAACATAATTATTCTTAATAGAACAAGGAATAGTCGGTATACCTGGGTCGCCAAGCTTCTTTGGAACCTTACCATTAAAAGAGTAATTAGCAAGCATAGTGGAAATCTCCTCATTAGGAATTTTCCTTTTGGTAGACACAATATCTTTCATATACTTTGAATAAGGAGGCAATTTAATAGCATCAGTCAAAGGTATTTGCAGGAATAAAGGTTTCATCCAATCACAGAATTTGTTATAGTGTTCTTCTTCCTTTGATTTTAATTTCTTAGCAGGAAAATGCATTTGCTTTTGCACCCAAGGTTCCCTTTCATTACCATGTTTCTTAGCGATAAAATCTTCTTTAGTATACTTTTTATTTTTAGCATGCTTTTCAGGTTCTTCTTCAACCTCTTCTTTATCAGAAGCATCATTCTTATCATTACCATTATTATTATCATGTTCATTACCACTTTCAGTTTCAGCATCAGAAATAGAAATACTGTTAGGATCATTAACAGGCTCAGAGGATTCTACAACAGTTTTATGTTTCTTTTTCTTTTTCTTAGATGGAGCACTAGTTTCAGTTCGTTGAGAATCTTGTTCAATTCTTTTGGGATGCCCTTCAGGATATAGAGGATCCTGGGTAGAGACACCACCTCTAGTTGTTACTTCATAAGCATGTTTCTCTTTAGAATTATTTTTTAATAAGTCATTTTGCACTTTAGTAAGTTGATCAATTTGAGTTTGAACCATTTGAAAATGTTTAACAAACATCTTAACATCATTGGAGGTTCTCTCTACAATACCATGCAATTCACCAATAGCTCGAGAATTTTCCATTAGGTGATTCTCTACTCTCATATTAAAATTTTCTTGCTTAACAATATAATTATCAAACTCATCTAAGCATTCGCAGGAGGTTTTGAATACGGAATATCTTCCCTAGTAAAGCGCTGAAGGGAGTTTACCTCAATCATGGATGAAGGGGGAATTATCTCACATATATCTTCTATGGGAGGTAGATTCTTCACATCTTCAGATTTAATACCTTTCTCCTTGAGAGACTTCTTGGCTTCCCTCATATCTTCATCATTCAATTTAATTAAACCCCTCTTCTTCAATATTGGCGTTGGAATTGGTTCAGGCGTAGTCCAATCATCATGATTCTGGCCTATTTTAGCCAATAATTCTTCAGCTTCGTCTGGAGTTCTTTTCCTGAAAACACAACCAGCACAACTATCCAAATATGCCCTAGACTCAATGGTTAGTCCACTATAAAATATATCAAGTAGATCATTCTTTTCTAAATCATGTCCAGGTCGAGCTCTGATAAGAGAACAAAATCTTGCCCAAGCCTCAGGCAATTTCTCTTCATTTCCCTGGTCAAATCTATAAATTTTCTGTAAAGCAACATGTTGAGCACTAGCAGGAAAGTATTTTCGAAAGAAAACATCACGCAAATCAGTTGGACTTTTAATAGAACCAGGAGGAAAATTATTATACCAAGTTTTAGCATCATCCTTTAATGAGAAAGGAAAAAATTTAGCGACAAAATAAGTACATATCTTGACATCATCAGAAAACAAGCTACTCATAGAAGAAAGTTCAATCATGTGTTCTACAGCACTTTCTTTTTCAGTACCACAAAAGGGTGCTTTCTCTACAATAGCTATATGAGATAGATCAAGAGAAAAATCATAATCTTTATCCTTAATGCATATAGGAGATGTGGCAAATTTAGGATCAGGAGATAACTTATGTCTAACAGTATATTGTGAGAGAAACTTTTTAATTTTGCTTGCATCAGCAGTAGCATTGCATCTATTAATAAAATCATCATTAAGCTCCACATAATCTTCATCAAGATCATCACTAGAATAATCAAGTTCAGGTGAATTAACAGGTGTAGTAGCATTAGGAGTTTCAGTATTTTCAATTTGTCTAGACCTAGCAATTGTATCATCTAGAAAAGATCCCAATGAGCCACTATCATCAAGCACAGCAGAAGCATCATTAATATTATAAGAATTTTCAGATTCAGCAGAAGTACCAGCATGTGAAGCATGTGGCGGTGAAACAAGTTTATCAATCACAGATGGTGAATCAAGAGCAGCAGAGGTACTCAGAGTTGTACCTTTTCTTGTAGTGGATGGTAATATGGCGACTTTAGGATCGCGAGGTTTACCCATGATGGAGAATTTGCAGCGAACAATATCAATCCAAGTGAACTTCCAAATAAAGCTATGCTCCCCGGCAACGGCGCCAGAAAACAGTCTTGATAACCCACAAGTATAGGGGATCGCAGCAGTCTTCGCGGGTAGTAAAACCCAATTTATTGATTCGACACAAGGGGAGACAAAGAATACTTGAAAGCCTTAACAACGGAGTTGTCAATTCAGCTGCACCTGGAAACAGACTTGCTCGCAAGAGTTTATCGGTAATGTGAGTTTTATAGCGATGTGATAGTGAAATAACATCAGCAGAGTAACAGAGACGGTAGTAGTGATTATAGTAAACAGCAGGATTAAAATACTGTAGGCACGGGGACGGATAACGGGCGTTGCATGGATGAGAGAAACTCATGTAACAATCAAGCAGGGCATTTGCAGATAATAATAAAACGGTGTCTAAGTACAAAGCAATCAATAGGCATGTGTTCCAATTATAGTCGTACGTGCTCGCAATGAGAAACTTGCACAACATCTTTTGTCCTACCAACCGGTGGCAGCCGGGCCTCAAGGGAATCTACTGGATATTAAGGTACTCCTTTTAATAGAGTACCGGAGCAAAACATTAACACTCCGTGAACACATGTAATCCTCACATCACTACCATCCCCTCCGGTTGTCCCGATTTCTGTCACTTCGGGGCCATTGGTTCCGGACAGCGACATGTGTATACAACTTGCAGGTAAGACCATAAACAATGAATATCATGATGAAGTAATAACATGTTCAGATCTGAGATCATGGAACTCGGGCCCTAGTGACAAGCATTAAGCATAACAAGTTGCAACAATATCATCAAAGTACCAATTACGGACACTAGGCACTATGCCCTAACAATCTTATACTATTACATGACCAATCTCATCCAATCCCTACCATCCCCTTCAGCCTACAGCGGGGGAATTACTCACACATGGATGGGGGAAACATGGCTGGTCGATGGAGAGGCGTCGGTGGTGATGGTGGCGATGATCTCCTCCAATTCCCCGTCCCGGCGGAGTGCCAGAACGGAGACTTCTGGCTCCCGAGACGGAGTTTCGCGATGTGGCGGCGTTCTGGAGGGTTTCTGGCGACTTCGACTTCTCCCCGTGCGTTTTTAGGTCGAAGGCAATAAGTAGTCCGAAAGAGGGCGTCGGGGGCCAGCCAAGGCCGCCACACACTAGGGCCGCGCGGGCCCCTCCTGGGCCGCGCCGGCCTAGTGTGTGGGGCCCTCGTGCCCCCACCTGGCTTGCCCTTCTGGCTCCGTCAGTATTCTGGGAAAATAGGACATTTCGCATAAATTCCGAGGATTTCCCTGAAAGTTGGATTTCTGCACAAAAACGAGACACCAAAACAGTTCTGCTGAAAACAGCGTTAGTCCGTGTTAGTTGCATCCAAAATACACAAATTAGAGGCAAAACAATAGCAAAAGTGTTCGGGAAAGTAGATACGTTTTGGACGTATCAGGGAGGGAGATGATGAGGACATCCCTACCAAACTACTACCTCTGTCATTACATGATGAAGAGGATGCTGCTGTGAAGCTCAAGTCCAGTGAAGTCAGGATTGGGCCTATTACAAGGGATCGTGCGAAGCTACTTAAGGAGCAGGTGAATTCACTCCTAAATGGTACTTTGATCGATGAGAACTTTATACTGCCTAAGTCCTTTTACTTATGTATAATCAGGTACGAAGATGGAGCAAGCATCGCACGAGGAGGAGAGGAGCAGCTGGACATGGAGCTGGACATGAAGACATCCCATAGACGCGCGAGGGAGGAGAGGGAGGCATGAGCGAAGGAGGGAGAAGAAGAAGTCCAGGCTGGCGCCACACCCGGCGGCCGGCGCGACCGGCCGCCACGCCGGCCGGCCCGGGGCCATGCCCAGCACCGCCTCCCACGCCGGATGAGCCCGGCGCCCACCGGCTCCTGCACCGGTGCCAACCGGGCTCTGTCCTGGAACCCTGGCACCCATTCCAGGTTCCAGCCCGGCGCCTGGTCCGGTTCTGACCGGGCCGTCCGCTCCCTGACCCGACCGATCGGCCCCCAGGCCGGCCGTGTCCGAGTCAGTCTCGACCCAATCTCGATCTAGGTCGGTTTGGTATCATTATTACCGACTTCTGGTCGTCCTGGACCCCTATATAAGTGCCCAGGACGCCCCCAAATTAGGTTTAGACCACGTTTAAGATAAACCCTAGTTCATAGTCGATTGGTTTGCAACTCTATTGAATCTATACACCAATTCGCATCGATCTGGTGTTTTGTTACCGAAAGTTTGTGTGATCTATTGTTCCATTGGGAATTAAACGGTTGCAAATTACCTCTTCGTGGTCGGCGGCTACGTGCGCAAGTGTGTGGAGTTGCGAATATCTTGCAGGGTTGAGAACTGTTGCATTGACGATAGGAATCAATCGAGAGACTTCGTCGACGTCATACAAGTTATCTCCACCTCCTCATCGTGTTATCTCCGTTGTGTTCATCGTGTGTTCATCACCACCATCGTGCTTACTGAGAAGATTGGACAACCCCTTATCAATATCAAATACAACTCTCCTCATATTTTCCCTACAGGGTTTTTGGGGGAGAGATTTTAAAGATGATGACTTTCAAGATGATAAAATATTCACAAAGAGTACCATTGTGTATAAGGACATCCTCATGTATAAGCAAGAATATTTTTCAAGACTATACGAGAAGATCTTGAAGATTACGGAAGCGATTTTCAAGAAACAGCGTTGTCCAAGGGAGAGTGTTAGAAATATGATTGCTTCGATACTAAGCTAACTAGGCAGTTATTAAGATTAGCTTAGGTCCTAAGCTAAGTAGATAGTTAGTTTTGTCAAAACGTTGTAATACTCAAGAGGTGCCTTTGTAACCGCCTTATTTGCGTCTGTTCGGTGGATATATATACCCTCAATGACCATCAATGAAAAATCACTTGATTCTCTCAATCATTAATTCCTAAACAATCCCGATAAGGGTTTGAAGAAACCATCCACAACCTGATCTCTAGAAGGAATAAATTGGGTACTACCGCAAACAACACACTAATTGAGTACTACACTTACATTGTCAGCCTGTCATCCTTTCAGGTACCTACTTTACACATTCAGGCACCATCCTCCTTACACTCAGGTGTTACGTCACACACACGGACACGTTCGGGTATCACCCTCAAACACTCAGGTAACACCTCAATAACCTCCCCTAACAGATGTCACCAATCTCCAACTGATTTTAAAACACACACCCAACAGTAAACTATGTTGTGAATACTGAAACAACACAACGTGGCGCTTCATATTGTGCGCTCAGATAGGCGTGTCTGCGTGTTCAGTGAGGTGTATTAACACGTTTTCACATGTTCAGTTTCCTTCAAACAAAAAAAACAGACAACAAGAATTACTGCAGGAAATAAGTGGCAGTGCAGTAAGTAGAAACACTAGTGAACAAACTTAACTCGTTAGCATAACTCGTCTGTAAATGCCTGCCCAGAAAGAAATCATCGTAATCCAAGAGAGTTACAAGACTGAACTGAAGTTCAATGGGAAGGGGATTTCATGCTCCTGAGCACCAGTGCTCTCACCAGGTGGCTGTGCGTGGTTCGCTGCCTTAGGCCTCGAAATCTGTGCCAGAATGCATTTCTATTGAATACAAGCAGCTGGAATATGGAAATACGATATGGGATACATGGGCTGGAGACAGTAGGTAGGTGGGATGCTGCCATGCTAGGACCAACAGATTCGGTGTGCCAGCTTTGGGGGCACATTTCTCGTCGATGAGTAGGAGCAGTTCATTAATTTGGGTGGGCGTGGGTCATCAGCTGATTCGAACAGAGTTTGGAGCCATATATTCCGTGCAGTCTAGACAATGGCTGGAATGTTGCTTAGGATAGAGTTGATCAGGCGGAAATTCAATTTGGTTTCGTGTATATATGCTTCCTCTATCAAGAAGTTATATTTTAAAATGTTGAAAAAATTTGAAAAAAAACTCTACATGTACATCTTCATAATATATATGCGTTCGTTAAGTTTTACGAGGAACCAATATTTTTTGTGGTCTATGTAAAAAGAGAAAATTTATCTGCTGAAAAGCCTTATTTTTAGCATTGATTTTTTTTTACACACGCCACAC
Organism: Lolium perenne; assembly: GCF_019359855.2. Taxonomy (NCBI): domain Eukaryota; kingdom Viridiplantae; phylum Streptophyta; class Magnoliopsida; order Poales; family Poaceae; genus Lolium; species Lolium perenne. Next base: position 38,067,414 of record NC_067246.2, on the reverse strand, counting down.
AACAAGTCAATTTTTTGTAAAACGACTTTGTGAACACGTAGCACCTAAAGATGTAGATGCAAATTTTTCGTTTCAATTTTTTTAAAAAAAAATCAAAATGTGTTTAACATGCATTTCAAAATATGGGGATCATATGCTCCCATGTGCCAAAACATCACTCTCTTGTTGTGAAAAATTGCACTCGCGGTCCCATCGTCATATGGATAACTATACCAAAGATATTGTGAAGCAATTGCGTGTGAATAACATCGACAATAGTAAGGGATCACCGTCCCTGGCGCCGATGAAGCCCAAGCCGGCCACGCCTCCGCGCTCGGCGCCACAAACCCTTTCATGCAGCGGTGTCATCGTCCTCGACGACGACAACAATGGTAGGGAGGAATGTAGCCGCGTGTCGGACGACGGCAACGGCGGCGACCACACGGCGTTCTACAGGCAGCTCGGCATGTAGAACACCTATATATATATATATATATGTGTGTGTGTGTGTATTTAATTTTTTATGTAGCCTAAACTACGTCGAATTCGAATACATGTATGAATTCGACGAAAATCTATCGAACTCCCCTATCATTAATGAAATCCTCGCAGTTAGCCTAAATTTTAGCCGAATCTTGCTTTGTTTTGACAGAAATTGGGTTGTGCTTCAAACCTCCAGCCGGCCTAGATGGGGGGCCACTGGGAGTTCTGATCCCCAGGCCAAAATTGCCTCTAATCCGACGCTATTTTGCACCGGATAATGGAATCCCCGTAGTTAGCCTAACTTTTAGCCGAATTTTGCTTTGTTTTGATAGAAATTGGGCAGTAATTCAAGCCTCCAGCTGGCCTAGTTTGGGGGCGACTCGAAGTTCGGCACTCCCCGAGCTAAAATTGCCTCAAATCCGACGCTATTTTGCACCGAATTTTAGACCGGGGACACCAACGAGTGGATATACTCTAAATTTTAGTTGACACGACGGTTTATTTAGAAAAGTTGGTTATACTGAAATAGTGATTTAATTTTAGTAATAACAAACAAGAAAAATGAGAAAACTGAAAATATGCCACAGTTTGCGGTGCAGCAATGATTGAACATCAACGTTTCATTTTCTTTTGTAAAACACTAGGAGTTGCCGTGTTCACACTAGAAGCCGGTTATTGTAACCACACTGAAGCTGAGCCAGAGCAAGGCATACAACTGACCTGCTGATTTGGAATTTAATAAACCTGCCCACCACAGAAGTACAGCAGACAACACACAGCACGAAACAGGAGCACCGTGTCAGGGCATCTCCAGCGGCGCGACGCACGTCGACCGTTTGCGTCCGCTTTGATCGTAAATACGTCTGGCACCCTCTCCAGCGGCATGACGTAAAGTGACCGGGCCGTCCGCGGAGACGCAAACCTGGCCCAAATATGCGGCAGGTTTGCGTCTCGGCGGACGCTGCAAGGACGCGCAAAGTGTCCGCTGCGGTCTCCACCGGGCCCGCCTGGCAGCGAGCTTGCATGGAGGGCATCGTTTCCGCGGCCATCGCTTCCGCGGTCAGCGCTTCCGCGTCTGCGCCGCCATGAATGCCGCAGCTTCCTGTTCTGCGCGTGCACTGTCGGGCGGCGGCTGGGCTTCTGCGCCGCCTTCAATGGCATCGTATCCCGTGCGCGGCCGCCCTTAAAAGTCCAGCGGCCGCGTTGCTCCTTCGCCCACAGCTCTACTCGCACCACAACCGCCGCTGCGCCATGGGGAAGAAGAACGACTTCGAGGCCTCCGGCAGCGGCAGCAAGAAGGTGCCGCTCCCCGTCACGGTGGGGAGGCTCATGCACGGCAGATGGGTGCCGTGCGACGCCTGGTCCGGCGTGCAGCTGCCTGGCGGCTGGCGGCTCAGCTGCCGCCGGGTGCCCATCCCTCCAGTACCTGCGCGCGAGGCTGAGCGGACCAAGGAGATCCGGCGCAGGAGGCGATATCTGCCGGAGGACCTCCGCGCCGATCCAGCGTACGCCATCGACTCGGAGAGTTGGCGTACGTACCTGTCCACGGAGACGGACAGCAGACGACGGGCTGGCTTCATGGGCGACAGGGATTATCCCTTCGGCCCTGCACCGCCGGCTCGTCGTCAGCAGGCGCCGACGCGTCGTCAGCAGGCGCCGACGCGACGTGAACAGCCGCAGCACAACGACCGCGAGGACGAGGACGACGATGACGAAGCCTACGCCGTCTACGACGACGACGACGACTACATCGAGGCGCTCGCGTACCATAGCGAGGAGGTGAAGGACGACAGCGACGACTACGTCGGCCTCGTCTTCCACGAATGGCAGCAGGCCATGGCGGAGGGCCGGAACTTCGAGTTCCCGGACAACATGACGGACGACGAGATGGCCAAGCTCGGCCTCCTCGTCTCCGAGTACGACGCGCCGGTGCAGCCGCCGTTGCCCCGCTACGCCACCGCTGTCATGCCGCCTGGCCTGTCCGCCGATGAAGCCCTTCGACAGGCGCTTCTGGACTCGGCGGCGCCTCCTCCACCGCCGCCACAGCCTTGGGCGCCTCCCCCACCGCCGCCACAGCCTTATGTCTAGGCGCCTCCCCCACCGCCGCCACAGCCTTATGGCTGGGCTCCTCATCCGCCGCCACAGCCGCAGCCCTGGGCGCCTCCACCGCCGCCTCAGCCGCAGCCTCCTCAACCTCGAGCACCGCCATCGCGCCCGGCGTACGCTCCCCCGGATGGCTACTGGCCGTGGGACGTACCGGAGATCATCTTGCTCGACAGCGACGCAGCAGTAGGCGTTTTAGGTTTTTTTTTATGTTTTCAAGTATGTAAGTTATGTTTCAGTTTTTGTAAATTATGTTTCAGTTCAAAAAAATGATTCGTCCTAAAAAAATGCGTCGTGCCGCTGGAGCCATCCCCCGACGCAAACGGACGCGCGGTCGTTTTCGACCAAAAGGGCCGACGCAAACGGACGCGCGCCGCTGGAGATGCCCTCAGCACAGTTGCCTCGCATGTGTCCCCTCATTAAAAGAACAGCCCAGCGAATTACAGAGTTCTGCTGCTCTACAGCCCCATATACCAGAATCAAACTATCCCTATACTGGAACTATACGGACACATGGATGAACCGATTGAAAAAACCAACGGTGTAGGACATATCCACATGGCAGGAGCACTGGTGCTCATGTTCTAAAAGGACTTTTCCATGCCACTTCACTCTGCATCCATACATATAATGCATCCGACCGACGATGCAATATCCATTTTCATCATTGAGCAATTGAGGTAACTACGGTACCCAGACACAAATTAAATGCAATATTAAGCTCATCGCAACCAGCATATGCTTTTTCATTGATCACCGTCTGCCACGCTTCATAGCGCAGATAATATGGACGTTCATCGTGCACATCTTCTTGTTGTTGAGCAGATCAAAGAGGCAGATATCACCAACCTGCAAGTCATTGTCGAGGACAAACCGTCTCCATCCATGTATAAGACTCCTGGCGGGGCTGGTAGCACCATTAAGCCACATTGTCCACCTCTTGCCATTCCGCTGAAGAACGACTCGTTGCTTCTCTTGTGGTAGGTACATATCACAATATATTTTCCAGAATGCCTGTCACAGATCGGAAACAAAATAAAAGCGTCTTCAGAAAGGTCAAACACAATTCAACAGTATTGTTTCATTTTTTTAGAAATACAGTTGTGCAATTAAAAAAAGGAAAAGTATTCCAAGTGATTGATCGGATGACACAGTAGTGCAGGCTTTCAGGTTTGTTCTCATATACTAAGTAAGTGCTTCTGGTAGAAAGGATTTTGGAGTTCGGCAGCATTAATCTAACCAAAGATGTGATATTTGCAAATATGGAACATGGTACTCACAAATTTGCATTGCTCTCTGTTAACATTGGATTTACACATCATGGTGACGAGCACAGGGATGTCAGAATTGATATCTTGGACAACCTCCTCCACTTTATCCTTTTGCACTGGTGTTAGATGAACATTATGGGCAATCATGTATGGAGGAATATTGTTTGCAATTAAATCATCTTGTGACGCACAAGCATCACCTGTTTCAAGAAAATGAAGAGAAATCAGCTACTGAACATAGCTGTAACATATAACAATCAAACAGTGTTGTGATACGTCACCTGGCTCTGAGGGAGTGGATGAAGAACTCTTCTCCATGGTGTTGTCAAGAGATCGCCTAGAATGATGCTCATAAGAACTCTCTACAGTCTCTGCAGGAGGAGGGTTGTTGATGCTTACACAAGACAATGCTTTCTCGCAGCCGCTTGGATCAAATATTCCAACTTTAAACTGGGAGTCTCCATTGTATCTGAATACCAGAAAATCACCCTTTCCTATGTCATGCTTACTGACAAACTCATCCCATCCAGATTGAAGGATCATTTTATCAGCACATGTCTCAACTGAAACGTTGCAAATGCTGCCGCTCCGCACTTCCAGTTTGATCGTTCCAGATATCTTTCCTTTGAAACGTTGTGCAAACTTCTCTGGTATTGTCTGCAGGGAGTAGTAGGATTGTAACAACATTACTGCACAGCTGAATGCTACCTTGGGAAACATATCTATGCAACTTAGTCAAACTAAAGTGACTTTCATGATTGCAAGTTTGCAACTAAATCATATTGGCAGGCCAGCTCCATAAATAAAAGCATTGGTTATAATTATTATTAGAAGAAATTAGACCTGCCATGTTCTCGGGGAGAAAAAAATTGCAGCTGCCATTGCATTAGACTGAAACCCTAAATTCATATTAGCTTCCAGAATAACTGAAGTTTACAGGCCTAGGGCATTTGCAATTCAAGATTATACTGAGAAATGATTATAGTACAAAAACTCATAAAATTTCCACTAACTAGACATTTTAATCTACCACCTAAATAAATATAACGAGTATAGCATTATATTGATCTCTGCTACCACTTGTTCACTTAAAGATAGCACGTAATATCTGCATATTCTAATAAGGAACTACAGTAGCTACAGTACAGGATTGGGGGATAAACTTACCATCTCATGGAGATCATCCATTATAACCTTGAAAAAACATTTGCCTTCATCGTCTGAAAGGTCCCAGTAGTAGTGCTCAGCCCATTTCTTGCATGTTTCACAACCGCAGGACTTGTCCATCCTTTTAAAGCTCAGATTAGACCTACGGTGTAGAAAGATCAACAGAGAAAAGCAAACATCTGTATTTTTTACTGAAAACAAATGATATTAGCACATGCGAAGTACAACTAGCTAGAGAAAAATTGCTAAAAGTTGTTTTCAGGTGCTCCCGGCTGCATGCCCCAAAATTAGCAAATCAAACCACAAGGCATACGCCTGGCTACCTGAACTGAAAGGAGCAGCAGAGCAGAGCAAACAGGGAGGAGTGCTGGAGAGAGGCCAGGCCGGACTGACTACAAACAAAAGGATTGCCGGAGCAGAAACAAAGCGGGGTATGGAAGTCGAACGAACAGATTAGGTAAGCGGCAGGTAAGTGAAGGAGGCCGGACCTTCGTCTCGGGACGGCCTCGCCGCCTCGGTACCCCGCGACAATAAACGGTGGACGAGCCGAATCGACGCGTTGACCCTTCATTCAATTCCCAGCGCGCAAACGGAGTCATGAAGACACGAACACGGTGTGGCGAGGACGATTGCGCGGACCAAAGTCCAAAACCATTTTCCTCGCAGATTTTTTTTGCAAAACAAACCCTAAAATTGTACTTCCTCCGATTCAAATTAATTGACTTCACTTTATCTAGATATAGATGTTTATTGACTAGATACATCTATATGTAAATAAAGTTGCGTCAATTAATATGGATCAAAGGAGTAAGTCAAAAGCTAAACCGAACATCAAACTCTTAATCTCAAAATTGGTACTCTGAAACTTGTTGATCCGGTCTGTTTTAAACCCTGAGCTGATAAGTTTCGAAATAGACCGGAATTGACAAGTTTAGAGTGCAACTTTCGGTTATTTGGAGCTTGGGGTTGATTTAGATTTTACCTACAAGATTTTGTTTTGAACTTTTCCCTTTTCCTAATGATAACGAGTGTACTTTACGACGACTCGTTCTTAATACTTTTCTCTTGGGATAAGTGCTAAACGTCACGTCTTTTCTCGTCCTTCCTATAGGAACCGATTAGAGCGGCAAACAACATTGCTCGCTCTCGTTGTCAAAGAGTTTGTGAGTCCCTCCCTCCTCCTTCTACTATTTCCAACGACAGCAGGAGGTGAGGACCTCGACACTTCAACCTTGGCAAGTAGTTAGGGGTTGGATTAGATTTTTCAGAGGCGCCGCATCACGGAGGGCACAAATTTAGAGTAAGATGTGTATGCTCTTCCCCCATCTTGACAATGCTCTAATTGGCGGCGGCATGGAGCATGTAGCTTGGCCCTCTCACCATCCTTCATGTCCAGCAAGTTCAGTTTCTTAGTCAACCGCAAGCGTCTGTCATCTCACCATCCTACAAAAGGACTTTAATGCGAAGATGAGGTGGAAGGAGGCTTGTTGTTGTTGACCCTAAAAAACAAGGAAGTTTCTTGGTGTGTATATTCAGAAAGATGAGCAGGTAACATCGGGAGATATGTATGTTCCTCCAATCTAATTCATATATACAATCATGAGTAGGGCTATATATTATCCATCTTGGTGGCCCAGCTAAAACCGTTCTCTGTGTTGATCTCATTGGTCTTTGTTAAACTACTAGACTTCTAGTAACAAGTAATGTGCCGCTTGTTTGTTTTCTTTCTTTTGTGTATGTATAATCAAAGTTCTGAAGAGGTTGCCCGATCCATCACATGTATTTATACTAAACATTTTTACTTACTTAATTGTTACTAAATATTACTCTCTCTTTCAATGAATAAGGTTTTTATATATTTGTTTAAGTCAAGCCAAGTGAAGTTTGACCAAATTTTTAGAAAAATCTATCAACAAATATGATATTTTACTAAGAAAAATGCCCGTGCGTTGCACCGGAAGAAACTGATATTCAAACGCTCTAGCAAACTATATATATTGACACTTATCTTCTTTGTTACCGTCGTCGGTGATGGCCACATTTTCTCCTATTCATGATGAACATAATAAATCCTAAGGAGCGGAAAAGTTATCTTGTTGCCGCTAAAGAGAATGATACCTGGCTATGAACATTATTTATTGTTGATATTGCACTAAAATATAGAGATATAGACATATCCACATCATTCGAACTCGCTTTTGGAGGAAACGATGTGCTAAACATTTAGTTTAAAATGCCCATCTAAACCACCAATTATGTAACACCAATGTGATAACCCATAACCTCTGCGATATCGTGAGTCCAAACAAGAGTTCTTTACCATGTTAATATTCAAATAAACAGCAAAATGAAAGTCGGATAACCAATATGTGGCATGGGAGAATTTTCTCTAAGCATGTCGTCTGCAGTGGTGTTGCACACCGGTGATGTCCGCATTGATAACATAGTATATATTTGTACCAACATATACTCGTGATAGGCATCCATCAACTATGAGCATGAAGAAAAATTGGATCTAGGGTCTATGACAAAATCCAATAAAAGCTGAGACACTAAGATCACTTCTTATCGCTTCTAACACCTGTCTCTCTCAAATTTGTCGAGAACAATCCGTGCCGGACCAGTATTCGCGTGAGGAGTCTCATGGCGGAGCTTTCTTCTGCGTCAGCGGAGAAGAAGTGGAACTGTTTGTGGCACACAGTGGGCCGGGCCACCAGTCGATGGGCCAGGCGGCTTGACCGACTCGACGTGACGTGAAGCGCGACTGAATATTACAGACGAATCGTTTTCGATCACTTGGCGGTGGCAGGGTGACATAATTTAGGCCAACATCAGGGGTAATTTTGACGGACGAACAAGAAGACCTTTTGCTTTTATTATTAGGTATAGATAGATTACACGGGAAAATATATTTTATGTTGTATCTAATAATATTTATATTGTATTTTACACGGATTTTTCTAAAAACTTGATTAAATTTTACATGGTTGACTTTCCAAAAGTAATATAAGCCTTATTAATTGAAACGGAGGTAGTAACCCTTGTTTTAATCAATACAATATTTGCCATAGAATTTTGACCTTTATTTATTTACGTTGAATCGAACAATATTATCGTTCAAGTAAGTTAAAAAAAAAACAAAGTTTTATTACTATATGACCCGTGTATCGGTCATTACCAAGAACAATGATAAAAATTGATCTCAAATTCTTTTTTATTTTGTACAAATTTCAGTTCGAGTTGTCTTGTTGAACATAAGTCCATCTAACTGAATGAAGGTATACAAACGACAGAATTTCACTCATCTATGGAATAATTTCCATCCCTTAGATGTATCAAATTGTGTTATATGTGCATATGTTAACACACATGTAAATATGGCTAGAAGGTTCGCCTTCAAGGTTCCGCAAATATCCCAATATTGGTTCTTAAAATATGATTCATTAGCGTAGTATCTACCAATAGAAAACTCTAGATTGTACGAGGTGGCGCTTTTTTTACTCTATTTCTTTTAGAAAACTTTGTACATTGTAATTGTTTATCGAGAAGAACGACAGAAGCACCGCCTATTTATTAAAGAGAGTGTCTAAATATTAGGCGTCTAATCTTTATTAAGTCTAAGTTAATTTCTTAGCTATTTAATTTGCATGCATAACTAAAAAATATCATTTGCAATATATGTGTATCTGAGAAAATACAAGTTACAATCATTAGTTGAGTTGCAACTAGTACGCAACTGACAAAATAGCAACCGCAGCGAGTGCACAACCAAAAAAATACAAGTTGCAATATGTGTGCAATTTGCAGCCAATTCTAGTCGGGGAACTCATCGGCTATGGACTTGAGGCACTGGCAGTAGACTCCAACCGAAGAGTAGCCATGCACCGTATTGCGGAGCTTGTTGTTGAGGTTGTTGACGTGGGCATCGACGTTGTCCTGGAAGAGTTGTCGAAGGTCCTCCCAAAGTGTGGCGGCGGTGGCAGCATCGCGGAAGACGAGATTGAAGATCTCGATGGAGACACGCGTGTAGATCCATTGGACGATGACGAGGTCGTCCTTGACCCATTGAGGATCGGAGGGGCGAGGGAAGGAGTCGGCGGCGATGTGATCTCAAAGGTTGCAACGGCCGAGGTGAACTTTGAAAAGGTGGCGTCAATGGTAGTAGTTGTGGGTAGCTAGGTCGAGGGTGATTGGAATAAAGGGAGTAACATCGGCTATAGTATCGGTAAAGGTGAGAGGAGCAACCATGACGACGGTGGTGGACGAGGGAACTAGAGAGGTAGAGGTGTTGATGGAGGCGGCAGCCGTAGCGGCGGCCGCCGCCTTTTTGGTGAAGTAATCTGGTGGAGAAGGCAGTAGGAGGCGCAACCATGCCCTAGAATCTAATGGGATACCATGTAAACTTGAATAATCTCACAATTCATTGATAATTTGATAGAGTTACAAGGCATATATATAGAGACCCGACCGGCCGGCTAACCCTAACTCTAACTTGGTTTACAAGTAATAATAATACTATATATAAAATACAACGGGGTTTGCTTTCACCAGATTGATAGGGGCACTGTTCATGGGGCCATGAACAGTGCTTTGATCAATTCTTTTATTGCTTTCTTTTATTTGTATTTTCTAAATAATGGTAATATTTTAGAGTTTTTGACATTGATTTTTCGTAATAATTTATTGTAGCAATATTTAACTTTCCTATTAGTTTGTCGCGTTAACCATTCAGCGAGAGGCGATAAGTACCTATATTTTTGTCCATCTCACGTCTCTTTTAGCCAACGAAAATGCTACTTCTTCTTTCCTGTATCTCCGAAAAGAAACTTGCTTTGTTCTACGTCACATCTTTTAGCTGATGCGTGTTATCATAGCTTCGGGCACTGCAGCTACTGTTAACTGCTACTGTCATACTACCCTCTTCTTTCCATCCTCCTATAATCATCTGGTGTTCTTCGTTCATACTATCCCTTTCTGTCCATTGAAATACTATATCAGTTTTTTTGCGGGTAGTCCTTTTTTTTTTTGCGGGTGAAATACTATATCAGTGATGAACAGTGCCAATGAACTGTGTTTTCAGCCGTTAGGTTATTTTCGATACAAATTTGTTGGTTAACCTTACCTTTAGAGGGTAATTTGGGGAAAAAACGCTAGATAGTATGTCGTTCATTTTTTATCCAGCAAAAATATTACCAGCTACTTCCACAAATATAATGTTGCCTACTTTGAAAAATTGCTCAACAATTTTTTCACCCTTTTATTCGAGAAACATATCGAATTGTTGGATCGTTCATCGCCTCTTTTATCCGATAAAAGTGATGCTTCATACTTTTAAAGTTTTCAGTCGTTATTTTCGGTACAAAGCGTTAGTGGTAATTTGAAAAAAAATATGCAAAATCGCATGTCACCCTTTTATCTAACAAAAAAATATTACTTGCTACTCTAGCAAAAAATACTGCTGCCTACTTTCAAAAAATGATCAACAATTCGTCAGTCCTTTCATTCAGGAAACATATCACATTGTTACATCGTTTGTCACCTCTTTTATCCGGTAAAGGTACTACTTCATATTTCTAGAAAAAAAAAGCTTCAGGAAAAATGTTGGATTGTTCATTACCTCTTTTGTCTGACAAAAGTATTAATTGCTACTTTCAAAAAATGTTGCACGATATGTCGCCTCTTTATTCGAAAAATACTATTGTTTTCTCTCAAAAAAATAGTTGGATCGTTCGACGATTCTACTTAAAATCTTAAAATAATCTTTTATCATGCAAAAAATCACCATCTACAGGTAAACTACCGCGTTGTTTGTCGACCTTTTCATTTGGGAAACATACTATTCATTTTTCTACAACAACTTCAGATAAAACTACTCCATCATTTATCCTTTCTTTTATTTATGAAAAATATTACTACTTTCTTTACGTTGATCGCCACAAATTTACGTTAACGCCACCTTGCAATTTCCCAGTAATAGTCTAACAGGCCCAACTGCTTGCCAAAATGCCAGTTGACTTTATTACCTCCCATCACATGATGTAGATTAGAATCAGGATATTTTATCGATAATTTTTTTTGTATGCTTTCCTCCGAACTACACCTGGGCAAAGTTCGGGCCGGGCTTAAAAAAGCCCGCGGGTAAAAAGTCAGGACCGAGCCCGGCCCGGCCCGACCATTGGGCCTATAATTTAAGCCTAAACCCAGCCCGAACGAGCAAAAAAACCCGGCCCGGCCCGAGAAGCCCGGCCTAACCAGGCTAAAATGCACGAAAATGAAGGTCCGAGCCCGGCTTGGCCCGACGTTCGGGCTCAGATTTCAGGCCCAAGCCTGGCCCGAAGTGCAAGCCCGACCTGGGATTTTCGGGCCGGGCCGTCCGGGTTGGGCTGCCCATGCCCAGATGTACTCCGAACCAAGTGCTTGGATAAATAATAATAGAGTTAATTAGATAGATGCCACTATAATTTCAAGCTATTTGAGAAAGCCACCACAACTTTCATCTTTTGTAAAATGCCACTCAAATTCTCTATACCTTTCATAGACCCCATTTTATCCATTTAAATACAAATACCGGCCAGTATACTCACGTATTTACTCTTGTACATACATATATGTGGTGGGGTTCACCTAAAATTCCTCATAGGAGCACTAGTAAGAAAAGTATGAAACGAGAAACGGCCATGGAAGAGCACACCAGAACTTCCGGAAATACATTTGTACATCCAAGCATGGGCGATTTACACAAAAATAATCCTTTTCTGAAACTATAGCACAGACTGACCCTCCGGGCAAACTATTTCACCCATCTAACCCTTTTGTGTGGCGCCCCTCACGTCAGCGCCACACCTCACTGTGTGGCGCCCATGCGGGCAGCACCACTCACCCATCCGACGTGGGCAGTCGACGCTGATGTCTGCTCGAATCTGACGTGGCAGGATGTGTGGCACCGCTCCCATCGGTGCCACACATTGAACGCCGTCGCCGTCGCCGAATTACTCCGGCCGTCTCCGGCCATCCCCGGCGACGTGGTTGGTCACTGGCGAACCGCCACTCGAAGGGGCACCCTTTGGTCCGCGTCAATTCGGTCCTCGTCACCTCCTCTGCTCGCCCCCTTCTCGTTCGCACACTGGCACGGATCCGCGGTGATCTGGTGTTCGCCGGCGCTCCGAGGTTGTGGCGCTGCCGTGAGCCTTGCCACGGTGGTGCTGGTGCTGCGGCGATGCAGTGCCTGGCCTGGCGCCGTCGTGCTCACGGTGTGTGCCGCCGTGGCCGCCATGGCCGTGTTCGTCGGCCCGCTTCACCTGTAAGTGCTCCACCTACTCGTCCTTTTGATGGGATTCGTAGCATAGAAAACAAAAAAATTCTTACCGCAAGAACGAATAACAAGCCAAGATGCAATCTAGGAGATGGTAGCAACGAGAAGATCATGAGACTAACCCTCGAAGATTTCCAAAGCCTAACGAGATTAGATCTCGTGGTGGATGTAGTCGATCACTTGCCGGTTGCAAAAGCGCGTAGAAGATCTTGACGGTGCCACAATCAGGCAGCACCTCTGTACTCGGTCACACGTACGGTGTTAATGAAGACGTCCTTCTCCCCGTTCCAGCGGGCAGCGGATGTAGTAGATCCTCCTCGGAATCCCGCCAGCACGACGGCGTGGTGACAGTGGTGGTGGAGATTGATAACGCGTGAAGCACACGTCCGTTGGGAATCCCAAGAGGAAGGTGTGATGCGTACAGCAGCAAGTTTTTCCTCAGAAAGAAACCAAGGTTATCGAACCAGTAGGAACCAAGAAGCACGTGAAGGTTGTTGGTGGAGGAATGTAGTGCGGCGCAACACCAGTGAAACCGGCGCCAACGTGGAACCTGCACAACACAATCAAGATACTTTGTCCCAACGTAACAGTGAGGTTGTCAATCTCACCGGCTTGCTGAAAACAAAGAGTTAAACGTATCGAGTGGAAGATGATATTTGTTTGCAAAGAACAGTAAAGAACAATTGCAGTAGATTGTATTTCAGATGTAAAGAATGGACCGGGGTCCATAGTTCACTAGTGGTGTCTCTCCCATAAGATAAATAGCATGTTGGGTGAACGAATTACAGTTGGGCAATTGACAAATAAAGAAGGCATAACAATGCACATACATATATCATGATGAGTACTATGAGATTTAATCAGGGCATTACGACAAAGTACATAGACCGCTATCCAGCATGCATCTATGCCTAAAAAGTCCACTTTCAGGTTATCATCCGAACCCCTTCCGGTATTAAGTTGCAAGCAACAGACAATTGCATTAAGTATGGTGCGTAATATAATCAACACAAATATCCTTAGACAAAGCATCGATGTTTTATCCCTAGTGGCAACAGCACATCCACAACCTTAGAACTTTTTGTCACTGTCCCAGATTTAATGGAGGCATGAACCCACTATCGAGCATAAATACTCCCTCTTGGAGTTACAAGTATCAACTTGGCCAGAGCCTCTACTAGCAACGGAGAGCATGAAAGAACATAAAGAACTCATATGATAGATTGATAATCAACTTGACATAGTATTCAATATCCATCGGATCCCAACAAACACAACATGTAGGATTACAAATAGACGATCTTGATCATGATAGGCAGTGATACGTCTCCAACGTATCTATAATTTCCGATGTTCCATGCTTGTTTTATGACAATACCAACATGTTTTGTTCACACTTTATATCATTTTTATGCGTTTTCCGGAACTAACCTATTGACGAGATGCCGAGAGGCCAGTTCCTGTTTTCTGCTGTTTTTGGTTTCAGAAATCCTAGTAACGAAATATTCTCGGAATCGGACGAAATCAAGACCCAGGTTCCTATTTTCACCGGAAGCATCCAGAACACCCGAGAGCCGCCAGAGGGGGGCCCTGTGGGCCCCAGACCATAGGCCGGCGCGGCCCAGGCCTTGGCCGCGCCGCCCTATGGTGCCACCGCCTCTTCGACCCTCCTGCGCCGCCTCTTCGCCTATATAAAGCCCCTGGATCGAAAACCCTGATGCGAAGAACCACGATACGGAAAACCTTCCAGAGCCGCCGCCATCGCGAAGCCAAGATCTGGGGGACAGGAGTCTCTGTTCCGGCACCCTGCCGGAGCGGGGAAGTGCCCCCGGAAGGCTTCTCCATCGACACCGCTGCCATCCCCACCGCCATCTTCATCACCGCTGCTACTCCCATGAGGAGGGAGTAGTTCTCCATCGAGGCTCGGGGCTGTACCGGTAGCTATGTGGTTAATCTCTCTCCATGTACTTCAATACAATGATCTCATGAGCTGCTTTACATGATTGAGATTCATATGAGTTTTGTATCACAATTCATCTATGTGCTACTCTAGTGATGTTATTAAAGTAGTTCTATTCCTCCTGCACGTGTGTAAAGGTGACTAGTGTGTGCACCGTGTGGTTCTTGTCGTAGGCTATGATCATGATCTCTTGTAGATTGTGGAGTTAATTATCATTATGATGGTATTGATGTGATCTATCTGGTTATGTTGATCTATCTTACACTATAAGGTTACTTAAATATGAACAAATTGTGGAGCTTGTTAACTCCGGCATTGAGGGTTCGTGTAATCCTACGCAATGCGTTCATCATCCAACAAGAGTGTAGAGTATGCATTTATCTATTCTGTTATGTGATCAATGTTGAGAGTGTCCACTAGTGAAAGTATAATCCCTAGGCCTTGTTCCTAAATACTGTTGAGTTACTACTGCTTGTTTCTTGTTTTTCTTTGCGTTACTCTGCTGCAATACTACCACCATCAACTACACGCCAGCAAGCTATTTTCTCGGCACCGTTGCCTCTTGCTCATATATATTCATACCACCTGTATTTCACTATCTCTTCGCCGAACTAGTGCACCTATTAGGTGTGTTGGGGACACAAGAGACTTCTTGCTTTGTGGTTGCAGGGTTGCATAAGAGGGATATCTTTGACCTCTTCCTCCCTGAGTTCGATAAACCTTGGGTGATCCACTTAAGGGAAAACTTGCTGCTGTTCTACAAACCTCTGCTCTTGGAGGCCCAACACTGTCTACAGGAAAAGGAGGGGGAAGTAGACATCAAGCACTTTTCTGGCGCCGTTGCCGGGGAGGGAAGGTAAACGGCACTCACACATTGGCAAGCCCGGCAACTAAGCACTTTTCCTCCCTCGTCAACTACGCGTCAAGCACTTTTCTGGCGCCGTTGCCGGGGAGGAAAGGTAAAAGGCACTCATACTCCGGTTCCAGGTAAAGTACTTTTCTGGCGCCATTGTGTTTGTGCTCGAAGCTATTTCCTTTAGATCCTGCAATTGCATCTTTTTGTTTCTTGTTTACACTAGTTAGGCATAATGGAAAACAACAAAAAAATTAGTGAGCTTTTTAATCTTTTTCCTGATTTAGAATTGTTTGATGCGAAAATTAAAAAACCTATGAAATCTTATTTGCATGCTGGTAGTAATATTAGTATGAACGCTTTGAACACCATTGTTGATAATAATATAGAAAGTTCTAAGCTTGGGGAAGCTGGTTTTCATGATCTTTTTAGTCCCCCAAGCATTGAGGAGAAAATTTTCTTTGATGATACTTTGCCTCCTATTTATGATGATTATAATGATATTGGTCTTTTAGTGCCGCCTACTATGGAGAGTAATTTTTATGATGATAATACTATGCCTCCTACACTTGATGAGAATAATAATGATAGCTACTTTGTTGAATTTGCTCCTACTACAATTAATAAGAATAACTATGCTTATGTTGGGAGTAGTAATAATTTTATGCATGAGACTCATGATAAGAATGCTTTATGTGATAGTTATATTGTTGAGTTTGCTCATGTTGTTACTGAAAGTTATTATGAGAGAGGAAAATATGGTTGTAGAAATTTTCATGTTACTAAAACACCTCTCTATGTGCTGAAATTTTTGAAACTATACTTGTTTTATCTTCCTATGCTTGTTACTTTGCTTTTCATGAACTTGTTTATTTACAATATTCCTATGCATAGGAAGCATGTTAGACTTAAATGTGTTTTGAATTTGCCTCTTGATGCTCTCTTTTGCTTCACATACTATTTCTTGCGAGTGCATCATTAAAACTGCTGAGCCCATCTTAATGGCTATAAAGAAAGCAACTTCTTGGGAGATAACCCATGTGTTATTTTGCTACAGTACTTTGTTTTATATTTGTGTCTTGGAAGTTGTTTACTACTGTAGCAACCTCTCCTTATCTTAGTTTTGTGTTTTGTTGTGCCAAGTAAAGTCTTTGATAGTAAAGTCAATACTAGATTTGGATTACTGCGCAGAAACTGTTTTCTTGCTGTCACAAATCTGGGCCTAATTCTCTGTAGGTAACTCAGAAAATTATGCCAATTTACGTGAGTGATCCTCAGATATGTACGCAACTTTCATTCAATTTGAGCATTTTCATCTGAGCAAGTCTGGTGCCCTTTTAAAATTCGTCTTTACGGACTGTTCTGTTTTGACAGATTCTGCCTTTTATTTCGCATTGCTTCTTTCGCTGTGTTGGGTGGATTTCTTTGTTCCATTACCTTCCAGTAGCTTTGAGCAATGTCCAGAAGTGTTAAGAATGATTGTGTCACCTCTGAACATGTGGATTTTTGATTATGCACTAACCCTCTAATGAGTTTGTTTCGAGTTTGGTGTGGAGGAAGTTTTCAAGGGTCAAGAGAGGAGGATGATATACTATGATCAAGAAGAGTGAAAGCTCTAAGCTTGGGGATGCCCCGGTGGTTCACCCCTGCAAATATCAAGAAGACTCAAGCGTCTAAGCTTGGGGATGCCCAAGGCATCCCCTTCTTCATCGACAAATTATCAGGTTCCTTCTCTTGAAACTATATTTTTATTCGGTCACATCTTATGTACTTTACTTGGAGCGTCTGTGTGTTCTTGTTTTTGTTTTTGTTTGAATAAATGCTTGTGTGGGAGAGAGACATGCTCCGCTGGTTCGTATGAACACATGTGTTCTTAGCTCATAATATTCATGGCGAAGTTTTCTCTTCGTTAATTTGTTATATGGTTGGAATTGGAAAATGATACATGTAGTAATTGCTATAATGTCTTGGGTAATGTGATACTTGGCAATTGTTGTGCTCATGTTTAAGCTCTTGCATCATATGCTTTGCACCCATTAATGAAGAAATACATAGAGCATGCTAAAATTTGGTTTGCATATTTGGTTTCTCTAAGGTCTAGATAATTTCTAGTATTGAGTTTGAACAACAAGGAAGACGGTGTAGAGTCTTATAATGTTTTCAATATGTCTTTTATGTGAGTTTTGCTGCACCGGTTCATCCTTGTGTTTGTTTCAAATAAGCCTTGCTAGCCTAAACCTTGTATCGAGAGGGAATACTTCTCATGCATCCAAAATACTTGAGCCAACCACTATGCCATTTGTGTCCACCATACCTACCTACTACATGGTATTTTCCGCCATTCCAAAGTAAATTGCTTGAGTGCTACCTTTAAAATTCCATCATTCACCCTTGCAATATATAGCTCATGGGACAAATAGCTTAAAAACTATTGTGGTATTGAATATGTAATTATGCACTTTATCTCTTATTAAGTTGCTTGTTGTGCGATAACCATGTTCACTGGGGACGCCATCAACTATTCATTGTTGAATTTCATGTGAGTTGCTATGCATGTCCGTCTTGTCTGAAGTAAGAGAGATCTACCACCCTATGGTTAAGCATGCATATTGTTAGAGAAGAACATTGGGCCGCTAACTAAAGCCATGATCCATGGTGGAAGTTTCAGTCTTGGACATATATCCTCAATCTCATATGAGAAAATTATTAATTGTTGTTACATGCTTATGCATAAAAGAGGAGTCCATTATCTGTTGTCTATGTTGTCCCGGTATGGATGTCTAAGTTGAGAATAATCAATAGCGAGAAATCCAATGCGAGCTTTCTCCTTAGACCTTTGTACAAAGCGGCATAGAGGTACCCCTTTGTGACACTTGGTTAAAACATGTGCATTGTGATGATCCGGTAGTCCAAGCTAATTAGGACAAGGTGCGGGCACTATTAGTATACTATGCATGAGGCTTGCAACTTGTAAGATATAATTTACATGATACATATGCTTTATTACTACCGTTGACAAAATTGTTTCATGTTTTCAAAATAAAAGCTCTAGCACAAATATAGCAATCGATGCTTTCCTCTTTGAAGGACCATTCTTTTACTTTTATTGTTGAGTCAGTTCACCTATCTTTCTCCACCTCAAGAAGCAAACATTTGTGTGAACTGTGCATTGATTCTTATATACTTGCTTATTGCATTTGTTATATTGCTTTGCATTGACAACTATCCATGAGATATACATGTTACAAGTTGAAAGCAACCGCTGAAACTTAATCTTCCATTGTGTTGCTTCAATGTCTCTACTATGAATTTATTGCTTTATGAGTAACTCTTATGCAAGACTTATTGATGCTTGTCTCGAAAGTACTATTCATGAAAAGTCTTTGCTATATGATTCACTTGTTTACTCATTGCATTTACATTGTTTCGAATCGCTGCATTCATCTCATATGCTTTACAATGGTATGATTAAGATTATGTTGGTAGCATGTCACCTCAGAAATTATCTTTTATCGTTTACCTACTCGAGGACGAGTAGGAACTAAGCTTGGGGATGCTGATACGTCTCCAACGTATCTATAATTTCCGATGTTCCATGCTTGTTTTATGACAATACCAACATGTTTTGTTCACACTTTATATCATTTTTATGCGTTTTCCGGAACTAACCTATTGACGAGATGCCGAGAGGCCGCTTCTGTTTCTGCTGTTTTGGTTTCAGAAATCCTAGTAACGAAATATTCTCGGAATCGGACGAAATCAAGACCCAGGTTCCTATTTTCACCGGAAGCATCCAGAACACCCGAGAGCCGCCAGAGGGGGGCCCTGTGGGCCCCAGACCATAGGCCGGCGCGGCCCAGGCCCTGGCCGCGCCGCCCTATGGTGCCACCGCCTCTTCGACCCTCCTGCGCCGCCTCTTCGCCTATATAAAGCCCCTGGATCGAAAACCCTGATGCGAAGAACCACGATACGGAAAACCTTCCAGAGCCGCCGCCATCGCGAAGCCAAGATCTGGGGGACAGGAGTCTCTGTTCCGGCACCCTGCCGGAGCGGGGAAGTGCCCCCGGAAGGCTTCTCTATCGACACCGCTGCCATCCCCACCGCCATCTTCATCACCGCTGCTACTCCCATGAGGAGGGAGTAGTTCTCCATCGAGGCTCGGGGCTGTACCGGTAGCTATGTGGTTAATCTCTCTCCATGTACTTCAATACAATGATCTCATGAGCTGCTTTACATGATTGAGATTCATATGAGTTTTGTATCACAATTCATCTATGTGCTACTCTAGTGATGTTATTAAAGTAGTTCTATTCCTCCTGCACGTGTGTAAAGGTGACTAGTGTGTGCACCGTGTGGTTCTTGTCGTAGGCTATGATCATGATCTCTTGTAGATTGTGGAGTTAATTATCATTATGATGGTATTGATGTGATCTATCTGGTTATGTTGATCTATCTTACACTATAAGGTTACTTAAATATGAACAAATTGTGGAGCTTGTTAACTCCGGCATTGAGGGTTCGTGTAATCCTACGCAATGCGTTCATCATCCAACAAGAGTGTAGAGTATGCATTTATCTATTCTGTTATGTGATCAATGTTGAGAGTGTCCACTAGTGAAAGTATAATCCCTAGGCCTTGTTCCTAAATACTGTTGAGTTACTACTGCTTGTTTCTTGTTTCTTTGCGTTACTACTGCTGCAATACTACCACCATCAACTACACGCCAGCAAGCTATTTTCTGGCACCGTTGCTACTGCTCATATATATTCATACCACCTGTATTTCACTATCTCTTCGCCGAACTAGTGCACCTATTAGGTGTGTTGGGGACACAAGAGACTTCTTGCTTTGTGGTTGCAGGGTTGCATAAGAGGGATATCTTTGACCTCTTCCTCCCTGAGTTCGATAAACCTTGGGTGATCCACTTAAGGGAAAACTTGCTGCTGTTCTACAAACCTCTGCTCTTGGAGGCCCAACACTGTCTACAGGAAAAGGAGGGGGAAGTAGACATCAGGCAGCTCACAAGATCTAACATGATAGCACAATTAGGAGAAGACGACCATCTAGCTACTGCTATGGACCCATAGTCCAGGGGTGAACTACTCACACATCAATCCGGAGGCGATCATGGCGATGAAGAGCCCTCCGGGAGATGATTCCCCACTCCGGCAGGGTGCCGAAGGCGATCTCCTGAATCCCCCGAGATGGGATTGGCGGCGGCGTCACAGTAAGGTTTTCCGTATCGTGGCTCTCGGTACATAGGGTTTCGCGACGAAGACTTTAAGTAGGCGGAAGGGCGGAGTCGGAGGAGTCACGGGGGCCCCACACGCTAGGGCCGCGCGGGCCCTCCTCAAGCCGCGCCGCCCTAGTGTGGCGGCGCCCCGTGGCCCCACTTCGTTTCTCCTTCGGTCTTCTGGAAGCTTCGTGGAAAATAAGCCCCTGGGCGTTGATTTCGTACAATTCCGAGAATATTTCCTTTGTAGGATTTCTGAAACCAAAAACAGCAGAAAACAGCAACTGGCTCTTCGACATCTCGTCAATAGGTTAGTGCCGGGAAATGCATAATAATGACATATAATGTGTATAAAACATGTGAGTATCATCATAAAAGTAGCATGGAACATAAGAAATTATAGATACGTTTGAGACGTATCAAGCATCCCCAAGCTTAGTTCCTACTCGCCCTCGAGTAGGTAAACGATAACAATGATAATTTCTGAAGTGACATGCTATCATAATCTTGATCAATACTATTGTAAAGCATATGTAGTGAATGAAGTGATTCGAAGCAATGGTAAAGACAATGATTAAACAACTGAATCATATAGCAAAGACTTTTCATGAATAGTACTTTCAAGACAAGCATCGATAAGACTTGCATAGGAGTTAACTCATAAAGCAATAAATTCTTAGTAAAAAGCTTTGAAACAACACAAAGGAAGATATAAGTTTCAGCGGTTGCTTTCAACTTCAACATGCATATCTCATGGATAATTGTCAACATAACAAGTGCAATAGGTAAACATGTAAGAATCAATGCACACAGTTTACACAAGTGTTTGCTTCTAAGATAGAAAGAATAGGTAAACTGACTCAACAATAAAGTAGAAGAATGGCCCTTCGCAGAGGGAAGCATTGATTACTATTTTTGTGCTAGAGCTTTTCATTTTGAAAACATAGAAACAATTTTGTCAACGGTAATAATAAATCATATGTGTTATGTATAAGATATCCTATAAGTTGCAAGCCTCATGCATAGTATACCAATAGTGCCCTCTCCCCAAACACTAGCCGCCCGTTCCTCCTCCTCCCTCTTGCACGGCTACGGCGAAGCCCTGCCGGAGATCTCTGATACGTCTCAAACGTATCTATAATTTATTATGTTCCATGCTACTTTTATGATGATAATCACATGTTTTATACACATTATATGTCATTATTATGCATTTCCCGGCACTAACCTATTGACGAGATGCCGAAGAGCCAGTTGCTGTTTTCTGCTGTTTTTGGTTTCAGAAATCCTACAAAGGAAATATTCTCGAAATTGGACGAAATCAACGCCCAGGGGCTTATTTTTCCACGAAGCTTCTAGAAGACCGAAGGAGAAACGAAGTGGGGCCACGGGGCGCCGCCACACTAGGGCGGTGCGGCCTGAGGGGGGCCCGCGCGGCCCTAGCGTGTGGGGCCCCCGTGACTCCTCCGACTCCGCCCTTCCGCCTACTTAAAGTCTTCGTCGCGAAACCCTCTGTACCGAGAGCCACGATACGGAAAACCTTACTGTGACGCCGCGACTTGTTGTGCCCTTGGGGTGCCCCTTGGCCTCTTTAATTAGGTGGCCAAGCCCCTTGGGTCGTCCAAAAACCTGTCCCCAAGTTTGACTGAGTTCCGATAGGTTTCCGGTTCCGAAAACCTAGTCCTACTCGGACTCTTTTGCCAATTCCGAAATTGCATTAAGGAAAGACTCCTTTTCCCTTAAGGCAACGTGGTTGCACCTATTATGGAACCCTCCAGACTTCCTTAGACATCTCGGGTCGTCCCGGACACTTCCGGAACCTTCCATAATATTCTGGACTATTCCAGTCCTTCCAAAACCTTCTAGAAGCTCCGGTCAAAACACCGGAGTTTTTCCGAACCCCGGAAAATGACTTCCCATATATGAATCTTATTCTCCGGACCATTCCGAACCTCCTCGTGATGTCTCGGATCCCATCCGAGACTCCGAACAACATTCGAGCTCCATTCCATATTCCATATGTACTTAAAACGACATCAAACCTTAAGTGTGTCACCCTACGGTTCGAGAACTATGCGGACATGATCGAGACTCCTCTCCGATCAATAACTAATAGCGGGACTTGGAGATCCATAATAGCTCCCACATATTCAACGATGACTTCGTGATCGAAAGAACCATTAACATACGATACCGATTCCTTTTGTCACGCGATACTTTACTTGTCCGAGGTTCGATCATCGGTATCACGATACCTTGTTCAACCTCGTCACCGACAAGTACTCTTTACTCGTACCGTGGCATATCATCTCTTGTGAACTATTCACATGCTTGCAAGCTAATCAGACGACATTCCACCGAGAGGGCCCAGAGTATATCTATCCGTCATCGGGATGGACAAATCCCACTCTTGATCCATATGCCTCAACTCATACTTTCTGAATACTTAATCCCACCTTTATAACCACCCATTTACGCAGTGGCGTTTGATGTAATCAAAGTACCCTTCCGGTATAAGTGATTTACATGATCTCATGGTCGAAGGACTAGGTAACTATGTATCGAAAGCTTATAGCAAACTGAACTTAATGACTTGATCTTATGCTACGCTTATTTGGGTGTATGTCCATTATATCATTCACCTAATGACATAACCTTGTTATTAATAACATCCAATGTTCATGATCACGAAACCTTGATCATCTATTAATCAACAAGCTAGTTATACAAGAGGCTCACTAGGGACTCCTTGTTGTTTACATAACACACATGTATCAATGTTTCGGTTAATACAATTATAGCATGGTATGCAAACATTTATCATAAACACAAAGATATATTATAATAACCACTTTATTGTTGCCTCTTGGGCATATCTCCAATACCTTTCTCTCTCAGCCCTTCTCCTCTGTCTACTAGCTTGAGCTGCGGCTATTCCTCCTCCTGGAGAGATCAAGCCGTGCTGCTATGGCTCTGCTGGCCACTGCTACTGTGATTGCTATTGCTGTGTGTATGTTGGTGGCTCTCTACTACTGCCATGGTTGCTGGCTACTGCTGATGCTCTGCTTGCTCTATCCTATAGCATGCTGTTGTTCACCTCCCTCTGAATTATGCATGTGTGCTTGCCTTCTGTGCTGCTGTGGCTTATGAGCACTTGCTCATGGCTACTGCTGATGCTCCTGCCATGCTAGGCTATTCCTGTTGCTGCTAATGATGATATGCCTTTGCTGTGTAAACATTTACTTGCCCCTAGCTTGATTTTTATGATGAATCCTTGCATTTTGCAAGTGCCAGTGCTCCTGGGTGTTGCTCATAGAGCTGTGCTTCATGGTGATGCTCTCTGGAGCATGGTTGCTAAGTATACAACTCTGTATTATGTTAATGTGCTTCTGCATACAATTATCATGTATTAATTTGATTATCTGTGATAGATTGGTTGGTTAACTGTGGCTTTGAATGATCCTGTGATCATCAGAGCTTCTTGGTGGCTTATGTGTATGCATGGGTTCAATTCATATGCTGCTATTGCTTGTGGATTTAGCTCTCCACCAAGTACTGGTGGTTGCTGTTCCTTGTGAATCCATTACTGTTGCTCTTCTAAAATTTATGTGATGCTCAGGCTTGGCTCTATCATGCCCTTGCATGCTCTGTCAAACCCTGGTGATCATATGATCACCAGTTGCTTGATAATTGGCTACTAGTCTAGGATTGATACCTCACTGGTCTCCTCCTTTTATCTGTGTGGTGCTCAAGCTTGTGCTGGTGCATGCTTGTGCTTGCTCAAGCCTTTGGTATTGCTTGCAGTGATCCATTGGATCATATACAAGTCCTGATGCAAGGTTTGCTTAACTGTTTCATTTATCTGTGTAGTCCTGATTTATTAAATGGATAAATGATGTGAACTGCTTAGCAGTGATGATCATATAGATTGATTTAATGGAGCTAGAGGGATGCCAACCACTGGTTGGGTACCCTAGCTCATGCTAAACCCTGTTGGGTGATGATGTAGTGGCTTGGTGGGTGATCCTGTGGGTTTGAGGTAGCGCTGACAGCTCATTGGTGCTGTCCAAGGGTGGCTCCCCCTTCTATGGCTTTGTTGTGGCTCTCTCATGCTATCTGGTTGATTCATGATTGGATTTCCAGTGGCTTTTGATGATGAAAGATATAGACAAAGATTTGTCTACATTTCTGATGGTGTAGCTAGCTGTAGGTGCTTGGTGACATTGGTTGGCTAGATAGGACCAATCCATGATGGATTTCTTTGGTGGTGTCACTATGTTGACACACCAATGTTCCCTTGGTGATTTCCTTCTGGCTATACTCTAGTTTGCCTGCACCAAATGGCTTAACAGCCAAGTGATGATACAAACTTGGTTTTCTACCCCCCTTTGCTTCTGTGATGCATGTGTATGCTTATGTATGAGCAAAACATGTGTTTGCTCATGATCATTTGTGTATACCTCACTCCAACTCCTAGATTAGTTTGCTGATGTAGAGGATTTGCTTCTGGTGGATGATCAAAACTTGCCCTGCTCCTCCTGCTGGCTTGTGATGATCTTCCTTGTGGCTTGCTCAACAGCACAGTTCCTGATGGAACTGTTCGGGATTATTTGGTGGTTTTGGGATAGGTTGAATAGCTCTGGATGTTTGATGCGTGTAGTTGACACGTCCGTTGGGAACCCCAAGAGGAAGGTGTGATGCGCACAGCGGCAAGTTTCCCTCAGTAAGAAACCAAGGTTTAATCGAACTAGTAGGAGTCAAGAAGCACGTTGAAGGTTGATGGCGGCGGGATGTAGTGCGGCGCAACACCAGAGATTCCGGCGCCAACGTGGAACCTGCACAACACAACCAAAGTACTTTGCCCCAACGAAACAGTGAGGTTGTCAATCTCACCGGCTTGCTGTAACAAAGGATTAACCGTATTGTGTGGAAGATGATTGTTTGCAGAAAACAGTAAAACAAGTATTGCAGTAGATTGTATGCGATGTAAAGAATAGGACCGGGGTCCACAGTTCACTAGAGGTGTCTCTCCCATAAGATAAAAGCATGTTGGGTGAACAAATTACAGTTGGGCAATTGACAAATAGAGAGAGCATAACAATGCACATACATGTCATGATAAATATAGTGAGATTTAATTGGGCATTACGACAAAGTACATAGACCGCTATCCAGCATGCATCTATGCCTAAAAAGTCCACCTTCAGGTTATCATCCGAACCCCTTCCAGTATTAAGTTGCTAACAACAGACAATTGCATTAAGTATTGCGCGTAATGTAATCAGTGACTACATCCTCGAACATAGCACCAATGTTTTATCCCTAGTGGCAACAGCACATCCATAATCTTAGAGGTTTCTCTCACTCCCCCAGATTCACAGAGACATGAACCCACTATCGAGCATAAATACTCCCTCTTGGAGTTAAGAGCAAAAACTTGGCCAGAGCCTCTACTAATAACGGAGAGCATGCAAGATCATAAACAACACATAGGTAATAACTTGATAATTAACATAACATAGTATTCTCTATCCATCGGATCCCGACAAACACAACATATAGTATTACAGATAGATGATCTTGATCATGTTCGGCAGCTCACAAGACCCGACAATTAAGCACAATGAGGAGAAGACAACCATCTAGCTACTGCTATGGACCCATAGTCCAGGGGTGAACTACTCACTCATCACTCCGGAGGCGACCATGGCGGCGTAGAGTCCTCCGGGAGATGAATCCCCTCTCCGGCAGGGTGCCGGAGGAGATCTCCAGAATCCCCCGAGATGGGATTGGCGGCGGCGGCGCTTCAGTAAGGTTTTCCGTATCGTGGCTCTCGGTACTGGGGGTTTCGCGATGGAGGCTATTTGTAGGCGGAAGGGTAGGTAAAGAGGCGACACGAGGGGCCCACACCATAGGTCGGCGCGGCCAGGGCCTGGGCCGCGCCGCCCTAGGGTGTGGCCACCTCGTGGCGCCACTTCGTCTCCTCTTCGGTCTTCTGGAAGCTTCGTGGCAAAATAGGACCCTGGGCGTTGATTTCGTCCAATTCCGAGAATATTTCTTTACTAGGATTTCTGAAACCAAAAACAGCAGAAACAAAGAATCGGCTCTTCGGCATCTTGTTAATAGGTTAGTTCCAGAAAATGCACGAATATGACATAAAGTGTGCATAAAACATGTAGATATCATCAATAATGTGGCATGGAACACAAGAAATTATCGATATGTCGAAGACGTATCAGCATCCCCAAGCTTAGTTCTGCTCGTCCCGAGCAGGTAAAACGATAACAAAGATAATTTCTGGAGTGACATGCCATCATAACCTTGATCATACTATTTGTAAACATATGTAATGAATGCAGCGATCAAAACAATGGTAATGACATGAGTAAACAAGTGAATCATAAAGCAAAGACTTTTCATGAATAGTACTTCAAGACAAGCATCAATAAGTCTTGCATAAGAGTTAACTCATAAAGCAATAAATCAAAGTAAAGGTATTGAAGCAACACAAAGGAAGATTAAGTTTCAGCGGTTGCTTTCAACTTATAACATGTATATCTCATGGATAATCGTCAACATAGAGTAATATAATAAGTGCAATATGCAAGTATGTAGGAATCAATGCACAGTTCACACAAGTGTTTGCTTCTTGAGGTGGAGAGAAATAGGTGAACTGACTCAACATAAAAGTAAAAAGAATGATCCTTCAAAGAGGAAAGCATCGATTGCTATATTTGTGCTAGAGCTTTTATTTTGAAAACATGAAACAATTTTGTCAACGGTAGTAATAAAGCATATGAGTTATGTAAATTATATCTTACAAGTTGCAAGCTTCATGCATAGTATACTTGTAAGGGTATATTGCCCCTATGTGTGGTTTTGGTAATTAATGACAACCCCTATGGACTAATGTTTTCATTGAGTTTATATGAAGGAATATTCCATAGGTACTACTTGTTCTCCATGTGTTAGATTCAAGTATGGATGCCATGAAGATAAATGTATACCTTGTGTATTGGATCAAGAACATCGTATGAGAAGATACAAGGTTAAGTTGGACAAGTTCAAGATGAGTATCTTGAGTGGATCACATGCTTGAAGCTTGTTGTCCATTTGGTGATAATGGACATGTGAAGATGTGCATCAATGGGGCTTTCCCATCATAGTGTATGGGGGAGCATTTGTGAGTCTTCACGAAGCAACATTGGTCAAGTGTGGCATTCCGGCTTGAGTGAAGCTTGAAGAGTTATCATCAAGATCAAGCGGGATGCGCAAGGCAAAGGTATGGCCTTGCTAGGTTTTCCTTTTACCGGTCTCAAGGTGGATGTTGGGAGACCGGATTATAGGATAGATAGCCGCACTATTAAGAGGGGCTTTCGGTTGAGTAACTTGATCACATCGTCTTAGGGAGCTCAACCCTTTGCATACTTTGCATATCCTTATTGCTTCTTGGTGTTTCTCTATGTGAGGTTCTTGAGCTTGTTGCTAGCTTTACAACAAGCCCAAGTTCATCGAAAACGGAATCCGCATGCATCTTCAATTGCGTTTTCGAGTTTGGACGTCTTCACCGTTTCTTGACGGTGGGAGACTCCCTCTCTAAAATCATCTAAAATGTTCTGAGAGGAGTCTCCATATTTCCAGTTTTTGTTGGGGTTCTATTCGTCGTTATCTTTCCAACAAAATTGGTTTCATGTTAATCGGAGTTCGGGAGCAATAGTTATTAAAGAAGAGGTAAAAGAGAAAAAGAAAAAGAAAAGAAGAAAAGGGGGGAGGCGGCCGGTTGCCGCCCGGCCTGCCGGACCGCATGCCGGCCCACCCGGTCGACCAGGCGGCCACCGGCCCACGCGCCAGCCTGGCCCAGCTCCCCCTCCGGTCAGACCGGACTTCAACCGGCCCACGCGCCGGCCTCTCCCCCGCGCAGCCCGTGACCGGTCTTGGGCCAGGTCCGCGACCGGCCCAGCCAGCTGCTCCTCCGGTCCGACCGGAATCCGGACCGGGCCGCCTCCACGCGCCTTGGCCCACGCGGCCTGCTGCTCCCCCCGCGCGCCTGTGGCAAATCGGCCGCCCAGCGCGCTGTGCACCACTCCCGGTCGGTGGGCCGGTCCGACCGGACAGGCCACCGGCCTCTCCGGCCCAGATCCGGTCTGCCGCCCTTGACCGGTGGGGCTCCGTTTCTGCCCGTTTTTCTTCCTTTTTAATGCGTTTTTCTCTTGGTTTTTCCCCCAACGGTTATTTCTCTTCTTGGACTATAAATAGGTCTTCTTCCACCTTTAGACAATAACTTCTTCCCCTTTCTCTCACCTCCATTGTTGCATTTGAAGAAGTTGCTCTCTCTCTTGTTCCCCCCCATGATTCTTGCTCATATTTGAGGATTTGAGAGAGGAGATCTAGATCTACACTTCCACCAAACTATTTCTTCTCTAAGTGAGGGAATCTCTTGGGATCTAGATCTTGGAGTCTTTAGTTGACTTTCCCCCTTGTTCTTCCTCTCTAATCTCATCCTAGCATTCGTTGCTTTGGTGGGATTTGAGTGTGAAGGACTTGAACACCTCCGGTGTTCTTGCTTTGCATCATTGCATAGTGTTGAGCTCTCCACCACGATTTGTTCGAGTGAGAGACCGTGAGCTTGTTACTCTTGGAGGGTGACCTCCTAGTTGGCTTGGTGATTGGTGCTCCGGTGATCTCTTCAAGAAGATTGTGAAGAGGCCCGGGCTTCTCCTTCGTGGAGCTTGTGAAGTGGTTGTGGAGCTTGCCATCTCCGGAGCGGAGGAAAAGCTAACCATAAGGAAAGGGCCATTATCCTTTGTGGGTGTGGTTCGGAGAATAGGGTGAGCCTTCGTGGCGCGGGGAATCCTTCGTGGGACCTCCACTCCTCCAAACGTGACGTACCTTGTTGCAAAGCAAGGGAACACGGGAATACATCCTCGTCTCCGCGTGCCTCGGTTATTTCTATACCCGAGCTCTCTTTCCTTGTGATAGCCATCGTGCTTGAAGTACATATACCTTGCTATCACTTGTGCTACATATATCTTGTGCCTATCTTGCTTAGCTCTAGTTGCTATTGTTACACTTAGTTGAGCTTAGCATATTTAGGGTTTGTGCTTGTAAACTAAACAATAGTTTAATTCCGCATTCTTACAAGGCAAATCCGCGAGAGTTTGTAATTGCCTATTCACCCCCCCCCCTCTAGGCGACATCTCGATCTTTCAATTGGTATCAGAGCAAGGTCTCTCCTTGTTTTAGGCTTCACCGCCTTGAGAGTAAAGATGTCGGCTAGTGTAGTGCACAATGACACAATTGTCTTTAATGGCACAAATTATCTTTTGTGGAGAAATTGCTTGCTTTGTAAGCTTCGGACCTTGTGTCCACATATAGAGCAATTTCTAGATGTCGGTTTTTCTCCTCCGATGGATTCTCAAAATCTATCTTTAGAGGATGAGAAAAACTTACATCTTGAAGCTCAAGTATCTAATGAGATTTTATTCTCTTTGAGACCCGATTTTCGTAGGTTCTTGATATATATAAAGCGAAAATCGTCTCATGAGATGTGGATCAAGCTTAAGGAAATGTTTGGTGGATCCACTTCTCAATTGGTCGGTGGTGTCTCCAAGGAGCTCTCTTCCCCTTCACATCATGAAGAGCTCCAAGTTGCTTCCACCTCCGGTCGTGATGATGTATCATCCTCTTCCACTTCACCAACGTGTTGCAAGACACAAGG
Organism: Lolium perenne; assembly: GCF_019359855.2. NCBI lineage: Eukaryota > Viridiplantae > Streptophyta > Magnoliopsida > Poales > Poaceae > Lolium > Lolium perenne. Next base: position 38,037,334 of record NC_067246.2, on the reverse strand, counting down.
TAATGATATGGTGAGTGGTGAGGGAAATTGCAATGTTGATATTGTGCTCAATAGTGATGACTCTTCATCTCTATCTCATTGCAATGTTTCCTCTTTGGACTTAAACACTTCTTGCATTGAAAATAATCTACATGCTTGTGTTGATAGTCCTTGCATATCATGTGTAAATTGCTTACATAGATCTCATGAGGATATGCTTGACTTGTCTTGCTCCCATAATCAAAATGTTCCTATTTCCTCTAGTTGCTTGTTGACTAACATTGTAGAGGAAACCGAACACTCTATGGATCAAGACATGATTTCAAATGAGGATTCAAGAATATCTTCATTCTCCGGTATGCACATGTGCCTTATGGCAAATGGATCAAAGGTATCTCCTACTTTGACTCCTAACACTTCCTCTAATGATGAGAGTGATGATGATGATAATGATGAAGATTATAATACCTTGGTGCATAATATGGCAATGATATATGCTTCTCTTCATGGTAATAAAGAAGCTCGTGCTAATCTCGAACACTCTATGGATACCTTGAGTAAATATAGGGAAACCATAGTGGAGTTGGAGTCCCATGTTGAAAATGGGGAAATGAGATTCAATCTCCTCAAGCAAGAGCTAAAAGATGAGAAGCATACTAATTTTATGCTCACACAAAAAATTGAATCCTATGAGCTTGAAAATGAAAAATCTATTGATGATGCTTGTGCTACTAACTCTAATTCTTGTGAAGCTTCTACCTTGAAGGAGAATGTTGAGCTAAGGGCTCAACTTGAGTTGCTAACTAGCAATTGTAGGGAATTGGAAGAAAGCAATAAAACGCTCTCACACTCTTTTGAGGATCTTCTAACTTCCTACGATGAGCTAAAGTTAGCTCATGAGGCTAGTATCACTAAGGTAACATCTTGTGAGCCTCATGTGGACATTAGCACAACCTCTACCCAAAATGTTATATTGCCATGTGCTAGTCCTTGTAATCCATCTAGTCAAACTAGTGATACACCTTGTGTTGGATTACTTACTTTGCCTTGTTGCTCTAACAATAAAGCTTCTACTTCCTCTAGTACTTGTATTTCTACTAACCATGTAGAGGAAATAAAAGAGCTCGAGGCTCAAGTCCTTTCTTTGAAGAAAGACTTGGAAAAACGTCATGAAGGGAAATCCGCACTTGACAAGATGCTAAGTGTGCAACAATCCCCCAATGACAAGAGTGGGCTTGGATTCAACTCCAATAACAAGAACAAGTCCAAGAGCAAGAGCAACAAGAAGAAGGGCCAAGACAAAGTCAAGGATCCGGCCAAGTTGGTTTGCTTCAAGTGCAAGGTTGAAGGGCATCATGTTAGATCATGCCCATTGAAGAAAAAGAAGAAGCACTTGAGTGAGAAACAACAAGGGAAACGGCCACAAGGTAAAGGTCAAGCTCATGCTCGACCTCAAGTTGAAGATAGGCCACTTCCCAAGAAGAATCAAGATATTGTTCCCCAAGAGAAGAAATCAATAATGAAGAGAAAGGGGAACACTTGCTACTTATGCCGTGAGAAGGGGCACTTTGCTTCTTCTTGCTTAGGTGGTACCTTATCTAACCCTATAATTGTTGATGATGATTATTCTCTAGGGAAGGATAAGGATGGCAATGTGTTTGCCAAGTTTGTTGGAACTCAAAGTGGTTTCAAGAAAAGAACCATTTGGGTTGCCAAGCCTATTGTGACTAACCTCTTAGGACCCAACTTGGTTGGGGACCAACAATCTCAAACTTGATCAATAGGTACAAGTGGAGGTCATTGGAGACTTGGCTACTTCATGAAGAATTAAGGGATCTTCATATATTATATTTTGACCAAGCCAAGTCATATGGATTATCATCTATATCTTATATCCAATGTTCCTCTTTGCGGTAACTTATACTTCAACTCATCATATTTATTGTAAGTTACTTGCCCCTTTGCATGTTTGGTTTTGTACCAAATATGTGTATGTATGTGTTGTGTCTTACTTGCTTATTTGTGTATTCAAGTATGTTTGTTTGACTCACCATATACTTGTGTATTGCCTTGAGCCTAATGCATCTTGATGATATCTTATTTGGCTCTCTTGAAGTGATTAATGGAACATCCCATTTTGGGGGAGTGATATGCTTTGTGCATCTCTCTTTCTTTAAAATGTGTGTACATGGGTACCACCACTTAGTATTGATATTGCAAGATTATCTAGTCACTATGTGGTGTTCCATACTCATGAGAAATTCAAATTCTAAATATCCATTAATCATCTCTAGTTGAATTTTAGTTGCCTCTTATTTAGAAGAAATGTTTTATCACATTATGGGGGAGTAATATGTTTTGTACATATCACAAGCCTAGAAAATGTGAACATATGAGGTTATGCCACTTAGAGTTGATGCTCTTAATTATTCTTGTTCCTAGGTGGCATGTTTGCTCAAACAAGCTCCACTTCTATTAAAAAGCTTTTATTGGCTCATCTTATGGACTCTTGTTTGATTAAGAAATTCTTGGTACGGTTTTTCCTCAAATACATATCTCTATATCTTATTTGGGACACCGTTTGCTTCAAGTTATTCTAATCATTGCCGTGCGTGATTGTTTGACTAGTTGAAGCTATCAAGAATCTTAATCCGTGCATAGTGCTTAATTCGATATACTTATCCTATGCCTTTTATTGTGAAGTTGATCCTTACTATCATTATAATTTCACCACCGGAAATTATTTCCAATATACTCATTGTCTTTGACAATTGATAACCTTGTATGTGGTTGAATTCATGGATCATCTTCACCTTGGATTGCTTCTTACTTCCTTATTTTATTTCCAAGAAATCTTTATTGTTCCCTTATGTCTTCCTTGTCCCTTTGAAAAATCTTTTGATAAATCCTCTTGATTCATATCAAGTGTTTATTTTGGAATACATACCTTTTCCTTACGGTACATTGTGCCATTGTGAAAAGTGAGGGTTTGGTTTATTTGTTCGAACCTTGCTCTTTTGGGGAGTTTGCTATCTCATTCCTTCTTGCATATTTTATTAGCTTGAATGAGATAAATCTTTGAGCATGTTTGCTTTATTTCATCCTCTATGCTCAATGGTTTCTTCTTAGTTCACTTGTTGAACTTTGTTGAACAAATCTTTTGTGATTTGCTTCTTAGATATAACTTGGACAACAAATTTGTTTTGTGGCACCTCTATGCCTTATCTAATTCTTTTGGTGTTTTGTCCAAAGTATATCCTTCTTGGATTGTTAAAGGTTTTGGTGCATGCTTATATGTAATTTGTTTATACTTGTAGTATGCTTGCCTTCTTTTGATCCATTATGTAGGATATACTCCATCAAATCCTAAATGGCTAAGATGTGCATGAAATTCAAACTTCATCTAAATATGCACATGTTTATATGGAGTGTGTCCTATATATTGTGGTTAGTCTAACCATGTTGGACCCAATAAGTTTGGGGACCAAGATGTACTTGAATGATGTTTTAGGTACATTGGAGATGCAATGGAGGCTTGTCTCATCTATAAGGAAGGTGTTGTCACCATATGAGGATTGGAGTCAAGCTAGGATGATCGATGAACTCTTATCTACTACATCAAGCCATTGCCATCTCGGTAACAAGTATCTTATTCATGCACTCTCATATAGCATCCAACCTCTTGTAGGTTGTATCTTGGCATGAAATTATTTATTTCGAAAATATTGCGGTTCTTGAAAAACCCATTTAAAGTAAAACTTCTTATTGAACATTTGAGTAATTTGAGAAGATGCATATGATAGGTTATATATATATATCATATTTTATGATTCACCTATCACAAATATGCCCTCTAGCAATTTATTGCGTATCAATTCCTCAAAGAGCTCTTGTGTGCAATATTGATGAATTTGTGAAATAAATCCGTATTTGTGATACTTGTTGCCTTTCTCAAAACACTCCAACTAGCCCTACTTCCTTTATTGTTAGTTGTAATGTTTTGAGGTTTAACTTAGTTGAAGTTCATTCATATATACCATAAGTGAAAATTGGAGCCATAGGCTATATATGCTTCTTAAGCAAACATCCTTTGGTATATTTTATGACTTCATATTGGATATCTTGTTTTTATCTATTTTGTTAACCTCTTGTGTGTGCATGTTTCTTTATGGATCACTTTGTCCACTTTAGAAACTTATATACATAAGAGTGTTAATCCATCACCTTGATATTCTTGATCTTTGCCGACCATCTTTTACCCCTTTTGTTTTTAGTGGGTTGGTAAAGAAAACTTATGAGTGATTGGTTTATTTATTCTCTTCATGCACTCATATCTCGTAATTGTTGGATTAAAGTTGTTCTTGATAAGCATACTCTCTTTATCCTAGTTGTGTTCTAAATGATATATAGGGAGTGAGGATTCCATGTTTGTGCATATTGTATTCAAATGCAAACATGATAAATTATGCACGAACCTTGGGGAGCTTTCTTATTTTTAGAGCACTATATTTCTCTTATCATGATATCTTTGTTTGTCCAATTGGATCTTTGATTGCTTGCTTTATTTGTTGAAGCTCACTTCACCATGTTATCTTTATGCAATCTTTGATCCTCAATATAGTTTGACTTCCTTCAAGTATTCATCATTGGATATGTGCACTTGATTTCACTCAAATTATGAGAAGTGCACACTTTGGGGAGGAACTCACATTATATTGGCCTTCTAAATTTTTCACCCATTTTGACAATCGATGCCAATGGGGGAGAAGTTTAGAGGGTTTAAGGGAATGGTTTTATACTTAAGTTTGGTTTGTGCTTAAGTGTTTTGCCTCTCATGCATTCCATATTTATATGTCTTGCATGGTTGTATATATATAGTGGAAACTATCCCAAAGGTTAATCTTGACAATATATGCAATGAATTCATGTTCATCACACGTGCATACATTGTGGGGGAGTTTTCTCTATATATATTGGTTCTACTCACATCTCTTGCATTTGTTGTAGTTGTGTGAGTAGAGCCGGTTTTGATATGGACTAGTAGCTTTGTGTTACTTGACCATATCAAATACAACCTCTTGTATACAACTTATTCTCGGATAAGTTGCGTACTTGTCACTAATATTCATTATATAAACCCTCTTATTGTGGTTGTCATCAATTACCAAAATGGGGGAGATTGTAAGGGTATATTGCCCCTATGTGTGGTTTTGGTAATTAATGACAACCCCTATGGACTAATGTTTTCATTGAGTTTATATGAAGGAATATTCCATAGGTACTACTTGTTCTCCATGTGTTAGATTCAAGTATGGATGCCATGAAGATAAATGTATACCTTGTGTATTGGATCAAGAACATCGTATGAGAAGATACAAGGTTAAGTTGGACAAGTTCAAGATGAGTATCTTGAGTGGATCACATGCTTGAAGCTTGTTGTCCATTTGGTGATAATGGACATGTGAAGATGTGCATCAATGGGGCTTTCCCATCATAGTGTATGGGGGAGCATTTGTGAGTCTTCACGAAGCAACATTGGTCAAGTGTGGCATTCCGGCTTGAGTGAAGCTTGAAGAGTTATCATCAAGATCAAGCGGGATGCGCAAGGCAAAGGTATGGCCTTGCTAGGTTTTCCTTTTACCGGTCTCAAGGTGGATGTTGGGAGACCGGATTATAGGATAGATAGCCGCACTATTAAGAGGGGCTTTCGGTTGAGTAACTTGATCACATCGTCTTAGGGAGCTCAACCCTTTGCATACTTTGCATATCCTTATTGCTTCTTGGTGTTTCTCTATGTGAGGTTCTTGAGCTTGTTGCTAGCTTTACAACAAGCCCAAGTTCATCGAAAACGGAATCCGCATGCATCTTCAATTGCGTTTTCGAGTTTGGACGTCTTCACCGTTTCTTGACGGTGGGAGACTCCCTCTCTAAAATCATCTAAAATGTTCTGAGAGGAGTCTCCATATTTCCAGTTTTTGTTGGGGTTCTATTCGTCGTTATCTTTCCAACAAAATTGGTTTCATGTTAATCGGAGTTCGGGAGCAATAGTTATTAAAGAAGAGGTAAAAGAGAAAAAGAAAAAGAAAAGAAGAAAAGGGGGGAGGCGGCCGGTTGCCGCCCGGCCTGCCGGACCGCATGCCGGCCCACCCGGTCGACCGGGCGGCCACCGGCCCACGCGCCAGCCTGGCCCAGCTCCCCTCCGGTCAGACCGGACTTCAACCGGCCCACGCGCCGGCCTCTCCCGCGCAGCCCGTGACCGGTCTTGGGCCAGGTCCGCGACCGCCCAGCCAATGCTCCTCCGGTCCGACCGGAATCCGGACCGGGCCGCCTCCACGCGCCTTGGCCCACGCGGCCTGCTGCTCCCCCCGCGCGCCTGTGGCAAATCGGCCGCCCAGCGCGCTGTGCACCACTCCCGGTCGGTGGGCCGGTCCGACCGGACAGGCCACCGGCCTCTCCGGCCCAGGATCCGGTCTGCCGGCCTGCTGACCGGCTGGGGCTCCGTTTCTGCCCGTTTTTCTTCCTTTTTAATGCGTTTTTCTCTTGGTTTTTCCCCCAACGGTTATTTCTCTTCTTGGACTATAAATAGGTCTTCTTCCACCTTTAGACAATAACTTCTTCCCCTTTCTCTCACCTCCATTGTTGCATTTGAAGAAGTTGCTCTCTCTCTTGTTCCCCCCCATGATTCTTGCTCATATTTGAGGATTTGAGAGAGGAGATCTAGATCTACACTTCCACCAAACTATTTCTTCTCTAAGTGAGGGAATCTCTTGGGATCTAGATCTTGGAGTCTTTAGTTGACTTTCCCCCTTGTTCTTCCTCTCTAATCTCATCCTAGCATTCGTTGCTTTGGTGGGATTTGAGTGTGAAGGACTTGAACACCTCCGGTGTTCTTGCTTTGCATCATTGCATAGTGTTGAGCTCTCCACCACGATTTGTTCGAGTGAGAGACCGTGAGCTTGTTACTCTTGGAGGGTGACCTCCTAGTTGGCTTGGTGATTGGTGCTCCGGTGATCTCTTCAAGAAGATTGTGAAGAGGCCCGGGCTTCTCCTTCGTGGAGCTTGTGAAGTGGTTGTGGAGCTTGCCATCTCCGGAGCGGAGGAAAAGCTAACCATAAGGAAAGGGCCATTATCCTTTGTGGGTGTGGTTCGGAGAATAGGGTGAGCCTTCGTGGCGCGGGGAATCCTTCGTGGGACCTCCACTCCTCCAAACGTGACGTACCTTGTTGCAAAGCAAGGGAACACGGGAATACATCCTCGTCTCCGCGTGCCTCGGTTATTTCTATACCCGAGCTCTCTTTCCTTGTGATAGCCATCGTGCTTGAAGTACATATACCTTGCTATCACTTGTGCTACATATATCTTGTGCCTATCTTGCTTAGCTCTAGTTGCTATTGTTACACTTAGTTGAGCTTAGCATATTTAGGGTTTGTGCTTGTAAACTAAACAATAGTTTAATTCCGCATTCTTACAAGGCAAATCCGCGAGAGTTTGTAATTGCCTATTCACCCCCCCCCCTCTAGGCGACATCTCGATCTTTCAATACTAATAGTGCCCGCACCTTGTCCTAATTAGCTTGGACTACCGGATCATCGCAATACACATGTTTTAACCAAGTGTCACAATGGGGTATCTCCATGCCGCCTGTACAAAGGTCTAAGGAGAAAGCTCGCATTTTGGATTTCTCGCTTTTGATTATTCTCAACTTAGACATCCATACCGGGACAACATGGACAACAGATAATGGACTCCTCTTTAATGCATAAGCATGTGGCAACAATTATTATTCTCATATGAGATTGAGGATATATGTCCAAAACTGAAACTTCCACCATGAATCATGGCTTTAGTTAGCGGCCCAATGTTCTTCTCTAACAATATGCATGCTTAACCATAAGGTGGTAGATCTCCCTTACTTCAGACAAGACGAACATGCATAGCAACTCACATGATATTCAACAAAGAATAGTTGATGGCGTCCCTAGAAACATGGTTATCGCACAACAAGCAACTTAATAAGAGATAAAGTGCATAAGTACATATTCAATACCACAATAGTTTTTAAGCTATTTGTCCCATGAGCTATATATTGCAAAGGTGAATGATGGAATTTTAAAGGTAGCACTCAAGCAATTTACTTTGGAATGGCGGAGAAATACCATGTAGTAGGTAGGTATGGTGGACACAAATGGCATAGTGGTTGGCTCAAGGATTTTGGATGCATGAGAAGTATTCCCTCTCGATACAAGGTTTAGGCTAGCAAGGTTATTTGAAACAAACACAAGGATGAACCGGTGCAGCAAAACTCACTTAAAAGACATATTGTAAACATTATAAGATTCTACACCGTCTTCCTTGTTGTTCAAACTCAATACTAGAAATTATCTAGACTTTAGAGAGACCAAATATGCAAACCAAATTTTAGCATGCTCTATGTATTTCTTCATTAATGGGTGCAAAGTAGATGATGCAAGAGCTTAAACATGAGCACAACAATTGCCAAGTATCACATTATCCAAGACATTTTAGAATTACTACATGTAGCATTTTCCAATTCCAACCATATAACAATTTAACGAAGAAGAAACTTCGCCATGAATACTATGAGTAAAGCCTAAGGACATACTTGTCCATATGCAACAGCGGAGCGTGTCTCTCTCCCATACAATGAATGCTAGGATCCATTTTATTCAAACAAAAACAAAAACAAAAACAAACCGACGCTCCAAGCAAAGCACATAAGATGTGACGGAATAAAAATATAGTTTCAGGGGAGGAACCTGATAATGTTGTCGATGAAGAAGGGGATGCCTTGGGCATCCCCAAGCTTAGACGCTTGAGTCTTCTTAGAATATGCAGGGGTGAACCACCGGGGCATCCCCAAGCTTAGAGCTTTCACTCTCCTTGATCATGTTGTATCATCTCCCTCTCTTGATCCTTGAAAACTTACTCCACACCAAACTTAGAACAACTCATTAGAGGGTTAGTGCACAATCAAAATATACATGTTCAGAGGTGACATAATCATTCTTAACACTTCTGGACATTGCACAAAGCTACTGGACATTAATGGATCAAAGAAATTCATCCAACATAGCAAAAGAGGCAATGCGAAATAAAAGGCAGAATCTGTCAAAAACAGAACTGTTCGTATTGACGAATTTTATTGAGGCACCAGACTTGCTCAAATGAAAATGCTCAAATTGAATGAAAGTTGCGAACATATCTGAGGATCACTCACGTAAATTGGCTTAATTTTCTGAGTTACCTACATAGAATTTTGCCCAGATTCGTGACAGCAAAGAAATCTGTTTCTGCGCAGTAATCCAAATCTAGTATGAACTTTACTATCAAAGACTTTACTTGGCACAACAAAACACTAAACTACGATAAGGAGAGGTTGCTACAGTAGTAAACAACTTCCAAGACACAAAATAAAACAAAAATACTGTAGTAAAAACATGGGTTGTCTCCCATAAGCGCTTTTCTTTAACGCCTTTCAGCTAGGCGCAGAAAGTGTATATCAAGTATTATCGAGAGACGAAGCATCAACATCATAATTTGTTCTAATAATAGAATCATAAGGTAACTTCATTCTCTTTATAGGGAAGTGTTCCATACCTTTCTTGAGAGGAAATTGATATTTAATATTACCTTCCTTCATATCAATAGTAGCACCAACGGTTCGAAGAAAAGGTCTTCCCAATATAATGGGGCAAGATGCATTGCATTCAATATCCAAGACAACAAAATCAACGGGGACAAGGTTATTGTTAACCATAATATGAACATTATCAACTCTCCCCAAAGGTTTCTTTTTAGCATTATCAGCGAGATTAACATCCAAATAACAATTTTTCAATGGTGGCAAGTCAAGCATATCATAGACTTTCTTAGGCATAACAGAAATACTTGCACCAAGATCACATAAAGCATTACAATCAAAATCATTGACCCTCATTTTAATGATGGGTTCCCAACAATCCTCTAGCTTTCTAGGAATAGAAGTTTCAAGTTTTAGTTTCTCTTCTCTAGCTTTTATGAGAGCATTCGTAATATGTTTTGTGAAAGCCAAGTTTACAGCGCTAGCATTGGGACTCTTAGCAAGTTTTTGTAAGAACTTTATAACTTCAGAGATGTGGCAATCATCAAAATCTAAATCATTATGAGCTACAGCAATGGGATCATCATCCCCAAGGTTGGAAAAAATTTCAGCTTTATCACAAGCAATTTCAGAGCTTTAGCAATTTCAGGCAATTTTGTACGCTTTGCACTAGGAGTAGAAACATTGCCAACACCAATTATTTTACCATTAATAGTAGGAGGTGCAGCAACATGTGAAGAATCAACATTACTTGTGGTGGTAATAGTCCAAACTTTAGCTACATTTTTCTCTTTAGCTAGTTTTTCATTTTCTTCTCTATCCCACCTAGCACGCAATTCAGCCATTAATCTTATATTCTCATTAATTCTAACTTGGATGGCATTTGCTGTAGTAACAATTTTATTTTCAATATCCCTATTAGGCATAACTTTCGATTTCAAAAGATCAACATCAGAGGCAAGACTATCAACCTTAGAAGCGAGAATATCAATTTTATTGAGTTTTTCCTCAACAGATTTGTTAAAGGCAGTTTGTGTACTAATAAATTCTTTAAGCATAGATTCAAGTCCAGGGGGTGTATTCCTATTATTATTGTAAGAATTCCCATAAGAATTAGCATAACCGTTACCATTATTATAAGGATATGGCCTATAGTTATTACTAGAATTGTTCCGATAAGCATTGTTGTTGAAATTATTATTTTTAATGAAGTTTACATCAACATGTTCTTCTTGGGCAACCAATGAAGCTAACGGAACATTATTAGGATCAACATTAGTCCTATCATTCACAAGCATAGACATAATAGCATCAATCTTATCATTCAAGGAAGAGGATTCTTCAACATAATTTACCTTCTTGCCTTGTGGAGCTCTTTCCGTGTGCCATTCAGAGTAATTAATCATCATATTATCAAGGAGCTTTCTTACTTCACCAAGAGTGATGGACATAAAGGTACCTCCAGCAGCTGAATCCAATAAATTCCGCGAAGAAAAATTTAGTCCTGCATAGAAGGTTTGGATGATCATCCAAGTAGTCAGTCCATGGGTTGGGCAATTTTTAACCAAAGATTTCATTCTTTCCCAAGCTTGAGCAACATGTTCATTATCCAATTGTTTAAAATTCATTATGCTACTTCTCAAAGATATAATTTTAGCAGGGGGATAATATCTACCAATAAAAGCATCCTTGCATTTAGTCCAGGAATCAATACTATTCTTAGGCAGAGATAGCAACCAATCTTTAGCTCTTCCTCTTAATGAGAAAGGAAACAATTTCAATTTAATAATATCACCATCTACATCCTTATACTTTTGCATTTCACATAGTTCAACAAAATTATTAAGATGGGCAGCAGCATCATCAGAACTAACACCAGAAAATTGCTCTCGCATAACAAGATTCAGTAAAGCAGGTTTAATTTCAAAGAATTCTGCTGTAGTAGCAGGTGGAGCAATAGGTGTGCATAAGAAATCATTATTATTTGTGTTTGTGAAATCACACAACTTAGTATTTTCAGGGGTGGCCATTTTAGCAGTAGTAAATAAAGCAAACTAGATAAAGTAAATGCAAGTAACTAATTTTTGTGTGTTTTTGATATAGAGTGCAAGACAGTAAATAAAGTAAAGCTAGCAACTAATTTTTTTGTGTTTTGATATAATGCAGCAAACAAATTAGTAAATAAAATAAAGCAAGACAAAAACAAAGTAAAGAGATTGGGAAGTGGAGACTCCCCTTGCAGCGTGTCTTGATCTCCCCGGCAACGGCGCCAGAAATTTGCTTGATGCGTGTAGTTGACACGTCCGTTGGGAACCCCAAGAGGAAGGTGTGATGCGCACAGCGGCAAGTTTCCCTCAGTAAGAAACCAAGGTTTAATCGAACCAGTAGGAGTCAAGAAGCACGTTGAAGGTTGATGGCGGCGGGATGTAGTGCGGCGCAACACCAGAGATTCCGACGCCAACGTGGAACCTGCACAACACAACCAAAGTACTTTGCCCCAACGAAACAGTGAGGTTGTCAATCTCACCGGCTTGCTGTAACAAAGGATTAACCGTATTGTGTGGAAGATGATTGTTTGCGTAAAAACAAGTAAAACAAGTATTGCAGTAGATTGTATGCGATGTAAAGAATAGGACCGGGGTCCACAGTTCACTAGAGGTGTCTCTCCCATAAGATAAAAGCATGTTGGGTGAACAAATTACAGTTGGGCAATTGACAAATAGAGAGAGCATAACAATGCACATACATGTCATGATAAATATAGTGATATTTAATTGGGCATTACGACAAAGTACATAGACCGCTATCCAGCATGCATCTATGCCTAAAAAGTCCACCTTCAGATTATCATCCGAACCCCTTCCAGTATTAAGTTGCTAACAACAGACAATTGCATTAAGTATTGCGCGTAATGTAATCAGTGACTACATCCTCGAACATAGCACCAATGTTTTATCCCTAGTGGCAACAGCACATATCCATAATCTTAGAGGTTTCTCTCACTCCACCAGATTCACGGAGACATGAACCCACTATCGAGCATAAATACTCCCTCTTGGAGTTAAGAGCAAAAACTTGGCCAGAGCCTCTACTAATAACGGAGAGCATGCAAGATCATAAACAACACATAGGTAATAACTTGATAATTAACATAACATAGTATTCTCTATCCATCGGATCCCGACAAACACAACATATAGTATTACAGATAGATGATCTTGATCATGTTCGGCAGCTCACAAGACCCGACAATTAAGCACAATCAGGAGAAGACAACCATCTAGCTACTGCTATGGACCCATAGTCCAGGGGTGAACTACTCACTCATCACTCCGGAGGTGACCATGGCGGCGTAGAGTCCTCCGGGAGATGAACCCCCTCTCCGGCAGGGTGCCGGAGGAGATCTCCAGAAACCCCCGAGATGGGATTGGCGGCGGCGGCGTCTCAGTAAGGTTTTCCGTATCGTGGCTCTCGGTACTGGGGGTTTCGCGACGGAGGCTATTTGTAGGCGGAAGGGCAGGTAAAGAGGCGGCACGAGGGGCCCACACCATAGGTCGGCGCGGCCAGGGCCTGGGCCGCGCCGCCCTAGGGTGTGGCCACCTCGTGGCCCCACTTCGTCTCCTCTTCGGTCTTCTGGAAGCTTCGTGGCAAAATAGGACCCTGGGCGTTGATTTCATCCAATTCCGAGAATATTTCTTTACTAGGATTTCTGAAACCAAAAACAGCAGAAACAAAGAATCGGCTCTTCGGCATCTTGTTAATAGGTTAGTTCCAGAAAATGCACGAATATGACATAAAGTGTGCATAAAACATGTAGATATCATCAATAATGTGGCATGGAACACAAGAAATTATCGATACGTCGGAGACGTATCAATGTTCTTCCTATTCTTGTTGTTCTTACCCTTGTGATGATCATGTCGATGAGGATTTAGGGTTTGCTGGTGAAAAGCTCTTATACTGGCCCTCTCTTCACTCCCTTGGTCGACAGCACATCTTGTGCTGGGTGCTTCACCCCTGGTCTGTGTATGTGTGGAGAGCATGCAGCAGGCCTTGTGAGCTGTTGTGCATGCTCCCAGGTTGGGACTTGGTCCTTTGGCTTGGTTCCCTCGGCAGACTTGATATTATCCATCCAAAATCCTCATTATTTGACTAACCTGCTGATACGTCTCCGACGTATCGATAATTTCTTATGTTCCATGCCACATTATTGATGTTATCTACATGTTTTATGCACACTTTATGTCATATTCGTGCATTTTCTGGAACTAACCTATTAACAAGATGCCGAAGTGCCAGTTCCTGTTTTCTGCTGTTTTTGGTTTCAGAAATCCTAGTAACGAAATATTCTCGGAATTGGACGAAATCAACGCCCAGGTTCCTATTTTCACCGGAAGCATCCAGAACACACGAGAAGGACCAGAGGGGGGGCACTGGGCCCCCAGACCATAGGCCGGCGCGGCCCAGGCCCTGGCCGCGCCGCCCTATGGTGTGGCCACCCCTTCAGCCCTCCTGCGCCGCCTCTTCGCCTATTTAAAGCCTCCGTCGCGAAAACCCTGATACGTTCGACGAAAACCACAGAAACCTTCCAGAGCCGCCGCCATCGCGAGGCCAAGATCTGGGGGACAGGAGTCTCTGTTCCGGCACGCTGCCGGAGCGGGGAAGTGCCCCCGGAAGGCTTCTCCATCGACACCGCTGCCATCTTCACCGCCATCTTCATCACCGCTGCTGCTCCCATGAGGAGGGAGTAGTTCTCCATCGAGGCTCGGGGCTGTACCGGTAGCTATGTGGTTCATCTCTCTCCTATGTACTTCAATACAATAATCTCATGAGCTGCCTTACATGATTGAGATTCATATGATGATGCTTGTAATCTAGATGTCATTATGCTAGTCAAGTGAATTTTACTTATGTGATCTCCGGAGACTCCTTGTCCCACGTGTGTAAAGGTGACAGTGTGTGCACCGTGTGGGTCTCTTAGGCTATATTTCACAGAATACTTATTCATTGTTGAATGGCATAGTGAAGTGCTTATTTATATCTCTTTATGATTGCAATGTATTTGTATCACAATTTATCTATGTGCTACTCTAGCAATGTTATTAAAGTAGTTTTATTCCTCCTGCACGTGTGTAAAGGTGACAGTGTGTGCACCGTGTTAGTACTTGGTTTATGCTATGATCATGATCTCTTGTAGATTGCGAAGTTAACTATTGCTATGATAATATTGATGTGATCTATTCCTCCTACATATGCATGAAGGTGACAGTGTGCATGCTATGTTAGTACTTGGTTTAGTCTTTTGATCTATCTTACACTATAAGGTTACTTAAATATGAACAAATTGTGGAGCTTGTTAACTCTGGCATTGAGGGTTCGTGTAATCCTACGCAATGCGTTCATCATCCAACAAAAGTGTAGAGTATGCATTTATCTATTCTGTTATGTGATCAATGTTGAGAGTGTCCACTAGTGAAAGTCTAATCCCTAGGCCTTGTTCTTAAATACTGCTGCGTTACTACTGCTTGTTTACTGTTTTACTGTGTTACTACTGCTGCAATACTACCACCATCAACTACACGCCAGCAAGCTATTTTCTGGCACTGTTGCTACTGCTCATACTTATTCATACCACCTGTATTTCACTATCTCTTCGCCGAACTAGTGCACCTATTTGGTGTGTTGGGGACACAAGAGACTTCTTGCTTTGTGGTTGCAGGGTTGCATGAGAGGGATATCTTTGACCTCTTCCTCCCTGAGTTCGATAAACCTTGGGTGATCCACTTAAGGGAAAACTTGCTGCTGTTCTACAAACCTCTGCTCTTGGAGGCCCAACACTGTCTACAGGAAAGGAGGGGGAACGTAGACATCAAGCTATTTTCTGGCGCCCTTGCCGGGGACCAGAAAGCTACACAACCGGGATTTCCTCCCTCGTCAACCACGCGCCAGTCCTGGACAGCATCAAGTATTTTCTGGCGCCGTTGCCGGGGAGGAAAGGTAAAAGGTACTCACACTCCGGATCTCGGCTACTAAGCTATTTCCCGGCGCCGTTGTAAGTACTCGAAGCTATTTCCTTTAGATCCTGCAATTGCATCTTTTTGTTTCTTGTTTACACTAGTTTGGCATGATGGACAACAATGAGCTTCTTATTCTATTTCTTGATTTAAAACATGGATTGTTTGATGCGAAAATTAAAAAACCTATGGAATCTTATTTGCATGCTGGTAGTAATATTAGTATGAACGCTTTGAACACCATTGTTGATAATGATATAGAAAGTTCTAAGCTTGGGGAAGCTGGTTTTCATGATCTTTTTAGTCCCCCAAGCATTGAGGAGAAAATTTTCTTTGATGATACTTTGCCTCCCATATATGATGATTATAATGATAGTGGTCTTTTGTTGCCACCTACTATGGAGAGTAAATTTTGTTGTGATTATACTATGCCTCCAACACTTGATGAGAATAATAATGATAGCTACTTTGTTGAATTTTCTCCCACTACATCTAATAAAATTGATTATGCTTATGTGGAGAGTAATAATTTTATGCATGAGACTCATGATAAGAATGCTTTATGTGATAGTTATATTGTTGAGTTTGCTCATGACACTACTGAAAGTTATTATGAGAGAGGAAAATATGGTTGTAGAAATTTTCATGTTACTAAAACACCTCTCTATGTGCTGAAAT
Source organism: Lolium perenne (assembly GCF_019359855.2). Lineage (NCBI taxonomy): Eukaryota > Viridiplantae > Streptophyta > Magnoliopsida > Poales > Poaceae > Lolium > Lolium perenne. Next base: position 38,021,062 of record NC_067246.2, on the reverse strand, counting down.
TTTTGAAGCTATACTTGTTTTATCTTCCTATGCTTGTTACTTTGCTCTTCATGAATTTGTTTATTTACAAGATTCCTTTGCATAGGAAGCATGTTAGACTTAAATGTGTTTTGAATTTGCCTCTTGATGCTCTCTTTTGCTTCAAATATTATTTCTTGCGAGTGCATCATTAAAACTGCTGAGCCCATCTTAATGGCTATAAAGAAAGAACTTCTTGGGAGATAACCCATGTGTTATTTTGCTACAGTACTTTGTTTTATATTTGTGTCTTGGAAGTTGTTTACTACTGTAGCAACCTCTCCTTATCTTAGTTTTGTGTTTTGTTGTGCCAAGTAAAGTCTTTGATAGTAAAGTCAATACTAGATTTGGATTACTGCGCAGAAACTGTTTTCTTTGCTGTCACGGATCTGGGCAAAATTCTCTGTAGGTAACTCAGAAAATTATGCCAATTTACGTGAGTGATCCTCAGATATGTACGCAACTTTCATTCAATTTGAGCATTTTCATCTGAGCAAGTCTGGTGCCATTTTAAAATTCGTCTTTACGGACTGTTCTGTTTTGACAGATTCTGCCTTTTATTTCGCATTGCTTCTTTCGCTGTGTTGGGTGGATTTCTTTGTTCCATTACCTTCCAGTAGCTTTGGGCAATGTCCAGAAGTGTTAAGAATGATTGTGTCACCTCTGAACATGTGAGTTTTTGATTATGCACTAACCCTCTAATGAGTTTGTTTCGAGTTTGGTGTGAAGGAAATTTTCAAGGGTCAAGAGAGGAGGATGATATACTATGATCAAGAAGAGTGAAAGCTCTAAGCTTGGGGATGCCCCCGTGGTTCACCCCTGCATATATCAAGAAGACTCAAGCGTCTAAGCTTGGGGATGCCCAAGGCATCCCCTTCTTCATCGACAACATTATCAGGTTCCTCCCTTGAAACTATATTTTTATTCAGTCACATCTTATGTACTTTACTTGGAGCGTCTGTTTGTTTTTGTTTTTGTTTGTGTTTGAATAAATTGGATTACATCATGCTTGTGTGGGAGAGAGACACGCTCCGCTGTAGCATATGGACAAGTATGTCCTTAGTTTCTACTCATAGTATTCATGGCGAAGTTTCTTCTTCGTTAAATTGTTATATGGTTGGAATTGGAAAATGATACATGTAGTAATTGCTAAAATGTCTTGGGTAATGTGATACTTGGCAATTGTTGTGCTCATGTTTAAGCTCTTGCATCATATGCTTTGCACCTATTAATGAAGAAATACATAGAGCATGCTAAAATTTGGTTTGCATATTTGGTCTCTCTAAGGTCTAGATAATTTCTAGTATTGAGTTTTGAACAACAAGGAAGACGGTGTAGAGTCTTATAATGTTTTCAATATGTCTTTTATGTGAGTTTTGCTGCACCGGTTCATCCTTGTGTTTGTTTCAAATAAACCTTGCTAGCCTAAACCTTGTATCGAGAGGGAATACTTCTCATGCATCCAAAATACTTGAGCCAACCACTATGCCATTTGTGTCCACCATACCTACCTACTACATGGTATTTCTCCGCCATTCCAAAGTAAATTGCTTGAGTGCTACCTTTAAAATTCCATCATTCGCCTTTACAATATATAGCTCATGGGACAAATAGCTTAAAAACTATTGTGGTATTGAATATGTACTTATGCACTTTATCTCTTATTAAGTTGCTTGTTGTGCGATAACCATGTTCCTGGGGACGCCATCAACTATTCTTTGTTGAATATCATGTGAGTTGCTATGCATGTTCGTCTTGTCTGAAGTAAGAGAGATCTACCACCTTATGGTTAAGCATGCATATTGTTAGAGAAGAACATTGGGCCACTAACTAAAGCCATGATTCATGGTGGAAGTTTCAGTTTTGGACAAATATCCTCAATCTCATATGAGAAAATTATTAATTGTTGTTACATGCTTATGCATAAAAGAGGAGTCCATTATCTGTTGTCTATGTTGTCCCGGTATGGATGTCTAAGTTGAGAATAATCAAAAGCGAGAAATCCAAAATGCGAGCTTTCTCCTTAGACCTTTGTACAAAGTGCATAGAGGTACCCCTTTGTGACACTTGGTTAAAACATGTGCATTGTGATGATCCGGTAGTCCAAGCTAATTAGGACAAGGTGCGGGCACTATTAGTATACTATGCATGAGGCTTGCAACTTGTAAGATATAATTTACATGATACATATGCTTTATTACTACCGTTGACAAAATTGTTTCATGTTTTCAAAATAAAAGCTCTAGCACAAATATAGCAATCGATGCTTTTCCTCTATGAGGACCATTCTTTTACTTTATTGTTGAGTCAGTTCACCTATTTCTCTCCACCTCAAGAAGCAAACACTTGTGTGAACTGTGCATTGATTCCTACATACTTGCATATTGCACTTATTATACTACTCTATGTTGACAATATCCATGAGATATACATGTTACAAGTTGAAAGCAACCGCTGAAACTTAATCTTCCATTATGTTGCTTCAATGTCTTTACTTTGAATTATTGCTTTATGAGTTAACTCTTATACAAGACTTATTGATGCTTGTCTTGAAGTGCTATTCATGAAAAGTCTTTGCTATATGATTCACTTGTTTACTCATGTCATATACATTGTTTTGATCGCTGCATTCACTACATATGCTTTACAAATAGTATGATCAAGGTTATGATGGCATGTCACTCCAGAAATTATCTTTGTTATCGTTTTACCTGCTCGGGACGAGCAGAACTAAGCTTGGGGATGCTGATACGTCTCCGACGTATCGATAATTTCTTATGTTCCATGCCACATTATTGATGTTATCTACATGTTTTATGCACACTTTATGTCATATTCGTGCATTTTCTGGAACTAACCTATTAACAAGATGCCGAAGTGCGTTCTGTTTTCTGATGTTTTTGGTTTCAGTAATCCTAGTAACGAAATATTCTCGGAATTGGACGAAATCAACGCCTGTGTTCCTATTTTCACCGGAAGCATCCGTAACACACGAGAAGGACCAGAGGGGGGGGCACTGGCCCCTGCACCATAGGCCGGCGCGGCCCAGGCCCTGGCCGCGCCGCCCTATGGTGTGGCCACCCCTTCAGCCCTCCTGCGCCGCCTCTTCGCCTATTTAAAGCCTCCGTCGCGAAAACCCTGATACGTTCGACGAAAACCACAGAAACCTTCCAGAGCCGCCGCCATCGCGAGGCCAAGATCTGGGGGACAGGAGTCTCTGTTCCGGCACGCTGCCGGAGCGGGGAAGTGCCCCCGGAAGGCTTCTCCATCGACACCGCTGCCATCTTCACCGCCATCTTCATCACCGCTGCTGCTCCCATGAGGAGGGAGTAGTTCTCCATCGAGGCTCGGGGCTGTACCGGTAGCTATGTGGTTCATCTCTCTCCTATGTACTTCAATACAATAATCTCATGAGCTGCCTTACATGATTGAGATTCATATGATGATGCTTGTAATCTAGATGTCATTATGCTAGTCAAGTGAATTTTACTTATGTGATCTCCGGAGACTCCTTGTCCCACGTGTGTAAAGGTGACAGTGTGTGCACCGTGTGGGTCTCTTAGGCTATATTTCACAGAATACTTATTCATTGTTGAATGGCATAGTGAAGTGCTTATTTATATCTCTTTATGATTGCAATGTATTTGTATCACAATTTATCTATGTGCTACTCTAGCAATGTTATTAAAGTAGTTTTATTCCTCCTGCACGTGTGTAAAGGTGACAGTGTGTGCACCGTGTTAGTACTTGGTTTATGCTATGATCATGATCTCTTGTAGATTGCGAAGTTAACTATTGCTATGATAATATTGATGTGATCTATTCCTCCTACATATGCATGAAGGTGACAGTGTGCATGCTATGTTAGTACTTGGTTTAGTCTTTTGATCTATCTTACACTATAAGGTTACTTAAATATGAACAAATTGTGGAGCTTGTTAACTCCGGCATTGAGGGTTCGTGTAATCCTACGCAATGCGTTCATCATCCAACAAAAGTGTAGAGTATGCATTTATCTATTCTGTTATGTGATCAATGTTGAGAGTGTCCACTAGTGAAAGTCTAATCCCTAGGCCTTGTTCTTAAATACTGCTGCGTTACTACTGCTTGTTTACTGTTTTACTGTGTTACTACTGCTGCAATACTACCACCATCAACTACACGCCAGCAAGCTATTTTCTGGCACTGTTGCTACTGCTCATACTTATTCATACCACCTGTATTTCACTATCTCTTCGCCGAACTAGTGCACCTATTTGGTGTGTTGGGGACACAAGAGACTTCTTGCTTTGTGGTTGCAGGGTTGCATGAGAGGGATATCTTTGACCTCTTCCTCCCTGAGTTCGATAAACCTTGGGTGATCCACTTAAGGGAAAACTTGCTGCTGTTCTACAAACCTCTGCTCTTGGAGGCCCAACACTGTCTACAGGAAAGGAGGGGGAACGTAGACATCAAGCTATTTTCTGGCGCCGTTGCCGGGGACCAGAAAGCTACACAACAGGGATTTCCTCCCTCGTCAACCACGCGCCAGTCCTGGACAGCATCACCTGCCAAGTGGCTTTGCCACTTGGCCTAACCTTTGTTTCTTTTTGTTGTTTTTGTTTGCAGGGATGCTTTGGATGATCAAATGAAGATCATTCAAGTGTTGATCAAGCTATCCATGAAGATTTACTTGTCTAGTGTAGAATTCTGTCAACAATTGTAATTCTTTTATTTTCCTTTTTCATTTATTCATTTGTGTAATGTGTTGTAATATTTATAGTTCAATTTGGGTAATGTATATGACAATGTAATTTGTGTGTGAATCAATAAAGCTCAAGGTTTTCTCTAATGAGCTTTGAATATATGTTATGTTGTTTTATATTCTTGATTACTTCAATTGTTTAATGAATTATCCATATTTGAATTATAATATACTTAATTGATGTTTGAATTTGAAATTCAAACATAAATTGTTTGAATTCAATCATGCAACTTAAGTTGAGAAAGGAATTGTTCCCCCTCTCTTCTCGAAAACCCTAATTGAGTTTAGTTAGGTCCAAGTTTATCGAACTCTCGAACCCCTAATCCTATCTGGTGTCGAGAGAGAAACTTGTCCCCCTTTTATGCAGTTTTTCTATAAAAGCGTGAAATTTCCCCAGATTTTATGATGCAATGCACATCCCTTTCTAAAATCTACCCCTCGATCGTCTCTAAACCTGGGATATTACATGGGGGCTCTTAAGTATGTGGAGCCAAAGACATTGACAATTGCAACGACAAAGCGCTTCACACACAAGATAGAAGTGCTCTCTCCCATGGCCAAATGATCATCAATAAGATCCGCCGGTATACCATATGCCAACATACGCAAGGCGGCGGTCACCTTTTGATATGTGCTATGACCAAGTTCTCCGGCGGCATTCCTCCTTTGCTCAAAGAAGCGATCATACTTAGTCACCTCCGTTGCAATGTGCTTGAACAAGTTGAGAGACTCATCCGGAAAAGCCGCCGAAAATAGCTTTCGGGGAATATCGGATTCTCATTGAAATACGACCGCATCAACTTCTCATGCCCTTCAATCCTTTCTCTCCATAACTTCTGTCTACCGAACACCGACCCACCAAATTTTGGCTTCTTAACGGCGCGGTATGCTAATAGTAGCGATATGTTCTCCTCTTCCTCTTGGTCATACTCGTCATCCGATGAATCGTATGATGAACTCTACAAACATATATATGAAATTACTTAACTATAACTAACTATTGTAGCAAATTGGCGAGTAAAAATCACATGCTAATAGAGGCCGGCCGGCGGAGGTGCATACCTTGCGAGCAAATCGGCGAGCACCTTGGTCGCGCCATGTTGTTAGCAAGCTCGAGGACGACGACGATGACATGTCGACGGCGGCGCGAGGAAAACGCGACGGCGCCGGGAAGGAGGAGGCGGAGGAGGAGCGCCGACTACTGCCCGTCGCTGGCGGCGGCGCAAGCGTCACAGCGCGGTGATACGTCTCAAACGTATCTATAATTTCTTATGTTCCATGCTACTTTTATGACAATACTTGAATGTTTTATACATACTTTACATCGTTATTATACATTTTCCGGCACTAACCTTTTAACAAGATGCCGAAGAGCCAGTTGCTGTTTTCTGCTGTTTTTGGTTTCAGAAATCCTACAAAGGAAATATTCTCGGAATTGGACGAAATCAATGCCCAGGGTCTTATTTTTCCACGAAGCTTCCAGAAGACCGGAGGGGATACGAAGTGGGGCCACGAGGGCCCGTACCCATAGGCCGGCGCGGCCAGGGAGGGGCCCGCGCTGCCCTATGGTGTGGGTCCCTCGCGCCGCCTCCTGACCTACCCTTCCGCCTACTTAAAGCCTTCGTCGCGAAACCCCCTGTACCGAGAGCCACGATACGGAAAACCTTACTGTGACGCCGCCGCCGCCAATCCCATCTCTGGGGATTCAGGAGATCGCCTCCGGCACCCTGCCGGAGAGGGGAATCATCACCGGAGGGCTCTACATCATCATGCCCGCCTCCGGATTGATGCGTGAGTAGTTCATCCTTGGACTATGGGTCCATAGCAGTAGCTAGATGTTTGTCTTCTCCGCTTGTGCTATCATTGTTTAGATCTTGTGAGCTGCCTAACATGATCAAGATCATCTATTTGTAATCCTACATGTTGTGTTTGGTGGGATCCGATGGATATAGAATATTATGTCAAGTTGATTATCAATCTATCATATATGTGTTGTTTATGTTCTTGCATGCTCTCCGTTGCTAGTAGAGGCTCTGGCCAAGTTGATACTTGTAACTCCAAGAGGGAGTATTTATGCTCGATAGTGGGTTCATGCCTCCATTTAACTGCAGGACAAAGGATGAGAAAGTTCTAAGGTTGTGGATGTGCTGTTGCTACTAGGGATAAAACATCGATGCTTTGTCTAAGGATATTTGTGTTGATTACATTACGCACCATACTTAATGCAATTATCTGTTGTTTACAACTTAATACTGGAGGGGGTGCGGATGCTAACCCAAAGGTGGATTATTTAGGCATAGATGCATGCTGGATAGCGGTCTATGTACTTTGTCGTAATACCCTGATTAAATCTCATAGTAATCATCATTGATATGTATTGAATCTTTATTTGTCAATTGCCCACCTGTAATTTGTTCACCCAGCATGTTAGTTATCTTATTGGAGAGACACCACTAGTGAACTGTGGACCCCGGTCCATTCTTTTATATCTGAATACAATCTACTGCAATCATTATTCTTACTGTTCTTTGCAAACAAACATCATCTTCCACTCGATACGTTTAATCCTTTGTTTTCAGCAAGCCGGTGAGTTTGACAACCTCACTGTTACGTTGGGGCAAAGTATCTTGATTGTGTTGTGCAGGTTCCACGTTGGCACCGGTTTCACTGGTGTTGCGCCGCACTACACTCCTCCACCAACAACCTTCACGTGCTTCTTGGCTCCTACTGGTTCGATAAACCTTGGTTTCATACTGAGGGAAACTTGCTTCTATACGCATCATACCTTCCACTTGGGGTTCCCAACGGACGTGTGCTTCGCGCGTATCAAGCTAAATTTCTGGCGCCGTTGCCGGGGAGATCAAGACACGCTGCAAGAGGAGTCTCTCACATCCAATCTATTTACTTTTTTTTGTCTTGCTTTGCTTTATTTTATTTACTACTTTGTTTTCTGCACTAAAACAAAACATAAAAAAATTAGTTGCTAGCTTTACTTTATTTACTATCTTGTTTGCATTCTCCATATTAAAAACACAAAAAAATTAGTTACTTGCATTTAGTTTACTTTTGTTATCATGTCTAGCTCTGTACCTGTTACTTCTTCACCTGAGGAATTAGTTTTTACTTTTAAACAAGGGGATGAGGAGAGTTTTAAAGATGCTTGGTCTAGAATTTTTGATTCTTATCGTAAAGCTGAACCTCAAATGACTCTAAGTCTGCTCCTTAGTAATTTTTATTTTGGGCTTATGATTCGCTATAGATATGCCTTGGATGCTGTAGTGGGAGGAGATTTCCTTCATTGCAATGGTGATCAAGCTTTTAATGCCATAAAAAATTGGTTGCATCACATAGTTCAGCTAATAACTTCGATTCAGCTCTTATTAGCATTTATAATAGATTAAACACTCTTGAGATAAGTGCATCTTGCTTGAAAGAAAATTATAGTTATGTTCGTAACCGTCTTGATCAAGTTTTAGTGAACTCTGAACCTTCAATGTGGGACCCTACTACTAAAGTTATTATTGGTGGTGAAACTTTTCATGCCCGTTGTGATATTATATCTGAATTTTGCCTTATGCCTAAGAGTATTTATGAATCTTTGACACTTTGGGGACTCGTTGAAGGAGGAGAAGGAATAACTCTTATTGATAACTCTGTTATAATTCCTAAGGGAATAGCCGAGGGTGTGCATACAACCATTCTTGGAAGAACGGTATCCACTGATTATCTTGTTATTGAATGTGTAGGAACAGGACAAATCACACTTGGAAGATCCCTGCTGAAACTATTGGGAGCAATCATAGATGTGGGAGAAGGCATCCTAAAATTCACCTCTACACCGGGAGGTAGACATGTATTCCCTAAACCAAAGAGTAAGAAAAAGAGTAAGAAGGGTAGGCGTAAAGGCCGAGGTAATGTTGATGTTTCTTCTCTTGATAATACTTGATTTGCACTTTCTGCGCCTAGCTGAAAGGCGTTAAAGAAAAGCACTTCTTGGGAGATAACCCATGTTTTTATTTTACTACTGTATTGTTGAGTCTTGGAAGTTGTTACTACTGTAGCAACCTCTCCTTATCATGTTTTTGTGCCAAGTAAAGTCTCTATGGTAAAGTTGATGCTAGATTTGGATTGCTGCGCAGAAACAGAATTGTTGTCTGTCACGAATTTGCGCAGAACTCTCTGTAAAAAATCAAAAAAATCTGCCAGTTTACGTGCGTGATCCTCAGATATGTACGCAACTTTCATTAGTTTTGAGTTTTCCCGTTTGAGTAAGTTAAGTGCCTCTGTAAAATTCGTCTTTACGGACTGTTCTGTTTTGACAGATTCTGCCTTTTATTTCGCATTGCCGCTTTTGCTATGTTGAATGGGTTTCTTTGTTCCATTAACTTTCAGAAGCTTTGTGCAATGTCCAGAGGTGTTAAGAATGATTATGTCACCTCTGAATATGTGAATTTTTGATTATGCACTAACCCTCTAATGAGTTTGCTTGAAGTTTGGTGTGGAGGAAGTTTTCAAGGGTCAAGAGAAGAGGATGATACAATATGATCAAGAAGAGTGAAAGGTCTAAGCTTGGGGATGCCCCGGTGGTTCATCCCTGCATATTTCAAAAAGACTCAAGCATCTAAGCTTGGGGATGCCCAAGGCATCCCCTTCTTCATCGACAACTTATCAGGTCACTTCTAGTGAAACTATATTTTTATTCCATCACATCTTATGTTCTTTACTTGGAGCGTCAGTTTGCTTTTATTTTTGTTTTGGTTTGAATAAAGTTGGATCCCACCATCCTTATATTGGAGATATTACGCTCCGCTTTTTCATTTTGAACACTTGTGTTCTTAGTTGTGCTTTAATGTTCATGGCGAAGGCTGAAAATTGCTTCGTTGATTGCTATTTGGTTGGAATCAGAAAATGCTTCATATGGTTTGGAATAACTGGGCAATTGTTTTGAGCTCTCATAGATCATGTTTAAGCTCTTGCATCATGTAGTTTAATCTATTAATGGAGAACTACCGTAGAGCTTGTTAAAATTTGGTTTGCATGATTGGTCTCTCTAAGTCTAGATATTTTCTGGTAAAGTGTTTGAACAACAAGGAAGACAGTGTAGAGTCTTATAATGTTTGCAATATGTTCTTGTGTAAGTTTTGTTGTACCTGTTCATACTTGTGTTTGCTTCAAACAACCTTGCTAGCCCAAACCTTGTACTGAGAGGAAAAGCTTCTCGTGCATCCAAACACCTTGAGCCAAAACCCATGCCATTTGTGTCCACCATATCTACCTACTACATGGTATTTTTTTGCCATTCCAAAGTAAATTACTTTAGTGCTACCTTTAAAATTTCATTCCTTTATCTTTGCAATATATATCTCATGGGATAAATAGCTTAAAAACTATTGTGGTGATGAATATGTAGTTATGTGTCTTAGTTCTTATAAGTTGCTTGTTGAGCGGTAACCATGTTTCTGGGGACGCCATCAACTTTTTACCTTTGTTGGATATCATGTGAGATGCTATGCATGTTCGTCTTGTCTGAAGTAAGGGAGATTTTCATGATCAAATGGTTTGAGTATGCATATTGTTAGAGAAGAACATTGGGCCGCTAACCAAAGCCATGTATCATGGTGGAAGGTTTCAGTTTGGACATACAACCTCAATCTCTTATGAGAATATTATCTGTTGTTGAATGCTTATGCATTAAAAGAGGAGTCCATTATCTGTTGTCTATGTTGTCCCGGTATGGATGTCCTAAGTTGAGATCTGTTAAAAATGAGAAATTAAATGCAATTGATCTCCTAGGACCTTTGTACAGGCGGCATAGAGGTACCCCTTTGTGACACTTCGTTGAAACATATGTTATGCAATGATAATCCGTGTTAATCCAAGCTAATTAGGACAAGGTGCGAGCACTATTAGTACTCTATGCATGAGGCTTGCAACTTGTAGGAAGTATTATGCATAGCACATATGAATTATTACTACCCACTGGTAGAAAAAAGGGCTTCCGTCCAGCCCCATTAGTCGCGAAATTATAGGAACCGCGACCAATGGGCTCTTTAGTCGCGGTTCGGGAGCCGAACCGCGACCAAACGCCTGGGCCCAGCGCGCTCGGTGGCCAGCTGGTGGACGGGAGGGGCTTTAGTCGCGGTTGGCCAGGCCAACCGCGACTAAATGTCCTCAGGCCTGGCCCAAAGGCCTTTAGTCGCGGTTGGCCAGGACAACCGCGACTAAAGCCCCTCCCCTATATATACCGTCCAGCCCACAGCACTTAGCCATTTGGTGCCACTTCTCTTCACAAACTTCACAAGGGGGTGTTGGTTTGCTTTTGGCTCCTCTTATGGACACAAGGTGTTTGATGAAATGCCCCAAGAGCATGAAACCAACATGATATGAAGTGTCGGAGCCACACTTGATCGAGCTTCCTCATTTATTTTTTCCTCCTCGATCGCGGTTAGCAACTTGAACCTTTCATATGTGTCATTGATAAAATATGCATGTGTGTAGTTCATTATTTAATTTCTATTTAGTTTAACAAATGCATGATGGTTAATTATATATTTTATATTATAATAATGCAGATGAATCGGTAATGGATGTACGCTAACCGACTCTCCGGCGAATTCACTACGGGTTTGAAAGATTTCCTCGTAGTGGCTAATGCGAACAAGCAGGGGGGTTTTGTTATCTGTCCATGTGTTGGCTGTAAGAATCAGAAGGGTTACTCTTCCTCAAGGGAAGTTCACCTGCACCTGATTCGGCATGGTTTCATGCCAAGCTATAATTGTTGGACCAAGCATGGAGAAAGAGGGGTTATAATGGAAGAGGATGAAGAAGAGGATGATATCATCGATGACAACTATCTTGATCATTTCGGTGATACTTTCATGGAGGATGCTGAAGGTGGGGAAGGTGAAGGGGAAGGTGATCAAGAAGAGGCACGTGATGAGCCCGCTGATGATCTTGGTCGGACCATTGCTGATGCACGGATGATACGTCCAATTTGCATCACTATTTTATATCATAATTTGCTGTTATTCATTGATATATTTCATATTTGGAGATAATACTTATGTTATTTCATCTATTTTGCATGTTTCATGATTATTGAGGATCGCGCACCGGAGTCAGGATTCTGCTGGAAAAAGCGCCATCAGAATGCAATATTTCGGAAGGTCAACAGTTGACGGAAATTATATGAAAAATCCTATTTTTCCAGAAGACGAAGGGAGACAGAAGGGGGAGCCGAGGGGACCCGAGGTGGGCCCACCCCATAGGCCGGCGTGGCCCAAGGCCTGGCCGCACCGCCCTGTGAGGAGGGGGCCCACAGCCCCCTCTCGCCTCCTTTTCTTCGCGTACGCCTTCGTCCCGAAAACCTAAGCTCCAGGGGTACATCGCGAAGAGCCACAGCCGCCTCTGCGGGGCGGAGAACACCAGAGAGAAAAGAACTCTCCGGCAAGCTGAGATCCGCCGGGGAAATTCCCCCCCGGAGGGGGAAATCGACGCCATCGTCACCGTCATCGAGTTGGACATCATCTCCATCACCAGCATCATCATCTTCATCATCATCACCGCCGTCTCCACCGCTGCACGCCATCACCGCTGTAACAATTTGGGTTTGATCTTGATTGTTTGATAGGGGAAACTCTCCCGGTGTTGATTTCTACTTGTTATTGATGCTATTGAGTGAAACCATTGAACCAAGGTTTATGTTCAGATTGTTATTCATCATCATATCACCTCTGATCATGTTCCATATGATGTCTCGTGAGTAGTTCGTTTAGTTCTTGAGGACATGGGTGAAGTCTAAATGTTAGTAGTGAAGTATGGTTGAGTAATATTCAATGTTATGATATTTAAGTTGTGGTGTTATTCTTCTAGTGGTGTCGTGTGAACGTCGACTACACGACACTTCACCTTTATGGGCCTAGGGGAATGCATCTTGTACTCGTTTGCCAATTGCGGGGTTGCCGGAGTGACAGAAACCTGAGCCCCCGTTGGTATATCGATGCGGGGAGGGATAGCGGGATCTCGTAGTTTAAGGCCGTGGTTAGATTTATCTTAATTACTTTCTTGTAGTTGCGGATGCTTGCAAGGGGTATAATCACAAGTATGTATTAGTCCTAGGAAGGGCGGTACATTAGCATAGGTTCACCCACACAACACTTATCAAAACAATGAAGATTAATTAGCCGTATGTAGCGAAAGCACTAGACTAAAATCCCGTGTGTCCTCGAGAACGTTTGGTTATTATAAGTAAACAAACCGGCTTGTCCTTTGTGCTAAAAAGGATTGGGCCACTCACTGCAATTATTACTCTCGTACTTTACTTACTCGTACTTTATTCATCTGTTACATCAAAACCCCCTGAATACTTGTCTGTGAGCATTTACAGTGAATCCTTCATCGAAACTGCTTGTCAACACCTTCTGCTCCTCGTTGGGATCGACATTCTTACTTATCGAAGATACTACGATACACCCCCTATACTTGTGGGTCATCAAGACTATTTTCTGGCGCCGTTGCCGGGGAGTGAAGCGCTATTGGTAAGTGGAATTGGTAAGGGAAATTTCTACTGTTTGTGCTGATTTTATTTCTGCCTGCTGCTATAATTCATTATGGAGAGATCTTCTCTTGAGTGTTTATTTGCGAAATCTACTACTACTGCAAAGGTAGTGGATGAGGCGCCAGGTAAGGAAGAAATACCATACAAAATACCTATGAAAATTATTGAACGTGTAGTGGATAACCGTTATACAGGGGATGGAACTGTCCACCCTGGAGATCATTTACTGTTCTTACATGAATTATGCGGTTTATTCAAGTGTGCAGGTATTGCTATGGCTGAAGTGAGGAAGAAACTATTCTCTATATCGCTGTCTGGTAAATCGGCGCATTGGTATAAATTACTGGATAATGGGGATTCTCTTGAATGGAATGATATTGTGCCCCGGTTTTATTCTAAGTTCTATCCTCCAAGTGAGATTTACAAAGATCGGAATCGCATATATAATTTTTGGCCTCATGAAGGAGAGAGTATTGCCCAAGCGTGGGGGAGATTGAAGTCTTTAATGCTCAAATGCCCCATTCATGAGCTTCCTGGTAATATTATTATTGATAATTTCTATGCAAGACTTTCTTTTCAAGACAAGACCTTGCTGGATACTTCTTGTTCTGGATCATTTACACGCAACAAGGAAGAGTTTAAAAGGGACCTTCTTAATCGGATCCAAGAAAATACTGAAGGATGGGAGAACGACAAGGATAGAGAATCAGGTATAAATTATGATTATAAATGCATTGAAGCTTTTATGGATACTGATAAATTTCGTAATATGAGTGCTACTTATGGTCTTGATTCTCAAGTTGCTGCAAATCTTTATAAAGCTTTTGCTTCTCATTATGAATTGCCTAAGAAGAACTTTGATAAGTATCATGAACCGTATAAAGATAAAATTGATTCGTCTATAAATAAATGTGTTGTAGTGGAAACTGTTGATCATGTTATTCCTGAAGCTTATATTGAAAAAAATCCTTTCCCTGCTAAAATGAAGGAGTACTCTGTTATAAATAGTGCGGTTCATAAAAGTGAAAAGAAACCTATAGAACCTGAAGAACAAATAAAAGTTGAAACTGCTGTTGCAATTATTAAAGATCTTCTGACTGAAAATGTGGAAGATGGTCATATTATTTTCTGTGAAGATGCCTCTAATATTGTTTCACATCCTAATAAGTCCAAGCAAGCTAGTGTTCCTATGCTATCTGTTAGAATTGGTGATCATTGTTATTATGGTTTATGTGATATTGGTGCAAGTATTAGTGCTGTTCCTTATGAGCTTTACACGGAGATTATGCACGAAATTGGTTCTTGTGAACTTGAAGATATTGATGTGGTTATTCGGCTGGCTAATAGAGAAACTATCTCTCCAATTGGTATCGTTCGAGATGTGGAATTTCTATGTGGTAAGATTAAATATCCTGCTGACTTTTTGGTACTTGGTTCTGCTGCTAGTAAATATTGTCCTATCATTTTTGGAAGACCTTTTTTAAATACTTGTGGAGCTATTATAGATTGCAAGAAAGAGAAAATTTTGACTAAATTTGCTGGTGAATCTTATGAGTTTAACTTCTCTAAATTTACCAAAACTCCTTATAAAATTGATTCGCCTAATAGTGATTTTAAAGTTGAACAGTGTGCATCTATTGCTCTTGCTCCTAGTAATCCTTTGCGGCAACATTTGGAGAATAGTGAGAGTGAAGCTTTTAGGGAAGAAAGAGATGAGCTTGATGAAATTTTCCTTCGTCAACCTATTCTTAAGCATGATTTACCGGTGGAAGATCTGGGTAGAACACCACCACCAAAGGAAGATCCTGTCTTTGATTTAAAACCATTGCCTGATAATCTTAAATATGCTCATATTGATGATAAGAAAATATATCCTGTTATTATTAGTTCTAAGCTTTCAGAGTTTGAAGAAGAAAGGTTATTGGAAATACTGAAGAAACACCGAGGTGCTATTGGCTACACTCTTGATGACTTGAAGGGGATTTCTCCCTCTATTTGCCAACACGCCATTAATATGGAAGATGATGCGAAGCTTTGTTGTTGAACCTCAGCGTCGTCTAATTCCTAAGATGAAGGATGTGGTAAGAAATGAGGTATTAAGACTCCTTGAAGCTGGTATTATATATCCTATTGCTGATAGTAGATGGGTTAGTCATGTGCATTGTGTTCCTAAGAAAGGAGGAATGACTGTTGTGCCTAATGATAATGATGAGCTCATACCTCAAAGAGTAGTTGTAGGGTATAGAATGTGCATTGATTATCGAAAAGTTAATAAGGTTACTAAGAAAGATCATTACCCTTTGCCTTTTATTGATCAAATGTTAGAAAGGTTATCTAAAAATACTCATTTTTGCTTTCTTGATGGTTATTCTGGGTTTTCACAAATTGCTGTTAAAACTAAAGATCAAGAGAAAACCACTTTCACTTGTCCCTATGGAACTTATGCTTATAGGCGTATGCCTTTTGGTTTATGTAATGCTCCTGCTACTTTTCAAAGATGCATGTCTGCTATTTTTCATGGCTTTTGTGAGAGTATTGTAGAGGTATTCATGGACGATTTTTCCGTCTATGGAAATTCTTTTGATAATTGCTTGCGGAACCTTGATAAAGTTTTGCAGAGATGTGAAGAAACTAACCTTGTTCTTAATTGGGAGAAATGCCACTTTATGGTTAATGAAGGAATTGTATTGGGACATAAAATTTCCGAGAGAGGTATTGAAGTTGATAGAGCTAAAGTTGAAGCCATTGAGAAGATGCCCTATCCTAGGGATGTTAAAGGTATTCGTAGTGTTCTTGGTCATGCTGGGTTTTATAGGAGGTTTATTAAAGGCTTCTCCAAGATTTCAAAGCCTCTTACTAATCTTCTTCAAAAAGATGTACCTTTTGTTTTTGATGATGATTGTAAGGAAGCTTTTGAAACTCTAAAGAAAGCTTTAACAACTGCCCCTATAGTTGAACCTCCTGATTGGAACTTACCATTTGAAATTATGTGTGATGCTAGTGATTTTGCTGTAGGCGCTGTTCTTGGACAGTGAGTAGATAAAAAACTGAATGTTATTCATTATGCTAGTAAAACTCTTGATGCTGCTCAAAGAAATTATGCTACTACTGAAAAAGAATTGTTAGTTGTAGTCTTTGCTTGTGATAAGTTTAGATCTTATATCGTTGATTCAAAAGTTACTATTCATACTGATCATGCTGCAATCAGATACCTTATGCAAAAGAAAGATGCTAAGCCAAGGCTTATTAGATGGGTGCTTCTGTTGCAAGAATTTGATTTACATATTGTAGATAGGAAAGGTGCTGATAATCCTGTTGCTGATAATTTGTCTAGATTGGAAAATATTGCTTATGATCCTGTTCCTGTTAATGATAGTTTTCCAAATGAACAATTGGCTGTAATAAAGGTGAGCTCGCGAGATAGTCCTTGGTATGCTGATTATGCTAACTTTATTGTTTCCAAGTACTTGCCTCCAACCTTTTCAGCTCAGCAAAGGAGGAAATTCTTTTATGACTTGAGGCATTATTTTTGGGATGACCCACACTTATATAAAGAAGGAGTGGATGGTATTCTGCGAAGATGTGTTCCCGAATATGAGCAACAAGAGATATTGAGTAAATGTCATGGTAGTGCTTATGGAGGACATCACGCCGGAGATAGAACCGCGCAAAAGGTTCTACAATCAGGTTTTTATTGGCCAACTCTCTTCAAAGATGCAAGGAAGTTTATTTTATCTTGTGATGAATGTCAAAGGGTTGGTAATATCTCCAGACGCAATGAAATGCCTATGAATTATACTCTTGTTATTGAACCATTTGATTGTTGGGGATTTCACTTCATGGGACCTTTTCCCTCTTCAGAAGGTAACACTCATATACTTGTTGCTGTTGATTATGTTACTAAATGGGTGGACGCCATACCTACAAAAAGTGTTGATGGTGAGACCTCTTTAAGAATGCTTTTAGACATTATTTTTCCTAGATTTGGAGTTCCTAGATATATTATGACAGATGGAGGTTCTCATTTTATTCATGGTGGTTTTAGAAAAACTCTTGCTAAATATGGTATTAATCATCGAATTGCTTCCGCTTATCATCCTCAAACTAGTGGGCAAGTAGAACTATCAAATAGAGAAATTAAATCTATCTTGCAAAAGACTGTTAATAAAACTAGAAAGAATTGGGCTAGTAAATTGAAGGAAGCACCATGGGCTTATAGAACTGCTTATAAAAACCCCATGGGAATGTCACCTTATAAAATGGTTTATGGAAAAGCTTGTCAATTACCTTTAGAACTAGAGCACAAAGCTTATTGGGCTGTTAGAGAACTAAACAAAGATCCTAAACTAGCCGGTAATAAGAGGTTGCTGCAATTAAGTTCTCTAGATGAATGGAGAAGTGAAGCTTATGAAAATGCTAAACTCTTTAAAGAGAAAGTTAAGAAATGGCATGATAGAAGGATTATCAAAAGAGAGTTTAATATTGGGGATAAAGTCCTATTGTATCGGTCTCGTCTCAGATTCTTTGCAGGGAAATTACTCTCGAAATGGGAAGGACCATATGTTGTTGAGGAGGTGTATCGTTCAGGAGCAATTAAAATTAGTTCTCTCCAAGGCAATGCCACACAAGTGGTGAATGGACAAATACTCAAGCATTATATCTCAGGTGATTCTTATAATGTAGATGTTGATGTTATTCGAGTGGCCACACCAGAGGCTTTCATCAAAGGTCAAATTGACAGTCCGCCAGAACTCGACTTTGAATAGGTAATAGTACAGGTAATAAAAAGTTCGCGATTTACTTTTCGAACAATGTTTTTGTTGTTTTTGGAAAATATGAAAAATTACGAGATCGAAACGGAGTGGAGGAGACGCACGAGGGCGTGCCCCCATAGGCCGGCGCGGCCAGGCCTTGGCCCGCGCCGCCCTATGAGCTGGCCGCCTCGTCGCCCCTTTCCGACTCCGGTTCGACCTGGTACTTTCCTTATGACATAAAAATCCTGCTATATAATCCCCCGGACCCCTGGAGGTCCGTATATCGTTTTCTCGACGTGTTTTGTTTCGAGCTGTTTCTGTCAGGATCTATTTTCAATCTAGGAGCACCATGGCCTCCAACAACAAGGGCAAAGGGCCTTCGAAGGAAGAAGTGAAAAGGGTGTCGTCAAAACAAGAGCAACAAGCTGTTGGGAGTAAGCAAATCTTGGTGGGATCTGTTGACACTCGACGTTCTTTCTCTCATAACTTGCAGGGACCCTTACCACCTGCTCTTGGCCTCGACTCTTCCCCTGTGCTGGAAGAAGCTCTACGGACTACCGATGAGTTTTGTGGTCAATAACGGGCTCTAAGAAGAGAAGTGGAGATTGACGAGGGATCACCTCGGCAATGCCTACAGCTTGTAGACTAGGGTTTTCGGGAAGAGCGACGATGGAGATTCCGGGAGCGAGATTAGGCACACGACGTACCCAGCTTCGGGTCCCCTCAGTGGAGGATCCCTACGTGCTGCTAGCAATCCAGTATATGATCATAGATGTGTTTACAGGGTGCCGCTGTAGCGGAGCTATGTTGTCTATATTCTGTCTATCTGTTGGCCTCTCTATTTCGGGTGCTCTGGCTAGCTTTATATATGCAACCAGCCTAAGGTTTTACAAGAGTCCTAGTCGATTACATCTTCGGGTTGCCTTGTTGAGCCTTCTCCATATTGCGCCTTCTCCATCTTGGGCCGAGCCGGGTATACTAATAATGGGTACCCGAAGGGTATGCCCATGTCAGTAGCCCCCGAGTTTATAGGGAAGTCGAAGACTTGCGTAGAAAATCCAATCATAACAATCTCCGAAGTCGAAGAAAATACAAGGCGAGGTCCATGTCATAGATCATGTGTAGCGTAGATGATGTCGACGATTCTTGAAATTATCGGGTGCGCGGCAGCGCTCCCGATGGGAGTAGCCCCCAAGTCTATGGGCAAGTGCTTGCACTTGGGCATAGACTCAAGTTGTACTACTCGATGAAGAACTTAACTATATTTCTGGAGGACTCGATGAAATCCATGTGCTCCCGATGGGAGTAGGCTCCACTCGAGTCGTATAATCGAGTTGAGTCTGCAAACCTTGATTGTCATAGATGCTGTCGAAGTTATTTTCTATCGGGTGCGCGACCAGCGCTCCCGATGGGAGTAGCCCGCGAGGCTACAGCCAAGTGTTTGCACTTGGGTGTAGGCTCAACTTGCTTTTAATCGACACCACAATTTTTCCTCTTTCTTGTATCTTATCGGGAGGATGAACAATACTCTCGATAAGAGTAGCCCCCGAGCCTATGAGCGGGTGCTTGCACCTAGGCATAGGCTCGAGTTGTACTACTCAATAAACATCTTGGCACAGCCCCTCTTTTTTATCGACTCCGGGTCTTTGCTATTTTTATTTGACATCCATATCTATATTGTACAGGGATAATGGTAATTGGGGCTAGTTCATCTGACGGATCAGGTACTAGTTAACTGCTCTAGTGGCAATCCGCAAAAACCTACTTCAAGATCACGTCCCTGGACATGATCTCGGGATACTGGTGCAAACTCGACAGGTGCCGCTTAAGGTCTTACCATTCTGTCGAGTCCCAGTCATATTTTATCGGGTACCTAACGCGTCCGTTAGGATTTTTCTTCGTATCTGTTGATACGGATAAAAGTAGCAGAGCGCAGTCTTCGGCGATGCCACGCCCAGCAGAACGGATCTGGGGTCTTACCTTCGTAAATTTGCGGCATTCAGAAATTGATCGCAACTTTGGCGTTCTGAGAATATATTGTCGAGTGCCTTGTTCGGCTGATGCAATGACCCATTTTGCGGGTTCTTCTATATTTTTCTCTCGGGCTTGATGAGACAGCCGAATATATTGGTTCTTCTATATTGTCGGGTACATCACCGATGCTCTTGCTCAGAACAAATAACGAGTCAATGGACCCGAAGATTTGTCCATCCTCTTTTTTTTTCCTCCCTTTTTTTTCTACTCCTTTTTTTTTTTGGTTTCTCCTTGATGATAATTTCGTCGAGTTCCTCCCTCAGGAAAATTTCTTCGGGTCCTCCTTGAGGATAATTCTTCGGGTTCCTCCTTCAGGAAAATTTCTTCGGGTCCTATTTGAGGACAATTCTTCGGGTTCCTCCTTCAGGAAAATTTCTTCGGGTCCTATTTGAGGACAATTCTTCGGCACCTCCTTGAATAAAATTTCATTGGGTTCTCTTTTGAAGAAAATTTCGTCGGGTTCTCTCACAATTTTATCGGGTTCCTCCCTGAAGAAGATTTTGTCGGGTGCTCTTTTGATTTCGTCGGGTTCCTCCCTGAAGAAGATTTTGTCGGGTGCTCTTTTGATTTCGTCGGGTTCCTCCCTGAAGAAGATTTTGTCGGGTTCTCTCTTGAAGAAAATTTCGTCGGGTGCTCTTTTATATACTTTGAAATTTGCTATCTCCTGCACAAATAAACAAACTTTTTCTATCTTTTCCTTGACTCTCTTTTTCGCATGCGGTGTCAGATGCTCGGATTCGATGATATGTAGAGTGAATATATACCGTACAGCCCCCGAGTTTCGGGTGCGGCGAAAGTAAATGATAATCAACTTTATGCAAATCAAAGGAACACTTAGCTTATTGGGCACGACGGAGTCGGCACGATGAAGTCTTCGAGTGCGAAGAAGAAGTCGAGCCGAAGTATAAACCGCCAAATAGCGAAAATAAATGCCGCCAAATTGTTGATGAAGAAATAGCCGAGCCCCCTAGCGCTGCTGGGGTGACGTTATGATTGTTACTTAGACGTCGTATCACAGTTGTTACTCGAGGCGAAGTCATGATCGAGCCCCCGAGTATTTAGCCATGATGTCGAAAGAAGTTGACATAATCGCGGCGTCATATAAGGTGAAGCCATTTAGGATGAAGCCATTGTCAATAATATAATATGAGTCCATGAAGAAGAATCCAAGATGAAGTATTTGAGATGAATCCATATTAAAGATGATGCCATTAAATATAGAGCATATATTGAGGAGGAAACAGCCGATATCATAGAGGATGAATCCATTGAACCGAAAAATCCAGTAATAACCATAGAAGATGAATCCATTGATATTATAGAGGATGAATCCATTAACCCGAAGAAAATAGTTCCAGTAATAACCATGGAAGATGAATCCACTGATATCATAGAGGATGAATCCATTGACCCAAAGAAAATAGTTCCAGTAATAACCATAGAAGATGAATCCATTGACCCGAAGAAAATAGTTCCAGTAATAACCATAGAAGATGAATCCGCTGATATCATAGAGGATGAATCCATTGTCTCGAAGAAAATAAATCCAGTAATAACCATAGAAGATGAATCCGCCGAAAAAATAAATCCAGTAATAATCCTCGATGATGAATCCACTGAGCCGAAACGCCTCGGGTAATGTTGTATATGAGTAAACCAGTAATATCCATATAGATGAATCTTATAAGATGAATCCGACGAAGACAAAATCCAATAAGCCGAAGAAGATGAATCCACTGAGCCGAAGAAGATAATTTCACTAAGCCGAAGAAGGTAATTCCACTAAGCCGAAAATAAATCCACTGAGCCGAAGGAGATATATCCAGAGCCAAAGAAAATAAATTCACCAAGTAACCGAGTATATTTGCGGTAACGAAGTAATGGAACAGCCCAAAATGTCGGGTGTATTTGCTGTAATATTGTAATGGCACAACCCCGAGTATTCGGGTATGGCGAAAGTAAATAAATAAGTGAATCTTGGAGGAAAAGGAACACTTAGCTTTCACACCAGGTGCGACGGGGTCATTGCTAGAGCAAGTCGTGCAGCTGGCACAGTCGATGTAGGCGCGCGACGCCTGGCCGGAAGTAGTCGATGAAGAAGATGCAATCGATGTGGCGGATTCACGACGGGCGAGCCCCCAAGTGTATTAAGTCCGTAATGAAGAATAGGGTGGTCAAAACCAAGTAGTCGATGCTTGTTCCGATCTGCAGTGATATTACGACACAAAAGTTCTGCGAGCAACTAACAATACAAGCCGAAAAAATATATTTTACAAAATAATTTTTGCGAGTAATTAATTGGAAGTATAGCACCTGATATGTTTTTTATCGGATGACGAGTTCGCAACGAAGTGCAGCGCAGACGAAGTGGAACGATGTTTTGGAGCAGATGATATCGATGAAACCGATGGGCGATATAAGTTCCCCTAAACTTAACGACCACGGAGTTTAACCGTAGTTGAAGTGTGAACGGTCGCGGCGAAGGCGAAGTATTGTTCCATATTAAGTTGAAGATGTTGCGGCGTAGTCCGTTGCAAGGATCGCTAAAACGCACGTATTTCTGCGTCCGCCGAAGTTGTTAAGTTGCCGAGGTTCGCGACCCGCTGCGCCGCTGTATGTGTCCATGGCGAAGCCGTTTATTGGTACGTAGCTTGTGGCCGAGCCGGTACATTGCATCCTCCGCGATTCCACGACTCCTTTGTTTCAAACGGGATGACATGCACATAAAAGCAAATACACACGTACATTGACGGTTAGATTTAGATAAGAAATATTTAATTGGCTGAATAATAATAAGCAAGAGAAAAGCAAATCCAATTCACGCATCAACCCAGGCCGTATGCAATTGAGTGCATATCTTCTTGGTTGAACGGGCCAGCCTCGCCTTGGGACTTGACCCGCGTTAAACGCCTGGTCTGATCATGTACGCAGCCTGGTCTTGCCGCCTGCTTCTTGTCTCAAAATCCGATTCCCAGACGCATGATTCCACGCATGATTCCTTTGCTTCATGAAGGGTTTCTAACGACGCACGCGGATGATTCCGCATGGCTGGCCAGAGATGTGTTGACGGAGTAGCCGTCGTTTGTTGGCGATGATGGAGATGAGCGTTCTCAAGCGCACGAGCTAATCCGATGCGATCTAATGTTGTCGATGACGAGAGATCCCGCCCGGATAACAAAATCCAACCGCCGCGATTCCCACAGACGGCGCCAATTGACGAGGGATCACCTCGGCAATGCCTACAGATTGTAGACTAGGGTTTTCGGGAAGAGCGATGATGGAGATTCCGGGAGCGAGATTAGGCACACGACGTACCCAGCTTCGGGTCCCCTCGGTGGAGGATCCCTACGTGCTGCTAGCAATCCAGTATATGATCATAGATGTGTTTACAGGGTGCCGCTGTAGCGGAGCTATGTTGTCTATATTCTGTCTATCTGTTGGCCTCTCTATTTCGGGTGCTCTGGCTAGCTTTATATATGCAACCAGCCTAAGGTTTTACAAGAGTCCTAGTCGATTACATCTTCGGGTTGCCTTGTTGAGCCTTCTCCATATTGCGCCTTCTCCATCTTGGGCCGAGCCGGGCATACTAATAATGGGTACCCGAAGGGTATGCCCATGTCAGAGATACTCCAGGAGGAGAATTACCGACTCCGTGGAATGCTGGAATATTACTCGATACCCATCACAAGGAGATCTGTAAGAAGCGCGGGAGGAATTCATCACCACCATCGCCAAAGTAGTAATTCATCATCGGTATTGGCATCCCCTTGGTTTGTTCCAAGCTTGGGGGAGTGCCGCGGTATCACATCATCACTACCTTTTACTTTTTACTATCAAGTAGTGTCATATCATGAGTAGGGAAGTTATCATATAAGATGGGTTGCAGTGTGGAAGTATCTCTCCTTTAGTCGGTTGTCTATGTATCCCTTGGTGTGAGTTATCGTTATGAAATATTAATGAGAAGTCTTATCATTTACATATTGCACACCTTATTTTAGTTTGCAATTTCTATTATATGATTGATCTTGATTTTAGTATTGGTACCACTTTGGGAGCATTGAGTAAATCTATTTGGTTTTGGCAAACTTAGCATTGGTCAATAGCAACAACACCTTGAGGTTTAAGTAGAAAAGAGAATATATATAGTTGTTTCATTGTCTTCCTTTCTTGTTAGCTCATAGCTTATTATTCTGAAGTTAAAATTGTTTGTGCTTACAAGAAAGATGCATGATTGTTTCTATCACATGTATATTCGTTTGTTTCCCTCAACTTTTGTGCTTGCTAATTAACCTTGCTAGCCAAAGACCTGTACTGAGAGGGAATGCTTCTCGTGCATCCAAACCACAACCCAAACCTATGCCATTTGTGTCCACCATATCTACCTACTTCATGGTATTTCCTGCCATCCCAAGTAAATACTTTGTGTGCTACCTTTAAACAATTCAAAATTTATCATCTATTATTTGTGTCAATGTTTTATGGCTCATGAGGAAGTATGTGGTGTTTTATCTTTCAATCTTGTTGGGCAACTTTCACCAATGGACTAGTGGCTTCATCCACTTATCCAATAATTTTGCAAAAAGAGCTGGCAATGGGGTTACCAGCCCCGATTAATTAACTTTCATGATACTACAAATAGACACTCCTCCATGGTATGTGATTGTTGGACGGCACCCGAGGATTCGGTTAGCCATGGGTTGAGAAAGCAAAGGTTGGGAGGAGTGTCATCTAAATAAAACTAAAATAAAAAGGCACTCCTTCATGGTATGAGATTGTTGGCAGGCACCCGAGGATTCGGTTAGCCATGGTTTGTGAAAGTAAGGTTGGAAGGGGTGCCACCCAAAATGAAAATGTCTTAATGGGAGCCGCTCTTCGAGAGTTTGTCTGGCAAGGGGGTTAGAGTACCCGCTACCAGTCGTTGACAACAACAAACACTTCTCAAAATATTACTTTTATTCTCTTTATATGATTTCAAAACTGAAAAAGCTCTAGCACATGATTTAATCCCTGCTTCCCTCTACGAAGGGCATGTCTTTTACTTTATGTTGAGTCAGTAAACCTATTTCCCTCCATCTCAAGTAAGCATTTGAGTTGTTGTGATCAAACCATTATATTGTGATTTACTTCATCATGTCTTTTACTCTTCCTTGTTTAGTACAAGTTTTATCTGAATGAATATAGTTTTGAAAGTTATCAATGATCATTATGATTGAGTATGCAAGATGAGCCATATAAACTTTAACATGAGAGCGCTGCTCGATAGATAAGAATAACCTGTTAATTGTTCTCTGACCAAGAACGAAGTTTGCCATCACCAACTATGATTTCTTATGCACTTTTATTTGTGATTACCTTATACTTGTTTCAAGTTGAGTTATATGAGGAAGTTGTTCACTAGAATGTCTTGTGTGAATGAATATGATGCTTCTTGTCCGTATTTGATTTATCGACTCTTCACTCCATAAACATGTGGTCCTGTTTACCGAGTTCAGTTTCGCTTGGGGACAAGCGAAGTCTAAGCTTGGGGGGAGTTGATACGTCCAATTTGCATCACTATTTTATATCATAATTTGCTGTTATTCATTGATATATTTCATATTTGGAGATAATACTTATGTTATTTCATCTATTTTGCATGTTTCATGATTATTGGAGGATCGCGCACCGGAGTCAGGATTCTGCTGGAAAAAGCACCGTCAGAATGCAATATTTCGGAAGATCAACAGTTGACGGAAATTATATGAAAAATCCTATTTTTCTAGAAGACGAAGGGAGCCAGAAGGGGGAGCCGAGGGGACCCGAGGTGGGCCCACCCCATAGGCCGGCACGGCCCAAGGCCTTGCCGCGCCGCCCTGTGAGGAGGGGGCCCACAGCCCCCTCTCGCCTCCTTTTCTTCGCGTACGCCTTCGTCCCGAAAACCTAAGCTCCAGGGGTACATCGCGAAGAGCCACAGCCGCCTCTGCGGGGCGGAGAACACCAGAGAGAAAAGAACTCTCCGGCAGGCTGAGACCCGCCGGGGAAATTCCCTCCCGGAGGGGGAAATCGACGCCATCGTCACCGTCATCGAGCTGGACATCATCTCCATCACCATCATCATCATCTTCATCATCATCACCGCCGTCTCCACCGCTGCACGCCATCACCGCTGTAACAATTTGGGTTTGATCTTGATTGTTTGATAGGGGAAACTCTCCCGGTGTTGATTTCTACTTGTTATTGATGCTATTGAGTGAAACCATTGAACCAAGGTTTATGTTCAGATTGTTATTCATCATCATATCACCTCTGATCATGTTCCATATGATGTCTCGTGAGTAGTTCGTTTAGTTCTTGAGGACATGGGTGAAGTCTAAATGTTAGTAGTGAAGTATGGTTGAGTAATATTCAATGTTATGATATTTAAGTTGTGGTGTTATTCTTCTAGTGGTGTCGTGTGAACGTCGACTACACGACACTTCACCTTTATGGGCCTAGGGGAATGCATCTTGTACTCGTTTGCCAATTGCGGGGTTGTCGGAGTGACAGAAACCTGAGCCCCCGTTGCTATATCGATGCAGGAGGGATAGCAGGATCTCAGAGTTTAAGGTTGTGGTTAGATTTATCTTAATTACTTTCTTGTAGTTGCGGATGCTTGCAAGGGGTATAATCACAAGTATGTATTAGTCCTAGGAAGGGTGGTACATTAGCATAGGTTCACCCACACAACACTTATCAAAACAATGAAGATTAATTAGCCGTATGTAGCGAAAGCACTAGACTAAAATCCCGTGTGTCCTCGAGAACGTTTGGTTGTTATAAGTAAACAAACCGGCTTGTCCTTTGTGCTAAAAAGTATTGGGCCACTCGCTGCAATTATTACTCTCGCACTTTACTTACTCGTACTTTATTCATCTATTACATCAAAACCCCCTGAATACTTGTCTGTGAGCATTTACACTGAATCCTTCATCGAAACTGCTTGTCAACACCTTCTGCTCCTCGTTGGGATCGACATTCTTACTTATCGAAGATACTACGATACACCCCCTATACTTGTGGGTCATCAACGGAGACGCTGCGAAACTGAAAAGGAGAGGGAGAATTTGGATCGCATGTTAGAGGATCACAAAAAGTCGCTGTACCCAGGATGCGATAATGGTCTGAACAAGCTGGGCTGCACACTGGATTTGCTGAGATGGAAGGCAAAGGAAGGTGTAGCTGACTCGGGATTTGAAAACTTGCTGAAAATGTTGAAGAATATGTTTCCAAAGAATAACGAGTTGCCCTCCAGTACGTACGAAGCAAAGAAGGTTGTCTGCCCTCTAGGTTTAGAGGTTCTGAAGATACATGCATGCATCAACGACTGCATCCTCTACCGCGGTGAATACGAGAATTTGAATGAATGCCTGGTATGCACTGCATTGTGTTATAAGATCAGAGGCGATGACCCTGGTGACGATGTTGAGGGCGAGAAACCCAGGAAGAAGGTTCCCGCCAAGGTGATGTGGTATGCTCCTATAATACCACGGTTGAAACGTCTGTTCAGGAACAAAGAGCATGCCAAGTTGTTGCGATGGCACAAAGAGGACCGTAAGTCGGACGGGGAGTTGAGACACCCCGCAGATGGAACGCAATGGAGAAAGATCGACAGTGAGTTTAAAGATTTTGCAGCTGACGCAAGGAACATAAGATTTGGTCTAAGTACAGATGGCATGAATCCTTTTGGCGAGCAGAGCTCCAGCCATAGCACCTGGCCCGTGACTCTATGCATCTACAACCTTCCTCCTTGGTTGTGCATGAAGCGGAAGTTCATTATGATGCCAGTGCTCATCCAAGGTCCGAAGCAACCCGGCAACGACATCGATGTGTACCTAAGGCCATTAGTTGATGAACTTTTACAGTTGTGGGGCAGACCTGGTGTCCGTGTGTGGGATGAGCACAAAGAAGAGGAATTTGACCTACGAGCGTTACTTTTCGTAACCATCAACGATTGGCCTGCTCTTAGTAACCTTTCGGGACTATCAAATAAGGGATACAATGCATGCACGCACTTCTTACATGAGACTGACAGTGTACATTTGCCAAATTGTAAGAAGAACGTGTACCTTGGGCATCGTCGATTTCTTCCGAAAATTCATCCAGTAAGAAAGAGAGGCAAGCATTACAACGGCAAGGCAGATCACCGGCCGAAGCCTGCGGAACGCACTGGTGCTGAGGTATTTGATATGGTCAAGGATTTGAAAGTCATCTTTGGAAAGGGTCCTGGCGGACAATCAATTCCGAAGGGAGCTGACGGGCACGCACCCATGTGGAAGAAGAAATCTATATTCTGTGAGCTAGAATATTGGAAAGTCCTAGATGTCCGCTCTGCAATCGACGTGATGCATGTTACGAAGAATATTTGCGTGAACCTCCTAAGCTTCTTGGGCGTGTATGGGAAGAAAAATGATACAAAGGAAGCACGGCAGGACCAGCAACGTTTGAAAGACCCTGATAACCGGCATCCGGAATGGTTTCAAGGTCGTGCCAGCTACGCTCTGACCAAAGAAGAGAAGGTCATCTTTTTTGAATGCCTGAGCAGTATGAAGGTCCCGTCTGGATTCTCGTCCAATATAAAGGGAATAATAAACATGGCGGAGAAAAAGTTCCAAAACCTGAAGTCTCACGACTGCCACGTGATTATGACGCAATTGCTTCCGATTGCTTTGAGGGGGCTCCTGCCGGAAAATGTTCGAGTACCCATTGTAAAGCTATGTGCATTCCTCAATGCAATCTCTCAGAAGGTAATCAATCCAGAAGTTCTACCACGGTTACGTAATCGATGTGGTCCAATGTCTTGTCGCTTCGAGTTGGTGTTCCCGCCATCCTTCTTCAATATTATGACGCACCTCCTGGTTCACCTAGTCGAAGAGATTTCCATTCTCGGTCCTGTATTTCTACACAATATGTTCCCCTTCGAGAGGTTCATGGGAGTATTAAAGAAATATGGTCTTAACCGTGCTAGGCCAGAAGGAAGCATCGCCAAGGGCTATGGAAATGAGGAGGTAATTGAGTTTTGTGTTGACTTTGTTCCTGACCTTAAGCCGATTGGTCTTCCTCGATCGCGGCATGAGGGGAGACTAAGTGGAAAAGGCACGATCGGAAGGAAATCAACGATATGTATGGACGGCCATTCTCTGACTGAAGCACACCACACAGTTCTGACCAATTCCAGCTTGGTGGCTCCGTACTTTGAGAAACACAAGAATATTTTACGCTCGGACAACCCGGGAAGCCCTGAATCCCTGGATTAGGAAGGCCCACATGGAGACTTTCGGCAGTTGGTTGAGAAAACATTTAATGCATGACAATAAGGTTGTAGATCAGCTGTACATGTTGGCCAAGACACCATCTTCGACTATAACGACTTTCCAAGGGTACGAGATAAATGGGAATACATTTTACACGATCGCCCAAGATAAAAAGAGCACCAACCAAAACAGTGGTGTCCGCTTTGATGCAGCAACCGAGAATGGGCAAAAGGTCACATATTATGGTTACATAGAGGAGATATGGGAACTTGACTATGGACCCTCCTTTAAGGTCCCTTTGTTCCGGTGCAAATGGTTCAAGCTAACAGGAGGTGGGGTAAAGGTGGACCAGCAATACGGAATGACAATGGTGGATTTCAACAATCTTGGTTACCTTGACGAACCATTCGTCCTAGCGAAAGATGTCGCTCAGGTTTTCTATGTCAAGGACATGAGTAGCAAACCGAGGAAACGGAAAGATAAGAAAACGATCAGTACATCATGCGGTGATCCAAAGCGCCACATTGTTCTTTCAGGGAAAAGAAACATCGTGGGAGTGGAGGACAAGACAGACATGTCAGAAGATTATAATATGTTTGGTGAAATTCTGCCCTTCAAAGTGAACACCGACCCAAGCATTAAGTTAAATGATGAGGATGCTCCATGGATACGACCCAATCGTAAGCAAGCAGGGACACAAGGGAAGAAATGATGTGTAATAATTTATTGTACCAAACTTTGTTGAATGGATCATGTGAATTATATTATCCATGATGTGTTCTGGTGTCCATTTTTGAATGATTCGATTGATTCGAGATAGCACTGATGATACATGAAATTTGGAGTGATTTATTCATACTCCTGCCTAGGCGTATAATATGCATACTCGTAGTCTTCATAGTCGCCGCCGTTGTACTGATAGTCGTCGCCTTCTAAGTTGCCGCCGTCATCGTCGCTGATGTCGTCGCTGTCATCGCCTTCTAAGAAAGTGGCGGGAAAAATGGGAGCGGGAAAACAGGAGGCGGGAAGAACGTGGCGGGAAGAAAGAGGCGGGAAGAGGGGGTCGGCGGAAAGACAGAGGCGGGAAGAGGGGGCCGGCTGAAAGACAGAGGCGGGAAGAGGGGCCGACGGAAAGACAGAGGCGGGAAGAGGGGCCGGCGCCGGAAAATTTCGTGTCAACCACTTTATTGAACAAAAACAACCGACAACGACTTTATAAACTAATAGAACCGACAACGACTTTATTGAAATTACAATAAAATAGATAAATTACTAGTCTAGTCTCTACTCGTCGTCGGAGGTTGTCTCCGTCCAAATGTCATCCCACCGAGGGTCGTTTTCGGTCCAAGTTTTATTCGGGTTCTCGAGCTCGAAGGCGGCGACGGCCCGACGGTGGCGCCTGTTGGACCTGCGTTGTTCCCTAAGGTTAGCAAAGAACGCGTCGGTGTTGTCGACATCGTTGGGGAACTGCGCCCTCCACTGGCGCATCAACTGCTCGTCGCGCTCGGCGATGGCAATCCTGCGCTGCAACTGGCGGTGCCGGCGACGGTCCTCGTCGTCGACGAGGCACGGCGGTGGCGCGAGGAACTCCGCCTCCTCTAGCGATTCAACATCCGGGAAGTTCATGTCGCGCCTTGGCCGCCGAAAGCGCCACGCCGCCGCATCGTAAGCGCGCGCCACCAGGTCCGGCGTGTTGTACGTGCCGAGGGTGAGGCGGAAGCCACCGGCGCGTATCTCGGCGGTGAACCTACCGCTCGGACGCACTCGAACGCCACGGAAACCGGACGCCCCTCGACGACGTGGAGGCATCCCGGAGATGAATGAGCGGAGGCGGTGGCGACGTGTGGTTGCGCCCGCACTCGTCGCTCTATATAGCGCACGCGGGGCATGGCACGTGTAAACCACGGCTACACACGTTGCACGCCGGCGTCGGCGGGGCGAGGCACGTGGAAGCGGTGGCTACACGTCGCACGGGAAAAGACAGGAGGCGGGAAGAAAGTGGCGGGTGGGATAAGGATGTTTGGGTAAGCTTTAGTCCCGGCTGGAGGGTGCAACCGTGACTAAAGCTAGCGGGAAGAACTGGCGGGAAGACAGAGGCGGCAAGAACTGGTTTTAAGATTTTGAAATGAATTAGTTTTATTTTCCTGAATTTTTTGATGTATTATTTGTATTTTTAAGATTTTGAAATGAATTAGTTTTATTTTTCTGAATTTTTTGATGTATTATTTGTATTTTTAAGATTTTGAAATGAATTAGTTTTATTTTTCTGAATTTTTTGATGTATTATTTGTATTTTTAAGATTTTGAAATGAATTAGTTTTATTTTTCTGAATTTTTTGATGTATTATTTGTATTTTTAAGATTTTGAAATGAATTAGTTTTATTTTTCTGAATCTTTTGATGTATTATTTGTATTTTTAAAATTTTGAAATGAATTAGTTTTATTTTTTTGAATTTTTTGATATATTATTTGTATTTTTCACATTTAGAAATGAATTAGTTTTATTTTTCTGAATTTGTTGATATATTATTTGTATTTTTCACATTTAGAAATGAATTATTTTTATTTTTAACAATTAGAAATGAATTCGAAAAAGGCCTTTAGTCGCGGTTGGCCCCAAAGGTTATTTTCCGCGGGAAACCAAAAAACAGCCGAAAAATGAGCTTTGGTCGCGGTTGGGGTCACCAACCGCGACCAAAGCCCCACGCCTATAAATACGCGCGGGCGGCGCGCACTCACTTCTTCTTCCACTCCACTCGATCCGCCTCTTCGTCGAACTGCCGCGCGCCTCTTCATCGACCTCGCCTCCGCCGCGCGCGCGTCTCCCTCGTCCTCGCCGACCGCCGCCTCGTCGCCGCCGCGGCCGCGCTCGATCCTTCTTCTTCCCGCCCGCGCCGGCCGTACGTCGTCATCCCGCACACGCCGCCGAACCCTCGCACACGCCGCCGCCAGACGACGATGCCGCCGCCGCCAGCGCTCGCCGCCGCCTCCGATGCGCGCCGCCAGCCCCAGACCTTGCGCCGCGCGCGCGCAAGAGGCACGCGTGCCGCGCGCGCGCGCGACGTCACGCGCGCGCGCCGTAGTGCGCCCGGCAAAAGCAGAGAGGGAGAGAGAGAGGATCGAGAGAAGGGCAGGGCGCGCCTCTGGCCGATTTTTTTTTTTTAAATTTGTAACTAATAAACTTTGTGTTTTTTTGTAACTAACTACTTAACCAAAACATAATAATTTGGAATGTTAAGTAAAAATAATTAAAAATTTTAATTTTAAAACAAAAAATAACTAAAATTTGATTTAAGAGTTTGTCTAAAAAAAGAACTAAAATTTGACTTTAAAAAACTAAAAAATGACTTAAACATTTTGTCTAAAAAAAGAACTACAATTTAACTTCACAAAAACTTTAATTAACTTAACAAATATGAAAAAGTATGTGTCGTCGGTTATGTGTCGTCGGCACCGCCACCGCCCTTTCGCCACCGCTTAGCCACCGCCACCGGTCTCTCGGTCACGCGGTCACTGCGAGGTCGATCGTCCGCATATAACACGCGTCCCCCCTCTCGCCTCCCTCGTCGCCCTCTCTCTTTATATGTAGAAGAGATGTGATAATGCTGGCATATACACAATTAATTAGTTTTTACTACATGTTTTCAGGACTAACATATGGCGGACGATAGAGCTGACCCGATTATGGACAACTATGATCAAGAAGCTGAAGACCATATATTTGGCATCATCAAAGGCGATATTATTTATGTGCCGACCGAACAAGATGAAGAAGACCTCGAGGATATTTCTTCTTATCTGAATCTTGACGGTCAGATGAAGGCCGTCAGCAAGATGATGGGGAAGAAACGTCGATAAACGACGATCTTCAATTGCAAGTAGCAACCAGCTCCGGCACCGAGGTATATATATACGTTGAGCCTCTGGTGATACAAACTTACTGATTTGAATAAATATGTGTGTACTAACGCGCGCGACTCTCTTTCTTATTTTAGCCCTCGGCCGGATCGTCGAAACAATCGAGTACGTCGTCAAAGCGTGGCGCAACCAAGACGCTCAAACAAGGAGAAACATATACCATCGAGGTTGTCGACAGTGCAACTGGCAGGCCGCTGGAGCCCCGCAAGCACGCCACCAAGTTTATCAACCAATGCGGAGCCGTTGTTAGAGAGAACGTCTCGATCACCCTCCAGGAGTGGAATGAGCCAAAGAAGGCACGTCTTGGTTTCACTTTTGTCGACAAGAGAACAAAAAAAGATTGCTTGAAAAAGCTTCTGGAACATTTCATCCTACCTCCGGAATACCACAAGTTCGATGAGGAGGGTACCAAGATTGAGGAAAACAAGAAGAGGAGGAGGCTAGTCAAAGAGTTCGCTCTTCATAAGAAGGCCGAAACATTTCGGAAATTCAAGCAAAATCTAGCCCGTGACTATGTCAACCAGAACAAGACTCCGAATTTCACAGGAAAATATGAGAAACTGAAACATGATTGGCCAGACTTTGTGAAGCAGAAGAAATCGGAGCAGTTCATTGAAATATCGAAAAAAATAAGGAAAATGCGGCTAAGAAGGAGTACAATCATATTATGGGGCGAGGAGGGTATCGCTTTTGGGAGCCTAGGTGGGAGAAGATGGAGAACGAGCTGAGGACGCGAGGAATCCGTCCAGGTACGGAGGGATGGGACCCAAGGGCCAAAAGCTGGTGGTACGGGCATGGGGGAACGCTAGACCCGGAGACAGGGGAGTGTGTTCACCGTGACAAAACGTTTAAACCCACCCAAGCCCTTATTGACGCAATGAGGGATGCTCAACTGGGGAAGATCAAGTTCAACAGAGAGAACGACGCGCTGACAAAAGCCCTCGGGAAACCTGAACACGGAGGACGTGTACGAGGCATGGGGAACATTCCGTGGAAAATAGGGTTCTCCCAGAAAGATGGCCCGTACGGTTACAGAAGCCGTAAGAGAAAGATGGATCGGGATGCAGATGTAATGGCGCGGTTGGTATCAGAATTCGATACGATGAAGAAAACCGTGAGTATACTAGTACAAGAAAGATCGGCAGCTGGGGCGCATGAAGATCATCCAGCGGATCTCGGAAGCCAGCCGCGGATGAGAAGCAGCGTGGCTTCCACGGAGAACCCGCCGGCTACTGATAATGCAACGGCGGTCGAAATTACTGCACCGGAGCCTCCTCGCTACCCCGTGGACGATGTAAATGAGATGAAAGAATGTCATCTACATTATCCAATTGGGAACATGTCCACGAAGGTAGCCATCGGCAGTGCTTTACCATGTGAGCCTGGAGCACTCCACCACAACAACCCTATTCCAGATGGCTATGCTCGTGTCACGGTGGAGGAAATAGTCCCAGGGTTTGAGGAACTGGAGATTGATATTGCTACACCCGAAGGGGAGAGAAGACTTGGAGGTGTCAAGCACCAGTTCATTCTATGGAAAAAGAAGTTTATCAAGTTTCCAGGCGAGGCGCCAAGGCAAACAAGTCCACCCCCCTCCGGTGGTGGTGGCAGTGGCGGCGGCGGTGGTGGTGGTGGTTCACCTACACCTCCTTCACGTCAGCCGACGCCGCCCCCCAATTCACCTCCGGCGGGTAAGCAGACGCCGCCCCCCAGTCCTCGTCCGGCGGGTGATCAGACGCCGCCCCCCAATCCACCTCCGGCGAAGATGCAGAAGTAGCCCTGGGTTATTAACCCGGACCCTTATGTACCTACAACCACAAAGATACCAGAGCCATCACTGAAGCCTCTCCCCACAAGGCCTTGGGAACGTAGTGCCGAGGAAGTCGACGCACACGCGGCTGCTGATTATGAGAAATGGAAGGCGGACTGCAAGAAGAAAAGAGAGCCCGAGCCCAAGCAAGTATTTTCTAAGAAGGAAAAGAGCTGGGCTAAGTCATTTTTGAACACACCGTCCCAAGCCGCGAAGAATCTGCCTGACGACTATGCACGTGAACTTCGTAGGCAAGCACTCGCGTTCAAGAGGAACCAAGAGTTGGCGGAGAAGCAGGAGGAGGCCGAGAAAGAATTAGAAAGTAAAAAAGAGGGGAAACAAGTTGCCCAGCTCGGGGAACAAAGTAAACAATCGATCGCCCCGCTCATAGTGAAAGCCGCCGGTCCGGATGCCCCCGATATCATAGCAGCTGCGCAAAGACAGTGATTGACCGTAACGAGTGCGTAGAACAAGCGGCCAACTTAGGTATCACTCTTCGTGCACTGTTAGGCCTTGATGAGGCGCCAATGAAGGACGTAGTATTTACATATGTGGAGAATGGCCCTCTCGTCGAGCCTGCGCAGGAAGAGGATCTACCTCGACAAATGAAAGGTCTGCTAAATTGGTACAAGGGTTACATAAAACTTAAAAACGCCAAAGACTATATTTATGCGGAAGTTAGATATGAGCATCACTTCAAACATTACTATATAACAATTCATCGGAGTGAATTGTTCCAGCTGTTCAATCTGCGCGAGCTCGACAAATCTATCATCAGTTGCTACGTTCTGTAAGTGATTTATTAATTTCTACCCCATCTCGTTCATTGCCTGCACTATATATATATATACCAGCACTATTCTGCAACCGGTTGCAGAATAATATTCTGAGCACCGACTTGTACTTCCCTGGACATAAGGTTGTACTTCCCGGATAACAGGGTTCAACTTTCTGTCGAACTTACCTGAACTTCCCATTTTCTTCAGAGCTACTGATTCTACTTCGTGTTTCCCAACCATTTATCGGAACTATGCAAATGATATACCGTTGGATAGATAATGAAAAACCGCAACTTTTTCATGTTCACACTTTTCACAGATTTTGCACGGTTTAAATTTAATTTTGAAAATACGAAAAAGCTTCTATATAGCCAGAAAACGAACTTTTAGTTCGGTTTTTGAATCGCTTATCAAAACTGTGCAAATGATATACCGTTGGAAAGATAATGAAATTGCGCAACTTTTTCATGTTTTATGTTTTTTCAAAATTCTCACAGTTTGTGAACAATTTTGAAAATACCGAAATTCGTACGTACTCAAAAAACGAGCGGACAGTAATTTGGATGATTTGTTTCAACCGTATATCGGAATGATGCAAATGATATGGCGTTGGCAAGCTATAGACTAGGCGCAACTTTCTTATTCTAATTGTTTTCTCTAATACCTTACAGTTTAATAGAATAACACGAATTACTATCCGCCTATTTTATGTGACGGGCACCGAATGATTTTCCCCACGATTTCCATTCGGTATATTTATACAATGCAAATGATATACGGTTGGAAAGGTCTCAAAATGTCGCATCTTTTTTGTATCTACCATTTTTGCCAACTCCAAACGATTTGAAAGTAATTTTAGAAGTTTTGAAATCATGTTTCCGGTATATTTTGTGGGGTAACAATTTGAATTTAATAGATTAGATCCATTTATTTGTTGTAAAATGTTGTAGGTAATGAAATTAGACATATACTCTATCATATAAAGCTTTTGGTGACAATTATTGAAGTGGTTGGTGATCAAATCGATGAGATTTGAACAATAGATTTCCGCCCCGTAAAAACAGAGCATTGAACTTCCCACGACACGAACTTGCACTTCTAGGGAAATGTGGTTGTACTTCTCGGCGCTGTTTCACGAAAGTGTTCAGTAAAATGACTATAAGTTTCTCATACGGTGTTCGTTTGAGGTCCATGGCCATACAAAATGCTCAGCACAACCACGCGCATCTGAACTTCCCACGACATGTCCTTGTACTGCTTGGCCTTCGTGGTTGTACTTCCTGGAAATGTTTTGATACTAGTGTGTTTTACAAAAACTAGCATGTGTGCTTCAAAATGATAATGTTAGTTTGTCCCTATATTCTATTTTAAGAGTTCTGCACTTCCCGGATATTAATATTTGAACTTCACAATGTTGTTATGTGAACTTATGTGGGGGTATTTTCTTCATGTAATTACCGCTTGTACTTACTGTTGTCTCCGCCTGTACTTCTCAGAATCACTGCTCGTACTTCCTTGCAGATGACGGGATTATTTTGTTTTTTCTACATTTGGACTTTGTCGGGTTTCTTATACTTCCTATATTAAGTGGGTGTATTGCTCGTGTTGAATGTTTGTACTTCTCATTGTCAAGTATATGAACTTCTTTACGGGTGATGGGATTATTATTGTTTTTTCCTATGTGAACTTAGGTGGGAGTATTTTTCTTTGAACACTTTTAATTCATGTAATTACCGCTTGTACTTACTGTTGTGTCCGCCTGTACTTCTCGGAATCACTGCTCGTACTTCCTCGTAGATGATGGGATTATTATTTTTTCTTTCTAAATTTGGACTATATCGGGTTTCTTGTACTTCCTATATTAAGTGGGTTTATTGCTCGTGTCGAATGGTTATACTTCTCATTGTCAAATATATGAACTTCCTTACGAGTGATGGGATTATTATTGTTTTTTGTACATTTGGATTTTGTCGGTCTTCTTGTACTTCCTATATTAAGTGGGTGTACTACTGGTGTCAAATGGTTGTACTTCTCTCCATCAACTATTTAAACTTCCCCTAGGGCGACGAGATTATTTCGTTTTTTTACATTTGGATTTTGTCGGTTTTCTTGTACTTTCTATAATAGGTGCTCGTACTGCTCGTGTCGAATGGTTGTACTTCTCGTCATCAACTATTTGAACTTTCTCGGGGGTGATGGGATTATTTCGTTTTTACTACATTTGGATTTTGTCGGTTTCCTTGTACTTCCTATAATAAGTGCTTGTACTGCTCATGTCAAATAGTTGTACATCTCATCATCAAGTATTTGAAATTTCTCGCGCATGACGCGATTATTTTATTTTTTTCTTCATTTGGATTTTTGTCGGTTTTTATTATACTTCCTATATTAAGTGTTTGTACTCCTCGTGTCGAATGGTTGTACTTTTCATTGTCAAGTATTTGAACTTACTCGCGGATGACGGAATTTTTTTGCACAATAGAATTTTGTCGTTTTTCATGTACTTACTATATTAAGTGGGTGTACTGCTCAGCGTCAAGTATTTTAACGCGGATGACGAGATTATTTTGTTTCTATACATTTGGATTTCTTCGGTTTAAATATACTTCCTATATTTAAGTGGGTGTACTGCGTGTGTTGAATGGTTCTACTTCTCAGCGTCAAGTATTTGAACTTCCCCGTGGATGATGGGATTTTTTACCGCAATCCCGAAAATGGCATATTGAAACTATGCAAATGCTACATCATTGGAAATGTGTCATCAAGGCACAACTTTTTCGTATATAAATTATTTGACCAACAATCCAACCTCCGAATTGAGTGATTATTGTTTCGTTGGAATGATAAAATCACGGGCTATCTAAAAAAAGTTATTAAAAACAAAGTATATGTACTTCCAGCGATATTCCCTTGTACTTCATGGCTTTCGTGGTTTTACTTCCGATAATATTTTGAAACTAGTGTGTTTTACAAAAACTAAACATGTGTATTTTGGAAATGATAATTTTAAATTTTACCCTACACTCAACTCCAGAGACTATGTGGACTTTAAAATGATTGAGTGAAGTATTTTTAGTAGTAAAAATAAAACATACTCAATCTTTCTAACAGAATAAATATTGCATCTATGCGAAAAGATTATTATTTGATAAAGATCAGTCGGCATATACATGTGCAGTTTAATCCTGACCATCTTATCCATATCACTCTTTCTTATCTCTCTTTCGCTAGAAAACAAAGGAGCTTCTACTTCGGTGTTTTTTTATATTTCCCATAGGCTATTATAATCAGCACTGCATCGTCAATTGAACAACGACCTGTTTGGGATAACTCCACAAGAAAGACATACGCGCTCAGCAGAGCAGCGCTCGTGATAAATTCAGGCGCACGCACGGGAAAAGTTCAGGCCCCGCCCACGGAGCAGTCCAGGCCGCCGAAGATGCACATGTCGCCGGAAAATTCGAGGTCGCCTGAGCCGGACAGTGCTTCATTGGCGTAGAGAAGGCCTGCAGGTATGGGAGCACGCCCCGCGTCGTTGGTGTGGAGCTGCAGGCTGCAGCGTAATTCCCGTCCGGC
Source organism: Lolium perenne (assembly GCF_019359855.2). Taxonomy (NCBI): domain Eukaryota; kingdom Viridiplantae; phylum Streptophyta; class Magnoliopsida; order Poales; family Poaceae; genus Lolium; species Lolium perenne. Next base: position 37,981,602 of record NC_067246.2, on the reverse strand, counting down.
CCAAGCAAGTACAGAGAAGATAAGGGAGCAGCAGCTGGGACAAATCAAAGATGCGGGTCGGGTTCTTCTTCTGGCGGACGGGTGGGAGCATGATGCGGCGGTCGGAAGGAAGTGGTGGGGCTCCGCCGGCAGCCAGCAAAGGGATGCGTCGGCAGCAAGAGGACCCGTCGCGGCTGGGCGGCAGCTCCCCGCGGCGGGGCGACGGTTCCCCGCGGGGCGGCAGGTGCGCACCGGCGGAAGGGGCAGCAGGGGCGCGCCGGCGGAAGAGGCACTAGGGGCGCGCCGGCGGAGTGGGAAGCAGCGGCTCGTCGCCGGCATGGGAGGCAGGGCCGGCAGCGAGGGAAGGCGGCGGTGGCGGGTGTCCTGGCTGCGGCGGCGGGATTTGATCGAGGACGTAGCCTCGTGAGGTACGGGGTGGGTTCCTAGGTGGGGATTAGGTACGGGGTGGGGATTACGTAGGGGTGGGTCGGTCGGGTTGCTTTTATTTTTTTCGGGTCGAGCGGGATCGCCTCTTATAGAATCGGATGGTGCTCAGAATAATATTCTGAGCACCGGTTGTAGAATAGTGCGACCCTATATATATATATATATATATATATATATATATTGTCCTTACTATCTTGTTGTGTACGCTATTATGCAGAATGAAGAAGCGGGAAATGCGAATAAGGAGCATCCATGATGTTGGGTTCATTGACCCACAAATCGTTAATTCATATGTGTTAGAACACCACCCCGCCGACGTGGAGGATGACCTGTGGCGGTTTCTTAGAAAACAGGAACTCAAAAGTGATATTCTATTTCCTTACCATTTTGGGTGAGTGTTTCTGTCTTGAGCACATTCTCTTTTGTTTACTCCATGCATGGTATGTGGCTAATCGATGAGTTATGCATGACTGTGCATGTATCGTGTCCGCAGGTTCCACTGGATTCTGATGGTCATTCAATTTCACACCTCCACAGTTCTCGTCCACGACTCTCTGAATATGGATCCGGCGCTTTGGGCCGACATGAGAAAAATGATGCAAAAGTAATTATTTTCATTCATTTGCGCTCTATATCGATCGGCCTATTTCGTTCATCATTTCTTAATATCAAGTAACTAATTAATAACTCTCTTGCTCATTTAATTTTCTTTGCCTCGTAGGGTTTGGAGACGGTTCGTAGATCAAAAGGTCGGTGAATTCAAAAAAGAGCTACAATTTAAAAAGGGCAAAGTCTGCGCATCGGGGATATTCAGCCACCGGGGACCAATCTATGTGGATACTATGTTTGTGAGAGGATCCGGAGATACACCACCGAGCGGCACCGTCTCGAGAACAACATCAAGAGGAATAACCTCCGGAAGACGCTTAGTCCAGAAGCTCGCTTCCGACCACTTCAAGAGGAACTAGCTGGATGGTTCGCGAGGGAAGTCATCGATCCTAGAGGAGAACACTATGTAGAGGACGTAGAACTTCATATGCCCTAAATTATGTATGGAAACTTGTTCAAAATTGTATATGGTCATCCGATATTGAATATATATTGTATATTCCTCTTGAATTCTTTTTGGTTCTAATTTCAAATTTGTTTGAAATTGTACATTCATATGCATGTATGTAGTACCGTAGAATATGTGAAACTCCATCAAAATTAAAACCCAAAATAAATAAAACAATACAAATTAAAAAGAAACCAGATTTAGGGGGAGGGGGCTAAACCCTAAACCCTGCGGAGGCCTTTAGTCGCGGTTGGCCAGCAGAACCGCGACTAAAGGTCCTCCGCCCTGGCGCTCGCCTGCCGCCCATGTGGACGGGCCTTTAGTCGCGGTTCGTAACGAACCGCGACTAAAGGGGGGGCCTTTAGTCGCGCTTAATTGGTCGCGGTTGCGCAACCGCGACCAATGGCAGTTGCGAACCGCGACCGAAGCCCTTTTTTCTACCAGTGACCGTTGACAAAATTGTTTCTATGTTTTCAAAATAAAAGCTCTAGCACAAAAATAGTAATCCATGCTTCCCTCTGCGAAGGGCCATTCTTTTACTTTATGTTGAGTCGGTTTACCTACTTCTTTCTATCTTAGAAGCAAACACTTGTGTTAACTGTGTGTATTGATTTTTACATGTTTACTTATTGCACTTGTTATATTACTCTATGTTGACAATTATCCATGAGATATACATGTTACAAGTTGAAAGCAACTGCTGAAAATTAATCATCCTTTGTGTTGCTTCAATACATTCTACTTTGAATTTATTGCTTATGAGTTAGCTCTTATGCAAGTCTTGTTGATACTTGTCTTGTAAGTACTATTCATGAAAAGTTTTGCTATATGATTCATTTGTTTAGTCATCATCTTTTGTTAGCAATCTTTTGTTTCATATCACTCCATTCATCTCATATGCTTTACAATAATGTTGATCAAGGTTATGTTGGTAGCATGTCACTTCAGAAATTATTTGTTGTTATCGTTTACCTACTCGAGGGCGAGTAGGAACTAAGCTTGGGGATGCTTGATATGTCTCAAACGTATCTATAATTTCTTATGGTCCATGCTACTTTTATGACAATACTTGAATGTTTTATACATACTTTACATCGTTATTATACATTTTCCGGCACTAACCTATTTACAAGATGCCGAAGAGCCAGTTGCTGTTTTCTGCTGTTTTTGGTTTCAGAAATCCTACAAAGGAAATATTCTCGGAATTGGACGAAATCAACGCCCAGGGTCTTATTTTTCCACAAAGCTTCCAGAAGACCGGAGGGGATACGAAGTGGGGCCATGAGGGCCCGTACCCATAGGCCGGCGCGGCCAGGGAGGGGCCCGCGCCGCCCTATGGTGTGGGTCCCTCGCGATGCCTCCTAACCTACCCTTCCGCCTACTTAAAGCCTTCGTCGCGAAACCCCCTGTACCGAGAGCCACGATACGAAAAACCTTACTGTGACGCCGCCGCCGCCAATCCCATCTCGGGGGATTCAGGAGATCGCCTCCGGGACCCTGCCGGAGAGGGGAATCATCACCGGAGGGCTCTACATCATCATGCCCGCCTCCGGATTGATGCGTGAGTAGTTCATCCTTGGACTATGGGTCCATAGCAGTAGCTAGATGGTTGTCTTCTCCGCTTGTGCTATCATTGTTTAGATCTTGTGAGCTGCCTAACATGATCAAGATCATCTATTTGTAATGCTACATGTTGTGTTTGGTGGGATCCGATGGATATAGAATATTATGTCAAGTTGATTATCAATCTATCATATATGTGTTGTTTATGTTCTTGCATGCTATCCGTTGCTAGTAGAGGCTCTGGCCAAGTTGATACTTGTAACTCCAAGAGGGAGTATTTATGCTCGATAGTGGGTTCATGCCTCCATTTAATCTGGGACAGTGACAGAAAGTTCTAAGGTTGTGGATGTGCTGTTGCTGACAAGGTATCAACTTGTCAATGCCTATGGATCGTAGGCTAGGGTTTAGTTGGAAGTGGAGGGCAAGTAGATCTCGAAGGTTTCAGCCGAAAAGTACTCGACGATTATGAAAACTAGGATTTGTAACAATGATTCGATGATCTCTTCGTCCCTCGACTCCCCCTTTATATAGGAGGTGAAACCGAGGGTTTCGTTTTGTACAAGTTACAGAGTCCGGGACGGTTTCTAACTCATCCCGCCAGATTACAAATAACAGTTCCTATTACAACTCTAACTTTCCTTAATATATCTTGGGCTCCCGAATCTTCTTATTCTTCGGGTAATGGGCCTTCAGTAAACTCCGGGTACTATCTTCGGCAGGCCCATTTGGGATGCCTATGTCAGTAGCCCCCGAGATTTTGCTTGAATTGTAGAGTCAGGGAAAATCTCCACTATTTATTTCTATTCAACAGCTTTGACTTTTTTATATTTCTTCACATAAAATTCTATATTGTACAGGGATAATGGTAGTTGGGGCTAGTCCATCTGACGGATCAGGTACTAGTTAACTGCTCTAGTGGCAATCCGCAAAAACCTACTTCAAGATCACGTCCCTGGACATGACCTCGGGATACTGGTGTAAACTTCGACAGGTGCCGCTTAAGGTCTTACCATTCTGTCGAGTCCCAGTCAAATTTATCGAGTACCTAACGCGTCCGTTAGGATTTTTCTTCGTATCTGTTGATACGGATAAAAGTAGCAGAGCGCAGTCTTCGGCGATGCCACGCCCAGCAGAACGGATCTGGGGTCTTACCTTCGCAAATTTGCGGCATTCAGAAATTGATCGCAACTTTGGCGTTCTGAGAATATATTGTCGAGTGCTTTTCCGGCTGCTGAAATGGCACATTTTATCGAGTCAAATATGACTTATATTGCTCTCCCGATGGGAGTATATGTAGAGTTAATTATAACTCGAAATATACTCTTTTGCTTTTCTATCTTTCTTCTTCTCTTTTTTTTTTAATTTCATCGGGCACGCGAACAGCGTTCCCGATGGGAGTAGCCCCCGAGGCTACAGCCAAGAACTTGTGCTTGGTTGTAGGCTCCCACAATTTCTATATGGCCATACTCGAAATTTTACTTTTGTCGAAGTAGCCCCCGAGCATTTGGGCAAAAACTTGTATTTGATCAAAGGCTCCCGAAGTATTCAATGACTTCTCCTGTCGCCAATCTTCTTTCATTTTTCTTGTCGGCATGCTTCCCGTAGTCAAATTCACTTCATCTCTGTTAATAGTCGTGATTTTTCTGCCTTGTGGGTCCATTGTTTCCACCACGTTGACACGTCGTGCAAGTGGGGGACACACGTCCTCCGCTTTTCCTGGCGCACGTACTGTAACGCATGTTCTATTCCATCTTAGTAAAAATACCTTTTTACCCTTTATCTACAAGATCTTGTTTTCACCACACGATTTCTTCATCCAACGGTTCATTGCTGCGCCCAATTCCTATATAAACCTTTCTTCAACCTCTGTTCGTACCTTCGTTTGCGCCGCACATCTGTTCCTCTTTGCAAAAACTTCCATTGCGCCCAACTCTCTTTGATCCTACCCACGCACGAACTCTGCTTTTCCAGTGCCATTGATGCCACCGCGCACGCGACTCACTCGCCATAGTACTCCAGAGTCCAAGATGGCCGCTGAAGATCTTGAGTGGGAGAGATCTAAAATCTCCAATCAAGACGTCAACATGCTGAAGAGGCTTGGCCTGATGAAGAAAGAGGACGCCATCCGCTTTCCCAGCGAAGAAAGCTACCCAAACCCTCCAATGGAGTACCGGGTTAGTTTCGTTGATCACCTCATCCGCGGCCTTTCTGCCCCAATTCACGATTTCCTCCGCGGCCTTCTTTTTGTTTATGGGATTCAGCTACACCAGTTGACCCCCAATTCCATCCTCCATGTCTCTATTTTTATCACTCTTTGCGAGTGCTTCCTTGGAGTCCCTCCTAACTGGGCTCTTTGGAAACGCATTTTCTGCCTCCGCCGCAATGGCTCCCACAACGCCACCTATAACATAGGCGGCGTTGTTATCTGTGTCCGTTCTGACATTGATTACTTCGACGTCAAATTTCCTGATTCTGTCCAAGGGTGGCGCAAAAGGTGGCTCTACATACACGAAGAAAGTGCCAATTCTATTGAGCACAACATAGTCCCTTTCGACGGAAGTGCCAAAATTCAGCGCCGCCGCTCCTGGGATGCTGAAGCTTCCGAAGAAGAGAAAAAGGTGACAGAAGCACTTATGTCTCGTATTCATCAGCTTCAAAATACTCGAGGCAAAGAGCTGTCTGGTGTTCAAATCACTGCTTACTTTCTTAGGATTAGAGTGCAACCTCTTCAGGCTCGCAAAAATCCCCTTTGGACGTATGTTGGTGGAAATGACGCCAGCAGGCTCTCCAATGATCTTTCCGTAAAGGACTTGGAGAAGCTGATTCGAAGAATTTCCTCGCTGAACAAGAAGGATCCTATTCCCTCCTCTTGCCGCGTGGAACCATACAGCTCCGCCAATCCTCTCCCTGAGGTATTTTGTCTTCTCGAATTTTTGTCTTGTTTCGAACTTTCCCTGCATCTCATTGTATTGATACCTCTTTAATTTTCTTTTGTCGCTATATTCCTGCAGAACCATCCTACTGTGGCTTCCCTTCCTCCTCTTCCTGAAGATGGAGAAGTCGAAGAAAGGGCCATTGTCATGGATGACAATCAAGAAGCTCCATCCTTTGTGAACGAGCCCGTGGATTCACGAAAATCTGCGGGTAATTCCGAAGGTACTTCGTCGGCACAATCTCCTCCTCCCGCTGTCTCCCCGAAAGGCAAAAGGAAGAGGAATGATGTCGAAGATTCCGGCACTTCCAAAGCCGAAGAAATTGATCCTTCACGTCAGAAGGCAGCTTACGATCCTTATCTTGGATCCTTCATCAGCTCGTAAGTCCTTTTTACTTCTCCTTATTTTTGTACGTGAAATGTTTACCTTGTCTTGCTTTTTATGCTGTCGATTTTTAATCACAGCGATGATGAGGAAGAAATACCAGCTGTTGACGTGGCTCCTCGGACGAGCACGTCACATACTGTACTTGCCTCGGACACGTTAGTTGAAGGAGAAGAATCTTCGCCTCCTCAACGAAACGTCGTCACCACTACTTCGCCATCAAGCCTCCTTGCGCCTTCGCCAAAAAGGACAAGGATTGAAACGATTGTTGAGCCTGCCCCTCAATTAGGCGGCTCTTCTACTTTGCTCTTGGATGATGTAAGTTTGTCGATATCTATATTTCCTCTATTTTGCTTTTTCACACCTTCACTCGTTTTTCATACCGATATTTCTCTTTCTTTGTTCTTCTTTGACAGCCCATGATCAAAGAGCTTATTCGCATCGGATCCCAATTCGTTGGGTACCGTGAGTATGCCAACAGAGCTGAAGGTAATAACTTTTTTGCTGTCTTTGTTTTTGACTTCTTGCTCCTGTCCTTTGTCGCAACCTTTTTGACCTTTCTTTTTTCTTTTTTACTTCAACAGAGAAACTCGCAGAGGCCAACAAACGTGCCGACACACTTGCTCAACAACTGAAGCAAAGTGAAGCGGCACGTAAGAAAACCGAACTTGTTGCTAGTGAAGCCAAAGCAGAGGCTGATGAAGCCAAAGCGAAGATTGCTCGTGTCGAGGATCTGCAGAAAAGACTTGAGGATGCTGAAACTGCTTTAAACGAGCACAAAGCTGCACAGGCTGATCGTGAGCAGGGGATCCTCAAGCGCCTGAAGTCACAAAGTCGACGCACTCAAAGTAATATTATTGATTTCTTCTATTTTTGTGCTACCCGCTGTTTCTTGTTATTCACCAACGTTTTGTTTCATGGGGCAGACCAAACAAACCAAGAGTTTGACCTGGAGAATCCCGACAATGATCCTCTTCTTGACGCACTTTCTTATCTGGAGCTTCATGGAGCCGAAATTCGTGAAGGCGTGGCGAATGCTAGTGCGGGACTGTCGGCGCTGTTCCCCTACTTCTTCCCGAAGAAAGAGGAGCCCCCGACTTTCCTTACCCTTGCCAAGAGCTTCAATTCATCAGATGACCTTGGACTGAAGATGCGCCAGGAAAACATGAAGATTGCTATCGAGAGTACTGTTGCCTTGGTCGCTGACAGCCAACAATCTGTTGATTGGATGAAGGTTGGCGACACCGATCAGATAGAGCAATCGAGATGGAGGTCGCTGATTAAGGCAGCCAAGCCCAACACGAAGAAAATCTTGGCCTATCTCGGGATCAAACCAGCTTCGACTCCTAGCTCATCAAGGCCGGAGGTCTAGTTGCATGCCTCTTTTGTTTTTCTTTCTCTGTTTCTTTTGCTCTTGTCGCCAAAGTAGTTGTTTGGCGACACGTACTTCATTAGCTCCACTGTAAGGCCTTTGTAATTATTCCGAAAGATTAATGAAAACTCTATCTTTGCTTGTTGATTGATGTTGTCTTGTTTTATTAAATTTTAGTTGGTATTTGATAACTATACTCCATCTTCCGCTCCTTCCAATGTTTCACCTTCTTCTCGCTCAAGGAGAACTCTTGCTGATGCTACACCTGTCGAAGATTCCTTGCCGCGAGAATTGGATGAACTTCGGCAGCAACTTCAGTATGCAAAGAAGCAAACACTTGTGATGACGGAGAAGTCTCGTAAGTCATCTGAAGCCAAAAAAATTGCACTTCAGCAAGCTCGCGAGGCCATGGCTGCTAAGGAAATCGCTGCTTCCGAGGCTGAAAAGGCGATTACTCGAGAAAATTTCATGCTCGAGTTAATGAATGAAGCCAGTGCGGATATGTCGGGTATGCTTGTTTCATCCTTCGATATCTTCCGTTTTCGTGCCACGTCTCTTAAAGTTTTCTGCTTCGTTGTTTTAATAGGTTCCTTTACTGATGCTGTTGCCGAAGAAGAGAGGGTAAATACTAGGACGAACCTCCTTGTTAACCTTTCCCTTGACCATGGTTCTCTGTTTTGGGCTACCCCCGAGAGGACCCGCCAGATTGTCAGATTTCAGGATCGCACCTCTCAAACTCGCGACTTCCTTGACTTCTGTACCAAGACCCTGCCCATGGTTTATAACTCCATGTTTCCTCGGAACGTTCAACCAACAACTCTTCCCGAGTTAATGGAGAAATTTAAGGATGCTCACAAGATCCATGATTTTGTCAGAGCTCAACTGGTAGCTGGCCCCAGATTTGCTCTTATCATGCTTCAGATCTGCCACTCAAATCTTGACCTGACTCAAGTTGTTGCGAAAGTTCATGAGAAAGTAAGGCGCCAAAGAATTGGTGTCGACCGAATTAACACGAAGGTTTCGCCTATAGCCGAAGAAATGATTGAAGACCTTCTTCGGATGGATGCCGACTTTTTTGCAGATGGTCATTATGCTGATTTTCTTGGCGCTGCTCCTGAAGAAAACAGGATTACCCTTGATAACATATTGAATCATGACTGATTATTTTCCTTTGGTAGATGACTCTTCTTTGTAACCCATGATTGTGATTATATTGTGAAGCAATCATCATATTTCTATATTTGTATAGCCCCCGAGTGTTTCGGTGGCTATTTCCTGTATTTGTGTGTTGCGTGGTTTTGAACCAAGGCATTTATTCAATATGTAGTTTTGTCGAGAATCAGCCTCCGAGCTTTTTTATTAAGTACTATTTTGTATTTTTATTGACTCGCGAGGTATTTTGATACCAAGGCGAAGTTTTTTTCTTTTTTCGAGGAACTATATTGAAATTCGTCGGGTCGGAGACTTTTGAGCGTGTCGATGAAGAAAAGTTATATTGATACTATCTTTATTATATTGCAGCACCACGAGCCCGCCTCATTAAAAACCTTTCCCGGCCCCACTCGGTGCCCCGAAAAAGGAAAAGAGTGCGTCTGAAAACTCGCGGGCGTTTCAGTACATTGAAGTTTTACAAGGACTATATTTCAGCTTTTAAGCGTAGAAACGCCTGAGTTGCGCCACGTTCCAGGGGTTTTGCTCCTCCACCCCTGTCTTCGTGTCCTTTATCCTGTATGCTCCTCCCCCGATTACTTCCGTAACAATGTAAGGGCCAAGCCATGGTGACTCGAGTTTTTCATGACTTTTTTGCGTGAGCCGAAGAACTAGGTCTCCCACCTGAAAAGATCTTGGCCGCAAACGTCGACTGTGGTAATTCTTCGAGTCCTGTTGGTATTTGGTTACCCTTGATAGTACTTCGTCTCGAGCTTCGTCGAGTGCGTCGACGTCATCTTCCAATGCTATCTTGGAAGTTTCTTCATTATACTCTGTGACTCTGGGGGAGTCGTGCTCTATTTCTATTGGCAGTACTGCCTCTGCTCCATGGACTAGGAAAAACGGGGTCTCCTGTGTCGCTGTATTTGGTGTTGTTCGGATGCTCCACAACACACTTGGTAGTTCTTCTGGCCAGGTATGTCGAGCTTTTTCCAGTGGTCCTAACAGGCGTTTCTTGATGCCATTGCAAATGGTGCCATTGGCTTTCTCGACTTGCCCATTGGTTTGAGGATGTGCAACTGACGCAAAATGCAACTTAATACCCACTTCTTTGCAATAATCTTTGAATTCGTGGGATGTGAAGTTACTGCCATTGTCTGTGACGATGCTGTGGGGCACTCCAAATCTGAAGACGAGGCCCTTTATGAATTTTACTGCGGATGCTCCGTCTGGTGAATTTATCGGCTTCGCTTCTATCCATTTTGTAAATTTGTCAACAGCTACTAGCATGTATTCCTTTCCTCCTGGCCAGGATTTGTGTAACTTGCCCACCATATCAAGTCCCCATTGGGCAAAAGGCCATGATAATGGTATTGGTGTTAGTTCTGCTGCTGGAGAGTGAGGTTTTGCGGCAAACCTTTGACACGCGTCGCACGTTCTTACTATTTCCTTGGCGTCCTCAATTGCTGTTAACCAGTAGAATCCTGCCCGAAAAACCTTGGCTGTAATAGCTCGACTACTTGCGTGGTGGCCACATATTCCTTCGTGTACATCCTTCAGAATTATTCTTCCTTCTTCAGGTGTGACACACCTTTGCAGGACGCCTGAAATACTTCGTTTGTACAATTCTCCTTTGATCACCGTGAAAGCTTTGGAGCGTCGAATTACTCGCCTTGCCTCAACTGGATCATCGGGTATTTCTTTCCTGAGGATGTATGATATGTACGTCTGCATCCATGGTATCTGTATCATCATGATCAGGTCCTGATCTTCTTCTTCTTTTTGCTCTTCCTTGGAAGCCCCCGAGGGTTTCTTCTCCTTCTTTTTTGATTTTGTCGATTTAGTAGATCTCTCTGTTATCTCTTCCCAAAATACACCTGGCGGAACTGCAAGGCATTGCGACCCGATGTTTGCAAGAACGTCGGCTTCGTCGTTACTCAATCTGCTAATATGATTTACTTCGCATCCATCGAACAACTTCTCGAGCTCGTTGTACACCTCCTTGTATGCCATCATGCTGTCATTGACTGCGTCACATTGGTTCATAACTTGCTGAGCCACCAATTGTGAGTCGCCAAAGATTTTTAGTCGAGTTGCACCGCAAGCTTTCGCCATCTTCATCCCGTGTATGAGGGCTTCATATTCTGCTTCGTTATTGGATGCGTTAGGGAACGTCATCCGAAGGACATATTTTAACTTGTCGCCTTCAGGTGATATAAGTACTACTCCTGCGCCAGCTCCTTCAAGTCTCTTGGACCCATCAAAGTTCATGGTCCATGTTCTCGACAAGTCTGGGGGTCCTGTGTTTTGCAGCTCCATCCACTCTGCGATGAAGTCTGGCAGAACTTGCGACTTGATTGCTTTTATTTTTTCATACGTGATGTCCCGAGGGGAAAGTTCGATTCCCCAAAGGGAGACATGACCCGTAGCTTCTGGATTGTTTAGTATATTTGACAAGGGAGCTTCATTGACCACTATGATCGGGTGTGCCGAAAAATAGTGGCGCAATTTTCGTGCTGTTGTGAACACTCCATATGCTAGCTTTTGGTACTGAGTGTACCTTTGTTTTGAGGGCGATAAAACTTCGCTGACGAAGTATACTGGCCTCTGCACTCCATGGATTTTTCCTTCTTCTTCTCTTTCGACAACTAGCACCGTGCTAACCACTTGGGGTGTGGCTGCGATATACAGCAGGAGAGGTTCCTTTTCCTTCGGCGCCACCAAAATTGGTGGTGTCGAAATTGTGCGCTTTAAATCCTCGAAAGCTCTGTCGGCCTCTTCGTTCCACTGAAATTTATCTCCTTGTTTTATCAGAGCGTAAAATGGTAACGCTTTTTCTCCCAGCCTGGCGACGAATCTGCTCAAAGCTGCGACTCGCCCAGTTAGCTGCTGTATTTCTTTCAACTTTGTTGGCTTTCTCATTGTTACTATAGCTTGTATTTTGTCGGGATTTGCTTCAATCCCTCTTGTTGAAACTAGAAACCCCAGAAGTTCTCCTGCTGGGACGCCAAAAGAACACTTCGTCGGGTTCAATTTTAGGCAGAATTTGTCGAGGTTGTCAAAGGTTTCTTTGAGATCCTCGATCAACGTTGCCCCCTTTTTTGATGTTATGACGACATCGTTGATGTATACTTGCACGTTTTTCCCAATCTGTGTCGCCAAACACTTCTGCATCATCCTCTGATATGTTGCTCCCGCATTTTTTAGACCAAAGGGCATTGTTCTGTAGCAAAACACGCCGTAAGGTGTAATAAACGCTGTCTTTACTTCATCTTCTTCCTTCAATCTGATCTGGTTATAACCAGAATATGCGTCCAGGAAGGAAAGACGTTCACATCCAGCCGTGGAGTCGATAATTTGATCGATCCTCGGGAGGGGAAAGTGATCCTTTGGACAATGTTTATTGAGACACGTAAAGTCGACGCACATGCGAAGGACTGTCGTGTGTTTCTTCGGCACCATCACTGGGTTAGCTACCCACGTGGCTTCTATAGATATCTCTTTGATAAAACCAGCATCCTTCAGTCGATTTATTTCTGATAACATAGCTTTGCGGTTTGGTTCTGAAAAACGCCGCAAGGGTTGTTTGATTGGTCTCGCGAGAGGATCTAAGTTGAGGTGGTGCTCGGTAAGTTCCCTGGGTACTCCTGGCATGTCAGCGGGACACCATGCGAAGATTTTCCAAAGGTTTCACGGAGGAACTTGACGAGCGCGCTTTCCTATGCGGTATCCATATTTGTTGCAATGGACGTCGTCTTTTTTGGGTCTGTCGGGTGAATCTGCACCTCCTTAGAATTTTTCTCGGTATTGAAAGTTGATTCTTTATTTGGCCTTCCAACGTCTGGTAGCACGTCGTAGTCAGTCATACTTTTTGACGCCAAATACTCAGCTTGCATCCCGAAAGTTTCTGATAGTCGATGAAAATCCTTGTCGCACTTATCGGCTAGGGCGAAGCTTCCTTTGACTGTGATTGGTCCCTTTGGTCCAGGCAATCTCCACAACAGGTATGTATAGTGTGGCACCGCCATAAATCTAGCATATGCTGGTCGTCCCAACAAAGCGTGGTACTGCGACGGAAAATCCACGACTTCAAATTCCAGCCTCTCGATTCTATAATTCTCTCGGGTTCCAAACTGAACGTCGAGATTGATCTTCCCTAATGGATAATTTGGCTTCTCTGGTGTGATACCGTGGAACCTTGTGTCTGTTGGCTTCAAGTTCGCTAAGGATATGTTCATCTTCCTCAATGTGTCTGCATACATGAGGTATAAGCTGCTGCCGCCGTCTATGAACACTCGAGAGACATCAAATCCCGCAATGACTGCTGGCAGAATAAGTGCTGACTGCCCTGGTCGAGGGACTTGTTGCGGATGATCTGCTATGGTAAAACCAATATCTTGCCCTGACCAATTAAGATACTCGACAGTTGGTGGTGGCATTTTTTCTGCCATAAACACCTGTCGTGAGATTACTTTTTGAGCTCTATTTGACGGCCTTGCCTTCTGAATCATCGACACCGCTCCGTGAGAGTTGGGATCAACATAAGGTGGTGGTGGTGGTGCTGCCGCTATTCTGAGCTGATGTCGATTGTCTTCTGTAATCGCGGGAGGAGGTGGTAAGTGAATCTCGCTCCTGGGTTCTCGAGGATTTCTCTGTGCTGCCCGAGCGTTAGCGTGCTCTGCATACCTGAACATTGCCTGGAAATTGCGATGTCTTTTCCGCAGTGCCCTGACTGTCTTTTACCGTTGCTGTCGATGAAAAAGTGCATCTGACACGGCCCATTCATCATGTCTTCAGGGGACACGAAGGGCCTTGGGAACCTAGGCCCGCTATTTTGCCTGTTGTTGCGAGAATCATCCCTGTTATCACCTCGCTGTTCACCGCTTCTCTGATAATCATCTCTGTTGTTTCCTCCTGTGTTTGCCCGAAAACCTGCCGAAATTTGCCCTGGAGCGTCATAGTTCGGGTACTGCCGAGGAAACCGTCGCCTTGGTTGATAATTTCGACCACGGTCCTCCTCTGGGGACCTGTGCCGTTTGTTGTGGACAGCGTCTTCTCCATCTGCCCATCTGTTTGCTATTTCCATTAACGCGGACACTGTCTTTGGATTGGTCCTTCCCAAGTCCTCGACAAAATCTCCATGCCTGATTCCTGCGACAAACGCATCTATTGCTCTCTCGTCAGATATATTTTCTGCCGAGTTTTTGATGATATTCCACCTTTGGATGTACTTTCTCATTGGCTCATCTGGCTTTTGTCGACATGCTCTCAACTCCTCTAACGACGCAGGTTTTTTGCACGTGGATCTGAAGTTCTTGACGAACACGTCCTCGAAACTTTCCCAAATTGTCGATAGATCCTGGAGTGAGTTTCTTTATCCAAGATCGTGCGGCTCCACTCAAATGCACCTGGATGCTTTGCATAGCTGTTGCCCTGGTTCCTCCTGTGAGCTTCACTGTCTCGAGATAATCAACTAGACAATCCTCTGGATCTTGAAGGCCGTCGAACTTCTTGAAGTTATCGGGTAACTTGAATCCTGAGGGGACTCGAGTTTTTCGGACTCTCCTCGTGAAGCATGGCAAGCCGCACATATCTTCGTCGTTAAGCTCCGAAGACTGCCGATGATCCCTTCTGCTTTGCCGCGCTCTGTCGACCCTTGCTTGTGCTGTTGTGTCTCTTTCTCCACTTGGGCCTTCAGGTGCTGCCGCTGTTGCTGCTGCAGGTCGTGGACTATTTTGCCTTGCCGCTCCTTCGGGAGGCGTTGATACAAACGCTGTCCCCATAGCTCCAACTCCTGCTACCGCCATATTGTATAGTGTTTCCCTTGGATCACCTGGAGGTGGTTTAGATGCAAGGATAAAAGCATGTGTCGCCATATACCCAGCCTCTGGTGTCTTAGGGATGATATTTCCTCTTGTATCTATTGACATAAAGGACATGTCGAGGTTTTGGACCAAGTGCTCTCTTTCTGCTTCGGGTATATGTTGCAACCTTGATCTTGCTCTGTTCCGCGCCTCCCTGTGGCTATCACCCGAAGTTCTAGATTGTCGGCTTAGATCTGCTCTTCTCCTGCTAGAGGCAGAGGCTGCCTCCTTTCTTCTGTTTAACTCAGCTGTCTGTTTTTCCAATTCTCTTGCAGCTCGTGCGAGCCTATATTGATATGCTTGCAATTCCTATGGTGTGGCTGTGGTGGCCATTGGTTCTGAACCGTTCATGGCTCTCGCGGCTCTATCCCACGCTGCTTGTGAAAGTTGAACTCTGTCTCGCGGCTGTGGCCCAACGTATTTGTTGCCCAGGCCTTGTCGCAGATTGGAGGGATCGACGTATGGATTTCCCAGATCGTCGAAAGCCTCAGATGTTTCCTCTTGATCCTCAATGGCGTAAATCTGATGATATTTTGTATTCAGATCTATGTTGGGTTTGGCGATATCATCGTTGAGATTGATAAAGACCTTGCCCACTGTGATAGATTTGTCGATGAAGTCGTAACTGTCGACATCGCTTGAGCCATCGCTTATATATGAGTCTGCAGATGACTCAAACGACATGTTGTTGAAGATCTTGGCGAGTTTCTCTCTTGCTCTGGTGTTGACGTAGCGTGTCGACGAAGTTTCTTCTTCTCCTGACTCGGTTGATGATGTATAGCTTGAAGGATCGGAATCGACCGCCGACGATCCCGACGAAATCGGAATTTCGACACGATACGATCCTTCCTTCTCGACGCGAAAGTGAAACCTTCCGAACGTCATCTCCATGGGCTCCGCCAGATACGCATATGCATCCAAACGGGAGGGTGGGTGAGGAACAAAATCGACAGGACCAGCAGCGATCTGTTTACCTCGATCCATTGCGTTGCTTGCGGTTGACGATGTCGAAGATCTTGAACGTGCCATCGAGATCAGATCCTTACGCCTCTAATTCCCACAGACGGCGCCAATTGACAAGGTATCAACTTGTCAATGCCTATGGATCGTAGGCTAGGGTTTAGTTGGAAGTAGAGGGCAAGTAGATCTCGAAGGTTTCAGCCGAAAAGTACTCGACGATTATGAAAACTAGGATTTGTAACAATGATTCGATGATCTCTTCGTCCCTCGACTCCCCCTTTATATAGGAGGTGAAACCGAGGTTTTCGTTTTGTACAAGTTACAGAGTCCGGGACGGTTTCTAACTCATCCCGCCAGATTACAAATAACAGTTCCTATTACAACTCTAACTTTCCTTAATATATCTTGGGCTCCCGAATCTTCTTATTCTTCGGGTAATGGGCCTTCAGTAAACTCCGGGTACTATCTTCGGCAGACCCATTTGGGATGCCTATGTCAGTTGCTACTAGGGATACAACATCGATGCTTTGTCTAAGGATATTTGTGTTGATTACATTACGCACCATACTTAATGCAATTATCTGTTGTTTACAACTTAATACTGGAGGGGGTGCGGATGCTAACCCGAAGGTGGATTATTTAGGCATAGATGCATGCTGGATAGCGGTCTATGTACTTTGTCGTAATGCCCCGATTAAATCTCATAGTAATCATCATTGATATGTATTGAATCTTTATTTGTCAATTGTCCACCTGTAATTGGTTCACCCAGCATGTTAGTTATCTTATTGGAGAGACGCCACTAGTGAACTGTGGACCCCGGTCCATTCTTTTACATCTGAATACAATCTACTGCAATCATTGTTCTTACTGTTCTTTGCAAACAAACATCATCTTCCACTCGATACGTTTAATTCTTTGTTTTCAGCAAGCCGGTGAGATTGACAACCTCACTGTTACGTTGGGGCAAAGTATCTTGATTGTGTTGTGCAGGTTCCACGTTGGCGCCGGTTTCACTGGTGTTGCGCCGCACTACACTCCTCCACCAACAACCTTCACGTGCTTTTTGGCTTCTACTGGTTCGATAAACCTTGGTTTCATACTGAGGGAAACTTGCTTCTATACGCATCATACCTTCCACTTGGGGTTCCCAACGGACGTGTGCTTCGCGCGTATCACGCGGCGGAGCGGCCACCGCTGCCGGGAGGGGGCGCGGGTGAGGCGCATCTACGCCGCGGCGGCGCGTAGCAGCGGGGCCATCGGCGGAATCGACCGGCGGCGGCTGAATTTCGCGGCGGCGGGAGGTGGGGAAATGAGGGCGCGGGGGGGGGGGGGGGGGGATTTCCTGCCGTTGGCTTTTCGCGCGTGCGCAAAGCGTTGCCGCGCGCTGTAGCCGACATGTCACATATGGCGCTCCGGATTGTGCAAAACGCCGTGCGCCCCAAATTTTTGCAGCGCCGCGCCTGCTGGAGCGCCTGCCTTCTTCCCGCGCTCGGCATACCGACCGTTTTTTTGCAGCGCGGCCTATATATCGCGCCTGTTGGAGATGCTCTTATTTTGTGATTGCTTCGCGAAGGCGCCCTTGATCCCTGACGTGGAAATGAATGACTTGGTTGCGATGATTGTTTCGTATGTGTGGTGGGAACGGCGCCAGGCCACGCACGGTGAGTCGATCCAAGCACCGGCTAAAACGGCACAAGCGATATCTACTTTGACATTAAACTACTCAAGTGCGAAGAAGAACAAGCTAGGGATTGTAAGGCATGGACAGACTAAGCCTCAAGAGGACTATGTCAAATTGAATGTGGATGCCGGGTTTCGGCGCTGATGCAGGTACACGGGTGCAATTCTTCGTGATCACCGGGGTTTCTTCCTAGCAGCAAGCTGCAGTGGTATACCATTTGTTTCAGAAGCATCAACGGCAAAGGCTCGAGCACTACGAGATGGCCTTCTTCTGCTGGCCAAATGGGATGCAATCGACTAGAGATCAATTCAGATTGTATAGAGGTCATCGACGTGATGAAGAATGGAGAAAACTCGCTCGGCCCTGCCGCAGCTATCTATGAGAAGTGTATTTTTCTTAGTCGCAATTTTACTGAGGTTTTATTTGCTCATTGCCCCTGGGAGGCCAATATGGAGCACATGTATTAGCTAGTCATTCAGAGGGTGCCCAATCGATTGTATGGATTGAGGAACCACCTGATTATCTCAGTAGCATTTTAACGGATTATGTATCAGTGATTCCAAATTAATAAAATCCGTCATGATGGCTTTCCCTCAAAAAAAAAAGCTGGATCTTGCAGTTTGGGATGGAAGCCGGGAGCACTACAATCAGCAGCGTTTTGTGCCAGATTTCCGGGGGTAACCTTGACATGCCTCTGCTTTGCTATGTCTCGGTGGAGAAAGTAGCTGCTAATTCTAGCTGTTAGCACGAACCACCTACTAAGCACTGAACTGAGCTTTCCTCCTCAGAAGGCTAACCTAGTTTTTAGCACATAAGTTTTGCAGTTTTTCGGGGGGGCGTTTGGTCGAATCTGTCGTAGGACACAAAAATTAATCACATTTCAGCGCATGTTCGAGATAACAACAAAGGATTACTCCTAATCTGCCACGTGAGACGCACACCGACTGAAGAACACTCTCGTGGCCGTACCACCGTTTTGTCAGCAGTGACAGCATCATTTCCTTCTCAGATGGTGCACATGATATGATTGGTATTTGGTAGGTGGCGTCCAGTTATACCCAGTTTTATGGACCAGCATCCCACATGAGAATTGAGGTCAAATTTGGCTACTGGCTCCTGTGCATCCCATCTGTAAAGGACACCAGATAGATTGGACCTCCATTTCTGGTTGTCCCCAGATATTCTGTCAAATTTCACCCCTTAGAGCATCTCCAGCCGCGTCCCCTAAAGCATCCCCAAACCGCGCCGGATTGAGCGTTTGGGGGACGTGTTTTGTTCGTGCCGCGTTTGGGGGACGTCGCTCCCCAGCCGCGTCCCCCAAACGCCGCCCCCAAACATTTAAAATAATTTTTTTAACACATAAACCATTTACATCAAATGTAGCATATGAATAAAAATGTTTGCGAGGATTATTTTCAAATTAAATTACAACAAACAATAAAACAAGTAATCAAATATAATAAATAGGGCTAGATGCTACATCAAGGTGCCACGGTATTTCCTTTGATCCTCCACAAATGCTCAACGAGATCAGCTTGAAGTTGCTCATGCACATTGTTATCACGGATCTCTGCGTGCATGGCGAGAAAATCAGCAAAATCTGCAGGCAACTCATGATCAACCTCCGCGAGAGGGCCTTGACACTCATAGGGACCAACATGTGACCTAACATGATTCTTGCGGTCATCCTCGATGATCATGTTGTGCATGATCACACAAGCCTGCATCACCTCCCACATTTGGTCGTGAGACCAGCTTAGAGCAGGGTACCGGACAATGGCAAATTGTGCTTGAAGCACACCAAATGCCCGCTCGACATCCTTCCTGCAAGCCTCCTGTCGTGTAGTAAAGTGAGAATTCTTCAGACCTGATGGATTCGAGATTGTTTTGACAAAAGTGGCCCATTTTGGATATATACCATCGGCTAGATAATAGCCTTTGGTATATTGGTGGCCATTGATCTCATAGTTGCATGGTGGAGCATGCCCTTCCACTAGTCTGCTGAACACCGGAGACCGCTGCAACACGTTGATGTCATTGTGTGATCCCGCCATGCCAAAGAAAGAATGCCAAATCCACATGTCATAATCTACCACAGCTTCAAGCACCACACTGCAATATCCATGACGCCCTTTGTATATACCTTGCCAAGCAAACGGGCAGTTCTTCCATGCCCAGTGCATGCAATCGATGCTTCCAAGCATTCCAGGAAATCCTCTGGCAGCATTTTGTGCCATGATCCTTGCAGTCTCTTCCTCAGTTGGCCCTCTCAAGTAGTATTTGCCAAACTTTCCCACCACAGCTCGGCAAAACTTGTACATGCACTCAATGGCAGTAGACTCACTCATGCGAAGGTAGTCGTCCCGTGTATCGGCAGTGCTCCGTATGCAAGCATCCTCATGGCGGCGGTGCACTTCTGAATGGACGAGAACCCGAGAACGCCTACAGCGTCGACCTTGAGCTTGAAGTAGGGGTCGAACTCTCGAACGCCGTGGAGGATATTCATGAACAGGCCCTTGCTCATCCTGTACCGGCGCCGAAGATTGTCGGCATGTGTTGCCCCGTCGGCGAAGTAGTCGTTGTGCAGCATGGCATGCCCCTCCATCCTCTGCCGGGGCTTCGACTTCCTTCTTCCCGGCCTTGATCCTCCGCGGCGCGGCCTCTTCCTCTTCTCCGCCTCAGCGTCAAGCATGTCCTGGAGGGACGCGATGATCAGCAAATGCTCCCGCAGGTCGTCGTCGAACGCTTGCTCGTCCTCCAGCAGCAGGGCAACCATCTCATCGTCGCTGTCCATGGCTAAAGCAAAATCAATGGTTAAAATTGCGCCGAGGCAGACGACGCAACAAACAGCGGCCAATCGCGCCTACCTGGCAAGTCGTCGAGCACCTTCTGTGCGCGGAGGTGGGGCGGATTTGACGGCGCGTTCTGGGACGCGTTGGCGACGCGGCGGCGGCGGCACGACCGGCGGGAGCCCCAGCCGCGACAACGGTGCCGCCTCTCAGCAGAGATCAGACGCCCAAACGGCCGGGAAATCCAGCGGCGGCGGTGGGGTGGGAGGCGCGGGAAGGAAGGAGCGACGAGAAAAGAGGCACGGACCAACGGTTTATGCAAATAGTCGCCGACATGTGGGAGCCCGCCTCGCTTTTCGTTGTGTCCGGCGTCCCCGAAGCGTCCCCTGTGGGACGGGGACGGGCTCGGGGCGCCGGACACCGTATCGGGCCGCGCCGGACAAAAATGGGCTTTGGGGGACGCGACTGGAACGCTTTTTTTTGTCCGGCGCACCCCAAATCCCTCTGGGGACGCGACTGGAGATGCTCTTATGTTTCTAGAAGGAAAATTATGTGTTCATATTAAAGATGTCTATGTCATCTGTTATACTTACCATTCTAACTGATTAGAAAATGGGCTACTATGCTCCGTCTATATAGAACTAAAATTTACATTGTGATCCAGATAATACCCCCGTCTATATAGAACTAATATTTACATTGTGGATCCAGATAATACCGAGCTCCGGGCGGTCATGAGGATAGTTTCACCATGCTAGGGCATCTCCAGCGGCGCGACACAAATGGATGCTGAGTGACCGTTTGCGTTCGCTATGACCGTAAATACGTCTGGCATCCTCTCCAGCGGCGCGACGCAAAGTGACCTGGCCGTCCGCAGAGACGCAAACATGCCGCATATTTGCGGCAGGTTTGCGTCTCTGCGGACGCTGCGCGGACGCGAACTGTCCGCTCGCGTCTCCACTGGGCCCGCCTGGCAGCGAGTCTGCATCGAGGGCATCGCTTCGACGATCAGCGTTTCCGCGTCTGCGCCGCAGCCTTCGCCATCAATGGCGTGGCTGCCTGTTCTGCGCGCGCACTGGCGGGCGGTGGCTGGGCTTCTGCGCCGCCTTCAATGGCATCGTATCCCGCGCGCGGCCACCCTTAAAAGTCCATCGGCCGCGTTCCTCCTTCGCCCACACCTCCACTCGCACCACCACCGCCGCAGCACCATGGGGAAGAAGAATGACTTCGAGGCCTCCGGCAGCGGCAGCAAGAGGGTGCCGCTCCCCGTCACGCTGGGAAGGCTCATGCACGGCAAGTGGTTGCCGTGTGAGGCCTGGTCCGGCGTGCAACTGCCTGGCGGCTGGCGGCTCAGCTACCGCCGGGTGCCCATCCCTCCAGTCCCTGCGCGCGAGCCTGATCGGAGCGCGGAGATCCGGCGAAGGAGGCGGTACCTGCCGTCGGACCTCCACGCCGATCCGGCGTACGCCATCGACTCCGAAAGTTGGCGTACGTATCTGTCGACCGAGACGGATAGGAGAAGAAGGGCGGGCTTCATGGGCGATAGGAGAAGAGGAGCAGCAGTAGGCGTTAGGGTTTTGTTTTATGTTTTAACTATGTAAATTATGTTTCATGTTTAAAAAAAATGATTTAGCAAAAAATGTGTCGTGCCGCTAGAGCCACCCTGACGCAAACGGACACGCGGTCGATTTCGACCATTTCGGCCGACGCAAACGTACGCGACGCAGACGCTAAAATGCGTCGCGCCGCTGGAGATGCCCTTAGAGCATCTCCAGTCGCGTCCCCAAAATGAGGTTTGGGGGACCGCGGACAAGAAATGGGGGAAAAAACCGTCCAGTCGCGTCCCCCAAAGCTAATTAGCGCCTCATTTTGTGTCCGGCGTCCCCGGTAGAGACTCTATGCGGACACAAAAATAGCGTCCACATGCATGCATGCAGCCCCTAGTCCCCACATGTTAGTCTCTTTCCCCACACTTTCTCTCACCTACTTTTCCCACATGGAGTGGTCCCCTCTATTAAAATGCATACATCCGAACGCTGTTTGAGGGACGCGGCTGGGAAGGGCCTCTTTTTTGTATAGATTTTTGATCTTTTTTTGTCCGGCGCGGTCCTAAACGTGCCCCAAATCATTTTGTGGCGGACGCGACTGGAGATGCTCTTAGTTTTCAGGACTTGAGGTAGATTGTATTCTTAACATGAAGATGGGCAAAGCAGCTTTCTTAAGGGAAAAAAAGGAAAAAAGAAAGAATGTTTTATCAGTAGGAAAAGAGAAGCATCACAGATATATTCCGTTTCCCATGTTCTCTCATGTGCAACGCACAGCCTCATCCACCCTCTGTGCTCGATGCAGACAACACTGCCGTGCATAATTCCATGTCCTGTCAGCTCTACAATCTGGGTTAGACAGAAAGGATACTCCCCAGGATTCCAAGGAAACTACAGAGAAGCAATTCGCTAGCGACTTGGCATGGAATTCCACCCAACAGTTAGTAAGTTTTCAGTTCATCGAATTCGTAGAGTCCAGGTCCTTACCACACAATGTACATACTTTCCGTCAGCCAAAAAGAGAACTCAAAACGAATGATCCACTCAAAAGAATAACATGGAATGAACCCAACCCGACGTGGCAATAATAACCTAGCTAATTACACTACGACTGCGGCTGCCTCGGCCCAGAGGCATCCACATCTCTACCCTGATGGCTGCTGTTCCAGCTGCTAGACTGGGTGAAATCTGTCGTGTAATCCTGGCTGCCAAATGCCATCCGCTGGAACAGCCTGATCTCTGCGGTGTTAGGCGCGTTGAACATCTCGCTCTTGCCTGGCTGGACACCGTTGTTTAGGTCGATGTCGGCTAGGCTATCAAGAGCGCGTACCACCTGAGAGGAGACGGATTGCGCAAATATTTATCTCTGGTTTCACAAGGCATGATGTAATTTCGGTTCTAATAAGGTGATGTGAACGGAAACTCATCTACATCCTCGTACCTGGCTCATCCGGGGCCTCCGGGGTGCCGAGTGTCGAATGCAAGCTGCTGCGGCTTCAATCATACGGAACATTTCGGCTTCGTTGAAATTTGTATCCAGCCTGGGGTCCAATAGCCCCCCTACATTGCCAGTCTCGAGTGCTTGTGTGAGCAATGGCCTAGCCTGCACATAACTGTGATGTCAAGAACTGCTTGGTGATCTCAAATGATCTATCGTTTCAACGAGTTATAACAGGATTATATCAAAAGCTGTTTTCCTCTACCTGGTGGGTATATTCTCCACCACTACCTGACTACACATATTACCTTGATGAACAATCATGAAAAATAATTGCAACTGAAGATGTGATCATCAAATGATTGATGAATACTTTGGCAAAATAGAAGATTTTTAAGATTCAATTACTAGTGAATGCGTGCTTTTCCGTTGCTTCGACAAGGGTGAAATGAAATCCTCATCAAGTATAATGAAGCCCCAGTAGCAAAAAAGCTTACCCACTCAACAAGGCTCTCATCACCCAATGGATTTGATGCATCAACAGGCTTTCTACCAGTAATGAGCTCTAAGAGGACAACGCCAAAAGAAAACACATCTGATTTTTCAGTCAACTTGCCACTAGATGCATATTCTGGAGCCATGTACCTAAATAAAAATATATTAGCAGAAAATAAGCAGATGTTAACTGTTATCATGTATGAATGCCTTTTTTGTTTACTTACCCAAAAGTTCCCATCACCCGTGTAGTTACATGCGTGGCAAAATCCATGGCTAGCCTTGCAAGTCCAAAATCAGCAACCTAACAGATGAACATAAGCCAATTCAATAACACGCATATTATGGTGGGTTCCCGAGTTATTTAGATAGCATTGTTACCTGTGCCTCAAAGTTATTATCCACCAAAATATTAGAGGATTTTATATCTCGGTGGATAATTCGTGGATGACCTGCCAAGGGTAAATGTATGTGTGATGAGAATAAAGTACGGGCAAAGAAGCACCTCGACGGAAGTAAATAAATAAGAATTAGCCTTACAATCTTCATGAAGATATGCGATCCCTCGAGCAGATCCAGCAGAAATTTTAACCCTAGCCGACCATTCCAAAACCGGTACTCCACGTCCTATAATGGCACAAATTAATACAACAATTCTTCAGTCATAATTCAGACCAATGCAAATGTAGTGCCAACATCAAAGGTTAACACTATACCATGGAGATGATAGTGCAGTGTGTCATTGGGCACAAAATCGTAGACAAGCAACCTCTGGTCACCCGAGATGCAATATCCTACAAGAGACACTAGGTGGCGATGATGGACACGACTGATGATCTCAACCTCAGCCTGGAACTCACGCTCCCCCTGCCCACTGCCATCTTTCAATTTCTTAATGGCAACCTCTCTTCCTTCGGGTAAGCAACCCTTGTAGACAGATCCAAAGCCACCTTCCCCGAGCAGGTTTTGAGCTGAGAAACCATTCGTGATGTTGTGCATTTCCTCATAAGTGAAGAACCGACAGTTGCCCATGCTGTACTCCGACATTGTATCTTTGAAATCATGACTCCCAACACTGTAGTTAGTTTTAGTTTTCTCTGAATGTCCTGAACAAAAAGTGGGTTCGAATGATCAGTTGAAGGCACAGGAATACATTTTACATAGCAGTTTCAAGATGTGCAGCAAGTGAAGTTTACCAAATTACCTAGTAACACTTGTGGAGAAGCAGAAGGCGAAGGCGACGGCATCACAAACCCGGCATGGTACCCCGTCATTTTTCTCCGTTTCTTCTTGTACCAAAACGCAGCTCCAACACAACTCAGCAGAAGAATAGCCACGACTACGCCAATGCCCGCCTTTGCACCATCAGACACTCCACCGCCGCTCGGCGAGGAGCTGTTGTCTTGCACCGAGGAGCTCGATGGCCTGTTTGAAACCGGGGTCTCAATTCCAATTGTTGGTGGAGTTACTGGATCATTTCCTGTAGATGGAGGGCCAAAGCCCGGTGCAGATGGTGTTGTGACCGGCGGCGAGGAGCTAGTGGGAGTAGGGATGGTAGGATCTGCAGAGACTGGGGAGGGGCTGGTGGGAGGTTTGATGGGATTCACAGAAGGCGGCGGCGCCTGTGGATCAGTTGTAGGTGCCCTCGGCGGCCTCCTATTGCGCGGGGGAGGTGCCTGAGCTACTGGTGGTGTCGTTGAGCTGTCCGGCGGGTTTGGCGGCGGCGAATTGCTCGGGGATGGAGGCGGCAATGCGGCCGCAGGGGGGCGTAGAGGCGACTGCTTGGGAGGGACAGCAGGCGCAGGGGGTGGCGGCACTGCACTAGGTGGCGGCAATGCGGCCTGCGGGGTGGGTGGTGGAGAGGCAGGAACAACTGGCGGGGGCGACACGGTGGCTGGAGGTGGCGTCGGAGAAGGGGGCGGCGGGGATGCTGACTGCGGGGGTGGCACGGCTGCGGAGGGGGCGGGAGGGGATGTCGGTGGGTCGGCCGGGGTGGCATTGGGCAGGGTCAGCGGAGGAGGGGAGGCAGGCGTCGGCGAGGTGGTGGAAGGTGGCGGGGTGGCGGAGGCGACGGGGGATGTTTTTGTGGCGCCTGGCGAGGGAGAAGGCGAGGACGCCATTGGAGCCTAGTACAGCAGTACCCAGCAGCTGCAGCTGCTATCTTCTTCTTCTTGGAAATGGAAGGAATTGTTCCATGCACCGAATTCGCAGAGAAAATCAAGGCCCCGTGCCCGTAGATTCCGCAGATTCGCGTAGAAAGCAACTGAGCAAAATCCTCCACTTAATTTCGCTTCACCTCTCGGCGGATTGAGAAATGCCAGGAAATCTCACCTGAATAACCGGAAGAGAAGTTTCTCGCTCGAAAAGATCCGAACCTTTCTTGCAAGAACTGAGCCAAGATCCCTATCTTCTGGCACGGATTCGCGCGAATTCTGGAAGGAATTGTTGAAGAACCAGCTGGAACAAAGACGAGAGCTTTGCTTTATCTCTAGAGGTGGACGCGGTGGCGCCGCTCTCAGATCCAGCAGTAAAGCGGTGGCATTGAAGGCGATGCAGCAAAGGTAACTGCAGAAACAACCATGAGAGCCGAGCAGAGGAAGGAGGAGAGAGACGGAGAGGCTCTCCCACTTGCTAAACCGAAATTTGCCTTCTTTTCCTCCCCCGTGATCCTGCCTGTGGAAATGTCTTCAATGGATTCCACTCGTCCACTCTACTGAGGTGACAGAGAGAGAGAGGGGAGAGAGAGTGTCGTGCAGTGCTGCCGTGCTGGGCAGTTGGCATGCAGGGTTGGAAAAAGACGCGTTTTGCAGAGATTTTATTTATTTGACCCCTCGATGTTTTTTCATTTAACAATTATCTTTCGTGTTGTACTCTGTTTTAGGGCATCTTTCAGTGATTTGGATCAGCCCGCACACAAAATGTGTCTCAGGGTCCGGCCGTATAGAACAGTTAGCCACTCCATTTTAAATTGCAATACAAAAATATAGCAATTAACAAGCAAAATATGTAGCAAACATATGTCATTGCCCACACGTAGCGCCAACTAGTGGCAAGTTTTTTCCAAATATGCAAAGTGAGAAAATATCTTACAATTTGTCTAAAAAGTGGCAAGCTTCACCTAAAAAGTGGCCACTTTCACTCAAATGAGGAAGGATCATCTTTTACTTCTCAATTGAAGCCCTTCGCACGGGATCGGAGATGGTGGCCAAGTCCGTGAGCATGGTCTGCTTCTCCTTGGCCATTCTTAGTTATGGCCTCCAAAACCTTGGACTTGGCATCGGCATCCATGAGCCTTCTCTTGGCCTCGGCCTTGACGAGAATGGACTTCGCCTAGGCCTTTTCCACTTCAAGAGCTCTCGGTTGAAGATCAACAAAGCTCTTGGCGGTTGCATCTTTCTCTTTGCGCCACCTCTTTTCTCTCTCAGCGATGGCATCTTCTTTCTTGACCATCAACTCCCTCAAGGTTTCTTGGAATGCCAATGAGGAAGCTTAACGGTGCATGTCGGTCTTAGTTTCCTTGTGGTCAACTGGCCATTTGGCATGGCCACCACCCCCTGCCTCTTCAGTTACGACGGTGCCTAGGCTTTAGCCATCGTATTCGAGGTCGATGGTACCTCTGTTGATGAATTGTCATTGCCCTTCTTTTTCTGTTCTCGAGTTTGCTCTAAAGGGCGTAGCTTAGTTCCCACTTCTTGGTGTCCTTGAGTAACATCCAACAATGGCTCAATGTGAATCCCTTGTTGTCGTAGGTGGCCTTGAAATGCTCCAAAGCATAATCAACCTAAACACACGTACAACAATCGATGACATATGCTCACATATATGGTACCAACACAGAGAAGAGGAGAAGAGGTTTACCATGCCAACGCCTGAGCACCACTTATTGTCCATCCCTTGACCGTCTCGTATGAGACTTCGAACCGTCTACACTCGACATGGATGAAGCTCTACCTCTTTACAAGAGAGATACTTTTTGCGTGTACTATAGAATGGGCTTTGCCGCAACTTCCTATGCTCATGGAAGTACTTGCCCACGCGAACCCAATAAGCATTTCCCTTTTGCTCGACACCGCAAAATGGATCATGGGAAATATCAATTCAAGCGGTGCATAGAAACTTGTCCTCTTCGTTCGTCTAGCTCGACGTCCTTTGGCGAACCTTCTTGCCATCGCAACCGTGGCACCAAGTGACGTGACCAGAGTCTCCGCAGTAGCTTGGGTGATTTCCTCAGTCATGTGTTGGGTGACGTCGTCGCTGATGACGGATAGTAGCAACGCCAAAAAGATCTTGATACAATGGAACTCCAAGTGCAGAGTGTTGTATCAAGGGAGTATCTTTCCCACAAGGGTGAATCGATGGATTATATCGAACTCTCGGGGAACTGGATGAAAGAGTATACTCTTCTCTCTTCTTCAAGCAATCCTGCAGATAAAGTAAATGCCTTGTGCCCCCAACTTCACCGTGTGGTTGTCAAGCACAAGGTTTCGCATAAGTAAAGAACACAAGTAAAAATAAAACAAATGTGAATCTAAACTAGATAAAATAACTAAGTAAAAATTGTAAAGAGGTTGATTGTTTTTGGTGTTTTGGATGCAAATAAGAAGTAAATTTTTTATATTTTCTAATTAAAATAGTGGAGCAAATAGAAAACAATGTAAATGCAATATAAATATGTTTCTTATGATAAAAAGTGGACCGGGGTTCACTTGACTATCTTCTCTTAAAGTTGTGGTGGACAGAAAATAATCCATCAATGAGATATGAAGGTACATATAATATTATATGTAAGATCAAAATTAATATGGGTACCATGTCCTATCATAGAGATGATGCAACACACCTCTCTTATACTCCACAAGAAAGAAACTCCGTCCCTCTTGTATTAAGAATTAACATAGCATAGCAATAAGTAATTTGACATGATATTTGAATATCAAATATTCTACCTTGAACAAACAAGATCACGACTACTGTCACGTGATGAACATATCATATGCATTCACTTTATCTCTAGTGAGGTAGCAAAAGAAAGGCAAAGCCATAATAGATCTTGAACATATTGTCACTATCCAATCACTAAAACCATGTTACTTCATCTAACACACACATCACCCTACACATGCTCTTGCATATAAGTTTGATCAGAACAAATACTTAAGAACGAGGTACATAATATGCATCTATCAATACATCGCACCATATAATAAGATCAGATCTCATAAAACAAAATCATAGAATAAGGATCCACCACATAGGTATTACAAATATGACCATAATAATGATAGGCATCTTATATGGCACTAAGAACTATGAAGAACATGAGAGAAATAGATCAAGCTACTGCCACAAACCCATAGTCCAGAGGTGAACTACTCCCTCTTGGTCATGGTGATAATGATGAAGACGTTAAAGAAGGTGGAGATCCCTCCGGCGGTGATCCCGGTGGAGTTTCCCCCTCCAATCTTCTCTACATCGGCCTCCATTTTCATGTTACTATGTTTGTGCGGCGCTCTCCTCCCGAGAGCTCTCTGGGATCATATATATAGTCGTTTTAGGGCAAAATACGTCGGTCCGTGAAAGAATCAGGGTAAACATGCGATCTATGGCTGAAAGAGCATGGGTGGCGCGGCCAGACCAGGCTTCTTGGCCGCGCCACCTGGTCTCTTTTAGCCCTCGGGCCTCTCCAGGTGAGCTTCCAGCACCCATGTTGTTCCTCCCAATGTGACGCTCCAAATCTCCTAGGTCAATTTGACTCCATATCGGTCTGTGAAAGTGAAAAATACATAAAACAGGGTTTTCCTGTTCTGAAGCGTTATAACCAAAATAAAGGGATCATTGGTAAATCTCATAAATCAATGTAAAACATGGTATTATCATCATATATGTTGAAAATATGTGGGAATTCAATATGATAAAGGATAAAGTTCATGTATGCATTTTACATGCGTCAGTCGCCCATGCCTTAGGAGAAGTCGTCGTTGCCAAATAGTGGTTGATCTTCAATGGAGTAGCCCTCATGAAGCTCATCGTACTGAGTGTCGTCATATTGAGTGTAGTCTCCATCTTCCTCGTCAGCGTCGTCGTTGATCATGTCCAGTATGATGGCCTCGCCATTCATGTACACATATTCCTACATGCATAATGGCCATGACAACTCGTCATCAGGACCAAATAGAAATGTGAAATAATTACAAGAAATGGGCAAGAACTTTACCGTCTTGGTCCCTGGCGGGACCTCTTCGGTCATTCCGTCGAACAGGTTGTCTAGCGGCGGCATATCGGCGGCAGAGATTCAATGTTGTTTCTTCGGACCTGCCGACGATGATTGCCTGGCCGTGGGAGTGCGGTTGAGGTCAATTCCCTTTCCGGACGTACCTGATGACGTCTCGCGGGGATCACCTAGCTGGAACAGCGTGCATCCAGCCCTACCGTGGCCGGCGACCTAGGATGGCGTACACGGCCTGGATTGAAGAGGATGTCGCCCGCTCGGCGTCGACGTGATGAAGCTCATCGATGATGCGTCGGCCAGAGGGATAACCACGCCATGGCCGGATGCCACATTGAGCGCCTCCTGCGTCATCATCATGACGACATGTTGGGCGGCTTTCTGAGCCAGCAGCTCGTCGTTGGCGTGCTGACGTTGGGTGATGATGTGGTCATTCGCCTTGAGCCGCTCTTCTTCCAACTTGGTGGTGGCCGCTCAAGCTCTGGCGGCTTATCTCCAGGCTGCATGCTTGTCAAACTCGACCCGGCACTCCTCTGCCGTCATATCCTTGGCGACCTTCTTCGGCTTTGCCTACTTATTCCCGGCGGTGGCCGTGGCGGCAGAATCCATCGCTTCCGCTGGCTTACCCGTCGAACGAATTTCTATTGTAGAGTTTTTGGAGGAAATGTGTGCACCACTAGCAGGAGGGACCGTGGTCTTCTAGGGAGGACAAGGGGGAACGCGCGAATTGTCCGACTCGACGCATCGGGGTCCCAAATTTGGGAAACAGATGGGTTGGTCCATGCGAGTCGGTTCGTTTGTGTCGTACCGCTTGAGCGTGCGTGCCCTATCCGCACGTCCGTGCGGACCGTTTTGGACATTCCAGAACCAGTTGGGTCGGCCCGCTGGAGAGGTCCCTTACCTTTGAGAATTTCCTTGGTCCTCGGTGTTGCTAGTTAAGGGCACGTGACCAACGCTTTTCGGACACCAAATACGTCCGTTTTTATCTGTTTGTGTTGGACCATGTGTATATAATTAGCGGTGTCACGCCTCTTCTTTATTTGGGTCCGGGCGTGCCCAACAGTTTGATGCATTTTTTGAGCAAACTTAATTGGTGGAAAACATAATTTACATAGTTTAAAATAAAAATTGCAAATAAAACGTCTTGAAACCTAGCCTACTATAGTGCTCGCCATCTTCGTACTTGGTGAGGTCCACGAATGGTGGCATCTCCCATTGCCAGTTTAGTGTCGGCGCCGCCAAACGGTCGGGCAGCCACGGGAGATTGGTCTGATGGCTAGTTTGGCACCAACGATGATAGAGGGTACGCCATTGGAGGAGAAGGGGCGGCCGGTGTAGGTTTATGCCACTGATCTCACAACAACCATGGATGATGTGGTGACAGTTGTGCTCGAGGCCTGCAAGGCGAGCCGACACCCCTTGCCTATGGTCGTGGTATTGTGTGTGCTCTTTGGATTACGAACCAGCAATGGCAGGGGGCGCGCTGTGGGAGATGGCAAGGTGAGGTTGCTGCCCTTAAAAACGCCGGAGATGCGGCCGCTATCAATCTCGACGATTCTAAGTGAGTGCCATTGATTGTAGCATAGAAGACTAGCCACCGCCCGCCAGGCCTGGCGCGCCCGCTGAAGTGAAGCGTGCTATTGATGGTATCAACCAACGCGTGCAAGATGGGAAGTGATACAGCCGCTGCTGACTGAACTATTATTGTCTATGCAGAGGCGGGTATAATGCTTAAACCTTTTGAGTAACAAAGCGCCTTTTGTCAAAAAAGGCGGTCCACGAACACTTCCGCGGTGACACAATACCATTTCAAATTTAGGCCACGAATAGATTGCCGCGGTAGTTGGTCCATTCGCCTCGAGCCGCTAGGTTAGGGTTTTGCATTCCCTTTGTTCACGTGGGCACGAATGAACCTTATCGGTCTAACACTATTACTAGTAAAAGAAACTCACCTACTAAGGTTATGTGTCTATGTAAATATTACATTGATTAGTGATTGTAAACAAATAGGGCAGGAAGGACTTTTATTTATGCAACATGGTCCCTATCACTGCTTCTCCTTGCTACCATGCCGTACAATTCACTATTCAAGAGCATAAGTTTGTTTATCGGGTGAACATATCTGGTTGTTGAATAGTTCCTGCCTTTGGAGTTTAGCCGTGTAGAACAGATGCGTGCACATGGCTTCATTATGGGTCTTGACTCTCAGTGCTAATTTGGCTCTCAAATATTTGACCCGAAACGTTTTCGGTCAGAAGGGCGCCGGTGTAAATAAATGATGACAATGTCAATTTGGAGGAAAAAAATCGTCCCAGAGTAGTAATAATAAAAATATACTAAATCATACTGAAAGTAAAAAAAAAAATCGTGGCAATACCACAATAGACACTTCCACTAAAACACCATTTCATAATTAAAATAATTTCTCCTAGCTACCATGCATGTCATCGCCAAAGCAACTGAGTTGACAAAATATTGTGGTATTTGGTCTTAAACCTTATGGACAGGATTATCGGTATTCTACAAACTATGGCTTGGTATTATTATAGCATGTCATCCTTATTATCACTTCACGAAGTTGCATCTTTCTATTTGTAACTTGCATTATTTTCTTATGTACCAACCATCAATTATAATTACTGAATTTGTGAAATAGCTAGTGTTATTGTATTACAGAATTTGAACGAGTTTGTTAAAAGAAGTATAACTTTTGTCACTTACTCTTTACTTGTAGTACAAAAGTACAATCAATTACCTTTTTTTTGCTTTTCCTATGTCTAGTTTTGTATTATTTGTAACTTTACCTTTTTCGGTTTCTCAGTGACTACGAAATTAACTATTTTTCCCATTTGCCAAGTCAATGTTGTGAAATATTTGAATGTATAGAACACCATTAATTTTTATGAAGTTTAGTAGAAACCATATCACAATTTTTTTCATGAAACAAATGGGTGATTTCTTCCCAGATTATCCAAAATTATAATCTTGACCATTTTCTCCTTTTGTTATCTTGCAGCATATTATATCTTGTACATTTTTTAATTATTTTCTCCGTGAACAACGCAATTTAACAATTCTCGCACACGTTAAGCCCATTAGGGAAGTCAACGACGTACAATATTGGAATATATAAAATACCATTAATTTTCATGAAGCATATTAAAAAGGATATCGCACCAATATTTGTGCAAAATTGTGTATTTTACGATATTTTGAGAATCATCATGTGAATTATACTACAATTTCTTGATATCTATAAATCTCCATATATCTAAACTTTTATTTACATGTCATATGGATAAAAGCTTACTTGATAACTTAAATATTTTAGGATTTCGTGGAACACATGGAATTTAATACATTAAGGATTTATAAATTTCCCAAAAATTGAATAAATTAGGATTTGAAATTTTAAAATATAAACTTTTATGTCATAGTTAATATTATAACTCTAATACCTTATTGGAGCACGTACCATGCCGACTTAACTTAAAATAGTTGAGACTTTACCGATGAACACCATTCGCTTTAGATTTGTTGTGACATGGCATCAATGTGGCATCCTAGTCAGCCGTTATATGGGCCTTAGGCTGGTCATAGTAGATAATATCATATAATAGTATCATGCATATGATACTTGTGTATGATATTATCTTTGTTGTGGGTAGTTAGACTAATCACAATGAGAAGTATCATACAGTAGTATCATGTACATGATACTAGTTTATGATACCATCTCCACATTGCATAGTATCATAAGATAGTACAATAGTTTGATTATACTTATTGTTTTGTACAATCTCAATGCAAATGTGTGTGCATGATGTATTTGTCATTAATTTTTTTTAGTTTTACGTGCTATGATATGGTATCATATTATGATACTAGGAGTACCACTCTCATCTCTCCCTCCTTCACAGTTTATTAGGCACGCGCGTACCCCTAGGTCATCAATTTAACCTATATAATTTAAATTATATAATACAAAAATTATATCATTACAAAATAGAACATCCGAACTTTCTAATGATATAATTTTTATAACATATAACTAATGCTAACTTGATCAAATTTACGATCTAGGGGTACGCGCGTGCCTTATAAACTGTGAGAGAGGGAGTACTATTTATGATACTCACATTGAGGCTGGTCTTATGAAGTAGTATCATAGTCTTATTGTATTTATTGATTTGTAGAATCTTAATGCAAAATTATATACAATATTTGTTTGATATTAACTTTTCTCCTAACGTGCGTTATGATACAGTATGCACCTATGTTACTCTAATCTCCTCTCTTACCTTTAATTAGCTATCACATCAACATTTTTATGAGACCAACATGCATGATATAATCTATGATACTCTCTCCGTCCCAGTTTATAGGTCTTACACGCATCTCTAGGTTGCTAATTTCACCAATATAACATAAATATGTATTACAAAATATATATTATTAGAAAGCTTAGATCTTATATTTTCTAATGGTAACATGCATGATATAGAATTGTGGCTAATCTTAGAATTGAAAACCTGGTAAATCGATTGTAAAACGGACTTGGGGACCTCCTGCAAAATTAGCACGATGCTCAAATGCTTCGTCGGTCAGGTTTGAATCGTTCAAAGTTAAACATCTCTGCAACCACTTATAAATTTTTTTTTTTACTGTAACTACGGCGGGCGTGAGCCAGCCTGAACATATATTCAGCCAAGTTGTCTATGAAGCTTTTCAGCCTCTACAAGATGGGTTCAAATGAACCAGAGTACACGGAGGTTACGAGGGGAGAAGAAGAAATGAAAAACGCACACCACCAACACACAAGACTAAGGAGAGAAAAACAAAGTGGCCACCCCACAACCTGGGGACGGTCGGCCGATGAGAATTCTCATCGCGACCCAGGCACATCGATCACGAGGAAGAGCCCCAATGACATGAAGGAGGGACAACCCAGCTCGAGGACTCGCCGGAGTAGTCGAACGGCCTTGTTCCGCCGAGACCCAGCACCAGCACTGCACCATCGACGTAATCGAAGGGCAGCGCGCATCCGAGACCACACTACGCACCGACACCACCTGTGTCGAGGGTGTGGCCGAAAGGTCGCGCGC
This sequence comes from Lolium perenne, assembly GCF_019359855.2. Classification (NCBI taxonomy): domain Eukaryota; kingdom Viridiplantae; phylum Streptophyta; class Magnoliopsida; order Poales; family Poaceae; genus Lolium; species Lolium perenne. Next base: position 37,946,613 of record NC_067246.2, on the reverse strand, counting down.
GGCCGAGACGACGCCACGACGCCTGTGTGCCACCGGCTGAAGTCGAAGGGCATCGAAGGCAGAGACACCCATAGATTACTCTCGCATGGAGAACCCGCCGCGCGCCGAAGAACCCCACCAAGAACCCGACACCGGAGCCTAGCACCGGCAAGAAGACGCCACCACCACCACTGCCACGGCTCGCCTCGCAACGGAGAGGAGACCGCACCCATGGCCGCCATCTGCATCACCATGGGGCACACCAGCACAGACGGAAGCAGCGTCCTCCGTAACTGATGGCAGGACAGAGGGGCTCCAAACCCAACCACGACGGCTTCCCGCGTGGGAAGCGCGTCACCACCATGGCCGCCACTGCGAAACCAAGGCACTTGTCAACCCCAGCGGCGAACCGTCGCAGTCGATGGCTGAGAAAGAGGCGACGACCCTCGCAGCCACGCCACTGACCAGAAGCCGGCACACCGCAAGCAGGCACACGCCGCCCGACACCACGCCGGCCAGCGGAGCCTAGGGGGTGGTGCCACACTACCACCGAGGCAGGCAACGACAACCACCACCTCAGAAAAGCCGAACCAGAAGGCCGAGACGCCACCCACCACGGGCCCGCCCGGCTGCGGCGAGCCTAGCTACGCTCGAATCGAAGCGCCGCCGCCGCAGCTCGCTCCTCCACCGACGCCGCCGCCAAGAGCCGCAAAAGCGCCGCCCGGAGGCCACCTTGCCCACCAGGAAGCAGAAGCTTCACTGCGCCGCCATGAGTCCGACCACAAGTGGCCGGCACCCCGCAAGCAGCCTCTCCGCCGCCCAACACCACGCCGGCCAGCAAGGAGGCCACTCACGTCCGCTGCCGCCGAGACGGACGAACGCCGGAGCACGGGGGCCGCCGCCACGCCACCAACGCAGAGACGGCAACCGCCGCAGCAGATGCGGGCGAGCCAAACCCGGAAGCGGCCGGACGCCACCGTCGCGAGCGCCCCGAGCGGCACCTCGAGGCCCTCCACGCCGGCGCACAGCCCTGCAGCTCCGCCGCCGGTGGCCGCCACCGCGCCGCCGCGCCCACGCTAGCGCGCCGCCGCCGCTCGAGGTCGGCCGCCCGCGCCGCCACCACCCGAGCGGGGGGAGAAAGGGGCCCCGCCGCCGCCGACGCTGACCGGGCTTTGCCCGCCAGCGCGCCCCGGCGGCGGCGAGGAGGGGGAGGGAGGAGGTGAGGGGCGAGTGGCGGCGCTAGGGTTTCCCCCCGGTCGCTCGCGGGAGCGACGCGGGAGGGGTCGGCCTCTGCCACTTATAAAATTTACGTCAAGGTTTCTTAAAGTTGACTCAATAGTCATTCCTCTCGTCGCGGAGTCGTAAGCTGAATAAACAACCAGCTCAGTAGCTCGTCGCCATAACTTCCCTCGATCTTTTCGACTTTGACTCCAGTTGGTTAGTTTACAGTGTGCTACAGTACCAAACTAATTAAGTATGTAGGGGGTATGATAGGGGAGCCTTCACTAACATGCGTCAGTAAATTAATCGTACATCTGTACTCTTATACTTATAGTAAGAATAACCGAATTTTGGGTATATAATTAAGTTAACTTAAGGGAAAGTAAATTCGATTTTTTTATCCAACTCCACCGACACGCAGGACCTTGTTTCTTGAGTGACGTGGTATGAAAATGTCAGTGGTGATGTGTAGAGACTTTGATTATTATTTCTTGCACTTCTATGGTGCATAACAACAGTGATTTAGAAACTCATAACTGTTATGCAGAGATCAATAATGAGTTGCCTTCAATAATTGTTGTTTGGTGGTAGATACTGTAGTTGCTTAATCAATAGGGCATGCATGATACTCCTTTCATACCAGTCTACAGGGCAATTACGTATTTTTTTTAAATTTGGTTATAAATTTGATTAATAAAATATAAGATATATATCATAAAATAATACCATTGTATTCATATTTAAAAGAAATTTTCAATAGTATAATTTTTATGAATATATCTTATATTTTATTGATCAAATTAGTAGTTAATTTTTATCTCGAAATACGTAACTGCTTTGTATAGTCACAATGGAGAGTATCATATAGTAGTATCATGCATATGATACTAGTGTAAGATACTATCTTCACAATGCATAGTATCATGTAATAGTATCATATATTACATGTATTTAATAATTTTTAGAATCTCAATACAAATGTGTGTACAAGATTTGTTTGGTATTATTTTTTCTAGTACTACATGCTATGATACGGTATCTACCTATGATACTACTATCATCTCTTTCATCATTAATTGGTGTGACATATCAGCTTTTTGCATGCATGTAGTGTATGATACTAGATATGATACTTTTATTGTGAGTAGTCTAAACAGGTTTTTCCACCGGGGCAAACACTGCCAGCGCAGCTAATGCACGTGGATGCGTCACCTCACACCGTCGCTGCATGTGTATTTCCGGTTGACCTTGGCGTCACTAAAAGTCTCATGTGACTCGTTATCGTTTTGGGTGGCCTAATTTCAGCATCTTTCGTTTTCCAATGTTTCCATGGATGCAATCTAACAGCTAATGTCCACACTGATCCAACCATCTGTCCCGCAAGGACTCGCACACCTGACCTGCTTTATATAATGCCGCGTGTGATGTGAAAGATTACCCTCATAGTTTTCTTGACCCGATATGGTATCGTAGATAGAGGTTAACAGTCTCCAGCCGCGTCCCACAAAGCGTCTCTAAAGTAATTTGGGGCGCGCGGATCAAAAATCCGTTTCAGCTGCGTCCCCCAAAGCTCATTTTTATCCGGCGCGGCCGATACAGTGTCCGGCGCCCCGAGCCCGTCCCCGTCCCACAGGGGACGCTCCGGGGACGCCGGACACACCGAAAAGCGATGCGGGGAGTGGCGGGGCCGACCCGTCAGCGACTCATTCAAGTTTGGACCTAACCGTCGCCTACCTCGCGGCGGAAGTTATTGGCTTTGCAGCGACGGTGCAGTTCCCGCAGCGACGGTGCAGTTCCCGCAGCGACGGTGCAGTTTCCGCAGAGCGCAGCGACGCGTCCCATCGTGCCTAGCTCTGCGTGCCGGCGTTAATGAGCGCCACCGCTCCTCCGCCTCCCCCTGGCCTATAAAAGGGCCGCCTCTCATCGTCCCTCTCACACACAAACCCTAGCGCCTCTCTCCCAAACCCTAGCCGCCACCATCTCAACAAGACTCGACGCTATGTCTGGTAGAGGCGGAGGCCGACCTCGCGGCCGTGGTCGTGGTCGTGGCCGCAGCAGAGCTGAACGCTCTCCGTCGCCTCCCACGCCATCGTCGTATAAACCACGTTCCTAATTATGTATTAGTTTGTGAAAATTGAAATAAAAATGCCAAAAAAAGTATTTTAAATGTTTGGGGGACGCAGTTGGGGAGCGACGTCCCCAAACGCGGCACAAACAAAACACGTCCCCCAAACGCTCAATTCGGCGCGGTTTGGGGGACGCGGCTAGAGATGCTCTTAGTTTCTACTCCCCCATCCATGAGCAGGTGTATTTCTAGATTTTATCTTAAATATAATTTTAAAAAATTGATCAGCTTCCTAGAAAAGAGTAGCAATATATATGATTTTAAATTGTTAGCACAAAACTATGACGAAAATGCACTTTTGATCTTGGGTGCATATATATGCTCCTGCTGCTGGACAATACATTTTCAAATATTAAAAAAAATCGAACAAAAAATCCTTATACTGAAGTTTATAAGGCTGTTTTGTTTAATCAGCAAAGGAGATAATATAGTATAATATTGCTAGTTCTCTAAAGTAAACATTCTCTTTCGAAATAGGTCTTCGCCCTGTTATATTAATATAGCAATCAACCGATACAAGATTGAGATCACTGTTTGAGCGAGCCCAAAAGAACCAAAAAAGAAGAAAAATAAGAGAAACTAATGCCAACATCGGTGGCTCGACTGATAAGGGATTAACTTATCAATGTCTACGAGTTGTAGACTAGGGTTTAGTTGGAAGTAGAGGGCAAGTAGATCTCGAAGGTTTCAGCCGGAAAAGTACTCGACTGCTATGAAAACTCGGGTTGCGTGAAACAATGACTCGATCCTTTGTTTGTCCCTCGGCTCCCCCTTATATAGGAGGCGGAGCCGAGGATTTCGTGATGCACAAGTTACAGAGTCCGGGAGGGTTTGTGAACCGTCCCGTAACAATTACAAGTTGATATTCCTAATACAATTCTATCTTTCCAAACTATGTAAAACGTCGGGTCGTGGGCATCCAGTAAACCCCGGGTATCTTCTTCGGCAGGCCCATTGGGTATGCCTATGTCAGTAGCCCCCGAGATTTTGCTTGAATCGAAGAATCAGGGAAAATCTCCATCTTTACAATCTGCACATGATTTCTTCAATTCGACAAATAATATTTATAAGGAATGATATATTGTACAGGGATAACGGTTGGGGCTGGTTCATCTGACGGATCAGGTACCAGTTAACTGCTCTCGTAGCAATCCGCAAAAACCTACTTCAAGATCACGTCCCTGGACATGATCTCGGGATACTGGCGTAATTCGACATGTGTCGCTTAAGGTCTTACCAGATGCCTAATTCCAGTCATGTTTTATCGGGTACCTAACGCGTCTGTTAGGATTTTTCTTCGTATCTGTTGATACGGAAAAAGTAGCAAAGCGCCGTCAGAGGCGGTGCCACGCCGCACAAGACGGATCCCGAGGACTTACCTTCGCAGAGTTTTGTGGCATTCAGAGATTATTTTGCGACTGAGGCGCTCTGAGAATATATTGTCGAGTGCTTTTTCCGGCTGCTGGAGTAGCACATTTATTCGAGTCAACGGATGACTTATATTGTTTTTAACTTATCCTCCCGATGGGAGTATATGAAGAGTTATTTTGATAACTCGGAATATGCTCACCAGGACTTATTTAAATTTCATCGGGCACGCGAACAGCGTTCCCGATGGGAGTAGCCCCCGAGGCTATAGCCAATTGCTTGTACTTGGCTGTAGGCTCACCTTTTTAGCATCTTTGCCACTATATTGTCATGTTTCATGCTTCCTTTCATATTTATCCGGTGCGCGAACAGCGCTCCCGATGGGAGTAGCCCCCGAGGCTACAGTCGAGTATTTATACTTGGTTGTAGGCTCCACTTTGTCTTTGTCGCAATTTTCTTCTGAATCATCTCCTCCCAAAACTTCTTTATAAAGTAGCCCCCCAGTATTTGAACAAAAACTTGTATTTGGTCAAATGCTCCCGAGGTTATCAATATTCCTTCACTGTCGCCAATTTTCATAACACCATAACCGAGATTCTTCCATTGGTAAGGTGACATCAGTGCTGACGATAGCCACGACCACTATATCGGAAGACGCGAGTTCTGTCTTTTCACTGACCTGTGGGCCCAAAGTCTGCGACATATTGACACGTTACGCAAGTGGGGGACACACGTCCTCCGCTTTTTCTGGCACGCGCGCTGTAGCGTCTGTCTAGTTCCATCATGGTAAAAATACCGTTTAACCCCTTGAACCACGTGTAAATCATCAGGTCCATTCTTATACCATCGAACGGTGCGACGTTCTGGATGAACCTGCTATAAATACCCGTCGTCGTCTTCGTCAGTCCCCTTCGCCGCACCATTGCTCAGATCTCCTCTGCTTCAATCCCCATTGCAACCACAAAAAAGCTCCAGCGCTCACACCGTGCCCTACTCCCTCAACGTCAGTCGTTGATGCCACCACGGCCAAGACTCACGAGGCACAACACTCCCGAAGCATCGATGGCGGTGCAAGATCTGGGAACCACGGAGTGGGAGAGATCCAAGATCTCCACGCAGGACATCAACCTGCTGAAGAAGCTTGGCCTGAGCAAGAAGAAGGACGCGATGTGCTTCCCCAGCGAGGAGAGCTACCCGACGCCTCCCATTGAATATCGGGTTAGCTTCATTGACCACCTCATCCGCGGCCTTTCTGCACACATCCATGTTTTTCTTCGTGGATTGCTGTTTGTGTATGGGCTACAACTTCATCATCTTACCCCCAATTCCATCCTTCATGTCTCTATTTTCATTACTCTTTGCGAGTGCTTCCTTGGAGTCCATCCCAATTGGGCTTTGTGGAAGCGCATCTTCCTCCTCCGCCGCAATGGCTCCCCCAACATCGCCTACAACATAGGTGGTGTTGTTATTTGCGTCCGCCCTGATGTCGAGTATTTTGACGTCAAATTCCCCGACTCCATCTAAGGGTGGCGCAAAAGATGGTTGTATGTTCGCGAGGAATGCGCCGACTGTAGGGATTCGTTGCATAGAAAACAAAAAATTTCCTACCGCGAGAACGCAATCCAAGCCAAGATGCAATCTAGAAGACGGGAGCAACGAGGGGATGAACGAGACTCACCCTTGAAGATTTCCAAAGCCTACAAGATGAGGCTCTTGTTGCTGCGGTAGACGATCACTTGCCGCTTTCAAAAGCGCGTAGAAGATCTTGACGGTGCCACAATCGGGCAGCACCTCCGTACTCGGTCACACGTTCGGTGTTGATGAAGACGATGTCCTTCTCCCCGTTCCAGCGGACAGCGGAAGTAGTAGCTCCTCCTTGAATCCGGCAGCACGCCGGCGTGGTGGCGGTGGCGATGGAGATCTCCGGCGGAGCTTCGCTAAGCGTTGCGGGAGAGGTGGAGGAGTGGGGCGGCTAGGGTTTGGGGAGAGGGGGTGGCCAGCCTCCAAGGGGTGAGGCCAAGGTGGTGGCTTTGGTGTGGCCGGCCCCCTCCCCTTGCCCCTCATTATATAGGTGGAACCCCCAAGTGTTGGACTACAAGTCTTCGAATAAGACCCCAACCCGAAACCTTCCATGTGTAGGGAAACCTACCCAAGGTGGGATTCCCACCTCAAGTGGGACTCCCACCCTTCCATGAGGGGGGTGGCCGGCCACCCTTGGTGGAGTCCACCTGGGACTCCACCCCTCTAGGGTTGGCCGGCCATGGGAGGTGGAGTCCCTTCGGGACTCTGCCTTCCAAAGTGATTTCTTCCGGACTTTTCTAGAACTTTCTAGAACCTTCCATAAATGCACCGGATCATTTTCAAACTTATAAAATGACTTCCTATATATGAATATTATTCTCCGGAACTCCTCGTGATGTCCGGGATCCCATCCGAGACTTCAAACAATACTTCGAACTCCATTCCATATTCAAGTTCTACTAATACGACATCAAACCTTAAGTGTGTCACCCTATGGTTCACGAACTATGTAGTCATGGTTGAGAACTCTCTCCGACCAATAACCAATAGCGGGATATGGAGATCCATAATGGCTCCCACATATTCAACGATGACTTAGTGATCGAATGAACCATTCACATACGATACCAATTCCCTTTGTCACGCGATATTTTACTTGTCCGAGGTTTGATCATCGATATCTCTCTATACCTTGTTCAACCTCGTCTCCTGACAAGTACTCTTTACTCGTACCGTGGTATGTAGTCTCTTATGAACTTATTCATATGCTTGCAAGCTAATTAGATGACATTCCACCGAGAGGGCCCAGAGTATATCTATCCGTCATCGGGATGGACAAATCCCACTATTGATCCATATGCCTCAACTCATACTTTCCGGATACTTAATCCCACCTTTATAACCACCCATTTACGCAGTGGCGTTTGATGTAATCAAAGTACCTTTCCGGTATAAGTGATTTACATGATCTCATGGTCGAAAGGACTAGGTAACTATGTATCGAAAGCTTATAGCAAATAACTTAATGACGTGATCTTATGCTACGCTTAATTGGGTGTGTCCATTACATCATTCATATAACGATATAACCTTGTTATTAATAACATCCAATGTTCATGATTATGAAACTAATCATCTATTAATCAACAAGCTAGTTAAGAGGCTTTACTAGGGACTCATTGTTGTTTACATAACACACATGTATCAATGTTTCGGTTAATACAATTATAGCATGGTATATAAACATTTATCATAAACATAAAGATATATAATAACCACTTTTATTATTGCCTCTTGGGCATATCTCCAACAGTCTCCCACTTGCACTAGAGTCAATAATCTAGATTACATTGTAAGGTACCTAACACCCATGGCATTCTGGTGTTGGTCATGCTTTGCCCTAGGGAGAGCTTTAGTCAATGGATCTGCTACATTCAGATCAGTGTGTACTTTGCAAATCTTTACTTCTACATCTTTGATGTACTCACGAATCGAATGATAACGCAGCTTGATATGCTTCAGCCTCTTGTGTGACCTTGGTTCTTGTGCATTGGTGATGGCACCCATGTTATCACAGTAGATGACTAGTGGGTCCAATGCACTAGGAACCACACCGAGCTCTACAATGAACCTCTTCATCCATACCGCTTCTGATGAAGCCTCTGAAGCCGCTATGTACTCCGATTCTGTTGAAGACTTCGCCACCGTGCACTGCTTCGAGCTTGCCCAGCTTGCTGCAGCACTATTCAATATAAACACGTACCCAGACTGTGACTTAGAGTCATCAGGATCAGTGTTCCAACTTGCATCGGTGTAACTTGTTACAACGAGCTCTTGGTCACCTCCATAACAAAGAAACATATCCTTAGTTCTTTTCAAGTACTTCAGGATATTCTTGACCGCTGTCCAGTGTTCCATTCCTGGATCATTTTGATATCTGCTAGTCAAACTAACAACATGTGCTATATCCGGTCTAGTACATAGCATGGCATACATGATAGAGCCTACTGCCGAGGCATAGGGGATCTGACTCATCCTTTCTCTTTCTTCTGCCGTAGCCGGCTTGAGTCTTACTCAAGACCTTGCCTGGTAACATAGGTAAGAATCCTTTCTTACTTTCATCCATCCTAAACTTCTTTAGAATCTTGTCCAGGTATGTACTCTGTGATAGCCCTATTAGACGTCTTGATCTATCTCTATAAATCTTGATGCCTAATATATACGATGCTTCAGCAAGGTCTTTCATTGAAAAACTATTATTCAAATAACCTTTTACACTGCTTAATAGTTCTATATCATTCCCAATCAATAATATGTCATCTACATATAATATCAGGAATGCTACAGAGCTCCCACTCACTTTCTTGTAAATACATGCCTCTCCATGACACTGTATAAACCCGAAGTCTTTGATTACCTTATCGAAGCGTCGGTTCCAACTTCTCGATGCTTGCTTCAGTCCATAAATTGAACGCTGAAGTTTGCATACTTTGTCAGCATTTTTAGGATCGACAAAACCTTTGGGTTGTACCATATACAACTCTTCCTCAATGTCTCCATTAAGGAACGCCGTTTTGACATCCATCTGCCAAATCTCATAATCGAAAAATGCAGTTATTGCTAACAAAATCCTCACAGATTTTAGCTTCGCTACAGGTGAGAAAGTCTCATCGTAGTCAACACCTTGAATTTGTCGAAAACCCTTTGCGATAAGTCGAGCTTTATAGACAGTAATATTACCATCAGCATCTGTTTTTCTCTTGAAGATCCATTTATTCTCGACACCCTTGCGGCTATCAGGTAAGTCTACCAAAGTCCACACTTTGTTATCATACATGGATCCCATTTCGGATTTCATGGCTTCTTGCTATTTGTTGGAATCTGGGCTCATCATCGCTTCTTCATACGTCGCAGGGTCTTCATCATTGTTGTCCACAATCATGACATTTAGACAAGGATCATACCAATCAGGAGTGGCACGTTCCCTTGTCGATCTGCGAGGTTCAGTAGCTATCTCGTTTGAAGTTTCATGATCATTATCATTAGCTTCCTCTGTTGCTGGTTTTGGCGGCACAGGAACATCTTCCGGTACTGCGCTACTCTGATCAACGAGTGAAGATTCATCAATCTCATCGAGTTCTACTTTTCTTCCAGTCACTTCTTTAGTGAGAAATTCTTTCTCAAGAAAGGTTCCGTTCTTAGCAACAAAGATCTTGCCTTCGGATTTGTGATAGAAAGTGTACCCTATAGTTTCCTTAGGGTATCCTATGAAGACGCATTTCTCCGCTTTGGGTTCTAGCTTGTCCGGTTGTAACTTTTTTACATAGGCTTCGCAACCCCAAACTTTAAGGAACGACAGCTTAGGTTTCTTATTAAACCATAATTCATACGGTGTTGTTTCAACGGATTTTGATGGTGCTCTATTTAAAGTGAATGCGGCTGTCTCTAATGCATAACTCGAAAATGATAACGGCAAATCAGTAAGAGACATCATAGAACGAACCATATCTAAGAGAGTTCGATTACGACGTTCGGACACACCGTTTCGTTGTGGTGTTCCCGGCGGTGTCAATTGTGAAAGTATTCCGCATTTCTTTAAATGCATGCCAAACTCATAACTCAGATATTCACCTCCACGATCAGATCGTAGAAATTTAATCTTCTTGTTACGTTGATTTTCTACTTCACTTTGGAATTCCTTAAACTTCTCGAAAGTTTCGGATTTATGTTTCATGAAATAGATATACTCATATCTACTCAAATCATCTGTGAAGGTTAGAACATAACGATAACCACCGCGCGAGGCTACACTCATTGGTCCGCACACATCGGTATGTATGATTTCCAATAAGTCTGTAGCTCGCTCCATAATACCAGAGAATGGAGTCTTAGTCATTTTTCCCATTAGACATGCTTCGCATCTATCAAGTGACTCAAAGTCAAGTGATTCAAGTAATCCATCGGTATGGAGTTTCTTCATGCGTTTCACTCCAAATATGACCAAGACGACAGTGCCACATATAAGTAGAATTATCATTCAATTTAATTCGCTTAGCATCAATGTTATGAATATGTGTATCACTACTATCGAGATCTAACAGAAATAAACCATTCTTTTCAGGTGCTCGACCATAAAAGATAATATTCATAAAAATAGAACAACCATTATTCTCAGACTTGAATGAATAACCGTCTTGCATTAAACAAGATCCAGATATAATGTTCATGCTCAACGCGGGTACAAAATAACAATTATTGAGGTTTAAAACTAATCCCGAAGGTAGATGTAGAGGAAGTGTGCCGACAGCGATCACATCGACTTTGGATCCATTTCCAACGCGCATCGTCACTTCATCCTTCAATAGTCTTCGTTTATTCTTTAGTTCCTGTTTCGAGTTACAAATATGAGCAACCGAACCAGTATCAAATACCCAGGTACTAGTACGAGAACCAGTAAGATAAACATCTATAACATGTATATCAGATATACCTTCTTTCTTCTTCTTGACAAGGCCGCTATTCAGATCCGCCAAATACTTGGAGCAATTACGCTTCCAGTGTCCCTTCTCCTTGCAGTAATAGCACTCAGCATCAGGCTTAGGGCCAGTCTTAGGTTTCACAGGAGGCGTGGCAGCTTTCTTGCCACCCTTCTTGAATTTTCCCTTAGACTTGCCCTGTTTCTTGAAACTAGTGGTCTTGTTGACCATCAACACTTGGTGCTCTTTCTTGATCTCAATCTCAGTAGATTTCAGCATGGCGAAGAGTTCAGGTAACTCTTTGTTCATGTTCTGCATATTGTAGTTCATCACAAAGTTCTTGAAACTAGGTGGCAGTGATTGAAGGACACGATTAATCCCCAGTCGGTTAGGAATCACTATTCCCAAGTCACTGAGTTTCTTCGCATACCCGGTCATGGCGAGCATGTGCTCACTAACGGAGCTGCCTTCTTCCATCATGCAGCTGAAGAAGTGTTTCGATGCTTCATAGCATTCCACGGCCGCATGAGTTTCAAAGATAGCTTTCAGCTCATTGACCAACTCATGAGGATCGTGGTGCTCAAAACGTTTTTGAAGATCGGCTTCCAGACTGCATAGGATGGCACACTGAACTTGAGAGTACCGAGTTTTCTGAGTCTCGTAAATATTCTTTACTTCATCGGTTTAAGTTTCTGCAGGAGGGTCACCTAGCAGTGCATCAAGCACATATTGCAGGTTTCCACCATTGAGGAAAATCCTCACATGACGGAACCATTGCTTTTAAGCTTTTCTTTCTCTAGGAACTGGTTAAAATTGATAGGGGACGCCATATCTACAACATATATTTGCAATAGTTTAGACTAAGTTTATGACAAATTGAGTTCAAATTTTAATTCAACAAAATTAAAAACTAGGTGAACTCCCACTCAAAACAATATCCCTCGAATTGTCTTAGTGATCACACGAACCAAATCCACCACACCAAGTCCAATCATCACGAGACAAGATGTAACTTCAATGGCGAACACTCAAAGTGTTCATCATATCAATCATATGATTCATGCTCTACCTTTCGGTATCACGTGTTCCGAGACCATGTCTGTACATGCTAGGCTAGTCAAGGCCACCTTAGTATCTGCATATGCAAAACTGGCTTGCACCCGTTGTATGCACTTGTTGAGTCTATCACACCCGATCATCATGAGATGCTTCGAAACGACAAGTCTTGGCAACGGTGCTACTAAGGATGAACACTTTATTATCTTGATATTTTACTGAGAGGGATCATCTTATAATGCTACCGTCGCGATCTAAGCAAAATAAGATGCATGAAAGGATTAACATCACATGCAGTTCATATGTGATATGATATGGCCCCTTTGTCTTTGCGCCTTTGATCTTCATCTCCAAAGCACGGACATGATCTCCATCATCAACGGGCATGATCTCCATCATCGTCGGCGTAGCGTCAAGGTCAATGGCGTCGTCTTCATGATTGTTCTCCCATGTAGCAACTATTACAACTTCTTTGAAATACTACTCAACATGAAATTTAAAGACAACCATAAGGCTCCTGCCGGTTGCCACAATACAATAATGATCATCTCATACATATTCATCATCACATTATGGCCATATCACATCACCAAACCCTGCAAAAACAAGTTAGACGTTCTCTAATTTGGTTTGCATATTTTACGTGGTTTAGGGTTTTCGAGTGAGATCTAATCTACCTACGAACATGAACCACAACGGTGATACTAGTGTTGTCAATAGAAGAGTAAATTGAATCTTCACTATAGTAGGAGAAACAGACACCCGCAAAGCCACTTATGCAATACAAGTTGCATGTCGAGCCTGGAGCAAATCTCATGAACGTGGTCATGTAAAGTTAGCCCGAGCCGCTTCATCCCACTATGCCACAAAGATGCAAAGTACTCAAACTAAAGACAACATAAGCATCAACGCCCACAAAACCATTGTGTTCTACTCGTGCAACCATCTATGCATAGACACGGCTCTGATACCACTGTAGGGATTCGTTGCATAGAAAACAAAAAAATTCCTACCGCGAGAACGCAATCCAAGCCAAGATGCAATCTAGAAGACGGGAGCAACGAGGGGATGAACGAGACTCACCCTTGAAGATTTCCAAAGCCTACAAGATGAGGCTCTTGTTGCTGCGGTAGACGATCACTTGCCGCTTTCAAAAGCGCGTAGAAGATCTTGACGGTGCCACAATCGGGCAGCACCTCCGTACTCGGTCACACGTTCGGTGTTGATGAAGACGACGTCCTTCTCCCCGTTCCAGCGGGCAGCAGAAGTAGTAGCTCCTCCTTGAATCCGGCAGCACGACGGCGTGGTGGCGGTGGCGATGGAGATCTCCGGCGGAGCTTCGCTAAGCGTTGCGGGAGAGGTGGAGGAGTGGGGCGGCTAGGGTTTGGGGAGAGGGGGTGGCCGGCCTCCAAGGGGTGCGGCCAAGGTGGTGGCTTTGGTGTGGCCGGCCCCCTCCCCTTGCCCCTCATTATATAGGTGGAACCCCCAAGTGTTGGACTACAAGTTTTCGAATAAGACCCCAACCCGAAACCTTCCATGTGTAGGGAAACCTACCCAAGGTGGGATTCCCACCTCAAGTGGGACTCCCACCCTTCCATGAGGGGGGTGGCCGGCCACCCTTGGTGGAGTCCACCTGGGACTCCACCCCTCTAGGGTTGGACGGCCATGGGAGGTGGAGTCCCTTCGGGACTCCGCCTTCCAAAGTGATTTCTTTCGGACTTTTCTAGAACCTTCTAGAACATTCCATAAATGCACCGGATCATTTTCAAACTTATAAAATGACTTCCTATATATGAATCTTATTCTCCGGACCATTCCGGAACTCCTCATGATGTCCGGGATCCCATCCGAGACTTCGAACAATACTTCGAACTCCATTCCATATTCAAGTTCTACTAATACGACATCAAACCTTAAGTGTGTCACCCTACGGTTCGCGAACTATGTAGTCATGGTTGAGAACTCTCTCCGACCAATAACCAATAGCGGGATCTGGAGATCCATAATGGCTCCCACATATTCAACGATGACTTAGTGATCGAATGAACCATTCACATACGATACCAATTCCCTTTGTCACGCGATATTTTACTTGTCCGAGGTTTGATCATCGGTATCTCTCTATACCTTGTTCAACCTCGTCTCCTGACAAGTACTCTTTACTCGTACCGTGGTATGTAGTCTCTTATGAACTTATTCATATGCTTGCAAGCTAATTAGACGACATTCCACCGAGAGGGCCCAGAGTATATCTATCCGTCATCGGGATGGACAAATCCCACTATTGATCCATATGCCTCAACTCATACTTTCCGGATACTTAATCCCACCTTTATAACCACCCATTTACGCAGTGGCGTTTGATGTAATCAAAGTACCTTTCCGGGATAAGTGATTTACATGATCTCATGGTCGAAAGGACTAGGTAACTATGTATCGAAAGATTATAGCAAATAACTTAATGACGTGATCTTATGCTACGCTTAATTGGGTGTGTCCATTACATCATTCATATAATGATATAACCTTGTTATTAATAACATCCAATGTTCATGATTATGAAACTAATCATCTATTAATCAACAAGCTAGTTCAGAGGCTTTACTAGGGACTCATTGTTGTTTACATAACACACATGTATCAATGTTTCGGTTAATACAATTATAGCATGGTATATAAACATTTATCATAAACATAAATATATATAATAACCACTTTTATTATTGCCTCTTGGGCATATCTCCAACACCGACTCGCTGGAACACAACATTCCCCCTTTTAACGACAACGAGAAAATCCTCCGCCGCCGCTCCTGGGATGCAGAGGCTACCGACGAAGAAAATTCGGCCACAGAGGCGCTGATGACACGCATCCACGAGCTCTAGAATACCCGTGGCCAAGAGTTGTCAGGTATCCAGATTACATCATATTTCCTTAGGATTAGGGTGCAGCCTCTGCAGGCTCGCAAAAACCCCCTCTGGATGTATGCTGGCGACAAAGATGTGGATCGTCTGTCGATAGATTTATCGGTCAAGGACTTAGAAAAACTTGTCCGAAAAATCTCTTCGCTCAACAAGAAAGACGCCGTCCCGACATCTTGCCGCGTGGTACCGTATAGCAGCACCAACGCCCTGCCCCAGGTAATCTATCTTTATCATCTGCTTTGTTTGTTGTCAACTTCTTTTGACTGCTATTTCTTCGACTGCTGTTAATTGATACAATTTCTTGTCGAAACATTTCTATCTTGTATAGAACCACAAAACTGCATCGTCTCTTCCTCCCCTTCCCGAAGGTGGAGATGTCGAAGAACGCGCAATCATTACCGAGGACACCTAGGTTCCTTCTCATCCTGAGAGCGAAGTCGCGCTTTCTCACAAACCCAAGGCTTCCTCTGAGAAAGAAGTTGAATCTGAAGCTTCGGAGTCCACGCAGTCCATCCCTTCCGCTGTTTCCCCGAAGAAATGAAAAAGGGGTGACGCAGAAGGCTCTGGCACCTCCAAGCTGATTAGCTCTCCTGTCGAAGAAACTGCTCCCTTCAACGCCTATGAAGCTGCTCTTGTCAGCTCGTAAGTTGCCCTGTCGATCTTTTTAGTTATGATATGTCGAATAACCTGATTCTATATCAAACAATCTCATTCTATTTTTGTGCTCAGTGGCGACGAAGAAGAAGAAGAACCCGCTGCCAATGTGACTGCTCCTATGAGCATGTCTCATACTTTAGCTTTGTCGGATACACACCGCACGGCGGAAGAAACCTCGACTCTTCATCCAGATCTTCAGAGGTTGACTCCTACCGCTAGCCCCCGAGCCTGTTCGCCAAAAAGAGCGAGGATTGAGCTAGGCAAAGAATTCAACCTTGCCGGAGGTTCAGCGACTCCACCTTTGGACGATGTAAGTCTACTTTTTTTGTTTTTCTATATGCCGAGTTTTTCACTACTCTGAACCTTTCTTTCCCTTTCTTTTTCTGCAGCCTTTGATGAAGCCCTTCATTAACCTTGGCGCCCAATTTATTGGATACCGCAACACCGTTTATGGGTTGAAAGGTATATCGTCGGATGATCTATCTTGTCTATTCCTCAAAAACATCCTTTGTCCTTGTGCAATTTTAACTTCTGTCCGATGTTTTTTCAACAGTGGCTCTCCTTGCGGTGGACAAACGGGCTGAAGACCTAGCCAACAAACTCAGGGCAAGCAAAGAAGCTCGCGAGAAAGCTGAAAAGAATGCCTCTTGCATTGGAGATCTTCGAAAGAGGCTTCACGAAGCAGAGACTGCTCTAAGTGGCAAAATCACTCAGCATGTCGCTCGTGAAGGAAACATCGCTTCCCGCCTTGAATCATTGAGTCGGCATTTTGTCAGTAAGTTCGCTAATCCTGTCTTCGTTCTTTTCATTGGTTTTCCGCCCCTTTGATAACCCACAAGTATAGGGGACCGCAACAGTCTTGGAGGGAAGTAAAACCCAAATTTATTGATTCGACACAAGGGGAGGTAAAGAATACTTATAAGCCTTAACAACTGAGTTGTCAATTCAGCTGCACCTGGAAAAGCACTAGTAACAGGGGTGATGTGAAAGCGATAATATGAGAGCGATAAGAGTAACACAGCGACGATAGCGATAATATGAGAGCAATGGCACCAGAAAATAGTTGGTACTACTTCCAATGACATATATGACCGAGTATATGATGATGAGAGATGGACCGGGGTTCCCAGCTATCTACACTAGTGGTAACTCTCCAATAACAAGTGTTGGGTGAACAAATTACAGTTGGGCAATTGATAGGATTGAAATAGCATTAAGACAGAACATCAAGATTATTAATTATGTAGGCATGTTTTCCATATATAGTCATACGTGCCCGCAATGAGAAACTTGCATAACATCTTTTGTCCTACCAGCCGGTGGCAGCTGGGCCTCTAGGAAATCTACTGGAAATTAAGGTACTCCTTTTAATAGAGCACCGGAGCAAAGCATTAACACTCCGTGAAAACATGTGGTCCTCATACCTAAGCCTTCCCCTCCAGTTATCCCAGTTGCTGTCACTCTGGGGCCTCGGGTTCTGGACATAGACATGTGCAAACAACTTGTAGATACAATCTAAGCAATAAGTATAGAGCTTAAAAATAGTAATTGGCAAGGGGGGTAGAGTACCCACTACCATTCATTGACAACAACAAACACCTCAAAAAATAGTAATTTCAGCCATGTCGTCTCCCACGTCACCTCCTAAACCCTAGAACCCTTTGCACCGGCAATCTCTTTGATCTCTGGTGTTTCTCCATTTCCAATCCAGTCATCTTTTCCGGCGTTCCTTCCTCCACACATCCATACCCTTTTCACGACTCTCCGCCCAGATCTCATGTCTGCCCCGGTGATCTCTTCGAAGGTGGTGTCTGGCGATTCAACCCTAGGTCAATTGGATGACGACAAGATGGATCTGATAGGTGAGAGATGGGCAGTGAAGTATTCCACCATACTGCAAAAAAAGTGTAAGTCCATTCATTCGGTTAACATTCTCCTCCACGTCGATCGTCGCCATCTAGTTCTCCTAGATGCAGAGGGTACTACTGTCGACGCCAAGATCGTACCTCCTAATTTTTCTATCTCGATGGATATGTCGTTGGAATTTCCATGCCATCTGGTAAATGTGGTGGAGCAGATCTTGTGCCTGAGTGCCACTGATCGTTCCTATTCGGAGGTTTTACGATCTGCCAAACCTAGTCCGCGTGAATGTCGGAGTGATGATGCAACTTCGATCTGGAAGGTTACTTACTCTACGAGGAAGGATCTAGATCGTGGCCGTATGAAGTCCTATGATGGTTCTCTGAAATTCTGGTCTTCCAATGGATGGCTTGTTTTGATTAATGCAAGAGATGAGCCGATTGCAGTTCAAGCGCTTCGGTTGGAACCTCACTACAAGACTGGTTCTAAGGTGAGTTTGTAGCATCATGTGGTTAGGATTCATTCAGTTCTAGTCTCTGGTGTTATGAATGGCCATATGATACATCAGAAGGTTCCTGGAGATATCTTACCTGATATGCCAGGGACGGAGGTTCTGACACCTGTAGAAGTTCTGGATGATGCTCCTTGCACTGTTATGCCTGCTTCTGAACCTATGATACCTAGTCCTTCCTTTGCCATGCATACTGCTATCACCTTGGGGCTAGATTTTAAGGCGGGAGAAAACTTTGCTAAGGAGGTTTTGCGCAAGTTCTCAAGTACTGTTCACCCTTTAAATGGGAAGAATTTTTTCTCCTTGGTGGTGTCTTTTGGGAGAGCATCTTTCAGAATGGCAGTAGAAACAGTTGCCTTAGCATTGGAGGCAGCTTTGGGGGATTTTGTGGATCTCTTAATGTGATGCAGTTGAGAGACAGAGTTTTTTCCTTCAGAGTGGCTAGTAAAGCAGTTGGCTTTTATATTATTCAAAAGAGGATATTTATTTCTGAGAAATTTAAATGCTATTTTCACTTGTGGAGTGATGGAGGTCCTAATTGGAAGAGGGAGTTTGCCCATTGGCAACATGATAATCATCAGCAATGGACTCTAGTTAGTCCATCCAGGAGAAGGGTAAAATTGGGTATGAATGCTCTCAATCTTCCAGTTCCTAAATCTGCTCTTAAGCATACAGTTCCAGTTAATAAAAAGCTTGTTTTTGCTGAAGAAATCCATTATGAAGCAAAAAAGGGTTATGCTGCCGAGACATCTGGTAAAGCTGTTTTACATTGTTATGAAACTCAGTCTACTCCGATTATTTCTTTTGGTACTACTGTACCAATTCATCAAGAACATATAAGGGAGGTAGAAGCTCCACCCATTGTCACTGAAACACATAATGTCGGAGGGAGTTCTGATCATATTGAGGAGGAGGAAGACCTCTTCAATCAGATGGTGGACGATATGGTGTTTAGAGTTTGGAAGTGTCAAAGATGTCTTAGTATGAGCCATATAACAAAAGATTGTCTCAATAATATTTGCTGTCGTGGTTGTTTTAACTATGGACATATCAAAAGGAATTGTTTGTCTGCTAAGGCCTCTTTGGGTAAGTGTTGGGTTCCTAAAATAGCAAGGCAAACTGGATTGGGCTCGGACAAGGTTACTGCTAATGGCCGACAGAAGAGCTAGTCGGTTCGTATTCCAAGACAGGGGAGTTGGCATTAAATTCGCCGGATACTCTAGCCAATGACAAGAGTCCACGCAGTTCATCACCTCCTCCTTCCCCTGTTGCTCCGACTACTCCTATGGCGAATTTCAAAGTCGAACCTTTGCCATGGCTGCCGTGGGGACACCAGATCATCGATGGCGGCCCAACTCGGCTTCCTCGCACCTTCTACTACGCCGCGCAAGATCCGCCGCAGCAGCACCAAACCTTCTGCATTGCCACAGTTGATCCTCCGCCTCCGCCTTAGGGGGAGGAGTTTTGGAGGGAACAGGTGCATGCTTTCTTGGTTGGCCCTCTGCAGAGACATGTTATTTCTATGCAGCCTAGTTTGTTTGGTGTTGGGATGTATGAGATCAGTAGCCCCAATTCTGTTAATGCATTGGTGCAGCATGGCGAGTATCAGATTCAAAACAGATCGTTGCGTTTCTTGCATGTTGGTGAAACTCCCCAGAATCACCGTGCAACGATAGGATTTAGAAGGGGTTGGCTTATGTTCTTGGGGGTACACCCAGATTATAGAAATAACCTAGACATTGCTAATGCTGTCTCAACCTTTGGTCAGTACCACACCTGGAATAGCAATGATCCAGTGAAGGATAGAGTGCTTGTCTATGCCTCTTTCCCTTCCCCTCAATTGGTTCCCAGGGATGTGGTGTTTGGGAAATTTGCAACCATTGGTGGTGTGAAGGAGTCTTGGACTGCACTTGTATACATTCTCTCAGCTGACTTTGCAGAGGTTTTGCCTGCTGATGAAGATCCCATGCCCCTGGATGGTAATCCTCATCCTTTCCCTGGTGAATTGGTGCCTAATCAGAATTTATTTGTGAACCCTCAGTACCCTGAGATAGGGTGGGATGAAGTGCAGAATTTCCCTGATAATGAACAAGCACAAGATCATGAGAACCTGCCTGAGCAGGTGGATGATTTGCAGCAACAAGAGCAGGAGTCCATGGTGGTCAATTTGTCTGATTCTTCTGGTTCATCAGTCAACATGTTAGCCATGGTCATACCTCAGCAGCAGCAGCATGGTAATATTAATATCCAGATTATGCATTGTTAACTTTCTCTTTGCTTCATTGGGCCTGAGCTGCCACCTGTGATGCAATGGAATAGACTGAGGAGCAAGGTACTGCTAGTCATGATGTCTAAATTTATTGCTGCTCCATTGCAAGGATCTTTGTTTGCTTTCATTGATAAATCTGTTTGGGGAAAGAGCAAGATGGGTGGGAACTGTAGTGTAATACTGCAGGAGGATGAGCAGAAAAACAGGTGATGGTGTAGAGATGGTGCACTCAGTGGATGTGTCTGTATCTTTTTCCACACCAAAGAAAAGGAAGGCTAGGAAGGCAGTGGTACATTTGTCTGAGAGGAGGTTCACTAGAAGCTGTCTCAAGATGGAAGGATATAGGCCTCAGCCTATGTTGACTGTTCAGCCAAAAATCAAGAATAAAAGCAGAGCAAAACTATTGTTGGTGAATAGCTCATCCGAGAAGCCTGATGTTGTGTCAGATAAGGAGGAAGAGGGAAGTACAGATCATGCAGAGCATCAGATTCCAGTCACTCCTCTACATGTCATGCAGAGAGTGGGGACTGCTTTGGGCATACCACCAGCAAAGTTGACTAGGGAGCAGCTTGAAGCTGATCCAAAGGAAGCTAAACCCAAGGAGGGTTCCAATGATAAGTAAATCTACTTTGTTGATCAGAGGGGTTCTTGCTCCTCTTCTTTTGGCTTGTAAGGGTGGTCAGGAAGCATGCTGGTGTCAGCTTATGGAGGATACTTGGTGTGAATTCTCTGTGTCTGTGGTGTGTGTCAGGTGTTTTCTTCTCATTAGGGTGGATGTTGCTTCAGACTATTGTTTTATGTTCTGGTTTGTGGGCACTGATATTATATGTCAGTGTGAGACCTTCCCTCTATTATTATGTGTGTCATGAGTCGATTATCTATAAGAAAATGGCGTGTCATGTGTTGGAATGTGCGTGGTATTAATGCTGAGGGGCGACAAAGAGAGGTCAGGTCCAAAATTGATGAGAGTGAATGTGATATTATTTGTTTGCAAGAAACCAAGTGTGAATCTTTTGACTGGAAACTTATCCGAAAATTTTGTCCCAAGAGGTTTGATTCATTTGCTTACTCCCCATCAGTAGGTGCCTCTGGGGGGATTTTGGTGGTCTAGAATTCTTCAGTTTTCCTAGGGGTGTTGCAGCAAATTGAAAGATTTGGGTTGATAGTTAATTTCACCTCCAAACTTAATAATGCAACTTGGACCTTGGTGTGTGTTTATGGTCCTTGTCATGGTATTGAAAGAGATAATTTTGTTTCTTGGCTATATAACTTGCAAATACCTGGATGGGCCAATTGGCTGCTTTTGGGTGATTTTAACTTTGTCAGATCACATGAGAATAGGAATAAACCAGGAGGGGATATCAATGATATGTTTTTATTTAATGAGATTATTGGACATTTGGGATTACTGGAATTGCCAATCAAAGGAAGAGCTTATACTTGGTCTAATATGCAGAAAGATCCATTGCTTCAACAGCTTGATTGGTTTTTACCAGTATGAACTGGATAACAGATTTTCCAAACACAATGGTGTTACCTCTGGAAAAGATTGGGTCTGATCATGTGCCCTGTGTCATCAATATTGATACTAATATCCCTAGAGCAAAAAATTTCAGATTTGATAATTATTGGGTAGATATGCCTGGCTTTAAAGAGTGTGTGACCAAATCTTGGGAGAAAGACTCTAGTAAGAGTTATAGTACTGCTGTCATTGCTGATAAATTTAAGCAATTAAGGTTTGAGCTTAAAAAATGGCATCTCAGTTTGGCAAGATTAAAGGGCCTAATAAAAAGCTGTAATGAAGTCATCCTGGTTCTGGATACCTTGGAAGAGCAAAGACCCCTATTTAGGGTGGAGTTTAATTTCGGAAGTATTGTTAAGTTGCATTTAGCTGAATTGTTATTGGCTGAGTGTAATTATTGGAGGAAAAGGTGTACCATTAGATGGATCTAACAAGGGGAGGATAATACAAAAAAATTCCATGCTATGGCTACTGAGAGATTTAGGAGAAACTCTATTGCATTGCTTAGAGATGTGGATGGCAATGATGTTACTGATCACCAATTAATGGCAGGTATGCTTTTGAAGGAATATAAGGATAGGATGGGTTGTTCTGAGCCCATTCATATGCAGTTTGATCTGTCTAGAATTCTGCAAAGGGTTGCTGGGCTTGATGATCTTACTAGGCCTTTTGAGAGCAAGGAGATGGATGAGGTAATAAAAGAGATGCCTATGGACAGAGCTCCTGGGCCTGATGGATTTAATGGACTCTTTGTTAAAAAATGTTGGTCCATCATAAAGTATGATTTTTATCAATTGGCTGCTGATTTTCACAATGAGACTATTCAGCTAAAGAACATAAATGGATCTTATATAACCCTGGTGCCTAAAAAGCAAAGTCCAGTTTATGTGAATGATTTTCGGCCAATATCTTTGACTAATGTGTGTGTCAAATTTCTGACAAAATTGGCTGCTAATAGGCTTCAAGGGAAAATTTTATCCTGTATTCACAAAAATCAGTATGGTTTCTTGAGAGCTAGGACCATACAAGATTTTTTGGATTGGGCTTTTGAGTACCTATTTCTTTGTCAGCAATCAAAAAAGCCAATTATTATTCTTAAATTGGACTTTGCTAAGGCCTTTGATACTATAGAGCATGAAGCAATACTGCAAGTAATGAGACATAAGGGGTTTAATAATAAATGGATTCATTGGGCAAGGATTATATTGTCTACAGGTACTTCATCAATTTTACTGAATGGTATTCCTGGGAAGCAGTTTGAATGTAAGAGAGGAGTGAGACAAGGAGACCCAATTTCTCCTCTCTTTTATCTCTTTGGGTCAGATTTGTTGCAGTCTGCAGTCAATGATATGGTGGTCCAAGGGACTCTTTCTATGCCAATTATCACAAATGAAGTGGATTTTCCAATAATCCAATATGCTGATGATACATTGCTGATCATGCCAGCTGATAAATTGCAGTTAATGGCACTCAAAGAAACCCTCAGGAAATTTTCACTATCTACTGGATTGAGAATTAATTTTGATAAATCCCAAATTGTTCCTGTTAATGTTGAGGATGATTTGTTGAAGGAGTTGGCAGCTGAGTTTGGTTGTCAGATAGGTCAGATGCCGTTTACCTATCTTGGATTACCCTTGGGGACTACAAGGCCGACGATTGCTGAACTTTCTCCCCTAGTGTGTAGGCTTGAAAGGAAACTTACCTCAAGCTCTAGTTTTTTGTCTCAAGGTGCCATATTGCAGCTCATAAATTCAGCTCTATCCTCTATGCCACTACATTTCTTATGCACCTTGCAATTGCCACCAGGACTTACAAATCAACTTGATAGAATTCTTAGACAGTGTTTGTGGAGAGATAAAGATGGGGTACCAAAACAGTCTCTAGCTGCTTGGGAAATGGTCTGTAAACCAAAGAAAAAGGGGGGATTAGGGATAATTAATTTTCAGAAGCAGAATGCAGCTCTGTTAATCAAGTTTCTGGATAAGTTTTACAACAAAAGGGATATTCCTTGGATCCAATTAATTTGGAATGCTCACTATCAAGGGAAATTGCCTCATGAGGAAAACATGGTTGGATCTTTTTGGTGGAAAGATGTACTAAGACAAGTTGACAATTTTAGAGGGGTGGCTTTGGTGACACATGGACAGGGGATACTATTTCTTTCTGGAATGATAATTGGGATGTTGCACAATCTGTACTACCAATGAGTATCATGTTCCCAAGATTGCATTCGTATGCCTTACAAAAAGACATTTCGGTTTCGGCAGTATATCAGCTGGAGAATTTGCATTCCTTATTTTATTTGCCAATGTCTCAGCCAGCCCACCAAGAGTTACAAACTCTGGAGATAATTATGCAGGATAATCCTTTGTTGCAGCAGAAGGATGAGTGGACCTATTGTTGGGGTAAAAGTTATTCTACGAAAAGGTTTTATGATCATATACATTCACATATTAAGGTGCCTAATGTGTATCAGTGGCTGTGGAAATCTTGTTGTATAATGAAAACCAAGGTATTTGCTTGGCTGTTGCTGTCGGATAGGCTGAATACTAGGGACCTATTACAAAGGAGGAATTGGCATGTCACTGATGACAAACATTGTGAGCTCTGTTTGTTGAGAGCATATGAAGATAGAGTGCATTTATTTTTTGAATGCAATTTCAGTGCCCGGATCTGGTCATACCTGCAGATTGATTGGCAGCCTTTGGGAGATATACAGTCCATAGTGCATCATGCAAGGAGGAGTTTTCGCAGCCTTTCTTTATGGAAGTGCTTATTACTGCATGTTGGAATATCTGGCTTATCAGAAATGCCAAGATTTTTATGCAGGAGAGAAGCTCATTCACTAAGTGGAAGGGGCAATTTATCCATGACATGACTTTGCTGCAATATAGAATCAAGGCCAAGTACAAAGACAATCTCTTGAGTTGGATTAGGTCTCTACCTTAGTGTCCTCTTCCTGTCTTGTTGTATATTATTTTGCTTTCTTTCCTTAGTTAGCCGTACATAAGTCTTGGACTTTTTGTTCTGCCTTTTTTATATTAATAAAAGAAAATGCTGTGCGGCTCTTTGCCTCACAGTCCTGGGTTTCAAAAAATAAGTATAGAGCTTAAATCTAAGATCATGCCACTTGGGCCCTAGTGACAAGCATTAAACACAACAAGATTGCAGCAACAATAACTTCACAAACTTTATAGATAGACTAATCATAATGTAACAATCCATCGGATCCCAACAAACACAACACCGATTACATCAGATGAATCTCAATCATGTAAGGCAGCTCATGAGATCATTGTATTGAAGTACATGGGAGAGAGAGTACCAACTAGCTATAGCTAGAACCCGTAGTCCATGGGGGAACTACTCACGCAGCATGATGGAGGCGGTGGCGTCGATGGAGATGGCTTCCGGGGGCACTTCCCCGTCCCGGCGGCGTGCCGGAACAGAGATTCTATCCCCCGAAACGGAGTTTCGCGATGGCGGCGGCACCCCTGGAGTCTTTCTGGAGTTTCGTCAATTCGTATCGCGTTTTTAGGTCGAAAGGGGTCTTATAGGCGAAGAGGCGGCGCATGGAGGTTCCTGGGGGTCCCACCCCATAGGCTGGCGCGGCCAGGCCTGGGGCCGCGCCGCCTTATGGTGTGGTGGCCCTCTGGCCCGCCTCCGACTCTCCTTCGGTGTTCTGGGGTCTTCCGGGAAAAATAAGATACTGGGTCTTTGTTTCGTCGAATTCCGAGAATATTGCCCGAACAGCCTTTCTGGAACCAAAAACAGCAGAAAACAGAACTGGCACTTCGGCATCTTGTTAATAGGTTAGTTCCGGAAAACGCATAAAAACATTATAAAGTGTGAGCAAAACATGTAGGTATTGTCAAGAAACAAGCATGGAACATCAGAAATTATAGATACGTTGGAGACGTATCAAGCATCCCCAAGCTTAGTTCCTGCTCGCCTTCGAGTAGGTAAACGATAAAAAAGAATAATTTATGTAGTGACATGCTACTTACATAACCTTGATCATACTATTGTAAAGCATATGAGATAAATGAAGTGACTCAAGGCAATGATCTATAGTTTGCTAACAAATAGATAACATATAGCAGAACTTTTCATGAATAGTACTTTCAAGACAAGCATCAAAAAGTCTTGCATAAGAGTTAACTCATAAAGCAATACATTCAAAGTAAAGGCATTGAAGCAACACAGAAGAAGATTTAAGTTTCAGCAGTTGCTTTCAACTTTCAACATGTATATCTCATGGATAATGGTCAACACAAAGTAATATGATGAGTGCAAATAAGCAAATATGTAAGAATCAATGCACAGTTGACACAAGTGTTTGCTTCTAAGATGGAAGGAAGTAGGTAAACTGACTCAACATAAAGTAAAAGAAAGGCCCTTCGCAGAGGGAAGCAGGGATTAAATCATGTGCTAGAGCTTTTTAAGTTTTGAAATCGTATAGAGAGCATAAAAGTAAAGTTTTGAGAGGTGTTTGTTGTTGTCAACGAATGGTAATGGGTACTCTAACTACCTTATCAACCAGACTTTCAAGAGAGGCTCCCATGAAGGACGTTATCTCTACCAGCAAGGTAGATCATCCCTCTTCTCTTTTGTTTACACATGTACTTTAGTTTTATTTATGGATGACACTCCTCCCAACCTTTTGCTTACACAAGCCATGGCTAACCGAATCCTCGGGTGCCTTCCAACATTCACATACCATGAAGGAGTGTCTGTTTGCAAAATTAAGTTGCTTACTGATAGATCAGGGCAAAACACGTGAAGAGAATTATTAATGAAAGTTAATTAATTTGGGGCTGGGAACCCCATTGCCAGCTCTTTTTGCAAAATTATTGGATAAGCGGATGAGCCACTAGTCCATTGGTGAAAGTCTGTCAGAAGTAAATGACAAGATCGAAAGATAAACACCACATACTTCCTCATGAGCTATAAAACATTGACACAAATAAGAGATAATAGCTTTTGAATTGTTTAAAGGTAGCACATGAAGTATTTACTTGGAATGGCAGGAAATACCACATAGTAGGTAGTTATGGTGGACACAAATGGCATAGGTTTTAGCTCAAGGTTTTGGATGCACGAGAAGCATTCCCTCTTAGTACAAGGCTTTGGCTAGCAAGGTTGTTTGAAGCAAACACAAGTATGAACCGGTACAACAAAACTTACATAAGAACAAATTGCAAGCATTATAAGACTCTACACTATCTTCCTTGTTGCTCAAACACTTTTACCAGAAAATATCTAGACCTTAGAGAGACCAATCATGCAAACCAATTTCAACAAGCTCTACGGTAGTTCTCCACTAATAGGTTTAAACTACATGATGCAAGAGCTTAAACATGATCTACTTGAGAGCTCAAAACAATTGCCAAGTATCAAATTATTCAAGACAATATGAAGCATTTTCTGTTTCCAACCAAATAACAATGAGTGCAATAGCTTCCAACTTTTGTCATTGAACATTAAAAGTAAGAGCGAAGAACACGAGTGTTCCGATCATATGAAAAAGCAGAGCGTGTCTCTCTCCCAAACAAGGATTGCTAGGATCCGAATTTATTCAAACACAAACAAAAATAAAAACACACAGACGCTCCAAGTAAAGCACATAAGATGTGACCGAATAAAAATATAGTTTCAATAGAAGAAACTTGATAAATTGTTGATGAAGAAGGGCATGCCTTGGGCATCCCCAAGCTTAGACGCTTGAGTCTTCTTTAAATATGCAGGGATGAACCACGGGGCATCCCCAAGCTTAGACTTTTCACTCTTCTTGATCATATATCATCCTCCTCTCTTGACCCTTGAAAACTTCTGCCACACCAAACTTCTCATAAACTTCATTAGAGGGGTTAGTACTCAAAAAACTTTAATCCACTTTAGCCTTGTAGTGACACATTGCAAGAACTCAATAAAACATTAGCTACAGCTCTCCACGTCTAGAAAGCCTTGCTTAAAGTCCACAAGAGACAATGCAAAAAAAAAAAACAGAGACAGAATCTGTCAAAACAGAACAGCCAGTAAACACGAATTTTGAAGAGGTACTTCCGTTGCTCAAATCAGAAAACGCAAAACTAATGAAAGTTGCGTACATATCTGAGGAACACGCACGTAAATTGGTAGATTTTTTTGAGTTACCGACAGAGAGCCCTGCCCAAATTCGTGACAGATAGAAATCTATTTCTGCGCAGAAATCCAAATCTAGTATCAACCTTCTATTAGAGACTTCACTTGGCACAACAATGCAATAAAATAAAGATAAGGAGAGGTTGCTACAGTAGTAATGACAAGGTATCAACTTGTCAATGCCTATGGATTGTAGGCTAGGGTTTAGTTGGAAGTAGAGGGCAAGTAGATCTCGAAGGTTTCAGCCGAAAAGTACTCGACGATTATGAAAACTAGGGTTTGTAACAATGATTCGATGATCTCTTCGTCCCTCGACTCCCCCTTTATATAGGAGGCGGAGCCGAGGGTTTCGTTTTGTACAAGTTACAGAGTCCAGGACAGTTTCTAACTCATCCCGCCAGATTACAAATAACACTTCCTATTACAGCTCTAACTTTCCTTAATATATCTTGGGCTTCCAAATCTTCTTATTCTTTGGGTATTGGGCCTTCAGTAAACCCCGGGTACTATCTCCGGCAGGCCCATTTGGGATGCCTATGTCAGTAGCCCCCGAGATTTTGCTTGAATCGTAGAGTCAGGGAAAATCTCGACTGTTTATTTTTATTCAAGAGCTTTAATTTTTTTATATTTCTTCACATAAAATTCTATATTGTACAGGGATAATGGTAGTTGGGGCTAGTTCATCTGACGGATCAGGTACTAGTTAACTGCTCTAGTGGCAATCCGCAAAAACCTACTTCAAGATCACGTCCCTGGACATGATCTCGGGATACTGGTGTAAACTTCGACAGGTGCCGCTTAAGGTCTTACCATTCTGTCGAGTCCCAGTCAAATTTATCGAGTACCTAACGCGTCCGTTAGGATTTTTCTTCGTGTCTGTTGATACGGATAAAAGTAGCAGAGCGCAGTCTTCGGCGATGCCACGCCCAGCAGAACGGATCTGGGGTCTTACCTTCACAAATTTGCGGCATTCAGAAATTGATCGCAACTTTGGCGTTCTGAGAATATATTGTTGAGTGCTTTTCCGGCTGTTGGAATGGCACATTTTATCGAGTCAAATATGATTTATATTGCTCTCCCGATGGGAGTATATGTAGAGTTAATTATAACTCGAAATATACTCTCTTGCTTTTCTATCTTTTCTTTTTTTAATTTCATCGGGCACGCGAACAGCGTTCCCGATGGGAGTAGCCCCCGAGGCTACAGCCAAGAACTTGTGCTTGGTTGTAGGCTCAACATTTTAGTCCACCTTGTCGCTATATTGTCATTATTTCCCGATATGATCTTCTTTTCATCTCTCGGGTGCGCGAACAGCGCTCCCGATGGGAGTAGCCCCCGAGGCTACAGCCAAGGACTTGTGCTTGGTTGTAGGCTCCCACAATTTCTATACTGCCATACTCGAAATTTTACTTTTGTCGAAGTAGCCCCCGAGCATTTGGGCAAAAACTTGTATTTGATCAAAGGCTCTCGAAGTATTTAATAACTTCTCCTGTCGCCAATCTTCTTTTTATTTTTCTTATCGGCATGCTTCCCTTAGTCAAATTTACTCATCTCTGTTAATAGTCGCAATTTTTCTGCCTTGTGGGTCCATTGTTTCCACCACGTTGACACGTCGTGCAAGTGGGGGACACACGTCCTCCGCTTTTCCTGGCGTACGTACGGTAACGCCACACGATTTCTTCATCCAACGGTGAATTGCTTCGCCCGATTCCTATATAAACCTTTCTTCAACCTCCGTTCACTCCTTCGCTTGCGCCGCACATCTGTTCCTCTTTGCAAAAACTTCCCCTGCGCCCAACTCTCTTTGATCTTCCGCACGCACGAACGTTGCTTTTCCAGTGCCGTTGATGCCACCGCGCACGCGACTCACTCGCCACAGTACTCCAGAGTCCAAGATGGCCGCTGAAGATCTTGAGTGGGAGAGATCTAAAATCTCCAACCAAGATGTCAACATGCTGAAGAGGCTTGGCCTGATGAAGAAAGAGGACGCCATCCGCTTTCCCAGCGAAGAAAGCTACCCAAACCCTCCAATGGAGTACCGGGTTAGTTTCGTTGATCACCTTATCCGCGGCCTTTCTGCCCCAATTCACGATTTCCTCCGCTGCCTTCTTTTTGTTTATGGTATTCA
This sequence comes from Lolium perenne, assembly GCF_019359855.2. Lineage (NCBI taxonomy): Eukaryota > Viridiplantae > Streptophyta > Magnoliopsida > Poales > Poaceae > Lolium > Lolium perenne. The sequence continues at coordinate 37,916,352 of NC_067246.2, read as the reverse complement.
ACTGCACCAGTTGACCCCCAATTCCATCCTCCATATTTCCATTTTTATCATGCTGTGCGAATGCTTCCTTGGAATCCCTCCTAACTGGGCTCTGTGGAAACGCATTTTCTGCCTCCACCGCAATGGCTCCCACAACGCCACCTATAACATAGGCGGCGTTGTTATCTGTGTCCGAACTGACGTTGATTACTTCGACGTCAAATTTCCTGATTCTGTCCAAGGGTGGCGCAAAAGGTGGCTTTACATACACGAAGAAAGTGCCAATTCTATTGAGCACAACATAGTCCCTTTTGACGGAAGTGCCAAAATTCAGCGCCGCCGCTCCTGGGATGCTGAAGCTTCCGAAGAAGAGAAAAAGGCGACAGAAGCACTTATGTCTCGTATTCATCAGCTTCAAAATACTCGAGGCAAAGAACTATCTGGTGTTCAAATCACTGCCTACTTTCTTAGGATTAGAGTGCAGCCTCTTCAGGCTCGCAAAAATCCCCTTTGGACGTATGCTGGTGGAAATGACGCCAATAGGCTCTCCAATGATCTTTCTGTAAAGGACTTGGAGAAGCTGATTCGAAGAATTTCCTCGCTGAACAAGAAGGATCCTATTCCCTCCTCTTGCCGCGTGGAACCATACAGCTCCGCCAATCCTCTCCCTGAGGTATTTTGTCTTCCCGAATTTTTGTCTTGTTCCGAACTTTCCCTGCATCTCATTGTATTGATACCTCTCTAATTTTCTTTTGTCGCTATTTTCCTGCAGAACCATCCTACTGTTGCTTCCCTTCCTCCTCTTCCTGAGGATGGAGAAGTCGAAGAAAGGGCCATTGTCACAGATGACAATCAAGAAGCTCCATCTTTTGTGAACGAACCCGTGGATTCACGAAAATCTGCGGGTAATTCCGAAGGTACTTCATCGGCACAATCTCCTCCTCCCGCTGTCTCCCCGAAAGGCAAAAGGAAAAGGAATGATGTCGAAGACTCCGGCACTTCCAAAGCCGAAGAAGTTGATCCTTCACACCAGAAGGCAACTTACGATCCTTATCTTGAATCCTTCGTCAGCTCGTAAGTCATTTTTATTTCTCCTTATTTCTGTACCCAAAATGTTTTGTCTTGTCTTGCTTTTTATGCTGTCTTCTTTTATTCTCAGTGATGACGAGGAAGAAGTACGAACTGTTGGCGCGGCTCCCCGTACGAGCACGTCACATACTTTGCTTGCTTCGGACACACTAGTTGAAGGAGAAGAATCTTCGCCTCCTCAACGAAACGTCGTCACCACTACTTTGCCATCAAGCCCCCTTGCGCCTTCACCAAAAAGGACAAGGATTGAAACGATTGTTGAGCCTGCCCCTCAGTTAGGCGGCTCTTCTACTTTGCTCTTGGATGATGTAAGCTTGTCGATATCTATATTTCCTCTATTTTGCTTTTTCACGCCTTCACTCGTTTTTCATACCGATATTTCTCTTTCTTTGTTCTTCGTTGACAGCCCATGATCAAAGAGCTTATTCGCATCGGATCCCAATTCGTTGGGTACCGTGAGTATGCCAATAGAGCTGAAGGTAATAACTTTTTTTGCTGTCTTTGTTTTTAACTTCTTGCTCCTTCCTTTGTCGCAACCTTTTTAACCTTTCTTTTTTCTTTTTTACTTCGACAGAGAAACTTGCAGAGGCCAACAAACGTGCCGACACACTTGCTCAAAAACTGGAGCAAAGTGAGGCGGCTCGCAAGAAAGCCGAACTTGTTGCTAGCGAAGCCAAAGCCGAGGCTGATGAAGCCAAAGCAAAAGCTGCTAGTGTCGAGGAACTGCAGAAAAGACTTGAGGATGCTGAATCTGCTTTAAACGAGCATAAAGCTGCACAAGCTGCTCGTGAACAGGGGATCCTCAAGCGCCTGAAATCACAAAGTCGACGCACTTACAGTAATACCATTGATCCCTTCTATTTTTATGAGAACCGTTTTTTATTTTTGTTGACCATGTTTTGTTTCCTGTGGCAGACCAAACAAACCAAGATTTTGATCTGGAGAATCCCGTCAACGACCCTCTCCTTGACGCACTTTCTTATCTGGAGCTTCATGGGTCCGAAATTCGTGAAGGCGTGGCAAATGCTAATGCAGGATTGTCGAAACTGTTCCCCTATTTCTTCCCGAAGAAAGAGGAGCCCCCGACTTTCCTTACCCTGGCCAAGAGCTTCAATTCATCAGAGGACCTTGGACTGAAGATGCGTCAGGAAAACATGAAGATTGCTGTCGAAAGCACTGTTGCCCTGGTTGCTGACAGCCAACAGACTGTTGATTGGATGAAAGTTGGCGACACCGATCAGATAGAGCAATCAAGATGGAGGTCGCTGATTAAGGCAGCCAAGCCCAACACGAAGAAAATCTTGGCCTATCTCGGGATCAAACCAGCTTCGACTCCTAGCTCATCAAGGCCGGAGGTCTAGTTGCATGCCTCTTTGTTTTTCTTTCTCTGTTTCTTTTGCTCTTGTCGCCAAAGTAGTTATTTGGCGACACGTACTTCATTAGCTCCACTGTAAGGCCTTTGTAATTATTCCGAAAGATTAATGAAAACTCTATCTCTTGCTTGTTGATTGATGTTGTCTTGTTTTATTAAATTTCAGTTGGTATTTGATAACTATACTCCATCTTCCGCTCCTTCCAATGTTTCGCCTTCTTCTTCTCGCTCAAGGAGAACTCTTGCTGATGCTACACCTGTCGAAGATTCCTTGCCGCGAGAATTGGATGAACTTCGGCAGCAACTTCAGTATGCAAAGAAGCAAACACTTGTGATGATGGAAAAATCTCGTAAGTCATCTGAAGCCGAAAAAATTGCACTTCAGCAAGCTCGCGAGGCCGTGGCTGCTAAGGAAATCGCTGCTTCCGAGGTTGAAAAGGCGACTACTCGAGAAAATTTCATGCTCGAGTTAATGAATGAAGCCAGTGCGGATATGTCGGGTATGCTTGTTTCATCCTCCGATATCTTTCGTCTTCATGCTACGTCTCTTAAAGTTTTCTACTCCGTTGTTTTAATAGGTTCCTTTACTGATGCTGCTGCCGAGGAAGAGAGGGTAAATGCTAGGACGAACCTCCTTGTTAACCTTTCCCTTGACCATGGTTCTCTGTTTTGGGCTACTCCAGAGAGGACCCGCCAGATTGTCAGATTTCAGGATCGCACCTCTCAAACTCGCGACTTCCTTGACTTCTGTACCAAGACCCTGTCTATGGTTTATAACTCCATGTTTCCTCGGAACGTTCAACCAAAAACTCTTCCCGAGTTAATGGAGAAATTCAAGGATGCCCACAGGATCCATGATTTTGTCAGAGCTCAACTGGTAGCTGGCGCCAGATTTGCCCTTATCATGCTTTAGATTTGCCACTCGAAGCTTGACCTGACCCAAGTTGTTGCGAAAGTTCATGAGAAGGTAAGGCGCCGAAGAGTTGGTGTCGACCGAATTAACACGAAGGTTTCGCCTATAGCCGAAGAAATGATTGAAGACCTTCTTCGGATGGATGCCGACTTTTTTGCAGATGGTCATTATGCTGATTTTCTTGGCGCTGCTCCTGAAGAAAATAGAATTACCCTAGATGATATATTGAATCATGACTGATTATTTTCCTCTGGTAGATAACTCTTCTTTGTAACCCATTATTGTGATTATATTGTGAAACAATCATCATATTTCTATATTGGGATTTCTAGTTTCGTGCCCCTGCTTCGTTAGTTGTACTCAGTTTTCCCCAGCTCGTTAGTTTTTCCTCAGTTTTCCCCTCCCTCTAGTTTGAAACCCCTCGAAGACGCGGGTTGCCGTCAGGTCAGAGGCCTTACCGTTACCGTGAGGTCAGTTCCTCGCTGACCGTCTCGTGCTGACGGGTGGATCCATCTACCGCTGACGCGTGGGCCGTTTTATTTCCTGATTGTATACGCGGTGCTGCCAATGACAAATGGGGCCGCTCTATGGGGCTGCCGCAGCCAATGACCAGTGGGTCGTCTATTTATTTATAGAAAATTATATATTGCCGCTCTGTGGGGCCTCCGCAGCCAATGACCGCTGTGGTCGTCTATTTTATTTAGAGAATATAATATAGAGCCGCTCTGTAGGGGTCGCCTCAGCCCATTTTCGCAGCTTAATCTAAAGTGACTCTTATGCTAAACATTGTGTATCCCGACGTTGACCTAGCAGTGGCGGCGAGCATAGCCATTCTGACCATGCCGATATCGGCATCGGCATCGGCATCGTTTGGAGGATGTGGTGCTCGAATAATAGTGGAAATGCGATATTATTTTTTACATGCATAATATATAGAAAATAGCTAGATCTCTAAATCGATGCATATGAAGCTACATATATATTCTTGGTCATAATCCCCTTAATTATCTAAAGGGGATGGATGCATGGCTTCACGTCGTCGTCGCTTTCATCGTCAGTATCTTCGTCGTCTGAGTAGTAGTACCTCCTGCACATTGTTCCGTCGAACACCTTCACTGTGAGCACATCATCGCCTTCATATTTGAAGTGTACGAACCAGCCGAAATCCACACCGTGCGCGATGGCGAATTTCTCCCAGCCCTTGTCGAGGTACATCCGGCCTTGTCCGTCAAATAGGACCTCCACGGTCCAGAGACGAGGACCGCGATCATTTGCTCGCAGATACACCTTAGCTGGCTCCTTGCCGTCAAGATAGTCCGCAATTTTTTTTGGGAGTTCCTGCAAAGAGATCGAGCGCCGATCGTTTGAAATTAGGGAACCCTTGAAATTAAAGGTTTTTTTAGAACATGCCCATAATTAATCACATGCATCATATATGTGGGAATGCGTACGTACCTTCTTGACCAAAGGGTCTTCATAGACGACGATGAAGAACTCCTCTATGATCAATGGCAGTGTTGACGGTGGTGGTGGCAATGATGATGATCCACTTCCCCTTCCCCTTCCGGTCCGCGTCCGAGACGTGGAAGCCATGACAATGGATAAAGTGTATGTGAACGAAAAGAAGAGAGAGGCAGAACCTATTGACACAAGGGATGGCCGTGTGGGTGTTTATAAGGGAGAGATGACCGTTGTAGGGTTTACACAATAAAATAAGGAGGAGATGACCGTTGTGGGGGTTTATACACAATAAATTAAGGAGGAGTCGACCGTTGTGGGGGTATAGTTTATCATTTTACCGTGAAAAGTAATGCCTAAAAGGAAAGTAATGGCTACAAGAAATCGGTGATGGTTTATCGTTTTTTGCGTGAAAAGTAATGGGTTCAAGAAATGGGTGATGGTGTATCATTTTTTGCGTGAAAAGTAATGGCTACACGAAATGGGTGATGGTGTATCATTTTTGTGCGTGAAAAGTAATGGCTACAACAAATCGGTGATGGTTTATCATTTTTGTGCGTGAAAAGTAATGGCTACAACAAAATCGGTGATGGTTTATCATTTTTTGCGTGAAAAGTAATGGGTACACGAAATGGGTGATGGTGTATCATTTTTGTGCGTGAAAAGTAATGGCTACAACAAATCGGTGATGGTTTATCATTTTTGTGCGTGAAAAGTAATGGCTACAACAAAATCGGTGATGGTTTATCATTTTTTGCGTGAAAAGTAATGGGTACACGAAATGGGTGATGGTGTATCATTTTTGTGCGTGAAAAGTAATGGCTACAACAAATCGGTGATGGTTTATCATTTTTTGCGTGAAAAGTAATGCCTAAAAAGAGTTTATAATTTAGCTCGTGAAAAATAATGCAGAAAACCAAACTTTGCGTGAAGCTAACCGACGACAGAGAGAGAGAGAGGGTGGTGGCCCCGACCAGAGAGAGAGATAGGGGTTATCCTGCCCGTTAGATCATACGATCAACGGTCGTCGGGCACGATCCGCGTGACATGGGCTAGACCAATCAGGGCAATGTTGGGCGTCTGTGAGAGTTTGTGAAGGGAGAGGGCAAAACTGAGTAGTATCAAGAAACCAAGGGCAAGTGAGTAGTAAACAGACTAAGGGATTCAAATATGAGATTTAAAAAAATGGAAAATGCGTGTTTTGTACAATGAAACCCATCTTGGCCTACCTCAAACTATTTGCAATACAAATCTACATGAGTGTGAAAATTATGGTCTCATTCAGACAAAGTATGTTTTGGGGAAAGCTGTTTTGGGTAGGGCTTATTATGGAAAACCATGCACCTTCATAGCTACTAGGTGATTTGAGAAGTGGCAATTTGTGGTGAAACTTGATTTATCTACGATTTATCTATGATTTGAGAAGTGGAAATTTGTGGTAAAGACTCCATGAGTAAGTGCCACTCCTTTTCGGAATTTTTTGCACATTAAATAACTCATTTAACTAGTTAATCCCATTTGTTGACTCTCTGTTGACCAGCCACTTGAGGGTAAAACTGAGTATATTGCACTAGCCAGTATTAGCACTCAAGGTGAAAACTGAGCATACAAAAAATGCTAGTATATGACTAGAGGGTATACATGAGTATATCTAAATTTCCAGGGTTAGACTCGAGGACGCGTGTTGCGGTGCAGAAGTGGAAGACGTGCCATTGTTGACGCGTGTCGCGGTGCAGACGTGGAAGACGTGCCATTGTTGACGCGGGTCGCATTTAGGACGCGTAAGCCCCTCTCTCCCTCCCTCTGCACACAGTACGTCTCATTATCGCTCACGCACGAAACCACCCCTCTCCCGTCCCATCAACTTCTCCAAAAAACCCCAACCGCCGTACGAGCCCTCCCCTGCCGGCGATGGAGAAGAAGAATGCGCCGGCGGCCATCGCCCCCGAGCCCGTCGCCTCCGAGCCCGTCGCCTGTAGTCTGTAGAAATTGGCGCTCAGGTTTACCTGATCCCGACGTGCACCTGCACGAATGGATCATGCTACACCACGCCCTTCCACGCGCCGCTGAGTTCACCTTCCTCCATCTCGGCACATCCCGCTACGTCACCATAGATCTATCTGCAGTTCGTGCAAGGTTCAAATTCCTCGGCTTTTCCCGTGGCGTCACCATAGATCTTATTTTCAATCTTAGTGCTGAATGTTATCTTTTCAATATATTTTAGATTCTACTTCGTCGGCTTTTCCCGTGGCGTCATCGTGCTTGCCCAGAAGAACCCGCCGCACAAGATACGGCCTTGAACCCACTCACAAAGAAATCGAACACGATGTTTGAGGCGCAGATGCCATCTGTTTTTACGAAATCGATCGTTGTTATCAAATCCCCGACTATGGTCTTCGTTGCCACACATTACCCGCCGGAAATTGGTTGGGTCGATGAGAGCACTCCAACTAAGGATATAAATGAAGATGGGGATTGGGGAGAAGGAAGATTTTCGATCAAGAACCATTTTTTCCGTTGCATTACCCCGTTCAATGGTGAACTGTATGCAGTAGCTGCGGACAATTTTGAGATCGGAAGAATAGTGTGCACCAATATACAGTTGCAGCAGCGCGCGAGCACTGTCAAGATGGAGACACTAATTTCATTTCCAGAACTTGGACGTCAGAAGTTCTACCTTGTGAATTCGGATGGTGATCTGCTGCTTGTGTTGTTGGTCAGCGCGGCTTTGGCGGGCAAACCATTGGTGTACCGTGTGGACACTCGTAGCCGCTCTCTCCATCCGGTCACTAACATTGGCGATAATGCCTTCTTCGTGAATTATATCCGGTGTATCTCCGCCGACACCGAGTGTACCCGACACTTCAACCTGGCAGCATCTACTACACGGATTTGGGTTATATCGCAGCGTACTCTCATGATACAAATGCCAGGATGAGTGGCCACTACGTGTGGATAGAATAGGACTCTACGGTTTGAGAAATGAACACAGGCCATACCGTTTGGAGGATGTATTGGCCTCACACTGCAGACGGAAGGAGTTCAATGAATATTTCCTTGGGGAATTGCACGAATGGGGCGACGGAGAAATATATGAGGAGGAATGAAGAACAAATTCATTCATCCTAATCTTCTTGTTGTCCATACATTGCGTGCGTGATCTTGTATATTTTTGCAGCTTAGTTTGTCGTGAACATTAACAATGTTATTGGCTGCTTTTGGCTGCTGTATGCAGTTTACCTATGTATTATACTTAGTTTTCTGATTATGCTGCTGTGAATTTATCATATAATAGCTTCTAGATTTGCTACTAGATTTGCTGCCATATTGGGCAAAAAACGAGGGCCAAAAGGCATAAATAACCCCAGAGATTTGCTACTAGATTTGCTGCCATATTGAAGAAAGACAGAAATAGAAGCTTCTCTAGATTTGATACTAATTTGGTGAAAAAGACAGAGAGAGAAAGAGGGGAAAAGGTGCTCTTAAAAATGCCAATTTGGGCCGAGAGAGACAAAACCCAGCTCCTGCTCACGTGCAACCAAACGCTTCTCGTCCTGTCCCACGCGGTCCCTTTCTACCAGCTCCACGCGACGCGGCCCCACACGACGCGGCCCTACAGACGACGCGGCGCAACACGTCAGCACAGAACGTCCAAATAAACGGATTCCTTCCGTCTGAGCTCCTTCTGCGGGTCTTCAGACAAAGGCTAGGGTAAAACTGAGGAAAAACTAAGGGGCTGGGGAAAACTGAGCACAACTAAGGAACCGAGGGCACGAAAATAGAAATCCCTTCTATATTTGTCTAGCCCCCGAGTGTTTCTGTGGCTATTTTCTGTATTGCGAGGTTTTGAACCAAGGCATTTATTCAATATGCAGTTTTAGCGAGAATCTGCCCCCGAGCTTTTTTGTTAAGTACTATTTTGTATCTTTATTGACTCGCGAGGTATTTTAATACCAAGGCGAGGCGTTTCTTTTTTCGAGGAACTATATTGAAATTCGTCGTGTCAGAGACTTTGAGCGTGTCGATGAAGAAAAGTTATATTGATACTATCTTTATTATATTGCAGCACCGCGAGCCCGCCTCATTAAAAACCTTTCCCGGCCCCACTCGGTGCCCCGAAAAAGGAAAAGAGTGCGTCTGAAAACTCGCGGGCGTTTCAGTACATTGAGGTTTTACAAGGACTATTTTTCAGCTCTAGGCGTAGAATCGCCTGAGTTGCGCCACGTTCCAGGGGTTTTGCTCCTCCACCCCTGTCTTCTTGTCCTTTATCCTGTATGCTCCTCCTCCGATTACTTCCGTGACAATGTAAGGGCCAAGCCATGGTGACTCGAGTTTTTCATGACTTTTTTGCGTGAGTCGAAGAACTAGGTCTCCCACCTGAAAAGATCTTGGCCGCAAACATCGACTGTGGTAATTCTTCAAGTCCTGTTGGTATTTGGTTACCCTTGATAGTACTTCGTCTCGAGCTTCGTCGAGTGCGTCGACGTCGTCTTCCAATGCTATCTTGGAAGTTTCTTCATTATACTCTGTGACTCTGGGGGAGTCGTGCTCTATTTCCATTGGCGATCGCCTCTGCTCCATGGACCAGGAAAAACGGGGTCTCTGTGTATTTGTATTTGGTGTTGTTCGGATGCTCCACAACACACTTGGTAGTTCTTCTGGCCAGGTATGCCGAGCTTTTTCCAGTGGTCCTAACAGGCGCTTCTTGATGCCATTGCAAATGATGCCATTGGCTTTCTCGACTTGCCCATTGGTTTGAGGATGTGCAACTGACGCAAAGTGCAACTTGATACCCACTTCTTTGCAATAATCTTTGAATTCGTGGGATGTGAAGTTACTGCCATTGTCTGTGACGATCTTTGTGGGGCACTCCAAATCTGAAGACGAGGCCTTTTATGAATTTTACTGCGGACGCTCCGTCTGGTGAATTTATCGGCTTCGCTTCTATCCACTTTGTAAATTTGTCGACCGCTACTAGCATATACTCCTTGCCTCCTGGCCAGGATTTGTGTAACTTGCCCACCATATCAAGTCCCCATTGGGCAAAGGGCCACGACAATGGTATTGGTGTTAGTTCTGCTGCTGGAGAGTGAGGTTTTGCGGCAAACCTTTGACACGCGTCGCAAGTTCTTACTATTTCCTTGGCGTCCTCGATTGCTGTCAACCAGTAGAATCCTGCCCGAAATACCTTGGCTGCAATAGCTCGACTACTTGCATGGTGGCCACATATTCCTTCGTGTACATCCTTCAGAATTATTCTTCCTTCTTCGGGTGTGACACACCTTTGCAGGACGCCTGAAATACTCCGCTTGTACAATTCTTCTTTGATCACCGTGAAAGCTTTGGAGCGTCGAATTACACTACAAGAAAAGTTCTGATAGACAACGTCTCAAAATCGTCCGCTAAGGGGTATTTTTCGTCGCCCATGGGCCTAACCCGACGATATGGGTTCTGTTGTGGAAACTGCGTCAGGCAAAGTCCTACGACGATTTTTTCGGTCCGTCGCGCTTGGGCGCCCTTCCGCCACGGAAAATCGGACCGTTGCCCAAGTGTTTCCGGGAGCCCGTTGACTGCTGACGTCATGCAACCGACACGTGGCGAGACGCCGTTAATCGCGATTAACGGCCTTAACCTGGCTGAAACCCCGTGGTAGATGGTAGGCCCACACGAGGCTGCCACGTCTTAAGCGGGCCGGCCCATTAAGTTTGCGGGCCGGGCAGTGACTTAGTTTGACCGGTCAACTATATAGGCCGGGCTGGTCCATTAGTTACGTGGGCCGGCCTAACCTCTAAGGTTGGTGGTCAAAACTTTAATGGGCCGGCCCACTAAGCATGTGGGCCGGGCCGAATGCACTCGTTTGACCGGTCAACAGGCAAAAGGGCCGGCCCACAAGACATGTGGGACCCACTTTCTTGGTATCGGGCCGGCCCATTTACAAAGTGGGGTCCATATTAAAGCAACTGGGCAGGCCCAAGAAGTTAGTGGGCCGGCCCAATTAGCATGTGGGTCCCACTTTCCTGCTATCGGGCCGGCCCATTTAGTACGTGGGGTCCACATTAGATCAAATGGGCTGGCCCAACAAGCCTGTGGGCCGGGCCAAAAGCACCGGTGGGTCCCACTTTCCAGTTAAAGGGCTGGCCCGTTTAGTACGTGGGGTCCACCATATAGCAAGTGGGCGGCCCAACAAGATAGTGGGCGGGCCAAAAACACAGTGGTCCCACTTTCCGATTAAAGGGCTGGCCCATTTAGTATGTGGGGTCCACCACATAGCAAGTGGGCCGGCCCAACAAGATGGTGGGCGGGCCAAAAACACGGTGGGTCCCACTTTCTGCTAAAGGGCCGGCCCATTTAGTATGTGGGGTCCACCATATAGCAAGTGGGCCGGCCCAACAAGATGGTGGGCCGGGCCAAAAACTCTGGTAGGTCCCACTTTCGTCTTAAAGGGCCGGCCCATTTAGTATGTGGGGTCCACTATAGCAAGTGGGCCGGCCCAACACGCTAGTGGACCGGGCCAAAAACAATAGTGGGTCCCACTTTCCTGTAAAAGGGCCGGCCCATTTAGTACGTGGGGTCCACCATAGCGCAAGTGGTAGGCCCAACGGGAGAGTGGGCGGGCCAAAAGCAGGTGGGGCCCACTTTCGTCTTAAAGGGCCGGCCCATTTAGTATGTGGGGTCCACCACAAAAGCAATTGGGTGGCCCAACTAGTTAGTGGGCCGGCCCGGTGGTGGGTGGGGTCCACCTTAAAGCAAGTGGGCGGCCCAATTAGGGTGTGGGGTCCACGATGGAAATCAAATGGGCTGGCCAATAAGTAAGTGGGCCAGCCCGTTTAGTTCTTGTTTATATGCTTGCGTAATAGGCGCTTTAGGATTTTGCGAGCCGGCACATATGTGATTTCGCTTAATTGGGCCGTTTAAGGGATGGGAATTCGTGATTTAGATACTGAGAATATTTACGCAGCATTGATTTCTGTCGGATAGCCTCACTTACCACAAGCACCAAAGAAAAAATGCGCGAAAGAACTATAAAAACTAACTAAATATTACATCAACCGCAAGGCTTTGAAAAAATATTACGAGAACCCGAGAGAAATTGAATGGTAATTAAACCTAGCAATACAATGAAGCGATCCGGCAATCTTTTAAGTTGTCCATGCAGCACCTATATCTGAAACAAAGACATTACAAGTTAAGACAAAGCAACAATGGAAACGCAAAGACAACTTTGCAATATTGTTTGCCAAAGAATTTGGAACTCATCATTTCATCGTTATAACAAGATCATTGTAATGCGCACAATAAGCAAACAAAGAGTGCATGCCGCATACCAACGACCAATATAACAGAGCATGTTAGAATGAAACAGCGAGGCTTACTACGTCGAGTCCCATGCAAACCAACATGTTCGGGGAGTACAAAATTGGCATGAACAACATAGTAGCGAGCTATAAATTTTGTAACAACGGTGAGCAAGATGAAGTTATGATGGCTACATCTACGGAGCGAGGGAATGTAAACCAAAAATAGAAGTTACGATGGCAAAAGCTAAAGAGGAGGGAATGTGAACCAACATGTGCCAAGTGCAATTACTTCATTTTGGCCGTGAACTAAATAATACTCCTGAACTTATAGTGAAGGGGATGCAAATCAAGATGTTTCGGGATATAAACTTGTAATGAGCAACACATAGAGGATAGTTAATGCTGGAGCTTAGGATGGACCGGATACGAATATAGTGGGATCACTGTGAACTTGTATAAGAGGGAATGCAAACCAATATGTTCAGCTTTCCATATGTGAGCGTCATGCCAAGTCGAGAGAAACAAGTCAATAATGCAGCTTTTGAAGAACAAGATGGCACGCAAAATTATTATCTAGTAGTATGACAAGTTTATTTGTACTACGAGGCTAGATAAGCAGTGATAGCATGCCAAACTAAGTCCTTACTTTGTTAGCTTACAATGAACTAGATACAAAACAATGGCATCACACCTGTAGTACAGGGAATGCAAGCCAACATGTTCATGGAGTAAAAAATTGGCACAAACAACATAGTAGCGAGGCCATAATTTTTGTAACAACATTGAGTAAGATAAAGTTATGATGGCTAGATCTACGAGAGCAGGAATGTAAACCAAATATAGAAGTTACGATGCCAAAAGCTATAGAGCAGGGAATGCGAACCAACATGTGCAATTACTTGAAATTGGCCGTGAACTAAATAATAGCAGGATGTTACTATAATTCCTATAATTTTTGTAACAACGGCGAGCAAGATAGAAGTTATGATGGCTACATCTACAGAGCAGGAATGCAAACCAAAATGTTCAATCGCTTAAAGTTAGCAATGAAGTAGAAAATAGCAACGTGTTACGGTCATAGCTAGGAATGAACTAAAAGAGCTTCAGACAAACAAGCATCTGAACCCGAACATGGCGCTAAAACAAGGGACTTACATTAGGAGAAGCACTCGTGGGAGTCACGAGATCTTCCTGGGGTTGATAGATCCGGTGATGAAGTACGCTACATGTGCTACTTGGGGTTGGAGAGACGGCCATTACACTTCATGATTACTCATCTCATCTGCAAAACGTAACGGCGCGTCGTTAGCACAAACGAGGTTCCCCCAAGATTAAATAAGAACTTGCTGGCAAGCAATAGCAAAGCGACAATAGCTGAGTTTAGATCATGCTAGGCGCGGGTGAAGCGGATCCGGTTCCTGCACAGGGGTGTCGGTGGGCAAGGTCCGATGCGTTGGAAGACGGATTCGGCGAAGCGGCTCCGGTGGGGTGGACGATACCGCAGCTGAAGCGACTGCGGTAGACTGCTGGATGAGCATATGGTTTCGAGGTTCGGCGGGGATGATCCGGTCCGGTTGATGACGGCGTCGATGAAGCGGCTCCGGCGGGCAGCCGGATGACGAGGATCGCGAGGGCTCGGGTAGGCCGGGGAAAGTCCGGCGGGGATGTTCCGGTGCGGTGGTCGTGGAGGTGGTAGAGAGAGGGACTTGGGAAGTTCCGGTGGGTGGGTCTCGGATGAGAGAGTGAGGGAAATGAATTTTTTGGGAGGGTATCCGGGGCTAGGGAGGTGGTGATCCAAAAAATGACGGCGGACCCCCACAAACCGACTTTGCTGTCATCTCCACAAGGGTAGAATCGGAATTTGGAAGCGTGTGAAATTTTTGTATTTTGTGGGCGGGAAGTTTTGCCGCTATGAGATTTTGAATTTCGCTAAGGTCCAAGTATAATGATAAAAAATTGTGAGACCGTACTAGTACCTCTGTTCAAGGCCATTTGTAAAATCAAATCATCATCAAGTTGAACATCGGTTACTACCATGATCATCATCGGACACGAGATCTGGTGACATGCACAGAAATTGGTGCATCCGTTGCAAAGTATAATGCTAAAATTTTGAGTGACCGTACTAGTACTTATGTTCAAGCCCGAGTGCAACATCAAATCATCATCACGTTGAAAATTTGTTACCATGATCATGATCTATCTCTAAATTTGGCGCATCCGCTAAATCTGGCAAAGTATAATGATAAAGAAATCGTGAGACAGTAGTAGTACTTCTGTTCAAGGTCGAGTGCAACATCAAATCATCATCACGTTTAAAATATGTTACCATGAGCATGATCTACCTCTGAAAATGGGCGCATCCGCTAAAACTTGCAAAGTATAATGATAAAAAAATTGTGAGACCGTACTAGGACTTATGTTCAAGGTCGAGTGCAACATCAAATCATCATTACATTGAAAAGTGTGTTACCATGATCATGATCTATCTCTGAATTTGGCGCATCCGCTAAATCTCGCAAATATAATGATAAAAAAATTGTGAGAATGTACTAGTACTTATGTTCAAGGCCGAGTGCAGGATCAAATCATCATCACGTTGAAATTCGTTACAACGATCATGACATATCTCTAAAATTGGCGCATCCGCTAAATCTCGCAAAGTATAATGATAAAAAAATTGTGAGACTGTACTAGTACTTGTGTTCAAGGCCGAGTGCAGGATCAAATCATCATCATGGTGAAATTTGTTACAACGATCATGACATATCTCTGAAATTGGCGCATCTGCTAAATCTTGCATGTGGCGCATGTCAGTGCGGAGCAACAGGCCGGTGCTATCAAGGTTGAGGCGTCGATGGCGTCATCGGGCTCTCCTCTTTTGATAGATCTTCTACATGGCGTGGCGCACCGCCCATCGAGAAGCAGTCACATGTGATACCGAGGTGGAGACGTCGCCGGCCTCCTCGAGGCGCGGCCGCCCTTCTACGAGCCAGCGTCGACTCAAGGTATGAATCCATGCGTTGTCGCGCCCCTTCTTCCGATGAAGTGGGGTGCCTTAGATTTATTGTTCTTCTCTTACGATTATTTCGAGCCGAACATGTGTGCTCTTTCTCTGAATATATTGCTTGAAAAGCTAACCAAGTTAATTAAATTCACTTCGTTCTTAATCTTGCGTGCTAATTTTGTTATTTTTCTTTGTGATTGGTGCGCGCAAGGAGATTTATTTGTGGGTGTGCTGAGCTGTTAGGCCTAAGTCGAAATCCTCGGCTAAACGAGGCATCGACTTAACACATAAAAAAGGTGTTCAATCTCGCCCACAATGTCCTTTTCTTTCCTCTTCCTTTATTGGAACTTGTTTTGAGACAAGGAAAGTGGCACGTGTAATGTGAGTAAAACACTCTTAGCCAAAATCAGCTACAAGCAAGATTTTACGTATTGTAGATGCCCCAATTGACTCTAATCCCCAATGTAGTCTTTTTTATGTCAGTATAGACTTCTTTACATGGCATGCATTTGCCTAATGAGCAGCATTGTATTGCCATTCTAGCCAACCTGATCGATATGTCAAGCTTCATGCACGAGATGCCATGTTTAATTTACTCCCTCACTCCGATCCATATTTCTTGGTGTAAAATGAATGTGAATCGAAGGGAGTACTTTTCTTAGATAGTACTATACCATTTCAAAAAAATACTAGTACTTCGTACTACTACATCACAAATGCATCAAAAGAGTACTACCATCACAAGACCACCACGGTTGTACTAGTAGAGTTTAATCTTGAACTTCCAAAGGGAATAAGATTACACATATGAACTTTAAACAGGACCAGGAGCATGAGGGCCAAGCGGCGGGGCGTTGACGGGAACAAGCCAGGCAAGACGTAATTCTGGAGGAAGAGGCCATATGCTGCGTGCTTGGCCTTGGTTGCGGGCGGTGCTTCCCCGATGTACTTAGGCCTACACCCGTCGCATCTTTGGATCAGTCATGCGGATGTCCTTCGGAGGATTTTGCCACGAGAATGGGCAAAATAGCTCCCAGCGCATGCGGAAACGAATTTCACCACCCTTCGGCCGCTTCGAACGTAGCGGCTCTTCTGTCCTAACGCTCCTTGTTGTCGTCCATGTCATCGAATATTCTGTGAATTATAAAGTACATAATAATCAGGTGCTTAATGAAAGATCGAATAAATACTGCACTATCATAAGCAAACCTTAGAAACCCTAAAATTAAATGTGTAGAACAAGTAAATGGCAGAAGAAATCATACTAAATCACGAGAAAACCCTATGAACAGCAATGAACATAAGCCACAACAATTGCAAGTCCACTAAGTATGAACAGATAAATTAATTATATGACAAATCAAGCCAACTACATGGCAGATTAGTCGAAATGAAACTAGAATCTGACCGTACGAACCGTAGAATCAAGTACGTCTACAAGAACAAGGTAGGGGATCAAATCAATCAAGAACCAGGTTCGTGCAAACCACGCGAACAGTAATATGACACAAAAAGGATCGGGACAGTTTCGGTAAAAGAGCAGTACCTCCTCGTCGTCACCCTCGACATCCTCCTGGAACTGAACGTTTGGGCCGAAATCGTCGAAGGGGTCGAGGTCCGCGTCCAGCACCGGGTCTAGGAAGACCTCGCCGTGGTGGCCTGCAATGCCTTGCGGATCTTCGGCGGGAGCAACGGCGTTGCTATCCACCTTCTCCTCGATGGCCAGGACGCCCGTTTCGACCGAGGTCAAAGAATCAGACAAGCAGAGGAGACGAGCGGCCTGGGTGCCCGGTGAAGCCTCACCCGCCGCGACGGCCACTACCGCAGAGGCATCCTCTGCGCAAGCGGCCGCCGATTGCTCCGCCTCGTACGCAAGACCTGTCTTCATGCTGCTGCGGTTGGAAACGAGGAAGTCGATGCCTCGGAGGTGCGGTGAGTTGATGGGAGGGGAGAGGACGAGCTCGCGAGAGACGATGAGGTCGATTATTTTATAGCCTCTGACTCTCTGTATCAGAGGGGCATTAGTTGTGGACGCGACAGACGATGAGGCCGATTAGTTGTGGACGCGTGAAGTCGTGCATGTACTCGATTCTCACGTATACCAATACTTCCAAACGTCATAAGTAATTCACAATCATTCAGAATAATATGAGACCTTAACATTTTATTGTTTGTGTCGAGATATTGTCCATGAAAAATAACATCCTTCAAAAATAAATCCCCTATGCCAATCCGGTCATGCCCGTCTACTCCAACTAGCTTCCTCGAGTAATTTGTCACCTTACATTCTTAAAATGAACCAAAATTTGGCACAGGGGCATCACATGGAAAATGATGTTACCATTCTCTCTTCCCATTTTTGTTTGAATTTTTCAAAATTGTCATGCCCTAACGGAAAAAATGTATGTTCCTTCTATGAAGCATGTATCAGAATGGCATTACCAAAACCTGGGGGTGGCGGGGCACATGGTGGTGTGATGATACATCACATTTGGACCACACAACACAATTTGGACCAACCAAAAAAATTCAACCACCCTACACAAACCCTGGTCAAAACTAGTTTGACCAATATTACAAAAGTTGTACATAATTCGAAACCGTCGAAATATACGAATCATTCAGAGTCAATACGAAGACAAAGCAATTATGCCAAAAGACGAAGGCAGAGGAGGAACAGGTCTTGCTATATTGCACAACAAAGCCAAATTCAACTTTTCATCGATTCCAAAATTCTGGCTGTAATTAGCACACCCTGGTCTCCTGATGTCGCAATAGTTGGCTGCTGGGAGCGGAGACACTCGACTTCCTTCTTCAACTTATCGCACTCTGTGCGAACTTTCAAGTACTTCGTCTCGAAATATTGCGCATGTTCAGCATGCAACTCCACTTCTGTTGAAAACTTTCACGATCCACAGTTGCAATCACACTGACCAGCCTTGTCAGTGACCACACTCATCGGTGGCTGGGCGCGTAGTTCCTCGACTTCCTTCCTCAACTTCTTACACTCCGCGAGAACGTCTGAGTACCGTTTATCAAAAGAAGATTGCTCGGAACGGGCATTCTCCTCCGATATGGCACGATCTAAAATGCACCTGCCCACGAGGTGGCGGATTTTCTTATGAAGGATGGTGTTGTGGCCCTTGATCTGGTCCAGTTTCGCGGAGAATCGTGTTATCACATCCTGCATTGCAAATTCAACAGCAATGAAGTATGCAAAGTGTAGATGAGGGGGGAGAAATAAACAAATGGAGTGCCAACCTCTTCAATATGCCTGAGAGCTGCAAAGTCCTTGTCCATAGGAACCTCTTCAACTATGGAACCGCCATCCCTGGAAGAAAGACAGTTAAGTAGTTGGATCTGGCAGCCAGCAAGGAGGCGGCACGGCAATGGAAACATACACGGCCGAAGGTGCACACACGCGCACTGGCTGCTCCTCTCCCGGAGACTGAGCATTCGTCTCTGATTCTGCATTCAGGATACCAAACCTATGCAAGAGTTTGAGGTTTATGTTATGAAGGGTGGTGTTGTGGCCCTTTAATCTCATAATCCCTTCCTGCATGGAAAAATTCACCAGTAACGAATCAGGGATCCTTTTTCATTCAAAGGATATGAAAATCATAAGATTAGGAAAAGCATAGGATTTTGTATACATTAGAGAGGGTGTATGCGCTATTTTATGGGCTATTTTGGAATGTACAAAATGAAGTCGTGTTTAATAAACCCAAATCTCATCCCTTCTTGCAGGTTATCCCTATGATTATTCACTAGATCCGTATGTTTCTTATCTCCAGCCCGAGGATCAGCAGGATATCATGGAGTCTGGGTGCAACTGACTAGAGACACCGCACGGGATTTTTACAGCCGGGGTGGTGGCGGTTTCCTCATAGAATTACTTGCGATGTGTTTTTGCCTTTTTGGCACCGCTGTTTTCTATGTTTCGTTGGTGTGGATCTTTGTGTCGACTCTAGCTGATCCGTGAGAATTTGTCATAATTTTTGTATGTACTGAAGAAAGCAATAAAGCAGCCATATACATCATTTTGATGCGAGGCTGTGATATGTCCCCCATTTCGAAAAAGGAACAAACATAGGATATATTTCTATAAATCAAACAACTAATGTAGGGAAGAACCCATAGGATCTAAATGCTACACAATTCTTATAGAAGTCCTACGAATTAAAGAAGCCCTCATGCGATACGGAGATGAAGAGGAAGAAAAAAGCAATGGATATACTTCGTATATTATAGTGCATACATTATTAATGCTCTTGAGAGCTAACAAGTGCTCATCAAACAACGGGTCCTCGATAGCTAAGTACGAAGTGGATCCTGCGGTAGAAAGCACGAGCCTGGAACCGTCGGCCCTGGAAGATGATAGCCGGTTTAGTTGGCACCGCCTGCCATCAAGGACTCAACGAAAATCCGGCATGGCGATGGAAACATACCCAGGAGCTTCGTACCCACCAGGTTGGCGAGAAACGAGCGATTTCTCAACTTGGGTAGGAATGGCGCTGAAACCAGCCGCCATGGAAGAAAGACGATTAAATTGTTTGATCCGCTAGCCAGCCAGAAGGCAGAGAAACTTCGGCATGGCGATGGAAACATACCGGGGAGCTACGTACCCACCATCTTGGCGAAACACGGTCGATTTCTCGGCATCGGTAGGAAGGGCGACACTTGAACGGGCGGCCCTGGAAGAAAGACGGTCAAATAGCTGGTTCTCCCGGGTAAAAAAATAGTTGGATCTGTTTGCCTTGCTGTAATCTGCGTTCATGGGGGCAAAGAAAGCACATGGCGATAAAAACCTACCAGGACTCTTGCTGGATTACTCTGCCCTGACCCAACAAGCCCGATGCAGACTGAGCTTGCGATGGAAGCGCAGACTGAGCTTGCGATGGAAGCGCAGACTGAGCTTGCGATGGAAGCGCAGACATGCCTGTCCGCCGGCGCCGCTGGTACACATTCAAAGTCGGAGTTTGCAGGACTTTCAGCGGGATGGATTTCACCGCGGATTTAGTCTCAGACAACAACGCCTCCTTCCTCTTCTTACACTTCTTCATGTTCTTCTTAGACAACTTGTTGAACGATGGATGAATCGCTGGAGGAAGAAGGAAGGGACAAGCAGGTGGGGATAGAAGGGGTCGGTGTAGAGCTCTCCGGGAGGGTTCCCCGGGAGGAGGATGAAAACTGGAACGAACGGGACAGGGATGGGGCTGGGCAATCTTGTCCGTCCATCCAAAATCAAAGGGCGGGAGCACATAAGACTTTGGGCCATTGACAGGCTGGTCCTGCCACAGGCGGACCCCAAGTTTCAGCGATTCAATGTCAGTGAAAAGAATCTTGTTCGGGGTCGGCCGCGGAAGCCAAATCTCTGTGTCCCAAAGTCTACTAGTAGTCTACTCCTATATAGGTATAGCTGCATAGCCATCATACCATTGCATTGATCGAGCTGTACGCCTTTACCACTCTGATTCAGGTCCAAAATATTAGTGTTCTCTTGTCAAATCAAAGGCCATGTCAGTTTGACGAAATGGACGTTCTTTAACTCACAAACTACTCCAAGGACATCATTTACGGACTACTCAGTTCGGCAAAAAGATTCTTGAAGCCATGTACATATTTTCTGGATCGATTTAGTAATTTGCTACAACTGTAATATTATTTCCAATTTTCAGCAATTTATTTGAATTTTAGGATTTTACTTATAAATTTCGCTAATTGACATGTGTAGGAAAGATAGAAAACAACTAGTGTATGCATGACCAATTAATCTGACTAAATAAATCTTATAGTGGCCACTTTGCATCACTCAAACTGAGAGTGCATGTTAGATTCATATGATAGAATAATGGAGAATCGCTATGACATATGCCTCCTTCAATCCTACGGGAAAGAAATCTACGGGAATTGGTAGAGCTAGGTGTGTGATGGTATCATAGGAAAGACAAAGGAAATTTCTATATAGATTGAGAGTGCATAGCATAGTTGTCACAGATGCATATGAATTTTTCCAAGAGGTCTAACCTCTTACTAGAAATCCCATAGGGTTGTACTAGTATAAGAAAACAATACATAGAAATTTTGGAGGATTCAATTCTTCAAATCAAACAAGCTATATAGGGCGAAAATCATATCCTTTGATTCGTACAATTTGTATAGGAGTTATGTAGGATTTGACTATAGGAGTTATGTAGGATTTGACTATAGGATTTGAATATTTGTACGGTTGTGTAATATTTTTACCCAGATCAATTCACATACCACCGGTTATGTATTTTTTTGGGCTATAAAAATAGGAGGTGTGGTATATTTGATGTGTGTAGAGATAATCTCACCATCTTATAGCCACCCCTAACATTTCGAGCAAACAAAAAAAAAATCTATACCACTACCCACCTCTCGTTGTTGTGGGTATACTTCATGGGTGTACCATCGACAGTGCCTAGATCCGGCAAGCCCGGGTGGCCCACAGACGGTGATGAGGCATGAGGCCCATCGGGCGGCCCAGTTGCTGTTGATCATGAAGGAAGAAGTCCAGCCCAGGATCAGCAGGCCGGATCCGTACCGACGTAGCAGCGACCCGGCTCCATGGAGGCCCATGCGCGACCCGGATCCAGGGGCAGCAGTATGGAAGGCGGATCCGTGGCGTGCACGGCAAGATATTGTACCGTAGCTAGGCTATCTGTAATCCGGCTAGGACTCTCCATGTAAACCCTAGATCCGTGCGCCTTTATAAGCCGGATCCCGGGAGCCCTAGAGGCAGAACGACAACTCATTGTAACAACGCGAAAGCGCCCAGATAATTTCAGACAAGCAGCAGTAGGCCCTGTCATCGTGCAGGTGTTCCGAAGCTGGGTAACTCGCGTACCACCGTCCCGAGTGCACTCCACCCTATGGCCCCTACTTCTTCTCCCCCTCGTGAGGATCCCTCCTCCGAGGTACCGTCGATTAGGCAACGACAGTTGGCGCCCACCGTGGGGCCTGTGGCGTCTGGAGGCCGGAACCGGGAGGGTTCCACCATGGGAAGCTACGACGACACCATCGCTGTGGGGCGCGTCCTTTACGCCGGAAATCTGCCGATCGTCCCTCCGGATGAGTGCTGGATTCCGGCTAGAACAAACCCCGTCAAGCTCTCCATCGTCCCAATTGGCGGCATACACATCTTCATCGGGGAAACCGTCGATTCTGACGGAAACCCGCTGGTAAGTAACGCAGACGCGACCGCTGCAGAGCTGGACGCTGTCGCGAAGATCCGATCTGAGACGCAGGAGCTTCCCAAGGAAGATTTCGCCTCGGATCTGGAAATTTCAAAGCCCACCCAATCCGCCCCTGAGCAGGAAACAAAGGTGGAAGACCAATGCAGATCCGCCTGGGTCTCCCAGGTGTTAGAAAAGCAGAGGTGCCACTTCGTACACTTCTTGGCCCATACCGCCGGAACCGCCCCTCAAGAAGACGGAGCTGGTCCTGAGCAGGAAGAGGCACCGGAACACAACGCGGATCCGGATCAGGCTGAGCTTGTCGGAGAGAGCGAGACTCCGGTTGAAGAGTCGATTTTGGGCAACCTGAGCCCAATTTCCGGAGATACTCCCTCTACGGAATCTGATGACTTCATTCACAAGATAAGGGAATACGGATACAGTGATCAGCCCGAGGTCGACTCCGCCCAGCCTAAGCAGGTTCTCGCAACGGTAGCAGCGCTGGGACAAACTGGATCTGGAGACCAAGTCAACCAATCTGACCCCCAACCATCCCATCAAGGATCTCCAATGTCTCGGGTGCGACCCCAAAGGGATTCTCCCTCGGAGGAAATCTTGTCAGCAGAGGAGGTGGCCGCGCGAGCAGTTCTTAACACACCTATAACCCCGGGCGACGCCGCAGATCTGGAGGCTCTAGAGACCGCCAGAAAGGAAATGCTGGCCACAGCCAAGAGGCTCGCCGATACCGAAGCTGCGTTAAGGATAGGAAGGGCAGATCATGCAGCCTGGACGGAAAACTTCGAGAGACAGGACCGCGAGATTACTGCCACACTCGAGCAGGTCAAGAGCATGAGGGCTGAGTGGGAGGTAAAGATGACCTATGCGCAGGCGGAGGCCGATCGAATTGTTAGAGAAGCAATTCCGCCTCGCAGGATACCCTTCAACACGCCCGCAGATCACCAGCCGCTGGAAACTCCAAAGGACAACATGCTAAAAGCAGCGGAATTGCTGAAGAAGAAGGACGAAGAGGTTGACATCAACTATCTCCGCACACTCGTCGCTTCAGCAATGCAGCAGCAAAGCAAGGCGGATACTTCGCGCAGGTTGGAATCCAATCCGGATATCTGTATATCTACCGCGCAGAAGGACGACGAATCGCACACCGGATCCTCGGAGCGCAGAAGAAGGGCCAGGGAGCACCCAAATCCGATCCCCGTTCCGTCACAGACGCCTCCGTCGGATCCAAGGAAGGGAAAGGACGCGATGTACTCCGGAAGAGACAAATACCGCAACCCCTCACCTCCACCCAACGGTTACCCGCGACCCCCTCGCCGCCGTAGTCCAGCCGGAAACACCAGGCCCATAGGGCATGGTGCGCTTGTTATCCGCGACAACGTGCTGCCAAGAAACAGAAACAGGAGCGCTCGCCGGAACCTCGCCGGAATCGTAACAATGTTCATGAGCCCGAGCCCGGGAGGAGTCGGAATGAAGACCGCGGTCACGAGCCTCTCCGGACCCGCGCTCCAGAACCTCGCAGGAGCCGCGACCCAGAACCTCGCAGGAGCCGCGACCCAGAACCTCGCAGGAGCCGGGACCCAGAGCCTCGTCGGAGCCGTGACCCGGAGCCTCGCCGGAACGACCAGGGCAGCCAGCGCCAAGGCGAAGGCAGCCACAGGAGCCGGAGTCAGCACCAGGAAGGCCGAGGAGATTCAGATGGCGGAAGCAAGAAGTCAGACCGCCCACCTCGCAGGTCTCCCTCACCACCACCTAGCGGTGGCGGCGGAGGTGGAGGCGGAGGCAATGGCCGGAGATCTCGCTCTCGCTCAAAGTCTCCTCGCCACGGCTCGCGCGACGCACGGGACCGCCTTAACGAGTACAGAACCGACTACATTGGTCCGAAGTGCTTTGGCAGGATGATTCGAGAGGAACCAAAGCCAAGGATGAACCTCAAGCTACCCGGAAATCTGAAGCATTACGATGGCACCGAAAGGCCGGATACCTGGATTGAGGATTACTATAATGCTGTAACCTTCGCCGGAGGAACCCCTAACATAGCCAACCGCATGCTTCAGTTGTACCTTGTAGGTCCAGCCCGGATCGCTCGGCGACCTTGAGAAGAATTCCATCTTTTCTTTGGTTCGACACGAAGAACGCTTTTGAGAAACACTTCAGGGGCACCTACAAGAGACCTGCCACAACAAGCGACCTGCAGGCATGCATCCAGAAGAAGGGCGAAACATCGAGGAACTTCCTCACCCGATGGTTGGCATGCAGAAACGAGTGCGAGAA
The DNA here is from genome assembly GCF_019359855.2 of Lolium perenne. Taxonomy (NCBI): domain Eukaryota; kingdom Viridiplantae; phylum Streptophyta; class Magnoliopsida; order Poales; family Poaceae; genus Lolium; species Lolium perenne. The sequence goes on along the minus strand of NC_067246.2, from coordinate 37,891,748 downwards.
CCTCGACAACCGCACAGCAATGCACGCTTTCATTGGGGGCTTGCAGCGAGGAGGATTGCTGCGACACAAGCTAACTTGCTTGGTCAATGCAAATCAATTGACGTTGGATGACATGATCACCATCGCTAGCGATCACACTGCCGCCGATGACGACGCAGGCGGTGATCTCGCAGCTACAGCAATCCCCCTGCACCAACAAAAGAAGAACCGTGACAACGGCGGCAGCAGCAGCCATAAGCGCAAGAACCCTGATGACCAGAAGAGTGGCGGATCCGAGATGGTCGCCATGGCGTTTCAACGCGGAGGTCCAGGAGGCGGAAGAGGACGCGGACGCGGAAGCGGAGCCGGCAGGGGTCAGCAGCATACCTCCGAGGTCACTGCTGCCGGATCCCGCGCACCGCAAACCTATGAGGAGTACAGAGACATGCCCTGCCTGGCCCATCTGGATCCGGTTACGGGGAAGTCCACTCATACTAACCGCAACTGCAAGTGGTTCAATGATCTAAAGAACGACCCAGAGGCCGGATACAAGCGCGCCCGGAAGCACCGCCCTCGCGGAAAAGGTGGCAAGGGCAAGAACAAAGACAAGGAGGACGATAGTTCCGAGGCGATGGATGAGGATGATAACTCGCCGGATCCCAAGGCAGGAGCCGCAGGTAAATCCAATCCATTCGACAAAAAAAGCGTGGGGGCTTACCACACCTTCCTCGGAACCCCAACAGTACGCGCCTCCAAGTCAGCTACCCGGATCCTGAACGCCATAGTTCCGGCTGTGCCGCAGATACGTCGGTGGTCGGAAATTCCGTGCACATTTGATCGGAAGGATCATCCCGCAATTGTGCCAAAGGAATGCTACGCCTTGGTTGTAAGTCCCCGCATAGACGGGTATGACTTCTCCAAGTGCCTCATGGATGGCGGAGCCAGCTTGAACATCATGTACCTGGAGACTCTAGAGCGGATGAACCTCACCAAGGAACAGCTCAAACATAGCACCACCGAGTTTCATGGTGTGGTTCCGGGTAAGAAGGCAAACTCCCTCGGCAGCATCACACTTCCCGTGGCTTTTGGCGATGTTCATAATTTCCGCGAAGAGAAGATCACGTTTGAAGTTGTGCCCTTCAAGAGCTCCTACCACGTCATCTTCGGCAGGCCCACCTACCACAAGTTCCACGCAAGAGCGTGCTACATCTACAACAAGCTCAAGATTCCGGGTCCTAAAGGTATGATTACCGTATCCGGAGACTACAAAAAGGCTCATGAGTGCGAGTTAGGCGAAGCCGCCTTCGCAGAGTCTGTGATATCCGGAGAAGAGCTGAAAGGCTACAGAGCCGCGGTGGATCCGGCGAGATGCGGACCACCAAGAAGCGGATCTCCGAGCGAGAAAACCTCCTTCAAGCCCGCGATAGAAACCAAGAAGCATGACCTCATTCCAGGTGACTCTTCCAAGCAGGTTTCAGTCGGAGCCAACATGGACCCCAAATAGGAAAGCGCGCTCGTCGAGTTCCTCCGCGCTAACATGGATATCTTCGCATGGCAACCTTCTGACATGTCCGGAGTACCTAGGGAACTCGCCGAGCACTACCTCAACATAAACCCGGGGCCAAACCGGTGAAGCAAGCTATGCGACGCTTTGGAGATAAGAAGCGCCGCGCCATAGGAATGGAACTAGCAAAGTTACTAGAAGCAGGTTTTGTAATAGAAGTTATCCACACCGATTGGGTCGCGAATCCCGTCCTTGTACCCAAAAAGAACACTGAAATACTAAGAATGTGCATCGATTACTCTGGCTTGAACAAGCATTGCCCGAAGGATCCGTTCCCCTTGCCGCGCATTGACCAAGTCATTGATTCGACGGCGGGGGCGGAACTTCTGTGTTTTCTTGATGCGTATTCCGGGTATCATCAGATCCGGATGAAGGAATCCGACCAAAAGGCGACTTCATTCATTACCCCGTTCGGTACTTACTGCTATGTTACTATGCCCTTTGGTTTGAAAAATGTAGGTGCTACCTACCAACGTACGATGCAGCGGTGCCTGAAGGACCAAATCGGCGGAACGTGCACGCTTACGTCGACGACATCGCGGTCATGACCCGGAAAGGATCCGACTTGATCAGCGACCTCACAGAAACCTTCGACAACCTCCGCAGGTACAAGATGATGTTAAATCCGCTGAAGTGCGTTTTTGGCGTGCCAGCCGGAAAACTCCTTGGCTTCATAGTCTCTCACAGAGGCATTGAGGTTAACCCGGAAAAGATCAAGGCAATCCTGTGTATCAAAAGGCCAACTTGTCTCAAAGATGTGCAACGACTAACTGGTTGTGTCGCAGCAATCAGTAGGTTTGTTAGCCATCTTGGCGAGAAGGCACTACCTCTGTACAAGCTGCTGAAGAAAACAGACAAATTTGTCTGGGACGACGCAGCTGATGCAGCTCTTCGAGGGTTGAAGGAAATACTCACCTCCCCGCCTATCTTGGCAGCTCCAGTAGAGTCAGAGCCAATGCTCCTCTATCTGGCAGCCACCAACAAGGTCGTCAGCCTCGTCATTGTGGTGGAGCGAAAGGAAGAAGGTCATGAGTATGACGTCCAGAGACCTGTCTACTACATTAGCGAGGTGCTGACGGAATCAAAACAGAGATATCCTCACTTTCAGAAGCTAGCTTATGGCGTGTTCCTAGGCAGCCGGAAGCTGAGGCATTATTTCCAAGAGCATCCGATGTGATCGTGAGCAAGGCTCCGCTGTCAACAATTCTCAACAACGCTGACGCAACAGGACGTACGGCTAAATGGGGCATCGAATTATCTGCCTTCGACATCGCTTACAAGCCAAGGACTGCGGTAAAATCCCAGGTTCTGGCAGATTTTGTTGCAGATTGGACAGAAGCTCCGGATGCAAGTCTGGAGCCGGAACCAGAGACATGGGTTATGCACTTCGATGGATCCAAGCAGCATCAAGGCTCAGGAGCCGGAGTCACCCTGAAATCCCCTACCGGAGAAGAACTGCAGTATGTTCTGCAGATCCACTTCGAAGCTACTAACAACATGGCGGAATATGAGGCTCTACTACACGGGCTGCGCATCGCTAAGGAAATGGGGATCAAGCACATCATATGCTGTGGAGATTCCGACCTGGTGGCACAGCAAGTAGCCGGAACCTGGAACGCCAGAAATTCCGTCATGGCGGCCTACAGAGACGAAGTTGACGAGATCGCCAAGAGCTTCCTCGGATACGAAGTCAAATACGTCAGGAGAGACGATAACACAGCGGCAGACATGCTATCCAAGCTCGGATCCGGCAGAAACCAATTCCGCCCGGCATTTTCCTGGAGCATCTCCGGATACCCTCGATTAAGGCGCTAACCCGGAAAACCCGCAGGTGGCGGTGTCTCCGGCTAGGGAAGTGATGGCTATCATTCCGGCTTGGACCCAGCCTTTCCTGGACTACCTCATCGATCAGAAGTTGCCAGAGGACGAGGTCCTCGCACGACAGATCGTCAGACGAGCAAGAACCTACACAATAGTTGATGGTCAGCTCTACAAACGAAGTGCAGCAGGGGTATTTCTTAAATGCGTCTCCAACCAAGATGGCATTGAAATCCTCAGAGAGATCCACGCAGGGGATTGCGGGCATCACGCCGCTCCCAGATCACTCGTTGCAAAAGCTTTTCGGTTGGGTTTCTATTGGCTTACAGCTAAAGAAGACGCTGATAAAATAGTCAAGACCTGCCGCGGTTGTCAGTACTACGCTACTCAACCAAACGCTCCAGCCCAAGAGCTGAAGACCATACCTATCACCTGGCCATTTGCGGTCTGGGGGCTCGATATGGTTGGTAAGTTAAAAAGATCATCTCCTGGCGGTTTTGAGTACCTCCTGGTCGCTGTTGACAAGTTCAGCAAATAGATCGAGGCCAAGCCAGTGAGTAAAGCCGACGGTGCTACGGCACTAAAATTCGTCTGCAGCCTCGTGATGAGATTTGGCATCCCACACAGCATAATCACAGATAATGGCACGAACTTCGCTCAAGGAGAATTGAGGGATTATTGTGAAACAATGGGGATACGACTGGACCTCGCATCCGTGGCTCATCCACGGTCCAATGAGTCAGGTTGAAAGGGCTAACGGCCTAATATTATCAGGAATTAAACCACGCCTTGAAGGACCGCTGCGACGAGCAGCTGGAGCTTGGGCTGATGAGTTGGAAGCTGTTCTGTGGAGTTTACGAACTACCCCTAACAGATCAACAGGGTTTACCCCTTTTTTCCTGGTATACGGATCCGAAGCCGTGCTTCCCTCCGACATCATCCACGATTCACCGCGAGTTTCCGCCTACAATGAAGAAACAGCTGACGAGGCCAGACAGCTATCTGTGGACCTGATCGAGGAAGCTCGGAACTTAGCTGACCAGAGATCCGCCATCTACCAGCAAAAGCTCCGACGTTATCACAGTCGTCGAGTTCGGAAACGCTCCTTCATGGCAGGAGACCTGGTCCTCCGCCTTCGACAGGTGAAAGACCATAAGCTGCAATCTCCATGGGAAGGACCCTTCGTCGTTAGCAAAGTGCTTCATAACGGGTCGTATTACCTTGTTGATTTCCGCGAGCTAAGGGATAGACCTGCTAACTGGCACCGGAAACGCAAGCGTGAGGATCCGGATGACATCTACGATGAAACAGATCGCCCTTGGAATATCGCACAGCTACGTCCTTTCTACACTTAGCATATATTTTTTCCGAGTTCTAAACTCTGTAATAGTTATACATGATCAATGAAATAAAGCTTCTGGTTCACTCTTTGAGTCTTTTACCTCCTTTACTTGTTCATTTTAGATCGTGTATGTTTTTTCCGACTAAAACCGCAGAGCTGGATATTTCCGCCTAGGCGTGTATGAAAGTTGTGATTTTCAAAATCATCCTTTAGGACGTAAGCTTAAGTTTTCTGATTAAGTTGTTATCTGTTGCGAACTCGTGGATTCCTAGTAGCGATTTCCGGCACCTATGCCTGGGGGCTTGTTTCCGCGGTTATGGACGGACTGCCATTGGGCTTCGCTGCCGCCGGGCGAGCGTTTCCGGCTAAGGTTTTCCGGCTCATGGAAGGTCAAGCGGGCAAGCCAGAAAATAACGAAGTCAGCACTTGCTTTCCGACATAAAACGAAACATGCACATAATACTTAATGGATAGCAGGATAAGTGTTTCCGCCCCATGCATAATCGTTTCGTTCCTAGCTACTTAAGAATATAAGTCTTATTACAAACCCTCGCTGGGGCCAAAATGATGCAACTTGTTTCATTGTTTCAAACAGGAACTCTACTCGGAGTCCTCCTCTTCAGATTCTTTGGTAGCCGGAGCCGTCGTCGCTGCCGCCGGATCCGGCTTCGTAGTCGTCTCCGAGTTTTCTCCGGAGTGCTCGCTGCTGGACCCGGATCCTTCCCCATAATACTGGCTCGCTTTGCTTTCTCCTCTGCATCGGAAAAACCTTCGGGCAGATTGTGCTGCTTGTACCGTAACGAGTGATCCACTCGCACGACAAACAGCTCTTCATAGCCTTCGGTTTCCGCGAGGAGGGCGCTCATGTCGGAACTCTCGGGGCTCCGCGTGCAACTTGCGCCGAGGTTGAGTGAGGGGAAGAAAGCCTTGCAGGTGGCCAAGACTAAGGAGGCGGCTCCGCGTCTTGAAGACTTCTGCCGATCCATGATGAACACCGGCACCTGTCGCATGAGTTTGGTCATCGTGTCGATGACTGTGGTTTTGGCCTTCTTCAGCGACAGAGCCGTGGCGATTCCGCGACAGGCTCCAAACAGCGCATCAATTGAGATCCGCGCTTCATCGTACGCCTCCGTCCTCGTCAGATTTGAGTCCTTTGTCCACTCAAAGCCGAGGCTTGCTGTGAAAGAGAGAGGTTCAGTTCCGTTAGAGAAAACATGCAAGGTGGTCGGAGCAACGACGCGGAAAAATGCTTACGAAAGATAAGCTTGTCAATGGCTTCCGCCTCCGCTTCTAGGGCTTTGTTCTTGGCAATTATGGAGATCACGCGGCCTTGGCTTTTCTCCAGCTTGTCGATCAGTTTCGCCTTCTCACGGGCATGCTTCTCGGAGAGCTCCTTCCTCGCCTCAGTCTCTTTGCTTGAAGATTCTTTCATGAAGTTTTGGAGGGACTCGTTCTCCGCCTCAAGCACCTTGACCTTGGCGGATAGTTCATCAAGCGAGGAATGCTTGGCAGTTTCTTCTGAAAGCAGAATTGAACATGTTATGCACCCTGAACAACTGTCAGCACAAAAAAAGTAAAGATCCGGATCTCGTACCTTGAAGTCGGGTCTCAAGCAGCTGGATAGCCTTTCGGCTATTTTCCGCGTGTTCGCGCAGTCCCTCGATCTCCTTGATTTGCTCCAGCACGTGAATGCGCAAATCTTCGTGCAGTTTCCGCGTGGACTGAGAAGCAGCAGAGAGTTAGTCGGATATTAAAATCTGGGGGGCTGGCGAAGATTTCAAAGGCTTGGATAAACATTTCAAATTTCCGCCTAACAGTACATTTGGAGAAAGCATCGGCTAATACATGTTACACGGAACTATATCACCCAATTCTTGGGGGCTAGTATTACCTGCCGCACTTCCTTGTGCTTGGCGAAAAATTCCTTCAGGCTGTCCTCCAGTTCCGCGAGATAACCCACCTCCTCTTCCGGTTTCCCCCATACCTTATTCAGCATGGCGGAAACTTCCGCGTGACGCTCGGCGAGGGAAAGTTTTTGGAGGGATGGAGTTGGCTCGAGGCTGACTCGGGTCGCATTGGTAACTTGGAGGAGCTTGACCTTTTGCTCTTGCTCTTCCTCAGTAGGTCCCGCGAAAGCGGAACTTGGTTGATCTGGTGGAGTGGGTGAGGAGGTCCCCTGGGCGGAGTCACCATGGTGGGCAGGGTCTTCCGGAAGGTTATCAAGGTCAATGATGTCCTTCGGATCCGGCTTGCTGGCAGATGAAGCTTTAGGCGGAACTTCCACCTCAGGAGTGATAGGGAAGGAAGCCGGAGATGGTTTGGCCTTCTTCTTAAGGACCCTTGGGGCCTTGGGAGGCTGGCTTCCGGAACTTCAGGAAAGCATACAAATATAAGAGCGAGTGTTAAACCAGAACTTGGGTCTCGGAAGAAGACGCTTACCCGGAAGGCTTGAAAAAGTGCTGGATGGCAGGCTGCCCCTTGTTGCTGGTATTAATCAGCGCGAGGCGCTTCTTTTCCGCCTCAGCTTTCCGGGTAGCCGCGATGCTGAGCGTTTCGCGGGGGCGTTTCGCGTGAGGGCTGGAAGGGGCTGGCTTCTTCCTCTTCGCGGGACGTGGAGCTTCAGGAGCTTCCGCCTCTGACGTGGCTTCCGGATCCGCGTGGCCGGTGGATGGGACTCGGAGGAGAGTTCCGAGTTGATTTTCCTCAAGCGCCTCGAGCTAGTTCAAAGTTTCACTTAGCCAAAAGTTTGAAGAAAAGCGATAAACCAAAGTCAAGACGACGTACCGCAGTTCCGGATCCCTCCGTGTGGATGTCTTTGTTGCATACGTGAACGTGGAGTTCACGTGGGATTTTGATGAGGACCCGGATCCTCTTGTCGATGGCGTCGGCGGAGAGATTGTCCTTGGTGGCGCGCATTGGATCGTCGCGCCCTGTGTATTCAAACATCAGGCGGTCCCGATGTTGCAGCGGCTGGATCCGCTTCGTGAACCAGGAGAGGGTTAGGTCTTTTCCCGTCAGCCCCTCCTCCGTAAGCTTGCAGATCCGCCTGACAGCGCGGGTCAGCTGAGGCGAGTCGGAGAAGTGGGGGCAGTGCGTCCATGACGGAAGCTCGGTGGCGGGGCAGTTCTTGAAAGGTGGTAGCTTCTTGTCGCTCGCGGGGTCGGAGACGTCCTTCAGATAGAAGAAACCCCCAGACCAGTATCTCGCGGATTCGTGGCGGTCGGTGGGGGGGTAGACGCGGCCCGGGCGGATTATGAAGGTGACGGATCCGCAAGTCGCCAACTCGGAAGTTTGGCGGATCTTCTCCTTCTTGACAGAGAAATAGTATTGGAAGAGGGGAAGCTCTGGAGTTACCCGGAGGTGGCCTTCGCAGAGAGCGACGTGGTTGCTGATGGCGAGCACGCTGTTCGGAGATATGTTGTGGGGTTGGAGTCCATACGTCTTCAGAATCTCCCGGAAGAAATCCGAAGGCGGAAATGAAAATCCGCGCTCCACCAGTGCCTTCGTCAGCACCATCTCGTCATCCCTTGGAGCCGGAGCTGGTTCATCTGGAACTGACCTCCAGCTTCCGGGTTGCAGGAAGCCCTCCGACTCGAGATTCTTCAATTCCATCTCGGTGGTGGTGCAGGGCCACCACTTTCCCTTAGCTTCGGAGTCGCGCTTCCGAGCTTTTGATTTCTTGGCAGCCTCTTCTGTTTGCTGCTCCGACTGGCCCGCCCCGGAGGTTTTCTCCGGGTGAGCGGAGGTCCCCTCAGTCTCCTTGCCGGAATCCTTTGAAGGATCCAGCCTGATTGGAACAAAGGGAGGAGGGGCGGAGGAGATTGGCGTCGCCATGATTGGTTCCGAGCTCGGAGGCGGAGTCGTTGAAGACATCTGAAGAAAAAGGTTGGCGGAAACTTTCCTTAGTCGGATCCCACTTCGTCTTCCCCAAATTCATCCCTACCAACTACGGCGCGAAGTTGGAGCTCGAGGACTTACCGTAATGGTGCGTGCGGTGGTCGGAGTGGCCGGCGGCGAATTTTCCGCGCGGTGGTTCGCCGGAGTTAAGAACGCGAAGAACACTGCGGCGGAGGGCTCGCTCCGACGATGCTCCGGTGACTTTCCGGCAGGTTCCGGCGCGGCGGAGAAAAGGCTCACAGGCGGCGCTCGGCAGAGAGGTGAGAAGGGGGTGAATGAGGGGTAAAGGGGTCGACGGCTGATATTTATAGGCTGAGGGGATAAGATTCGTGTTCCGCATCCTGTGGTCGGAACGCAAGCGTCGCGCCGTTGGATGCGTGACACGTGTCCCAAACCCTAGCGGTAAAAATGGCTAGAGATAAGTTACCGCGCGAATCGCGCGAAAATGGCGCCAGAATTGGCGGAACCGTTTGAGTCTTTTAAGATTCCGGGTAATTGCGTGAAGATAAGTTGGCTCTCGTTCACGAGCAGGGAGTAACCCGGAAATGTTCTTTGGAACGTCGATGGATGAAGTCCCGCAGGATGAGAGCATTTTCCGGCTGTAAGTTGGAAAAAGAAGAAAATGCAAAGTTGGAGCTCTTCAAGTTTCTCCGCGTTGCCGACGATGCCGGAAACCTAAGGAGCAAGCATGGCGGAAACTGCAGGCGAAACTCGGAGAACTCTGGGGGCTACTGTTGTGGGTATACTTCATGGGTGTACCATCGACAGTGCCTAGATCCGGCAAGCCCGGGTGGCCCACAGACGGTGATGAGGCATGAGGCCCATCGGGCGGCCCAGTTGCTGTTGATCATGAAGGAAGAAGTCCAGCCCAGGATCAGCAGGCCGGATCCGTACCGACGTAGGAGTGACCCGGATCCATGGAGGCCCATGAGGGACCCGGATCCAGGACGACGAGTATGGAAGGCGGATCCGTGGCGTGCACGGCAAGATATTGTACCGTAGCTAGGCTATCTGTAATCCGGCTAGGACTCTCCATGTAAACCCTAGATCCGTGCGCCTTTATAAGCCGGATCCCGGGAGCCCTAGAGGCAGAACGACAACTCATTGTAACAACGCGAAAGCGCCCAGATAATTCCAGACAAGCAGCAGTAGGCCCTGTCATCGTGCAGGTGTTCCGAAGCTGGGTAACTTGCGTACCACCGTCCCGAGTGCACTCCGCCCTATGGCCCCTACTTCTTCTCCCCCTCGTGAGGATCCCTCCTCCGAGGTACCGTCGATTAGGCAACGACACTCGTCCTACACTCAATTCCTACACAACCAAACAACAAAAATTGGCTATCCCTAGCCAGGTGGTTGGGGATACTCTCACCCCATAAACCTATCTCCTAAACCAAACAACCCCTAATATGGAGGGAAGGAAAACCTAGTATCTGATACTGAACAAAAACACATAAAGCAATCTGGAACCGTCCACATAGAATCAACGGGCCAGAGCAGATGCCTTCTTTGGGAAGGGTCTTGCGCGGAAGCCAAGGAATCCTCTGCGTCGACAATCTGGTGTAGCAGTAATATACACCATCATAGGGGAACATTGATGGAGTCACTACAATGCGTCCGAATCCGGGTATAGTCTTGTCATATCAATGGCCATGTCAGTTTCTCCAGATATAATCTATCCGTTAGCTAGTACTACTACTCTAGAGGCTGACGCCACATGCAGAAGTTGTACAGTACTACGACTACTATCGAGTATCGACTAGTCCGATCACGTCCAGGTCCCAACTACTCAAAAATGGCCGTAAAGAAAATGCAGAAGTAGGATGGGGCCACGACAAAAGACATAGTACATCTATTTATGGACAGAGGTAGTATCATATCAGCATGCATTAGCATCTCATTTGCAACTAGTTGCACTCGCATCCTATTATCGGATATCACACTTCTGCACTTTTAAAAAATATGAAGAAAAACAAAACTGGGACACATATTATGTTGTGTATTGCTCCACAGGTCACAGATGTAAAAAAAAAATCTAGCTTGCACAAAAAAGACAAATGATATGTGAATAGTTAAGGAATATTATTCACTTTGGTCTTTTCTTTTTTCCACAGCTCACATATGGTCACTTTTTGAAACAAATGTTTAGATGTGCGCAAGATACAACATAACCCGTGACTATGATTTGAATTTACATTTTTTTACAAACTCGAAATGTGACATCCGACAATAAGATGAGGGATCAACTAGTTGCGAAAGGTTTGCACTCGACCATGCATCTGAATCTATCTACTAGACTACTACAACAACATACAAAATGCACCAGTTTTGAACTAGACATGTAACAAAGCAGTACTAACCGTTGGTTTCCAAAATCTAACGCTTGTGATTAGAGGGATTCGCGTCAAGAGATACCACAACAGCATACACTTCTTTCTAGAACCATCATGTAGCCATTATGTAGAAGAAGAAAAAAGCAGGGTCACACCAATATCACACGTCCCACTCGATAGTAAGAAAGGTTCCAAGTTATTGTTCCCATTTCTCAACCGGTCATACCTTTTTCGATGGTGTAACCTACGTAGTATAAGTTATATATTAGTTGTATGGAAAGTTTGAGCAACATTTAGAACATAATTTTGTACTCCTAATTGGTCCAACATGCATGCTAAGATTGGGGTCTTCACCTTGAAACGGCGAGCGCCGAAAAGCGGGTCAAAATCGCCCAGATCCTCGAAGATATCTACAGCCGCAGCCGCTGTATGAGAGACGGAGTGGGAAACGAGTGGGGCGATGTATGAGAGACAGTGGGGGTGTAGTATGTACTATAGTAAGACGGCGAGACGGCGAGGTCGAGTGATTAAGACTAGTCACAATGGGAAGTACGTAGTACGTAGTATCATACACTACTAGTTTGTGATACTACCTCCACAATGCATAGTATCATAATATGGTTCATACTTATGTCATATTTAAAGTTTTGTAGAATCTCAATGCAAATGTGTGTACATGATGTATTTGTCATGAAGTTTTCTAAGTTTTCTAGGTTTATGTGTTATAATACTACTCTCATCTCTCACCTCATAATTGATGTGACACATTAGATTTTTGCCAACATGGCATGTATGATACTACTTACGAGCCTTAAAAGCACTTTTTGTGATGTTGATCAAATTGTACTCTAAAATTGTCACTGGACAACAGGTCGGCCTATTGCAAACTTGTTTGAATGAGCTAAAATAGTTAGAAATCTAGAAAATTTGTCACTTCAATGAATTTTCATCCTATAATGTTTACTTAATTTGAAAAACGAATGGGGACGTTTGCCATAATGGGACAATCATTTCTACAAAAAGAATAAGATGGAAAGTCTCGCAATGTTATTTATCATGACAACATTGACAATGTCACAACCGTGGGGTGATTAGGGAATCCACTCCGCTAGAAAAAACAAACTTATATAAGGCATGTGTGGCAATGCAGTTTGTCTACCTTATACACATATCTCGATGTGTAGCTATATATGGATTTTATTTTCCAACTTTAGATGATCAGTTTATAGTTCACCATTTAATTAGAATTCATAATTTTTGGGAATAAAATACTTGGAGGTACCCTGCAAGTGTGGTACCACAAACAAAGCCCAAACATGGGTCCCAATAGTACAACATTGCGCGCATATATAGTAAGTTTGACCAAATTTGAAACCAACCAAATGAGGTAGAAACAAATCAAAAAAAAATGTTGTGAAACATGTGCATGGAGCCATCACATGACATGTACTTACTACTAACAAGTAAAAAATATAAAACCCTATCATACATAGAGGTTTGGGGTGAAGAGTTATTATTCACACACATATAGAATAAATATGGACTACTTTCGGCTTTCTACCCATTAATTTGAGCAAGCTTCATGCAGTGTCCACTTCAAACTTGACAACATTGGAACCATAGCTGCTTGAGTTCGCCTCGCTAGCCTCTTCCCATATGTAAGCTTAATTAATTGGTTACACTACAAAAACCACAGTCAACTTCTGAATAATGCATGCATTGCCCCCCTTTTGCACATATGCAACTTTGCAAAGTAGGGATTTTTGGTTTACCACACATTAGTGTGTTGTTTTCTTTTTATTAGGACCCCTGTTTGGTAGCCACATTTTTCCAAAGCCAAAGTGTGGTTAGCAACAAAAAAAAAGCTAGTATGGCTAGCCACCAAATTGTGGCTTAAAATATTAAAGCCAAACTTTGTCAAAACTTTGTAAAAAAAAGTTGAGTCTATGACAAATGGACCATATATACATGCAATGAAGTGTGATAAGCCAAATTGTGGCAAAAAACCAAACACATGCCAAATAAACTATATGCATGGCTGCCAAACTTTGGCTTCTTGACAAATTGTGGCTAGGAACCTAACATGCCCTTGCTGGCCAAAGGGGTCCAAATATGTGTTTTGTTTATTCGCTATCATGTGCAGTGTGTGCACAATACCACAAATCAAAATTTCACGGGTAGGCCAAACATGCATGCATGGTAGGCGAATCGCCATTTCGAAGGCTAATTTGTCAAACTAGCTTACCATGAAACCATCATTTGTACTCCAATTAATTAAGTTCGGATATGAATGGTGGTCATCAACCAAACTAATAAGAATTCAAAATTTGGGATGATATAGGGATGTGCCCTATTGTTGTGGAATCAGAAAACATTAATTAGCCAACGAAAATGTGGGTTGCATCCAAGTATTGTTGCTCACAAAGTCGATTGCCAAGAAGTTTTTGCCTAAATTTGAAAAAAATGCCAAAAATGAGGTTCAAACTTATTGAAATCAGCAAGCAAGGCAATCACGAAGTCACCAATTACTACTTTTATCTAGGAAAAATAACAAACATGATGGCATGCAAATATTCTTGAGAAGCAGAATCATTACTCAGAAATATTTTTTTGAACCATGCATGTTGGACATTGATTCTCTTCTTGCCACATGGGTGAGCTAGCTTGGTTACCGCAAGAACCATGCATGGCGAACTTTCGAATCATGACCCCTTTTTTAAGAGATCAATGAAAAACTTCTTATTTTCGACTATACTTTGCCAAATACAGTTTTTGGTTTTCCACATAAAGTCTTTTCATTTTTATTGGCCGAATTAAGGGGGGCAAAATTAAAAGGATGTATTTGTGAAGTGGATCCTTCTTAGTCACTCTAAAATGAAGCTTTTGGGGGGTTCTTGAAATTTCCATGTTTGAAACCAAAAACCACGTCTCTTCATGCTTGACTTCATAAGACGGAGTTTAGGGTTAGGGTAGATACATGATTTGTCTGGTTTGAATATGTCTTGACCTTGTTTATCAACTTGAATGCTTAATATATGACATAAGAATACTATGTGCTTTGGTTTTCATTTTTTGATTTTTTCTGAATTTTTATGCCCATTTGATCTTGGTCAAATCCTAGGTTTAACCAAGGTTTAAACAAGTTTAAAACATGAAAATGAAAAGGTAAGCCTGCATCCTTCTTAGTCACTCCAAAATGAGGCTTTTGGGAAGGTTTTTGTAATTTCCATGTTTGAAACCCAAAACGACTTCTCTTCGTGCTTGACTTCATAAGACAAAGTTTAGGGTTAGGGGTAGATACAAGATTTTTCTGGTTTGAATATCTCTAGACCTTGTTTACCAACTTGAGTGCTTACTATATATGACATAAGAAGGCTATGTGCTTTGGTTTTTCAGTTTTTTTGAATTTTTATACCCATTTGAATCTTGGTCAAATCCTAGGTACGGTTTGTACAAGATTTGAACATGTTTAAAACATGAAAATAAAAGGTAAGCATGGATCCTTCTTAGTAACTCTAAAATGAAGCTTTTGGGAGGTTTTTGAAATTTCCATGTTTGAAACCCAAAACCACTTCTCTTCATGCTTGATCGACTTCATAAGACAGAATTTAGGGTTAGTGGGTAGATACATGATTTGTCTGGTTTGAATATGTTTAGACCTTGTTTATCAAATTGAATGCTTACTATATGACATAAGAATACTATGTGCTTTAGTTTTCAATTTTTTGATTTTTTCTGATTTTTTTTGCCCATTTGATCTTGGTCAAATCCTAGGTTTAACCAAGATTTAAACAAGTTTAAGACATGAAAATGAAAAGGTAAGCCTGCATCCTTCTTAGTCACTCCAAAATGAAGCTTTTGGGAAGGTTTTTGAAATTTCCATGTTTGAAACCCAAAACCACTTCTCTTCATGCTTTACTTCATAAGACAGAGTTTAGGGTTAGGGGTAGATATACGTGATTTGTCTAGTTTGAATATGTCTAGACCTTGTTTTATCAACTTGAATTCTTACTATATGACATAAAAAAAACTATGTGGTTTGGTTTGATAGTTCATGGTTCATAATTCATAGTTGATCATACATACGGATGATACATACAGAATTGCGCGATCCTTATCGCGACTTCTAACCTATCTAGTCGTCGAGGAAGATGATGGTCGCGTTCTCCTCCGCATCCCGCGCCTCCTTCTCCTTCACGGCGGCGATGGCCGCCGCCTTGTCTTCTTCCTCCGCCCTCTTCTTGTCGGCATCGTCCTTGAGGGACGCGGCCAGCGCCTTCAAGAAGAGGGGGTCTTCCCCTTCCTCCGCCTCCTCCGCCTCCTCGCTGGCTGGCGGCGCGAATCCGCCGCTGGTGCTCGCCTCCCACGCCGCCTTCGACCGGCGGTTCCTCTCCCGGTCGGCGCGCCATTTGTTGAAGACGGGGCCGCTCATCGGTTTGAGCGGCGGATCCGCCTTGTACCAGAGCCCGCCCGGGGCGAACTCGCGGAGCGACGACGGCATGTACAGGGAGCCTCGTGCACGCACGCCGCGCGCCGACTCCCGGCGGCGGACTGCTTGCACTGGAGCCGCCACGCCTCCTCGAGCGTGTCCGGCGCGTGGGATCGCTTCGATCCGCTCGCGGGCGACGCGGAACTGGTACGGCGTGAATACATGGCGAGCGGCGAAGAATCACCGCCCTGCAATCAAGGCCAAGCACGCAGCATATGGCCTCTTCCTTACGTCTTTTGACTGGTTTGTTGCCGGTCAACGCCCCTGCTGCAGCATATGAGAGTCAATTGGGGCATCTACAATACAGAAAATCTTGCTCGTAGTTGATTTTGGCTAAGAGGGTTTTGTGCCCATACTTGTATCTTGGTCAAATCCTAGGTTTGACAATGATTTAAACAAGTTTAAAATATGAAAATGAAAGGTAAGCATGGATACTTCTTAGTCACTCTAAAATGAAGCTTTTGGGAGGTTTTTGATATTTCCATGTTTGAAACCAAGAACCACTTCTCTTCATGCTTGGCTTCATAAGATAAAGTTTAGGGGTTAGGGGGTAGATACATGATTTGTTTGGTTTGAATATGTCTAGACCTTGTTTATCAGCTTGAATGCTTACTATATGACATAAGAAGACTATGTACTTTGGTTTTTCATTTTTTTTTCATTTTTTAATTTTATGCCCATTTGAATCTTGGTCAAATACACTAGCTATGACCAAGATGTAAACAAGTTTAATACATGAAAATGAAAAGGTAAGCATGGATCCTTCTTAGTCACTCTAAAATGAAGCTTTTGGCGGGTTCTTGAAATTTCCAAGTTTGAAACCCAAAACCACTTCTCTTCATGCTTGACTACATAAGACAGAGTTTAGGGTTAGGGGTAGATACATGATTTTTCTTGTTTGAATATATCTAGACCTTGTTTATATCAACTTTAATGCTAACTATGTGACATAAGAAAACTATGTGCTTTGGTTTTTAATTTTTCTAATTTTTTTATTTTGATGCACATTTGAATCTTTGTCAAATCCTAGGTTTGACCAAGATTTAAACAAGTATAAAACATGAAAATGAAAAGGGGAAGCCTGTATCCTTCTTAGTCACTCTAAAATGAAGTTTTTGGGATGTTCTTGAAATTTTCATGTTTGAAACCCAAAACCACTTCTCTTCATGCTTGACTTCATAAGATATAGTTTAGGGGCTAGCTAGGGGATAGATACATGATTTGCCTAGGTTTGAATATGCATGTCCAAACCTTGTTTATCAACTTGAAGGTAAGCCTGAATCCTTCTTAGTCACTCTAAAATGAGAAGCTTTTGGGAGTTTTTTGAAATTTCCATGTTTGAAACCCAAAACCACTTCTCTTCATGCTTTACTTCATAAGACAAAGTTAATTTAGGGTTAGGGGGTAGATACATGATTTGTCTAGTTTGTTGTTTAGACCTTGTTTATCAACTTGAATGCTTACTATATGACATAATAATACTATGTGCTTTGGTTTTCATTTTTTTGATTTTTTCTGAATTTTTATGCCCATTTGATCTTGGTCAAATCCTAGGCTTAACCAATATTTAAACAAGTTTAAAACATGAAAATGAAAAGGTAAGCCTGTATCCTTCTTAATTAGTCACTCCAAAATGAAGCTTTTGGGAAGGTTTTTGAAATTTCCATGTTTGAAATCCAAAACGACTTCTCTTCGTGCTTGACTTCATAAGACAAAGTTTAGGGCTAGGGGTAGAAACATGATTTTTCTGGTTTGAATATGTCTAGACCTTGTTTATCAACTTGAGTGCTTACTATATGACATAAGAAGGCTATATGCTTGGGTTTTTCATTTTTTTGGAAATTTTATGCCCATTTTTGAATCTTGATCAAATCCTAGGTACGGTTTGACCAAGATTTGAACAATTTTAAAACATGAAAATAAAAGGTAAGCCCGGCCTGGATCCTTCAGTCACTCTAAAATGAAGCTTTTGGGGGTTCTTGAAATTTCCAAGTTTGAAACCCAAAACCACTTCTCTTCATGCTTGACTACATAAGACATACAGAGTTTAGGGTTAGGGGTAGATACATGATTTTTCTTGTTTGAATATATCTAGACCTTGTTTATATCAATTTTAATGCTAACTATATGACATAAGAAAACTATGTGCTTTGGTTTTTAATTTTTCTGATTTTTTATTTTGATGCACATTTGAATCTTTGTCAAATCCTAGGTTTGACCAAGATTTAAACAAGTATAAAACATGAAAATGAAAAGGTTTAGCCTGTATCCTTCTTAGTCACTCTAAAATGAAGTTTTTGGGATGTTCTTGAAATTTTCATGTTTGAAACCCAAAACCACTTCTCTTCATGCTTGACTTCATAAGATATAGTTTAGGGGCTAGGGGATAGATACATGATTTGCCTAGGTTTGAATATGCATGTCCAAACCTTGTTTATCAACTTGAATGCTTAGTATATGACATAAGAAGACTATATGCTTTTGTTTTTCATTTTTCTGATTTTTTTTAAATTTTATGCCCATTTGAATCTTTTGGTCAAATCCTTGGTTTAATTTGACACGGATTTAAACAAGTTTAAAATATGAAAATGAAAAGGTGGTAAGCAGGCATGGATCCTTCTTATATATATTAGTCACTCTAAAATGAAGCTTTTGGGAGGTTTTTGAATTTTCCATGTTTGAAACCCAAAACCACTTCTCTTCATGTTGTTGACTTCATAAGATAGAGTTTAGGGGTTAGGGGTATAGATACATGATTTGTCTTGTTTGAATATGTGTCTAGACCTTGTTTATCAACTTTAATGCTTACTATATGACATAAGAACACTATGTGCTTTAATTTGGTTTTTAATTTTTATAATTTATTTTGAATTTTGATGCACATTTTGAATCTTGGTCAAATCCTAGGTTTGACCGAGATTTGAACAAGTTTAAAACAAGAAAATAAAAGGTAAGCCTGCCAGACTGGATCCTTCTTAGTCACTCTATAATGAAGCTTTTAGGGGGGTTGTTGAATATGTAAGCATGTATCCTTCTTAGTACGTCACACCACAATGAAGCTTTTGGGAGGGTTTTTTAAATGTCCACGTTTGAAATCCAAAACGACTTCTCTTCGTGCTTGACTTCATAATTAAGACAAAGTTTAGGGTTAGGGGTAGATACATGATTTTTCTGGTTTGAATATGTCTAGACTTTGTTTATCAACTTGAGTGCTTACTATATGGCATATATAAGAAGCTAGGCTATGTGCTTTGGTTTTTCATTTTTTTTTTGAATTTTTATGCCCATTTGAATCTTGGTCAAATCCTAGGTACGTACGGTTTGACCAAGATTTGAACATGTTTAAAACATGAAAATAAAAGGTAAGCATGGATCCTTCTTAGTCACTCTAAAATGAAGCTTTTGGGAGGTTTTTGAAATTTCCATGTTTGAAACCCAAAACCACTTCTCTTCATGCTTGGCTTCGTAAGATAGAGTTTAGGGTTTGGGGTAGATACGTACATGATTTTTCTAAGTATTTTTACGCCCATTTGAATCTTCGTCAAATCCTAAGTTTGACCAAGATTTGAACAAGTTTAAAACATGAAAATGAAAAGGGTAAGCCTGGATCCTTGTTTAGGGTTAGGGGGTAGATACATGATTTTTGTGGTTTGAATATGCCAGACCTTGTTTATCACCTTGAATGCTTACTATATGACATAGGAAGACGGCGTGCTTTTTTTTTATTTTTTTTTTAATTTTTATGCCCATTTGAATCTTGGTCAAGTCATAGGTTTGACCAAGATTTAAACATGTTTAAAACATGAAAATGAAAAAGTAAGCCTGGATCCTTCTTAGTCACTCCAAAATGTACCAATTGATAAATGAGTTAACTTGGCTTCATGGAAAAAATAATGTCATGTAAATGATTTAACTTGGCTTTCGTACCCTTGAATCCATAGGAAACTTTGTATAAATGTAGTAGTATAATAATCAACCGAGTTTTTACATCAACAGGTCTGTCACTTACGTGTGGTGCCCATGCGTGAGGTCCCACACTTCAGTGAGCACAAGTCACGTGCAATAGGTACGCAAACTCCCAGCCATTTTCTTTGTCAAGAGAAGACGCATCAGGATGCGTATCGGAAGTATGTGGGTCCTTCTGGATCCTTCGGTTGTCCCTCTCACAAAAAAAAAACAAATCTCTCTCATTCTCGGCCTCGCTCGACTCGCTCGCTCGCTCGCTCGCTCCTGCTCACTGACAAACCCTGCACAAAAGTCAACATCATCACACGAAAAAGGGGAGACACCATAATTCTCTCCCTTCTTCTCTCCTTCCGAGTGATCCCTCTTCCTCCGAGTTTCACTCGACGGGCAAACACACATGTGCTGCATAGTAATAATAAAAAAGTAGAAAAATCGACCTACGAATCTATGATTAAATAGGTTAAACTAGGGTTTTGCCCACTACTACAAATCATGTTCAAAAATATCCAACTACTAGTTCGATTTTGGGCTACTAATATAAAATTAAAATAAGTTGAACTAGTATTCCTCTAAAAAATCATTTTGGTATGCATTGTTTGATACTTTTCATAGCTATAGTGCATCACAAATTTATGATTTCATGCTTTGCTTTGCCAATTTCGATTTTTTCTAACCACCTTCTCTTTGATTTCAAATTTAGGTCAAACTATCGATGCCTACTATGTGTTCTACTTGAATTGGATGCAGCGTGCGCACATGTTTTGCCATTGTTTTGGGCTTCCACACATCTTTGGGGCATCCAAGTATTTAAGTTACCTTGTTTTTTTGAATTGTAATTCATACCCTTCCTCCCAATTTTTATGCCCATTTGAATCTTGGTCAAATCCTAAGTTTGACCAAGATTTGAACAAGTTTAAAACATGAAAATGAAAAGGTAAGCCTGAATCCTTCTTAGTCACTCTAAAATGAGAAGCTTTTGGGAGTTTTTTGAAATTTCCATGTTTGAAACCCAAAACCACTTCTCTTCATGCTTGACTTCATAAGACAGAGTTAATTTAGGGTTAGGGGGTAGATACATGATTTGTCTAGTTTGTTGTTTAGACCTTGTTTATCAACTTGAATGCTTACTATATGACATAATAATACTATGTGCTTTGGTTTTCATTTTTTTTTTGATTTTTTCTGAATTTTTATGCCCATTTGATCTTGGTCAAATCCTAGGCTTAACCAATATTTAAACAAGTTTAAAACATGAAAATGAAAAGGTAAGCCTGTATCCTTCTTAATTAGTCACTCCAAAATGAAGCTTTTGGGAAGGGTTTTTGAAATTTCCATGTTTGAAATCCAAAACGACTTCTCTTCGTGCTTGACTTCATAAGACAAAGTTTAGGGCTAGGGGTAGAAACATGATTTTTCTGGTTTGAATATGTCTAGACCTTGTTTATCAACTTGAGTGCTTACTATATGACATAAGAAGGCTATATGCTTGGGTTTTTCATTTTTTTGGAAATTTTATGCCCATTTTTGAATCTTGATCAAATCCTAGGTACGGTTTGACCAAGATTTGAACAATTTTAAAACATGAAAATAAAAGGTAAGCCCGGCCTGGATCCTTTAGTCACTCTAAAATGAAGCTTTTGGGGGGTTCTTGAAATTTCCAAGTTTGAAACCCAAAACCACTTCTCTTCATGCTTGACTACATAAGACATACAGAGTTTAGGGTTAGGGGTAGATACATGATTTTTCTTGTTTGAATATATCTAGACCTTGTTTATATCAATTTTAATGCTAACTATATGACATAAGAAAACTATGTGCTTTGGTTTTTAATTTTTCTGATTTTTTATTTTGATGCACATTTGAATCTTTGCCAAATCCTAGGTTTGACCAAGATTTAAACAAGTATAAAACATGAAAATGAAAAGGGGAAGCCTGTATCCTTCTTAGTCACTCTAAAATGAAGTTTTTGGGATGTTCTTGAAATTTTCATGTTTGAAACCCAAAACCACTTCTCTTCATGCTTGACTTCATAAGATATAGTTTAGGGGCTAGGGGATAGATACATGATTTGCCTAGGTTTGAATATGCATGTCCAAACCTTGTTTATCAACTTGAATGCTTAGTATATGACATAAGAAGACTATATGCTTTTGTTTTTCATTTTTCTGATTTTTTTAAATTTTATGCCCATTTGAATCTTTTGGTCAAATCCTTGGTTTAATTTGACACAGATTTAAACAAGTTTAAAATATGAAAATGAAAAGGTGGTAAGCAGGCATGGATCCTTCTTATATATATTAGTCACTCTAAAATGAAGCTTTTGGGAGGTTTTTGAATTTTCCATGTTTGAAACCCAAAACCACTTCTCTTCATGTTGTTGACTTCATAAGATAGAGTTTAGGGGTTAGGGGTATAGATACATGATTTGTCTTGTTTGAATATGTGTCTAGACCTTGTTTATCAACTTTAATGCTTACTATATGACATAAGAACACTATGTGCTTTAACTTGGTTTTTAATTTTTATAATTTATTTTGAATTTTGATGCACATTTTGAATCTTGGTCAAATCCTAGGTTTGACCGAGATTTGAACAAGTTTAAAACAAGAAAATAAAAGGTAAGCCCGCCATACTGGATCCTTCTTAGTCACTCTATAATGAAGCTTTTGGGGGGTTGTTGAAAATGTAAGCATGTATCCTTCTTAGTACGTCACACCACAATGAAGCTTTTGGGAGGGTTTTTTAAATGTCCATGTTTGAAACCCAAAACGACTTCTCTTCGTGCTTGACTTCATAATTAAGACAAAGTTTAGGGTTAGGGGTAGATACATGATTTTTCTGGTTTGAATATGTCTAGACTTTGTTTATCAACTTGAGTGCTTACTATATGGCATATATAAGAAGCTAGGCTATGTGCTTTGGTTTTTCATTTTTTTTTTTGAATTTTTCTGCCCATTTGAATCTTGGTCAAATCCTAGGTACGTACGGTTTGACCAACATTTGAACATGTTTAAAACATGAAAATAAAAGGTAAGCATGGATCCTTCTTAGTCACTCTAAAATGAAGCTTTTGGGTGGTTTTTGAAATTTCCATGTTTGAAACCCAAAACCACTTCTCTTCATGCTTGGCTTCGTAAGATAGAGTTTAGGGTTTGGGGTAGATACGTACATGATTTTTCTAAGTATTTTTACGCCCATTTGAATCTTCGTCAAATCCTAAGTTTGACCAAGATTTGAACAAGTTTAAAACATGAAAATGAAAAGGGTAAGCCTGGATCCTTGTTTAGGGTTAGGGGGTAGATACATGATTTTTGTGGTTTGAATATGCCAGACCTTGTTTATCACCTTGAATGCTTACTATATGACATAGGAAGACGGCGTGCTTTTTTTTTTATTTTTTTTTGAATTTTTATGCCCATTTGAATCTTGGTCAAGTCATAGGTTTGACCAAGATTTAAACATGTTTAAAACATGAAAATGAAAAAGTAAGCCTGGATCCTTCTCAGTCACTCCAAAATGTACCAATTGATAAATGAGTTAACTTGGCTTCATGGAAAAAATAATGTCATGTAAATGATTTAACTTGGCTTTCGTACCCTTGAATCCATAGGAAACTTTGTATAAATGTAGTAGTATAATAATCAACCGAGTTTTTACATCAACAGGTCTGTCACTTACGTGTGGTGCCCATGCGTGAGGTCCCACACTTCAGTGAGCACAAGTCACGTGCAATAGGTACGCAAACTCCCAGCCATTTTCTTTGTCAAGAGCAGACGCGTCTGGATGCGTATCGGAAGTATGTGGGTCCTTCGGATCCTTCGGTTGTCCCTCTCACAAAAAAAAACAAATCTCTCTCATTCTCGGCCTCGCTCGACTCGCTCGCTCGCTCGCTCGCTCGCTCGCTCTGCTCATCGACAAACCCTGCACAAAAGTCAACCTCATCACACGAAACAGGGGAGACACCATAAGTCTCTCCCTTCTTCTCTCCTTCCGAGTGATCCCTCTTCCTCCGAGTTTCACTCGACGGGCAAACACACATGTGCTGCATAGTAATAATAAAAAAGTAGAAAAATCGACCTACGAATCTATGATTAAATAGGTTAAACTAGGGTTTTGCCCACTACTACAGATCATGTTCAAAAATATCCAACTACTAGTTCGATTTTGGGCTACTAATATAAAATTAAAATAAGTTGAACTAGTATTCCTCTAAAAAATCATTTTGGTATGCATTGTTTGATACTTTTCATAGCTATAGTGCATCACAAATTTATGATTTCATGCTTTGCTTTGCCAATTTCGATTTTTTCTAACCACCTTCTCTTTGATTTCAAATTTAGGTCAAACTATCGATGCCTACTATGTGTTCTACTTGAATTGGATGCAGCGTGCGCACATGTTTTGCCATTGTTTTGGGCTTCCACACATCTTTGGGGCATCCAAGTATTTAAGTTACCTTGTTTTTTTGAATTGTAATTCATACCCTTCCTCCCAATTTTTATGCCCATTTGAATCTTGGTCAAATCCTAAGTTTGACCAAGATTTGAACAAGTTTAAAACATTAAAATGAAAAGGTAAGCCTGAATCCTTCTTAGTCACTCTAAAATGAGAAGCTTTTGGGAGTTTTTTGAAATTTCCATGTTTGAAACCCAAAACCACTTCTCTTCATGCTTGACTTCATAAGACAGAGTTAATTTAGGGTTAGGGGGTAGATACATGATTTGTCTAGTTTGTTGTTTAGACCTTGTTTATCAACTTGAATGCTTACTATATCACATAATAATACTATGTGCTTTGGTTTTCATTTTTTTTGATTTTTTCTGAATTTTTATGCCCATTTGATCTTGGTCAAATCCTAGGCTTAACCAATATTTAAACAAGTTTAAAACATGAAAATGAAAAGGTAAGCCTGTATCCTTCTTAATTAGTCACTCCAAAATGAAGCTTTTGGGAAGGGTTTTTGAAATTTCCATGTTTGAAATCCAAAACGACTTCTCTTCGTGCTTGACTTCATAAGACAAAGTTTAGGGCTAGGGGTAGAAACATGATTTTTCTGGTTTGAATATGTCTAGACCTTGTTTATCAACTTGAGTGCTTACTATATGACATAAGAAGGCTATATGCTTGGGTTTTTCAATTTTTTTTGGAAATTTTATGCTCATTTTTGAATCTTGATCAAATCCTAGGCATGGTTTGACCAAGATTTGAACAATTTTAAAACATGAAAATAAAAGGTAAGCCCGGCCTGGATCCTTTAGTTACTCTAAAATGAAGCTTTTGGGGGGTTCTTAAAATTTCCAAGTTTGAAACCCAAAACCACTTCTCTTCATGCTTGACTACATAAGACATACAGAGTTTAGGGTTAGGGGTAGATACATTATTTTTCTTGTTTGAATATATCTAGACCTTGTTTATATCAATTTTAATGCTAACTATATGACATAAGAAAACTATGTGCTTTGGTTTTTAATTTTTCTGATTTTTTATTTTGATGCACATTTGAATCTTTGCCAAATCCTAGGTTTGACCAAGATTTAAACAAGTATAAAACATGAAAATGAAAAGGGGAAGCCTGTATCCTTCTTAGTCACTCTAAAATGAAGTTTTTGGGATGTTCTTGAAATTTTCATGTTTGAAACCCAAATCCACTTCTCTTCATGCTTGACTTCATAAGATATAGTTTAGGGGCTAGGGGATAGATACATGATTTGCCTAGGTTTGAATATGCATGTCCAAACCTTGTTTATCAACTTGAATGGTTATATTAGTATATGACATAAGAAGACTATATGCTTTTGTTTTTCATTTTTCTGATTTTTTTTAAATTTTATGCCCATTTGAATCTTTTGGTCAAATCCTTGGTTTAATTTGACACGGATTTAAACAAGTTTAAAATATGAAAATGAAAAGGTGGTAAGCAGGCATGGATCCTTCTTATATATATTAGTCACTCTAAAATGAAGCTTTTGGGAGGTTTTTGAATTTTCCATGTTTGAAACCCAAAACCACTTCTCTTCATGTTGTTGACTTCATAAGATAGAGTTTAGGGGTTAGGGGTATAGATACATGATTTGTCTTGTTTGAATATGTGTCTAGACCTTGTTTATCAACTTTAATGCTTACTATATGACATAAGAACACTATGTGCTTTAATTTGGTTTTTAATTTTTATAATTTATTTTGAATTTTGATGCACATTTTGAATCTTGGTCAAATCCTAGGTTTGACCGAGATTTGAACAAGTTTAAAACAAGAAAATAAAAGGTAAGCCCGCCCGGATCCTACTTAGTCACTCTATAATGAAGCTTTTAGGGGGGTTGTTGAAAATGTAAGCATGTATCCTTCTTAGTACGTCACACCACAATGAAGCTTTTGGGAGGGTTTTTTAAATGTCCATGTTTGAAACCCAAAACGACTTCTCTTCGTGCTTGACTTCATAATTAAGACAAAGTTTAGGGTTAGGGGTAGATACATGATTTTTCTGGTTTGAATATGTCTAGACTTTGTTTATCAACTTGAGTGCTTACTATATGGCATATATAAGAAGCTAGGCTATGTGCTTTGGTTTTTCATTTTTTTTGAATTTTTATGCCCATTTGAATCTTGGTCAAATCCTAGGTACGTACGGTTTGACCAAGATTTGAACATGTTTAAAACATGAAAATAAAAGGTAAGCATGGATCCTTCTTAGTCACTCTAAAATGAAGCTTTTGGGAGGTTTTTGAAATTTCCATGTTTGAAACCCAAAACCACTTCTCTTCATGCTTGGCTTCGTAAGATAGAGTTTAGGGTTTGGGGTAGATACGTACATGATTTTTCTAAGTATTTTTACGCCCATTTGAATCTTCGTCAAATCCTAAGTTTGACCAAGATTTGAACAAGTTTAAAACATGAAAATGAAAAGGGTAAGCCTGGATCCTTGTTTAGGGTTAGGGGTAGATACATGATTTTTGTGGTTTGAATATGCCAGACCTTGTTTATCACCTTGAATGCTTACTATATGACATAGGAAGACGGCGTGCTTTTTTTTTGATTTTTTTTTTAATTTTTATGCCCATTTGAATCTTGGTCAAGTCATAGGTTTGACCAAGATTTAAACATGTTTAAAACATGAAAATGAAAAAGTAAGCCTGGATCCTTCTTAGTCACTCCAAAATGTACCAATTGATAAATGAGTTAACTTGGCTTCATGGAAAAAATAATGTCATGTAAATGATTTAACTTGGCTTTCGTACCCTTGAATCCATAGGAAACTTTGTATAAATGTAGTAGTATAATAATCAACCGAGTTTTTACATCAACAGGTCTGTCACTTACGTGTGGTGCCCATGCGTGAGGTCCCACACTTCAGTGAGCACAAGTCACGTGCAATAGGTACGCAAACTCCCAGCCATTTTCTTTGTCAAGAGAAGACGCATCAGGATGCGTATCGGAAGTATGTGGGTCCTTCTGGATCCTTCGGTTGTCCCTCTCACAAAAAAAAAAATCTCTCTCATTCTCGGCCTCGCTCGACTCGCTCGCTCGCTCGCTCGCTCCTGCTCACTGACAAACCCTGCACAAAAGTCAACATCATCACACGAAAAAGGGGAGACACCATAATTCTCTCCCTTCTTCTCTCCTTCCGAGTGATCCCTCTTCCTCCGAGTTTCACTCGACGGGCAAACACACATGTGCTGCATAGTAATAATAAAAAAGTAGAAAAATCGACCTACGAATCTATGATTAAATAGGTTAAACTAGGGTTTTGCCCACTACTACGAGATCATGTTCAAAAATATCCAACTACTAGTTCGATTTTGGGCTACTAATATAAAATTAAAATAAGTTGAACTAGTATTCCTCTAAAAAATCATTTTGGTATGCATTGTTTGATACTTTTCATAGCTATAGTGCATCACAAATTTATGATTTCATGCTTTGCTTTGCCAATTTCGATTTTTTCTAACCACCTTCTCTTTGATTTCAAATTTAGGTCAAACTATCGATGCCTACTATGTGTTCTACTTGAATTGGATGCAGCGTGCGCACATGTTTTGCCATTGTTTTGGGCTTCCACACATCTTTGGGGCATCCAAGTATTTAAGTTACCTTGTTTTTTGAATTGTAATTCATACCCTTCCTCCCAATTTTTATGCCCATTTGAATCTTGGTCAAATCCTAAGTTTGACCAAGATTTGAACAAGTTTAAAACATTAAAATGAAAAGGTAAGCCTGAATCCTTCTTAGTCACTCTAAAATGAGAAGCTTTTGGGAGTTTTTTGAAATTTCCATGTTTGAAACCCAAAACCACTTCTCTTCATGCTTGACTTCATAAGACAGAGTTAATTTAGGGTTAGGGGGTAGATACATGATTTGTCTAGTTTGTTGTTTAGACCTTGTTTATCAACTTGAATGCTTACTATATCACATAATAATACTATGTGCTTTGGTTTTCATTTTTTTTGATTTTTTCTGAATTTTTATGCCCATTTGATCTTGGTCAAATCCTAGGCTTAACCAATATTTAAACAAGTTTAAAACATGAAAATGAAAAGGTAAGCCTGTATCCTTCTTAATTAGTCACTCCAAAATGAAGCTTTTGGGAAGGGTTTTTGAAATTTCCATGTTTGAAATCCAAAACGACTTCTCTTCGTGCTTGACTTCATAAGACAAAGTTTAGGGCTAGGGGTAGAAACATGATTTTTCTGGTTTGAATATGTCTAGACCTTGTTTATCAACTTGAGTGCTTACTATATGACATAAGAAGGCTATATGCTTGGGTTTTTCATTTTTTTTTGGAAATTTTATGCCCATTTTTGAATCTTGATCAAATCCTAGGCATGGTTTGACCAAGATTTGAACAATTTTAAAACATGAAAATAAAAGGTAAGCCCGGCCTAGATCCTTTAGTCACTCTAAAATGAAGCTTTTGGGGGGTTCTTGAAATTTCCAAGTTTGAAACCCAAAACCACTTCTCTTCATGCTTGACTACATAAGACATACAGAGTTTAGGGTTAGGGGTAGATACATGATTTTTCTTGTTTGAATATATCTAGACCTTGTTATATCAATTTTAATGCTAACTATATGACATAAGAAAACTATGTGCTTTGGTTTTTAATTTTTCTGATTTTTTATTTTGATGCACATTTGAATCTTTGCCAAATCCTAGGTTTGACCAAGATTTAAACAAGTATAAAACATGAAAATGAAAAGGGGAAGCCTGTATCCTTGTTAGTCACTCTAAAATGAAGTTTTTGGGATGTTCTTGAAATTTTCATGTTTGAAACCCAAAACCACTTCTCTTCATGCTTGACTTCATAAGATATAGTTTAGGGGCTAGGGGATAGATACATGATTTGCCTAGGTTTGAATATGCATGTCCAAACCTTTTTTATCAACTTGAATGCTTAGTATATGACATAAGAAGACTATATGCTTTTGTTTTTCATTTTTCTGATTTTTTTTAAATTTTATGCCCATTTGAATCTTTTGGTCAAATCCTTGGTTTAATTTGACACGGATTTAAACAAGTTTAAAATATGAAAATGAAAAGGTGGTAAGCAGGCATGGATCCTTCTTATATATATTAGTCACTCTAAAATGAAGCTTTTGGGAGGTTTTTGAATTTTCCATGTTTGAAACCCAAAACCACTTCTCTTCATGTTGTTGACTTCATAAGATAGAGTTTAGGGGTTAGGGGTATAGATACATGATTTGTCTTGTTTGAATATGTGTCTAGACCTTGTTTATCAACTTTAATGCTTACTATATGACATAAGAACACTATGTGCTTTAATTTGGTTTTTAATTTTTATAATTTATTTTGAATTTTGATGCACATTTTGAATCTTGGTCAAATCCTAGGTTTGACCGAGATTTGAACAAGTTTAAAACAAGAAAATAAAAGGTAAGCCCGACCTGGATCCTTTAGTCACTCTAAAATGAAGCTTTTGGGGGGTTCTTGAAAATGTAAGCATGTATCCTTCTTAGTACGTCACACCACAATGAAGCTTTTGGGAGGGTTTTTTAAATGTCCATGTTTGAAACCCAAAACGACTTCTCTTCGTGCTTGACTTCATAATTAAGACAAAGTTTAGGGTTAGGGGTAGATACATGATTTTTCTGGTTTGAATATGTCTAGACTTTGTTTATCAACTTGAGTGCTTACTATATGGCATATATAAGAAGCTAGGCTATGTGCTTTGGTTTTTCATTTTTTTTTGAATTTTTATGCCCATTTGAATCTTGGTCAAATCCTAGGTACGTACGGTTTGACCAAGATTTGAACATGTTTAAAACATGAAAATAAAAGGTAAGCATGGATCCTTCTTAGTCACTCTAAAATGAAGCTTTTGGGAGGTTTTTGAAATTTCCATGTTTGAAACCCAAAACCACTTCTCTTCATGCTTGGCTTCGTAAGATAGAGTTTAGGGTTTGGGGTAGATACGTACATGATTTTTCTAAGTATTTTTACACCCATTTGAATCTTCGTCAAATCCTAAGTTTGACCAAGATTTGAACAAGTTTAAAACATGAAAATGAAAAGGGTAAGCCTGGATCCTTGTTTAGGGTTAGGGGGTAGATACATGATTTTTGTGGTTTGAATATGCCGGACCTTGTTTATCACCTTGAATGCTTACTATATGACATAGGAAGACGGCGTGCTTTTTTTTGATTTTTTGAATTTTTATGCCCATTTGAATCTTGGTCAAGTCATAGGTTTGACCAAGATTTAAACATGTTTAAAACATGAAAATGAAAAAGTAAGCCTGGATCCTTCTTAGTCACTCCAAAATGTACCAATTGATAAATGAGTTAACTTGGCTTCATGGAAAAAATAATGTCATGTAAATGATTTAACTTGGCTTTCGTACCCTTGAATCCATAGGAAACTTTGTATAAATGTAGTAGTATAATAATCAACCGAGTTTTTACATCAACAGGTCTGTCACTTACGTGTCGTGCCCATGCGTGAGGTCCCACACTTCAGTGAGCACAAGTCACGTGCAATAGGTACGCAAACTCCCAGCCATTTTCTTTGTCAAGAGAAGACGCATCAGGATGCGTATCGGAAGTATGTGGGTCCTTCTGGATCCTTCGGTTGTCCCTCTCACAAAAAAAACAAATCTCTCTCATTCTCGGCCTCGCTCGACTCGCTCGCTCGCTCGCTCGCTCCTGCTCACTGACAAACCCTGCACAAAAGTCAACATCATCACACGAAAAAGGGGAGACACCATAATTCTCTCCCTTCTTCTCTCCTTCCGAGTGATCCCTCTTCCTCCGAGTTTCACTCGACGGGCAAACACACATGTGCTGCATAGTAATAATAAAAAAGTAGAAAAATCGACCTACGAATCTATGATTAAATAGGTTAAACTAGGGTTTTGCCCACTACTACAGATCATGTTCAAAAATATCCAACTACTAGTTCGATTTTGGGCTACTAATATAAAATTAAAATAAGTTGAACTAGTATTCCTCTAAAAAATCATTTTGGTATGCATTGTTTGATACTTTTCATAGCTATAGTGCATCACAAATTTATGATTTCATGCTTTGCTTTGCCAATTTCGATTTTTTCTAACCACCTTCTCTTTGATTTCAAATTTAGGTCAAACTATCGATGCCTACTATGTGTTCTACTTGAATTGGATGCAGCGTGCGCACATGTTTTGCCATTGTTTTGGGCTTCCACACATCTTTGGGGCATCCAAGTATTTAAGTTACCTTGTTTTTTTGAATTGTAATTCATACCCTTCCTCCCAATTTTTATGCCCATTTGAATCTTGGTCAAATCCTAAGTTTGACCAAGATTTGAACAAGTTTAAAACATTAAAATGAAAAGGTAAGCTTGAATCCTTCTTAGTCACTCTAAAATGAGAAGCTTTTGGGAGTTTTTTGAAATTTCCATGTTTGAAACCCAAAACCACTTCTCTTCATGCTTGACTTCATAAGACAGAGTTAATTTAGGGTTAGGGGGTAGATACATGATTTGTCTAGTTTGTTGTTTAGACCTTGTTTATCAACTTGAATGCTTACTATATGACATAATAATACTATGTGCTTTGGTTTTCATTTTTTTGATTTTTTCTGAATTTTTATGCCCATTTGATCTTGGTCAAATCCTAGGCTTAACCAATATTTAAACAAGTTTAAAACATGAAAATGAAAAGGTAAGCCTGTATCCTTCTTAATTAGTCACTCCAAAATGAAGCTTTTGGGAAGGGTTTTTGAAATTTCCATGTTTGAAATCCAAAACGACTTCTCTTCGTGCTTGACTTCATAAGACAAAGTTTAGGGCTAGGGGTAGAAACATGATTTTTCTGGTTTGAATATGTCTAGACCTTGTTTATCAACTTGAGTGCTTACTATATGACATAAGAAGGCTATATGCTTGGGTTTTTCATTTTTTTTGGAAATTTTATGCCCATTTTTGAATCTTGATCAAATCCTAGGCATGGTTTGACCAAGATTTGAACAATTTTAAAACATGAAAATAAAAGGTAAGCCCGGCCTGGATCCTTTAGTCACTCTAAAATGAAGCTTTTGGGGGGTTCTTGAAATTTCCAAGTTTGAAACCCAAAACCACTTCTCTTCATGCTTGACAACATAAGACATACAGAGTTTAGGGTTAGGGGTAGATACATGATTTTTCTTGTTTGAATATATCTAGACCTTGTTTATATCAATTTTAATGCTAACTATATGACATAAGAAAACTATGTGCTTTGGTTTTTAATTTTTCTGATTTTTTATTTTGATGCACATTTGAATCTTTGCCAAATCCTAGGTTTGACCAAGATTTAAACAAGTATAAAACATGAAAATGAAAAGGGGAAGCCTGTATCCTTCTTAGTCACTCTAAAATGAAGTTTTTGGGATGTTCTTGAAATTTTCATGTTTGAAACCCAAAACCACTTCTCTTCATGCTTGACTCCATAAGATATAGTTTAGGGGCTAGGGGATAGATACATGATTTGCCTAGGTTTGAATATGCATGTCCAAACCTTTTTTATCAACTTGAATGCTTAGTATATGACATAAGAAGACTATATGCTTTTGTTTTTCATTTTTCTGATTTTTTTTAAATTTTATGCCCATTTGAATCTTTTGGTCAAATCCTTGGTTTAATTTGACACGGATTTAAACAAGTTTAAAATATGAAAATGAAAAGGTGGTAAGCAGGCATGGATCCTTCTTATATATATTAGTCACTCTAAAATGAAGCTTTTGGGAGGTTTTTGAATTTTCCATGTTTGAAACCCAAAACCACTTCTCTTCATGTTGTTGACTTCATAAGATAGAGTTTAGGGGTTAGGGGTATAGATACATGATTTGTCTTGTTTGAATATGTGTCTAGACCTTGTTTATCAACTTTAATGCTTACTATATGACATAAGAACACTATGTGCTTTAATTTGGTTTTTAATTTTTATAATTTATTTTGAATTTTGATGCACATTTTGAATCTTGGTCAAATCCTAGGTTTGACCGAGATTTGAACAAGTTTAAAACAAGAAAATAAAAGGTAAGCCCGCTTGACTGGATCCTTCTTAGTCACTCTATAATGAAGCTTTTAGGGGGTTGTTGAAAATGTAAGCATGTATCCTTCTTAGTACGTCACACCACAATGAAGCTTTTGGGAGGTTTTTAAATGTCCATGTTTGAAACCCAAAACGACTTCTCTTCGTGCTTGACTTCATAATTAAGACAAAGTTTAGGGTTAGGGGTAGATACATGATTTTTCTGGTTTGAATATGTCTAGACTTTGTTTATCAACTTGAGTGCTTACTATATGGCATATATAAGAAGCTAGGCTATGTGCTTTGGTTTTTCATATTTTTTTTTGAATTTTTATGCCCATTTGAATCTTGGTCAAATCCTAGGTACGTACGGTTTGACCAACATTTGAACATGTTTAAAACATGAAAATAAAAGGTAAGCATGGATCCTTCTTAGTCACTCTAAAATGAAGCTTTTGGGTGGTTTTTGAAATTTCCATGTTTGAAACCCAAAACCACTTCTCTTCATGCTTGGCTTCGTAAGATAGAGTTTAGGGTTTGGGGTAGATACGTACATGATTTTTCTAAGTATTTTTACGCCCATTTGAATCTTCGTCAAATCCTAAGTTTGACCAAGATTTGAACAAGTTTAAAAGATGAAAATGAAAAGGGTAAGCCTGGATCCTTGTTTAGGGTTAGGGGCGAGATACATGATTTTTGTGGTTTGAATATGCCGGACCTTGTTTATCACCTTGAATGCTTACTATATGACATAGGAAGACGGCGTGCTTTTTTTGATTTTTTGAATTTTTATGCCCATTTGAATCTTGGTCAAGTCATAGGTTTGACCAAGATTTAAACATGTTTAAAACATGAAAATGAAAAAGTAAGCCTGGATCCTTCTTAGTCACTCCAAAATGTACCAATTGATAAATGAGTTAACTTGGCTTCATGGAAAAAATAATGTCATGTAAAAGATTTAACTTGGCTTTCGTACCCTTGAATCCATAGGAAACTTTGTATAAATGTAGTAGTATAATAAGATCGGAGGAAGTATAGTTGGAGATGAATGGCCCACCAAGTCTCTGCCTCGAAGTTTGCTCTTTGACCAGATAAGTATTACTACTCGCGAGGTGCCGAGGAGACGGGGAGGCCAAATTTAAGGACTAACCTTTGCTCTTGCCGTCTTCCTCAGTTCACCACTTTGTTTACCTCTTGGAATACTACTTCGCCACCATGACCGGGAGCAAGTCTCGCCACAGAAGGGCTCGTGCGGCTGCGGCGAAGCTGAGGGAATCCCAGCAATGCCGTCCCTGTGCTGCTGTCGAGGTGCCTTCTGCGCAAGAGTCTTCAAGGGCGTCGCAGCCCGCGACTGCCACCTTCAGGCGATCCTCCGTTCTTGCGCATCTTTCTATGTCTTTCACAACTTATCATCCCCTCCTTTTCTTACCTTCTCTCAATCGTATATTCAGGTCGGGCGGCCTTAGTTTTCCCGCAGCCCTCCTGCCTGCGGAAACATCTTCCACGGAGCCAAGTTCTCAAAGCAGCGAGGTATAGACATTCGTGCAAATTGGGATTCCCATTTTCTCTTTCTTGGTACTTCTCTGGGTACACTTCTGATTTTGTGCTCCATCCCCATCTGATAGAAGCCCCGCTACGAGATCGGGCCCATTTTAGAAATGGTTATGGGCGATTTCTGCGTCGAGACGGCGGACAGAAGCGCCCTCGCCGATGAGTGCATGAGACTTTATTCTGAGCTCGCCACTGAGAAGATCCGGATTCGCATTCTCGACGATATCGCCATGAAATCGTTCACTGCGAGTAATGAGATCCAGCGGCGGAGCCTCGGCCAGGCGGAGACCATGGACAAACTCGCCGGACTGATCCTGAACCTCACGGTTAGGACGGACAAACTAGAGGCCGAGCTGTCACAGGAGAAGGCTCTCAACTCCGAGCTGAAGCGTCAAGCAGGCTCAAGGTAGATCTTGACCAGGTCACTGTGTACCACTAGCTGCAATCCTTGATGACTGCTGTGTCACCTGGCTTCCGAGTTTCTGAAGATTAATTTTCGAAATTTTGTTCGTAAAATTGGCCTGTGGAAATGTAAACAAACTAGTACTCTGACTTTATCTTCTATTTCTAAATAGGAGCACCCCACTACAAGGGCTTCTCTCAACATGCAGCTATGCCACATCATTTGCCTATTTGTCTAAGCATGCAATCTCCACGTCATCAATCAGATTAAAAGCCCACATTATCTACAGTTCAATAAAAAAAACCCGAGCATGTCATCTGCTTGCTGCACGATCCTTGGTCTTCTCCGTTAATTAGTTGTATCCTGCAGGTCACCTCTCCAACAGTATGCATGCCACTGCGTTGTCTTCTCTATCTGCTCCACTTCCCGATCCTCCACCATAATAACACATAAGAAACTGATGGAAAGGCAGCGAGATCGTGAGGAAGGAACTGATGGAGGCAGCCAAGCAGTCATCGTCTCCCTTTAAATTGATTGGTCTTATCATGAGCCAATCCATTCCTGACATCCAGCCGGCAATTTAGATTAGCTTCTAGGCGATTATCACAAATATATACCGACGAGTAACCCTTGCCTCTTCTCAACATTCTGCCAGTTTTTCAGACGACTTTCTCAGATTTCGTTGGGCCGATTGCAAGGGAGATGCATGATTGTCAAGCCCCAAACCATTGTTTTTTAAAGTATATCTTTCAGGTAAATCGTGTCCCGGCAATCATTTGGTATTTCATTACAATACCAGCTGATTTCTTCCGCGAGAATTGGGAAGGAATCACCATGCAAGATTTAGTATCTCAGTATTCTGCATGTATGTTCCTCAATCCTCAAATTCAATTCATGACCCAGTCAGTTCTTAATCTAACTATTGAAACATAGCCATATGCTGCTTCTGACTGCAGGCTCAAACGCACACAACTTATGGATGCAGATAGGCAGCAGAGGTTCGTTAAATATCATGTTGATGTATCTGTTGTAAAGAAAGAAAATCTTTATGCAGGCATACGATCCGGCAAACGTCACCCCAATTCATGTTGGATTTATTGGCTGTAAGTACTTTTTCAGTCCACTATTTTGCTGACATTTGGTATCAATACTTTTGTTCACTACAATTTTTTAAAAGTACAATTGATAATTCATTCTTACACAGGCTCCCATTGCTACTAACACTTACGTGGGTGTCTCTTCCTTTTTTTAAGAACAGTTCGAGGACGATGGCTGACCAGATATATAATACAATAGAACAGGTTAAAGGAAACTTGATCAGTACCAGGACCATGATTTTTCTTGCATATTGTCTTGGTAATGTTGCTTGGGTGTACTGATGTCAACTTCTACCTTAGGAACACTGAACAAAGATACCATCGAGAAGTTCTTGACATTTAATTCTTCTATTTTAAAATGTAAATCCATAACTCTTACATTTCATTTGCATTATCAAGTTCATTTTGTACCTAATAGTTATGCATTTTTAAGCATGTTCCCGCAGCAAAGCGCGGGGTATCAACTAGTTATATTAGTACTTGTGTCAATGTAGTAGTTGTGTCTGAGTCGAGTCAATGTTGAGTCGTTGAGTCACCTAGTATTATTATTATGGTGGTGTACTTGTGTTCATGTACTTGTTTCGAGACGGTATTGCAGTTTTGGTGAAGGAGACATGCATCACCCATTTTTGGTGGGGTTAATTGGTTCTAGGATTAATTGGTTCTATGCCACTCCTCAGTTCACAAGTTGTGTTTATGCCATTCCAAAAACTGAAGTTGTGTTTATGCCACTCTCAATTCTCAATACCCCCTTCTATGCCATTTTCAACAATACAACATGAAAACGGTTCAATAAATAGTTGTATTTCAGTTTATACTTTCGTATTGACCAAAATAATCCTGTGTTCAGATTTGGAGCGACTTTTGGGTGTTTCGGGCACACAAGAAATCCAAATTTTTCAAATTCTGGCAAAAATTAGAACTTCTCAGGAAAATCTATTTTTTTATAGGAAATCAAAAACACTGAAAGCAGTATACTTGTTTTAATTTGAGCCATTTATGTGCAGATTTGCATAAAAAAGACCGACATTTTACGTTCTGTCTAGAAATTGGTAAAATTTTGTCCAAAAAAACAAACTTCGAAAAATACGATAATTTTACAGAATGTCAAGAACACTAATATGAGTCTACTATTCTAATATGAGCCATTTACGGGCACATATGATCCATTAAACATAGGTGCAAAGTACGGTCCAGATTATCTGAGAGTATGTACAAACTGTAGTTCAGAGAAGTCGTTTTGGGTTTCAAACATGGAAATTTCAAGAACATCCCAAAAAGCTTCATTTTAAGTGAGTAAGAAGGATCCAGGCTTACCTTTTCATTTTCATGTTTTAAACTTTTTTAAATCTTGGTCAAACCTAGGATTTGACAAAGATTCAAATGGGCAGAAAATTAAAAAAATCATAAAAATGAAAAACCAAAGTACATAGTCTTCTTATGTCATATAGTAAGCATTCAAGTTGATAAACAAGGTCTAGACATATTCAAACCATACAAATCATGTATCTACCCCCTAACCCTAAACTCTGTCTTATGAAGTCAAGCATGAAGAGAAGTGGTTTTGGGTTTCAAACATGAAAATTTCAAAAACCTCTTAAAAATTCATTTTAGAGTGACTAAGAAGGATATGATGCAGGCTTCCCTTTTCATTTTCTTGTCTTAAACTTGTTTAAATCTTGGTCAAACCTAAGATTTGACCAAAAGATTCAAACGGGCATAAAATTCAAAAAAATCAGAAAAATGAAAAACAAAAGCATATAGTCTTCTTATGTCATATAGTAAGCATTCAAGTTGATAAACAAGGTCTAGACATATTCAAACCAGAAAAATCATGTATATATCTACCCCTAACCCTAAACTCTGTCTTATGAAGAGAAGTGGTTTTGGGTTTCAAACATGGAAATTTCAAGAACCTCCCAAAAGCTTCATTTTAGAGTGTGACTAAGAAGGATCCAGGCTTACCTTTTCACTTTCATGTTCTAAACTTGTTTAAATCCTAGTCAAACCTAGGATTTCACAAAGATTCAAATATATGGGTATAAAATACAAAAAAATAGAAAAATGAAAAACGAAAGCACATAGTCTTCTTATGTCATATAGTAAGCATTAAAGTTGATAAACAAGGTCTAGACATATTCAAACTAGACAAATCGTGTATCTCCCCCCTACCCCCTAAACTCTGTATTATGAAGTCAAGCATGAAGAGAAGTGGTTTTGGGTTTCAAACATGGAAATTTCAAAAACCTCTTAAACATTCATTTTAGAGTGACTAAGAAGGATGCAAGCTTCCCTTTTCATTTTCATGTCTTAAACTTGTTTAAATCTTGGTCAAACCTCTAAGATTTGACCAAAAGATTCAAACGGGCATAAAATTCAAAAAAATCAGAAAAATGAAAAACAAAAGCATATAGTCTTCTTGTGTCATATAGTAAGCATTCAAGTTGATAAACAAGGTCTAGACATAT
Source organism: Lolium perenne (assembly GCF_019359855.2). Classification (NCBI taxonomy): domain Eukaryota; kingdom Viridiplantae; phylum Streptophyta; class Magnoliopsida; order Poales; family Poaceae; genus Lolium; species Lolium perenne. The sequence goes on along the minus strand of NC_067246.2, from coordinate 37,853,339 downwards.
TCAAACCAGAAAATCATGTATATATCTACACATAACCCTAAACTCTGTCTTATGAAGTCAATCATGAAGAGAAGTGGTTTTGGGTTTCAAACATGGATGTTTCAAGAACCTCCCAAAAGCTTCATTTTAGAGTGTGACTAAGAAGGATCCAAGCTTACCTTTTTCATTTTCATGTACTAAATTTGTTTAAATCCTGGTCAAACCCAGGATTTCACAAAGATTCAAATATATGTGTATAAAATATAAAAAATAGAAAAATGAAAACCAAAGCACATAGTCTACTTATGTCACATAGTAAGCATTCAAGTTGATAAACAAGGTCTAGACATATTCAAACCAGAAAAATCATGTATATATCTACCCCTAACCCTAAACTCTGTCTTATGAAGTTAATCATGAAGAGAAGTGGTTTTGGGTTTCAAACATAGGAATTCCAAGAACCTCCCAAAAGCTTCATTTTAGAGTGTGACTAAGAAGGATGATCCAGGCTTACCTTTTCATTTTCATGTTCTAAACTTGTTTAAATCCTGGTCAAAACTAGGATTTCACAAAGATTCAAATATATGGGTATAAAATTCAAAAAAATAGAAAAATGAAAAACCAAAGCACATAGTCTTCTTATGTCATATAGCAAGCATTAAAGTTGATAAACAAGGTCTAGACATATTCAACCTAGACAAATCATGTATCTACCCCCTAACCCCTAAACTATGTCTTATGAAGTCAGCATGAAGAGAAGTGGTTTTGGGTTTCAAACACGGAAATTTCAAAAACCTCTTACAAAATTCATTTTAGAGTGACTAATTAAGAAGGATGCATGCTCCCCTTTTCATTCTCATGTCTTAAACTTGTTCAATTTTGGTCAAACCTAAGATTTGACCAAAAGATTCAAACGGGCATAAAAAAACCAGAAAAATGAAAACCAAAGCACATAGTTTTCTTATGTCATATAGTAAGCATTCAAGTTGAAAAACAAGGTCTAGACATATTCAAACCAGAAAATCATGTATATATCTACCCCTAACCCTCAACTCTGTCTTATGAAGTCAATCATGAAGAGAAGTGGTTTTGGGTTTCAAACATGGAAATTTCAAGAACCTCCCAAAAGCTTCATTTTAGAGTGACTAAGAAGGATCCAGGCTTACCTTTTCATTTTCATGTTTTAAACTTGTTTAAATCCTGGTCAAACCTAGGATTTGACAAAGATTCAAATATATGGGCATAAAATTCAAAAAAAATAGAAAAATGAAAAACCAAAGCACATAGTCTTCTTATGTCATATAGTAAGCATTAAAGTTGATAAACAAGGTCTAGACATATGCAAACTAGACAAATCATGTATCTACCCCCTAACCCCTAAACTCTGTCTTATGAAGTCAAGCATGAAGAGAAGTCGTTTTGGGTTTCAAACATGGAAATTTCAAGAACATCCCAAAAGCTTCATTTTAGAGTGACTAAGAAGGATCCATGATTACCTTTTCATTTTCATGTTTTAAACTTGTTTAATCTTGGTCAAACCTAGGATTTGACCAAGATTCAAATGGGCACAAAATTTAAAAAATCAGAAAAATGAAAAACCAAAGTACATAGTCTTCTTATGTCATGTAGTAAGCATTCAAGTTGATAAAATGGTTCATGCCGGCGTCTTAGCTCCTAAAAAAAATTATACACCAATTGATTTGACGAATTGATGATTTACTCTAGTACGCTTCTAGACCATGCAGCTAGCGAGTATTCATATGTACTGCATGGAGCCCCCAACTTTTGACTTCCCGTGTCGGAAAAGGCCTGTTTAATAATGTGGGGCAGTGAGGTATCCCGAAGTATCTAGAGGGTTCCAGTGTTTCAGGCTTTCAGCATCGTCAGTCCAAGGGAAGGATGGGTGACGAATCCGTGCATTCACAGCCGTTAGATCTGAAGAGTCCTTGTATGATGAGCGGTAGATAGCACCTCTAAGCTGCAAATCAACAGCTTCAATTACTTCAAATGAGCATTGGCCGGAAGGCTGACAGAGTGAAAAAATTCAAATTCAAAAACTCATGTATAGAATAGAAAAAAAAATAAAAAACATGTAGATAGAATAGAGGTATAGATAGATTAGCCCAAAAAAGAAGAGGACGGGGAAATTTCGAACGCTCGCCTTTAACTCAGCAGACACCTCCCTCGCGCACCTAAACTTTCGAACGCGCGCCCAATATTTCGAACGCTCGCCTTTAACTCAGCACCCAGCCCACCTTGTTCTTCTCTAGACACCTCCTTCGGCGCGCTGTTCTTCTCTAGACACACCCTCGGTGAACCAGGCCGCGCACCAAAACTTCCCCACGCTGTCTATCAGCCGCGTCGACCGGCGGCTAGCTGGTGGCGCCGTTCTTCTCCAGCCGCACCGGCGAAGCGCGGTCAGCTGGTAGATCCTCACGGTATGCATGCTATCTTCGAGGCCTGGGCAAGTACGATTCATTATAGCTCAATCGAAGTCAGTCGCCGTCGCCCAGCCCTTATAAGTTCGTTAGTTCGTTCGAATCGATCGGTTGATATTGTTTTCCTCTCGATGTGTTTGTTTGACATTGTTTTCCGCTTTACCTATTTGCTCGAATTCGTTAAATGCATACCTTTGTTTGTTTGTAAGGCAAAGAGGAAATCATATCATGGCTTATCATCATGGGTATAACCTTTTTAGCTAGATTTTGCTGTTTGGGATCTATGATCCTTTTAGTTGCTGCTCTCCAGTAACATTTTCCCTCTTTTTTATTACAGTCAAAAATACACAGCGAGGAAACCACTGTCCAGCCTAAAAAAAATAGACCTCAGTTGGTTTGCTGAAATCGGCTCAAATAACGTGGCATTTAGTTATATAGTTTTATATTCGACCTGTTTGCTCAGATATGTTGGTTTACATTCATACGCAACCTGTTGGGCAAGTATGGACACAGCTTCAGTGACTTTCAGGTCAAAATTCCAGCGGTTGAGTGATTTTTGGTTGGATCCATTCCTGTGCGTTCGATCGGCTTTTGATGGCTGTTATTGAGACAAAGTCATGGCTGGACTTTTGACGCAGCTCCAGTGACGTTCAGGTCAAAAGCCCAGCGTTGACTTTGGTTCAATATCAGCCATCCAAAGCCAATCGAACACACATGAATGTATCCAACCAAAAATCACTCTACAATAAGTCGTTTCCAGACTAAAACAATGTTTATTCCCAAACTATTTTTTTTGAATCCGACCAATCTTTCCCGGAATGCGTAAGAAATATATAAGATTTCTTTGGAATGTTGTTCTTTTTCTTGGACAATTTGAATTTTAAGTTTAAAGTTGGTTGTAAAACATAAAATGAGGTTTATTGATAAACAATATGGCTGAATCTGATGAAACTCCCCCAGAATGCATAACCCGAGCATATAAGATTTACTGGATTTTTGTTTCAAAAACTTCTAGGCGATCTGAATTTTAAGTTTAAAATTTTCTCGTGAAACTTAAAATGGTAAATTTTGGATCCATTCTCGTGCGTTCGATTGGCTTTTGATGGCTGTTATTGAAACAAGTGTTAATTGGTTCTATGCCACTCCTCAATTCACAAGTTGTGTTTATGCCATTACAAAAACTGAATTTGTGTTTATGCCACTCTCAATTCTCAATATCCCCTTCTATATATGCCATTTTCAATACTCCACTATAATAAATATAGCATATCTATGATAGTACTCTATGATACCACCCACTATGCACCCATGTTCCAAACACCACTCCCGCTGAATGTACCTTATTGTATCGAGCGATAAGCTTGATGAGCAACCCAAACAAACAAAAAAAGACTGTACCTTATTGTACTTGCTCTTACCCATATCTTCTCTTTCTCTTTCATCGCGAGTGCAGCTAATTCGATTAGTCTTCCAATGAATATTAATATTTTGTCTCAATGATGTCATGTTTCGACTAACAATTAGCACTTTTGAATTCTTAGATTGCTTTTTCACACGATGCACTTCTTTTAATTTATTTTACCACATTTCAATGTGAACCTTGACCAAATAAATAGGACAACAATATCACGATCATATAATACATAAGCAGCATTGTTAGAATCGTGTTGGAAAATACTTTCTAATGATACCAGTTTTATATCAATTTTTTATATATACTTCATCCTGAAAAATATGTTTCAACTTCATCAAAACTTGCATGTATCTGCAAACTAAACTCATCTAAATACATGTATATCTACATAAAATTGAAACATCATTTTTAAATAGAGAGATATAGATTAATATTTTTCGAAGATAAAATACGAAAAACAAGGGTGCATTGTTTATTGAAATGGAGTGAGTAGTATATATAAAATCATTTTAGTTGCCAATGATCATGTTGAGGGCCTCTATTTCTTGTTTTGCTCAGGCCCTCCGTATTCTCAGGTACGGCCCTGGTGGTCTATGAACCTGTATGTAATCTTATTACTTTTGGCTTCTTTGCACTGCTAATAGATCGGCGGAATTACGGCAAAAAAGAAGAAAGAATGTGTTGGTATTGTATTGCTTTCGATAGATCTGTTCGCCTCCCCCCAAGCATTTACGGATGGCACAAGAGATTCAAGGATGAAATTGCTCTCCTTGTTCATAAGGCAAAGAGGAAATCATATCATGGGTAGAACATTTTATATATATTTTGCTGTTTGGGATCTATGATCCTTTTAGTTGCTGCTCTCCAGCAACTTTTGTACATATTTCCCTCTTTTTATTAATAAAAAAATACAAAGTGGGGAAACCCAGTGGTCAGCCTAAAAAAAATCTGTTCGCTAGGTAGCCGCAGTTTTGCACTCAGTTCGTTTGCTGAAATCGGCTCAAATAATGTAGCATTTATAGTTTTATATTCGACCTGTTTGCTCAGGTATGTTTGCTTACATTCGTAGGTGACCTGTTTGTTGAAATAGCTTATCGCTTCTCGACCATCTATCTCCTCAACGGATGGACAGAACTTGGATATTATTTCACTCATTAAACACACCAACATATTTGAGTGGTATTGAAGACTTCATGAAGCACGTTAGTGATTTCTTGTGGCCGACAAGACAAAGGAAGTGATTTGTCCATGCCGCGTATGTTTGAATGTTGGGTCCAAGCCTCAACATGTAGTCTCGAGATCATTTATTCGTTTATGGGATGGACCAGGACATATATCGGGTGGATTAACCATGGTGAACACTATGATCAGCCTGACATTATTGATCCTCTTTATTACGATGGTTATCGGCTGAAGATCTCGTCCGGGATGAGGCTACTGCTAATTTGTTACGGGATCTGTATCCATATGCAAGCCAACAGCCCCATGGTTATCACAAAAAGCCTCTTTTCCATGACACGATAGAAGATGCTAAGCGCTTAGTGGCCCCTGGTTCTGTTATGTCAAGATTCGAATTAATTGTGAAATTACTTCATGACAAGTCATACCAGGGATTACCAATAAAGCGTTCAATGCGATTGCGAAGACATACGGCGATGCACTCCCTGGGGCTGGACTGCCAAAATCCTTTTATGAGGTGAAGCGGTACATCAAGGTCGGGACTTGGATATGAGAAGATTGATTTTTGCAAAAATAAGCGTGCCTTTGTTTTGGATGGAGTATAATGACCTCGATGAATGTCCGGTATGTAAGGAATCAAGATGGAAACATGATGGAGCTGGTGGTAAGAAAAAGATTCCTTGGAAGGTTACGAGATACTTTCCACTTGTACAAAGATTGCAGAGGTTGTTTGCTTGAACAAACATCTCGGGAAACAAGATGGCACAAAGAGATTCTCACGCCCGACCCTGATTCTTGAGGCATCCTGGCGATGGCGATGAATGGAAGCAATTCGACCTGGATCATCCAGTTTTGCTGCAGATCCAAGGAACACGAGACTTGGCCTTGCTACGAATGGATTCAACCCATTTGGCAACATGAGCAACTCGTATAGCATGTGGCCGGTACTAGTTACACCTTACAACCAGGCTCCCTGGACATGCACCGATCGGTCAGCGTATGATGGCCTTACTCATCCCAGGTCCCAAATCTCACAGGAAGGATTTTGATGTGTTCATGCAGCCTCTTATTAGAGACTTGCAAACATTATGGGAGGGTGTCCCTACACGGGATGTGTGTCAACCTAAAGAACAAAATTTTCTATTACGTCTTTGCTGTGATGTATTGCACCCATGATTATCCAGCTTTGGGCACTATGTCGAGGCGAGTAACATCAGGTTATAATGCATGTGTTCAACTGTGATACTGATCAGGTGGCAGTGAGGATAATAAACAAGATATGCTATATGGGCCATCGCCGTTTCCTTCCATTAGATCACGAGTTTAGGAAAAATAGAAAAAATTGCAATTTATTGGTGATCGTGTCGTAAAAGACTAAACCGCAGCACTTTAAGAGTCACGAGTTGGAGGCGCACCTAGAAGCGGTCGAAATGTTAAACCGGGAAAACCACCAGCCGCCACGGCAGTACAGCGAGAGAAGGATACGAAGATGCGGCAGCGATAGTAGCGAGATAGAAAAAGGAAGAAGAGAGGAGATGAACTGAGTCTAGCAGCTACCAAAAGGAAGATGGGAGGTGAAATAGCAGCATGTACCAAGAGGAAGGAAATGGAAAATGATAGACCGAGAATATTTTATAAGCGCGAGGACCACTCTTTGGGACTTGCCGTATTGGGCTGGTAAGAAGCTTCGGCATAATATTGATATCATGCACATGGAGAAGAATATATGTGACAGCATTGTCGGCACATTACTCAACATTCCATCCAAGACAAAAGATAGCTCAAATGCTAGGATTGATTGTGCAACATTGAATGTTAACAGGCACTTGCAAGCTGGATCGTAATGACAAAGTGAACAAAGGCAAGGAAAAACATTATAAATTTCGAGGCGCGGAATTCACATTGCCGATGCCTAAAAGGAGATTATTTTGTGAGTACCTCCGAGGTGTGATGTTCCCGTTCGGATTTGCTTCCAACATTGCAAATTGTCTCAATGCTTTGAAGGAAACAAGCTCCAAGGGTTGAAAACTCACGATTGTCATATCCTGCTGCAAAGGCTTTTAGCTATTGGCATTAAAGATTTAGTGAAGCCAAATATGTACAACGTGATTGCAGTAGTTGGGAAGGTTCTTTAGGGAAATATGTAGTAAAACTCTAAGCGGAGCTGTTGTAGAACGTCTTAAGGTGGACATAGCGGTAATCCTGTGCAAGCTAGAGCTGATATATCCTCCGACCTTCTTTGATGTGATGGTGCATTTGGCTGTTCATCTACACGATGAGGCACTTTTAAGAGGTCCGATGCAGTATGGATGGATGTACCCTATAGAACGTCGACTGTGCACTTTCAAGAATACGATTAGGAACAAAGCTAGACCGGAGGCTTGCATTGCGGTGGCGTATATTGCTGCTGAAGCATATACATTTGCCTCAAGATATATTCACGATATTGAGACCAGATTCAACCGGGTCGCAGAATTTTGGAAGTTGGAGGATCTGTTTTTAATCATGGTGTTGAGCTAATAGGAAAGAGGACCGAAAAAACATTAGAGCGATCTGAATTTGAACAGCTGTCTTGGTATGTGCTGAATAATGCTACGAGAGGCTGATGAATATGTTAAGTGAGTACTATGCACACGAAATACTCGGTTCCTCGCATATACTATGAACTTGTATCAAAATGAAATATATTCATTGACTTGGCTATGTTTTGCAGGTTGTACATGGAAACGAATGGAAAGCTATCGGCACGTGGGAGTGGGTTTCAGGACTGGTTTGAGAAATATGTAAGATGTTCAATTGCACTCGACTTGTCTATGTGTTTTCACATGAGATGACCTCTTGTCTATTTTGTAATCGTAGATCTCCAAACTCCATGCGGAGAATCCAGTACTGTTAGTGCTGATCTCCTTGTCCTATCACGTGGTCCGAGATAAGTGGGTGTTGGTAGCTGCAGCTTGCAATGCCAATGGTGTCCATTACAGTCTCCTATGAGCGTGAACAACATTTGAAGACACGAAATAGTGGCATCACAACCGGTGGAGATCACTTGACAACCGGAAAGAAGAGATCGAGTCATTTGACCATTATGGTCACATAGAAGAGGTTATTTAGTTGTTCTATAGTGATAAGGTTCTTGTCCGATCTGTGGTTCTATTTAAGTGTTATTGGTACAACCAAGATCCAAACAAGGGCAAAGGTGCCAGAAATGATGGGCATTTCATATCGGTTAATACTACGCTCGGTGGTACAAGGATGATCCTTATATTTTGGTACCTCAAGCGGCCAAGGTACTTTTCTTGGAAGACAGATCTAGAAAAGGATGGCGGTATGTGCAAAAGTTTGTGGCAAGGAACATATATGATTTGGATGAGAATGCAGATCCAATAATTGGTGCCCGACAAGATGATTTCGCTGGTTGTATGCAAACTAAAGTTTGACATTGATGAAACCTCGTTGGATACGGGTATGCACACATGATGGAGAAGTAGATTTCAGCATTGAGGTTAGCATAGTCGACAAAGAGATGGATAAAGCGAAGCTACCTGGTGAATCTCGGGAGGAGAATGGACACGATGAGCGAGGATGAGACCATGCACGAATATCGAATGAAGACGGAGGTGATGATGATGATGATGATGATGATGATGATTAGACTCTTGTCTCTGTATCATCTTTGTGAGATGAAGAACCATGATTTGTTTTGATTTTTCTATTTGGAAAATGTATGAGTCCTGAAGACAATTATACGTTGGAGTGTTATCCCATGATGCCTAATTATTTATGTTTGTTGTCCTACTAAAAGTTGGTCAAACTTAATTGTGTGGAAGTAATCCCATCTTTGTTTGATTCATAGGGTCATATCCCATAGGAAAATAGAATGATAATACTTGATCAAACTAATGCAGAATATCTTATAACCACAATCAAATAGAATTTCTCTTGACATAGGATTCAAGTTGGCATGGCATCCCTATCATACAGGGGTTTTATTCATACTATGCTACAAATCGAAAATAAGATGGGTCAGCACTTTATCGCGGCGAGATAGGGCAGGTGGCGTTCGTTACAAACCAGGAGAAGATGCACTTCCTATGGAACGGGTGTTTGCATCCCCGGAGACGCACCGTTGTGCGCCACGACAGCCCGACATGCATATGCTGCAGGTGGCCGTCCTCCGGCGCAACTAGGACCCAAGCGTCTGCAGCGCCGGCAAGTTGACGATGAGCCGGTGGTCCACCCTAAGGGTGAGGTCGAAGTGGAGGCCACCGAGCCGACGACACGCCTGCTGCCACATCAGGTGCATAACATCGTAAGGCATGATGATGTCCCACTCCTCCTCCGTGAGGTTCAGGTTCTTGAGCAGCCATACACGGGCAAGAATCTCGCGCATAGTTCGCACGACATTGCCCCCACTACGCAGCTCCCTCGGAGGCAAGCCAAGATCCAGCACCACCTCTTCGCGGGGGGTAGAGGTGATATCGTCCTCATCCGGTGGGGCAGGGAGGGGGCCGGCCATCCTCCCGAGCTCGTACGTCCTCGAGAAGAAGATGTGCACTTTGTCATAGTGTGCGGGGACGCCTCGCCCTCGCCCACGGCCGGCGGCTCGCCGACGGAGAAGTCGGTCGTGCTTGCCGACACACGGCAGGCACGGAAGACATGTGGGCCGGACTCGATGATGCGCTCGCGTGAGGAGCGCTCTAGTAGGGGCGTCGCCGCCATTGGGGATTCTTCGGAGGGCTGTGGGCGGCGGCTAGTCGACGGTGAGGTGGTTGGTGTGAGATCTCTGGGATGAGGCCGGGGAAGTGGGCGAAGTGCTCGGGACTAGGGACTGCCCTCAACTTTCCGCAGTAGTATGATAATAATTGGTGGACGAGGGAGACTAGTCCAGAGACTACCCAAAGTTGATAAATCATGTTCGAGGGAAAATGCCCAAGATTTATTATCAAAATTCAAGCTAATTTCGCCGATTTTGTTACTGTCGTTCATTAGACATCATCCAACGGCCTTGGTCTCTGGGATTCGCTGCTACGGTGTCATCTACTATTTTCTACCCAATTCAGAAACATCCATAAAGCTAGTAGATAGCTTTCACATTGTTGGCCCCAACCCATTTTTTTAATCTTTTCTTCCTTATCCCCTTCGCTCATGCTAGCAGCTACTTGCAGCCATTGCTACACCAGCGAGGTGATCTCTATGATAGGCACGGTTTTAGTAAGACAGCAAGTTGTAGATAGCTAACCATGAGACACATGCCTCTCTGGTTGAGGCCGAGCTCGCTCTTGTGATTGGGCTCCAATGGTCGAGGTGAGTCACAGCTGCAATGACAGAGGTTTGTGCTGAATTAATTTGCAGAGGCGTAACTAGCACTAGATGGAGAAGGCATAGTACACATATCGGACACGAAGTCACGTACGCGAGCAGCTCGCATTCACTTGCATCGGTGCGGTACAACAAAGATGATGAAGAAGGATTGGAGCTTTGAAGGTAGTCGGAAAAGTTACAAAAATTAATACGTGCAAAACTTAACCTGTATAAACGCACATGCATGGATAATTTTACATTTACGCATGAGAAAGACATGTCAATTTTCAGTACGACATGGTTTGATTTGTCAAATTTGATGCTCCTTAATGCATTTTAAGTGAAAATTACAGGTTTATTCATTATAATTGCCGATTTTTAACGTTACGTGCAGCTGACTAGCAAACTATAAGTGTGTGATTGCTTGCTTCCAAAATAAGGATATGTAATCATTTTGTATAAGGTAGTACCAATTAGTCGTTATATTGCGAGAACTTAAAGAGTTTTGAGAGATTCAACTCGTTGCTACTCCATAAGAATGGTCATGTTGACAAATTTGATCCGGTGTTGAACAGAGCCGAGAAACATTTCAAAAACTTGAGCATGGAACAGGCTAGGGGTAAATGCCCCAAGGCCAGCCGAGCCTATCGTAGGTGCCGTCCCGAGGAGGAAGTACCTTAATTTGGGGCGCGCGGACGCTGCGGTACCCGAGCTCGAGACGCCGCCGTACCGTAGCTCGACCCGCGACGAGGCATGGCGGCGGCGGAAGCGGAGCGGCGGCGGCGGAAGGTAAAGCTCCTGGCCGACAAACATATTAGGCACAAATGGGCAACCTTCGGTAACCCATGTTCCATTTTTTTGTCGGGATAACCCCATGTACCACCTTCCCAATAGAAAAATCTTGTTCAACCTTCCCCTGTTGGGCCCAATATTTCACTTTTGGGTTGCCAAGGAACATCTACATGGTAATTGTTATCGGTCTACTTGATCCAGTGTCGAAGCCCAATAACTACAAATGGGCCTTTCTGCTCATGCAATTTCGGCCCTTTTCTAATGAAACACAGATCCTATGATTGGCAAATAAAAATACACGGAGATTGTACATAAAAGTTATTTTTATTTATTTTGAATTATAGGGTTCCAATTTTTGAAACCGCTCATGCCCAATATGAAAATCCTTGATCGCTCCATACCCACATGGATAACGGTATTTTTAAAAATTCATAAAGTGGATTTGAAATTTAAAACATATCCTAATAATTCCTTGATTTAATCTATCAACTTGCAAGATCTTGGAGCCAAAGAGCTTGTATTAGTCTGCGAAAATAATCTTGATAAACACATCGTTAACAAGAAATGAAGGTTTATCGTTCAGAGAGGATGCCATGTGGGACCCATGAGACAAGTAGCGTCCTCAACGTTTCAAAGAAAAAGGCAAGTAGCCCGAAAATAGGGGTAAAAATAAATCCTACAAAGGAAACACTTATAGTTCATAGAGGTCGACATGTGGGACCGATCTGCCATTTGCATCCTCATCATTTCGAAGTCGGCGAGGATCAGAAGAAAAAGGCAAATAGCCGTAAATTAGGGGTCAAAAATAAATCCAAAAAGGAAACTTTTATTCTTAATAGAGGATGACATGTGGGACCGACCTGCCAGCAGCGTCCTCATCGTTTCAAAGGCCGCGAGGATCAAAAGAAAAAGGCAAATAGCCGAGAAATTAGGGGTAAAAATAAATCCAACAAAGGAAAGGTTTATTGTTCATAGAGGCTGACATGTGGGACCCATGAGCCAAGCGACCTCAATTTCAAAGGCGGCATATGATCGAAAAGAAAAAGGCAAGTTAGCAAAAATCGGTGGGTAAAAAAATCTAAGAAATGAAACTTTATTGTACGGTCCCATGAGCCAAAGACCTTACTCAACGTTTCGGTGGCGGCATGAGATAGAAAGAAAAAGGAAAGTGACCAAATATCGGGAGCAAAAAATAATCCAAGAAAAGAAACTTTTATTGTACATAGAGGATGACATATGGGTCCCACTTATACAAGCTCTTTCGCTCCAAGATCTTGCAAGTTGATTGTACATAGAGGATGACATGCGGGCCCCTTGTGTCAGCAGCTTACTCAACGTTTCCAAGGCGGCAGGGGATCAAAAGAAAAAGGAAGTAGCCAGAAATTAGTGGTCAAAATAACTCCAAGGAAGGAAACTTTTATTGTTCATAGAGTATGGCATGCGGGACCCATGCGCTAGCGACTTCCTCAACGTTTCAAAGGGGGCATGAGATCGAAAGAAAAAGACAAGTGACCAAATATCGGGAGCCTAAAATAATCTAAGAAAAGAAACTTTATTGTACATAAAAGATGACATGCGGGTCCCATTTTGCGGCGGCGGTGTCAACGTTTCAAATGCGGCTTGAGATCAAAAGAAAAAGAGTAGCCAGTAAATTAGGGGTAAAAAAACTCCTAGAAAAGAAAGTTGATTGTACATAGAGGATGACATGCGGGTCCCATGACCCGACACCTTACTCAACGTTTCGAGAGGCGGCATGAGATCGAAAGAAAAAGGAAAGAGACCAAATACCAGGAGCAAAAAATAATCCAAGAAAAAGAAACTTTTATTGTACATAGAGGATAACATATGGGTCCCACTTATACAAGCTCTTCCGCCCGAAGATCTTGCAAGTTGATTGTACATAGAGGATGACATGCGGGCCCCTTGTGTCGACTTAATCAACGTTTCCAAGGCGGCGGGGATCAAAAGAAAAAGGAAACAGCCAGAAATAAGAGGGTGAAAAAATCCAAAAAAGAAACTTTTATAGTATCGAGGATGACATGTGGGTCCCATGAGCCAGCAGCTTCCTCAACGTTTCAGAGGCTGCATGAGATCGAAAGAAAAAGGCAAGTGACCAAAAATAAGGGGGTAAAAAAATCCAAGAAAAGAGACTTGATTGTACATAGAGGATGACATGCGAGTCCCACCGGTGACTTACTAACGTTTCCAAGGCGGCGGGGGATGAAAAGAAAAAGGAAATAGCCAAAGATCAGAGGGTGAAAAAAATCCAAGAAAAGAAACTTTTGTAGTACATAGAGGATGACATGCGGGTCCCATGGGCCAGCAGGTTCCTCAACGTTTTCAAGGGCGGCATGAGATCGAAAGAAAAAGGCAAGTGACCAAATATCAGGAGCCAAAAATAATCCAAGAAAAGAAACTTGATTGTACATAGAGGATGACATGCGGGTCCCATTGTGCGGCAGTGGTCCCAACGTTTCAAATGCGGCTTGAGATCAAAAGAAAATGAAAGTAGCCAGAAATTAGGGGGTCAAAAAAAACTCCAAGAAAGGAAAGCTTTATCGTTCATACAGGTGACATGTGGGACCTATGAGTTAGCGACTTACTAAACGTTTCAAAGGCGGCGAGGATCAAAAGAAAAAGGAAATAGCCAAAAATCAGAGGGTGAAAAAAATCCAAGAAATCAAACTTTTATTGTACATAGAGGATGACATGCGGGTCCCATGAGTCAGCAGATTCCTCAACGTTTCAAACGTGGCATGAGATCGAAAGAAAAAGGCAAGTGACCAAATATCAGGAGCAAAAAATAATCCAAGAAAAGAAACTTTATTGTACATAGAGGATGACATGCGGGTCCCATTTTGCAGCAGCGGTCTCAACGTTTCCAAGGCGGCACAGGACCAAAAGAAAAATGAAGTAGCCAGAAATCAGGGGGTGAAAAAAATCCAAGAAAAGAAAGATTTCAATTGGGCTGCATCTGGACATCTGGGCCTTCGAACTATCCTTAAGGCCTTTTGACTCGTACAATTTCAGCCCACTCCGAACATGAAAGTTCGGATTTTCTCAAAAAAAAACAGGAAAGTCCTATGTTTCGCCAAAACAAAAAACAAGGAGATTCAAGATATAAGTTGTAAAAATAAAGATTTAATTTATCCGTTTGCAATAGCTCAGAGCTTAATACACTGTTTATTGTTTGCAAAATAATCAAGATATCACATGTTTCTTGTACGGGGAGGCTGACATCAGGGACCCATGAGCCAGCAGCGTCGTCAACGTTTCAAAGGCGGCAGGGGATCGAAAATAAAAAAAAACAAATATCAGTTGGTAAAAAAATCCAAGAAAAGAAAACATTTATCGTTCTGAGAGGATGACATGCGGGACCGATGAGGCGACGACATCCTCAACGTTTCCCAGGCGGCAGGGGATCAAAGAAAAAAAAGGAAATAGCCGAGAAATTAATTAGGGTTCAAAATAAATCCATCAAAGGAAAGTTTTATTGTTCATAGAGGATGACATGTGGGACCGACCAACATATGACGTCCTCATCGTTTCAAAGGGGGCGGAGATCAAAAGAAAAAGGCAAATAGCCAGAAATTAGGGGTAAAAAATAACTCCAAGAAAGGAAACTTTTATTGTTCGTAGAGGATGACATGCGGGTCCCATGAGCCGGCGACTTACTTAACGTTTCAAAGGCGGCATGAGATCGAAAGAAAAAGGCAAGTGACAAAATATCAGAGCCCAAGATAATCCAAGAAAAGAAACTTTATTTACATAGAGGATGACATGCGGGTCCCATTTTGCGACGGCGGTCCCAACGTTTCAAATGCGGCTTGAGATCAAAAGAAAAAGAAAGTAGCCGAGAAATTAGGGGTCAAAAAATCCAAGAAAATAAAGTTGATGGACATAGAGGATGACATGCGGGTCCCATGAGCTAGCGGCTTACTCAACGTTTCCAAGGCGGCGGGGATCAAAAGAAAATGGAAATAGCCATAAATCTGAGGTTGAAAAAAAACAAAGAAACTCAACTTTTATAGTACATAGAGGATGACATGCGGGTCCCATGAGCCAGCAGGTTCCTCAACGTTTCAAACGTGGCATGGGATCGAAAGAAAAAGGCAAGTGACCAAATATCAGGAGCCAAAAATAATCCAAGAAAAGAAATTTTATTGTACGTAGAGGATGACATGCGGGTCCCATTTTGCGCAAACGGTCTCAACGTTTCCAAGGCGACACGTAACCAAAAGAAAAATGAAGTAGCCGAGAAATCAGGGGGTGAAAAAAATCCAAGAAGAAAGATTTCAATTGGGCTGCATCTGGACATCTGGGCCTTCGAACTATCCTGCTAGGCCTTTTGACTCGTACAATTTCAGCCCACTCCAAAACAGGAAAGTTTCGAATTTTCTAAAAAAACAGAAAGTCCTATGCTTCGCAAAGACAAAAAAACAAGGAGATTCAACATATAAGTTTGTTTATGTAAAAATAAAGATTTAATTATCCGTTTGAAATAGCTCGGAGCGCAATACATTGTTTATTGTCTCGCAAAATAATCAAGATATCATATGTTTCTTGTACGGGGAGGTGACATCGGGGACCCATGAGCCAACGGCGTCGTCAACGTTTTAAAGGCGGCGGGGATGGAAAGAAAAAATAAACCAAAAATCTGTTGGTAAAAAATCCAAGAAAAGAAACATTTTCGTTACGAGAGGATGACATGCGGGACCCATGAGGCGTGGCAGCCTCGGCGTTTATTGTTCATAGAGGTTGACATGTGGGACCCGTGAGCCGGCAGCGTCCTCAACGTTTTAAAGGCTGCAGGTGATCGAAAGAAAAAATAAGCCAAAAATCGTTTGGTCAACAAAATCCAAGAAAATAAACATTTACCGTTACGAGAGGATGACATGCGGGACCCATGAGGCGCGGCATCCTCAACGATTCCAAGGCGGCGGGGAAATATCCAGAAATTAATTAGGGGTTCAAAATAAATCCATCAAAGGAAACTTTTATTGTTCATAGAGGATGACATGTGGGACCGACACTGCCAACGACGTCCTCATCGTTTCGAGAGGGCAGGAGATCAAAAGAAAAAGGCAAATAGCCGTAAATTAGGGGTAAAAAATAACTCCAAGAAAGGAAACTTTTATTGTTCGTAGAGGATGACATGCGGGACCCATGAGCCGACAGCCTTACTCAACGTTTCAAAGGCGGCATGAGATCGAAAGAAAAAGGCAAGTGACAAAATATCGGAGCCAAAGATAATCCAAGAAAAGAAACTTTATTGTACGTAGAGGATGACATGCGGGTCCCATTTAGCAAGAAATGGTCTCAACGTTTCAAATGCGGCTTGAGATCAAAAGAAAAAGAAAGTTGATTGTACATAGAGGATGACATGCGGGTCCCATGACTCAAAGCTTACCCAACGTTTCCAAGGCGGCAGGGGATCAAAAGAAAAAGGAAATAGCCAAAAATCAGAGGGTGAAAAAAAAATAAAGAAAATAAACTTTTATAGCACATAGAGGATGACATGCGGGTCCCATTTAGCAGCAGCTTGATCAACGTTTGAGAGGCGGCAGGGGATCGAAAGAAAAAGGCAAGTGACCAAATATGAGGAGCCAAAAATAATTCAAGAAAAGAAAGATGTATAGTAAATAGAGGATGACATGCGGGTCCCTTGAGCCGGCAGCAGCTTACTCGACGTTTCAAAGTGGGCAGGGGATCAAAAGAAAAAGGTAAGCCAAAAATCAGCGGGTGAAAAAAATCCAACAAAGGAAACTTTTATAGCACATAGAGGATGACATACGGGTCCCATGAGCCAGCAGGTTCCTCAACGTTTCAAACGTGGCATGAGATCGAAAGAAAAAGGCAAGTGACCAAATATGAGGAGCCAAAAATAATTCAAGAAAAGAAAGTTTTATAGTACATAGAGGATGACATGCGGGTCCCATTTAGCAGCAGCGGTATCACCGTTTGAGAGGCGGCAGGGGATCGAAAGAAAAAGGTAAGTGACCAAATATGAGGTGCCAAAAAAAATTCAAGAAAAGAAAGTTTTATAGTACATAGAGGATGACATGCGGGTCCCATTTAGCAGCAGCGGTATCACCGTTTGAGAGGCGGCAGGGGATCGAAAGAAAAAGGCAAGTGACCAAATTTGAGGTGCCAAAAAAAACTCCAAGAAAAGAAAGTTTTATAGTACATAGAGGATGACATGCGGGTCCTAGTTAGCAGCAGCGGTATCACCGTTTGAGAGGCGGCAGGGGATCGAAAGAAAAAGGCAAGTGACCAAATTTGAGGTGCCAAAAAAAACTCCAAGAAAAGAAAGTTGATTGCACATAGAGGATGACATGCGGGTCCCATTTAGCAGCAGCGGTCTCAACGTTTCCAAGGCGGCAAGGGATCAAAAGAAAAAGGAAGTAGCCAGAAATCAGGGGGTCAAAAAAAATCCAAGAATAGAAAGAATTTTGGTTCATAGAGGATGACATGCGGGACCCATGATCCTGCATCGTAAACGGCTCGATCGGAGAACGTTGAACGAGATGGAGCGATCGAGAAAAAAAACAATGCCAGAGAGGCTGCCATCTGGGCCCTACATCCCTCGGCGGTGCGGATTTGCGTTGACTCGGCCGGCGAACCCGAGAATTCGCGATGCACCACGTCCCGGGCCACCATACGCGACGTTTTGGCCGCTTTCGTCGGGCTAGGTGGCCTCAAAAACGAGAAAAAAAAGTTTTGACATGCACCACGGAGGGACCAAAATCGTCGGCCATGGTACACCAGCAACCACGGCGCGACTTCAACTTCGTCGGCCATGGCAACTTTCTTGTAGTGTTACTCACCTTGCCTCAACTGGATCATCAGGTATTTCTTTCCTGAGGATGTATGATATGTACGTCTGCATCCATGGTATCTGTATCACCATGACCAGGTCCTGATCTTCTTCTTCTTCCTCTTGCTCTTCCTTGGTAGCCCCCGAGGGTTTCTTCTCCTTCTTTTTTGATTTTATCGATTTGGT
The DNA here is from genome assembly GCF_019359855.2 of Lolium perenne. Lineage (NCBI taxonomy): Eukaryota > Viridiplantae > Streptophyta > Magnoliopsida > Poales > Poaceae > Lolium > Lolium perenne. Next base: position 37,835,233 of record NC_067246.2, on the reverse strand, counting down.
GGATCTCTCTGTTATCTCTTCCCAGAATACACCTGGCGGAACTGCAAGGCATTGCGACCCGATGTTTGCAAGAACATCGGCTTCGTCGTTGCTCAATCTTCTAATATGATTTACTTCGCATCCATCGAACAACTTCTCGAGCTCGTTGTACACTTCCTTGTATGCCATCATGCTATCATTGACTGCATCACATTGGTTCATAACTTGCTGAGCCACCAATTGTGCGTCGCCAAAGATTTTTAGTCGAGTTGCACTGCAAGCTTTCGCCATCTTCATCCCGTGTATGAGAGCTTCATATTCTGCTTCGTTATTGGATGCGTTAGGGAACGTCATCCGAAGGACATATTTTAACTTGTCACCTTCAGGTGATATAAGTACTACTCCTGCGCCAGCTCCTTCAAGTCTCTTGGACCCATCAAAGTTCATGGTCCATGTTCTCGACAAGTCTGGGGGTCCTGTGTTTTGCAGCTCCATCCATTCTGCGATGAAGTGTGGCAGAACTTGCGACTTGATTGCTTTTCTTTTTTCATACGTGATGTCCCGAGGGGAAAGTTCTATTCCCCAAAGGGAGACACGACCCGTAGCTTCTGGATTGTTTAGTATATTTGATAAGGGAGCTTCATTGACCACTATGATCGGATGTGCCGAAAAATAGTGGCGCAATTTTCGTGCTGTTGTGAACACTCCATATGCTAGCTTTTGGTACTGAGGGTACCTTTGTTTTGAGGGCGACAAAACTTCGCTCACGAAGTATACTGGCCTCTGCACTCCATGGATTTTTCCTTCTTCTTCTCTTTCGACAACTAGCACCGTACTAACCACTTGAGGTGTGGCTGCAATATACAGCAGTAGAGGTTCCTTTTCCTTTGGCGCCACCAAAATTGGTGGTGTCGAAATTGTGCGCTTCAAATCCTCGAAAGCTCTATCGGCTTCTTCGTTCCATTGGAATGTATCTCCTTGCTTTATCAAAGCGTAAAATGGTAATGCTTTTTCTCCCAGCCTGGCGACGAATCTGCTCAAAGCTGCGACTCGCCCAGTTAGCTGCTGTATCTCTTTCAACTTTGTTGGCTTCCTCATTGTTACTATAGCTTGTATTTTGTCGGGATTTGCTTCAATCCCTCTTGCTGAAACCAGAAACCCCAGAAGTTCTCCTGCTGGGATGCCAAAAGAACACTTCGTCGGGTTCAGCTTGAGGCAGAATTTGTCGAGGTTGTCAAAAGTTTCCTTGAGATCCTCGATCAGCGTTGCCCCCTTTTTTGACGTTATGACGACATCATCGATGTATACTTGCACGTTTTTCCCAATCTGTGTCGCCAAACACTTCTGCATCATCCTCTGATATGTTGCTCCCGCATTTTTTAGACCAAAGGGCATTCTCGCCAACGCGGTCTTTACTTCATCTTCTTCTTTCAATCTGATCTGGTTATAACCAGAATATGCGTCCAGGAAGGAAAGACGTTCGCATCCAGCCGTGGAATCGATAATTTGATCGATCCTCGGGAGGGGAAAGTGATCCTTTGGACAATGTTTATTGAGATACGTAAAGTCGACGCACATGCGAAGGACTGTCGTGTGTTTCTTCGGCACCATCACTGGGTTAGCTACCCATGTGGCTTCTGTAGATATCTCTTTGATAAAACCAGCATCCTTGAGTCGATTTATTTCTGATAGCATAGATTTGCGGTTTGGTTCCGAAAAACGCCGCAAGGGTTGTTTGATTGGTCTCGCGAGAGGATCTAAGTTGAGGTGGTGCTCGGCAAGTTCCCTGGGTACTCCTGGCATGTCAGCTGGACACCATGCGAAGATTTTCCAGTGCTCACGGAGGAACTTGATGAGCGCGCTTTCCTATGCGATATCCATATTTGTTGCAATGGACGTCGTCTTTTTCGGGTCTGTCGGGTGAATCTGCACCTCCTTAGAATTTTTCTCGGTATTGAAAGTTGAGTCTTTATTTGGCCTTCCAACATCTGGCAGCACGTCGTAGTCAGTCATACTTTTTGACGCCAAATACTCAGCTTGCATCCCGAAAGTTTCTGATAGCCGATGAAAATCCTTGTCGCATTTATCGGCTAAAGCGAAGCTTCCTTTGACTGTAATTGGTCCCCTTGGTCCAGGCAATCTCCATAACAGGTATGTATAGTGTGGCACCGCCATAAATCTAGCATATGCTGGTCGTCCCAACAAAGCGTGGTACTGCGACGGAAAATCCACGACTTCAAATTCCAGCCTCTCGATTCTATAATTCTCTCGGGTTCCAAACTGAACGTCGAGATTAATTTTTCCCAATGGATAATTTGGCTTCTCTGGTGTGATACCGTGGAACCTTGTGTCTGTTGGCTTCAGGTTCGCTAAGGATATATTCATCTTCCTCAATGTGTCTGCATACATGAGGTTTAAGCTGCTGCCGCCGTCTATGAACACTCGAGAGACATCAAATCCCGCAATAACTGTCGGCGTAATAAGTCTTGTTGCCCTGGTCGAGGAACTTGTTGCGGATGATCTGCTATGGTGAAGCCAATATCTTGCCCTGACCAATTAAGATACTCGACAGTTGGTGGAGGCATTTTTTCTGCCATAAACACTTGTCGTGAGATTACTTTCTGAGCTCTATTTGACGGCCTTGCCTTCTGAATCATTGACACCGCTCCGTGAGAGTTGGGATCAACATAAGGTGGTGGTGGGGGTGCTGCCGCTATTCTGAGCTGGTGTCGATTGTCGTCTGTAATCGCGGGAGGTGGTGGCAGGTGAATCTCGCTCCTGGGTTCCCGAGGATTTCTCTGTGCTGCTTGAGCATTAGCGTGCTCTGCATACCTTAACATTGCCTGGAAATTGCGACAATCTTTCTGTAGGTGTCCTGACTGTCTTTTCCCGTTGCTGTCGAGGAAAAAATGCATCTGGCACGGTCCGTTCATCATTTCTTCGGGGGACACGAAAGGCCTCGGGAACCTGGGCCCGCTATTTTGTCTGTTGTTGCGAGAATCGTCCCTGTTATCGCCTCGCTGCTCACTGCTTCTCTGATAATCATCTCTGTTGTTTCCTCCTGTGTTTGCCCGAAAACCTGCCGAAATTTGTCCTGGAGCGTCATAGTTCGAAGTGCCGAGGAAATCGTCGCCTCGGTTGATAGCTTCGACCACGGTCCTCCTCTGGCGACCTGTGCCGTTTGTTGTGGACAGCGTCTTCTCCATCTGCCCATCTGTTTGCTATCTCCATTAACGCGGATACTGTCTTTGGATTGGTCCTTCCCAAGTCCTCGACAAAATCTCCACGCCTGATTCCTGCGACAAACGCATCTATTGCTCTCTCGTCAGATATATTTTCTGCCGAGTTTTTGATGATATTCCATCTTTGGATGTACTTTCTCATTGGCTCATCTGGCTTTTGTCGACATGCTCTTAACTCCTCCAACGACGAAGGTTTTTTGCACGTGGATCTGAAGTTCTTGACGAACACGTCCTCGAAACTTTCCCAGCTGTCGATAGATCCTGGAGTGAGTTTTTTTATCCAAGATCGTGCGGCTCCACTCAAATGCACCTGGATGCTTTGCATAGCTGTTGCCCTGGTTCCTCCTGTGAGCTTCACTGTCTCGAGATAATCAACTAGCCAATCCTCTGGATCTTGAAGGCCGTCGAACTTCTTGAAGTTGTCGGGTAACTTGAATCCTGAGGGGACTCGAGTTTTTCGGACTCTCCTCGTGAAGCATGGCAAGCCGCACATATCTTCGTCGTTAAGCTCCGGAGATTGCCGATGATCCCTTCTGCTTTGCCGCGCTCTATCGACCCTTGCCTGTGCTGTCGTGTCTCTTGCTCCGCTTGGTCCTTCAGGGGTTGCCGCCGTTGCTGCTGCAGGTTGTGGACTATTTTGTCTTGCCGCTCCTTCGGGAGGCGTTGATACAAATGCTGTCCCCATAGCTCCAACCCCTGCTATCGCCATATTGTATAGTGTTTCCCTTGGGTCACCTGGAGGTGGTTTAGATGCAAGGATAAAGGCTTGTGTCGCCATATACCCAGCTTCTGGTGTCTTAGGGATAATGTTCCCTCTTGTATCTATCGACATAAAGGACATGTCGAGGTTTTGAACCAAGTGCTCTCTTTCAGCTTCGGGTATGTGTTGTAACCTTGACCTTCCTCTGTTCCGAGCCTCCCTGTGGCTATCACCCGAAGTTCTAGATTGTCGACTTAGATCTGCCCTTCTCCTGCTGGATGCAGAAGCTGCCTCCTTTCTTCTGTTTAACTCGGCTGTCTGTTTTTCCAATTCTCTGGCAGCTCGTGCGAGTCTATATTGATATGCTTGTAATTCCTCTGGTGTGGCCGTGGTAGCCATTGGTTCTGCACCGTTCATAGCTCTCGCGGCTCTGTCCCATGCTGTTTGTGAAAGTTGAACTCTGTCTCGCGGCTCTGGTCCGACTTATTTGTTGCCCAGGCCTTGTCGCAGATTGGAGGGATCGACGTATGGATTTCCCAGATCGTCGAAAGCCTCAGATGTTTCCTCTTGATCCTCAATTGCATAAATCTGATGATATTTTGTATTCAGATCTATGTTGGGTTTGGTGACATCATCGTTGAGATTGATGAAGACCTTGCCCACTGTGATAGATTTGTCGATGAAGTCGTAACTGTCGACATCGCTTGAGCCATCGCTTATATATGAGTCCGCAGATGACTCAAACGACATGTCGTTGAAGATCTTGGCGAGTTTCTCTCTTGTTCTGGTGCTGACGTAGCGTGTCGACGAAGTTTCTTCTTCTCCTGACTCGGTTGACGATGTATAGCTTGAAAAATCGGAATCGACCGCCGACGATCCCGACGAAATCGGAATTTCGACGCGATACGATCCTTCTTTCTCGACGCGAAAACGAAAATTTCCGAATGTCATCTCCATAGGCTCCGCCAGGTACGCATATGCATCCAAACGGGAGGGTGGGTGAGGAACAAAATCGACAAGAGCAGCAGCGATCTGTTTACCTCGATCCATTATGTTGCTTGCGGTTGATGATGTCGAAGATCTTGAACGTGCCATCGAGATCAGATCCTTACGCCTCTAGTTCCCACAGACGGCGCCAATTGACAAGGTATCAACTTGTCAATGCCTATGGATTGTAGGCTAGGGTTTAGTTGGAAGTAGAGGGCAAGTAGATCTCGAAGGTTTCAGCCGAAAAGTACTCGACGATTATGAAAACTAGGGTTTGTAACAATGATTCGATGATCTCTTCGTCCCTCGACTCCCCCTTTATATAGGAGGCGGAGCCGAGGGTTTCGTTTTGTACAAGTTACAGAGTCCGGGACAGTTTCTAACTCATCCCGCCAGATTACAAATAACACTTCCTATTACAGCTCTAACTTTCCTTAATATATCTTGGGCTTCCGAATCTTCTTATTCTTCGGGTATTGGGCCTTCAGTAAACCCCGGGTACTATCTCCGGCAGGCCCATTTGGGATGCCTATGTCAAGTAACAACTTCCAAGACACAACAAAACAGTAGCAAAATAAAGACATGGGTTATCTCCCAAGAAGTGCTTTCTTTATAGCCATTAAGATGGGCTCTGTGATTATAATGATGCCCACATAAGGATGAGAGTTGAAGCAAAAGAGAGCATCAAAAAGCAAGTATGAAACAAATTTAAGTCTAACCCGCTTCCTATGCATAGGAATCTTGTACACAAATAAATTCATGAAGAACAAAGTGACAAGCATAAGAAGATAAAACACGAGCAACTTCAAAAGTTTCAGCATATAGAGAGGTGTTATAGTACCATGCAAATTTCTACAACCATATTTTACTCTCTCATAATAATTTTCAGTAGCTTCATGGTTAAACTCAACAATATAACTATCACATGCAGCATACTTTTCATGATCCATAAACACATAATTTTTATCAAACTTAAAAATAATAGGATCAGAACTTTCAAAACCACTTTTATCAATACTATAACAAGATGATTGATCAATCTCAAAAGATATGGGACTCCTAGATAAAGTCAAGACCTCTCCAATCCCATTTTCATTAGTGGTATAATTAATATTATCAAGTAACATAGGACCATCATCTAGAGCTTTATCATAAACATTTGCTAAGCAAAACTCTTTAGTACCATGCATTTCGATATCAGGCACAAACAAAGCATTATCATAAGATTTATCAAAATAGCATGGATTATCATATATAACAGTAGCATAATTATTCTCACAAGTTTTAATTATAGGGAATATTTCAAGAGAATCCACAGGAAAATAACATTCATCCGCCTTTGGTAAGCATGGAGGACAATCAAATAGTGTAAGAGATAAAGAGTTACTCTCATTAGAAGGTTGGCATGGGTAGCTAATCCATTCTTCCTCCTTTTGTTCATCACTCTCCTCCTCTTTTTCATCCAATGAGCTTTCAGGTTCATCAATTTCCTCCTCTTTTTCATCCAATGAGCTTTCAGGTTTATCAATTTCTTCTTCCAGAGGTTCCTGCAAATTGTGAGTGCATTCTTGTGCATTAATGAGTCTCTCTTTATAATCAATAATATAAGGATTATCACTGTAACTTTCTATGCAAAAATTAAGGATGGAAGAGACATAATCTTTAAGGTCCTTACAAACAGCACAAGGTTCATAATTTTTAAACATGAAGGATTTGATCTCAGAAGCTCCCATAAATAAGACAAATTGTTCTACCTCTTCGAACCCAAAATGAATATAGCTATTCCAATTATAGCTCTTAATTAAAACTTCCTCACTAAAGCCACATTGAAATTTAAGATGTTTAGTATCATGTTTAGAGCAACAGTTTATATCATGGCGTTTAAGCAAGATTTTAGCAATTGTATTCAATTTTTCTATCACAGCACTCATAACTTTTCCCGTTCTTGATTCTCTATAATTATTATATAATTCTATAAGCTCCAAATAGGTTGTGGGTTCTTCCATAACAACAGTTTTTAATTTTTCGGTTTTTCAAATTTTTATGGATTTTTTGGGTATATGAGAAAAGTAAACTAGGCAAAATAATACTAGACAGAAATAAACTAAGCAACGGCAAAATAAAATAAAAACAGAGAGAGAGGTAGAGTGTACTCCCCAGGTGAACTTATGAGTAGAGCTATGCCTCCCCGGCAACGGCGCCAGAAAATAGTCTTGATAACCCACAAGTATAGGGGATCGCAACAGTCTTCGAGGGAAATAAAACCCAAATTTATTGATTCGACACAAGGGGAGGTAAAGAATACTTATAAGCCTTAACAACTGAGTTGTCAATTCAGCTGCACCTGGAAAAGCACTAGTAACAGGGGTGATGTGAAAGCAAAGATAATATGAGAGTAGTAGTAACATAACACAAACGATGTGAGTAATATGAGAGCAATGGCACCAGAAAATAGTTGGTACTACTTCCAATGACATATAGGACCGAGTATATGATGATGAGAGATGGACCGGGGTTCCCAGCTATCTACACTAGTGGTAACTCTCCAATAACAAGTGTTGGGTGAACAAATTACAGTTGGGCAATTGATAGGATGGAAATAGCATTAAGACAGAACATCAAGATTATTAATTATGTAGGCATGTTTTCCATATATAGTCATACGTGCTCGCAATGAGAGACTTGCATAACATCTTTTGTCCTACCAGCCGGTGGCAGCCGGGCCTCTAGGGAATCTACTGGAAATAAAGGTACTCCTTTTAATAGAGCACCGGAGCAAAGCATTAACACTCCGTGAAAACATGTGGTCCTCATACCTAAGCCTTCCCCTCCGATTATCCCGATTCTTTGTCACTCACGGGGCCTCGGGTTCCGGACATAGACATGTGCAAACAACTTGTAGATACAATCTAAGCAATAAGTATAGAGCTTAAATCTAAGATCATGCCACTCGGGCCCTAGTGACAAGCATTAAACACAACAAGATTGCAGCAACAATAACTTCACAAACTTTATAGATAGACTAATCATAATGTAACAATCCATCGGATCTCAACAAACACAACACCGATTACATCAGATGAATCTCAATCATGTAAGGCAGCTCATGAGATCATTGTATTGAAGTACATGGGAGAGAGAGTACCAACTAGCTACAGCTAGAACCCGTAGTCCATGGGGGAACTACTCACGCAACATGATGGAGGCGGTGGCGTCGATGGAGATGGCTTCCGGGGGCACTTCCCCGTCCCGGCGGCGTGCCGGAACAGAGATTCTGTCCCCCGAAACGGAGTTTCGCGATGGCGGCGGCGCCCCTGGAGTCTTTTTGGAGTTTCGTCAATTCGTATCGCGTTTTTAGGTTGAAAGGGGTCTTATAGGCGAAGAGCCGGCGCAGGGAGGTGCCTGGGGGTCCCACCCCATAGGCTGGCGCGGCCAGGCCTGGGGCCGCGCCACCTTATGGTGTGGTGGCCCTCTGGCCCGCCTCTGACTCTCCTTCGGAGTTCTTGGGTCTTCCGGGAAAAATAAGATACTGGGTCTTTGTTTCGTCGAATTCCGAGAATATTGTCCGAACAGCCTTTCTGGAATCAAAAACAACAGAAAATAGGAACTTGCACTTCGGCATCTTGTTAATAGGTTAGTTCCGGAAAACGCATAAAAACATTATAAAGTGTGAGCAAAACATGTAGGTATTGTCAATAAACAAGCATGGAACATCAGAAATTATAGATACGTTGGAGACGTATCACCCTTCTTCTTTTTGAAAACCCGAACTTTTGTTTTAGCAGGCAAAATGAATCAGGATTTTGTGCTGGAAAAGCCTGAAAACGACCGTCTTCTCGAAGCGTTGTCTCTTCTTGAGATTCATGCGGACCTGGTGCGCCGTAGCATCTTTGACGCCCAAGCTGTGTTTTCGCGCTTGTTCCCTTATTTCTTCCCAAAGAAAAAGGAACCCGACACCTTTGCTGCCCTTGCCAAAAGCTTCGTCCCCCAAGAAGATCTTGGGCTTGCTCTTCGCCAAGAAAACTTGAAGATTGGCGTGGAAGGCACTATAGCACTGGTTGCCGGGAGCCAGCAAAACGTCGACTAGGCAAAAGTTGGCGAAGCCACAAAGCTGAAGCAGGATAAATGGCCATCTCTAATCAGGGCTGCAAAGCCCCACTCGAAGAGGATCCTGGCCTTCCTCGGGTACAAGCCAACGCCTTCCTCCAGTTCCGCCAAACCGGAGGTCAAGTAGATCGCCCTGCCTATCTTTTGTCTCTTTTTTCTTTCTTTTGACGAATGTCGCCATAGATGTAGCTTGCGACAGCGTATGATTGGTTCACTAGGATCCAACCTTTTGGAAGAACCATGTAAATATATTGATAATCAATGGAAGTCTATTTTGCGTGATGATTGATGTCGAAATTTTCTTTCCAGTTGGTATTTGACAACCATACTCCAACTCCTCGTCCCTCCGATACTTTGCCTGCTTCCTCTTACTCGAAGAAAATGTCAGCTGATGACGAATTTATTGAGGACTCTTCGGGTATGGGTCCAGCACATGATTTGGAAGAACTTCGCCAACAACTTCAATTGATGAAGAAACATGCACTCGTAATAATGGAGCAATCTCGAAGATCATCTGAGAGGGAGAAAATTGCACAACAGCAAGCTCAGGAAGCTATAGCTTCAAAAGAGGCTGCAGTCGCTGAAGCTACTCAGGCTACTTCCCGAGAGAACTTTATGCTTTAATTGATGACTGAGGCAAGCCTGGAAATGGCAGGTATACTTTTCAAGCTTAAACTTCCTCTGTTGTTTGTTTGTTTCCTATCTCTAACTGGTGTGCTGTCGTCAAATAGGTCCCTTTTTGGACGCCGCTGCCGAATATCAACAGGTTGACACAAGATCAAATTTCCTTGTTAATCTGGCACTGGACCATGGCTCCCTATTTTGGGCTACACCTGAGCGTACCCGACAAATCGTCAGGTTTCAAGATCGCGCGTGCCAAGTTCATGAGTTCCTTGAATTTTGCACCAAAACGTTGTCCATGGTCTACAACTCCATGTTTCCTCGGAATGTTCAGCCTAAGACCCTTCCTGAGCTGATGACCAAGTTTAAGGACTCGCACCAAATCCATGGTTTTGTAAGAGCTCAACTAGTAGCTGGTGCCAGATTTGCCCTTATTATGCTTCAGATCTGCCACTCAAAACTGGATATGACCAAGGTGGTTGAAACTGTCCATACCAAGCTGAGGCGACGGCGGAGGGGTGTCGACAAAATCGATGCGGTAGTTACACCAGTGGCTGAAGAAATAATCGATGACCTTCTTCGAATGGATGCTGACTTTTTTTGCAGATGGCCATTATGCCGATTTTATGGGTGCCTCTGCCAAAGAAGACAGAATAAACATTGATGATCTATTAGGTCGCGACTAAATCCACTTCTTCGGTAGATAGCTTATCTTGCCGAAAGAATCTGTAACTTGTTGTATATATATTGTAAGACAAAGACATGTATTTTTTCTTTTCCCTAGCCCCCGAGTGTCTCGGTGGCTAGTGTCTTTATTTTTATTGTGTTTGCGAGGTATTTTAGACCAAGGCAAAGATATTTGTAAATTTATGTGTTGTATAAGTTGTTCTTGTGCAGAACGAAACTTTGTCGGGTAAGAAAATCCCGAGCCTGTCGAATAAAAAGACGTATATCACCAATATCTTTATTATATTGTAGCACCGCGAGCCCGCCTCATTAAAAACCTTCCAGCCCCACTCGGTGCCCAGAAAGGAAAAGAGTGCGTCTGAAAACTCGCGGGCGTTTCAGTATATTGTATGTTTACATATATATCTTGACTTAAGGGTAGAAACGCCTAAGTTGCGCCACGTTCCAGGGATTTGGCTCGGCAACCTCTGTCTTCTTGTCCTTTATCCTGTATGCTCCTCCCTCGATTACTTCGGTGACGATATAAGGGCCTAGCCATGGCGACTCGAGCTTTTCATGGCTGTTTTGCGTGAGCCGAAGAACTAAGTCACCAACCTGGAAAGATCTTGGCCGCAATCGTCGACTGTGGTAATTTTTCATATCTTGGTGATATTTGGTGACTCTTGACAATACTTCGTCTCGAGCTTCGTCGAGTGCGTCCATATCATCTTCTAGTGCCTTTTTTGATTTTTCTTCGTCAAATTCTGCCACTCTCGGAGAATTGTGTTCTATTTCTATCGGCAACACCACCTCAGCTCCATGAACCAGAAAAAACGGGGTTTCCTGTGTTGCTGTGTTGGGTGTTGTTCATATGCTCCATAGCACGCTAGGTAACTCCTCTGGCCAAGTGTGTCGAGCTTTTTCCAATGGTCCTAACAGGCGTTTTTGATGCCATTGCAGATGACGCCGTTTGCTTTCTCGACTTGACCATTGGTTTGCGGGTGCGCAACCGACGCAAAATGTAGCTTGGTACCTACTTCTGCACAATAAGCCTTGAATTCCTTTGACGTGACATTGCTACCATTGTCTGTGACGATGCTATGAGGAACTCCAAACCGGAAAACGATGCTCTTGATGAACTTGACCGCTGATGCTGCATCTGGCGAATTTATTGGTTTTGCTTCGACCCACTTGGTGAATTTGTCGACAGCCACAAGCATATACTCGTATCGTCCTGGCCACGCCGTGTGCAATTTGCCCACCATATCAAGACCCCACGGGGCAAAGGGCCACGACAAAGGTATTGTCATCAGTTCTGCTGCCGGAGAATGAGGTTTTGCGGCAAACCTTTGACACGCATCACAGGTATGCACTATGTCCTTTGCATCCTCAATGGCTGTTAGCCAATAAACCCTGCTCTGAAAACCTTGGCCGCAATAACTCGACTGCTTGCATGGTGTCCGCATACTCCCTCATGCACATCCTTTAAAAGCACCCAACCTTCTTCAGCTGTGACGCATCGCTGCAAGACTCCCGATATACTTTTCTTGTACAATTCGCCCTTAACCACAGTTGACGTGGGCATTACCCTTCGGGTAACCAGTGTTGCTCTACCCTATACGGCCCAGCTGGAGGCCCATGAAGGTACTCGATGGCAAGATGGGCCACTAGGACGGTGCGGCGGAAGGTTCCTTGAAGTACAAGGCGCGAAAGGAGCCGAACAAGGAAAGTTTAGAGATAGATCTACTATAAACCTAGTCGTATTCGATTAGACCTCTCGAGACCTGGCCTCCTATATAAAGGCCAGGAGAGGGGCTATCGAGGGACACAATCAACCTTAGCAATCTTAGCCAACAGAAGCTTAGACCTAGGTTACCCTAGCACTCAGCTATCTCGACGAGATCTCAGCCGAACTATTCGGCACCCCATTGTAACCCATTATCATCATAATCAAGAACAGACAAGCATGACGTAAGGGTTTTACCTCATCGAGGGCCCCGAACCTGGGTAAATCGCTCTCCCCGCTTGTCTGTGAACCGATGTCTCGTGTCAGCTTGCAGGATTCCATCAACCCTAAGCCCCTATCGGAGGGCATTGCCGAGGAGCACCCTCGACAATTGGCGCCGTCTGTGGGGACCCTGTCGGCAAAAGGCAGGGCATCGGCGATACCAGTTACATCCGCAGCGTTCGTGCTCGAGTCACCAACGCCTCCAGATCCAAAGGACCCGATTCGCTGCGGATCCTTCGAGTTCGTACCACACCTCAAGCCGCCACACCCGATTCCTGCAGGATCGTGTGACGACATGACCGCCACTTTTGGAGGCGTTCACTTCATCATCGATTCTGGAGGCTTTCTTCGCCTCCCTAGGACAAATACATCTGGATTGGGGCCCCCAGTTTCGGCAGATGATACCCCGGCAGCAACTCTGGAAATCCCGCCCAGAAGCGCGCAAGGAGGCAGTCGAGGAAGTTTCGATCTCGCGACGGGGCGAAAGAAAAGGCGAAGGGACTTGCACCATGGAGAAGAAGAACGTACAGCGCTCGTTCAACCGTACTTATCGGCCACGGAGCAACTTGATGCGCCATGCTACCTCCACTCCTACATCGACCCGAAGGACGGTCGAGAAAAATCCAGTCACTGATGGCGTGTAACACACACGTTCGTTGGGAACCCCAAGAGGAAGGTATGTTGCACACAGTAGCAAGTTTTCCCTCAGAAAGAAACCAAGGTTTATCGAACCAGGAGGAGCCAAGAAGCACGTTGAAGGTTGATGGCGGCGAGATGTAGTGCGGCGCAACACTAGAGATTCTGGCGCCAACGTGGAACCTGCACAAAACAACCAAAGTACTTTGCCCCAACGAAACAGTGAGGTTGTTAATCTCACCGGCTTGCTGTAACAAAGGATTAGATGTATAGTGTGGATGATGATTGTTTGCAGAAAACAGTACAACAAGTATTGCAGTAGATTGTATTTAATGTAAAAGAATGGACCGGGGTCCACAGTTCACTAGAGGTGTCTCTCCCATAAGATAAATAGCATGTTGGGTGAAAAAATTACAGTCGGGCAATTGACAAATAGAGAGGGCATGACAATGCACATACATGATACGATGAGTATTGTGAGATTTAATTGGGCATTACGACAAAGTACATAGACCGCTATCCAGCATGCATCTATGCCTAAAAAGTCCACTTTCAGGTTATCATCCGAACCCCTTCCGGTATTAAGTTGCAAGCAAGAGACAATTGCATTAAGTATGGTGCATAATGTAATCAATAACTACATCCTCGGACATAGCATCAATGTTTTATCCCTAGTGGCAACAGCACATCCACAACCTTAGAACTTTCTGTCACTGTCCCAGATTTAATGGAGGCATGAACCCACTATCGAGCATAAATACTCCCTCTTGGAGTTAAGAGTAAAAACTTGGCCAGAGCCTCTACTAATAACGGAGAGCATGCAAGATCATAAACAACACATAGGTAATAGATTGATAATCAACATAACATAGTATTCTCTATCCATCGGATCCCGATAAACACAACATATAGAATTACAGATAGATGATCTTGATCATGTTAGGCAGCTCACAAGATCCAACAATGAAGCACATGAGGAGAAGACAACCATCTAGCTACTGCTATGGACCCATAGTCCAGGGGTGAACTACTCACTCATCACTCCGGAGGCGACCATGGCGGTGAAGAGTCCTCCGGGAGATGATTCCCCTCTCCGACAGGGTGCCGGAGGCGATCTCCAGAATCCCCCGAGATGGGATTGGCGTTGGCGGCGTCTCAGTAAGGTTTTCCGTATCGTGGCTCTCGGTACTGGGGGTTTCGCGACGAAGGCTTTAAGTAGGCGGAAGGGCAACGCGGGGGTCCACACGAGGGCCCCACACACCAGGGCCGCGCGGCCAGGACCTGGGCCGCGCCGCCCTGTTGTGGCGGTGCCTTGTGGCCCCACTTCCTTTCCCCCTCGGTCTTCTGGAAGCTTCGTGCAAAAATAGGACCCTGGGCGTTGATTTCGTCCAATTCCGAGAATATTTCCTTTGTAGGATTTCTGAAACCAAAAACAAGCAGAAAAGCAAGAATCGGCTCTTCGGCATCTCGTTAATAGGTTAGTGCCGGAAAATGCATAAATACGACATATAATGTGTATAAAACATGTAGATATCATCAATAATGTGGCATGGAACATAAGAAATTATCGATACGTCGGAGACGTATCAGCATCCCCAAGCTTAGTTCCTGCTTGTCCCGAGCAGGTAAACGATAACAAAGATAATTTCTGGAGTGACATGCCATCATAACCTTGATCATACTATTGTAAGCATATGTAATGAATGCAGCGATCAAAACAATGGTAATGAGATGAGTAAACAACTGAATCATAAAGCAAAGACTTTTCATGAATAGTACTTCAAGACAAGCATCAATAAGTCTTGCATAAGAGTTAACTCATAAAGCAATAAATCAAAGTAAAGGTATTGAAGCAACACAAAGGAAGATTAAGTTTCAGCGGTTGCTTTCAACTTGTAACATGTATATCTCATGGATATAGTCAATATAGAGTAATATAACAAGTGCAATATGCAAGTATGTAGGAATCAATGCACAGTTCACACAAGTGTTTGCTTCTTGAGGTGGAGAGAGATAGGTGAACTGACTCAACATAAAAGTAAAAGAAAGGTCCTTCAAAGAGGAAAGCATCGATTGCTATATTTGTGCTAGAGCTTTGGTTTTGAAAACATGAAACAATTTTGTCAACGGTAGTAATAAAGCATATGTATCATGTAAATTATATCTTACAAGTTGCAAGCCTCATGCATAGTGTACTAATAGTGCCCGCACCTTGTCCTAATTAGCTTGGGTTAACACTGATTATCATTGCATAACATATGTTTCAACCAAGTGTCACAAAGGGGTACCTCTATGCCGCCTGTACAAGGGTCTAAGGAGAAAGTTCGCATTGGATTTCTCGCTTTTGATCATTCTTCAACTTAGACACCCATACCGGGACAACATAGACAACAGATAACGGACTCCTCTTTTAATGCTTAAGCATTCAACAACAGTTAATATTCTCATAAGAGATTGAGGTTTTATGTCCAAACTGAAACTTCCACCATGATTCATGGCTTTAGTTAGCGGCCCAATGTTCTTCTCTAACAGTATGCATACTCAAACCATTTGATTGTGAAAACCCCCCTTACTTCAGACAAGACGAACATGCATAGAAACTCACATGATATTCAACAAAGAGTTGATGGCGTCCCCAGGAACATGGTTATCGCACAACAAGCAACTTAATAAGAGATAAAGTGCATAAGTACATATTCAATACCACAATAGTTTTTACGGCTATTTTGTCCCATGAGCTATATATTGCAAAGGCGAATGATGGAATTTTAAAGGTAGCACTCAAGCAATTTACTTTGGAATGGCGGAGAAATACCATGTAGTAGGTAGGTATGGTGGACACAAATGGCATAGTGATTGGCTCAAGGATTTTGGATGCATGAGAAGTATTCCCTCTCGATACAAGGTTTAGGCTAGCAAGGTTATTTGAAACAAACACAAGGATGAACCGGTGCAGCAAAAATCACATAAAAGACATATTGTAAACATTATAAGACTCTACACCGTCTTCCTTGTTGTTCAAAACTCAATACTAGAAATTATCTAGACTTTAGAGAGACCAAATATGCAAACCAAATTTTAGCAAGCTCTATGTATTTCTTCATTAATGGGTGCAAAGTATATGATGCAAGAGCTTAAACATGAGCACAACAATTGCCAAGTATCAAATTATTCAAGACGTTTTAGAATTACTACATGTAGCATTTCCCAATTCCAACCATATAACAATTTAACGAAGAAGATTCAACCTTCGCCATGAATACTATGAGTAAAGCCTAAGGACATATTGTCCATATGCAACAGCGGAGCGTGTCTCTCTCCCACACGATGAATGCTAGGATCCATTTATTCAAACAAAAACAAAAACAAAAACAAACCGACGCTCCAAGCAAAGTACATAAGATGTGACTGAATAAAAATATAGTTTCAGGGGAGGAACCTGATGATGTTGTCGATGAAGAAGGGGATGCCTTGGGCATCCCCAAGCTTAGACGCTTGAGTCTTCTTAAAATATGCAGGGGTGAACCACCGGGGCATCCCCAAGCTTAGAGCTTTCACTCCTCTTGATCATAGTATATCATACTCCTCTCTTGACCCTTGAAAACTTACTTCACACCAAACTTCAAGCAAACTCATTAGAGGGTTAGTGCACAATCAAAAATTCACATGTTCAGAGGTGACACAATCATTCTTAACACTTCTGAACATTGCACAAAGCTACTGGACATTAATGGATCAAAGAAATTCATCCAACATAGCAAAAGAGGCAATGCGAAATAAAAGGCAGAATCATCAAAAAACAGAACAGTCCGTAAAGACGAACCTGGAAGGGGCACTTAACTTGCTCAAACGGAAAAACTCAAAACTAATGAAAGTTGCGTACATATCTGAGGATCACGCACGTAAATTTGCAGATTTTTTTGATTTTTTTACAGAGACTTCTGCGCGAATTCGTGACAGACAGCAATGCTGTTTCTGTGCAGCCATCCAAATCTAGCATCAACTTTACCATAGAGACTTTACTTGGCACAAAAACATGATAAGGAGAGGTTGCTACAGTAGTAAACAACTTCCAAGACTCAAATATAAAACAAAATACTGTAGTAAAAACATGGGTTGTCTCCCATAAGCGTTTTTCTTTAACGCCTTTCAGCTAGGCGCAGAAAGTGTGAATCAAGTGTTATCGAGATATGAAGCATCAACATTACCTTGGGTGTTGGGAGTTGCTTCAACAATGCATGTTATCTTATCTATGTAAGTTTCAGAGGCTCCCTTTTCATTACTCTTAGGCTTGCTATTCTCATTAAACAAATTTTCAGGAACAATCCAATCATAATTCTTTTCTAGTGCCTCGAACATTCCTACGAGCTTGCAAGGTATAGATGTCTTAATATCCCCTACATCATTAACATCATTAGTGTATCTTATCCTATCAATGTCCATCTTTTTAAGGGTACTAGCAAAGTTGGTGTAAGAACCAAGCGTATTGTATTTAGTAAAGACCTTTCTAGCCTCTCTTGCTACACCTCCAAATTCTTTAAGAAGGGTTTCTAAAACAAAATCTTTCTTTTCCCCTTCTTCCATATCACCGAGTGTGAGAAACATGTGTTGGATTATAGGATTAAGATTAACAAATTTAGTTTCCAACATGTGAACTAAAGAAGCAACAACAATTTCATAAGTAGGAGCAAGTTCTACCAAGTGCCTATCTTCAAAATCTTCAGTGGTACTAACATGAGTGAAAAAATCTTCTATATTATCTCTACCAATTATAGACCCACGTCCTACCGGTATGTCTTTTAGAGTGTACTTAGGAGGAAACATAATGAAATAAACAAAAGGTAAATAAAGTAAATGCAAGTAACTAATTTTTTTGTGTGTTTTTGATATAGAGTGCAAGACAGTAAATAAAGTAAAACTAGCAACTAATTTTTTTGGTGTTTTGATTTAGTGCAGCAAACAAAGTAGTAAATAAAATAAAGCAAGACAAAAACAAAGTAAAGAGATTGGATTGTGGAGACTCCCCTTGCAGCGTGTCTTGATCTCCCCGGCAACGGCGCCAGAAAATATGCTTGATGGCGTGTAACACACACGTTCGTTGGGAACCCCAAGAGGAAGGTATGTTGCACACAGTAGCAAGTTTTCCCTCAGAAAGAAACCAAGGTTTATCGAACCAGGAGGAGCCAAGAAGCACGTTGAAGGTTGATGGCGGCGAGATGTAGTGCGGCGCAACACCAGAGATTCCGGCGCCAACGTGGAACCTGCACAACACAACCAAAGTACTTTGCCCCAACGAAACAGTGAGGTTGTCAATCTCACCGGCTTGCTGTAGCAAAGGATTAGATGTATAGTGTGGATGATGATTGTTTACAGAAAACAGTAGAACAAGTATTGCAGTAGATTGTATTTAATGTAAAAGAATGGACCGGGGTCCACAGTTCACTAGAAGTGTCTCTCCCATAAGATAAATAGCATGTTGGGTGAACAAATTACAGTCGGGCAATTGACAAATAGAGAGGGCATGACAATGCACATACATGATATGATGAGTATTGTGAGATTTAATTGGGCATTACGAAAAAGTACATAGACCGCTATCCAGCATGCATCTATGCCTAAAAAGTCCACTTTCAGGTTATCATCCGAACCCCTTCCGGTATTAAGTTGCAAGCAACAGACAATTGCATTAAGTATGGTGCGTAATGTAATCAATAACTACATCCTCGAACATAGCATCATTGTTTTATCCCTAGTGTCTACAGCACATCCCCAACCTTATAACTTTCACATCCTTTGTCTCGCATTTAATGGAGGCATGAACCCACTATCGAGCATAAATACTCCCTCTTGGAGTTAAGAGTAAAAACTTGGCCAGAGCCTCTACTAATAACAGAGAGCATGCAAGATCATAAACAACACATAGGTAATAGATTGATAATCAACATAACATAGTATTCTCTATCCATCGGATCCCGACAAACACAACATATAGAATTACAGATAGATGATCTTGATCATGTTAGGCAGCTCACAAGATCCAACAATGAAGCACATGAGGAGAAGACAACCATCTAGCTACTGCTATGGACCCATAGTCCAGGGGTGAACTACTCACTCATCACTCCGGAGGCGACCATGGCGGTGAAGAGTCCTCCGGGAGATGATTCCCCTCTCCGGCAGGGTGCCGGAGGCGATCTCCGTAATCCCCGAGATGGGATTGGCGGCAGCGGCGTCTCGATGGAGGTTTTCCGTATCGTGGCTCTCGGTACGGGGGTTTCGCGACAGAAGGCTTTAAGTAGGCGGAAGGGCAACGCGGGGGCCACACGAGGGCCCCACACACCGAGGCTGCGGCCGGGACTGGGCCGCGCCGCCCTATTGTGGCGGCGCCTCATGGCCCCACTTCCTTTCCCCTCGGTCTTCTGGAAGCTTCGTGCAAAAATAGGACCCTGGGCGTTGATTTCGTCCAATTTCGAGAATATTTCCTTTGTAGGATTTCTGAAACCAAAAACAGCAGAAAACAGCAACTGGCTCTTCGGCATCTCGTTAATAGGTTAGTGCCGGAAAATGCATAAATACGACATATAATGTGTATAAAACATGTAGATATCATCAATAATGTGGCATGGAACATAAGAAATTATCGATACGTCGGAGACGTATCAGTCACCTATTGAGGAACTGCCGACACTTCCTGGAGATTCGACAGTTCTGTAATGATCTCAGGAACGAAGCTATATCAAGAGTTCACATAATGGAGAAGAGGGCAAGATCTTACAGCTATCAGCCAGAACCGTATGTGCCAGAACCGTACGAACCAATGGAGAAGAACGAGTATGTACCAGCCGAGATATTCCCAGAGCCGCGCGGGCAGGTCAACATGATCCATAAAACCAGCTTTTCAAAAAGGGAAATCAAGAAATTTTCGTGAGAAGTAAAGTACGCGGAAGTCGCTATGGTTGACACACCCGAATTCATCGACTGGTCGGAACAAAGCATCTCCTTCGACAGGACAGACCACCCGAAAGCCATCCCTAGACCAGATCACGCAGCCCTTGTGCTTGAGGCGCAGATCGGAGGGTACAACATGAGCAAAGTATTCATGGATGGAGGAAGCGGCTTAAACCTACTATTCGCCAACACAATGAGAGCAATGGGTTTAACAGTCGATATGCTAAGAGAATCTGACACAGGATTCCACGGTATTATACCGACTCGACCCGCTTATTCTCTTGGAAAAACGTCATTGGACATAGTCTTCAGTACGCCCACCAATTTCAGGAAAGAAAGATCGAGTTCGAAGTAGTCGACTGGGAGTCTCAATATCATGCCATCCTCGGCAGGCCCGCGTTTGCCAAATTTATGGCCGTACCTCATTATGCGTACCTAAAACTGAAGATGCCAGGTAACAACGGGACCCCAATAACCATTCACGGGAGTTTTGCTCGATCAGACACTTGTGACAGGGAGTTCCAGAAAATCGCCTCGAAGTTCGGTGCCAAGGAAGAGCTCAATGCGATCGACGCTGCCATAGATCATACGCAGCCACCAGCCGACAACCGAAACGTAAGATCCTACGAGTTTGATGCAACGAAGGAAGCCAAAAAGCTGCAGGTGCATCCCACTGACCCGAAGAAAACGGTCAATATATCGGCTAATCTTACGGTCGCATAGGAAGGCGCGCTCAGCGAGTTCCTCCATGAGCGCTAGGAGATATTCGCATGGGAACCATCCGACATGCCAGGTATCCCCAGGGAACTCGCTGAGCACGCCCTTAATGTTGACCCGACAGCCAAACCAGTGCAGCAGTCGATGCGTCAATTTTCGGAACCAAAGAGGAGAGCAATTGGTGAGGAAATCAATCGGCTCCGTAAAGCAGGATTCATCCGAGAGCTCAAGGAATCAGAGTGGGTGGCCAACCCTGTCATGGTGCCTAAAAAGGACACCACCGCTCTGCGTATGTGTATCGATTACACTAGCCTCAACAAACACTGTCCGAAAGATCACTTCCCGCTGCCTCGAATTGACCAGATAGTCGATTCCACAGCCGGATGCGACCGCCTCTCCTTCCTTGATGCGTACTCCGGATATAATCAGATCAAACTGAAGAAAGAAGACCAGGAGCTAACCACGTTCATCACTCCACACGGCGTTTTCTGTTACAACGTCATGACCTTCGGGTTGAAAAACGCAGGAGCAACTTACCAACGATGTATGCAAGCTTGCCTTGGAGAGCAGATCGGGAGAAACATCGAAGTCTATATTGACGATATCGTGGTGAAAACGAAGCACACTGCCACCCTCGTCGATGATCTGCGGGAGACTTTTGATAACTTGGACAAGTATAAAATCAAGTTGAATCCCAAAAAAATGCTTCTTCGGAGTACCAGGGGGGCAAGTGCTAGGGTACTTCATCTCGGCCAGAGGGATCGAAGCCAACCCTTTGAAAATCAAAGCTATTCTCGACATGGAGCCGCCAAAGAATCTGCACCAAGTGCAGCAACTGGCAGGACGACTAGCAGCGCTCAGCAGGTTCATCGCCAAGCTAGGAGAAAAAGCTTTGCCCTTCTACAATTTGATGAAAAAATCTGAAAAGTTTTAGTGGACAAAGGAGGCACAGGAATCCTTCGACAATCTGAAGAAAATCTTGTCGACATCTCCAGTCCTTGTAACCCCCCGTGAGAAGGAAACGCTGCTCATGTATATAGCTGTGACAGCCCAAGTCTTCAGCAGCGTCTTGGTCGTCGAACGAGAAGAAGCAGGGAGAGCTCATGGCATGCATAGGCCCGTTTACTATCTCAGTGAAGTGCTCACACCCGCGAGACAGAGGTACCCTCATCATCAGAAGCTGGCATACGCAGTGTGGAGGTCAGCCCGCAAGTTACGGCACTACTTCACAGAGCATCCGATTATCATCGTAAGCGAAGCACCGTTGAAGAACATAATGACCAATCCATAGGCCACAGGTCGAGTGTCCCAATGGGCTATCGAGATAGCGCCACATGACATAACTTATGTTAACCGGACAGCTATAAAATCCCAAATCCTCCCAGATTTTGTGGCAGACTGGATCCAATCCCAGACACCAGCGGCACCCGACATGTCGGGATCATGGATAATGTACTTCGACGGGTCGAAACGAAGCACAGGCGCAGGAGCAGGAGTGGTGTTGATATCACCGCAGGGAGATAAGATGAAGTACATACTACGTATGAATTTCTCGCTGCCGACGAACAATGAAGCAGAATACGAAGCACTGCTGCACGGGATGAAGATGGCAAAGGCATGCGGGGCAACTCGTCTGGAAATCTACGGGGACTCAAACTTGGTGGTGCAGCAGTCGATGAACTTGTGCGACGCGGTCAGCGACAACATGATCGCCTATCGGCAGCTGTATCAAAATATGGAAGCTAAATTCGAAGGATGTGAGCTCAAACATATCGGCAGAGCCAGCAACGAGGAAGCCGATACTTTGGCAAACATCGGGTCCATGTGCTCCCCTATTCCAGACGGAGTGTTTTACGAAGTGATCACTCATCGATCAATAAAAGAGAAGGTGTCGATACCTCCCGAACCGTCGGCTGATGAATTAAAGGAGAGCTCGCAGCAAGCTGCCGAAGAATCCCCGACTCCCCCTGCCGAACAAGTCCTCCTCCTCGAACCACTGTGGACCAAGCCGTTCCTAGCGTACCTAACGAGGCAGGAGTTACCCGAGGACCCGATAGAAGCAAGACGAATCGTTAGACGATCGAAAGCCTTCACCATAGTAAACGGTGAACTTTACAAGCGCAGCATTTCCGGCATTTTCCAAAGATGCATTGCCATTGATGACGGAAAGGCACTGTTGCGTGAGATACACGAAGGAACTTGCGGACATCACGCAGGAAGCAGGGCCCTTGTGGCGAAGGCATTCAGAGCGGGATTTTACTGGCCAACAGCGGCATCGGATGCTCGAGATATGGTCATGAAGTGCGACCCCTGTCAGCGATTCTCGCCAAGACCACACGCCCCTGCCACAGACCTAATGACAATACCTCTGGCGTGGCCGTTTGCCCAATGGGGACTCGACCAAGTTGGACCGCTGCCGAGATCGTCACCTGGAGGACATACGTATCTATTGGTCGCAGTCGACAAATTCACAAAGTGGATCGAGGCAGTACCAGTGCGAAACCAGAAAGCAAAAACAGCAGTCCAACTCTTCAGAGGAATAACTTGTCGATTTGGTATGCCTCACAGCATCGTCACAGACAATGGAACCAACTTCGACTCCAAAGAATTTCGAAAATTTTGCGATGACGGAGGAATCAAACTAAAGTTTGCATCAGTAGCCCACCCACAGACCAATGGCCAGGTAGAAAGGATCAACGGTCTCATAGGGGATGGCCTCAAGAAACGCTTTACAGGTGCAGCTAGAGCTTGGGTTGAAGAATTGCCATCCGTACTCTGGAGTTTGCGCACTACACCCAACAGGTCGACTCAGTACACCCCATTCTTCTTGGTCCATGGAGCCGAAGCAGTCTTGCCAGCCGACGTTCGGTTTGAAGCGCCTCGGGTGACAGCATACACAGAATCCTCTTCCAAAATCGCGCTACAGGACGCTGTGGATCTCCTCGACGAGGCGCGGGATATCGCCTTAGCAAGGACGACGGTATATCAGCAGGCGCTGAGAAATTATCACAGCCGACGAATACGCAGTCGAAGCTTTAATGTCGGAGATATGGTACTTCGGCTGAAGCAAGAAAGACCCTTGAAGCTCGAATCTCCATGGGAAGGACCATATATCGTCATAGAAGTGATACCAGGAGGAGCCTATCGGCTAAAAAATCCAGCTTTCGGAAAAGACGTTGAGAATCCATGGAACATCGAACACTTGCGACGGTTCTATACATAGGATACAATTGTTTTTTACTCGACAGCTCTTAAGGTTGCTTTTGCATTATGAATAAAAGTTCTAATCAGGTTTACTACCTTTTTTCCTTGCTCCAGGCCTTATCACCCGAACATACCGTACGAGGCCCTGCCATCAGCTCTTACTCCCATCGGGAGCGCTGGCCCAAAAACATTCGTTTACACAGTATCATTAATTAAATACTCTCAACGAGAGCTAAGATTAATGATACACAAAAACAACCAATCCAAGCCTCGGGAAAATACACGAGTGCTGCCGTCGATGGTTACATTATCACAAAATAAGGCTCAAACCGGTGCACCGCGTGACGAAGCCAAGCGTCTAATTCCCTCGACTAAGTCGATGGGTCTCGCTCTTACGAAATTTACATATAGGCTTCGCAATAACATTGCAGAATCCAACGAAGTCGTCGGGAGAGCAGGTTGAATTGATCACTCAGCCGCCCTCGACAATAAAATATCAATCAAACTAACATAGCGTGCAACGTACGCAGTAAATTCATACAAAACAATCTTATGCAGGTATAAGGTTATTACATTCATAATCGGGCTCCCCGGTCCCAGTGGGTCTTCAAATCCTTCTCAAGGCACGACTCCATCCGAGAAACAATGGTGTAGGCAGGACCTCTAGCAACATCATAGTATTGGCCTAAGCTCCTCTCAGTGTTGGCCATGGCTCCCAAGTCTAAAGACGGATGGCACGCCAATATCGAAGCAAAGGCAAGCTCAGCACCAGCCAGGAGTTCCTTCCGTACCAACTGTCGAATCCTTTCGGGAGACTTGAATCGGGTAAACAAGGCAGATAAGGTTTCGGGTCCTTGATCCATAGGAAACAAAGTGTTCCAAACCATCGTGAGATGGGCGTGGAACTTATCAAAGTAATAATGCGCCTTCCCCACCCGGTACTTAAACTTTGCCATGACAACAGCCTTCGGACGATGCAGCCACAAACCGTGATTCGGGTGCGCAACGTCAGTCATCGCCTCAACCTCTTCATGGATCTTCTTGTTCTCCTTAGTTGCATCCGAAGCTACGACTGGAAAGGAATGAGTTAAAAGAATATTCAGGCTATGTCAGGAATCAAAAGATGGGCTAATACTTACAGCCCAAACTTTCGGTAGCAACATGAAGACCATCGAGAGCGTATTGTTCGATAGCAGTCGCTATCTCCCCTTTTTTCTTCACCAAGGCTGCCATCGCCCGAAGAGAAGCAATATCTTTATTTAGACAAGAGACTTGGTCACGCAAGCGACGAACAAGGTCCGATTCATCATTACTCGAAGGGTTCGGGAAAAGCTCGGCACGGGAAGAAGTTGAAGGAATCTGCAGCACAGTCCCCAGTTCAGGCCAGCATTAACATAAAAACTCCCATCGGGAGTACTTGGCATATATAATACATTCAAAAGGATGTTTCGATTGGCAACAGAGCCGAAATAAAACTGGACTATGTCAAAGGTACGATAGATCTTATTTACAACAAGTCAAATAAAGAAGTTCAAGGGTTCGCTGATGATGAGGTAGGGGCAGATTCAGGAATGGGCTTGGCTTGTGCTTCCTCTACCAGCTTCAGAAGTTGATTGGCACAAATTACTGCTGATCTTTTAAAAGGCTCAAGGTCAACTAAATGGTTGTCATCATCGACAGGCAGTGCCTTAGATAACTTCTCCAATTCTGACCCCATCCCATGACCCATAAGCAACTGGAAGGTAAGAACCGCCCCAAATAAGCGGTTACGGCGTTTCAATACCTCCACGGGCTCGGAAGGATCCACGAAGAAAGCATCCGCCAGCTCGCTGAGAGTTTTGTCCTGCTTCATCTTCGGGAAGATCATCGAGTGCAGCCTCGACAACGCCCCTTTGGTCTTTTGCAGTAGTCCAAGGACTTGGACATTTGACTCAGCAGCAAGTGACAAAGCATCAGATGTGGAGTCCTCCCGAAGCTGATGGCATCGAGTGACGGTTATATCGGCGGCCTCTGAAAGAAAGGAAAGATCAGCAGCCAAAGAAGATGTATCAGAAATGAAAATTATGTGTCATGAACTTTACCCAATAAATCCTTGATGGATTCACGGAGAACACCTTCCTTTTTATCGACTGCAGCCGCCGTCGCACGCCTGGCATCTTGCTCACCCTTCATCTGTTTCTGTTATCACCAGAATTTGACCGAGTCAGAGGTGGGCCGCGATCAAGATGGAGTTGAAGGTATATACATGAAGAAAAACGTGAATCAGCCTGTTATGCTAAGTTTGGGCTAGTTGGCCCGTGTATCTGTAATATAGTAGATCGCATCTTAGAATAGAAGATAGAGTTTGCCCCGTGCACGGTTAGGTGCACGCCGAAATTAGAAAGTCCCCTGGACTATAAATATGTATCTAGGGTTTATGGAATAAACAACAACCAACGTTCAACCAATCAATCAATCTCGGCGCATCGCCAACTCCTTCGTCTTGAGGGTTTCTACCGGTAAGCAACATGCTGCCTAGATCGCATCTTGCGATCTAGGCAGCACAAGCTTTATGTTGTTCATGCGTTGCTCGTACTGAAGCCTTTTTGATGGCGAGCAACGTAGTTATCATAGATGTGTTAGGGTTAGCATAGTTCTTCGTATAACATGCTATCGTAGTGCAACCCTTGCATATCTAGCCGCCCTTACACCTATTTTAGGTGTAGTGGCGGCACAACGCTAGATCGTTAATTAGTAGATCCGATCCGTTACGGTTGCTCCTTGTTCTACAAGGATTAGTTTAATATCTGCAATAGTTAGGCCTTACAAAGGGTTGGAGGATCCAGCGGCACGTAGGGTGTCGTTTGCTAGTCCTAGACAGGATGTTCCGGGGATCAACCTCGTGTTGGTTTTTAGGCCCTATCAAGGATCGGCTTACGATCACCGTGCGTGGCCGCGAGGCCCAATCGTGAGTAGGATGATCCGATTATGCGGTGAAAACCCTAAATCGTCGTAGATTGTATCAGCTTTATCTTGATCAAGCAGGACCACCATATATTCGTGCACCCCGTACGAATCATGGGTGGATCGGCTCCTTGAGCCGATTCACAGGATAACCTGAGAGCCGATCGAGGCTCGTATTTAATGTTTACGTGTATGCCATGCAGGAAACTAAGCGAGGCATCTCCATCACCTTCCGACCAGGTATAGGTCGGGTGGCACGCCCTTGCATCGGCATCGGACGTGTGTACCGGAGGCTTTGCGGGCCGTCGCTCGGAGGACCAGGGCCAGCCGCAGCCCTAAGTTGTTCCCGGCTCTCTTGTGTTGCCCGTCGCTGCCCGCCGGTGGGTTTTGACGTCAACACATTCGCACGCCGGTGGGACAAGCTTCGACATCAACCACCTCGCCATCTACATCCGAGATGGCGGACGGCACTCCGATCACGTACGAGGATCGGCCAGACGAGCTCAAGAAGAAGTATGACGAGATCAAAGTCATCCTCGAAGCCGACCTCATCGGCTCTTTCCACAGAACCCGTTCACATGGCATCAGGTGGAAGGGGTTCTCGCCTAATGGTGCACTCGATGGGATAGACCTCTCTGCCCCGTCGGAAGAACGCACTAGGTCCCTGCGGCAGGAGATCAACTACTTGGTGGCTCACTCGCTACACCGCCACTCTGAGAACCTGGTAAACACGTTGGAGCGTGTCGCTCTTCGCGTGATCCAGGAGATCATGAGGAACCAATACTCGCCGTCAGGACCAGCTCTCGGGGCGCATCAAGGAGAGTTGCCACTCCGGTCCGTCCACCGCTGCCATTTGCGTGGGCGGCACCGAAGTGCCGAATTCACCGGCATTCGTCGTCTACAAGATCGGTGGTGACCCTAGTGACTGCCCGGTTCTTGCATGAGGCGCCTAAGGAGATCCCTCACGGGTACACGTGCACGTGTGTGCCGGTTGCGGTAGCGGGCGCTCACAAACCAGGCCACAACATCGGGGACTTCGGGAAAACGGGAGGGACGTCGGCGACAGATCTTGAGAAGCGAGACGTGGCTAACTAAGTAAGCAACCCCGACGAACCTCCAGATCTCAGCTCCTGCAGCTTGGCTCGAGCTGGAAAAGCAAACATGGCTGGCTAAGTACGCCACCCGGCGAATCTTCGTAGTTCAACTCCTGCGGCCCGGCCACGACAATGGGATCAGATCGGCACCATATTGAGAGACCGATTCGGCATGGTGCCGAAAAGGAGGGCAATCGGCTATTCCAAGCCGTACCCCGACGAGTACGAATTGATCCCGCTACCACCTAAATATCGGCTCCCTGATTTCTCCAAATTCAGCGGATCAGATGGTTCCAGCTCCATCGAGCATGTGGGCCGATATTTGGCACAGCTAGGACCGGCCTCAGTGTCGGATCAACTACGCGTGAGGTTCTTCTCACAGTCCCTCACGGGATCGGCTTTCGGGTGGTACACCTCGTTGCCACCAGACTCGATCCGGACTTGGAAGCAGTTGGAAGAACAATTCCATATGCAGTATCACTCAGAGGTTTCGGGTGCAGCCTTGCCGATCTAGCACGAATACGTCGGAAGCGTGGAGAAGCGTGACGAATCACATCCAGCGCTTCAGAATCTTAGGAACCGATGTTATTCCGTTCGTGTGACTGAAAAGGAAGCGATCGAGTTGGCGATAGCGGGCCTTGCAACACCGCTCAAGGACATGGCCTCCCAAGCGGACTACCCCTCACCGGCGCACATGGTTCGAAAGCGTCGGCATATGAACGGCGCCACCCGGACTGTGCAGGGACAAATTCAAGCGTGCAGTAGTCCTGGTCGAGGCAGAGGAAGACGAAGTTTCTGCGGGAGACCAAGAGGTAGCAGTGGCTGAATGGACTCGGGGGGCAACCCCCGTGTCCTGCAAATGGGTAAAGCCACCGGGCCCGCCCAGGGGGTTTGATTTTGACGTGACCAAAACTGAACAAATCTTCGACCTCCTGCTCAAGGAAAAGTAGTTGAAGATACCTGAAGGTCTCAAATTCCCCACGGTACAAGAGCTGAACGGAAAGCCATATTGCAAATGGCATAACTCGCTCTCCCATGCCACCAACGACTGCAGGGTGTGGCGTCAGCAGATCCAAATGGCGATAGAAAAAGGACGTCTGATTTTCAACCAGTACGCCATGAAGGTCGACACCCAACCTTTCCCCGTCGTTAACATGGTGGAGTGCACTTACCCTGAAGGTTGCCAGCCAGGATCCTCGTTCAGCGTCAACATGGTAGGGCTTGGACACCACGCTGGCAAGGATGGAGACGAGGGCAGCTGCTCTCGTAGCAAGGACACAGAGGAGGCCGCTCCACGCGATCGGCTCCGTCATGATGGCAAGCGCTACGTCACAGAGGGAGAAGTGAAGAACATGAGATATCAGTGACCCCTCTCTGATCACCTCCTCAACAAGTATGTGAGTCAGTATGACCAACGCCGACGATCCAGCGATGATGATGAAAGAGATCGTCTGGCTAGAGAAGCCAGAAGACATCGTCGGCACAATCACGATGAGGAGGAGCACGAGCGCCGGGCCAAAGGAGAATCAAGGGAGCGAGACAACGAGGACAGGCACTGGGACTGTCCCTTCTTCGTATTCTTTGGGATCCGGGGAATGAGCCGATTGCCCACAATCGGCAATTGCCCAGAATGCAACCAGAAGAAGAAGGAGGCGGCCAACGTGTCCGTGTTCAAGCGCTTAGGGCCTCTCCCGCCACAAAGCAAACGCGCTGAGTCCCCTCGATGGGAAGATCTCGAGGATTCAGAAGACGAGGGACAAGAAGAAGAAGAAGACAGGTACCACCGTCCAAGGTGGTGCCCTGATGGGCTCAGCCGTTCCCAAAAGCGTAGGGTTCAGCGATTGCGCGGCCTGGAGGAAGCCGAAAGGTTATACTTACATACGCTAAGGAAGGCGCGACCTGATCTGGCTGTGAAAGTTCAGCGAACCCTGGACGAAGAGGGTCGACCACGGAAAATGGAGTGGCGCCCCAAGCAAAGGAAAGCCGATGATGAGACATCGGCTGGCACAAACATGGTGCTCGTCCTTCCGACGGAGCTTAGTGTTCCACGACTACACGATGCACTCGAGGTGGACGACAGCAAGCGCATCAACAGGATAAAGTCAGAGGTTGGGCTGGTTTTATCCACCAGCCTGACCGAGTAGCAAGAACAAACCGATGAGCAAACGGGGCGAGGCTGATCCTTGTGATCGGCCCCAAAAATTATGAAGGGACATTACAGAACCTTCAGTCAGCGCTTCAATCGATATGAAGGCCGATTCCAGCAATCGGCCAAAATTATCTTCACCACATGTTCTGCTTGTGTTCAACATCGATCTACTGGGCAGCGATCACGTCGGCGGATGAAAGTCAACACGAATCCTCGCGGAGCCGACGTGCAAGTACAGTGCCCTGGCTAACCACAAAGCCGATATCTGCAGTCACCTGGCAGAATCGGCTCGGGGGGCATATAGTCAGATGAACATGTGCAGATAAACATGTGTAAACATGTGTGCAGTGAAACATTATGGGCCGATTAGAAAAAATCGGCCAGTAAAAAAAAACGAAGCCGATGCGCAACCATCGACTCTAGTACAGTTACACAAGACCAAGACCTACTGGCTATGTGCTCAAGGTTCACATCCTCGCCGGTATTCTCGCCTTGATTAAGGCTCGGGGGGCAGCTAACCTGGTAGATGTTCTGTTTTGGGAGCCGATTGGAGTCGCATCGACTGACCCTGCATCGTGATCTTCTCTGAAAGCAGTTCGGGTGTTGCAAAAGAAAACTGCTAAAGCTACGGAGAGGAACCGGAAAAGGAGGTCGTCGACTTTACAGGTTTTGGACCGTCCTGTTGCTGCAAGAAAAGGAAAGGGACTGGATTCTCAAAATAGCCGATGAGTAGTCATCGGCTAAGGGATTGCGAAAAATTATGGTCAGATATCAAATCGCAGCCTGAATTTGAGGAGTGCTTGACTGGCGGTCTAATCGACATTTGAGTCCGGCTTCACGGGCGTCCAAAGGAAAAGGAATCTGATACGTTGCTATCGGTCTTGGTATGACAAGCGGAAGGAGTGAAATTGGATTAATTGAAAGATGAATTGAAAGAACAATTTTCATTAATTCAAAGGAGCAGCTTTACAAGAAAGAGCCGATGGCTCTCAAAAGAGGGATCTGGTGCCTAGTGCACTGCTGCTACTGGTCCTACTCTACTAGTCGTCGCTGTCCTCATCATCGCCGTCGTCGATGTCGTCGGCGCTGCTCCCACGAAGCTCCTTGTCGCTGCTGCCCCAGCCTTTGGCCGGAGCTTCGTCTTCCTCGTCATCATCATCATCCTCGCTGTCTGCCCAAGAGCGGAAGCGCTTCGTCGGCGGGTACCCGATGGAGGAGGAAGATTCATCCTCCTCCTCTTCCTCCTCGTCATCATCATCATCTTCGCTGTCCGCCCAAGCGCGGAGTCGCTTTGCCGGCAGAAGCTTAGCGGGGGAAGGGGGGTCTCCCTCCTCCTTCTCTTCTTCTTCCTCTACTTCTTCTTCTTCCTCCTTCCCGTCGGAGGAGGTGGGTTTCACCCGGAGATGGAGGTCGTCTTCGCCTTCGCTTGTCAGTTTCCCTTCGACGAGGTACTTGAGGTCCTCTTTCCCGTCAGTCAGAGGCAGGTCGCCGTCTGGCGCATGATCGGAGTGTCGCTCCGGCTCGCTCAAGGATGGGGACTGGAGGGGAGGGCCGGAGGAGGTTGAGGAGGAGGAAGACATTGCTACGGGGGAAGAGGGTTTTTTGTTGCCGATAGCTAGAACAGAGGAAGGTGATGAAGAGGGCTAATCGATCGGCACGGTTAAATAATGAGGAGCCTGGTGGAGATTTAATGCCATTGCAGTTTCCGAGGGGGTGAGGCCAAAGCTACCGAATTTTGCAGAGAAGCTGAGAAGACAGGGCATAATGATGAAGGATGCTGCAACGGTTCTGCTCTGCCGTGACATGACCCGACGAAGAAGGAACAGAGTGATTTTGGAATTATCAATTCCAAAACCAGGGGGGCATGTGTTATCACCAGAATTTGACCGAGTCAGAGGTGGGCCGCGATCAAGATGGAGTTGAAGGTATATACATGAAGAAAAACGTGAATTGGCCTGTTATGCTAAGTTTGGGCTAGTTGGCCCGTGTATCTGTAATATAGTAGATCACATCTTAGAATAGAAGATAGAGTTTGCCCCGTGCACGGTTAGGTGCACGCCGAAATTAGAAAGTCCCCTGGACTATAAATATGTATCTAGGGTTTATGGAATAAACAACAACCAACGTTCAACCAATCAATCAATCTCGGCGCATCGCCAACTCCTTCGTCTTGAGGGTTTCTACCGGTAAGCAACATGCTGCCTAGATCGCATCTTGCGATCTAGGCAGCACAAGCTTTATGTTGTTCATGCGTTGCTCAGATCGAAGCCTTTTTGATGGCGAGCAACGTAGTTATCATAGATGTGTTAGGGTTAGCATAGTTCTTCGTATAACATGCTATCGTAGTGCAACCCTTGCATATCTAGCCGCCCTTACACCTATTTTAGGTGTAGGGGCGGCACCCCGCTTGATCGTTATTTAGTAGATCCGATCCGTTACAGTTGCTCCTTGTTCTACAAGGATTAGTTTAATATCTGCAATAGTTAGGCCTTACAAAGGGTTGGAGGATCCAGCGGCACGTAGGGTGTCGTTTGCTAGTCCTAGATAGGATGTTCCGGGGATCAACCTCGTGTTGGTTTTTAGGCCCTATCTAGGATCGGCTTACGATCACCGTGCGTGGCCGCGAGGCCCAATCGTGAGTAGGATGATCCGATTATGCGGTGAAAACCCTAAATCGTCATAGATTGTATCAGCTTTATCTTGATCAAGCAGGACCACCATATATTCATGCACCCCGTACGAATCATGGGTGGATCGGCTCCTTGAGCCGATTCACAGGATAACCTGAGAGCCGATCGAGGCTCGTATTTAATGTTTACGTGTATGCCATGCAGGAAACTAAGCGGGGCATCTCCATCACCTTCCGACTGGTATAGGTCAGGTGGCACGCCCTTGCATCAGCATCGGACGTGTGTACCAGAGGCTTTGCGGGCCGTCGCTCGGAGGGACCAGGGCCAGCCGCAGCCCTAAGTTGTTCCCGGCTCTACTGTGTTGCCCGTCGCTGCCCGCCGGTGGGTTTTGACGTCAACAGTTTCTTCAGCTTCGACAGTTCCTCCTTCAGCAAGGCGTTTTCCTTTTTGGCATCGATGGCGAGCCCGTTGGCTTCCAGCACTTGATCAGCCGAAGATTTGACAGTCTTCTGAAGCTGGACGTTTTCGGCCTCCAGTCGGGTAAACTGTTCGGCGAAATCAATCACAGCATCGACTGTAGCAAAAACCGGCTGTCGCAAGGAAAATCAGGGAGATTCAGTCGACATGAGAAAATTCGGTAAAAACAAGGCAAAATAAATACCTACATGATCGCGACCAGTCGACGGAGTGGGGGCATCGCCAGGAGGGATAACTCTCGACACTGGAGTCTTCTCTACACCCGTTCGCGACGGAGGCGTCGACTTGGCGGGAGAGGGGTTCGATTCCTTAGCCGATGCCGCTTTCCCAGAGATTAATTTGGCCCTCTTCGCGAGAGGAACTTCATCATCATCATCATCAGAGCTACTGTTATCACCAGAATTTGACCAAGTCGGAGGTGGGCCACGATCAAGATAAGCTTGAAGGTTATATATGGAGAGAATACGAAGATCGGCCTTATATGCAAAGTTGGGCTAGATTGCCCATTTATCTGTAATTTATTAGATTGTATCTTAAGTTAGGAGTTAGAGTTTTACCCGTGCACGGTTAGGTGCACGTCCGAATTAGAAAGTCCGCTGGACTATAAATATGTATCTAGGGTTTATGGAATAAACAACAACTCACGTTCAACCCAAAACAAACCAATCTCGGTGCATCGCCAACTCCTTCGTCTCGAGGGTTTCTATCAGGTAAGCGACATGCTGCCTAGATCGCATCTTGCGATCTAGGCAGCACAAGCCCCACGTTGTTCATGCGTTGCTCGTACTGAAGCGTCTTTGATGGCGAGCAACGTAGTTATCATAGATGTGTTAGGGTTAGCATAGTTCTTCGTATAACATGCTTACGTAGTGCAACCCTTGCATGTCTAGCCGCCCTCACACCTGTCTCAGGTGTGGGGGCGGCACCCCGCTTGATCTTTATTTAGTAGATCTGATCCGTTACGATTGCTCCTTGTTCTGCAAGGATTAGTTTAATATCTGCAATAGTTAGGCCCTACAAAGGGGTGGAGGATCCAGCGGCACGTAGGGTGGCGTTCGCAAGCCCTAAACAGGATGTTCCAAGGATCAACTTCATGTTGGTTTTTAGGCCTTGTTTAGGGTCGGCTTACGATCACCGTGCGTGGCCGCGAGGCCCAACCTGGAGTAGGATGATCCGATTATGCGGTGAAAACCCTAAATCGTCGTAGATCTAAGTAGCTTTATCTTGATCAAGCAGATCACCATATATTCGTGCACCCCGTACGAATCATGGGTGGATCGGCTCTTTGAGCCGATTCACAGGATAACCTGAGAGCCGATCGAGGCTTGTATTTAATGTTTACGTGTATGCCATGCAGGAAACTAAGCGAGGCATCCCCATCACCTTCCTGACCAGGTATAGGTCAGGTGGCACGCCCTTGCACTTCGCATCGGACGTGTGACCAGAAGAACATTGCGGGCCGTCGCTCGGAGGGGTCTCAGCCAGCCGCAGCTCTAGGCTCTTCCCGGCTCTACCGTGTTGACAGTCGCTGCCCGCCGGTGGGTTTTGGCGATCCAACACATTCTGGCACGCCCGGTGGGACAATCGTCTACATCAACCACATCGCCATCTACATCTGAGATGGCGGACGGCACGCCAGTCACCTACGAGGAGCTGCCTGACGAGCTCAAGAAGAGGTATGACGAGATCAAAGTCACCCTCGAAGCCGACCTCATCGGCTCATATCACAGAACCCGTGCGTATGGCGTCAGGCGGAAGGGGTTCTCACCGGAAGGCGCACTCGATGAAGTGGATCTATCTGTCCCGTCAGAGGAACGTACCAGGGCCGTGCGCCAGGAGATTGGTGGCATGGTGGCTCACTCGTTGCGTCTCCATTCCGAGAGCCTGGTGAATACTTTGGAGCATGTCGCCGTTCGGATGGTCAAGGAGGTCATGAAGAATCAGCACTCTCTATTAGAGCCGGCTCTCGGGACCTACCGTGGAAAAGCGCCACTCCAGCACCGTCTGCCATTGTCGTGCACATCGGCGGCACCAGGAGTGCCTCTTTCACCGTCGCGTACCGTTGACAGGATCAACGGTACTTACCCTGGGAGGTGCCAACCAGGACACTCGTTCAACATCAACATGATAGAACTGGGACACCCCCTTGATGGAGATAAAGGCGAGGGCAACTGCTCTCGTGGCAAAGATAAGGAAGAGGCTGCTCCCTGCGATCGGCCCCGACACCGCCAAAACATCTTGGTGATGATCAAGGTAGAAGCCGATGCTAGTAATCGGCCCGTAGTATCCGCATCACCTGCTCTCCCGGTATGTGGCGTCGACCTCACAGGTGACGGGAAGCTAGGGTACGGGTTTACATCACCGATGAGCTAGAAGAAGTCGACATCGGTCCTGGGGATAAGCCTCGACCTACTTTTATCGACAAGAAGTTAGATCCACAGCTCAGGGGACGGATGATAGCCCTGTTGAAGGAATACCCGGATTGCTTTGCATGGGATTACACGGAGATGTCTGGGTTGGACAGGAGCATCATTGAGCATCGGCTCCCCCTTAAGAAAGGGTTTCGGCCGTTTCAACAACGAGCACGTCAGATGAGGGCCGAAATCCTGGAAGAAGTCAAGAAGGAGATCGAGAAAATGTTGGCCGCTGGATTCATCGGAGCCATGCGGGTATGCTTTGAGTGGATCTCCGATATCGT
Organism: Lolium perenne; assembly: GCF_019359855.2. Taxonomy (NCBI): domain Eukaryota; kingdom Viridiplantae; phylum Streptophyta; class Magnoliopsida; order Poales; family Poaceae; genus Lolium; species Lolium perenne. The sequence goes on along the minus strand of NC_067246.2, from coordinate 37,799,427 downwards.
TGCGGTGGAGAAGAAGGACGGCCGATGGCGCGTGGCCATCGATTTCCGAGATCTTAACAGAGCCACCCCAAAGGACGAATACCCAATGCCCGTGGCGAAACATTGATAAACGCCGCTGCTGGCCACAAGGTGTTGAGCTTCATGGATGGCAACGCCGGTTATAATCAGATTTTCATGGCTCCGGAAGATATACACAAGACCGCATTCGGGGTACCGGGGGCGTAGGCTTGTTCGAGTACGTGGTCATGACCTTTGTGCTGAAGAATGCTGGTGCAACGTACAAACGAGCAATGAATTAAATATTTCATGATCTGATAGGCAATTTGGTGGAGATTTATATCGACGACGTGGTTGTAATATCGGTATCAATGGAGGTGCACTTGGACGATCTACGGCGCGTCCTAGACCGAACTCGGAAATTCGGGCTGAGAATGAATCCAAGAAGTGTGCCTTTGGCGTGACGGCTGGTCAATTCCTAGGTTTTCTGGTTCATGAACGGGGAATTGAGATCGGCCTGAAAAGTCAGGAGGCTGTGCGTACCATGCAGCCGCCAACCACGAAAAAGGAGCTCCAACGCCTCATCGGCAAGATCAATTTCGTCCGGCGGTTCATCTCTAATCTGTCAGGACGAATCGAGCCGTTCATGGCGTTGGTGAAGACTAAAACTGACGACGAGTTTCAGCAGGGCGAGAAACGACAACGAGCGTTTGATGAAATTAAGCGATATCGACGACGCCGCTGTACTAGTTCCGCCCCGGCAAGACGGGCCATTCTACATCTACTGTCGATGGCGACACGTCCATTGCTTCGGTGGTGGTGCAACTCTACGATGGCGTTGAGAGAGTCGTTTTCTACCTCAGCGAAGGATCTTTGGACGCGGAGACAAGATATCCCTGAGGTCGAGAAACTTTGCCTCTGCTGTTCTTTACCTCGCACTAAGCTTCATCACATCCTTCGACGGCGAGAGATCATCGTCATCTGTAAATCGAGATGTTGTCAAGCACATGTTGTCGGCCCCTGTTTTGAAAGGCCGACTCGGTAAGTGGATGTTGGCGTTGTCGAATTTGATCTCCGGTACCGGCCGGCGAAAGGCGATCAAGGGCCAAGCGTTGGCCGATCTCATCGCTGAACGGATCGGTACCAATATAGCAGCACTATCTATACGTGCATGGGCTATGTTCTTCGATGGATCGGTTTGTGACGGTGGTTGTGGCATCGGCATTACGCTTGTGTCGCCTCGGGGGCGAGAATACTCCTTCTCCATCGGATTATCCACCCCTTGCACCAACAACGTAGCAGAATATGAGGCAATACGCAAGGGAATGGAATTGCTATTAGAAGGCTGGAGCGGAAGGCTGTGGAGCTCTTTGGAGACTCAAAGTTGGTGATTAACCAGCTCACGGATGAATATAATTGCGAAAGTGAATCACTTTTCCCATATTGGGTGGAATGCCGTGAGTTGATGACACGGTTTCGGTACATCAACTTTAATTGGATCCCAAGATCCCGAATCACCGACGCCAATAATCTCGCGCAAATGGCGTCGGGCTACATAGATACGGTGACGGATCGGAAGTTCGGATACAATTCCTGGAACAGGTTGATTGGAGAGCCGATATCTTGGTTTATCTGAAAGTTTCGGCTCGGGGGCACCTAAACGGGTAAGATACGAGCCATGAAGTATGTCCTTATAGGAGACGACATGTTTTACGGGACATTGGAAGGGTTGCTACTCAAGTGCCTAGGACCGATTGAATCTAATCGGCTCTTACATGAGGTGCATGAAGGCGCCTGTGGAACGCATCGGTCGGCTCATAAGATGAAGTGGTTGATCGGGCGATCGGGGTTTTACTGGCCCACTATGCTTGAAGATTGCTTCAATTATTACAAGGGGTGCCAAGCGTGTCGGATGTTTGGAAAGATTCGGATGGTGCCCGCATCGGCGATGAACCCCATCATCAAGCCTTGGCCGTTTCGGGGTGGGGCATGGATATGATCGGCAAAATCCATCCGGCGTCGGGTAAAAAACATGAATGGATTTTGGTTATCACAGATTACTTCACTAAGTGGGTGGAAGCCGTCCCTATGAAAAAGGTGAAATCGAAGATGTGATCAAGTTTGTGAAAGAACACGTCATTCATAGGTTTGGGATTCCCCAAACTATCACGACCGATGGAGGTTCGGTCTTTACTTCTAAAGAATTCGAAAGTTACGTGATGACTTAGGGATTAAACTAATCCGATCATCCCCGTACTATGCTCAAGCTAACGGGCAGGCCGAGGCGTCCAATCGAGTCTGATCAAGTTGATCAAGAGAAAAATTGACGAGAACCCTCGGGATTGGCATGAGAAGTTATCGAAGCATTATGGGCCTACCGCATGTCGTGCCATGGAGCTATAAAGACTTCGCCGTACCAGCTTGTCTATGGACGGAAGCCGTATTGCCTTGGGAAATTACGGCTGGATCAAGACGTGTCACGTTTCAGAATGATCTGACAGCTGAAGAATATGCAGCTTTGATGAGCGACACTATTGAGGATGCAACAGAACTCAGGCTTTGGTCGTTGGAGAAGATTAAGGAGAACAAAGCCAGGGTGGCTCGTGCTTACAACAAAAAGGTTAGGCCAAAGGAGTTCCAAGTTGGTGATCTTGTGGGAAGCTGTGTTACCATTGGGAACCAGGGATAAGGCATATGGCAAATGGTCTCCTAATTGGCACGGTCCGTACAAAGTTGTCCAGGCCTTGAAGGGTAATGCATACATGCTGGAGGAGTTGAGCGGCGAAAAGTTCCCAGTGGCTGTTAATGGTCAACACCTCAAGAAATATTTCCCAAGCATGTGGGATGATGGACAATAAGATGTGGGGGCCGATTTCAGAATCGGCGATAAAAAATTAATAAAAAAAAATCACAGCCGATGCACGAGACATCGACTTGAGAAAACGTGTGGAGATTAACGGTATGCAAGTACAGCGACGCACGGGCATCGACTTCGTAAAACAAAGCCGATACGGCGATATTGACTTTAGCGGAATAAGTTTATACAACAGCTTCCTGACCACGACGTGAGATCTCCTAATGATTGCTGAGGGATTCAGTCTAATGGTTTGGGCGCGACTTAGGCCTGTTTATACAACAACTTGGCCTCATACAGCAATATGAGCCGATGTTCTGCTATCGGCTCCCTGTACGACAACTCCATTCGACAATCGGCACGGGAGTGAAATTAATTAAGCGGATTCCTTACAAAGAAAGAGCCGATTTCTCAGGAAGGAAGAACAAAAGAAGGGTCTATTGACCAATCTACTACTGCTAGGCCTACACTAGTAGATCCTAATCTACGGGCCATCGCTTCCTTCGTCGTCATCCTCGGAACTCTCATCGGCACTGCTGCCGATGGGTTCCTCGTCGCTGCTCCCATAGCCTTCTACGGGAGCTTCATCTCCGTCTTCATCGTCGCTGCTGTCATCGTCCCACCACATGCGGAGGCGTTTCGCTGGCGGGTAGCCCTCGAGGGAGTCGTCGTCGTCGCCGTCGTTTTCCTCTTCCTCTTCTTCAGAGGTGGGGCAGCCGTCCCAGGGGAACTGGTCGTCCTCACTTTCCGACTCCAGTTCCCCGACGGCAAGGAACTGAAGATCTTCGTCCCCGCTGGTCAGGGACTGGTCGTCTTCGGACCAGATGGAGGAGGCGTGGTCCTCCAGGTCCCATGCTTCTGGGGCGCGGATGTCCGGCGGCGTATCGCGGGAGGAGGAGGACCCGTAGGAAAGCTCGGAGGAGGAGTCGTGGAAGACCGACGAGGAAGAGGAAGATGAGGAGGACATGGCTGTGGGAGATTGGGGGTTTTTTGGTGCCGATGGCTAGAACAGAGCAGGATGACGAAGTGGCGAACTGCTCAGAGCGGTTAAATAAAAGGGGGCTATGGTGAAAAAATTCAATGCCACAGCAGTTTTCGAGGAGGCAGTGCCCAAAGACAATGGTCAAATCACGTGGAACAGACGAGAAGACAGGGCATCATGACGAAAAATGCTGCAATGGTTCTGCTCTGCCATGACATGACCCGACGAAAAAGCATAATGATTTTGCAAATGTCATTTCCAAAACCAGGGGGGCATGTGTTATCACCAGAATTTGACCAAGTCGGAGGTGGGCCACGATCAAGATAAGCTTGAAGGTTATATATGGAGAGAATACGAAGATCGGCCTTATATGCAAAGTTGGGCTAGATTGCCCATTTATCTGTAATTTATTAGATTGTATCTTAAGTTAGGAGTTAGAGTTTTACCCGTGCACGGTTAGGTGCACGTCCGAATTAGAAAGTCCGCTGGACTATAAATATGTATCTAGGGTTTATGGAATAAACAACAACTCACGTTCAACCCAAAACAAACCAATCTCGGCGCATCGCCAACTCCTTCGTCTCGAGGGTTTCTATCAGGTAAGCGACATGCTGCCTAGATCGCATCTTGCGATCTAGGCAGCACAAGCCCCACGTTGTTCATGCGTTGCTCGTCTTTAGCGTCTTTGATGGCGAGCAACGTAGTTATCATAGATGTGTTAGGGTTAGCATAGTTCTTCGTATAACATGCTTACGTAGTGCAACCCTTGCATGTCTAGCCGCCCTCACACCTGTCTCAGGTGTGGGGGCGGCACCCCGCTTGATCTTTATTTAGTAGATCTGATCCGTTACGATTGCTCCTTGTTCTGCAAGGATTAGTTTAATATCTGCAATAGTTAGGCCCTACAAAGGGGTGGAGGATCCAGCGGCACGTAGGGTGGCGTTCGCAAGCCCTAAACAGGATGTTCCGAGGATCAACTTCATGTTGGTTTTTAGGCCTTGTTTAGGGTCGGCTTACGATCACCGTGCGTGGCCGCGAGGCCCAACCTGGAGTAGGATGATCCGATTATGCGGTGAAAACCCTAAATCGTCGTAGATCTAATTAGCTTTATCTTGATCAAGCAGGATCACCATATATTCGTGCACCCCGTACGAATCATGGGTGGATCGGCTCTTTGAGCCGATTCACGAGATAACACGAGAGCCGATCGAGGCTCGTATTTAATGTTTACGTGTATGCCATGCAGGAAACTAAGCGAGGCATCCCCATCACCTTCCTGACCAGGTATAGGTCAGGTGGCACGCCCTTGCACTTCGCATCGGACGTGTGACCAGAAGAGCATTGCGGGCCGTCGCTCGGAGGGGTCTCAGCCAGCCGCAACTCTAGGCTCTTCCCGGCTCTACCGTGTTGACAGTCGCTGCCCGCCGGTGGGTTTTGGCAGTCAACAGCTACTTAAGTGCAGTGCACGGTTAGCATACAAAATGATAGGAAACAAATCAAGAAAAGAGTATAGAAGCTCACAGGTCCAGATCATCCTCGCCTGCGAAGAAACTTGTTGAACTCTTCTTAGCAGGAGGAGGCGAAGCAGTTTCATCGGCATCATTATCTCCTCCACTAGGACTTGATTCAGCCGTTGTAATGAGATCGTCGTGTATCTGCTTACGGCGCCTGCTCCTGATGAAGGCGTCATCTTCGGCAGCCTCTTCCTCTTGGACATCGCTGTCCTCAAGGGCTTGCTGGGCATCCTCGGTTCCCTCAGAATCTTCATCATCGTCCTCTAGTACTACACCACTTTCGGGTGTAGGAGGATAGCATTGGGCAACAGCGAGGGCCTGTCGAAGAAAAAGAAATTCGTGAGACACAACAGAAAAAGGAGTAACAACAGCAAACAACGAGAAGGATTACCTCGGTTGGAAGATGGTCAAAATCATAGGGGGGATGAGCCGATGTCAAGACAATGTTGTCCCTCATGCTAAGGCACGTCAAGCGGCGGACTTCATCCCGGAGGTCTTCAGCCGACAGGTCGGCAGAGCTGATTCTGGACCTATCGTCCTTACCCGTGTAAAGCCACAACTGATGGGGTCGGGACATCAACGGTTGCACTCGACGTTGTAAAAACACTGAGACTACCTCAGTGCCGCACATTGTCAAGCCTCCCGTATTCTTCAGGATGATGACTTGCTCGAATAGCTTGTCGGCTGTCAATCTCTCTTCGGGAGAAAGGGCGTTTTGCCAGGATTTCTTCGGCTTAGCTATCAGCTTATCTTCAAAAGGAGGGAGGTTTGAGCGCCGTCCAGGAACCGGAGGATCTCGCAGATAAAACCATTTGTTGCGCCAGCCCTGGGCGGACTCCTTCATTGGATAATCAAAGTAGTTGACCTCCTTCCTAACAACAAAGCCAACGCCACCGACGACGGGGGGGGCATTGCTGTCATTGTGGCGCTTCACGTAGAAGATCTTCCTCCAAAGATCCCAGTGAGGGTCAATGCCAAGGAAGGCCTCGCAAACAGTGATGAAGATAGAAAGGTGGAGGATGGAGTTTGGGGTCATCTGCCAAAGCTGGATCCCGTAAAAGAAAAGAAGAGAACGAAGGAATTCGTGGGCTGGAAGAGAAAGGCCACGGAACAAAAAGGCGACAAACATGACAGTGAAACCCTTCGGGGGCTTTGGGCGAGAAACCGCACCTGGAAGACGAATATCATCTTCAGATGCGGAGATGAATCCAAGGGCGCGCAACTTGTTGATGTCGCGGCTGGAAATGGCGGAGGCGCTCCAATCGCGGCTAACTTTGGCCGCGTCCGAAGCACTGGCACCCTTCTTTTTACCTATGGCGTCTGAAGCTTTTGAGGGAAGGATGCAGGAAGCAGGAAAGGATGGACGAAGAAGATGAGCAGTAGGAGGTGTAAAAAAGTAAAAACGAAGAAGCCCTCTATTTATGCTGTGAGAGTTAGCGTTAGATCGTGGCCATAACTCCATAGGCGTCGTGGGAGGTGGAGCGAATCTGGCTGTACACGTGGCGCTTGAAAAGGGAGTGGGACCGGTGGCCCATTATTCCCACGTCGCGCGAAAATCGAGGAAACGCCTCGGTCGCTGCGCGTGCACTGGTCAAAACCTAAAAACTGCCCGCGCAGAACTAGGGTGGGCCCGTTAGGTCAAGTCTTGTCAATCGAGCCACGACGGTGGTACGTCATCAATGACATCATGGGTGCTGTCGAAAGCATTAGAAGGAATGAAAAAGTGTCGGATGGTCAATTTGAGTCTATGCACAGATTGCAAAGCATCTGCACTTAGACTCGGGGGCTACTCCCATCGGGAGCGCTGGACACGCACCCGACAGAATGAGGACTCGAAGGAAAAACTTGAATCAAGTCTGCGCCCGGACGCAAGCGCCCGTGCCCAGACTCGGGGGCTACTCCCATTGGGAGCGCTCGACGCGCACCCGATAGAACTTTTTTCGTACTCCAGGATCATGCCCGGGGACTTGGTTCTGTGTAGGGTAACGTTGTGTTGCCATCGGCAGTTAACCAACAAAAGTTGGGCACGTTATTCATTATCCCTTGCATAAAGAAAAATATATCGGATGACCTACAAAGGCTTGCAGGAAAACCTTCGGCAGAGGAAAATGTTCGAGTGGTACAACTTGAGTCTACGCACGGATTGCAAGCATCCGTATCTAGACTCGGGGGCTACTCCCATCGGGAGCGCTGACGCGCACCCGATAGAAGAAAATGGTGCAGGCAGAAGGGAAGCAAGAATGATCAAGGAGAAGGACGTCGGAAGAAGACATGCTTCAGTCTCTACCCGAACTATGTTCGGCTAGACACTCGGGGGCTACTGACGTGGGCATTACCCTTCGGGTAACCAGTGTTGCTCTACCCTATACGGCCCAGCTGGAGGCCCATGAAGGTACTCGATGGCAAGATGGGCCACTAGGACGGTGCGGCGGAAGGTTCCTTGAAGTACAAGGCGCGGAAGGAGCCGAACAAAGAAAGTTTAGAGATAGATCTACTATAAACCTAGTCGTATTCGATTAGACCTCTCGAGACCTGGCCTCCTATATAAAGGCCAGGAGAGGGGCTATCGAGGGACACAATCAACCTTAGCAAGCTTAGCCAACAGAAGCTTAGACCTAGGTTACCCTAGCACTCAGCTATCTCGACGAGATCTCAGCCAAACTATTCGGCACCCCATTGTAACCCATTATCATCATAATCAAGAACAGACAGGCAGGACGTAAGGGTTTTACCTCATCGAGGGCCCCGAACCTGGGTAAATCGCTCTCCCCGCTTGTCTGTGAACGATGTCTCGTGTCAGCTTGCAGGATTCCATCAACCCTAAGCCCCTATCGGAGGGCATTGCCGAGGAGCACCCTCGACAACAGTAAAAGCTTTCGATCGTCGAATAACTCGCCTTGCTTCCACTGGATCTTCGGGTACTTGCTGCCTTGAAATATATGCAATATAAGCTTGCATCCATGGTACTTGTACTACCATTACCTCGTGCGATTCTTCCTCATCTCCAGATGCGCCTGCCTCGGGGGCTGCCAAAGCCCCCGAGCCTTTCTCGACCTTTTCTTTCTTCTTTGGCTATTTTCTTGCCTTAGTCGATCTTTCACTTATCTCTTCCCAAAATACTCCGGGTGGTATTGCTAGACATTGCGACCCGATATTTGCCAGGATGTCGGCTTCGTCATTACTGAGCCTGCTAACATGATTTACCTCGCACCCGTCGAAAAGCTTCTCGAGTTCATTGTATAACTCTTTATATGCTATCATGCTATCATTGACTGCGTCGCATTGATTCATCACTTGTTGAGCCACCAGCTGGGAGTCGCCGTGTATTTTTAGTCGGGTCGCGCCACAGGCCTTCGCCATCTTCATCCCATGTATCAGCGCTTCATACTCTGCCTCATTGTTAGATGCGTTGGAAAACGTCATTCGTAGCACATACTTTAACTTGTCTCCTTGAGGTGAAACCAGTATCACGCCTGCTCCCGCTCCTTCTAATCTCTTGGACCCGTCGAAGTTCATGGTCCAGGTTCTCGATAAATCAGGAGGTCCCGTGTTTTGCAGCTCCATCCACTCTGCGACGAAGTCTGGTAAGACCTGCGACTTTATCGTTTTTCTTTTTTCGTAAGTGATGTCCCGAGGGGAAAGCTCTATTCCCCAAAGGGAGACACGGCCCGTACCTTCCGGGTTATTTAGTATATTTGACAATGGTGCCTCGTTGACCACTATTATCGGATGTGCCGAAAAATAGTGTCGTAACTTTCTTGCTGTTGTAAACACTCCGTATGCTAACTTCTGATAATGCGGGTACCTCTATTTTGAAGGCGATAAAACTTCGCTAATGAAATATACCGGCCTTTCTACTCCATGTAGATTCCCTTCTTCTTCTCGCTCAACCACAAGTGCTGTGCTGACCACCTGAGGTGTGGCCGCAATGTATAAAAGGAGAGGTTCCTTTTCCTTGGGTGCCACTAGTATCGGTGGTGTCGAGATTGTGCGCTTGAGATCCTCGAAGGCTCTGTCCGCTTCTTCGTTCCACTCGAATTTTTCTCCTTGCTTGATCAAGGCGTAAAATGGCAACGCCCTTTCTCCTAGCCTGGCGACAAATCTGCTCAAAGCTGCGACTCGTCCAGTTAGCTGTTGTATCTCTTTTAAGTTTGTTGGCTTCCGCATCGTCACGATAGCTTGAATTTTCTCCGGGTTAGCCTCGATCCCTCTTGCTGACACCAGGAACCCGAGAAGTTCTCCTGCCGGGACGCCGAAAGAGCACTTTGTCGGGTTTAGCTTGAGGCAAAATTTGTCGAGGTTATCGAAAGTTTGTCTGAGATCGTCGATCAATGTTGATCCTTCCTTTGTTGTTATAACGACATCGTTAATGTATACTTGGACGTTTTTTCCAATCTGCGTGGCCAAGCACTTCTGCATCATCCGCTGGTATGTTGCACCCGCGTTTTTCAACCCGAAAGACATTGTTCTGTAACAGAATACACCATAGGGGGTAATGAAAGCTGTTTTGACTTCATCTTCTTCCTTCAGTCGAATCTGGTTGTAACCAGAATATGCGTCCAAGAAGGAAAGACGTTCACAACCTGCCGTGGAGTCGATAATTTGATCGATCCTTGGGAGGGGAAAGTGATCCTTTGGACAATGTTTATTTAGACACGTGAAGTCGACGCACATGCGAAGGACCTCTGTATTTTTCTTCGGGACCAGCACTGGGTTCGCTACCCAGGTGGCTTCCGTGTGTATCTCCTTAATGAACCCAGCTTCTCTGAGTCGATTGATTTCTGACAGCATAGCTTTGCGGTTTGGTTCCGAAAAACGCCGCAAAGGTTGTCTGATTGGCCTAGCCAATGGATCCAAATTTAGGGGGTGCTCGGCAAGTTCCCTGGGTACTCCTGGCATGTCAGCTGGACACCATGCGAAGATTTCCCAGCGCTCACGGAGGAACTCAACGAGCGCGCTTTCCTATGCGAGGTCCATGGTTGTGGCGATAGCTGTCGTCTTCTTGGGATCTGTCTGGTGTATCTGCACTTCCTTCGAGTTCTTGGTAGTATCAAAGGTTGGTTCTTTAAGTGGCCTCCCGACGTCTGGCAACACGTTGTAGTCTGTTGTCAGCTTTGACGCCATATACTCTGCTTGCATCCCGAAAGTTTCCGACAGACGATGGAAATCCTTGTCGCACTTATTCGCTAGCGCAAAACTACCTTTCACCGTAATTGGTCCCTTGGGTCTAGGGAGCCTCCACAACAAGTACGTGTAGTGGGGTACTGCCATGAATCTGGCATATGCGGGTCGTCCCAATAAGGCATGGTACTGTGATGGAAAATCCACGACTTCAAATTCCAGCCTCTCAATCCTGTAATTCTCTCGGGTGCCAAACTGTACGTTGAGATTGATCCTCCCCAATGGGTAACTTGGCTTGTCTGGTGTGATACCATGGAAACGCGTATCCGTTGGTTTTAAGTTCGCCAAGGATATATTCATCTTCCTCAATGTATCTGCGTACATAAGGTTTAAACTGCTGCCTCCGTCTATAAATACTCGCGACACGTCGAATCCTGCAATCACCGCTGGTAAGATTAAGGCTGATTGCCCTGGTCGAGGGACTTGCTGCGGGTGATCCGCTATGGTGAAGCCAATGTCCTGTCCCGACCAATTTAGATACTCTATTGTTGGTGGAGGCATCTTCTCTGCCATAAAAACTTGTCGCGAAATTACTTTCTGAGCTCTGTTGCATGGCCTAGCCTTTTGAATCATCGAGACCGCGCCGTTGGCGTGGGTGTCGATATATGGAGGTGGGTGTGGTGCTGCCGCTATTCTGAGTTGGTGCCGATTTTCGTCCGTAATGGCGGGAGGAGGCGGAAGCTGAACCTCGCTCCTTGGCCCCTGAGGGTACCTGTTTGCTGCCTGTGCATTGGCATGCCCTGCAAATCTGTTCAATGCCTAAAAAGTTCGGCAATCTTTCTGCAAGTGTCCGGACTGCTCTTTCCATTGTTGTCGACATAAAAGTGCATTTGGCATGGTCCGTTCATCATATCTTCGGGAGATATGTACGGCCTCTGGAACCTTGGACCATTATTTTGCCTATTTGGGCGGGGACCATCCCGCTGCTCGTTGCTTTTTTGATAATCATCTCGATTGTTTCCTTCATTATTTCCGTGGAAGCCGGCCGATATTTGGCCGGGACCGTTGTGATCTAAGTACTGTCGAGGAAAACGCCGTCTATTTTGGAAGTTTCTGTTACGATCCTCCTCGGGCGACCTATGCCGCTTATTATTGACAGCATCCTCTCCATCTGCCCAGCGATTTGCTATCTCCATGAGTGCTGTTATTGTCTTTGGATTAGTCCTTCCGAGGTCCTCAATGAAATCCTTCCTGCGGATTCCCCCGACAAAAGCATCTATCGCTCTCTCAACCGATACATTTTCTGCCGAGTTCTTGATAATATTCCACCTTTGTATGTACGCCCTCATCGACTCGTCATACTTCTGTCGACAAGCTCTCAACTCCTCTATTGACGCAGGTTTTTTGCACGTGGACAAGAAATTCTTTACGAACAAATCCTCGAAGGTTTCCCAACTATCGATAGATCCAGGTGGTAAATTCTTGATCCATGATCTTGCGGCACCACTTAGATACACCTGGATGCTTTGCATAGCTGTCGCCTTAGTTCCACCCGTCAGCTTTACTGTCTCCAGGTAATCAACCAACCAATCCTCGGGATCTTGCAATCCGTCGAATTTTTTATAACTATCAGGCAATTTGAAATCTGACGGTACTCGCGTTTTGCGGACTCATCGAGTGAAACAGGGGAGTCAACACAGATCTTCGTCATCTACTTCAGGTAAGTGCCGACGTTCTCTCCTTTCTTGTCGCGCCCTGTCAACCCGTGTTTGTGCCACTGTGTCTCTAGTCGACGTTCTTGGGGGTGGTTGGACTGCCCCCACAGGTCGTGGACTATTTTGCCTCGCGGCACCTTCGGGAGTTGTTCTTGTACTTGCAAACGCTGTCCCGATGACTCCGACTCCTGCCAAATCCATGTTATACAATGCCTCTCTTGGATCTCCCGCGGGTGGCCTGTTTGCCAGTATAAAGGCATGTGTCGCCATATATCCTGCTTCCGGGGTTTTTGGGATAATATTCCCTCTTGTGTCGATCGACATGAAAGACATGTCGAGGTTTTGAATTAAATTCTCCCTATCGGCCTCAGGTATATTTTGCAGCCGAGATCTTGCTCTATTTCGAGCTGCTATGTGACTATCTCCAGAAGTACCTGATTGTCGGCTCAACTCCGCCCTTCGCCTGCTTGACTCGGCAGCTGCCTCCCTTCTTCTATTCAGATCAGCTGTCTGTTTTTCTAATTCTCGTCCAACACGGGCGAGTCTGTATTGGTACGCTTGTAATTGTTCCACCGTAGCAGTTGTGGTCAATGGTTCCGTACCATCCATGGCTCTTGCGGCTCTGTCCCACGCTGCTTGTGGGAGTTGAACCCTTAGACGCGGTGTGGGCCCGACATATTTCGTGCCTAAACCTCGCCTGAGATCAGCGGGATCGACATATGGGTTTCCCGCATCGTCGAAAGCCTCTAATGTTTCCGGCTCTGCTCGACTTGCCTCCTCAATGGCATATACTTGGTGATGTGTAGAAGCTTGATTGTCGTCGATATCGGTGACACCGCCATATAGATCGGCGAAAACCTCACGAATAGAAGTAGATCTGTCGACGAAATCGAAAACGTCGACGCTGTCGGAGTCGCTGCTTATATCTGAGTCCGCAGACGACTCGACGGATATGTTGCTGAAGATCTTGATGAGTTCGCCGCTTGATGCAAGCTTGGTGGAGATTGCCGACGAAATCTCTTCATCGCCAGAATCGAACGATGAAACCGATCCCGACGAACCGGAACCAGCTGCACCCGATCTCGCCGAATCCGATCTTGCGAGACGATGAGATCCTTCCTTCCCGACGCGGAAGTGGAACTTTCCGAACGCCATGTCCATGGGCTCCTCCAGATACGCATATGCATCCATACGGGAGGGTGGGTGAGGAACAAAATCGACTAGAGTGGTTTCGATCTGTTTACCTTGATCCATCACATTGCTTGCTACCGAAGATGTTGATGATGTCAAACGTGCCATCGAGATCAGAACCTTATCGCCTCTAATTCCAACAGACGGCGCCAATTGATAAGGGATTAACTTATCAATGCCTACGAGTTGTAGACTAGGGTTTAGTTGGAAGTAGAGGGCAAGTAGATCTCGAAGGTTTCAGCCGGAAAAGTACTCGACTGCTATGAAAACTCGGGTTGCGTGAAACAATGAATCGATCCTTTCTTTGTCCCTCGGCTCCCCCTTATATAGGAGGCGGAGCCGAGGGTTTCGTGATGCACAAGTTACAGAGTCCGGGAGGGTTTCTGAACCGTCCCGTAACAATTACAAGTTGATATTCCTAATACAATTCTATCTTTCCAAACTATGTAAAACGTCGGGTCGTGGGCCTCCAGTAAACCCCGGGTATCTTCTTCGGCAGGCCCATTGGGGATGCCTATGTCATCGACAAAAATGATGATGACTCGCAAGCGCTGTGCCCTCTGGAGAATTTTCACCACGCTCCTAGTGCTCCAAAGCGTCGCGTACCAAGCAACACCTCCAAGAATGAAGCGACGATGATGACGCTGCTGGCCAGACTGGTCCTATGGTTTCCCCCGGTACGCTACGGGGGATGGGAAGAGGTACACCCGAAGCTCTTCAAGAAGGATGTCGACACCCACATGCGTCACGCTTTCAAATAAAACATGTCACAATGATTGAGATTTCACTTGAATTGATGGAATTGAAGTAGATCATCAAGTCAAGCGCTATAAATTTCAATGTGGTCTTTGCTAAAACAATGATTTGATGTATTAGTGATTTGATCTAAGGGGTTAGATCAAAATAAAATAGAAATCAACACAACAATACAATAAGCAAGGATCAATTACTTGATCTTCTAAAAGAAATTCTATAAAGCAGAGGTGATCAACAAGATAGAAAACAGATTACTCGGATGGCCACCAGAAAAATCTAGCAGGTTGCACTGGTTCGGCTGAAAAGCACCAGACGGAGAGAGAGGATGTACGGGGAGATAGAACAACGTCAATTGGATCACCAAAGGGATTGATGGGGGCGGCTGCTCCATAGGTGAGATCGTGAGATGAATACCAACCAATAGTTACCGTCGGCGACAAATCTTCAAGCAGCACCGATGAAGTAGGAGAATACGATCTGATAGATCAATAGATCAGTGTGTGAATAAATTGAACACCTTCCCTAGTTCAATACTTCCATGTGAACAAAGGCACAAATTAAAAAGGTCACCAAGTCTACGGGATGTGATGGGACTTGATTAACTCACAAACTGGAGGTCAGCAGTGGTGTTGACCATGTGATCAGGGGCGTATATATACTACCTCCACCTCAAAGTTTAAGATTTTTTTGAAAAGTTAAACCAAATAAAGTTTGACTAAATTTTTAGAACAATCTACCAACAAATATAAATTTTGTAGATACCATACAAAAATATTTTATTGTCTATTTAATGATATTAATTTTGGATTTTACATGTTAATGATATTTGCTAAAAGCTTAGTTAAACTTGATATAGTTTGACTTTCTAAAAATAATATAAGTCTTAAGCTTTATAATGGAGGTAGTATTTGCGAAGTTGTGACGGAGGATAACGGCAGTGTTGGGATGCCTTTGTACTATGTTTCATCTGAAGGTATAATAGCTGCCCCCCAATGGGGGTCTCACAGCGATTTGCAATTCTAGACCGTCAGATCTCTTCAGCATGTGTCAATTAATGGATCTCGTCCGTTCATTGTAGGGAAGTTGGCTGCTGGTGGTTGGTGGGCGTGGACGTTTTGGTGGCTCTCCACCGGTTGCTCTCCCTAGATAAAGCCATGGAGCAGCGCTATTCTACCCGCCTACGACTGATCGTGGGACCTACATTAAGCCGGGGCCACTTATCAGTCGCCTTGGGTAAGTTTTAAGTGGGTCACGCATGACTGCAGCTTGAGACAGAACGAAACCTGCCCCAATCCGCGTCTGCTCCCCTCTCTTCCCAATCCCCTCGTTCTCTTCCCCAGCCCTCCTCCCACCCCCTGCTCCGCCGACCGCCTCCCCGCCTTCTCCACCCACCTGGTTGCGGCCCTGCCGACCAGAGGCCACGGCCGACCTATACAGCGACGGAAGGGCAGGAGCCGAGGCAAGAAGCGGCGTTGGAGATGGAGGATCGCCTCCGCATCTTGGTTTCGTCGGGATTTGCCGGCCGGCCGGAGGCCTCGGCTTGCAGGACGACAACGAGATCGACGAGGAAGGGAGAGGTGGCGGGACGTGAATCGGCGTGAGGTCGAGAGGGCAGGAGACCATGGCGGTTTCCACACTTGCCCTGCACTGATGTTGATGGTGAAGCTGGAAATGGTTGTCCCCTGATTGGTGAGTTTGGAGGCGACGATGGCCCGTGTTGCGCTGGAGATGGAGGATCCCCTCCACAACTTAGTTTTATTTATCCACGTCAAGCTCACTCGTAAAGGTAGGCTGCTCCTGATCTGTTCCCCTTGCCCAGATCTAAAACGTGATTCGGTTCATCCTTTTCTTGCGCCTGTGTTTGATATATGGAGTGCTTACAAATTCTTGACTTGCTTGATTAAGGTTCTAGGATTGTATTGGCATCTGTTAGGTCTGTAATATAGAACAAGTTTGCTAGGACTGCATAATACGAGGCTGACGATTAGTACTGTATTGTTAACACCTAACAAAAGCAACAATTTCATGGATAGAAGCGGATGCCAGGATCACCTGGTAGTGTGATGGGGGTAGGTATCACTGTTGGTTCTATGATCTTTGTCCACTGCTAAGTTAATAAGGCTTGGATTTTTGGTTGTTCTTTTCGTTGCTTGTATTTACTCTCCATGGTAAACTCACTGTATTATTATCTTAGAAACTGACTTGTCTGTTATGCAGCTTGGTTTGTGTGGTATTCCTACCACACAACGCTTTGGTTCTGCTCCAAGCTGCTAATGAATTAATTTAATTGTTAGGTCTGGTGAAAGAACATGTTGCCACTTTTGTATTTTCCACCAACATGCATCCTTGTCCCTGTAGATTTTAATATGACTCAGAATTTCCAAACCTGAGTCTAAAATGGTTGACTTCAACCATTAGCTCCATGTTTCTCATGGTCGTGCTCATGCTGGTGCAAACAAGTAGAAGAGCCTGACTATTCTCTGTTTTGTTAGTGGTTACCAGAATTAACGGAGTTTCGGCTGACGCAGGAGAGAGGAGGTGGAGCAGCGTAGGGAGGAAGAGGTGAACCGGAAGATCATTTGTGGATTAATGTTCTGAATTTGTGTAATGGTTCTTTTTTATCTGGTCTACAAGGACGTGTGGCTCATGGCGACACTGGATCCAGTGGTCAGCATGGTTATCGCCGTCAGCGGTTCTCCTTGTCTTCAGGTCAGAAGTGCAGCTCTCAAAATGGATTGCATTTTGATTATTTCCCTGTTTTTGCTGTTTTTCTCATTTTCTCAAATTATGTGTGTGTGTGTGTGCGATGACCGGAAGATTGATTCATGTAGTGTCATATGAGTGCATTAAAAGGATCAAGAATTGGATCAGTCAAACTAATACTCAGAGTAACATCATTGTGGAAGAGAAGGGAGAAAATTAAAGTTCTGCATCAGCAAATATTTATCGAGTCGGTAATCAGCATTTCTATCGTTTTCCCTAATGATAAAAGTCACTTTAATTGTTACATCTTGGTTTTCTTGCAATCTAAAGAATGAGCGTGTTCTCGGACCTACGTCTATTGAGCTTATTAGACAACTCAGTTGGTTAGCTTTCTTTCATAGTTGAGCATGTTTAGTCGTGGTTACTATTGGAATATTCATTTGTCTCTTGTGAGAATGCGTTCAAATTATGTAACATATTTGCTTTCTGCACTACAGGAGCACTTTCGAAAGATCTTCAGATGTTAGGCCTATCAAGAATAATATCTCAATTATCAAAGATCTTTGAGAACTAATACTTCATCTATAATAGGATCTCAATAATTGACCATGGTATGGATTGCAGCAGCCTTTACTCGTATGTCATGTGAATTGTCTGTGGAAAACTGAGCGCTAGCTCAATGCGGACACCACTCTCCTATTTGACCCCCCATATTAGTAAATGTGTAGCATGTAGAGATAATAGCTCTTACCATATTGCTCATTAAGCTTGCTCTGGAGGGAGGAATCATTATGCTCCGTGGTCCTTAATATATATAATTATTTGCATAACCAAATTCAGTCCAGTGCTTCAACACTGAATTGTTGATTCTTGATACATTTACTATTATGGTTTGAACAATGTAACTTGCATAGACTTGTCTGTTTCTCATTGAATTATGGTTTGGGATATTTTTCAGGTTTGGCTTTTGGCTGGTAACAACGTCAGTGAGGTAGATGTCCTTCACCCCTTTCTGAAGCTAAAGGTTCCAGACTTGTGCCACAGCAATCTCTGGGATGAGGAGGATGTAAAGAGGGAGATGAAGCGGTAAGATGAATCATGAGAGAGAAAGAAGGAGAGACCTCCAGCGATACTAACGCGTGCAGGTGTTTCAGTAGCCACCTTGGCTCCACCTCTAGGAGCCAAGTCTCCACTTCCACACCACACCCTTGTATCTTTATTCATCTCTGCCTCTTGAATAAGTTTCCTGTATGTCCGATTCATAAGATCACCATTCATAAATGTTGCATCCATTTTTGCTAGAAAACAGGCATGGAAATTTATTCATGGTGACCGCGCGGTGGCGGCCATGATCGAACCCTAGCAGCAGAAAATACTTCTTCGTTTGCTGGTTTAAATCATCAAAGATTAAATCGTATCTTTTGTAGTAATATTTGGATCTGAGTATTCTGAATATGCACATCTGGTCATGTGAGTACTCTGAATACATGCACATTCCATTAAGTGCTTTGTTCTTTAAATTAGTGCAGATTTTTAAATAGCTTTCAAAACAAACCATGGCGACAAGTGGAATATTTATGCTCCATCTAGCTGCTTGAGATTTTGCAATTGAGGTACCAACATATTAAGTAGAGAAATTTCATATGTGTATAGCCATGATCTCTACCCCAGCAGCAGAAAAAAACTTCACCGTTTGCTGGTTTAAATCATCCAAGATTAAATTGTATCTTTCGTAGTAATATTTGGAGCTGAGTATTCTGAATATGCACATCTGGTCGAGTGACTACTCTGAATATGTGCACATTCGATTCACTGCTTTGTTCTTTAAATTAGTGCAGATTTTTAAATAGCTTTCAAAATAAACCATGGTGAAAACTGGAATATTTATGCTCCATCTAGCTGTTTGCGATTTTGCAATTAAGGTACCAACATATTAAGTAGATAGATTTCATATGTACCTATGTTTCAGACTTCTATCCCTTTTCACAAACAATTAACACATTTTTCTTTTTTGTGTTGGTCTTCTAGGCATGAAGCAAAACTTGAGCAAAGAAACACGTGCTACCAACTGATCAATGGCTTTGCCAACGCAGCGATAAGATGAACGAGCAGTTGCCTCTGGGTTTGTTGTGTGTTTGGTCTGACCTACTGAAGCAATTCTCTGTTTTCTCTAATTTCAACTATTTCCTCTCATGTGGTAGTTTCTGTCTGCGCGAGAATTTGCTACCCTGCCGGTTATTGAAACGTTTTGTATGAGGTAATATTTTAAATGTATGTGCTTGTAAGGTATCCATCCTCCTATTTAGTTCTCTAATTGTTGTCATATGACCTGTCTTTCTTTACAGCATAATTTTTTTAAACTTCCACTTGGTTATGAGGCTTTATGTGCTAATTTGGTTAATTTTGTTATGGTGCAGCAGCTACTCTCAGTGCATGTTGCCGTTATTAAAAACGTGGCCGGCTGGGCATTCAAAACATGTGTGAGCAAATTATCCCTAGGTAATAATAGAATCCATAAGGTAATTTTCAGCTATGTTGAGCACACCGAACAACTAGAGTTAATCAATTGGTTTGAGCTTCAATATTACTTGTAGTGTCTGCTAGCCTAGAAAACATTTTGTATTTATGTGTGGCGGTATATTTTTCATATTATGCTGATTTGTCTTAGCTATAGCTAAATTGTGAGACATTGATCTGTTCTCCCGTCAATTTATGAACAACACCTGAGAGGGTGGTTTATGTTCCTAGGTGCACTTGGAAAGTAAGAAACTGGTAGAAAATTGAAGCTATTTTACACTATGCAATTAGACAAAGTGGAGATACTGACTTCTTAGTGATGGTGGAGGGTACTGCCATTTGGTTTTTTAAATTCAAATTTAGAATAAATTTCTATTCCCGAATCTGCTTCCTATATCTTTCCTTCGTATTGTGTTAGCATGTATGTTCTTTCAGGACTTTTTTGCGGCAAAGCAACGCTGGATAGTTATTCTGTCAACTATTTGGCATATGGATCTACATCCATGTGTCTCTTTCATAGTTCAGCGATTTTGTACTTGCATGAGCCTTACCAGATCTAATATTCGTTGTTTTTGTACTGTAGGGAAAAGTAGTGTTGCCTATAGAACCCCAAATCTATATATCAGGTAAAACCAATTAATTTTTTGTACTGTATCAACATTAATCATTTCTTAATCTGGATTTTCTATGCGCTCTTTTCAATATATATGGTCCTGTTAAATACGATATGGTCTTTTCGAGGCCATTGGCTTGTTTGTTGATGTTTAATTCTTTGTATCAGTTCCCAAATTAGTGTTTTACTTCCTCTTGTACCTGTTGGGTTATTACATATCTGGTTATGCCGTGGAAACATGAATCGATAAATAGTTTCATTGTCGTTCAAGCTCTGTAGTAGTGCCATAAAATTCATCATATTTTAATTGTAGGCCATAAAATATATTTGGTGTTATAATAACTACGCATGAAAATCCCGTATATTTCTTTTGGGAGAATCCATCCTTTTTCACAGCAAAAATAGAAGTTATGTCATATTTGAACTCTGCAATGTGGTCAAAGATTGGTTGTTTTTAATTTACAGAATGAATGCACCAAGGGAGCAATGCGGAGGCATGTAGCAACCTGATGATGGAGAAATGTAAAAAATTCAGTAGACATGGTTCACATGAGTTCAAAACATTATTTTCGTCAGGAGGTATGATATTCACAGGAGCCTATGAGGCGTTATTACATATTTTCAGAGATGATCTACTGACTGCCATCTTTAATAATTCATTACGTTGTCAGGTCACAATGTTAGTAGCTGTGCTTGAATTCGTGCTATTCCACAAGACATGTAACAGACATTTCTGATAGGTCATCACTGTAGATGTTGCCTATTGTATGCTTAATATCATATTGGTGTCAACAATCGTTTAATCATTATATAGCTCCAAGTTAATTATACAGTTAAATGGATGGAAATGATGATACTATAATTGCTTTGAAATTCGCCCCTATTCCCCAGTATAATTCTCATTATACCATAATCAAATATATGTTTGGGGGTTCCTTCTGTAGGACATAAGAATTGGGTTTTTGGTTAGTGGGATTATGTAGCAGCAATGCGATTTTCACCTATAAACTTTTAGATGGAACCGTTAGGGGTGAAAGAGATAAAGAAATAATAATTTTAATGTCAAAATATACACTCTACAATATGAAACTATTTCCTTCTCTACAAAAGAAATTGAGGACGGAAAGGATTGGCTTTCCTGGTTATTTAAACTCGAAGAGCAGATTGTTCATACTATATCTATAGTAAGCATGGGAAGTCTTAGCAGTTGTGAGAAACATCATTTGCGTTTTTGCTATCACCACTGTCTTTGGTTGTGAAAAGTGGTTCAGTCTATTTATCTTACATCTACAAAGACATAAAAAACATGAGATGAGTGAAACTGAAATTTGGTAGTAAATCGAACTGTAATTCATGGATAACTAGATTTAGTTGCGTCACGTCAGGTAGTAGGATAAGATCCTTTTAAACCATTTAACTTGCGAACTAAAAACGTTGAATCTGTGTTGAATGGATTATGTTTTCTTCGCATATGTTATTGATTGTGCATGTCGTTTAATTTGAATCCTGTCTGATGTGTGTAGACATGGACTGTTTTCAATGGCTTCTCAGTTCTAAAATCAGGTCCATTGATGTATTGTTATGATATTTCTATTGTGTTGTAAACATTTTGAGTAGCTCTCACCGAACAACTTATCTCACACTTTACATTGTTGGGCAATCTCCCATGATGACTTCAAAAGTAATTATGGAGGCGGGTGCCTCTTGAGAGTGCTATTAAATTATTGTTTAGATAACAATAATTAGAGGTACATTATATTTTCATGTGGTTTGTATTGTAAACACATGTCGTGATACTACTAATACACATAATATTTTACCCAGTGATTGACTATGTGAAAGGTTGGGTGGTGTGTGGATTGATAAGACTTATTTCTGACTATTACCATCAGTTTATATAAATGTTTAATACATTCTTCTATTTTTGTGGCAGTATATAAGAGTTTTCTACTTCGTGATTTTGTTATCCTAATTTCACCTTGATTGACTTTGTTTTGTAAAACTTAAAAAATAGATTATCATTTAGCCACGTGATTTTTATCATTATTATACTACGTGCAAATTAGCTCTAATTTTACGGGATCGTGCGCCAAGGCGCACATTTATATCTAGTGTGTATTAATTTGTGATGGGATGATCGTGCGCTGCAAACTCACGGTTGAAAGTGATGGTGGATGAGGACAAAGATGAGGGGTAAGCTCATTATTACCTATATCAAAGCTGACCATATTTATCTAAATCATAGCGATTCAGGTTATATTTGGGTAGCCAATTATCCAATCGTCTGCAACCACGTTTACTTTCATTGTAATGCACAATTCCCGTAGATGTGATGATACGATTTTCCTCTCCTTTTCTCTGTTTGTACAAACCGTGTGCAACCACGTCTCTTTTTTATTCTGGTTTGGTTCAGTCCAAAGCGGTGTTAGGCTCCACCATGGAATTAAGGAGAAGCTCTGGACTAGAATCGAGTGTGGAAACTAACAATTAATGGGTTGTTTACAGTTAAATCTATGTATGAGGATCTTATGAATAATCATACATCATACTTGCGAAAATATCTTTGGAAAATGAAAACCCCCCTAAAAATTAATTTTTTTATGTGGTTCCTGAGTAATAAGGTGCTATTGACAAAAGATAATTTAGCAAAGAGAAAATGAACTGGGTGTACTAAATGTGTTTTCTGCGGAGCGGTAGAACACTTATTCCTAACATGCCCATTTGCTAAACTAATATGGTGAACTGTTAATTTTACTCATAATCTCCCTCCACCAACCAATATTACAAATATGTTTGGAAATTGGTTAAAAGGAGTTGACAAACAATCCAAGGTTTTAATACGCATTGGCGTATCAGCCTTATGTTGGTCAATATGGAGATGCCGCAATGATATAATCTTTAACAACAAGAAAATTTTCATTTTTTTACAGGTTATCTTTTCCATGGTGCATTGGATCCAACTCTGGGCTCTCCTCTCACCTCCAGAGCAACGGGATGTCATGGATTCTGTATGCACACGGTTTCAGACGGTCGCTCAGGATATCTTGTGCCGGACTGGCTGGCAGCATATTAGTCGACTAGAGGATGCATAGTCGATTCTGCTATTTTCCTTTTTTCGCTGGTTGATTTTTGTATCGATTTTAGGCGATCCTTGAGATGTAATAAGTACTGAACAACGAATTCTGGTTTTTAATAAAGGGCTATGTGCATCGTCACGATGTAGAAGCCAGGATTTCCCCTTTTCAAAAGAAAATCTAAAGTTCTAGACGTTTCCTCAGCCCTCAATGTCTCGTCTTTCTCCCTATTCTCTTTTTGAACATAAGGCTAATGTCCAGCTTGAAATTAATAAAATCGCAACGATAGAATTACAAGATGCTGAAAAATAGCTTACAAACATCAAAGATCAAGCAGAAGGCAAATCGAAGTAGAGGCAATGCTGTGCAGCTCGTCACCGGAGAGCCCCGCCAACATCAAGTTCGACAATGCAGTCAGCATGCCATTCGCCTCCACCTCCGAAGAAGGCTCCAACCTTCTCGCCCTAGATTGTAGAGCATTGAACCATCACCAGGCGGAGCAGTTCTCCCGAGAGCATGCATGAGCACCTGGGCAGAATGCCGAGGACCATCGCCAGACACGATCACCGCACGCGAAAAACAACGAGCATCGCCACCGGCCACCTCACTGACACCCAAAAGACTTCACCTTCATGACAGAGCTCGTCGAAGAAGACACGGCATGCGCCGCCACCAGACCAAGCAAAACACGCACTACGACCACCTCCCGCCGTCCCAAGGTGACGTCTTCAAGAAGAAAAACGACGTCCGAGCGCCGTCGCCACCCAATCCGTAGATTTTAGATTTTCACCCGGGAACAAAAGGAGGATGGAAGGGGATGTACCTCAGTGTCGCCTCCAAGAATGATGATGGCATCCGAGACATCACCAACGCCATGGCCGTCCCGCTGGCTAAGAATCTCTCCCGGCCAGAGCCCCCGACCCTGCCACCGCAATAAAGCACTCGGAACCGACGAGGACACCAGGTTCCATGGCTTTGGGATGAGTACCACGCGGCCGCCGGCCGCAGTCTTCAGATCTGACGTAGGGTCGACGGGGCGAACACCGCGCTGCGAGCGCCCTCCACCGTCTCCGCGCCGCCTGGGCGGCCGAGTAGACGCTCTCCAGCTTCAGGGACCGCGCCGCCCTCACCGTCCCCTATCCTTCCTTTACGGCTCCCCCATCTTACCCTTTCCACTGCCGCCAGCGCCGCTGTAGCCTGAACCACCAGCATGCCCAGGCGCAAGAGAGGGCTCTGGCCAACATTGCGCCATCGCCGAGCCCCGCGTCTGCTCCCGCGAGCACCCTTGCTGTCGCAGGGCGGTGCCTTAGTTGGTGCAGGATATTGAGGACAAATTGGCACGGGGGGTGATGAACATGATCTGCTATGACATGGTGTCGAGGTCGGCGCCGGTCTGGTTCTGCGGTAGCTGCTTCTCCATCTTCCACCTCCCCTGCATCCGCGACTGAGCTTGCTCCCCGGGCTCCGTCTCCGCGGTCGCCGACCTAGCTATCTCCTGGTCTCGCCGTCCCGCCCGACAGCCTTGACCCTGACCACCGGGCTGCAGCGGCAGGTCGCCCGCGCTTGACCACAACTACAAAGGCGACTACATCGATTGGATAGGGCAACTTGCCCTGCACCATGTCATCGGCACTCTACCAATCACCTACAGTACACTTCACCATGGAAATCTCAACAACTTCCTGATTGAATCTTGAAACTAGTGTTGCGTTAGTTATTTCTTTGCATTTATTCTTATCTAGGTAAGTTTCACTTTGTTTGAATTTATGGATTATATCCATTGTAATTTGTTTTTCTTTTCACGATTTCAGTTAGCAACTGCAGTTCTTATGGTTGCATTTTACTGCTTGACGATTGTTTTAAAGTGCTACTGACTGCCTGGGTGCCAAAAATCTCTGAATCAAGACAAGATGCTTTATCCACTATTTTTCAGATAATGTCTTTATAGACTGTACTTCAGAAACTGGTTTTCTGAAGCACTTAGGACAATATCTGTTAGTGCTGTTTTCCTTGCAGTATTTTCAAATGAACTTGATCTATCAAAAGCTGGGCAGGTTGGTATTGGACGCCACGTGTCAGATTCTTAGAATGTAGGATTGAATCTGAAAGTTTAGTGTTTTAAGAAAAAAAAATCTTGCTTTGAGCAGTTGTTATAGGTTCTTATCCCACCACCCTTTATTTGTTTTGCAGGGCAAAGTGTTGTGTGAGACTCCTTTACAGTCTACGTTGAATGATAAAATTCATGATATTGTTGTGTTTCTTCACCATACCGACGGCCTCTCAAATTATATGGACTTTTTAGGGAATGGAGTTTTGGCTCCCGGGTCTAGGTGGACCTGTTATCTGGACAGTTGTTTTGTGCGTCGTGATTGACGATTCAGTCTGAATTTATTGTTCTGCTTGCGGCAGTAAATCGGCAATACAGATACGGCATGGCGGACGGTCATGCACAGTGCCGCCCACCGCAGTAAGAGCATCTCCAACGGGGCGACCCATTCCGCACCCGCGCGTCCGGATGGGTCCAGACGGACAAAAACCCGGCCCAGCGCGCGGACCCATCCCTAAAACGGATGGCCGTGGGCCGGGTTTGCGTGGCCGCGGACGCGAAAGGCTGATCGCTCGCGTCCGCCCCTTGTCCGCCCCTGGCCCGCGTCTCATAGACATAAACATTTGTTTTCATTAAAAAGAACCCATTACAGTTTTTTTTAACTACTACTTCTATCCTACTACGTACGGGGCCGGCGGCCTCGCCGGCTCGCTGTCGGGGCCGTGGATTTCACTCGACGCGGGCGGCCTGTACGCGCGAGGATTCCACTCTAGCTTACCAGCTGGGTGGCGCGGCGTCGACGGTGGCGGCGGCGGCATCGGCGGCTTGGGCGGAGGCCTTCATCCTCCTCCTTTCCGTCCGAGCACCTCAGGCGCGCTCGCGCTCCGCCTCCTGCGGCGGAACCATCCGCTTCCCGCATACCTCACGCTCCTGTAGGGCGGCGCGTTCCACAGCGGTGCGCGCCTCCAGGCGGACGCGGGCGGGGGCCTGGGCCTCGTGGTTCTCCTGCCGCCGGCGCATGCGCTCTTGCCGGCCGCCTCCACCATCTCGGCGTCGCCTGCCTTCTTTGCCGCCGCCTCGGCAGCGACGCGGAGCGCCTCGTCGTCGGTGACCCACCGCGAGTCCGCGCGCTCCTCCTCCTCCGTCCGCGGGAACCTGGCCCGGGCGGCGAGGGAGAGCTTGGCCCACGTGGCCTGCAGGGTGCGCGGCATGGCGCCGAAGAAGGTGGAGTGGGAGAGGAAGGTGATGCGGTCCGTGTGAGACCACCGCCGTCTTTTATAGCCGGCAGCCAGGCGGGAAACTTGGGCGCGAGCGCGCGCCAATGGCGTTTTCGCTCGCGCGGGAACCTTGGTGGCGCACGGGATCTTTCCCGCGCGTTCCACCGCCCACCATGGCTGTCCCGTCGAGGCCTGCCATGGCGCAGCGCCGCGCAACGAAGACGAACCACGTGGCGTCTCTTTGGATCGCCGCGTTGAGCGCCGCGTGCGACCCAAACGGACACGCGGACGCGGGGCGCTGTCCGCGTGCCGGCCGGCCACGCAAACGGCCCAAAACGCGGCCCAGCGCGTCCGTTTGGGTCGGCCGGTTAGAGATGCCCTAATGAAGGCTGACGGCGACGAACCATGGTTGGAGACGGGGAATCTGACCACAAACATCTGGACCCGCGGAACGGATTGCTGGCAGCTACCTAGACTGCGGTACAGGATTTGCTTGTTTGGTAATAAATCAGCTGCGTGTGCTGAAAATTTTGTTTCGGCCCAAGCAGTGGGTTGAGGAGGCTCCCACAATGCTCTCGACTCACAGCGCCTCCTCAAGAAGCTTTGGACTCCGGTGAACTGAGCAGGAGAAGATATCTAGTGCTACCAGGTATGTGTGTGCTACTTGATTCCACAACAATCTAGACCGTCCAATCTGAGTCAGGGGACAGGATCAAACAAGACTTCAGCCGTGCCATCTATCAGTCCACCATGGCCAATAAGCAAATTAGACCCTGTGTTTTCTCAGTTCGTGGCACCAGATCCATTCCTTTTAATCTCTCTCATGGGTCAGGGTCTTCACGACTGTGGACTGGGAGGATTTATTCCCAGATGCTTTCTTATCAGCCTTGTCAAGTGGACCATCTGACCACTGCCCCTTGGTGCTGAGCCTGGCACCGGACCTGCACAGAGGCCGTAGGTTTCAGTTTCAGTCTTTCTGGCCCAAAGTTGACGGCTTCCTCGAGGTGGTCCGGGAAGTGTGGACGACGCAACCTTGCGAGCCAAACCCCTTCAAGCGGCTAGACCAGAAGCTCAGGGCCACAACGAAAAGGCTAGCCAGTTGGAGCTCCAAGTTCGTTGGCAGTGTCAAGCTGCAGATTATGATGGCCACTGAGTTGATCCTGCGCTTCGACATTGCTATGGAATCTAGGCCGTTGTTGCCGCAGGAGAGGGCGCTTCGACGCCTGCTAAAGAAGAAGCTCCTTGGTCTGGCATCTCTGGAGAGGACGATTGCTCGGCAGCGCCCCCGTATTCTTTGGCTCCGAGAGGGAGATGCATGCACCCGTTTCTTCCATCTGCACGCGAGTCATAGACGGCGCAAGAACTTTATTGGCCATCTGGTCGTGGGCAACAGGCGAGTTACTGAGCATGCTGACAAGGCAGAAGCAGTGGATGATTTCTTCAATCAGCTTTTAGGAACGGCGGTGGATAGGCCCTTCTCGCTAGACCTGGAGTTTCTTGGACTCCCCTCCCTCGACCTCCACCACATTGATGGAGTTTTCACTGAGGAGGAGGTGTGGAAGGCCATCGGAGATATGCCCATGGACAAATGCCCCGGCCCGGACGGTTTCTCAGGCCGTTTCTTCCGGACCTGCTGGGGCATCATCAAGGACGATGTCATGGCGGCTTTCAATTCGCTATCTCGACTGGATAGTCGTGGATTCGGAGCAATCAATGGAGCCTACATCACCCTTTTACCAAAGAAAGAGGGGGCGGAGGAAGTCCGGGATTTCAGACCTATTAGCCTGATTCATGGTGTGGCCAAGCTAGTAGCCAATGTGTTGGCTAACAGGGTTGCCCCTATCCTCCCTCAAATGGTGGGGTCGCAACAGAGTGCTTTCGTGCGTGGAAGGTGCATACATGATAATTTCATGATGGTACAGGGAACGGCACGCAAGCTCCACAGTACCACCACCTCGGCAGTCCTCTTGAAGTTGGATCTTACCAAGGCCTTCGACACAGTGGATTGGGCCCTCCTGCTCGAGGTCCTCCGGAAGATTGGGTTCGGGGAAAGGTTTCTAGCTGCTATATGTGCCCTCCTCTCCACTGCGACCACCCGAGTCTTGCTGAATGGTACCCCCGGTGCACGGATTGCCAACAAGCGTGGACTGCGTCAGGGGGACCCCTTATCCCCGTAGCTCTTCATCCTGATCATGGAGATTCTACACCTGATGATTGAGAAGGCGGCCGGGGCGGGGTTGCTCACTCCGCTCGCGCCCGCGGGGATGCGGATGCGTACCTCTATGTACGCGGACGATGTGGTCACCTTCCTTCGCCCTTCTGTGCTTGACTTCAGGGTCTTCACTGGAATAATGGAAGATTTTGGTTCCGCCTCGGGCTTGCGGGTTAACATGGAGAAGTGCTCAGCAAATCTCATCCGCTGCAGTGACGCCGACTTGGCTATCGTGGACCAGGAGCTCCAATGCCGTGTGCAGCCTTTCCCCTTGAGATATCTAGGGCTGCCTCTCACTCTGAGAAAGCCGACTGCAGCACAGCTGCAATACCTGGTGGACAGTGTGGCAAACAAGCTACCTGGGTGGAGGGCCTCACTCCTAGATAGAGGTGGACGTCTGGAGTTGGTACGCGCGATGCTTTCGGCGATACCCATTTTCGCCATGATGTCGCTTGACTTTCCAGCCAAGACCATCATCGCGATTGAGAAGATCATCAGAGGCTTCCTCTGGAAGGGAAGAAAGGACGTCAAGGGAGGCCACTGTCTAGTGGCGTGGGACAATGTTTGCGCACCTAAGGAATGGGGTGGGCTTGGGGTCCCCAACATCAGGATGATGAACTTGGCTTTGAGGACCAGATGGTTGTGGCTGCAACGGACGGATGTGTCCAAGCCGTGGAAGGAGCTCAACATTCAAGTCCCCAAGATGGCGAGGCAGCTCTTTGAAGGGGCAACATACTCAGTCCTGGGAGATGGGGCTAGTACTTTCTTACGGGTGATAGTTGGCTTCCAGATGGGCGGATATGTGAGTTTGCGCCTAACTTATTCGGGGCCGTTCCGAAGAGCGCACTCAGGCAGAGACGGGTTCGCGAGGGTCTGGCCGGGAGCTGGCTAGACGACGTCCCCCCGGATCTGAGCACGCTGGCTGTCAGCGAGCTTTTCCAACTAGCAGACCGTCTGGAGGGGGTTGCCCTTGATGAGGGCGTGGAGGATGCTTTCCGATGGAGGTGGGAGCATGATCACTGCTACTCTGCGAGTTCTTGCTATCGTGCGATGTTCGGGGCGAGAGTGGAGATGGCTGGAGCAGCGCAGATTTGGAGATCTAGAGCTCCACCGAACTGTAGGGTGTTCCTTTGGCTGGCGGCCAAGACTAGATGCTGGACGGCGGACAGATTGAGTAGACGTGGTCTCCCGCATCCGGCTACTTGCCCTTTCTGCGACCAGGAGGCTGAGACGCGAGACCACCTCCTGCTTGGCTGCGTCCTGACACGGCAAGTGTGGGCGATGTGCTTGCGTTGGTGGGGTAAGCTCCATTGGTTGCCGCATGCAGACACGAGCTTCGTTACTTGGCTCCAGGCGAAGCAGGGGGGTCCGGGGAAGGACCGGGACCTGTGGACGGCTATCACCCTGGTGTGTTGGTGCCTTTGGCGTCATCGGAACGACATTGTCTTCGAAGGCGCCACTCCATCTTTGTACGAAGTAATTACCCGGATCTCAGACGAAGCGGAGATGTGGCGTGCCGCCGGGCTGTTTAGGGGTAGTCTGCTGGACGTGGGTAAGTGGAGATGCCGCGAGTAGTCTCGTAGAGTGTGTGTGCCGCTACATGTGGGTGCGGTGGGGTTGCACCACCTGGCGGCTGTGCCAGGGTGCGTTGTACATCGGCCTTCTGGCCCTTCTTCTATGAACCAGATACGTCTCTCCATGACGTATCCTTAAAAAAAATTACACAATGAGATATTAACGAGGAGTTTTTTTTTCCAAGTACAGTCTTCCTGCTACAAAGTTGCATCAGAATTCACTAACCCATGCACACTAATTTGTCCTTTTTTTTTGTTTGCCTCCCCGACCTCTATTTATTGAAGTTTTTTTGTCATTTGGATCATCAAGTACAGAGCAGATCTGGTCAGGTTGAAGTACTCGGACAGGTTGAAGTACTCGGACACAAGAGGTTCAGTCCAGATTTATCCTAAACGGAGTCATGCTGAGCTACTCCAAGTCTCCAACCCAGCTTTGATTCGGGCACATATTAATCTCGCGGTGCGCTGGTGCTCCCCCAACAATTTTTGGGGCAGACTGAATCCCATGAGCCCGAAAGGATATTAGAAAGGATGGACCAAAAAAGGAACAAGTACCACCAAGAGAACTGCTTCCTCTCCTCTCTACATACTTCTTGAGAGTACACCGCCGGTACCACCTCCGCCCGGCGCCTCTGTCCCCCTCCTCCGGCGGTGCATCCGTCGTGAGCGAGCTTGGGCGAGGTAGCCAGGTCTCCTTGTATAGTAGGATTAGAAGTTGGTCTTTCTGTGGTTTTTCCCTAGTGGAGTCTGGCGTCATGCCGAGTCTGAGCTCGTCCTGGGCGTTTTCGAGCGTCGCTTGGGGCGTTGGCCTCGTCCTCCTCCGGCTGATGATGCTCCGGTGGTCGGAGCTCCAGGTGGCTGGGGGATTTGCGGCTACAGCTCTTCAAATAAAGCTCGTTCTTCCTGTAGATACGGGGAGTTTGGATCCTCTTTCTCCTTCTTTCTCTGAGCTCCATGGTGGAGAAAGAGAAGGGGATGAAGAGGAGATCGACACTGCTTCCTGGAGCGCATCATCGGCGGCGTCTCGTCGGCCTCGGGCCGCTCAGCCGTCGATTCCTATAGTCGAAGGGCGGCTGCTCCAAGCTATGTCGTCGGTCTGCCGGCGTCATCTCTACTCAAACCTCCTGGCCGGTGTGCCAAAAGGGAGGCCCTCCTGCAGCTTCAGCGCGGCGTGCCCCGTCTGCGACGTCCCAAGTGGCCTAGTCCCCGGCGACGACGCCGACGGCCGTGCTTCGAGGCTCCGATCAATGCTTGGTGGAGAAGGACATGGACAAGGACTTGATTGCTTTTTAACTTTGTGTTCTGGGGTCCTTTTAAAACTTTTTGAGGGCTTGTTTGTAACTTGTAGTTTTTTTTTTGAAGCCCTCGTTGTAATCTGTAACTCCACCGTCGTTTAATGCAGTGTCTCTCGGTCCTTCGGGACCAATCTTTGTTCAAAAAAAAAAAAAAAAAAAAAGAAAGGATGGACCATGCGTCACAATTTAAATAATTGGAGGGACAAGTTTGCATATATGGCATGGTATCTGGCAGATCTAGACTTATGTTGAATCCTAACCGCTGGCTCATATTGAACGGCACGTATTGCAGGAATCAAGTAGCACACGAAGGCATTGGAGTACTAGATATCTTCTCAGCTGAGCAGCGCTGGGCAGGCGGCGGGTGCTCTACCGACGTCAAGGGCGGCAGGAGAGCACAGCCTCACCGGCGACCTAAGGCCAAAAAAATGGACTTCCCCCTTTATCAAGTGAGCTGGTACGTGTGGGTAAAACTTTTCTTCTCAGTGAGGGGGCTACCAACTAGAATCTTCTCCTGGTACGGGCAGGAGCCGAAGACGTGCGCCTCGCCCCATCGTCAATGATGACGCCACCCGAAGGAGGCGCATTCGCGGCCGAGCGCGTGCGGTCGCCGGCGATGGACGATCCGGTGCGCGAGCTCCTAGACGACACCGTCCTTGCCGGCGGCCTCTGTAGAGGCGGCGCCACCGGTGCCATGCACTCAACATGCGGGAAGTACATCGGGATGCACGGTGGGTCGGCACAGGCGCGCTGGCGGTAGCCGTATTGCTGCAGCGTGGCGTCGACGTCGTGGCCGAGCCACCAGGCACAACGACCGACGTTGTTGAAGCGGCCGTTCGCGTGGCAGGTCGCCCATGCGAGCTCGATGGCGAGCTCCTCTTCGAAGCACCGCGGCCACGCCGGGCTGTTGAGCGCGTTCGATGGCAGGCTCCTCTCCGCCGGTGTCATATGTTTCCGCCGCTCGGTGATGAGGGCGCGCAACTCCGGTCCTTCCGGTGGCGGCGGTGGCACGTCGAAGCCGACGTTGGAGATGTGCCACTCGTGCGGCAGCTTGTACTATACTGGCATGGGGATGCTTTGCCAGTACAGTACATCCGCCTCGTCGTACGTCAGCTGCCGCGAGCGGAGCACGCCATCGGCGCTGCCGTCGGCCTCGTCGTTGCCGCATGCCTCGTCATTGTGCACCATCGCGTCGGTGGGGTGCGTGGAGAGGTGGGTGTTTGGCGCGGCGTCTGCGACAATGGCGATGGTGGCGACTAGGGTTGGAAGACAGGGAAGAAGAGAGGTGCGCGCCGGTGGGTTTTAAGGGAGGCGGCGGACGCGCATTGAAGGCGCGTGGGGGAGGTGGGTGGACTTGTCACCTGGCCTGTCGCCGCTTCGGTTTACGCTCCGTTCGCGTGGCCGGCCGCTCGCGCGAGCTCCTCTTCGAAGCGCCGCGGCCACGCCGGGCTGTTGAGCGCGTTCGATGGCATGCTCCTCTCCGCCGGCATCATATATTTCCGTCGCTCGATGATGAGGGTGCGCAACTCCGGTCCTGCCAGTGGCGGCGGTGGCACGGCAAAAACGGCGTTGGAGATGTGCCACCTGTGCGGCAGCTTGTACTGTACTGGCACGGGGATGCTCTGCCAGTACAGTACACCCGCCTCGTCGTACGATAGTTGCAGCGAGTGGAGCACGCCATCGTCGTTGCCGCCGGCCTCATCGTTGTGCTCCATCGCGTCGGTGGGGTGCGTGGGGAGGTGGGTGTTTGGCACGGCGTCTGCGACAATGGTGATGGTGGCGACTAGGGTTCGAAAATGGGGAAGAAGAGAGGTGCGCGCCGGTGGGTTTTAAGGGAGGCGGGTGGACTTGTCACGTGGCCGTCGCCGCCATCGTCGCCGCTTCGGTTTACGCGCGGGAGACCATTAACACCGATGACCAGCCTTTCCGCATCGTTTCCAACGCGAACCGGCCCCACCCGCGAGGCGCTGGCGCGCCGAATTCGCGCCCGTCGCGAAAGGGCCGACATAAGGTTACCGATGCTTCTATTATGCTCGAATTGCGCCGGCGCTTTTTGGGACGCACCAGTGCGAGCCCATTTTCGATGCTGTGCTATCGAGGCCATCGGCCATCGGCCTTTAAACTTCATTTTACCGTTGGCCCAACGTGAAGATACAGTCCAGGACTCACCCGCTGGTCCAGGACGTTGGGCCAACCTCCGTACCGGTGTGTACTGTAACGATCAAATCATCGTCACCGTGCTAGCTGCTGGCCCCGACTCACTGTTCAATAATCCGGCTACCAAATCCAATACATGAAAGAATACGCATCAGGACTACCATCTGTCAGCCAGACATTGGTCCTGACGTGGGAGCAAATGCTCCCGGGAGCCATAAGGCATTTCCCGACTTTTTACTAACATTATCTTCCTATTCAAGGTCAAGGACATGCCATACAATATCAAGTTGAAAACATCTTTCCACCAAAAGGATCCTCTTCTAGATTGAGAATGCGGGACACCACTTAGATATAGGTTCCAGACCATGTTAATCCAAGGAAAGTTTTCTTTGCATTATAATTTATGAACATGTTTTATAAGGAGAGCTTTATTCTACAATTCTAAATTTAGCACACCGAGCCCTCCGCATTCCCTAGGCTGACAAACCGTAGACCATGTAGCAAGACATTTAGCTGACGTTGCACCCTCCTCTTTAGCCCATAAACAATGACGTCGAGATCTGTCGGTTATATTAATAATATATTTTTGAACTTTTAAGGAGCAAAGAAAGTGCATCGGCAAAGATAATAAAACAGAGCGGACCAACTGCAGACGGCCTCCATGAACCGTCCCTCATCTTTGGTTGGTAATGTTGATAATCATGTCATAGAAGTCCGGGCGTAACACCCCTAACAGTTGGCCCATAATCAAGTCGTGGAATGATGGCGGAAGATCATCTCACAACATGCGTATACGCAACCCAAACTCGTATTGTTATCATCGGAGACACATAGTTGATCATTGGAAGACACACCTTCACATAAATCGACACCGAGATTTGGTAACGTTGTTCAGCGATCAACGCCTACACTCGCGAGGCATGTTTAATGGACGCTCCTCCCCAAGTACTGTCATAGTACCATCAATGACAAGCAGCGTGTTACGATGGTACGTAGACACTTCTGATCCACAACGTCGCGCCGGTCCAGCGCCCCTACCACGGGCATCAGACCATCCCCGAAAACTTTGTCTTGTGTCTAACCTACCTTGTATCTAATCTATTTTGGCTATTACCGGTGCCTTTAAATATTAGGTCAGGTTACAAGTGTTCGACTCCAATGAATAACCTTTAGTTAATTACAAGCCCAATTATAGCATACTCATACACATATTCAACACATTAAATAAACTCCACCTTGGTAAATCACTAGTCCTAGGAGAATAGAAAATCAAAACATGGTCAAAATATCAACATCGAATATGTCAACAATACAGTGCATGCAATTACACATGCAACCCATTAGTTTTATTAAAAAACCGCCCGATCTATTTTTTGAAACATAGGAAATTTCCTAGCTGATCAATTCATCATTATTTGGACACCCGTAAGGAAAATATGCATCTGCACAAAGGGGAAAACTATTGTTTAGCTGGTGCTGGTTGGCAATTAATCTTGCATGGGCAGTTTGTGAAGCATTCTCCAAGATTTGGCCAGCAAAGATTATCCAATTCACAAAAGAATTGATGTTCCAGGTCTTTGTCCTTGTGCTTTTGACATGGGGGTATGGTTACGTCGCCTTGTACGATGATCCTGTAGCCCCCCTTGTGGACGTTTATGCTTTCACCTAACATAAAAGAAAGAGTAGACTTAATTTCTCAAATAGAAAAACAAAATGGCATATATGTATATACTATATAGTATATGTTCTATGGACATCATAATTTTATTTCCTCGTGAAGAGAACCCAATGTATTCAATAAAAAAATGAATAAAGATCTAACTAGACAATCTAGCTAATTCCCAATAGAGTGAACTTTGGTTTGTTAATTGCCGTATACACATCCAAGACATAAAAACCACAACACTAGAACGAGAGGAAGCACTAGCAGAAGTCCTTGGACATTGTTCCTCATGTGCTTTGCCATGATTACTCGGGAGGTAATGTGTGGTCTTATTTAAAATGGCACCGATGAGTGTATGGCCATCAAACACGGTTGCTTCATGTATTTATAGGAAAGTTTGTTGAGACTCACGGACCCTCTTACATGAAATATTAATATATGGAGTTAATGCCCTTTTGAAAGTCTAATTTCAGTATGCTTGGCTAATGTCTTACTTTTTTCTTTTCAAAAATGATGCCTTATCATAATTAATGCCAAAACTTAATACCATTTCGCTTTATATTAATGTCTTGATTAATTAGTAGCCAAAAATGGTGCATGATCGATTATGTTGAAGGCATTGATAATGATTGCCATTTATTTACTTCCCCCCCATTATGGGGTGTTGCACTCCCTAATTCCCAAAATAAATTACGTACCATTAGTTTTGGTCAAATAAAACATCCAACTTCTTGGATAATGATTTAGATTAATTATCAATAGTGGAGTAACATTGGTACTACTTGTAATTACGCCGTCCAACCAAAAAGTGTCGGAAGTCATCTAATAAAAGTTACATTTCGCATATCTTTTGAAGGATTTGTACCATCTACTACCTCTTTTCGGGATTATAAGACCTTCACGTGTACCGATGTCACCAATTTTACAATCAAAATATAAATTATACAAAACAAAAATTATATCATTGAAATGTAGAACATCTATGTTTTTTAAAGGTATATATATATTCAAAATATATATCTTGTATTATGTTGGTTAAATTTACGACCTATAAAAACGCGACGGTATTATTTTCCTCAAGGGAGGGAGTACTTGTTTAATTTTTCACTGAATTTTCAGTATTTCTATTGTTTTCTACTAGCTGAGGTGTCATGATTTATTTCTACAAGAGTATATTTATTCATTTATTTTCGTAGCACATGAGGCCAGACCCAATCAACAGAAATTTATATGTCAAAAAAGGTAATTTGAAAACCATAACTTGGTTGTACGACCGTTCCATCCCTCGTCGTTTTTTTGAAGCGCATGACCGTGAAGAAGAACCCATGCGACATTTTTTTCTATCTTATATGAAACAAAATCCCAGGACCCTGGAGCAAGGTTTACAAGGTTTTTAGGGGGGAAATAAGTGTACAAGGAAATCTAAATACATATTGTAGAGCTATGTAAAGATAGAATGAATCCACGTAAGAAGATCTTGCACCATATCAGGCTTTACTCTGTATTGATGGATAAGGAGATCACTCTGAAATTTGACTTTCCATCTCCCTAATGTTGGATTCTGATTTTAAAAATAAAATTATTTCTCTCTTTCCAAATATTTCACGCTGCACTTGAAACAATTTCCATAAAACATGGCCCATAAAATAAATTTCTCGCCGAAGTGAAACGAGAAGTGATAGTCCTAGAGCAATCCCACTAAATATCAATACACTGCCAACATAAGACGGCAAACGAACATTGAAAAAACAAGTGATCTCTTGTGTCCGTGCTCCATGAGATGAGCAGATAATACATGTTGGATCATCCAAAATATTCCAGTGCTTGCGAAGCATCGGGTCTTTCGTATTCAACTGATCCTTGATCAAGAGCCAAGAAAATACTAAGCTTTGGAAGGCTTTTAGATTTCCATATTGATTGCAGCATAGGGTCCTTAGGTGCTTGCTCAAAGATGAAATTATAGAATTTGGCCAATGTGTAGGTAGAGCTACCCAAGGAAATATTCTGGAGTCATCTGAATCGGGATCAGAAATGAGCCCAACCAAATAAGATCGAAGATGCTGAAGTTCCTGAAAAGCTTGGGCAGAGAGAGGCAATGTAAACATTGTAATAATGTCAGGTGTGTTTACCATATCTGTAGCTGAGACGTCCTCATTTAGAGAAAATGAAAACAAGCGGGGGAACTGATCACATAAAAGACCATTTGAGTGCCAATCATCTTTCCAAACCAAGACAGTTTTACCATTTCCAATCACACAAGAGCACACAAGAAGTTAAGCTTCTATAATCCCGAATCAAGTTGAAAACATCTTTCCACCAAAAGGATCCTCTTCTAGATGGACAATGGGGGACACCACTTAGATATAGGTTCCAGACCATGTTAACCCAAGGAATGTTTTCTTTGCATTAGAATTTATGAAGATGTTTTATAAAGAGAGCTTTATTCTACAATTCCAAATTTGGCAAACCGAGCCCTCCGCATTCCCTAGGCTGACAAACCGTAGACCATGCAGCAAGACATTTAGCTGACGTTGCACCCCCCTCTTTAGGCCATAAACAATGACGTCGAGATCTGTCGGCTATATTAATAATATATTTTTAAACTTTTAAGGAGCAAAGAAAGTGCATCGGCAAGGAGGATAAAACAGAGCGGACCAGCTGCAGACGGCCTCCATGACCCGTCCCTCATCTTTGGTTGGTAATGTTGATAATCATGTCATAGAAGTTCGGGCGTAACACCCCTAACAGTTGGCCCATAACCAAGTCGTGGAATGATGGCAGAAGATCATCTCACAGCATGCTTATACGCAACCCAAACTCGTATTGTTATCATCGGAGACACATAGTTGATCATTGAAAGACACACCTTCACATAATCCGACACCGAGATTTGGTAACATTGTTTAGCGATCAACGCCTACACCCGCGAGGC
The DNA here is from genome assembly GCF_019359855.2 of Lolium perenne. Taxonomy (NCBI): domain Eukaryota; kingdom Viridiplantae; phylum Streptophyta; class Magnoliopsida; order Poales; family Poaceae; genus Lolium; species Lolium perenne. The sequence goes on along the minus strand of NC_067246.2, from coordinate 37,761,293 downwards.
ATGTTTAATGGACGCTCCTCCCCAAGTACTGTCATAGTACCATCAATGACAAGCAGCCTCTTACGATGGTACGTAGACAATTCTGATCCACAACGTCGCGCCGGTCCAGCGCCCCTACCACGGGCATCAGACCATCCCCGAAAAGTTAGTCTTGTGTCTAACCTACCTTGCATCTAATCTATTTTGGCTACTACCAGTGCCATTAAATATTAGGTCAGGTTACAAGTGTTCGACTTCAATGAATAACCTTTAGTTAATTACAAGTCCAATTATAGCATACTCATACACATATTCAACACATTGAATAAACTCCACCTTGGTAAATCACTAGTCCTAGGAGAATACAAAATCAAAACATGGTCAAAATATCAACATCGAATATGTCAACGATATATTATTATCAGTGCATGCAATTACACATGCAACCCATTAGTTTTATTAAAAAACCACCCCATCTATTTTTTGAAACATAGGAAATTTCCTAGCTGAACAATTCATCATTATTTGGACACCCGTAAGGAAGATATGCATCTGCACAAAGCGGAAAACTACTGTTTAGCTGGTGCTGGTTGGCAATTAATCTTGCACGGAGAGTTTGTGAAGCATTCTCCAAGATTTGGCCAGCAAAGATTATCCAATTCACAACAGAATTGATGTTCCAGGTCTTTGTCCTTGTGCTTTTGACATGGGGGTATGGTTACGTCGCCTTGTCCGATGATCCTGTAGCCCCCCTTGTGGACGTTTATGCTTTCACCTAACATAAAAGAAAGAATAGACTTAATTTCTCAAATAGACAAACAAAATGGCATATATGTATATACTATATAGCATATGTTCTATGGAAATAATAATTTTATTTCCTCATGAAGAGAACCCAATGTATTCAATAAAAAAATTAAATAAAGATCTAACTAAAAAATCTAGCTAATTCCCAATAGAATGAACTTTGGTTTGTTAATTACCATATACACATCCAAGAGATAAAAAACACAACACTAGAACGAGAGGAAGCACTAGCAGAAGTCCTAGGACATTGTTCCTCATGTGCTTTGCCATGATTACTCAGGAGGTAATATGTGGTGTTATTTAAAATGGCACCGATGAGTGTATGGCCATCAAACACGGCTGCTTCATGTATTTATAGGAAAGTTTGTTGACACTCACGTACCCTCTGACATGAAATATTAATGTATGGAGTTAATGCGCTTTTGAAAGTCCAATTTCAGTACGCTTGGCTAATGTCTTACTTTTTTCTTTTCAAAAATGATGCCTTATCATAATTAATGCCAAAACTTTATGCCATTTCGCTTTATATTAATGTCTTGATTAATTAGTAGCCAAAAATGGTGCATGATAGATTATGTTGAAGGCATAGATAATGATTGCCATTTATTTACTTCCCCCCATTATGTGGAGTTGCACTCCCTAATTCCCAAAATAAATTGCATACCATTAGTTTTGGTCAAATAAAACATCCAACTTCTTGGATAATGATTTATATTAATTATCAATAGTGGAGTAACATTGGTACTACTTGTAATTACGCCGTCCAACCAAAAAGTGTTGGAAGTCATCTAATAAAAGTTACATTGCGCATCTCTTTTGAAAGATTTGTACCATCTACTACTTCTTTTCGGGATTATAAGACCTTCACGTGTACCGATGTCGCAAATTTCACAATCAAAATATAAATTATACAAAACAAAATTATATCATTGAAATGTAGAACATCTATGTTTTTTATAGGTATATATATTCAAAATATATATCTTGTATTACGTTGGTTAAATTTACAACATATAAAAACGCGACAGTATTATTTTCCTCAAGGGAGGGAGTACTTGTTTAATTTTGCACTAAATTTTCAGTATTTCTATTGTTTTCTACTAGCTGATTTGTCATGATTTATTTTTACAAGAGTATATTTATTCATTTATTTTTGGAGCACATGAGGCCAGACCCAATCAACAGAAATTTATACGTCAAAAAAGGTAATTTGAAAACCATACACTTGGTTGTACGACCGTTCCATCCCTCGTCGTTTTTTTGAAGCGCATGGCCGTGAGGAAGAACCCCTACGGCATTTTTTTCTATTTTATATGACACAAAAGCCCAGGACCCTGGAGCAAGGTTTACAAGGTTTTTAGGGGGGGAAAGAAGTGTACAAGGAAATCTAAATACATATTGTAGAGCTATGTAAAGGTAGACTGAATCCACGTAAGAAGATCTTGCACCATATCTGGCTTTACTCTATATTGATGGATAAGGAGATCACTCTGAAATCTGACTTTCCATCTCCCTAATGTTGGATTCTGATTTTTTAAAATAAAATCATTTCTCTCTTTCCAAATATTCCACGCTGCACTTGAAACAATTTCCATAAAACATGGTCCATCAAATAAATTTCTCGCCGAAGTGAAACGATAAGTGATAGTCCTAGAGCAATACCACTAAATATCAATACACTGCCAACATGAGACGCCAAACGAACATTGAAAAAACAAGTGATCTCTTGTCTCCGTGTCATGAGATGAGCCGATAATACATGTTGGACCATCCTAAATATTCCAGTGCTTGCGAAGCATCGGGTCTTTCGTATTCAACCGATCCTTCATCAAGATCCAAGAAAAGACTAAGCTTTGGAAGGCTTTTCGATTTCCATATTGATTGCAGCATAGGGTCCTTAGGTTCTTGCTCAAAGATGAAATTATAGAATTTGGCCGATGTGTAGGTAGAGCTACCCAAGGAAATATTCTAGAGTCATCTGAATCGGGATCAGAAATGAGCCCAACGAAATAAGATCGAAGATGCTGAAGTTCCTGGAAAGCTTGGGCAGAGAGAGGCAATGTAAACATTGTAATAATGTCAGGTGTGTTTACCATATCTGCAGCTGAGACGTCCTCATTTAGAGCAAATGAAAACAAGCGGGGGAACTGATCACATAAAAGACCAATTGAGTGTGAATCATCTTTTCAAACCAAGACAGTTTTACTATTTCCAATCACACAAGAGCACACAAGAGGTTAAGCTTCTATAATCCCGAATCAAGTTGAAAACAACTTTCCACTAAAGGATCCTCTTCTAGATTGAGAATGGGGGACACCACTTAGATATAGGTTGCAGACCATGTTAACCCAAGGAATGTTTTATTTGCATTAGAATTTATGAAGATGTTTTATAAGGAGAGTTTTATTCTACAATTCCAAATTTAGCACACCGAGCCTTCCGCATTCCCTAGGCTGATAAACCGTAGACCATGCAGCAAAACATTTAGCTGACGTTGCACCCTCCTCTTTAGCCCATAAACAATGACGTTGAGATCTGTCGGCTATATTAATAATATATTTTTAAAATTTTAAGGAGCAAAGAAAGTGCATCGGCAAGGAGGATAAAACAGAGCGGACCAGTTGTAGACGGCCTCCATGACCCGTCCCTCATCTTTGGTTGGTAATGTTGATAATCATGTCATAGAAGTCCGGGCGTAACACCCCTAACAGTTGGCCCATAATCAAGTCGTGGAATGATGGCGGAAGATCATCTCACGGCATGCGTATAAGCAACCCAAACTCGTATTGTTATCATCGGAGACACATAGTTGATCATTGGAAGACACACCTTCACAAAAACCGACACCAGATTTGGTAACGTTGTTCAGCGATCAACGCCTACACCCGCGAGGCATGTTTAATGGACGCTCCTCCCCAAGTATTGTCATAGTACCATCAATGACAAGCAGCCTGTTACGATGGTACATAGACACTTCAGATCCACAACGTCGTGCCGGTCCAGCGCCCCTGCCACGGGCATCAGACCATCCCCGAAAATTTGGTCTTGTGTCTAACCTACCTTGCATCTAATCTATTTTGGCTACTACCGGTGCCTTTAAATATTAGGTCAGGTTACAAGTGTTCGACTCCAATGAATAACCTTAAGTTAATTACAAGTCCAATTATAGCATACTCATACACATATTCAACACATTGAATAAACTCCACCTTGGTATATCACTAGTCCTAGGAGAATAGAAAATCAAAACATGGTCAAAATATCAACATCGAATATGTTAACGATACAGTGCATGCAATTACACATGCAACCCATTAGTTTTATTAAAAAACCGCCCCATCTATTTTTTGAAACATAGGAAATTTCCTAGCTGATCAATTCATCATTATTTGTACACCCGTAAGGAAGATATGCATCTGCACAAAGCGGAAAAACTACTGTTTAGCTGGTTGGCAATTAATCTTGCACGGGCAGTTTGTGAAGCATTCTCCAAGATTTGGCCAGCAAAGATTATCCAATTCACAACAGAATTGATGTTCCAGGTCTTTGTCCTTGTGCTTTTGACATGGGGGTATGGTTACGTCGCCTTGTCCGATGATCCTGTAGCCCCCCTTGTGGAAGTTTATGCTTTCACCTAACATAAAAGAAAGAATAGACTTAATTTCTCAAATAGACAAACAAAATGGCATATATGTATATACTATATAGTATATGTTCTATGGACATCATAATTTTATTTCCTCGCGAAGAGAACCCAATGTATTTAATAAAAAAATGAAATAAAGATCTAACTACACAATCTAGCTAATTCCCAATAGAGTGAACTTTGGTTTGTTAATTACCATATACACATGCAAGACATAAAAACCACAACACTAGAACGAGAGGAAGCACTAGCAGAAGTCCTTGGACATTGTTCCTCATGTGCTTTGCCATGATTACTCGGGAGGTAGTGTGTGGTGTTATTTAAAATGGAACCGATGAGTGTATGACCATCAAACATGGTTGCTTCATGTATTTATAGGAAAGTTTGTTGACACTCACGTACCCTCTTACATGAAATATTAATGTATGGAGTTAATGCCCTTTTGAAAGTCCAATTTCAGTACGCTTGGCTAATGTCTTACTTTTTTCTTTTCAAAAATGATGCCTTATCATAATTAATGCTAAAACTTAATGCCATTTCGCTTTATATTAATGTCTTCATTAATTAGTAGCCAAAAATGGTGCATGATAGATTATGTTGAAGGCATAGATAATGATTGCCATTTATTTACTTCCCCCCAATATGTGGTGTTGCACTCCCTAATTCCCAAAATAAATTGCATACCATTAGTTTTGGTCAAATAAAACATCCAACTTCTTGGATAATGATTTATATTAATTATCAATAGTGGAGTAACATTGGTACTACTTGTAATTACGCCGTCCAACCAAAAAGTGTCGGAAGTCATCTAATAAAAGTTACATTGCACATATCTTTTGAAGGATTTGTAACATCTACTACCTCTTTTCTAGATTATAAGACCTTCACGTGTACCGATGTCGCCAATTTCACAATCAAAATATAAATTATACAAAACAAAAATTATATCATTGAAATGTAGAACATCTATGTTTTTTAAAGGTATATATATATATATTCAAAATATATATCTTGTATTACGTTGGTTAAATTTACGACCTATAAAAACGCGACGGTATTATTTTCCTCAAGGGAGGGAGTACTTGTTTAATTTTTCACTGAATTTTCAGTATTTCTATTGTTCTCTATTAGCTGATGTGTCATGATTTATTTTTATAAGAGTATATTTATTCATTTATTTTTGGAGCACATGAGGCCAGACCCAATCAACAGAAATTTATACATCAAAAAAGGTAATTTGAAAACCATACACTTGGTTGTACGACCGTTCCATCCCTCGTCGTTTTTTTGAAGCGCATGACCGTGAGGAAGAACCCCTACGATATTTTTTTCTATTTTATATGACACAAAAGCCTAGGACCCTGGAGCAAGGTTTACAAGGTTTTTAGGGGGGAAAGAAGTGTACAAGGAAATCTAAATACATATTGTAGAGCTATGTAAAGATAGACTGAATCCACGTAAGAAGATCTTGCACCATATAAGGTTTTACTCTGTATTGATGGATAAGGAGATCACTCTGAAATCTGACTTTCCATCTCCCTAATGATGGATTCTGATTTTTAGAAATAAAATCATTTCTCTCTTTCCAAATATTCCACGCTGCACTTGAAACAATTTCCATAAAACATGGCCCATCAAATAAATTTCTCGCCGAAGTGAAACGAGAAGTGATAGTCCTAGAGCAATCCCACTAAATATCAATACATTGCCAACATGAGACGACAAACGAACATTGAAAAAACAAGTGATCTCTTGTCTCCGTGCTCCATGAGATGAGCAGATAATACATGTTGGATCACCCTAAATATTCCAGTGCTTGCGAAGCATCGGGTCTTTCGTATTCAACTGATCCTTGATCAAGAGCCAAGAAAATACTAAGCTTTGGAAGGCTTTTCGATTTCCATATTGATTGCAACATAGGGTCCTTAGGTGCTTGCTCAAAGATGAAATTATAGAATTTGGCCGATGTGTAGGTAGAGCTACCCAAGGAAATATTCTGGAGTCATCTGAATCGGGATCAGAAATGAGCCCAACCAAATAAGATCGAAGATGCTGAAGTTCCTGGAAAGATTGGGCAGAGAGAGGCAATGTAAATATTGTAATAATGTCAGGTGTGTTTACCATATCTGCAGCTGAGACGACCTCATTTTAGAGCAAATGAAAACAAGCGGGGGAACTGATCACATAAAAGACCATTTGAGTGCCAATCATCTTTCCAAACCAAGACAGTTTTACCATTTCCAATCACACAAGAGCACACAAGAGGTTAAGCTTCTATAATCCCGAATCAAGTTGAAAACATCTTTTCACCAAAAGGATCCTCTTCTAGATTGAGAATGGGGGACACCACTTAGATATAGGTTCCAGACCATGTTAACCCAAGGAATTTTTTCTTTGCATTAGAATTTATGAAGAGTTTATAAGGAGAGCTTTATTCTACAATTCCAAATTTAGCACACCGAGCCCTCCACATTTCCTAGGCTGACAAACCGTAGACAATGCAGCAAGACATTTAGCTGACGTTGCATCCTCCTTTTTAGCCCATTAACAATGACGTCGAGATCTGTCTGCTGTATTAATAATATATTTTTGAACTTTTAAGGAGCAAATAAAGTGCATCGGCAAGGAGGATAAAATAGAGCGGACCAGGTGCAGACGGCCTCCATGACCCGACCCTCATATTTGGTTGGTAATGTTGATAATCATGTCATAGAAGGCCGGGCGTAACACCCCTAACAGTTGGCCCATAATCAAGTCGTGGAATGATGGCGGAAGATCATCTCACATCATGCGCATACGCAACCCAAACTCGTATTGTTATCATCGGAGATGCATAGTTGATCATTGGAAGACACACCTTCACATAAACCGACACCGAGATTTGGTAACGTTGTTCAGCGATCAACGCCTACACCCGCGAGGCATGTTTAGTGGACGCTCCTCACCAAGTACTGTCATAGTACCATCAATGACAAGCCTGTCACGATGGTACGTAGACACTTCAGATCCACAACGTCGCGCCGGTCCAGCGCCCCTGCCACGGGCATCAGACCATCCCCGAAAACTTTGTCTTGTGTCTAACCTACCTTGCATCTAATCTATTTTGGCTACTACCGGTGCCTTTAAATATTAGGTCAGGTTACAAGTGTTCGACTCCAATGAATAACCTTTAGTTAATTACAAGTCCAATTATAGCATACTCATACACATATTCAACACATTGAATAAACTCCACCTTGGTAAATCACTAGTCCTAGGAGAATAGAAAATCAAAACATGGTCAAAATATCAACATCGAATATGTCATCGATACAGTGCATGCAATTACACATGCAACCCATTAGTTTTATTTAAAAACCGCCCCATCTATTGTTTTGAAACATAGGAAATTTCCTAGCTGATCAATTCATCATTATTTGTACACCCGTAAGGAAGATATGCATCTGCACAAAGGGGAAAAACTACTGTTTAGCTGGTGCTGGTTGGCAATTAATCTTGCACGGGCAGTTTGTGAAGCATTCTCCAAGATTTGGCCAGCAAAGATTATCCAGTTCACAACAGAATTGATGTTCCAGGTCTTTGTCCTTGTGCTTTTGACATGGGGGCATGGTTACGTCGCCTTGTACTATGATCCTGTAGCCCCCTTGTGGACGTTTATGCTTTCACCTAACATAAAAGAAAGAGTAGACTTAATTTCTCAAATAGACAAACAAAATGGCATATATGTATATACTATATAGTATATGTTCTAGGGACATCATAATTTTATTTCCTCGTGAAGAGAACCCAATGTATTCAATAAAAAATGAAATAAAGATCAAACTAGACAATCTAGCTAATTCCCAATAGAGTGAACTTTGGTTTGTTAATTACCGTATACACATCCAAGACATAAAAACCACAACACTAGAACGAGAGGAAGCACTAGCAGAAGTCCTTGGACATTGTTCCTCATGTGCTTTGCCATGATTACTCGGGAGGTAATGTGTGGTGTTATTTAAAATGGCACCGATGAGTGTATGACCATCAAACACGGTTGTTTCATGTATTTATAGAAAAGTTTGTTGACACTCACGTACCCTCTTACATGAAATATTAATGTATGGAGTTAATGCCCCTTTGAAAGTCCAATTTTAGTACCCTTGGCTAATGTCTTAGTTTTTTCTTTTCAAAAAATGACACCTTATCATAATTAATGCCAAAACTTAATGCCATTTCGCTTTATATTAATGTCTTGATTAATTAGTAGCTAAAAATGGTGCATGATAGATTATGTTGAAGGCATAGATAATGATTGCCATTTATTTACTTCCCCCCATTATTGTCACATCCCAAATTTTTCTAAATTTTGGAATGTAAAATTTAAATAAATTGAATGCTTGATTGTTTGAATTTGGTTGAAAAATTCACAAGAAATTAAAACTTTTGAAGATTATTTAAAAGTAATTTCCAAAATGGAGATTTCATAAATCCTAGTTTCAAAATATTTTCTAATCAATACTCTATTTTGTTCGGAGGTTTTGAAACTTTTGAAATTATTAATTTGAGAAAATTTAAAAAGGGCACCATAGCCACATAGACATGAATGTCAAATTTTGTTTTTGTAAAGTTTATATTTTTGTTCCAAATTTAGTCTCATATTAAATCATTTCTCATAACGAATCCAACGGTATCTTATTTGCCTTTTTCTGATTATTTTTGAGCCTCCAAATATGTATTTCCAATTTCAGTATAAAAAAAACAGAATAGGGCCGGCCAGCCGAGCCGACCGGCCCAGGCCGCCTCGGCCCAGCTCGCCCAGCTGGTCCTCCTCCCTCGCGCCCCCGCGCCCCCTACTTCACTAGCGCTCCCAAGTTATTTCTTATCTGGGCCGGCCCAACTTCGACTGTCCGACTCTTGTTCCTTTCTTCTGGATCGTTCCCGGACCTCCGCCTTGTTTCCGCTCGCGGGCCGTTTTTAGCTCGTTCGGGCTGCTGGTGCTACCACTGTTGGCCGGTGGGTATATAAACCGGTGTAATTTTCTGCCAAGTTCCGATGTGGGACTATTCTGCTGGGAGGCTGAATGAAAAATCGTTTGGCAGATGTTGGGCTGGAATGCTGGATGGTAGTCGGCCCAATTATTTGGACTTGCTTTGTTCGCGTCGGCTGAAAGTGGAGAACTCTTCGTGCGGCCGCCGGCCGGACATGCACGTGCTTGCTTATTCCGGCTGTAGCTGGTATTTAAGGTCTCGCTCTAATTTTTCGAGGTGGGACTAAACTAGACGGTGCGTTTGCGTTTTATACTACGACCGCTGCTGATTATTTGTGCTGCTGATTTTTTTTTTGATTTTTTTTTGAGAGCATGCTGCTGATTATTTGTGTACATGGATCGCTACTGCTCTTTGAGTTTAGGTAACAAAGCAAGGTACTCTTATTTCTGAGCTACATGGCGAGGTTCTTTTGGAACGTGACATGAACTAGGGCACGAAGTTGCATTCGCGCCGTCCGGCTGTATACCCGTATGTGTACGTACGTATAGTCTACCTACCTATACATGGCATGCACGTGCACATATATCGTTCCACTAAAAAAATCAAGTAGCTATTCAAGTCAGCTTGAAGCCCATCTTCACCTAATGCTACTTTAATGTTTAATTCTCTCAGTTAATTAGACGTTATATATTATATTAATTATCTAATTAACACATGAAACACAAAAAATAGTGTTCGATAGACAACAAACTAGTGTGAACTAAAAAAATGGTACTAACGGTAACTATATGCGAAAGAAAATGTTATAAAAAGTAGGGGAACAACAACGTAGACGGTGCGGAACAAGAACCTAGACGGAGGGGAACAACAACCTGCACAAAGGGGAACAACATGACAGAGAGGAACAACAACCTAGATGGTTGGAAACAATAGCTTAGACGGCACGGAACAACAGCTTGAACGAATGGGAACAACAACCTGAATGGAGGGGAACAACATCCTAGACGACGAGGAACAACGACCAAGATGGTAGGGGAACAACAATCTGGATGGAGGGGAACAACGGCCTAGACGACGAGGAACAACAACCTAGACGGTAGGGAACAAACAGTTTAGACGGTGGGGAACAACATCCTAGACGACGGGGAACAACAGCCAAGATGGTAGGGGAACAACAATCTGGATGGAGGGGAACAACAGCCTAGAATGGCGGGGAACAATGACATAGACCGAGAGGAACAACGACCTACACGGAGGGGGAACAATAGCCTAGACAGCAGGGAACGACGACCTACACGGAGGGGAACAACGGTATAGACGGCGGGGAACAACAACCTAGACGGTAGGGAACAAACAGTTTAGACGATGTGGAACAACATCCTAGACGACGGGGAACAACGACGAAGATGGTAGGGGAACAACGGCCTAGAATGGCGGGGAACAACGACTTACACGAAGGGGAACAATGACATAGACCGAGAAGAACAACGACCTACACGGAGGGGGAACAACAGCCTAGACAGCGGGGAACAACGACCTACACGGAGGGGAACAATGGCATAGACGGCGGGGAACAACAACTTAAATAAAAACTAAAAACATAAAAAAGAAAATTAAAGAATGTAAGAAAGAAGAAATCAAAGAAAAAAAACGAAAGTGTGGAAAAAGAATGTCAGAAACAAGAAAAAAATAGAAAAAAAATACGTGAAAAAGCATGCATGAAAGAAAAAGAAATTGTTCACAAGGAAATACGTGAAAACAAAGGAACAAACAACTACAAACTAGGGAACAAAAAGGAAAAATAACCTGGAACAAAAGAAATTGTGGAACTTAATTTATAGAACAAAAGGAACAAATCTTTCAGAACAAAGGAACAAACCACTATACACATGGGAACAAAAGAGAACATCACAAGGAACGAAACGGAACAAAAAATAGGGATCAAAAAAAGTGGTGGAACTAATTTTCTGGAAAATTTGGAACAAACCTTCAGAAACAAGGAACAAATCACTATACACCGGGAATAAAAAATAACATCACAAGGAACAAGAGTCTAGACGGAGGGGAACAACAACGTAGAAAGAGGGGAATAAGAACCTAGACGGAAGGGAATAACAACTTAGACGAAAGGGAATAACGGCCTAAACGATGGGGAACAACACCCTATACAGAGGGGGAAAACAACCTAGAAGGTGCGGAACAACATACTTGACGTAGAGGAACAACATCCTAGATGGAGGGGGAACAACAACCCAAATGGTGAGGAACAACATCCTAGATGGAGAGGAACAACTTCCTAGACAGTGGGGAACAACGTCCTAGACGGAGGAGAACAACATTCGAGATGGAGGGGACCAACAATGTGAGAGATATAAATAACAACCCATATTTTGTGGGTAACTATGAGGAATAACCTTATAGGTTAACGGGTACAAAACCTTTTATAATAAAGAAAAAACTTTATAGTGAGAAATAAAAATCATATCATATAGGAAAAAAATCATGAAGAAATATTATTTGAAAAAAGGTAAGAGAAAATAAAATAAATGAAAAGAAGGAAAAAAATAAAAGAATAGAAGAAGAAAGAGAAGAAAATAGAAAAAATAAAGAAGGATACGAGGAAGTGGAGAAATAAATGATATATAAATAAAAAGAAAAAGGAAAAGGAAACTGAAAAATATGTGAGGGAACAACAGTGCAAGGTAAAAACGAATAAAGGCGTGAAGTACTTCGTATTTGAACGATTACCTTCCCTTAGTATACTGGTAACGTCCTATTCCATCAAGTTAGGTGGCCCGGGTTCGATTCATGGAACCCACAATTGCTTGTTTTTGCTATTTTCGGAGGAAAGCAGAGACGAGAAGCGAACGAGCTAAACGGGCCGAGCCCACGTTCAAATCCTTCAGCGAAACGAGACTTTGGCACATCGCCGCCGCCGCCGCCCTAATTCCTTTTTCTTTCCCTTTAGTCCCACATCGCCACCTGAGCAAAATTGCTCCAATCTTATAGCCTATATAAAGACTCCAATAGGCAGCCCAGATGCACCCAGCGACGCAGCGCATCTCTTCCTCTCTCTCTATTTTTGCAGCCGCGCGCTGCTCTCTCTTGCGACGTAGGACATCCGCAACGCTATTTTGGGAAACGCCGCGACCCAACGATCTACACCTCCGTTTAGAATAGTGGTTCTTCTGTTAAGTTTGTAATTAGATTCTCTACAACTTTCATGTAGTAAGTTTTTCCATCCGAGCTACTTGTTCGGACAACTTTTCGTACACCATTAGAACAATAACCACTTAGGTCTAGTTTTGTAAAATCCATATCTTGAGTTCTATATGTTGGATTTCAACAAATCATATACCGTTGGAATCAGCAAATCACGTAGATCATCTTAGACATTTTGCATGTCAGATTCGCCCACTTTATTCTTGCGGTATCCCTTTGATCCGCAACATTGTCTATAAACTAAATCATACCAACTTTTTCCGAGAGATTCTTTTGGCGATACGCTTGTAATGAAATTCTCTACAACTTCCGTGTAGAAAGGTCTTCCATCCGGAAAACTTCTTCTAATGACTTTTCGTGAAAAGTGTAGTCCTATAACTGGTTTCAACATAGTTCCTTTAGCTAAAATGATCTTTATGATCATACCCATCTTCCAGGACCAGTTATAATTCTTTATCATGTTCACAAAATAGTGCATAGCTTACCCCCGGTTGTCTGGTTCATATTATTCAAATAACAATTGAGTTATTTGAGTAAAGAGTGACATGTCCTAGTTTAGATTTTTACCTTGCTTTAGTAGGGTGGAGATACTCTACCCAATATCACATGTGATGAACCTTTGTTATCCATTAGGCTCCGCAAACCAAATCCCGATATCATTCATGCCATTCAACCCTTCCACTTGGTTTGAATTATTCAACTTTCAAATGAGTTATTTGAATGGTTCAATATGTCATTAGTTCATATCCAATGCTATCTTGTGCTAATTTGATAAGTATTGTCACACTATGTCAATTGCATAAGTCTTGATTTACAGTACTTCATCCAATAGCACCACAGTCCAAAATATTTGAATCACTTTGCAAATATTCAAATTCAAATATGAGAATTTGAGTATATATCTATTACTGTTTTCTATATTCTTTCTCAACATGATTCTTTTGTGAAGGTGAAACTCGTGATCGCATCCACACCAATACCACTAGACACTTTACCTTGAACCAATATCGTGTCTATCCAAATTCTTTTTCATTCATCCCTTTGACTTAGTTTAAATCTATTCAATTTACAAATGAGTTAATTGAGTAATTCAATATGTCACAACTCCATACCCAAGCCTATGTGTAATTTATACCGTTTTGAGTAATTGTTGTCACACTTATCCAATAGTATTTGTGTTGCACTATTTGTCACCTATGTGACTCAATTCACATAAGCCGTTTCGGATTCTTTTCATGCTTTTGTAAAAGCATAAATATTCTTCAATTATATCTTAGATTATCCAATTCTTTCTAATCATGTGATTTTCCGTCCAAACTCTCACGGCCATGTCTTGCAAGCCAAACCTCATGCCACACCTTAGTACCATAGAGCGATTATCGATTGTTGTCTTGTTTGATGTGTTGTTGTTGTTGAATGGTGTGTTTATGTTGTGCTATATTCTATGTTATAGTTTGTATGGAGTGGCACGTATTTTGATTAAGAGAAGTGAACGTGGTTCGACTACCAAAAAGGCAAGTGACACTCAATTACCTACCTATTTCGTTAAGCATTAGTGTTTTATAAATTAGTATGCATGGTAGGAATTTGTTTTCGAAAGTTATGCTATGCTTATCAATCCCAGTAGTGTGTAGTCACCATGAACCCTTGCTAGCATTCTTAGTTTGCCTAGCATTAACAAAATGCCGTTGCTGATTGGATTATTCTGGATTGTGAGTATTGGGAATTAAAATTAAAAACCTTAATGAAACACCTGGGTGGATTGGTTGTGTGGTGGGCGGCTGCTCAGGGCTCCGACCCTGGAGTAACTTGATGGCGGTGGGTACACGAGTCTTGTGATTGAATAGTGGTTGCCCTGGACTGCACCTCTGGTTTTCACCAGGGGATCGTGCGGGGGTTTATTATCTTTAATGGTTTTAAGCCTGCGGGTTTCACTTGTGGATAGCCACCCAGGAATAAAGAGATTAATATGTCATCCATGTTTTAGTTAGCTTCCAGTGCAGCCTTATGGTATTATGGGCTCTGCCGGGATTAAGTAAGTTGTGAGGTCAAACTTGTTGCTAGACATGATGATGTGGCTTGCAACCAAACGGGAACGGGTCTAGCTGGTTATGGCTGAAGCCTCCTTCTAAAAGATCTTGTCTCATTTCTTCTCTTGGGAAGGGTGGGTCGTAAGGTGAAAGTGCACAACCTCTCGAGAGTAAACCTAAGATCTTAGCCGTGTCCCCGGTTACGGACAAATTGAGCTTTCTAGGCAGGGAATGTACGGAAGAATCTCATCACTTTTTCTGAATAAGTTAAAATTTGAGTAGCAACTGTCGGATAGTACATGGGAGATGTAACCATGATACTGTTTATGACATCATTATGAGTTTTGTAAAATGTTTTGTTTTAAATAAAGTATAGGATAAAATTGGCTTTATGCAAATTTACCTAAACTCCACTTGCCAAATATCATGTAGATAGTCATGCCCAAAACTGCCACCATATAAGTGTCATTTGCCAGTACATCATTGTACTGACCTCCATTCATGGGGCTGCATATTCAAACATGCAGGATTTTCTGAGGAGAAGTACGTGGTAGGGTCTCGAGTCTACATTCCAACATGACTGCCTGTGGCACATGAACAAGATGAAGGCTCACTGATGATTTACTTTCCGCTGTGTATGTTCTGAATGTTGTTGAGCTAGTCCATGTGACTATGCAAATTGTAAAGTTTTACTTTACCCTTTGGATCAATGATGTAGTAATTTGATACTATTGCAATGATTACTATGTTTTGTAATGTGTGTGCTATTAGTGATCCCGGGAATAGCACTATACATAGGTATCTTACCTTTATTAAAAAGGTAGGGTGCTACAATTATGTGGTGTTGCACTCCCTAATTCCCAAAATAAATTGCATACCATTAGTTTTGGCCAAATAAAACATCCAACTTCTTGGATAATGATTTAGATTAATTATCAATAGTGGAGTAACATTGGTACTACTTGTAATTACGCCGTCCAGCCAAAAAGTGTCGGAAGTCATCTAATAAAAGTTACATTGCACATATCTTTTCAAGGATTTGTACCATCTACTACCTCTTTTCGGGATTATAAGACCTTCACGTGTACCGATGTCGCCAATTTCACAATCAAAATATAAATTATACAAAACAAAAATTATATCATTGAAATGTAGAACATCTATGTTTTCAAAGGTATATATATATTCAAAATATATCTCTTATATTACGTTGGTTAAATTTACGACCTATAAAAATGCGACGGTATTATTTTCCTCAAGGGAGGGAGTACTTGTTTAATTTTTCACTGAATTTTCAGTATTTATATTGTTTTCTACTAGCTGATGTGTGATGTCTACGGGTGCTTCTATTCTTGTAGACAGTGTTGGGCCTCCAAGAGCAGAGGTTTGTAGAGCAGCAGCAAGTTTCCCTTAAGTGGATCACCCAAGGTTTATCGAACTCAGGGAGGAAGAGGTCAAAGATATCCCTCTCAAGCAACCCTGCAATCACGATACAAGAAATCTCTTGTGTCCCCAACACACCTAATACATTTGTCAGATGTATAGGTGCACTAGTTCGGCGAAGAGATAGTGAAATACAAGTGGTATGAATGAATATGAGCAGTAGTAACGGCGCCAGAAAAGTGCTTGCTGGCGTGCAGTTGATGGTAGTAATATTGCAAGAAGTAAAGATGCAGTAAAACAGTAAACAAGCGATGATTGCAGTATTTGGAAACAAGGCCTAGGGATCATACTTTCACTAGTGGACACTCTCAACATTGATCAAATAAACAAATAAGTTCTCTTCCTTTGTGCTACATATACTATTGTTTGATAATGAACACCATTCGTTGTGTAGGGCTACAAGAGCACCTCAATGCCGGAGTTAACAAGCTCCACAACATTCGGCATTCATATTTAAGTAACCTTTAGAGCATAATAGATCTTTGCAATTTAAACCGAGTACTAACATAACATACACACTGTCACCTTTACACTATGAAGGGGGAATAAATCACATCTATACTATCATAGTAATAATTAACTCCATAACCTACAAGAGATTATGATCATAACCTATGCCAAGTACTAAACGATGCACACACTGTCACCATTACACCGTGAAGGAGGAATAGACTACTTTAATAACATCACAAGAGTAGCACATAGACTAATAGTGATACAAAGCTCATATGAATCTCAATCATGTAAGGCAGCTCATGAGATCATTGTATTGAAGCACATAGGAGAGAGATTAACCACATAGCTACCGGTATAGCCCTTAGCCTCGATGGAGAACTACTCCCTCCTCATGGGAGACAGCAGCGTTGATGAAGATGGCGGTGGTGTCGATGGAGAAGCCTTCCGGGGGCACTTCCCCGTCCCGGCGGCGTGCCGGAACAGAGACTCCTGTCCCCCAGATCTTGGCTTCGCGATGGCGGCGGCTCTGGAAGGTTTCTCGTACCATGGCTTTTTCGTCTCGAAGATTTAGGTCAGGGGGCTTCTTATAGGCGAAGAGTCGGAGTCGGAGGGCTGACGAGGCATCCACACAACAGGGGGGCGCGGGCCCTAGCCTGGCTGCGCCAGCCCCATGTGTGGGCCCCCTGTGGCTCTCCTCTGGCCCCCCTCCGGTGTTCTGGAAGCTTCGTGGAATTATAAGATGCTGGGCGTTGATTTCGTCCAATTCCGAGAATATTTCCTTACTAGGATTTCTGAAACCAAAAACAGCAGAAAACAGGAAATGGCACTTCGGCATCTCGTCAATAGGTTAGTTCCGGAAAATGCATCAAAACGATATAAAGTGTGAACAAAACATGTAGGTATTGTCATAAAACTAGCATGCAACATAAGAAATTATAGATTCGTTTGAGACGTATCAAGCATCCCCAAGCTTAGTTCCTACTCGCCCTCGAGTAGGTAAACGATAACAATGATAATTTCTTAAGTGACATGCTACCAACATGATCTTGATCGATACTATTGTAAAACATATGAGATGAATGAAGTGATTCAAAGCAATGGTAAAGATGATGATTAAACAACTGAATCATATAGCAAAGACTTTTAAAGAATAGTACTTTCAAGACAAGCATCAATAAGTCTTGCATAAGAGTTAACTCATAAAGCAATAGATTCAAAGTAAAAGGCATTGAAGCAACACAAAGGATGATTAAGTTTCAGCAATTTCTTTCAACTTGTAACATGTATATCTCATGGATAGTTGTCAACATAAAGCAATATAACAAGTGCAATAGGTAAACATGTAAGAATCAATGCACACAGTTGACACAAGTGTTTGCTTCTAAGATGGAAAGAAGTAGGTAAACTGACTCAACATAAAGTAAAAGAAAGGCCCTTCGCAGAGGGAAGCAGGGATTAAATCATGTGCTAGAGCTTTTTAAGTTTTGAAATCATATAGAGAGCATAAAAGTAAAGTTTTGAGAGGTGTTTGTCGTTGTCAAGGAATAGTAGCGGGTACTCTAACTACCTTATCAACCAGACTTTCAAGAGCGACTCCCATGAAGGACGTTATCTCTATCAGCAAGGTAGATCATCCCACTTCTCTTTGTTTACACATGTATTTTAGTTTCATTTTTTTTATTTATGGATGACACTCCTCCCAACCTTTTGCTTACACAAGCCATGGCTAACCGAATCCTCGGGCGCCTTCCATCATTCACATACCATGAAGGAGTGTCTATTTGCAAAATTAAGTTGCTTACTGATGAATCAGAGCAAAACATGTGAAGAGAATTATTAATGAAAGTTAATTAATTGGGGCTGGGAACCCCATTGCTAGCTCTTTTTGCAAAATTATTGGATAAGCGGATGTGCCACTAGTCCATTGCTGAAAGTCTGTCCGAAGTAAATGACAAGATCGAAAGATAAAACACCACATACTTCCTCATGAGCTATAAAACATTGACACAAATAAGAGATAATAGCTTTTGAATTGTTTAAAGGTAGCACATGAAGTATTTGCTTGGAATGGCAGAGAAATACCATGTAGTAGGTAGGTATGGTGGACACAAATGCATAGTTTTTGGCTCAAGGATTTGGATGCACGAGAAGAATTCCTCTCAATACAAGGCTAGGATAGCAAGGTTGTTTGAAGCAAACTCAAGTATAAAATGGTGCAGCAAGACTCACATATGAACATATTGTAAGCATTATAAGACTTTACATTGTCTTCCTTGTTGTTCAAACACCTTAACCAGAAAATATCTAGACTTAGAGAGACCAATCATGCAAACCAAATTTTAACAAGCTCTATGTAGTTCTTCATTAATAGGTGCAAAGTACATAATGCAAGAGCTTAAACATGATCTATATGAGCACAACAATTGCCAAGTATCAATTTATTCAAGACATTATACCAATTACCACATGCAGCATTTTCTGTTTCCAACCATATAACAATGAACGAAGCAGTTTCAACCTTCGCCATGAACATTAAGAGTAAAGCTAAGAACACATGTGTTCATACGCAACAGCGGAGCGTGTCTCTCTCCCACACAAGCATGAATTTATTCAGAGAATGAACATAACAAAACAAAAATAAAAGCACACAGACGCTCCAAGTAAAGTACATAAGATGTGACCGAATAAAAATATAGTTTCAATAGAAGAAACCTGATAAGTTGATGAAGAAGGGGATGCCTTGGACATCCCCAAGCTTAGACGCTTGAGTCTTCTTGAAATATGCAGGGATGAACCACGGGGGCATCCCCAAGCTTAGACTTTTCACTCTTCTTAATCATATATCATCCTCCTCTTTTGACCCTTGAAAACTTCCTCCACACCAAACTCGAAACAAACTCATTAGAGGGTTAGTGCATAATCAAAAATTCACATGTTCAGAGGTGACACAATCATTCTTAACACTTCTGGACATTGCCCAAAGCTACTGGAAGTTAATGGAACAAAGAAATCCATCCAACACAGCAAAAGAGGCAATGCGAAATAAAAGGCAGAATCTGTCAAAACAGAACAGTCCGTAAAGACGAATTTTTTAGAGGCACTGGACTTGCTCAGATGAAAATGCTCAAATTGAATGAAAGTTGCGTACATATCTGAGGATCACGCACGTAAATTGGCAGATTTTTCTGAGTTACCTACAGAGAACCCTACCCAAATTCGTGACAGACTGAAATCTGTTTCTGCGCAGTAATCCAAATCTAGTATCAACCTTTACTATCAAAGACTTTACTTGGCACAACAATGCAATAAA
The DNA here is from genome assembly GCF_019359855.2 of Lolium perenne. Lineage (NCBI taxonomy): Eukaryota > Viridiplantae > Streptophyta > Magnoliopsida > Poales > Poaceae > Lolium > Lolium perenne. Next base: position 37,741,430 of record NC_067246.2, on the reverse strand, counting down.
ATAAAGATAAGCAGAGGTTGCTACAGTAGTAACAACTTCCAAGACTCAAATATAAAACAAAAGTACGGTAGTAAAATAAAAACATGGGTTATCTCCCAAGAAGTGCTTTCTTTATAGCCATTAAGATGGGCTCAGCAGTTTTAATGATGCACTCGCAAGAAATAAGAGTTGAAGCAAAAGAGAGCATCAAGAAGCAAATTCAAAACAAATTTAAGCCTAACCCACTTCCTATGAAAAGGGATCTTGTAAATAAAAAAATTCATGAAGCATAATGCAACAAGCATAGAAAAACTAGACAAGCGCAACTTCAAGATTTTCAGCAAAAAGAGAGGTGTTTTAGTAACATGAAAATTTCTACAACCATATTTTCCTCTCTCATAATAACTTTCAGTGGCATCATGAACAAATTCAACAATGTAACTATCACATAAAGCATTCTTATTCACATGCATAAAAGTATCATTACTCTCCACATAAGCATAATCAATTTTATTAGTTGTAGTGGGAGCAAATTCAACAAAGTAGCTATCATTATTATTCTCATCAAGTGTAGGAGGCATAGTATAATCATAATAAACTTTATCCTCCATAGTAGGTGGCACCAAAAGACCACTATCATTATAATCATCATAAATAGGAGGCATATCATAATCAACATAAACTTTCTCCTCAATACCCGGAGGGCTAAAGAGATCATTTTCATCAAAACCGACCTCCCCAAGCTTAGAATTTTCTATATCATTAGCAATAATGGTGTTCAAAGCGTTCATACTAATCTCATTGCTACTAGCATGCAAATAAGGTTCCATAGGTTTTTTAATTTTCGCATTAAACCATTCATGTCTTGACTCAGGAAATAGTTTAAAAAGCTCACAGATGTTTTCCATTATGCCTTACTAGTGTTTAACAAGAAACAAAAAGATACAACTGCAGGATCTACAGGAAATAGCTTCGAGCACACACACAACAGCAACAGAAAAGTACTTAGTTACCTGGGACCGGAGTATGAGTGCCTTTTACCTTTCCTCCCCGGCAACGGCGCCAGAAAAGTGTTTGATGTCTACGAGTGCTTCTATTCTTGTAGACAGTGTTGGGCCTCCAAGAGCAGAGGTTTGTAGAGCAGCAGCAAGTTTCCCTTAAGTGGATCACCCAAGGTTTATCGAACTCAGGGAGGAAGAGATCAAAGATATCCCTCTCAAGCAACCCTGCAATCACGATACAAGAAATCTCTTGTGTCCCCAACACACCTAATACACTTGTCAGATGTATAGGTGCACTAGTTCGGAGAAGAGATAGAGAAATACAAGTGGTATGAATGAATATGAGCAGTAGTAACGGCGCCAGAAAAAGTGCTTATGGCGTGCGATTGATGGTAGTAATATTGCAGGAAGTAAAGATGCAGTAAAACAGTAAACAAGCGATGATTGCAGTATTTGGAAACAAGGCCTAGGGATCATACTTTCACTAGTGGACACTCTCAACATTGATCACATAAACAAATAAGTTCTCTTCCTTTGTGCTACATATACTCTTGTTTGATAATGAACACCATTCGTTGTGTAGGGCTACAAGAGCACCTCAATGCCGGAGTTAACAAGCTCCACAACATTCGGCATTCATATTTAAGTAACCTTTAGAGCATAAAAGATCTTTGCAATTTAAACCGAGTACTAACATAGCATACACACTATCACCTTTACACTATGAAGGGGGAATAAATCACATCAATTCTATCATAGTAATAATTAACTCCATAACCTACAAGAGATTATGATCATAACCTACGCCAAGTACTACACGATGCACACACTATCACCATTACACCGTGAAGGAGGAATAGACTACTTTAATAACATCACAAGAGTAGCACATAGACTAATAGTGATACAAAGCTCATATGAATCTCAATCATGTAAGGCAGCTCATGAGATCATTGTATTGAAGTACATAGGAGAGAGATTAACCACATAGCTACCGGTACAGCCCTTAGCCTCGATGGAGAACTACTCCCTCCTCATGGGAGACAGCAGCGTTGATGAAGATGGCGGTGGTGTCGATGGAGAAGCCTTCCGGGGGCACTTCCCCGTCCTGGCGGCGTGCCGGAACAGAGACTCCTGTCCCCCAGATCTTGGCTTCGCGATGGCGGCAGCTCTGGAAGGTTTCTCGTACCGTGGCTTTTTCATCTCGAAGATTTAGGTCAGGGGGCTTCTTATAGGCGAAGAGTCGGAGTCGGAGGGCTGACGAGGCAGCCACACAACAGGGGGGCGCGGGCCCTAGCCTGGCCGCGCCAGCCCCATGTGTGGGCCTCCTGTGGCTCTCCTCTGGCCCCCTCCGGTGTTCTGAAAGCTTCGTGGAATTATAAGATGCTGGGCATTGATTTCGTCCAATTCTGAGAATATTTCCTTACTAGGATTTCTGAAACCAAAAACATCAGAAAACAGGAACTGGCACTTCGGCATCTCGTCAATAGGTTAGTTCCGGAAAATGCATTAAAACGATATAAAGTGTGAACAAAACATGTAGGTATTGTCATAAAACTAGCATGGAACATAAGAAATTATAGATACGTTTGAGACGTATCAATGTGTCATGATTTATTTTTACAAGAGTATATTTATTTATTTATTTTTGGAGCACATGAGGCTAGACCCAATCAACAAAAATTTATACGTCAAAAAAGGTAATTGGAAAACCATACACTTGGTTGTACGACCGTTCCATCCCTCGTCATTTTTTTGAAGCGCATGACCGTGAGGAAGAAGACCTACGAAATTTTTTTTTTCTACAAAAAAGCCCAGGACCCTGGAGCAAGGTTTACAAGGTTTTTAGGGGGGAAAGTAGTGTACAAGGAAATCTAAATACATATTGTAGAGCTATGTAATGATAGACTGAATCCACGTAAGAAGATCTTGCACCATATCAGGCTTTACTCTGTATTGATGGATAAGGAGATCACTCTGAAATATTACTTTCCATCTCCCTAATGTTGGATTCTGATTTTTAAAAATAAAATCATTTCTCTCTTTCCAAATATTCCACGCTGCACCTGAAACAATTTCCATAAAACATGGCCCATCAAATAAATTTCTCGTGTAGTGAAACGAGAAGTGATAGTCCTAGAGCAATCCCACTAAATATCAATACACTGCCAACATGAGACGGCAAACGAACATTGAAAAAACAAGTTATCTCTTGTCTCCGTGCTACATGAGATGAGCAGATAATACATGTTGGATCATCCTAAATATTCCAGTGCTTGCGAAGCATCGGGTCTTTCATATTCAACTGATCCTTGATCAAGACCCAAGAAAATACTAAGCTTTGGAAGGCTTTTCGATTGTCATATTGATTGCAGCATAGGGTCCTTAGGTGCTTGCTCAAAGATGAAATTATAGAATTTGGCCGATGTGTAGGTAGAGCTACCCAAGGAAATATTCTGGAGTTATCTAAATCGGGATCAGAAATGAGCCCAACCAAATAAGATCGAAGATGCTGAAGTTCCTGAAAAGCTTGGGCAGAGAGAGGCAATGTAAACATCTATTATATACTAAAAGCAAAATAAGGATGATTAATAGAGCCACCATATTAAGCCACACCATCTAAATTATATTAGTAGTTAGATATAAATTAAGTGGTCATGATTTAATCGATGATTATTACTTACGTAATCGGATGTAGCTTCGTTTGACACGTACAATATAAAGAGAAGACCGTACCATATCTATAGTTTTTTTTTCTCTGGTCCGTAGTAGTCTTTTAAACTAGGTGAACTCCCATAATTGATTTTTTGACAGAGGATACCTGTTTGAATAGGAGACTCTAATCAAAAAAAAGAAACGTACGCTCACGCTAGCTATGCAGTCCGTTTAGGAAACAAAAAATTAACATACTAGCTATGCAGTCTGTTTAGGAAACAAAAAATTAACAGAACAAGAAGGGATTCACGTATAGATTACGTGAGATCGACCATCAAAAAAAAAGGATGTACGCGTAGAAGATTAGCTAGCTAGAAGTTGAAAGCATGCTTTAGTAAAATTATTTTTGATATTGCTTAAACTTATAATATAGTGAAGTTTAAATGTACGTAAGTGTACAGATATATGCATATGCATGTGCATGGTTAAGTCTATTACTCCCTCCGTTCAATAAAAGATGTCTCGGATTTGTCTAAATTTAGATGATGCATTGCTATATCCTAAAAAAAGGCTTTTTTGAGGCGCCATGTTAATCAACATAACCAAAAAAATCAATGATTTCAGTTTGAATCAAAGAGATCGGCAATGACCAATATCACACCGGCAGAATCGGTCGATGGAGTGCCGGTCGCTCATCAATTCATTGGGTAAGTCCAGATGTTACACGTAAATATTTTTCGACCTTCCGTGTGAGGCTAGGCCCTACAAAAAGAACAGCACACCCATTTAAATAATTTCATAAAGAATATTCTAGCGACACATCAACTGGCCCGAGTTCATTATATAAAGAATTTACATTGTCTAACACAGTTACGTTTTATCAGTATCTTTGATTCTCAAAATTTAAATGTATATAGGAGATTTTAGTGTCATGCATACTCGATTTCTCCCGAACTTAATTTGTACCAATAAAAGATTATTTTTGATAGATTCGAGTGTGATGAGAACTTAATTTTAAAAACTATAGCAAGATAAATTGGTAGGAAAAAACCTTCTCAAATCCAACAAAAAAGATAACGAAGACGCTATGAAAGAAAATCGCAAAAAGATTCTTATTTTCAACTTCTAGGTAGCTAAAATATGCTTATAAAAAGTGAAACAAAAATCCCCTAGGAAATATAAGCATATGCCATATGAATAATAACAACCCACATGATTATACATTACAATGTTAAAATTCAAAGAACACAAACTTCAATAGCAAGAATACATCACATCTACATAAACTGCATTTCGCCATAATTGATCATGTCCATCGGAGGGACTTCGTAGAGCTTACGTGAATTATGGGCTGAAAGTAGCACCCCACATGGATATTCTAAATCTATCTTCTAGACGATTATTTTGTTCAGTTAAGATAGAGGTATCAACTGGTTAAATCTAGAAGACTGCAACACTAAAATATAACATATATCTTCACATTTATTTTATTATTATAATAGCTTAAAGTGTCATGGAAGAATTAAGTGGAAAAGTATCAAAGATTATTTATCCATAATTAATTAATACATTTCCTACAACACAATAAATACAATCTTGAACTTTCTAAAATTAATAAAGATGATGCCCTCGCATTTGCGAGGGCCACCTTGCTAGTTGTAATAATGTCAGGTGTGTTTACCATATCTGCAGCTGAGACGTCCTCATTTAGAGCAAATGAAAACAAGCGGGGAACTGATCACATAAAAGACCATTTGAGTGCCAATCATCTTTCCAAACCAAGACAGTTTTACCATTTCCAATCACACAAGAGCACACAAGAGGTTAAGCTTCTATAATCCGAATAAAGTTGAAAACATATTTCCACCAAAAGGATCCTCTTCTAGATTGAGAATGGGGGACACCACTTAGATATAGGTTCCAAACCATGTTAACCCAAGGAATGTTTTCTTTGCATTAGAATTTATGAAGATGTTTTATAAGGAGAGCTTTATTCTACAATTCCAAATTTAGCACACCGAGCCCTCCACAATCCCTAGGCTGACAAACCGTAGACCATGCAGTAAGACATTTAGCTGACGTTGCACCCTCCTCTTTAGCCCATAAACAATGACTTCGAGATCTGTCGGTGATACGTCTCCAACGTATCGATAATTTCTTATGTTCCATGCCACATTATTGATGTTATCTACATGTTTTATGCACACTTTATGTCATATTCGTGCATTTTCTGGAACTAACCTATTAACAAGATGCCGATTTGCCAGTTGCTGTTTTCTGCTGTTTTTGGTTTCAGAAATCCTAGTAACGAAATATTCTCGGAATTGGACGAAATCAAAGCCCAGGGGCCTATTTTCTCACGAAGCTTCCAGAAGTCCGAAGGAGAGACGAAGAGGGGCCACGGAGGGGCCACACCATAGGGCGGCGCGGCCCCCCCTTGGCCGCGCGGCCCTGTGGTGTGGGGCCCCCGTGCCGCCTCTTGACCTACCCTTCCGCCTACAAATAGCCCCCGTGACGAAACCCCCGATCTGAGAGCCACGATACGGAAAACCTTACTGAGACGCCGCCGCCGCCGATCCCATCTCGGGGGATCCAGGAGATCGCCTCCGGCACCCTGCCGGAGAGGGGATTCATCTCCCGGAGGACTCTACACCGCCATGATCGCCTCCGGAGTGATGTGTGAGTAGTCTACCCCTGGACTATGGGTCCATAGCAGTAGCTAGATGGTTGTCTTCTCCCTATTGTGCTATCATTGTCGGATCTTGTGAGCTGCCTAACATGATCAAGATCATCTATCTGTAATTCTATATGTTGCGTTTGTTGGGATCCGATGAATAGAGAATACTTGTTATGTTGATTATCAAAGTTATATCTACGTGTTGTTTATGATCTTGCATGCTTTCCGTTACTAGTAGATGCTCTGGCCAAGTAGATGCTTGTAACTCCAAGAGGGAGTACTTATGCTCGATAGTGGGTTCATGCCTGCATTGACACAGGACGATGTGAGAAAGTTCTAAGGTTGTGTTGTCTTGTTGCCACTAGGGATAAAACATTAGTGCTATGTTCAAGGATGTAGTCACTAGTTACATTACGCGCCATACTTAATGCAATTGTCTGTTGTTAGCAACTTAATGCGGAGGGTTCGGATGATAACCTGAAGGTGGACTTTTTAGGCATAGATGCAGTTGGATGACGGTCTATGTACTTTGTCGTAATGCCCAATTAAATCTCACTATACTCATCATGATATGTATGTGCATGGTCATGCTCTCTTTATTTGTCAATTGCCCAACTGTAATTTGTTCACCCAACATGCTGTTTGTCTTATGGGAGAGACACCTCTAGTGAACTGTGGACCCCGGTCCAATTCTCTTTACTGAAATACAATCTCTTGCAATCTTGTTCTCTTGTTTTCTGCAAACAATCATCTTCCACACAATACGGTTAATCCTTTGTTACAGCAAGCCGGTGAGATTGACAACCTCACTGTTTCGTTGGGGCAAAGTACTTTGGTTGTGTTGTGCAGGTTCCACGTTGGCGCCGGAATCTCTGGTGTTGCGCCGCACTACATCCCGCCGCCATCAACCTTCAACGTGCTTCTTGGCTCCTCCTAGTTCGATAAACCTTGGTTTCTTTCTGAGGGAAAACTTGCTGCTGTGCGCATCATACCTTCCTCTTGGGGTTCCCAACGAACGTGTGAGTTACACGCCATCAAGCACTTTTTCTGGCGCCGTTGCCGGGGACGAAGAAAAGTTACACCGCAAAGATTTTCAACTCCCTCGTCAACAACACTTTTTCTGGCGCCGTTGCCGGGGAGATCAAGACACGCTGCAAGGGGAGTCTCCACTTCTCAATCTCTTTACTTTGTTTTTGTCTTGCTTAGTTTTATTTACTACTTTGTTTGCTGCACTAAATCAAAATACAAAAAAATTAGTTGCTAGTTTTACTTTATTTGCTATCTTGTTTACTATATCAAAAACACAAAAAAAATTAGTTTACTTGCATTTACTTTACTTTATTCATTATGTTTCCTTTTAATTTTACCACAAAAGACATACCGGTAGGACGTGGGTCTATAGTTGGGAAAAATAATATAGAAGAATTCTTCAACCATGTTAGTACTATTGAAAATTTTGAAGATAGACACTTGGTAGACCTTGCGCCTACTTATGAAATTGCTACTGCACATTTAGTTCGCCTGTTGGAAACTAAATTTGTTAATCTTAATCCTATAATCCAACACATGTTTTTCACACTTGGCGATATGGAAGAAGGGGAAAAGAAAGATTTTGTATTAGAAACCCTTCTTAGAGAATTTGGTGGTCTAGCAAGAGAAGCTAGAAAGGTGTTTGCTAAATTTAATATGCTTGGTTCTCCTACTAACTTTGTTAGTCTCCTTGAAAAGATGGATATGGATAGAATAAGATACACTAATAATATTGATGATGGAGGGGAGATCAAAGCACCAATACCATGTAAGCTCCTAGCTATGAATGATGCACTAGAAAATAACTATGCTTGGCTTGTTCCTGAAAATTTGTTTGATGAGAGTAGCATGCCTAAGACTAATGAAAAGGGAGATGCTAAAACTTATGTATCTAATATACTATGCCTGGTTGAGAAAAGCCCACACCCCGCTGTAGAAGTACCACCCTTCGATAATACTTGATACACACTTTCTGCGCCTAGCTGAAAGGCGTTAAAGAAAAGCGCTTATGGGAGACAACCCATGTTTTTACCTACAGTACTTTGTTTTTATTTTGTGTCTTGGAAGTTGTTTACTACTGTAGCAACCTCTCCTTATCTTAGTTTTGTGTTTTGTTGTGCCAAGTTAAGCCGTTGATAGAAAAGTAAGTACTAGATTTGGATTACTGCGCAGTTCCAGATTTCTTTGCTGTCACGAATCTGGGCCAAATCCCTCTGTAGGTAACTCAGAAAATTATGCCAATTTACGTGAGTGATCCTCAGATATGTACGCAACTTTCATTCAATTTGAGCATTTTCATTTGAGCAAGTCTGGTGCCATTTTAAAATTCGTCAATACGAACTGTTCTGTTTTGACAGATTCTGCCTTTTATTTCGCATTGCCTCTTTCGCTATGTTGGATGAATTTCTTTGATCCATTAATGTCCAGTAGCATTATGCAATGTCCAGAAGTGTTAAGAATGATTGTGTCACCTCTGAATATGTCAATTTATATTGTGCACTAACCCTCTAATGAGTTGTTTCGAGTTTGGTGTGGAGGAAGTTTTCAAGGATCAAGAGAGGAGTATGATGCAACATGATCAAGGAGAGTGAAAGCTCTAAGCTTGGGGATGCCCCGGTGGTTCACCCCTGCATATATCAAGAAGACTCAAGCGTCTAAGCTTGGGGATGCCCAAGGCATCCCCTTCTTCATCGACAACATTATCAGGTTCCTCCCCTGAAACTATATTTTTATTCCATCACATCTTATGTGCTTTTTCTTGGAGCGTCGGTTTGTTTTTGTTTTTGTTTTTGTTTGAATAAAATGGATCCTAGCATTCACTTTATGGGAGAGAGACACGCTCCGCTGTAGCATATGGACAAGTATGTCCTTGGTTTCTACTCATAGTATTCATGGCGAAGTTTCTCCTTCGTTAAATTGTTATATGGTTGGAATTGGAAAATGATACATGTAGTAATTGCTATAAATGTCTTGGGTAATGTGATACTTGGCAATTGTTGTGCTCATGTTTAAGCTCTTGCATCATATGCTTTGCACCCATTAATGAAGAAATACATAGAGCATGCTAAAATTTGGTTTGCATATTTGGTTTCTCTAAGGTCTAGATAATTTCTAGTATTGAGTTTGAACAACAAGGAAGACGGTGTAGAGTCTTATAATGTTTTCAATATGTCTTTTATGTGAGTTTTGCTGCACCGGTTCATCCTTGTGTTTGTTTCAAATAAGCCTTGCTAGCCTAAACCTTGTATCGAGAGGGAATACTTCTCATGCATCCAAAATACTTGAGCCAACCACTATGCCATTTGTGTCCACCATACCTACCTATACTACATGGTATTTTCCACCATTCCAAAGTAAATTGCTTGAGTGCTACCTTTAAAATTCCATTCTTCACCTTTGCAATATATAGCTCATGGGACAAATAGCTTAAAAACTATTGTGGTATTGAATATGTAATTATGCACTTTATCTCTTATTAAGTTGCTTGTTGTGCGATAACCATGTTTACTGGGGACGCCATCAACTATTCATTGTTGAATATCATGTGAGTTGCTATGCATGTCCGTCTTGTTTGAAGTAAGAGCGATCTACCACCTTATGGTTGGAGCATGCATATGTTAGAGAAGAACATTGGGCCGCTAACTAAAGCCATGATCCATGGTGGAAGTTTCAGTTTTGGACAACAATCCTCAAATCTCAAATGAGAAAATTATTAATTGTTGTTACATGCTTATGCATAAAAGAGGAGTCCATTATCTGTTGTCTATGTTGTCCCGGTATGGATGTCTAAGTTGAAGAATAATCAATAGCGAGAAATCCAATGCGAGCTTTCTCCTTAGACCTTTGTACAGGCGACATAGAGGTACCCCTTTGTGACACTTGGTAAAAACAATGCATTGTGATGATCCGGTAGTCCAAGCTAATTAGGACAAGGTGCGGACACTATTAGTATACTATGCATGAGACTTGCAACTTATAAGATATAATTTACATGATGCATATGCTTTATTACTACCGTTGACAAAATTGTTTCATGTTTTCAAAATCAAAGCTCTAGCACAAATATAGCAATCGATGTTTTTCCTCTATGGAGGACCATTCTTTTACTTTCAATGTTGAGTCAGTTCACCTATTTCTCTCCACCTCAAGAAGCAAACACTTGTGTGAACTGTGCATTGATTCCTACATATTTGCTTATTGCACTTATTATATTACTCTATGTTGACAATATCCATGAGATATACATGTTACAAGTTGAAAGCAACCGCTGAAACTTAATCTTCTTTTGTGTTGCTTCAATGCTTTTACTTTGAATTATTGCTTTATGAGTTAACTCTTATGCAAGACTTATTGATGCTTGTCTTGAAGTGCTATTCATGAAAAGTCTTTGCTTTATGATTCACTTGTTTACTCATGTCATATACATTGTTTTGATCGCTGCATTCACTACATATGCTTTACAAATAGTATGATCAAGATTATGATGGCATGTCACTCCGAGAAATTATACGTGTTATCGTTTTACCTCGGACGAGCAGAACTAAGCTTGGGGATGCTGATACGTCTCCAACGTATCGATAATTTCTTATGTTCCATGCCACATTATTGATGTTATCTACATGTTTTATGCACACTTTATGTCATATTCGTGCATTTTCTGGAACTAACCTATTAACAAGATGCCGAAGTGCCGATTCTTTGTTTCTGCTGTTTTTGGTTTCAGAAATCCTAGTAACGAAATATTCTCGGAATTGGACGAAATCAAATCCCAGGGGCCTATTTTCTCACGAAGCTTCCAGAAGTCCGAAGGAGAGACGAAGAGGGGCCACGGAGGGGCCACACCATAGGGCGGCGCGGCCCCCCCCCCTTGGCCGCGCGGCCCTGTGGTGTGGGGCCCCCGTGCCGCCTCTTGACCTACCCTTCCGCCTACAAATAGCCCCCGTGACGAAACCCCCAGAACCCAGAGCCACGAAACGGAAAACCTTCTTGAGACGCCACCGCCGCCGATCCCATCTCGGGGGATCCAGGAGATCGCCTCCGGCACCCTGCCGGAGAGGGGATTCATCTCCCGGAGGACTCTACACCACCATGGTCGCCTCCGGAGTGATGTGTGAGTAGTCTACCCCTGGACTATGGGTCCATAGCAGTAGCTAGATGGTTGTCTTCTCCCCATTGTGCTATCATTGTCGGATCTTGTGAGCTGCCTAACATGATCAAGATCATCTATCTGTAATTCTATATGTTGCGTTTGTTGGGATCCGATGAATAGAGAATACTTGTTATGTTGATTATCAAAGTTATATCTACGTGTTGTTTATGATCTTGCATGCTTTCCGTTACTAGTAGATGCTCTGGCCAAGTAGATGCTTGTAACTCCAAGAGGGAGTACTTATGCTCGATAGTGGGTTCATGCTGCATTGACACAGGACGATGTGAGAAAGTTCTAAGGTTGTGTTGTGTCGTTGCCACTAGGGATAAAACATTAGTGCTATGTTCAAGGATGTAGTCACTAGTTACATTACGCGCCATACTTAATGCAATTGTCTGTTGTTAGCAACTTAATACCGGAGGGGTTCGGATGATAACTTTGAAGGTGGACTTTTTAGGCATAGATGCAGTTGGATGACGGTCTATGTACTTTGTCGTAATGCCCAATTAAATCTCACTATACTCATCATGATATGTATGTGCATGGTCATGCTCTCTTTATTTGTCAATTGCCCAACTGTAATTTGTTCACCCAACATGATGTTTGTCTTATGGGAGAGACACCTCTAGTGAACTGTGGACCCCGGTCCAATTCTCTTTACTGAAATACAATCTCTTGCCAATCTTTGTTCTACTGTTTTCTGCAAACAATCATCTTCCATACAATACGGTTAATCCTTTGTTACAGCAAGCCGGTGAGATTGACAACCTCACTGTTTCGTTGGGGCAAAGTACTTTGGTTGTGTTGTGCAGGTTCCACGTTGGCGCCGGAATCTCTGGTGTTGCGCCGCACTACATCCCGCCGCCATCAACCTTCAACGTGCTTCTTGGCTCCTCCTGGTTCGATGAACCTTGGTTTCTTTCTGAGGGAAAACTTGCTGCTGTGCGCATCATACCTTCCTCTTGGGGTTCCCAACGAACGTGTGAGTTACACGCCATCAGTCGGCTATATTAATAATATATTTTTGAACTTTTAAGGAGCAAAGAAAGTGCATCGGCAAGGAGGATAAAACAGAGCGGACCAGCTGCAGACGGCCTCCATGACTCGTCCCTCATATTTGGTTGGTAATGTTGATAATCATGTCATAGAAGTCCGGGCGTAACACCCCTAACAGTTGGCCCATAATCAAGTCGTGGAATGATGGCGGAAGATCATCGCACAGCTTGCGTATACGCAACCCAAACTCGTATTGTTATCATCGGAGATGCATAGTTGATCATTGGAAGACACACCTTCACATAAACCGACACCGAGATTTGGTAACGTTGTTCAGCGATCAACGCCTACACCCCCGAGGCATGTTTAATGGACGCTCCTCACCAAGTACTGTCATAGTACCATCAATGACAAGCCTGTCACGATGGTACGTAGACACTTCAGATCCACAACGTCGCGCCGGTCCAGCGCCCCTGCCACGGGCATCAGACCATCCCCGAAAACTTTGTCTTGTGTCTAACCTACCTTGCATCTAATCTATTTTGGCTACTACCGGTGCCTTTAAATATTAGGTCAGGTTACAAGTGTTCGACTCCAATGAATAATCTTTAGTTAATTACAAGTCCAATTATAGCATACTCATACACATATTCAACACATTGAATAAACTCCACCTTGGTAAATCACTAGTCCTAGGAGAATAGAAAATCAAAACATGGTCAAAATATCAACATCGAATATGTCAACGATACAGATACAGTGCATGCAATTACATATGCAACCCATTAGTTTTATTAAAAAACCGCCCGACCTATTTTTTGAAACATAGAAAATTTCCTAGCTGATCAATTCATCATTATTTGGACACCCGTAAGGAATATATGCATCTGCACAAAGGGGAAAAACTACTGTTTAGCTGGTGCTGGTTGGCAATTAATCTTGCACGGGCAGTTTGTGAAGCATTCTCCAAGATTTGGCCAGCAAAGATTATCCAATTCACAACAGAATTGATGTTCTAGGTCTTTGTCCTTGTTCTTTTGACATGGGGGTATGGTTACGTCGCCTTGTACGATCATCCTGTAGCCTCGCTTGTGGATGTTTATGCTTTCACCTAACATAAAATAAAGAGTAGACTTAATTTCTCAAATAGACAAACAAAATGGCATATATGTTATACTATATAGTATATGTTCTACGGACATCATAATTTTATTTCCTCGTGAAGAGAACCCAATGTATTCAATAAAAAATGAAATAAAGATCTAACTAGACAATCTAGCTAATTCCCAAAAGAGTGAACTTTGGTTTGTTAATTACCGTATAAACATCCAAGACATAAAAACCATAATACTAGAACGAGAGGAAGCACTAGCAGAAGTCCTTGGACATTGTCCCTCATGTGCTTTGCCATGATTACTCGGGAGGTAATGTGTGGTGTTATTTAAAATGGCACTGATGAGTGTATGACCATCAAACACGGCTGCTTCATGTATTTATAGGAAAGTTTGTTGACACTCACGTACCCTCTTACATGAAATATTAATGTATGGAGTTAATGCCCTTTGAAAGTCCAATTTCAGTACGCTTGGCTAATGTCTTACTTTTTTATTTTCAAAAATGATGCCTTATCATAATTGATGCCAAAACTTAATGCCATTTCGCTTTATATTAATGTCTTGATTAATTAGTAGCCAAAAATGGTGCATGATAGATTATGTTGAAGGCATAGATAATGATTGCCATTTATTTACTTCCCCCCCATTATGTGGTGTTGCACTCCCTAATTCCCAAAATAAATTGCATACCATTAGTTTTGGTCAAATAAAACATCCAACTTCTTGGATAATGATTTAGATTAATTATCAATGGTGGAGTAACATTGGTACTACTTGTAATTACGCCGTCCAACCAAAAAGTGTCGGAAGTCATCTAATAAAAGTTACATTGCGCATATCTTTTGAAGGATTTGTACCATCTACTACCTCTTTTCGGGATTATAAGACCTTCACGTGTACCGATGTCGCCAATTTCACAATCAAAATATAAATTATACAGAATAAAATTATATCATTGAAATGTAGAACATCTATGTTTTTGAAAGGTATATATATATTCAAAATATATATCTTGTATTACGTTGGTTAAATTTACGACCTATAAAAACGCGGCGGTATTATTTTCCTCAAGGGAGGGAGTACTTGTTTAATTTTTCACTGAATTTTCAGTATTTCTATTGTTTTCTACTAGCTGATGTGTCATGATTTATTTTTACAAGAGTATATTTATTCATTTATTTTTGGAGCACATGAGGCTAGACCCAATCAACAAAAATATATACGTCAAAAAAGGTAATCGGAAAACCATACACTTGGTTGTACGACCGTTCCATCCCTCGTCATTTTTTTTGAAGCGCATGACCGTGAGGAAGAACCCCTACGACATTTTTTTTCTATTTTATATGACAAAAAAGCCCAGGACCCTGGAGCAAGGTTTACAAGGTTTTTAGGGGGGAAAGAAGTGTACAAGGAAATCTAAATACATATTGTAGAGCTATGTAAAGATAGACTGAATCCACGTAAGAAGATCTTGCACCATATCAGACTTTACTCTGTATTGATGGATAAGGAGATCACTCTGAAATCTTACTTTCCATCTCCCTAATGTTGGATTCTGAGTTTTAAAAATAAAATCATTTCTCTCTTTCCAAATATTCCACGCTGCACCTGAAACAATTTCCATAAAACATGGCCCATCAAATAAATTTCTCGCGTAGTGAAACGAGAAGTGATAGTCCTAGAGCAATCCCACTAAATATCAATACACTGCCAACATGAGACGGCAAACGAACATTGAAAAAACAAGTGATCTCTTGTCTCCGTGCTCCATGAGATGAGCAGATAATACATGTTGGATCCTCCTAAATATTCCAGTGTTTGCGAAGCATGGGGTCTTTCATATTCAACTGATCCTTGATCAAGAGCCAAGAAAATACTAAGCTTTGGAAGGCTTTTCGATTTCCATATTGATTGCAGCATAGGGTCCTTAGGTGCATGCTCAAAGAAGAAATTATAGAATTTGGCCGATGTGTAGGTAGAGCTACCCAAGGAAATATTCTGGAGGCAATATAAATATTGTAATAATGTCAGGTGTGTTTACCATATCTGCAGCTGAGACGTCCTCATTTAGAGAAAATGAAAACAAGCGGGGGAACTGATCACATAAAAGACCATTTGAGTGCCAATCATCTTTCCAAACCAAGACAGATTTACCATTTCCAATCACACAAGAGCACACAAGAGGTTAAGCTTCTATAATCCCGAATCAAGTTGAAAACATCTTTCCACCAAAAGGATCCTCTTCTAGAATCAGAATGGGGGACACCACTTAGATATAGGTTCCAGACCTTGTTAACCCAAGGACTGTTTTCTTTGCATTAGAATTTATGAAGATGTTTTATAAGGAGAGATTTATTCTACAATTCCAAATTTAGCACACCGAGCCCTCCACATTCCCTAGGCTGACAAACCGTACCATGCAGCAAGACATTTAGCTGACGTTGCACCTTCCTCTTTAGCCCATAAACAATAACGTCGAGATCTGTCGGCTATATTAATAATATGTTTTTGAACTTTTAAGGAGCAAAGAAAGTGCATCGGCAAGGAGGATAAAATAGAGCGGACCAGCTGCAGATGGCCTCCATGACCCGTCCCTCATCTTTGGTTGGTAATGTTGATAATCATGTCATAGAAGTCCGGGCGTAACACCCCTAACAGTTGGCCCATAATCAAGTGGTGGAATGATGGCGGAAGATCATCTCACAGCATGCGTATACACAACCCAAACTCGTATTGTTATCATCGGAGACGCATAGTTGATCATTGGAAGACACACCTTCACATAAACCGACACCGAGATTTGGTAACGTTGTTCAGCGATCAACGCCTAGACCCGCGAGGCAAGTTTAATGGACGCTCCTCCCCAAGTACTATCATAGTACCATCAATGACAAGCCTGTCACGATGGTACGTAGACACTTTAGATCCACAATGTTGCGCCAGTCCAGCGCCGCTGCCACGACCGTCCCCGAAAAGTTGGTCTTGTGTCTAACCTACCTTGCATCTAATCTATTTTGGCTACTACCGGTTCCTTTAAATATTAGGTCAGGTTACAAGTGTTCGACTCCAATGAATAACCTTTAGTTAATTACAAGTCCAATTATAGCATACTCATACACATATTCAACACATTGAATAAACTCCACCTTGGTAAATCACTAGTCCTAGGAGAATAGAAAATCAAAACATGCTCAGAATATCAACATCGAATATGTCAACGATATATTATTATCAGTGCATGCAATTACACATGCAACCCATTAGTTTTATTCAAAAATGCCCCATCAATTTTTTGAAACATAGGAAATTTCCTAGCTAATCAATTCATCATTATTTGGACACCCGTAAGGAAGATATCCATCTGCACAAAGGGGAAAAACTATTGTTTAGCTGGTGCTGGTTGGCAATTAATCTTGCACGGGCAGTTTGTGAAGCATTCTCCAAGATTTGGCCAGCAAAGATTATCCAATTCACAACAGAATTGATGTTCCAGGTCTTTGTCCTTGTGCTTTTGACATGGGGGTATGGTTACGTCGCCTTGTCCGATGATCCTGTAGCCCCCCTTGTGGACGTTTATGCTTTCACCTAACATAAAAGAAAGAGTAGACTTAATTTCTCGAATAGACAAACAAAATGGCATATATGTATATATTAAATAGTATATGTTCTATGGACATCATAATTTTATTTCCTCGTGAAGAGAACCCAATGTATTCAATAAAAAATGAAATAAAGATCTAACTAAAAAATCTAGCTAATTCCCAATAGAGTGAACTTTGGTTTGTTAATTACCGTATACACATCCAAGACATAAAAAACACAACACTAGAACGAGAGGAAGCACTAGCAGAAGTCCTTGGACATTGTTCCTCATGTGCTTTGCCATGATTACTCAGGAGGTAATGTGTGGTGTTATTTAAAATGCCACTGATGAGTGTATGGCCATCAAACATGGCTGCTTCATGTATTTATAGAAAAGTTTGTTGACACTCGCGTACCCTCTTACATGAAATATTAATGTATGGAGTTAATACCATTTTGAAAGTCTAATTTCAGTATGCTTGGCTAATGTCTTACTTTTTTATTTTCAAAAATGATGCCTTATCATAATTAATGCCAAAACTTAATGCCATTTCGCTTTATATTAATGTCTTGATTAATTGGTAGCCAAAAATGGTGCATGATAGATTATGTTGAATGCATAGATAATGATTGCCATTTATTTACTTCCCCCATTATGTGGTGTTGCACTCCCTAATTTCCAAAATAAATTGCATACCATTAGTTTTGGTCAAATAAAACATCCAACTTCTTGGATAATGATTTAGATTAATTATCAATAGTGGAGTAACATTGGTACTACTTGTAATTACGCCGTCCAACCAAAAAGTGTCGGAAGTCATCTAATAAAAGTTACATTGCGCATATCTTTTGAAGGATTTGTACCATCTACTACCTCTTTTCGGGATTATAAGATCTTCACGTGTACCGATGTCGCCAATTTCACAATAAAAATATAAATTATACAAAACAAAAATTATATCATTGAAATGTAGAACATCTAAATTTTTAAAGGTATATATATATTCAAAATATATATCTTGTATTACGTTGGTTAAATTTATGACCTATAAAAACGCGACGATATTATTTTCCTCAAGGGAGGGAGTACTTGTTTAATTTTTCACTGAATTTTCAGTATTTCTATTGTTTTCTACTAGCTGATGTGTCATGATTTACTTTTACAAGAGTATATTTATTTATTTATTTTTGGAGCACATGAGGCCAGACCCAATCAACAGAAATTTATACGTCAAAAAAGGAAATTTGAAAACCATACACTTGGTTGTACGACCGTTCCATCCCTCGTCGTTTTTTTGAAGCGCATGACCGTGAGGAAGAACCCCTACGACATTTTTTTTCTATTTTATATGACACAAAATCCCAGGACCCTGGAGCAAGGTTTACAAGGTTTTTAGGGGGGAAAGAAGTGTACTCAGTATTGTAGAGCTATGTAAAGATAGATTGAATCCACGTAAGAAGATCTTGCACCATATCAGGCTTTACTCAGTATTGATGGATAAGGAGATCACTCTGAAATCTGACTTTCCATCTCCCTAATGTTGGATTCTGATTTTTATAAATAAAATCATTTCTCTCTTTCCAAATATTCCACGTTGCACTTGAAACAATTTCCATAAAACATGGCCCATCAAATAAATTTCTCGCCGAAGTGAAACGAGAAGTGATAGTCCTAGAGCAATTCCACTAAATATCAATACACTGCCAACATGAGACGACAAACGAACATTGAAAAAACAAGTGATCTCCTGTCTCCGTGCTCCATGAGATGAGCAGATAATACATGTTGGATCACCCTAAATATTCCAGTGCTTGCGAAGCATCGGGTCTTTCGTATTCAACTGATCCTTGATCAAGAGTCAAGAAAATACTAAGCTTTGGAAGGCTTTTCGATTTCCATATTGATTGCAGCATAGGGTCCTTAGGTGCTTGCTCAAAGATGAAATTATAGAATTTGGCCGTTGTGTAGGTAGAGCTACCCAAGGAAATATTCTGGAGTCATCTGAATCGGGATCAGAAATGAGCCCAACCAAATAAGATCGAAGATGCTGAAGTTCCTGGAAAGCTTGGGCAGAGAGAGGCAATGTAAAAGTTGTAATAATGTTAGGTGTGTTTACCATATCTGCAGCTGAGACGACCTCATTTAGAGCAAATAAAAACAAGCGGGGGAACTGATCACATAAAAGACCATTTGAGTGCCAATCATCTTTCCAAACCAAGATAGTTTTACCATTTCCAATCACACAAGAGCACACAAGAGGTTAAGCTTCTATAATCCCGAATCAAGTTGAAAACATCCTTTCACCAAAAGGATCCTCTTCTAGATTGAGAATGGGGGACACCACTTAGATATAGGTTCCAGACCATGTTAACCCAAGGAATGTCTTCTTTGTATTAGAATTTATGAAGATGTTTTATAAGGAGAGCTTTATTCTACAATTCCAAATTTAGCACACCGAGCCCTCCACATTTCCTAGGCTGACAAACCGTAGACAATGCAGCAAGACATTTAGCTGACGTTGCACCCTCCTCTTTAGCCCATAAACAATGACGTCGAGATCTGTCGGCTATATTAATAATATATTTTTGAACTTTTAAGGAGCAAAGAAAGTGCATCGGCAAGGAGGATAAAATAGAGCGGACCAGCTGCAGACGGCCTCCATGACCCGTCCCTCATATTTGGTTGGTAATGTTGATAATCATGTCATAGAAGTCCGGGCGTAACACCCGTAATAGTTGGCCCATAATCAAGTCGTGGAATGATGGCGGAAGATCATCTCACAGCATGCGTATACGCAACCCAAACTCGTATTGTTATCATCGGAGACGCATAGTTGATCATTGGAAGACACACCTTCACATAAACAGACACAGAGATTTGGTAACGTTGTTCAGAGATCAACGCCTACACCCGCGAGGCACGTTTAATGGACGCTCCTCACCAAGTACTGTCATAGTACCATCAATGACAAGCCTGTCACGATGGTACGTAGACACTTCAGATCCACAACGTCACGCCGGTCCAGCGCCCCTGCCACGGGCATCAGACCATGCCCGAAAACTTTGTCTTGCGTCTAACCTACCTTGCATCTAATCTATTTTGGCTACTACCGGTGCCTTTAAATATTAGGTCAGGTTACAAGTGCTCGACTCCAATGAATAACCTTTAGTTAATTACAAGTCCAATTATAGCATACTCATACACATATTCAACACATTGAATAAACTCCACCTTGGTAAATCACTAGTCCTAGGAGAATACAAAATCAAAACATGGTCAAAATATCAACATCGAATATGTCAACGATATATTATTATCAGTGCATGAAATTACACATGCAACCCATTAGTTTTATTAAAAAACTGCCCCATCTATTTTTTGAAACATAGGAAATTTCCTAGCTGATCAATTCATCATTATTTGGACACCCGTAAGGAAGATATGCATCTGCACAAGGGAAAAAACTACTGTTTAGCTGGTGCTGGTTGGCAATTAATCTTGCACGGGCAGTTTGTGAAGCATTCTCCAAGATTTGGCCAACATAGATTATCCAATTCACA
The DNA here is from genome assembly GCF_019359855.2 of Lolium perenne. Classification (NCBI taxonomy): domain Eukaryota; kingdom Viridiplantae; phylum Streptophyta; class Magnoliopsida; order Poales; family Poaceae; genus Lolium; species Lolium perenne. The sequence goes on along the minus strand of NC_067246.2, from coordinate 37,720,685 downwards.
ACAGAATTGATGTTCCAGGTCTTTGTCCTTGTGCTTTTGACATGGGGGTATGGTTACGTCGCCTTGTCCGATGATCCTGTAGCCCCCCTTGTGGACGTTTATGCTTTCACCTAACATAAAAGAAAGAATAGACTTAATTTCTCAAATAGACAAACAAAATGGCATATATGTATATACTATATAGTATATGTTCTATGGACATCATAATTTTATTTCCTCGTGAAGAGAACCCAATGTATTTAATAAAAAAATGAAATAAAGATCTAACTAGACAATCTAGCTAATTCCCAATAGAGTGAACTTTGGTTTGTTAATTACCGTATACACATCCAAGACATAAAAACCACAACACTAGAACGAGCGGAAGCACTAGCAGAATTCCTTGGACATTGTTCCTCATGTGCTTTGCCATGATTACTCGGGAGGTAATGTGTGGTGTTATTTAAAATGGCACCGATGAGTGTATGACCATCAAACACGGTTGCTTCATGTATTTATAGGAAAGTTTGTTGACACTCACGTACCCTCTTACATGAAATATTAATGTATGGAGTTAATGCCCTTTTGAAAGTCCAATTTCAGTACGCTTGGCTAATGTCTTACTTTTTTCTTTTCAAAAATGATGCCTTATCATAATTAATGCCAAAATTAAATGTCATTTCGCTTTATATTAATGTCTTGATTAATTAGTAGCCAAAAGTGGTGCATGATAGATTATGTTGAAGGCATAGATAATGATTGCCATTTATTTACGTCCCCCCATTATGTGGTGTTGCACTCCCTAATTCCCAAAATAAATTGCATACCATTAGTTTTGGTCAAATAAAATATCCAACTTCTTGGATAATGATTTAGATTAATTACCAATAGTGGAGTAACATTGGTACTACTTGTAATTACGCCGTCCAACCAAAAAGTGTCGGAAGTCATCTAATAGAAGTTACATTGCGCATATCTTTTGAAGGATTTGTACCATCTACTATCTCTTTTCGGGATTATAAGACCTTCACGTGTACCGATGTCGCCAATTTCACAATCAAAATATAAATTATACAAAACAAAAATTATATCATTGAAATGTAGAACATCTATGTTTTTTAAAGGTATATATATATTCAAAATATATATCTTGTATTACGTTGGTTAAATTTACGTCCTATAAAAATGCGACGGTATTATTTTCCTCAAGGGAGGGAGTACTTGTTTAATTTTTCACTGAATTTTCAGTATTTCTATTGTTTTCTATTAGCTTATGTGTCATGATTTATTTTTATAAGAGTATATTTATTCATTTATTTTTGGAGCACATGAGGCCAGACACAATCAACAGAAATTTATACGTCAAAAAAGGTTATTTGAAAACCATACACTTGGTTGTACGACCGTTCCATCCCTCGTCATTTTTTTGAAGCGCATGACCGTGAGGAAGAACCCCTACAACATTTTTTTTCTATTTTATATGACACAAAAGCCCAATACCCTGGAGCAAGGTTTACAATTTTTTTAGGGGGGAAAGAAGTGTACAAGGAAATCTAAATACATATTGTGGAGCTATGTAAAGATAGACTGAATCCACGTAAGAAGATCTTGCACCATATCAGGCTTTACTCTGTATTGATGGATAAGGAGATCACCCTGAAATCTGACTTTCCATCTCCCTAATGTTGGATTCTGATTTTTAAAAATAAAATCATTTCTCTCTTTCCAAATATTTCACGCTGCACTTGAAACAATTTCCATAAAACATGGCCCATCAAATAAATTTTATCGCCGAAGTGAAACACGAAGTGATAGTCCTAGAGCACTCCCACTAAATATCAATACACTGCCAACATGAGACGGCAAACGAACATTGAAAAAACAAGTGATCTCTTGTCTCCGTGCTCCATGAGATGAGCAGATAATACATGTTGGATCATCCTAAATATTCCAGTGCTTGCGAAGCATCGGGTCTATCGTATTCAACTGATCCTTGATCAAGAGCCAAGAAAATACTAAGCTTTGGAAGGCTTTTCGATTTCCGTATTAATTGCAGCATAGGGTCCTTAGGTGCTTGCTCAAAGATGAAATTATAGAATTTGGCCAATGTGTAGGTAGAGCTACCCAAGGAAATATTCTGGAGTCATCTTTATCGGGATCAGAAATGAGCCCAACCAAATAAGATCGAAGATGCTGAAGTTCCTGGAAAGCTTGGGCAGAGAGAGGCAATGTAAACATTGTAATAATGTCAGGTGTGTTTACCATATCTGTAGCTGAGACGTCCTCATTTAGAGCAAATGAAAACAAGCGGGGGAAATGATCACAAAAAAGACCATTTGAGTGCCAATCATCTTTCCAAACCAAGACAGTTTTACCATTGCCAATCACACAAGAGCACACAAGAGGTTAAGCTTCTATAATCCCGAATCAAGTTGAAAACATCTTTTCACCAAAAGGATCCTCTTCTAGATTGAGAATGGGGGACACCACTTAGATATAGGTTCCAGACCATGTTAACCCAAGGAATGTTTTCTTTGCATTAGAATTTATGAAGATGTTTTATAAGGAGAGCTTTATTCTACAATTCCAAATTTAGCACACCGAGCCCTCCACATTCCCTAGGCTGATACGTCTCCGACGTATCGATAATTTCTTGTGTTCCATGCCACATTATTGATAATATCTACATGTTTTATGCACACTTTATGTCATATTCGTGCATTTTCTGGAACTAACCTATTAACAAGATGCCGAAGTGCCGATTCTTTGTTTTCTGCTATTTTTGGTTTCAGAAATCCTAGTAAAGAAATATTCTCGGAATTGGACGAAATCAACGCCCAGGGTCCTATTTTGCCACGAAGCTTCCAGAAGACCGAAGAGGAGACGAAGTGGGGCCACGAGGTGGCCAAACCATAGGGCGGCGCGGCCCAGGCCTTGGCCGCGCCGACCTATAGTGTGGGCCCCTCGTGTGGCCCCCTGACCTGCCCTCCGCCTACAAATAGCCTTCGTCGCGAAACCCCCAGTACCGAGAGGCACGATACGGAAAACCTTACTGAGACGCCGCCGCCGCCAATCCCATCTCGGGGGATTCTGGAGATCTCCTCCGGCACCCTGCCGGAGAGGGGATTCATCTCCCGGAGGACTCTTCACCGCCATGGTCGCCTCCGGAGTGATGAGTGAGTAGTTCACCCCTGGACTATGGGTCCATAGCAGTAGCTAGATGGTTGTCTTCTCCTCATTGTGCTTCATTGTTGGATCTTGTGAGCTGCCTAACATGATCAAGATCATCTATCTGTAATACTATATGTTGTGTTTGTCGGGATCCGATGGATAGAGAATACTATGTTATGTTAATTATCAAGTTATTACCTATGTGTTGTTTATAATCTTGCATGCTCTCCGTTATTAGTAGAGGCTCTGGCCAAGTTTTTGCTCTTAACTCCAAGAGGGAGTATTTATGCTCGATAGTGGGTTCATGCCTACATTGAATGCAGGGACGTGTGAGAAAGTTCTAAGGTTGTGGATGTGCTGTTGCCACTAGGGATAAAACATTGATGCTATGTCTAAGGATGTAGTTATTGATTACATTACGCACCATACTTAATGCAATTGTCTGTTGTTTGCAACTTAATACTGGAAGGGGTTCGGATGATAACCTGTATGTGGACTTTTTAGGCATAGATGCATGCTGGATAGCGGTCTATGTACTTTGTCGTAATGCCCAATTAAATCTCACTATATTTATCATGACATGTATGTGCATTGTTATGCCCTCTCTATTTGTCAATTGCCCGACTGTAATTTGTTCACCCAACATGCTTTTATCTTATGGGAGAGACACCTCTAGTGAACTGTGGACCCCGGTCCTATTCTTTACATCGCATACAATCTACTGCAATACTTGTTTTCTTGTTTTTACGCAAACAATCATCTTCCACACAATACGGTTAATCCTTTGTTACAGCAAGCCGGTGAGATTGACAACCTCACTGTTTCGTTGGGGCAAAGTACTTTGGTTGTGTTGTGCAGGTTCCACGTTGGCACCGGAATCCCTGGTGTTGCGCCGCACTACATCCCGCCGCCATCAACCTTCAACGTGCTTCTTGGCTCCTCCTGGTTCGATAAACCTTGGTTTCTTTCTGAGGGAAAACTTGCTGCTGTGCGCATCATACCTTCCTCTTGGGGTTCCCAACGAACGTGTGAGTTACACGCCATCAAGCTCTTTTTCTGGCGCCGTTGCCGGGGAGATCAAGACACGCTGCAAGGGGAGTCTCCACTTCCCAATCTCTTTACTTTATTTTTGTCTTGCTTAGTTTTATTTACTACTTTGTTTGCTGCACTAAATCAAAATACAAAAAAAATTAGTTGCTAGTTTTACTTTATTTGCTATCTTGTTTGCTATATCAAAAACACACAAAAAAAATTAGTTACCTGCATTTAGTTTACTTTTGTTATCATGTCTAGCTCTATACCTGTTACTTCTTCACCTGAGGAATTAGTTTTTACTTTTAAACAAGGGGATGAGGAAAGTTTTAAAGATGCTTGGTCCAGGATTTTTTACTTCTTATCGTAAAGCTGAACCTCAAATGACTCTAAGTTTGCTCCTTAGTAATTTTTATTTTGGTCTTATGATTCGCTATAGATATGCCTTGGATGCTCTAGTGGGAGGAGATTTCCTTCATTGTAATGGGGATCAAGCTTTTAATGCCATAAAGAAGTTGGTTGCATCACATGATTCAGCTAATAACTTTGATTCAGCCCTTATTAGCATTTATAATAGATTAAACACTCTTGAGACAAGTGCATCTCGCTTAAATGAAAATTATGAATATATTCGTAACCGTCTTGATCAAGTTTTAGTGAACTCTGAACCTTCATTGTGGGATTCTACTATTAAAATTGTCATAGGTGACCAAACTCTTCATGCTAATTGTGATACTATGACTGAATTTTGCCTAATGCCAAAGAGTATTCATAAATCTTTGAAACTTTGGGAATTCGCTGAAGGGGGAGAAGGAATAACTCTTATTGATAACTCTGTTATAATTCCTAAAGGGATAGCTGCGGGTGTGCATACAACCATTCTTGGGAGAACAATATCCATTGATTATCTTGTCATTGAATGCGCAGGAACAGGACAAATCACACTCGGAAGATCCCTGCTGAAACTATTGGGAGCTGTCATAGACATGAGAGAAGGCACCCTAAAATTCACCTCTACACCCGGGGGTAGCCATATATTCCCTAAGCCAAAGGGTAAGAAAAAGGACAAGAAAGGTAAGGGTAAAGCCCAAGGTAATGTCGATGCTTCGACTCTCGATAATACTTGATATACACTTTCTGCGCCTAGCTGAAAGGCGTTAAAGAAAATCGCTTATGGGAGACAACCCATGTTTTTACTACAGTATTTTTGTTTTATATTTGAGTCTTGGAAGTTGTTTACTACTGTAGCAACCTCTCCTTATCTTAGTTTAGTGTTTTGTTGTGCCAAGTAAAGTCTTTGATAGTAAAGTTCATACTAGATTTGGATTACTGCGCAGTTTCAGATTTCTTTGCTGTCACGAATTTCGACCTGCCTCCCTGTAGGTAGCTCAGAAAATTAAGCCAATTTACGTGCGTGATCCTCGGATATGTACCGCAACTTTCATTCAATTTGGGCATTTTCATTTGAGCAAGTCTGGTGCCATTTTAAAATTCGTCTTTACGAACTGTTCTGTTTTGACAGATTCTGCCTTTTATTTCGCATTGCCTCTTTTGCTATGATGGATGAATTTCTTTGATCCGTTAATGTCCAGTAGCTTTATGCAATGTCCAGAAGTGTTAAGAATGATTGTGTCACCTCTGAACATGTTAATTTTTATTGTGCACTAACCCTCTTATGAGTTGTTTCGAGTTTGGTGTGGAGGAAGTTTTCAAGGATCAAGAGAGGAGTATGATGCAATATGATCAAGGAGAGTGAAAGCTCTAAGCTTGGGGATGCCCCGGTGGTTCACCCCTGCATATTCTAAGAAGACTCAAGCGTCTAAGCTTGGGGATGCCCAAGGCATCCCCTTCTTCATCGACAACATTATCAGGTTCCTCCCCTGAAACTATATTTTTATTCCGTCACATCTTATGTGCTTTGCTTGGAGCGTCGGTTTGTTTTTGTTTTTGTTTTTGTTTTTGTTTGAATAAATGGATCCTAGCATTCACTGTATGGGAGAGAGACACGCTCCGCTGTTGCATATGGACAAGTATGTCCTTAGGCTTTACTCATAGTATTCATGGCGAAGTTTCTGCTTCGTTAAATTGTTATATGGTTGGAATTGGAAAAAGATACATGTAGTAATTGCTAAAATGTCTTGGATAATGTGATACTTGGCAATTGTTGTGCTCATGTTTAAGCTCTTGCATCATATGCTTTGCACCCATTAATGAAGAAATACATAGAGCATGCTAAAATTTGGTTTGCATATTTGGTCTCTCTAAAGTCTAGATAATTTCTAGTATTGACTTTGAACAACAAGAAAGACGGTGTAGAGTCTTATAATGTTTACAATGTGTCTTTTATGTGAGTTTTGCTGCACAATTCATCCTTGTGTTTGTTTCAAATAACCTTGCTAGCCTAAACTTTGTATCGAGAGGGAATACTTCTCATACATCCAAAATCCTTGAGCCAACCACTATGCCATTTGTGTCCACCATACCTACCTACTACATGGTATTTCTCCGCCATTCCAAAGTAAATTGCTTGAGTGCTACCTTTAAAATTCCATCATTCGCCTTTGCAATATATAGCTCATGGGACAAATAGCTTAAAAACTATTGTGGTATTGAATATGTACTTATGCACTTTATCTCTTATTAAGTTGCTTGTTATGCGATAACCATGTTTCTGGGGACGCCATCAACTATTCTTTGTTGAATATCATGTGAGTTGCTATGCATGTCCGTCTTGTCTGAAGTAAGAGAGATCTACCACCTTAATGGTTGGAGCATACATATTGTTAGAGAAGAACATTGGGCCGCTAACTAAAGCCATGATTCATGGTGGAAGTTTCAGTTTTGGACATATATCCTCAATCTCATATGAGAATAATAATTGTTTCCACATGCTTATGCATTAAAGAGGAGTCCATTATCTGTTGTCCATGTTGTCCCGGTATGGATGTCTAAGTTGAGAATAATCAAAAGCGAGAAAATGCGAGCTTTCTCCTTAGACCTTTGTACAGGCGGCATGGAGGTACCCCATTGTGCCACTTGGTTAAAACATGTGTATTGCGATGATCCGGTAGTCCAAGCTAATTAGGACAAGGTGCGGGCACTATTAGTATACTATGCATGAGGCTTGCAACTTGTAAGATATAATTTACATAACTCATATGCTTTATTACTACCGTTGACAAAATTGTTTCATGTTTTCAAAATAAAAGCTCTAGCACATGAAGGACCATTCTTTTTACTTTTATGTTGAGTCAGTTAACCTATTTCTCTCCACCTCAAGAAGCAAACACTTGTGTGAACTGTGCATTGATTCTTACATACTTGCATATTGCACTTATTATATTACTCTATGTTGACGATTATCCATGAGATATACATGTTATAAGTTGAAAGCAACCGCTGAAACTTAATCTTCCTTTGTGTTGCTTCAATACCTTTACTTTGATTTATTGCTTTATGAGTTAACTCTTATGCAAGACTTATTGATGCTTGTCTTGAAGTGCTATTCATGAAAAGTCTTTGCTTTATGATTCACTTGTTTACTCATGTCATTACCATTGTTTTGATCGCTGCATTCATTACATATGTTTACAAATAGTATGATCAAGGTTATGATGGCATGTCACTCCCGAAATTATCTTTGTTATCGTTTTACACCTCGGGACGAAGCAGAACTAAGCTTGGGGATGCTGATACGTCTCCGACGTATCGATAATTTCTTGTGTTCCATGCCACATTATTGATAATATCTACATGTTTTATGCACACTTTATGTCATATTCGTGCATTTTACGGAACTAACCTATTAACAAGATGCCGAAGTGCCGATTCTTTGTTTTCTGCTGTTTTTGGTTTCAGAAATCCTAGTAAAGAAATATTCTCGGAATTGGACGAAATCAACGCCCAGGGTCCTATTTTGCCACGAAGCTTCCAGAAGACCGAAGAGGAGACGAAGTGGGGCCACGAGGTGGCCAAACCATAGGGCGGCACGACCCAGGCCTTGGCCGCGCCGACCTATAGTGTGTGCCCCTCGTGTGGCCCCCTGACCTGCCCTCCGCCTACAAATAGCTTTCGTCGCAAAACCCCCAGTACCGAGAGCCACGATACGGAAAACCTTACTGAGACGCCGCCGCCGCCAATCCCATCTCGGGGGATTCTGGAGATCTCCTCCGGCACCCTGCCGGAGAGGGGATTCATCTCCCGGAGGACTCTTCACCGCCATGGTCGCCTCCGGAGTGATGAGTGAGTAGTTCACCCCTGGACTATGGGTCCATAGCAGTAGCTAGATGGTTGTCTTCTCCTCATTGTGCTTCATTGTTGGATCTTGTGAGCTGCCTAACATGATCAAGATCATCTATCTGTAATACTATATGTTGTGTTTGTCGGGATCCGATGGAAGGGGTTCGGAGAGACACCTCTAGTGAACTGTGGACCCCGGTCCTATTCTTTACATCGCATACAATCTACTGCAATACTTGTTTTACTGTTTTCTGCAAACAATCATCTTCCACACAATACGGTTAATCCTTTGTTACAGCAAGCCGGTGAGATTGACAACCTCACTGTTTCGTTGGGGCAAAGTACTTTGGTTGTGTTGTGCAGGTTCCACGTTGGCACCGGAATCCCTGGTGTTGCGCCGCACTACATCCCGCCGCCATCAACCTTCAACGTGCTTCTTGGCTCCTCCTGGTTCGATAAACCTTGGTTTCTTTCTGAGGGAAAACTTGCTGCTGTGCGCATCATACCTTCCTCTTGGGGTTCCCAACGAACGTGTGAGTTACACACCATCAGCACCCTCCTCTTTAGCCCATAAACAATGACGTCGAGATTTGTCGGCTATATTAATAATATATTTTTGAACTTTTAAGGAGCAAAGAAAGTGCATCGGCAAGGAGGATAAAATAGAGCGGACCACCTGCAGACGGCCTCCATGACCCGTCCCTCATATTTGGTTGGTAATGTTGATAATCATGTCATAGAAGTCCGGGCGTAACACCCCTAACAGTTGGCCCATAATCAAGTGGTGGAATGATGGCGGAAGATCATCTCACAGCATGCGTATACGCAACCCCAACTCGTATTGTTATCATCGGAGACGCATAGTTGATCATTGGAAGACACACCTTCACATAAACCGACACCGAGATTTGGTAACGTTGTTCAGCGACCAACGCCTACACCCGCGAGGCATGTTTAATGGACGCTCCTCACCAAGTACTGTCATAGTACCATCAATGACAAGCCTATCATGATGGTACATAGACACTTCAGATCCACAACGTCGCGCCGGTCCAACACCCCTACCACGGGCATCAGACCATCCCCGAAAACTTTGTCTTGTGTCTAACCTACCTTGCATCTAATCTATTTTGGCTACTACCGGTGCCTTTAAATATTAGGTCAGGTTACAAGTGTTCGACTCCAATGAATAACCTTTAGTTAATTACAAGTCCAATTATAGCATACTCATACACATATTCAACACATTGAATAAACTCCACCTTGGTAAATCACTAGTCCTAGGAGAATAGAAAATCAAAACATGGTCAAAATATCAACATCGAATATGTCAACGATACGGTGCATGCAATTACACATGCAACCCATTAGTTTTATTAAAAAACCGCCCGATCTATTTTTTGAAACATAGGAAATTTCCTAGCTGATGAATTCATCATTATTTGGACACCCGTAAGGAAGATATGCATCTGCACAAAGGGGAAAAACTACTGTTTAGCTGGTGCTGGTTGGCAATTAATCTTGCAGGGGCAGTTTGTGAAGCATTCTCCAAGATTTGGCCAGCAAAGATTATCCAATTCACAACAGAATTGATGTTCCAGGTCTTTGTCCTTGTGCTTTTGACATGGGGGTATGGTTACGTCGCCTTGTACGATGATCCTGTAGCCCCCCTTGTGGACGTTTATGCTTTCACCTAACATAAAAGAAAGAGTAGACTTAATTTCTCAAATAGACAAACAAAATGGCATATATGTAAATACTATATAGTATATGTTCTACGGACATCATAATTTTATTTCCTCGTGAAGAGAACCCAATGTATTCAATAAAAAATGAAATAAAGATCTAACTAGACAATCTAGCTAATTCCCAATAGAGTGAACTTTGGTTTGTTAATTACCGTATACACATCCAAGACATAAAAACCACAACACTAGAACGAGAGGAAGCACTAGCAGAAGTCCTTGGACATTGTTCCTCATGTGCTTTGCCATGATTACTCGGGAGGTAATGTGTGGTGTTATTTAAAATGGCACCGATGAGTGTATGACCATCAAACACGGTTGCTTCATGTATTTATAGGAAAGTTTGTTGACACTCACGTACCCTCTTACATGAAATACTAATGTATGGAGCTAATGCCCTTTTGAAAGTCCAATTTCAGTACGCTTGGCTAATGTCTTACTTTTTTCTTTTCAAAAATGATGCCTTATCATAATTAATGCCAAAAATTAATGCCATTTCGCTTTATATTAATGTTTTGATTAATTATTAGCCAAAAATGGTGCATGATAGATTATGTTGAAGGCATATATAATGATTGCCATTTATTTACTTCCCCCCATTATGTGGTGTTTCACTCCCTAATTCCCAAAATAAATTGCATACCATTAGTTTTGGTCAAATAAAACATCCAACTTCTTGGATAATGATTTAGATTAATTATCAATAGTGGAGTAACATTGGTACTACTTGTAATTACGCCGTCCAGCCAAAAAGTGTCGGAAGTCATCTAATAAAAGTTACATTGCGCATATCTTTTGAAGGATTTGTACCATCTACTACCTCTTTTCGGGATTATAAGACCTTCACGTGTACCAATGTCGCCAATTTCACAATCGAAATATAAATTATACAAAACAAAAATTATATCATTGAAATGTAGAACATCTATGTTTTTAAAGGTATATATATTCAAAATATATCTCTTGTATTACGTTGGTTAAATTTACGACCTATAAAAACACGACGGTATTATTTTCCTCAAGGGAGGGAGTACTTGTTTAATTTTTCACTGAATTTTCAGTATTTCTATTGTTTTCTACTAGCTGATGTGCCATGATTTATTTTTACAAGAGTATATTTATTCATTTATTTTTGGAGCACATGAGGCTAGACCCAATCAACAAAAATTTATACGTCAAAAAAGGTAATTGGAAAACCATACACTTGGTTGTACGACCGTTCCACCCCTTGTCATTTTTTGAAGCGCATGACCGTGAGGAAGAACCCCTACGACATTTTTTTTTCTATTTTATATGACAAAAAAGCCGAGGACCCTGGAGCAAGGTTTACAAGGTTTTTAGGGGGGAAAGAAGTGTACAAGGAAATCTAAATACATATTGTAGAGCTATGTAAAGATAGACTGAATCCACGTAAGAAGATCCTGCACCATATCAGGCTTTACTCTGTATTGATGGATAAGGAGATCACTCTGAAATATTACTTTCCATCTCCCTAATGTTGGATTCTGATTTTTAAAAATAAAATCATTTCTCTCTTTCCAAATATTCCACGCTGCACCTGAAACAATTTCCATAAAACATGGCCCATCAAATAAATTTCTCGCGTAGTGAAACGAGAAGTGATAGTCCTAGAGCAATCTCACTAAATATCAATACACTGCCAACATGAGACGACAAACGAACATTGAAAAAACAAGTGATCTCTTGTCTCCGTGCTCCATGAGATGAGCAGATAATACATGTTGGATCATTCTAAATATTCCAGTGCTTGCGAAGCATCGGGTCTTTCATATTCAACTGATCCTTGATTAAGACCCAAGAAAATACTAAGCTTTGGAAGGCTTTTTGATTGCCATATTGATTGCAGCATAGGGTCCTTAGGTGCTTGCTCAAAGATGAAATTATAGAATTTGGCCGATGTGTAGGTAGAGCTACCCAAGGAAATATTCTGGAGTCATCTGAATCAGGATCAAAAATGAGCCCAACCAAATAAGATCGAAGATGCTGAAGTTCCTGAAAAGCTTGGGCAGAGAGAGGCAATGTAAACATTGTAATAATGTCAGGTGTGTTTACCATATCTGCAGCTGAGACGTCCTCATTTAGACTAAATGAAAACAAGCGGGGAACTGATCACATAAAAGACCATTTGAGTGCCAATCATCTTTCCAAACCAAGACAGTTTTACCATTTCCAATCACACAAGAGCACACAAGAGGTTAAGCTTCTATAATCCCGAATCAAGTTGAAAACATCTTTCCACCAAAAGGATCCTCTTCTAGATTGAGAAAGGGGGACACCACTTAGATATAGGTTCCAAACCATGTGAACCCAAGGAATGTTTTCTTTGCATTAGAATTTATGAAGATGTTTTATAAGGAGAGCTTTATTCTACAATTCCAAATTTAGCACACCGAGCCCTCCACATTCCCTAGGCTGACAAACTGTAGACCATGCAACAAGACATTTAGCAACGTTGCACCCTCCTCTTTAGCCCATAAACAATGACGTCGAGATCTGTCGGCTATATTAATAATATATTTTTGAACTTTTAAGGAGCAAAGAAAGTGCATCGTCAAGGAGGATAAAATAGAGCGGACCAGCTGCAGACGGCTTCCATGACCCGTCCCTCATATTTGGTTGGTATTATTGATAATCATGTCATAGAAGTCCGGGCGTAACACCCCCAACAGTTGGCCCATAATCAAGTCGTGGAATGATGGCGGAAGATCATCTCACAACATGCGTATACGCAACCCAAACTCGTATTGTTATCATCGAAGACACATAGTTGATCATTGGAAGACACACCTTCACATAAACCGACACCGAGATTTGGTAACGTTGTTCAGCGATCAACGCCTACACCCGCGAGGCATGTTTAACGGACGCTCCTCACCAAGTACTGTCATAGTACCATCAATGACAAGCATGTCATGATGGTACGTAGACACTTCAGATCCACAACGTCGCGCCGGTCCAGCGCCCCTGCCACGGGAATCAGACCATCCCCGAAAACTTTGTCTTGTGTCTAACCTACCTTGCATCTAATCTATTTTGGCTACTACCGGTGCCTTTAAATATTAGGCCAGGTTACAAGTGTTCGACTCCAATGAATAACCTTTAGTTAATTACAATTCCAATTATAGCATACTCATACACATATTCAACACATTGAATAAACTCCACCTTGGTAAATCACTAGTCCTAGGAGAATAGAAAATCAAAACATGGTCAAAATATCAACATCGAATATGTCAACGATACAGTGCATGCAATTACATATGCAACCCATTAGTTTTATTAAAAAACCGCCCGATCTATTTTTTGAAACATAGGAAATTTCCTAGCTGATCAATTCATTATTATTTGGACATCCGTAAGGAAGATATGCATATGCACAAAGGGGAAAAACTACTATTTAGCTGGTGCTGGTTGGCAATTAATCTTGCACGGGCAGTTTGTGAAGCATTCTCCAAGATTTGGCCAGCAAAGATTATCCAATTCACAACAGAATTGATGTTCCAGGTCTTTGTCCTTGTGCTTTTGACATGGGGGTATGGTTACGTCGCCTTGTACGATGATCCTGTAGCCCCCCTTGTGGACGTTTATGTTTTCACCTAACATAAAAGAAAAAGTAGACATAATTTCTCAAATAGACAAACAAAATGGCATATATGTATACACTATATAGTATATGTTATACGGACATCATAATTTTATTTCCTCGTGAAGAGAACCCAATGTATTCAATAAAAAATGAAATAAATATCTAACTAGACAATCTAGCTATTCCCAATAGAGTGAACTTTGGTTTGTTAATTACCGTATACACATCCAAGACATAAAAACCACAACACTAGAACGAGAGGAAGCACTAGCAGAAGTCCTTGGACATTGTTCCTCATGTGCTTTGCCATGATTACTCGGGAGGTAATGTGTGGTGTTATTTAAAATGGCACCGATGAGTGTATGACCATCAAACACGGCTGCTTCATGTATTTATAGGAAAGTTTGTTGACACTCACGTACCCTCTTATATGAAATATTAATGTATGGAGTTAATGCCCTTTTGAAAGTCCAATTTCAGTACGCTTGGCTAATGTCTTACTTTTTTCTTTCAAAAATGGTGCCTTATCATAATTAATGCTAAAACTTAATGCCATTTCGCTTTATATTAATGTCTTGATTAATTAGTAGCCAAAAATGGTGCATGATAGATTATGTTGAAGGCATAGATAATGATTGCCATTTATTTACTTCCCCCCATTATGTGGTGTTGCACTCCCTAATTCCCAAAATAAATTGCATACCATTAGTTTTGGTCAAATAAAATATCCAACTTCTTGGATAATGATTTAGATTAATTATCAATAGTGGAGTAACATTGGTACTACTTGTAATTACGCCGTCCAACCAAAAAGTGTCGGAAGTCATCTAATAAAAGTTACATTGCGCATATCTTTTGAAGGATTTGTACCATGTACTACCTCTTTTCGGGATTATAAGACCTTCACGTGTACCGATGTCGCCAATTTTACAATCAAAATATAAATTATACAAAATAAAAATTATATCATTGAAATGTAGAACATCTATGTTTTTTAATGATATAATATATATATTCAAAATATATATCTTGTATTACGTTGGTTAAATTTACGACCTATAAAAATGCGACGGTATTATTTTCCTCAAAGGAGGGAGTACTTGTTTAATTTTTCACTGAATTTTCAGTATTTCTATTGTTTTCTACTAGCTGATGTGTCATGATTTATTTTTACAAGAGTATATTTATTCATTTATTTTTGGAGCACATGAGGCTAGACCCAATCAACAAAAATATATACGTCAAAAAAGGTAATTGGAAAACCATACACTTGGTTGTACGACCGTTCCATCCCTCGTCATTTTTTTTGAAGCGCATGACCGTGAGGAAGAACCCCTACGACATTTTTTTTCTATTTTATATGACAAAAGAGCCCAGGACCCTGGAGCAAGGTTTACAAGGTTTTTAGGGGGGAAAGAAGTGTACAAGGAAATCTAAATACATATTGTAGAGCTATGTAAAGATAGACTGAATCCACGTAAGAAGATCTTGCACCATATCAAGCTTTACTCTGTATTGATGGATAAGGAGATCACTCTGAAATCTTACTTTCCATCTCCCTAATGTTGGATTCTGATTTTTAAAAATAAAATCATTTCTCTCTTTCCAAATATTCCACGCTGCACCTGAAACAAATTCCATAAACATGGCCCATCAAATAAATTTCTCGCGAAGTGAAACGAGAAGTGATAGTCCTAGAGCAATCCCACTAAATATTAACATGAGACGGCAAACGAACATTGAAAAAACAAGTGATCTCTTGTCTCCGTGCTCCATGAGATGAGCAGATAATACATGTTGGATCATCCTAAATATTCCAGTGCTTGCGAAGCATTGGGTCTTTCATATTCAACTGATCCTTGATCAAGAGCCAAGAAAATACTAAGCTTTGGAAGGCTTTTTGATTTCCATATTGATTGTAGCATAGGGTTGATACGTCTCCGACGTATCGATAATTTCTTATGTTCCATGCCACGTTATTGATGATATCTACATGTTTTATACACATTATATGTCGTATTTATGCATTTTCCGGCACTAACCTATTAACGAGATGCCGAAGAGCCAGTTGCTGTTTTCTGCTATTTTTGGTTTCAGAAATCCTACAAAGGAAATATCCTCGGAATTGGACGAAATCAACGCCCAGGGTCCTATTTTGCCACGAAGCTTCCAGAAGTCCGAGGGAGAGTCGAAGTGGGGCCACGAGGTGGCGACACACCAGGGCGGCGCGGCCCAGGCCCTGGCCGCGCCAGCCTATGGTGTGGGCCCCTCGTGACGCCCTTTGACCTGCCCTTCCGCCTACTTAAAGCCTTCATCGCGAAACCCCCAGTACCGAGAGCCACGATACGGAAAACCTTACTGAGACGCCGCCGCCGCCAATCCCATCTCGGGGGATTCAGGAGATCGCCTCCGGCACCCTGCCGGAGAGGGGAATCATCTCCCGGAGGACTCTTCACCGCCATGGTCGCCTCCGGAGTGATGAGTGAGTAGTTCACCCCTGGACTATGGGTCCATAGCAGTAGCTAGATGGTTGTCTTCTCCTCATGTGCTTCATTGTCGGATCTTCTGAGCTGCCTAACATGATCAAGATCATCTATCTGTAATTCTATATGTTGTGTTTGTCGGGATCCGATGGATAGAGAATACTATGTTATGTTGATTATCAATCTATTACCTATGTGTTGTTTATGATCTTGCATGCTCTCCGTTATTAGTAGAGGCTCTGGCCAAGTTTTTACTCTTAACTCCAAGAGGGAGTATTTATGCTCGATAGTGGGTTCATGCCTCCATTAAATCTGGGACAAGGATGTAAAGTTCTAAGGTTGTGGATGTGCTGTTACCACTAGGGATAAAACATTGATGCTATGTCCGAGGATGTAGTTATTGATTACATTACGCACCATACTTAATGCAATTGTCTGTTGCTTGCAACTTAATACCGGAAGGGGTTCGGACGATAACCTGAAAGTGGACTTTTTAGGCATAGATGCATGCTGGATAGCGGTCTATGTACTTTGTCGTAATGCCCAATTAAATCTCAGAATACTCATCGTATCATGTATGTGCATTGTCATGCCCTCTCTATTTGTCAATTGCCCGACTGTAATTTGTTCACCCAACATGCTATTTATCTTAAGGGAGAGACACCTCTAGTGAACTGTGGACCCCGGTCCATTCTTTTACATTAAATACAATCTACTGCAATACTTGTTCTACTGTTTTCTGCAAACAATCATCATCCACACTATACATCTAATCCTTTGTTACAGCAAGCCGGTGAGATTGACAACCTCACTGTTTCGTTGGGGCAAAGTACTTTGGTTGTGTTGTGCAGGTTCCACGTTGGCGCCGGAATCTCTGGTGTTGCGCCGCACTACATCTCGCCGCCATCAACCTTCAACGTGCTTCTTGGCTCCTCCTGGTTCGATAAACCTTGGTTTCTTTCTGAGGGAAAACTTGCTACTTTGTGCAACATACCTTCCTCTTGGGGTTCCCAACGAACGTGTGTGTTACACGCCATCAAGCATATTTTCTGGCGCCGTTGCCGGGGAGATCAAGACACGCTGCAAGGGGAGTCTCCACAATCCAATCTCTTTACTTTGTTTTTGTCTTGCTTTATTTTATTTACTACTTTGTTTGCTGCATTATATCAAAACACAAAAAAATTAGTTGCTAGTTTTACTTTATTTACTGTCTTGCACTCTATATCAAAAACACAAAAAAATTAGTTACTTGCATTTACTTTATTTAATTTGCTTTATTTACTACTGCTAAAATGGCTACCCCTGAAAATACTAAGTTGTGTGACTTCACAACCACAAATAATAATGATTTCTTATGCACACCTATTGCTCCACCTGCTACTATAGCAGAATTCTTTGAAATTAAACCTGCTTTACTGAATCTTGTTATGCGAGAGCAATTTTCTGGTGTTAGTTCTGATGATGCTACTGCCCATCTTAATAATTTTGTTGAATTGTGTGAAATGCAAAAGTATAAAGATGTAGATGGTGACATTATAAAATTAAAATTGTTTCCTTTCTCATTAAGAGCAAGAACTAAAGATTGGTTGCTATCTCTGCCTAAGAATAGTATTGATTCATGGACTAAATGTAAGGATGCTTTTATTGGTAGATATTATCCCCCTGCTAAAATTATATCTTTGAGAAGTAGCATAATGAATTTTAAACAGTTGGATAATGAGCATGTTGCACAAGCATGGGAAAGAATGAAATCTTTGGTTAAAAATTGCCCAACCCATGGACTGACTACTTGGATGATCATCCAAACCTTTTATGCAGGATTTAATTTTTCTTCGCGGAACCTATTGGATTCAGCTGCTGGAGGTACCTTTATGTCCATCACTCTTGGTGAAGCAACAAAGCTTCTTTATAATATGATGATTAATTACTCTGAATGGCACCCGGAAAGAGCTCCACAAGGTAAGAAGGTAAATTCTGTCGAAGAAACCTCTTCCTTGAATGATAAGATTGATGCTATTATGTCTATGCTTGTGAATGATAGGACTAATGTTGATCCTAATAATGTTCCATTAGCTTCATTGGTTGCCCAAGAAGAACATGTTGATGTAAACTTCATTAAAAATAATAATTTCAACAACAATGCTTATCAGAACAATTCTAGTAATAACTATAGGCCATATCCTTATAATAATGGTAACGGTTATGGTAATTCTTATGGGAATTCTTACAACAATAATAGGAACACACCCCATGGTCTTGAAGCTATGCTTAAAGAATTTATTAGTACACAAACTGCTTTTAACAAATCTGTTGAGGAAAAGCTCAATAAAATTGATATTCTTGCTTCTAAGGTTGATAGTCTTGCCTCTGATGTTGATCTTTTGAAATTGAAAGTTATGCCTAATAAGGATATTGAAAATAAAATTGTTACTACAGCAAATGCCATCCAAGTTAGAATTAATGAGAATATAAGATTAATGGCTGAATTGCATGCTAGGTGGGAAAG
Organism: Lolium perenne; assembly: GCF_019359855.2. Classification (NCBI taxonomy): domain Eukaryota; kingdom Viridiplantae; phylum Streptophyta; class Magnoliopsida; order Poales; family Poaceae; genus Lolium; species Lolium perenne. The sequence goes on along the minus strand of NC_067246.2, from coordinate 37,701,923 downwards.
AGAAGAAAATGAAAAACTAGCTAAAGAGAATAATGTAGCTAAAGTTTGGACTATTACCACCACTAGTAATGTTAATGCTCCACATGTTGCTGCACCTCCTATTAATAATGGTGAAAGAATTGGTGTTGGCAATGTTTCTACTTCTAATGCAAAGCCTGCAAAACTGCCTGAAATTGCTAAAACTGCTGAAACTGCCTGTGATAAAACTGCTGAAATTTTTTCCAACATTGGGGATGATGATCCCATTGCATTAGATCATAATGGTTTAAACTTTGATGATTGTCACATCTCTGAAGTTATAAAGTTCTTACAAAAACTTGCTAAAAGTCCCAATGCTAGTGCTATAAATTTGGCTTTCACAAAACATATTATAAATGCTCTCATAAAAGCTAGAGTGGAGAAACTAAAACTTGAAACTTCTATTCCTAGGAAGCTAGAAGATGGTTGGGAGCCCATCATTAAGATGAAGGTCAATGATTTTGATTGTAATGCTTTATGTGATCTTGGTGCAAGTATTTCTGTTATGCCTAAGAAAATTTATGATATGCTTGACTTGCCACCATTGAAAAATTGTTATTTGGATGTTAATCTTGTTGATAATGCTATAAAGAACCTTTGGGGAGGATTGATAATGTTCGTATTATGGTTAACAATAACCTTGTCCCGTTGATTTTGTTGTCTTGGATATTGAATGCAATGCATCTTGCCCCATTATATTGGGAAGACCTTTTCTTCGAACTGTTGGAGCTATCATTGATATGAAGGAAGGTAATATTAAATATCAATTTCCTCTCAAGAAAGGTATGGAACACTTCCCTAGAAAGAGAATGAAGTTACCTTTTGATTCTATTATTAGAACAAGTTATGATGTTGATGCTTCATCTCTTGATAACACTTGATATACACTTTCTGCGCCTAGCTGAAAGACGTTAAAGAAAAGCGCTTATGGGAGACAACCCATGTTTTTACTACAGTACTTTGTTTTATATTTGAGTCTTGGAAGTTGTTTACTACTGTAGCAACCTCTCCTTATCATGTTTTTGTGCCAAGTAAAGTCTCTATGGTAAAGTTGATGCTAGATTTGGATTGCTGCACAGAAACAACATTGCTGTCTGTCACGAATTCGCGCAGAAGTCTTTGTAAAAAAATCAAAAAAATCTGCAAATTTACGTGCGTGATCCTCAGATATGTACGCAACTTTCATTAGTTTTGAGTTTTTCCGTTTGAGCAAGTTAAGTGTCCCTTCCAGGTTCGTCTTTACGGACTGTTCTGTTTTTGACAGATTCTGCCTTTTATTTCGCATTGCCTCTTTTGCTATGTTGGATGAATTTCTTTGATCCATTAATGTCCAGTAGCTTTGTGCAATGTCCAGAAGTGTTAAGAATGATTGTGTCACCTCTGAACATGTGAATTTTTGATTGTGCACTAACCCTCTAATGAGTTTGCTTGAAGTTTGGTGTGAAGGAAGTTTTCAAGGGTCAAGAGAGGAGTATGATATACTATGATCAAGAGGAGTGAAAGCTCTAAGCTTGGGGATGCCCCGGTGGTTCACCCCTGCATATTTTAAGAAGACTCAAGCGTCTAAGCTTGGGGATGCCCAAGACATCCCCTTCTTCATCGACAACATCATCAGGTTCCTCCCCTGAAACTATATTTTTATTCAGTCACATCTTATGTACTTTGCTTGGAGCGTCGGTTTGTTTTTGTTTTTGTTTTTGTTTGAATAAATGGATCCTAGCATTCATCGTGTGGGAGAGAGACACGCTCCGCTGTTGCATATGGACAATATGTCCTTAGGCTTTACTCATAGTATTCATGGCGAAGGTTGAATCTTCTTCGTTAAATTGTTATATGGTTGGAATTGGGAAATGCTACATGTAGTAATTCTAAAACGTCTTGAATAATTTGATACTTGGCAATTGTTGTGCTCATGTTTAAGCTCTTGCATCATATACTTTGCACCCATTAATGAAGAAATACATAGAGCTTGCTAAAATTTGGTTTGCATATTTGGTCTCTCTAAAGTCTAGATAATTTCTAGTATTGAGTTTTGAACAACAAGAAAGACGGTGTAGAGTCTTATAATGTTTACAATATGTCTTTTATGTGAGTTTTGCTGCACCGGTTCATCCTTGTATTTGTTTCAAATAACCTTGCTAGCCTAAACCTTGTATCGAGAGGGAATACTTCTCATGCATCCAAAATCCTTGAGCCAATCACTATGCCATTTGTGTCCACCATACCTACCTACTACATGGTATTTCTCCGCCATTCCAAAGTAAATTGCTTGAGTGCTACCTTTAAAATTCCATCATTCGCCTTTGCAATATATAGCTCATGGGACAAAATAGCCTTAAAAACTATTGTGGTATTGAATATGTACATATGCACTTTATCTCTTATTAAGTTGCTTGTTGTGCGATAACCATGTTCCTGGGGACGCCATCAACTCTTTGTTGAATATCATGTGAGTTGCTATGCATGTTCGTCTTGTCTGAAGTAAGGGCGTGATACGTCTCCGACGTATCGATAATTTCTTATGTTCCATGCCACATTATTGATGTTATCTACATGTTTTATGCACACTTTATGTCATATTCGTGCATTTTCTGGAACTAACTTATTAACAAGATGCCGAAGTGCCAGTTGTTGTTTTCTGCTGTTTTTGGTTTCAGAAATGCTAGTAACGAAATATTCTCGGAATTGGACGAAATCAACGCCCAGGGTCCTATTTTGCCACGAAGCTTCCAGAAGTCCGAAGAGGAGACGAAGTGGGGCCACGAGGGGGCCACACCCTAGGGCGGCGCGGCCCCCCCCTTGGCCGCGCGGCCCTATGGTGTGGGGCCCTCGTGCCGCCTCCTGACTTGCCCTTCCGCCTACTTAAAGCCTCCGTCGCGAAACCCCCAGTACCGAGAGCCACGATACGGAAAACCTTACTGAGACGCCGCCGCCGCCGATCCCATCTCGGGGGATCCAGGAGATCGCCTCCGGCACCCTGCCGGAGAGGGGAATCATCTCCCGGAGGACTCTACGCCACCATGGTCGCCTCCGGAGTGATGTGTGAGTAGTCTACCCCTGGACTATGGGTCCATAGCAGTAGCTAGATGGTTGTCTTCTCCCCATTGTGCTATCATTGTCGGATCTTGTGAGCTGCCTAACATGATCAAGATCATCTATCTGTAATTCTATATGTTGCGTTTGTTGGGATCCGATGAATGGAGAATACTTGTTATGTTGATTATCAAAGTTATGTCTATGTGTTGTTTATGATCTTGCATGCTCTCCGTTACTAGTAGATGCTCTGGCCAAGTAGATGCTTGTAACTCCAAGAGGGAGTATTTATGCTCAATAGTGGGTTCATGCCTCCATTGATATCTCGGGACGATGTGAGAAAGTTCTAAGGTTGTGGATGTGCTGTTGCCACTAGGGATAAAACATTAGTGCTATGTTCAAGGATATAGTTACTAGTTACATTACGCGCAATACTTAATGCAATTGTCTGTTGTTAGCAACTTAATACTGGAGGGGATTCGGATGATAACCTGAAGGTGGACTTTTTAGGCATAGATGCAGTTGGATGGCGGTCTATGTACTCTGTCGTAATGCCCAATTAAATCTCACTATACTCATCATAATATGTATGTGCATGGTCATGCCCTCTTTATTTGTCAATTGCCCAACTGTAATTTGTTCACCCAACATGTTGTTTATCTTATGGGAGAGACACCTCTAGTGAACTGTGGACCCCGGTCCAATTCTCTATACTGAAATACAATCTCTTGCAATCTTGTTCTCTTGTTTTCTGCAAACAATCATCTTCCACACAATACGGTTAATCTTTTGTTACAGCAAGCCGGTGAGATTGACAACCTCACTGTTTCGTTGGGGCAAAGTACTTTGGTTGTGTTGTGCAGGTTCCACGTTGGCGCCGGAATCTCTGGTGTTGCGCCGCACTACATCCCGCCGCCATCAACCTTCAACGTGCTTCTTGACTCCTACTGGTTCAATTAAACCTTGGTTTCTTACTGAGGGAAACTTGCCGCTGTGCGCATCACACCTTCCTCTTGGGGTTCCCAACGGACGTGTCAACCACACGCATCAAGCAAATTTCTGGCGCCGTTGCCGGGGAGGAAAGGTAAAAGGTACTCACACTCCGGATCTCGGCTACTAAGCTATTTTCGCCATCGTAAGTACTCGAAGCTATTTCCTTTAGATCCTGCAATTGCAACTTTTTGTTTCTTGTTTACACTAGTTTGGCATAATGGACAAGAATGAGCTTCTATTTCTATTTCCTGATTTAAAACATGGATTGTTTGATGCGAAAATTAAAAAACCTATGGAATCTTATTTGCATGCTGGTAGTAATATTAGTTTGAACGCTTTGAACACCATTGTTGATAATAATATAGAAAGTTCTAAGCTTGGGGAAGCTGGTTTTCATGATATTTTTAGTCCCCCAAGCATTGAGGAGAAAATTTTGTTTGATGATACTTTGCCTCCTATTTATGATAATGATATTGGTCTTTTGTTACCACCTGCTATGGAGGATAAATTTGATTATGATTACAATATGCCTCCTATATTTGATGATGAGAATAATAATGATAGCTACTTTGTTGAATTTGCTCCCACTACAACTAATAAAATTGATTATGCCTATGTGGAGAGTAATAATTTTATGCATGAGACTCATGATAAGAATGCTTTATGTGATAGTTATATTGTTGAGTTTGCTCATGTTACTACTGAAAGTTATTATGAGAGAGGAAAATATGGTTGTGGAAATTTTCATGTTACTAAAACACCTCTCTATGTGCTGAAATTTTTTAAGCTACACTTGTTCTATCTTCCTATGCTTGTTACTTTGCTCTTCATGAACATGTTTATTTACAAGATTCCTATGCATAGGAAGCATGTTAGACTTAAATGTGTTTTGAATTTTCCTCTTGATGTTCTCTTTTGCTTCAAATACTATTTCTTGCGAGTGCATCATTAAAACTGCTGAGCCCATCTTGATGGCTATAAAGAAAGAACTTCTTGGGAGATAACCCATGTGTTATTTTGCTACAGTACTTTGTTTTATATTTGTGTCTTGGAAGTTGTTTACTACTGTAGCAACCTCTCCTTATCTTAGTTTTGTGTTTTGTTGTGCCAAGTAAAGTCTTTGATAGTAAAGTCAATACTAGATTTGGATTACTGCACAGAAACTGTTTTCTTGCTGTCACGAATCTGGGCCTAATTCTCTGTAGGTAACTCAGAAAATTATGCCAATTTACGTGAGTGATCCTCAGATATGTATGCAACTTTCATTCAATTTGAGCATTTTCATCTGAGCAAGTCTGGTGCCCTTTTAAAATTCGTCTTTACGAACTGTTCTGTTTTGACAGATTCTGCCTTTTATTTCTCATTGCTTCTTTCGCTATGTTGGATGAATTTCTTTGATCCATTAATGTCCAGTAGCTTTATGCAATGTCCAGAAGTGTTAAGAATGATTGTGTCACCTCTGAACATGTTAATTTTTATTGTCGCTAACCCTCTAATGAGTTGTTCTAAGTTTGGTGTGGAGGAAGTTTTCAAGGATCAAGAGAGGAGTATGATGCAACATGATCAAGAAGAGTGAAAGCTCTAAGCTTGGGGATGCCCCGGTGGTTCACCCCTGCATATATCAAGAAGACTCAAGCGTCTAAGCTTGGGGATGCCCAAGGCATCCCCTTCTTCATCGACAACATTATCAGGTTCCTCCCCTGAAACTATATTTTTATTCCATCACATCTTATGTGCTTTGCTTGGAGCGTCGGTTTGTTTTTGTTTTTGTTTTGTTTGAATAAAATGGATCCTAGCATTCACTTTGTGGGAGAGAGACACGCTCCGCTGTAGCATATGGACAAGTATGTCCTTAGTTTCTACTCATAGTATTCATGGCGAAGTTTCTCCTTCGTTAAATTTTTATATGGTTGGAATTGGAAAATGATACATGTAGTAATTGCTATTAATGTCTTGGGTAATGTGATACTTGGAAATTGTTGTGCTCATGTTTAAGCTCTTGCATCATATGCTTTGCACCCATTAATGAAGAAATACATAGAGCATGCTAAAATTTGGTTTGCATATTTGGTCTCTCTAAGGTCTAGATAATTTCTAGTATTGAGTTTGAACAACAATGAAGACGGTGTAGAGTCTTATAATGTTTACAATATGTCTTTTATGTGAGTTTTGCTGCACCGGTTCATCCTTGTGTTTGTTTCAAATAACCTTGCTAGCCTAAACCTTGTATCGAGAGGGAATACTTCTCATGCATCCAAAATACTTGAGCCAACCACTATGCCATTTGTGTCCACCATACCTACCTACTACATGGTATTTCCCGCCATTCCAAAGTAAATTGCTTGAGTGCTACCTTTAAAATTCCATCATTCACCTTTGCAATATATAGCTCATGGGACAAATAGCTTAAAAACTATTGTGGTATTGAATATGTACTTATGCACTTTATCTCTTATTAAGTTGCTTGTTGTGCGATAACCATGTTCACTGGGGACGCCATCAACTACTCTTTGTTGAATTTCATGTGAGTTGCTATGCATGTTCGTCTTGTCTGAAGTAAGAGCGATCTACCACCTTATGGTTAAGCATGCATATTGTTAGAGAAGAACATTGGGCCGCTAACTAAAGCCATGATCCATGGTGGAAGTTTCAGTTTTGGACAAATATCCTCAATCTCATATGAGAAAATTATTAATTGTTGTTACATGCTTATGCATAAAAGAGGAGTCCATTATCTGTTGTCAATGTTGTCCCGGTATGGATGTCTAAGTTGAGAATAATCAATAGCGAGAAATCCAATGCGAGCTTTCTCCTTAGACCTTTGTACAAAGCGGCATAGAGGTACCCCTTTGTGACACTTGGTTAAAACATGTGCATTGCGATGATCCGGTAGTCCAAGCTAATTAGGACAAGGTGCGGGCACTATTAGTATACTATGCATGAGGCTTGCAACTTGTAAGATATAATTTACATGATACATATGCTTTATTACTACCGTTGACAAAATTGTTTCATGTTTTCAAAATCAAAGCTCTAGCACAAATATAGCAATCGATGCTTTTCCTCTATGGAGGACCATTCTTTTACTTTCAATGTTGAGTCAGTTCACCTATTTCTCTCCACCTCAAGAAGCAAACACTTGTGTGAACTGTGCATTGATTCCTACATATTTGCATATTGCACTTATTATATTACTCTATGTTGACAATATCCATGAGATATACATGTTAGAAGTTGAAAGCAACCGCTGAAACTTAATCTTCCTTTGTGTTGCTTCAATGCTTTTACTATGAATTATTGCTTTATGAGTTAACTCTTATGCAAGACTTATTGATGCTTGTCTTGAAGTGCTATTCATGAAAAGTCTTTGCTTTATGATTCACTTGTTTACTCATGTCATATACATTGTTTTGATCGCTGCATTCACTACATATGCTTTACAAATAGTATGATCAAGGTTATGATGGCATGTCACTCCGAAATTATACGTGTTATCGCTTTACCTCGCTCGGGACGAGCAGAACTAAGCTTGGGGATGCTGATACGTCTCGACGTATCGATAATTTCTTATGTTCCATGCCACATTATTGATGTTATCTACATGTTTTATGCACACTTTATGTCATATTCGTCCATTTTACGGAACTAACCTATTAACAAGATGCCGAAGTGCCGATTCTTTGTTTTTCTGCTGTTTTTGGTTTCAGAAATCCTAGTAACGAAATATTCTCGGAATTGGACGAAATCAACGCCCGGGGTCCTATTTTGCCACGAAGCTTCCAGAAGTCCGAAGAGGAGACGAAGTGGGGCCACGAGGGGCCACACCCTAGGGCGGCGCGGCCCCCTTGGCCGCGCGGCCCCGTGGTGTGGGGCCCTCGTGCCGCCTCCCCGACTTGCCCTTCCGCCTACTTAAAGCCTCCGTCGCGAAACCCCCGATCGAGAGCCACGATACGGAAAACCTTGCGAGACGCCGCCGCCGATCCCATCTCGGGGGATCCAGAGATCGCCTCCGGCACCCTGCCGGAGAGGGGAATCATCTCCCGGAGGACTCTACGCCGCCATGGTCGCCTCCGGAGTGATGTGTGAGTAGTCTACCCCTGGACTATGGGTCCATATCAGTAGCTAGATGGTTGTCTTCTCCCCATTGTGCTATCATTGTCGGATCTTGTGAGCTGCCTAACATGATCAAGATCATCTATCTGTAATTCTATATGTTGCGTTTGTTGGGATCCGATGAATAGAGAATACTTGTTATGTTGATTATCAAAGTTATGTCTATGTGTTGTTTATGATCTTGCATGCTCTCCGTTAATAGTAGATGCTCTGGCCAAGTAGATGCTTGTAACTCCAAGAGGGAGTATTTATGCTCGATAGTGGGTTCATGCCTCCATTGATATCTGGGACAGTGACAGAAAGTTCTAAGGTTGTGGATGTGCTGTTGCCACTAGGGATAAAACATTAGTGCTATGTTCAAGGATATAGTTACTAGTTACATTACGCGCAATACTTAATGCAATTGTCTGTTGTTAGCAACTTAATACTGGAGGGGGTTCGGATGATAACCTGAAGGTGGACTTTTTAGGCATAGATGCAGTTGGATGGCGGTCTATGTACTCTGTCGTAATGCCCAATTAAATCTCACTATACTCATCATAATATGTATGTGCATGGTCATGCCCTCTTTATTTGTCAATTGCCCAACTGTAATTTGTTCACCCAACATGCTGTTTATCTTATGGGAGAGACACCTCTAGTGAACTGTGGACCCCGGTCCAATTCTCTATACTGAAAAACAATCTACTGCAATACTGTTCTACTGTTTTCTGCAAACAATCATCTTCCACACAATACGGTTAATCCTTTGTTACAGCAAGCCGGTGAGATTGACAACCTCACTGTTTCGTTGGGGCAAAGTACTTTGATTGTGTTGTGCAGGTTCCACGTTGGCGCCGGAATCTCTGGTGTTGCGCCGCACTACATCCCGCCGCCATCAACCTTCAACGTGCTTCTTGACTCCTACTGGTTCGATTAAACCTTGGTTTCTTACTGAGGGAAACTTGCCGCTGTGCGCATCACACCTTCCTCTTGGGGTTCCCAACGGACGTGTCAACCACACGCATCAGGGCGGTTTTCACAATCAAATGGTTTGAGTATGCATACTGTTAGAGAAGAACATTGGGCCGCTAACTAAAGCCATGAATCATGGTGGAAGTTTCAGTTTGGACATAAAACCTCAATCTCTTATGAGAATATTAACTGCTATTGAATGCTTAAGCATTAAAAGAGGAGTCCATTATCTGTTGTCTATGTTGTCCCGGTATGGGTGTCTAAGTTGAAGAATGATCAAAAGCGAGAAATCCAATGTGAACTTTCTCCTTAGACCCTTGTACAGGCGGCATAGAGGTACCCCTTTGTGACACTTGGTTGAAACATATGTTATGCAATGATAATCAGTGTTAACCCAAGCTAATTAGGACCAGGTGCGGGCACTATTAGTACACTATGCATGAGGCTTGCAATTTGTAAGATATAATTTACATGATACATATGCTTTATTACTACCGTTGACAAAATTGTTTCATGTTTTCAAAACCAAAGCTCTAGCACAAATATAGCAATCGATGCTTTCCTCTTTGAAGGACCTTTCTTTTACTTTTATGTTGAGTCAGTTCACCTATCTCTCTCCACCTCAAGAAGCAAACACTTGTGTGAACTGTGCATTGATTCCTACATACTTGCATATTGCACTTGTTATATTACTCTATATTGACAATATCCATGAGATATACATGTTATAAGTTGAAAGCAACCGCTGAAACTTAATCTTCCTTTGTGTTGCTTCAATACCTTTACTTTGATTTATTGCTTTATGAGTTAACTCTTATGCAAGACTTATTGATGCTTGTCTTGAAGTACTATTCATGAAAAGTCTTTGCTTTATGATTCAGTTGTTTACTCATGTCATTACCATTGTTTTGATCGCTGCATTCATTACATATGCTTACAATAGTATGATCAAGGTTATGATGGCATGTCACTCCAGAAATTATCTTTGTTATCGTTTAGCTGCTCGGGACGAGTAGGAACTAAGCTTGGGGATGCTGATACGTCTCCGACGTATCGATAATTTCTTATGTTCCATGCCACATTATTGATGATATCTACATGTTTTATACACATTATATGTCGTATTTATGCATTTTCCGGCACTAACCTATAAACGAGATGCCGAAGAGCCGATTCTTTGTTTTTATTGTTTTTGGTTTCAGAAATCCTACAAAGGAAATATTCTCGGAATTGGATGAAATCAACGCCCAGGGTCCTATTTTGCCACGAAGCTTCCAGAAGTCCGAGGGAGAGTCGAAGTGGGGCCACGAGGTGGCAACACACCAGGGCGGCGCGGCCCAGGCCCTGGCCGCGCCGGCCTGTGGTGTGGGCCCCTCGTGATGCCCTTTGACCTGCCCTTCCGCCTACTTAAAGCCTTCATCGTGAAACCCCCAGTACCGAGAGCCACGATACGGAAAACCTTACTGAGACGCCGCCGCCGCCAATCCCATCTCGGGGGATTCAGGAGATCGCCTCCGGCACCCTGCCGGATAGGGGAATCATCTCCCGGAGGACTCTTCACCGCCATGGTCGCCTCCGGAGTGATGAGTGAGTAGTTCACCCCTGGACTATGGGTCCATAGCAGTAGCTAGATGGTTGTCTTCTCCTCATGTGCTTCATTGTCGGATCTTGTGAGCTGCCTAACATGATCAAGATCATCTATCTGTAATTCTATATGTTGTGTTTGTCGGGATCCGATGGATAGAGAATACTATGTTATGTTGATTATCAATCTATTACCTATGTGTTGTTTATGATCTTGCATGCTCTCCGTTATTAGTAGAGGCTCTGGCCAAGTTTTTACTCTTAACTCCAAGAGGGAGTATTTATGCTCGATAGTGGGTTCATGCCTCCATTAAATGCAGGACGATGTGATGAAAGTTCTAAGGTTGTGGATGTGCTGTTGCCACTAGGGATAAAACATTGATGCTATGTCCGAGGATGTAGTTATTGATTACATTACGCATCATACTTAATGCAATTGTCTGTTGCTTGCAACTTAATACCGGAAGGGGTTTGGATGATAACCTGAAAGTGGACTTTTTAGGCATAGATGCATGCTGGATAGCGGTCTATGTACTTTGTCGTAATGCCCAATTAAATCTCACAATACTCATCGTATCATGTATGTGCATTGTCATGCCCTGTCTATTTGTCAATTGCCCGACTATAATTTGTTCACCCAACATGCTATTTATCTTATGGGAGAGACACCTCTAGTGAACTGTGGACCCCGGTCCATTCTTTTACATTAAATACAATCTACTGCAATACTTGTTCTACTGTTTTCTGCAAACAATCATCATCCACACTATACATCTAATCCTTTGTTACAGCAAGCCGGTGAGATTGACAACCTCACTGTTTCGTTGGGGCAAAGTACTTTGGTTGTGTTGTGCAGGTTCCACGTTGGCGCCGGAATCTCTGGTGTTGCGCCGCACTACATCTCGCCGCCATCAACCTTCAACGTGCTTCTTGGCTCCTCCTGGTTCGATAAACCTTGGTTTCTTTCTGAGGGAAAACTTGCTACTGTGTGCAACATACCTTCCTCTTGGGGTTCCCAACGAACGTGTGTGTTACACGCCATCAAGGGTCCTTAGGTGCTTGCTCAAAGCTGAAATTATAGGATTTGGCCGATGTGTAGGTAGAGCTACCCAAGGAAATATTCTGGAGACATCTGAATCGGGATCAGAAATGAGCCCAACCAAATAATATCGAAGATGCTGAAGTTCCTGGAAAGCTTGGGCAGAGAGAGGCAATGTAAACATTGTAATAATGTCAGGTGTGTTTACCATATCTGCAGCTGAGACGTCCTTATTTAGAGCAAATGAAAACAAGCAGGGGAACTGATCACATAAAAGACCATTTGAGTGCCAATCATCTTTCCAAACCAAGACAGATTTACCATTTCCAATCACACAAGAGCACACAAGAGGTTAAGCTTCTATAATCCCGAATCAAGTTGAAAACATCTTTCCACCAAAAGGATCCTCTTCTAGAATCAGAATGGGGGACACCACTTAGATATAGGTTCCAGACCATGTTAACCCAAGGAATGTTTTCTTTGCATTAGAATTTATGAAGATGTTTGATACATCTCCGACGTATCGATAATTTCTTATGTTCCATGCCACATTATTGATGATATCTACATGTTTTTATGTATACTTTATGTCATATTTATGCATTTTCCGGCACTAACCTATTAACGAGATGCCGAAGAGCTAGTTGCTATTTTCTGCTGTTTTTGGTTTCAGAAATCCTACAAAGGAAATATTCTCGGAATTGGACGAAATCAACGCCCAGGGGCCTATTTTTACACGAAGCTTCCAGAAGACCGGAGGGGAGACGAAGTGGGGCCACGGGGCGCCGCCACACTAGGGCGGCGCGGCCCAAGGGGGGCCCACGCGGCCCTAGCGTGTGGGGCCCCCGTGACTCTCCCGACTCCGCCCTTCCGCCTACTTAAAGCCTCCATCGCGAAACGCCAGTACCGAGAGCCACGATACGGAAAACCTTACTGAGACGCCGCCGCCGCCAATCCCATCTCGGGGGATTCAGGAGATCGCCTCCGGCACCCTGCCGGAGAGGGGAATCATCTCCCGGAGGACTCTTCACCGCCATGGTCGCCTCCGGAGTGATGTGTGAGTAGTTCACCCCTGGACTATGGGTCCATAGCAGTAGCTAGATGGTCGTCTTCTCCTTATGTGCTTCATTGTCGGATCTTGTGAGCTGCCTAACATGATCAAGATCACATATCTGTAATGCTATATGTTGTGTTTGTCGGGATCCGATGGATAGAGAATACTATGTTATGTAGATTATCAATCTATTACCTATGTGTTGTTTATGATCTTGCATGCTCTCCGTTATTAGTAGAGGCTCTGGCCAAGTTTTTGCTCTTAACTCCAAGAGGGAGTATTTATGCTCGATAGTGGGTTCATGCCTCCATTAAATGCAGGACAGGTGAGAAAGTTCTAAGGTTGTGGATGTGTTGTTGCCACTAGGGATAAAACATTGATGCTATGTCCGAGGATGTAGTTATTGATTACATTACGCACCATACTTAATGCAATTGTCTGTTGTTTTGCAACTTAATACTGGAAGGGGTTCGGATGATAACCTGAAGGTGGACTTTTTAGGCATAGATGCATGCTGGATAGCGGTCTATGTACTTTGTCGTAATGCCCAATTAAATCTCACTATACTTATCATATCATGTATGTGCATTGTCATGCCCTCTCTATTTGTCAATTGCCCGACTGTAATTTGTTCACCCAACATGCTATTTATCTTATGGGAGAGACACCTCTAGTGAACTGTGGACCCCGGTCCTATTCTTTACATCGAATACAATCTACTGCAATATTTGTTCTTTACTATTTTCTGCAAACAATCATCATCCACACTATACATCTAATCCTTTGTTACAGCAAGCCGGTGAGATTGACAACCTCACTGTTTCGTTGGGGCAAAGTACTTTGGTTGTGTTGTGCAGGTTCCACGTTGGCGCCGGAATCCCTGGTGTTGCGCCGCACTACATCCCGCCGCCATCAACCTTCAACGTGCTTCTTGGCTCCTCCTGGTTCGATAAACCTTGGTTTCTTTCTGAGGGAAATCTTGCTACTGTCTGCATCACACCTTCCTCTTGGGTTTCCCAACGGACGTGTTGATTGCACGCATCAAGCACATTTTCTGGCGCCGTTGCCGGGGACCTGAAGAAAAGTTACACCACAAAGATTTCTATCTCCCACGTCAACTGCACGCCAGCAGCACATTTTCTGGCGCCGTTGCCGGGGAGATCAAGACACGCTGCAAGGGGAGTCTCCACAATCCAATCTCTTTACTTTTTTTGTCTTGCTTTATTTTATTTACTACTTTGTTTGCTGCATTATATCAAAACACAAAAAAATGAGTTGCTAGCTTTACTTTATTTACTGTCTTGCACTCTATATCAAAAACACAAAAAAAATTTAGTTACTTGCATTTTACTTTTGCTACCATGTCTAGTTCTGCACCTGTTACTTCTTCACCCGAGGAATTAGTCTTCACTTTTAAACAAGGGGATGAGGAGAGTTTTAAAGATGCTTGGTCCAGAATTTTCAATTCTTATCGTAAAGCTGAACCTCAAATGACTCTAAGTTTGCTCCTTAGTAATTTTTATTTTGGTCTTATGAATCGCTATAGATATGCCTTGGATGCTGTAGTGGGAGGAGATTTCCTTCATTGCAATGGGGATCAAGCTTTTAATGCCATAAAGAAGTTGGTTGCATCACATGATTCAGCTAATAACTTTGATTCAACCCTTATTAGCATTTATAATAGATTAAACACTCTTGAGACAAGTGCATCTCGCTTGAATGAAAATTATAGATATGTTCGTAACCGTCTTGATCAAGTTTTAGTGAACTCTGAACCTTCATTATGGGATCCTACTATTAAAATTGTTATCGGTGACCAAACTCTTCATGCCAATTGTGATATTATGTCTGAATTTTGCTTAATGCCTAAGAGTATTCATGAATCTTTGAAACTTTGGGGATTCGTTGAAGGGGGAGAAGGAATAACTCTTATTGATAACTCTGTTATAATTCCTAAAGGAATAGCTGCGGGTGTGCATACAACCGTTCTTGGGAGAACAATATCCATTGATTATCTTGTTATTGAATGTGCAGAAACAGGACAAATCACACTCGGAAGATCCCTGCTGAAACTATTGGGAGCCGTCATAGATATGGGAGAAGGCACCCTAAAATTCACCTCTACACCCGGGGGTAGACATATATTCCCTAAATCAAAGAGTAAGAAAAAGAACAAGAAAGGTAAGGGTAAAGCCCAAGGTAATGTCGATGCTTCATCTCTTGATAACACTTGATATACACTTTCTGCGCATAGTTGAAAGGCGTTAAAGAAAAGCGCTTATGGGAGACAACCCATGTTTTTACTACAGTACTTTTATTTTATATTTGAGTCTTGGAAGTTGTTTACTACTGTAGCAACCTCTCCTTATCTTAGTTTTGTGCATTGTTGTGCCAAGTAAAGTCTTTGATAGTAAGGTTCATACTAGATTTGGATTACTGCGCAGAAACAGATTTCTTTGCTGTCACAAATCTGGGCCTAATTCTCTGTAGGTAACTCAGAAAATTATGCCAATTTACGTGAGTGATCATCAGATATGTACGCAACTTTCATTCAATTTGGACATTTTCATTTGAGGAAGTCTGGTGCCACTTTATAATTCGTCTTTACGAACTGTTCTGTTTTGACAGATTCTGCCTTTTATTTCGCATTGCCTCTTTTGCTATGTTGGATGAATTTCTTTGATCCATTAATGTTCAGTAGCTTTGTGCAATGTCCAAAAGTGTTAAGAATGATTATGTCACCTCTGAACATGTAACTTTTTATTGTGCACTAACCCTCTAATGAGTTGTTTCGAGTTTGGTGTGGAGGAAGTTTTCAAGGATCAAGAGAGGGAAATGATGCAATATGATCAAGGAGAGTGAAAGCTCTAAGCTTGGGGATGCCCCGGTGGTTCACCCCTGCATATTGTAAGAAGACTCAAGCGTCTAAGCTTGGGGATGCCCAAGGCATCCCCTTCTTCATCGACAACATTATCAGGTTCCTCCCCTGAAACTATATTTTTATTCCATCACATCTTATGTGCTTTGCTTGGAGCGTCTGTTTGTTTTTGTTTTTGTTTTTGTTTGAATAAAATGGATCCTAGCATTCATTGTGTGGGAGAGAGACACGCTCCGCTGTTGCATATGGACAAATATGTCCTTAGGCTTTACTCATAGTATTCATGGCGAAGGTTGAATCTTCTTCGTTAAATTGTTATATGGTTGGAATCGGGAAATGCTACATGTAGTAATTCTAAAATGTCTTGAATAATTTGATACTTGGCAATTGTTTTGCTCATGTTTAAGCTCTTGCATCATATACTTTGCACCCATTAATGAAGAAATACATAGAGCTTGCTAAAATTTGGTTTACATATTTGGTCTCTCTAAAGTCTAGATAATTTCTAGTATTGAGTTTTGAACAACAAGGAAGACGGTGTAGAGTCTTATAATGTTTACAATATGTCTTTTATGTGAGTTTTGCTGCACCGGTTCATCCTTGTGTTTGTTTCAAATAACCTTGCTAGCCTAAACCTTGTATCGAGAGGGAATACTTCTCATGCATCCAAAATCCTTGAGCCAACCACTATGCCATTTGTGTCCACCATACCTACCTACTACATGGTATTTCTCCGCCATTCCAAAGTAAATTGCTTGAGTGCTACCTTTAAATTTCCATCATTCGCCTTTGCAATATATAGCTCATGGGACAAAATAGCCTTAAAAACTATTGTGGTATTGAATATGTACTTATGCACTTTATCTCTTATTAAGTTGCTTGTTGTGCGATAACCATGCTCCTCGGGACGCCATCAACTACTCTTTGTTGAATATCATGTGAGTTGCTATGCATGTCCGTATTGTCTGAAGTAAGGGAGGTTTTCACAATCAAATGGTTTGAGTATGCATACTGTTAGAGAAGAACATTGGGCCGCTAACTAAAGCCATGAATCATGGTGGAAGTTTCAGTTTGGACATAAAACCTCAATCTCTTATGAGAATATTATCTGTTGTTGAATGTTTAAGCATTAAAAGAGGAGTCCATTATCTGTTGTCTATGTTGTCCCGGTATGGGTGTCTAAGTTGAAGAATGATCAAAAGCGAGAAATCCAATGCGAACTTTCTCCTTAGACCCTTGTACAGGCGGCATAGAGGTACCCCTTTGTGACACTTGGTTGAAACATATGTTATGCAATGATAATCCGAGTTAATCCGAGCTAATTAGGACAAGGTGCGGGCACTACTAGTATACTATGCATGAGGCTTGCAACTTGTAAGATATAATTTACATGATACATATGATTTATTACTACCGTTGACAAAATTGTTTCATGTTTTCAAAATAAAAGCTCTAGCACAAATATAGCAATCGATGCTTTCCTCTTTGAAGGACCTTTATTTTACTTTTATGTTGAGTCAGTTCACCTATCTCTCTCCACCTCAAGAAGCAAACACTTGTGTGAACTGTGCATTGATTCCTACATACTTGCATATTGCACTTGTTATATTACTTTACATTGACACTATCCATGAGATATACATGTTATAAGTTGAAAGCAACCGCTGAAACTTAATCTTCCTTTGTGTTGCTTCAATACCGTTACTTTGATTTATTGCTTTATGAGTTAACTCTTATGCAAGACTTATTGATGCTTGTCTTGAAGTACTATTCATGAAAAGTCTTTGCTTTATGATTCATTTGTTTACTCATGTCATTACCATTGTTTTGATCGCTGCATTCATTACATATGCTTACAATAGTATGATCAAGGTTATGATGGCATGTCACTCCAGAAATTATCTTTGTTATCGTTTACACCTTCGGGACGACGGGAACTACGCTTGGGGATGCTGATACGTCTCCGACGTATCGATAATTTCTTATGTTCCATGCCACATTATTGATGATATCTACATGTTTTATGTATACTTTATGTCATATTTATGCATTTTCCGGCACTAACCTATTAACGAGATTCCGAAGAGCCAGTTGCTGTTTTCTGCTGTTTTTGGTTTCAGAAATCCTACAAAGGAAATATTCTCGGAATTGGACGAAATCAACGCCCAGGGGCCTATTTTTACACGAAGCTTCCAGAAGACCGGAGGGGAGACGAAGTGGGGCCACGGGGCGCCGCCACACTAGGGCGGCGCGGCCTAAGGGGGGCCCGCGCGGCCCTAGCGTGTGGGGCCCCCGTGACTCTCCCGACTCCGCCCTTCCGCCTACTTAAAGCCTCCGTCGCGAAACCCCCAGTACCGAGAGCCACGATACGGAAAACCTTACTGAGACGCCACCGCCGCCAATCCCATCTCGGGGGATTCAGGAGATCGCCCCCGGCACCCTGCCGGAGAGGGGAATCATCTCCTGGAGGACTCTTCACCGCCATGGTCGCCTCCGGAGTGATGTGTGAGTAGTTCACCCCTGGACTATGGGTCCATAGCAGTAGCTAGATGGTCGTCTTCTCCTTATGTGCTTCATTGTCGGATCTTCTGAGCTGCCTAACATGATCAAGATCATCTATCTGTAATTCTATATGTTGTGTTTGTCGGGATCCGATGGATAGAGAATACTATTTTATGTTGATTATCAATCTATTACCTATGTGTTGTTTATGATCTTGCATGCTCTCCGTTATTAGTAGAGGCTCTGGCCAAGTTTTTACTCTTAACTCCAAGAGGGAGTATTTATGCTCGATAGTGGGTTCATGCCTCCATTAAATCTGGGACAGTGACAGAAAGTTCTAAGGTTGTGGATGTGCTGTTGCCACTAGGGATAAAACATTGATGCTATGTCCGAGGATGTAGTTATTGATTACATTACGCACCATACTTAATGCAATTGTCTGTTGCTTGCAACTTAATACCGGAAGGGGTTCGGACGATAACCTGAAAGTGGACTTTTTAGGCATAGATGCATACTGGATAGCGGTCTATGTACTTTGTCGTAATGCCCAATTAAATCTCAGAATACTCATCGTATCATGTATGTGCATTGTCATGCCCTCTCTATTTGTCAATTGCCCGACTGTAATTTGTTCACCCAACATGCTATTTATCTTAAGGGAGAGACACCTCTAGTGAACTGTGGACCCCGGTCCTATTCTTTACATCGAATACAATCTACTGCAATATTTGTTCTTTACTATTTTCTGCAAACAATCAACATCCACACTATACATCTAATTCTTTGTTACAGCAAGCCGGTGAGATTGACAACCTCACTGTTTCGTTGGGGCAAAGTACTTTGGTTGTGTTGTGCAGGTTCCACGTTGGCGCCGGAATCCCTGGTGTTGCGCCGCACTACATCCCGCCGCCATCAACCTTCAACGTGCTTCTTGGCTCCTCCTGGTTCGATAAACCTTGGTTTCTTTCTGAGGGAAATCTTGCTACTGTCTGCATCACACCTTCCTCTTGGGGTTCCCAACGGACGTGTCGATTGCACGAATCAATGTTTTATAAGGAGAGCTTTATTCTACAATTCCAAATTTAGCACACCGAGCCCTCCACATTCCCTAGGCTGACAAACTGTAGACCATGCATCAAGACATTTAGCTGACGTTGCACCCTCCTCTTTAGCCCATAAACAATGACGTCGAGATCTGTCGGCTATATTAATAATATATTTTTGAACTTTTAAGGAGCAAAGAAAGTGCATCGGCAAGGAGGATAAAATAGAGTGGACCAGCTGCAGACGGCCTCCATGACCCGTCCCTCATCTTTGGTTGGTAATGTTGATAATCATGTCATAGAAGTCCGGGTGTAACACCCCTAACAGTTGGCCCATAATCAAGTCGTGGAATGATGGCGGAAGATCATCTCACAGCATGCGTATACGCAACCCAAACTCGTATTTTTATCATCGGAGACGCATAGTTGATCATTGGAAGACACACCTTCACATAAACCGACACCGAGATTTGGTAACGTTGTTCAGAGATCAACGCCTACACCCGCGAGGCATGTTTAATGGACGCTCCTCACCAAGTACTGTCATAGTACCATCAATGACAAGCCTGTCACGATGGTACGTAGACACTTCAGATCCACAACGTCGCGCCAGTCCAGCGCCCCTGCCACGGGCATCAGACCATCCCCGAACACTTTGTCTTGTGTCTAACCTACCTTGCATCTAATCTATTTTGGCTACTACTGGTGCCTTTAAATATTAGGTCAGGTTACAAGTGCTCGACTCCAATGATTAACCTTTAGTTAATTACAAGTCCAATTATAGCATACTCATACACATATTCAACACATTGAATAAACTCCACCTTGGTAAATCACTAGTCTTAGGAGAATACAAAATCAAAACATGGTCAAAATATCAACATCGAATATGTAAACGATATATTATTATCAGTGCATGCAATTACACATGCAACCCATTAGTTTTATTAAAAAACCGCCCCATCTATTTTTTGAAACATAGGAAATTTCCTAGCTGATAGATTCATCATTATTTGGACACCCGTAAGGAAGATATGCATCTGCACAAAGGGGAAAAACTACTGTTTAGCTGGTGCTGGTTGGCAATTAATCTTGCACGGGCAGTTTGTGAAGCATTCTCCAAGATTTGGCCAGCATAGATTATCCAATTCACAACAGAATTGATGTTCCAGGTCTTTGTCCTTGTGCTTTTGACATGGGGGTATGGTTACGTCGCCTTGTCCGATGATCCTGTAGCCCCCCTTGTGGACGTTTATGCTTTCACCTAACATAAAAGAAAGAATAGACTTAATTTCTCAAATAGACAAACAAAATGGCATATATGTATATACTATATAGTATATGTTCTATGGACATCATAATTTTATTTTCTCGTGAAGGGAACCTAATGTATTTAATAAAAAAATGAAATAAAGATCTAACTAGACAATCTAGCTAATTCCCAATAGAGTGAACTTTGGTTTGTTAATTACCGTATACACATCCAAGACATAAAAACCACAACACTAGAACGAGAGGAAGCACTCGGAGAAGTCCTTGGACATTGTTCCTCATGTGCTTTGCCATGATTACTCGGGAGGTAATGTGTGGTGTTATTTAAAATGGCACCGATGAGTGTATGACCATCAAACACGGTTGCTTCATGTATTTATAGGAAAGTTTGTTGACACTCACGTACCCTCTTACATGAAATATTAATGTATGGAGTTAATGCCCTTTTGAAAGTCCAATTTCAGTACGCTTGGCTAATGTCTTACTTTTTTTCTTTTTAAAAATGATGCCTTATCATAATTAATGCCAAAACTTAATGCCATTTCGCTTTATATTAATGTCTTCATTAATTAGTAGCCAAAAATGGTGCATGATAGATTATGTTGAAGGCATAGATAATGATTGCCATTTATTTACTTCCCCCCATTATGTGGTGTTGCACTCCCTAATTCCCAAAATAAATTTCATACCATTAGTTTTGGTCAAATAAAACATCCAACTTCTTAGATAATGATTTAGATTAATTATCAATAGTGGAGTAACATTGGTACTACTTGTAATTACGCCGTCCAACCAAAAAGTGTCGGAAGTCATCTAATAAAAGTTACATTGCGCATATCTTTTGAAGGATTTGTACCATGTACTACCTCTTTTCGGGATTATAAGACCTTCACGTGTACCGATGTCGCCAATTTTACAATCAAAATATAAATTATACAAAATAAAAATTATATCATTGAAATGTAGAACATCTATGTTTTTTAAAGATATATATATATATATTCAAAATATATATCTTGTATTACGTTGGTTAAATTTACGACCTATAAAAACGCGACGGTATTATTTTCCTCAAGGGAGGGAGTACTTGTTTAATTTTGCACTGAATTTTCAGTATTTCTATTGTTTTCTACTAGCTGATGTGTCATGATTTATTTTTACAAGAGTATATTTATTCATTTATTTTTGGAGCACATGAGGCTAGACCCAATCAACAAAAATATATACGTCAAAAAAGGTAATTGGAAAACCATACACTTGGTTGTACGACCGTTCCATCCCTCGTCATTTTTTTTGAAGCGCATGACCGTGAGGAAGAACCCCTACGACATTTTTTTTTTCTATTTTATATGACAAAAAAGCCTAGGACCCTGGAGCAAGGTTTACAAGGTTTTTAGGGGGGAAAGAAGTGTACAAGGAAATCTAAATACATATTGTAGAGCTATGTAAAGATAGACTGAATCCACGTAAGAAGATCTTGCACCATATCAAGCTTTACTCTGTATTGATGGATAAGGAGATCACTCTGAAATCTTACTTTCCATCTCCCTAATGTTGGATTCTGATTTTTAAAAATAAAATCATTTCTCTCTTTCCAAACATTCCACGCTGCACCTGAAACAATTTCCATAAAACATGGCCCATCAAATAAATTTCTCGCGAAGTGAAACGAGAAGTGATTGTCCTAGAGCAATCCCACTAAATATTAACATGAGACGGCAAACGAACATTGAAAAAACAAGTGATCTCTTGTCTCCGTGCTCCATGAGATGAGCAGATAATACATGTTGGATCATCCTAAATATTCCAGTGCTTGCAAAGCATCGGGTCTTTCATATTCAACTGATCCTTGATCAAGAGCCAAGAAAATACTAAGCTTTGGAAGGCTTTTTGATTTCCATATTGATTGCAGCATAGGGTCCTTAGGTGCTTGCTCAAAGCTGAAATTATAGAATTTGGCCGATGTGTAGGTAGAGCTACCCAAGGAAATATTCTGGAGTCATCTGAATCGGGATCAGAAATGAGCCCAACCAAATAATATCGAAGATGCTGAAGTTCCTGGAAAGCTTGGGCAGAGAGAGGCAATGTAAACATTGTAATAATGTCAGGTGTGTTTACCATATCTGCAGCTGAGACGTCCTTATTTAGAGCAAATGAAAACAAGCAGGGGAACTGATCACATAAAAGACCATTTGAGTGCCAATCATCTTTCCAAACCAAGACAGATTTACCATTTCCAATCACACAAGAGCACACAAGAGGTTAAGCTTCTATAATCCTGAATAAAGTTGAAAACATCTTTCCACCAAAAGGATCCTCTTCTAGAATCAGAATGGGGGACACCACTTAGATATAGGTTCCAGACCATGTTAACCCAAGGAATGTTTTCTTTGCATTAGAATTTATGAAGATGTTTTATAAGGAGATCTTTATTCTACAATTCCAAATTTAGCACACCGAGCCCTCCACATTCCCTAGGCTGACAGATTGTAGACCATGCAGCAAGACATTTAGCTGACATTGCACCCTCCTCTTTAGCCCATAAACAATGACGTCGAGATCTGTCGGCTATATTAATAATATATTTTTGAACTTTTAAGGAGCAAAGAAAGTGCATCGGCAAGGAGGATAAAATAGAGTGGACCAGCTGCAGACGGCCTCCATGACCCGTCCCTCATCTTTGGTTGGTAATGTTGATAATCATGTCATAGAAGTCCGGGCGTAACACCCCTAACAGTTGGCCCATAATCAAGTCGTGGAATGATGGCGGAAGATCATCTCACAGCATGCGTATACGCAACCCAAACTCGTATTTTTATCATCGGTGACGCGTAGTTGATCATTGGAAGACACACCTTCACATAAACCGACACCGAGATTTGGTAACGTTGTTCAGAGATCAACGTCTACACCCGTGAGGCATGTTTAATGGACGCTCCTCACCAAGTACTGTCATAGTACCATCAATGACAAGCCTGTCACGATGGTACGTAGACACTTCAGATCCACAACGTCGCGCCAGTCCAGCGCCCTTGCCACGGGCATCAGACCATCCCCGAAAACTTTGTCTTGTGTCTAACCTACCTTGCATCTAATTTATTTTGGCTACTACCGGTGCCTTTAAATATTAGGTCAGGTTACAAGTGCTCGACTCCAATGAATAACCTTTAGTTAATTACAAGTCCAATTATAGCATACTCATACACATATTCAACACATTGAATAAACTCCACCTTGGTAAATCACTAGTCTTAGGAGAATACAAAATCAAAACATGGTCAAAATATCAACATCGAATATGTCAACGATATATTATTATCAGTGCATGCAATTACACATGCAACCCATTAGTTTTATTAAAAAACCGCCCCATCTATTTTTTGAAACATAGGAAATTTCCTAGCTGATAGATTCATCATTATTTGGACACCCGTAAGGAAGATATGCATCTGCACAAAGGGGAAAAACTACTGTTTAGCTGGTGCTGGTTGGCAATTAATCTTGCACGGGCAGTTTGTGAAGCATTCTCCAAGATTTGGCCAGCATAGATTATCCAATTCACAACAGAATTGATGTTCCAGGTCTTTGTCCTTGTGCTTTTGACATGGGGGTATGGTTACGTCGCCTTGTCCGATGATCCTGTAGCCCCCCTTGTGGACGTTTATGCTTTCACCTAACATAAAAGAAAGAATAGACTTAATTTCTCAAATAGACAAACAAAATGGCATATATGTATATACTATATAGTATATGTTCTATGGACATCATAATTTTATTTTCTCGTGAAGAGAACCCAATGTATTTAATAAAAAATGAAATAAAGATCTAACTAGACAATCTAGCTAATTCCCAATAGATTGAACTTTGGTTTGTTAATTACCGTATACACATCCAAGACATAAAAACCACAACACTAGAACGAGAGGAAGCACTCGGAGAAGTCCTTGGACATTGTTCCTCATGTGCTTTGCCATGATTACTCGGGAGGTAATGTGTGGTGTTATTTAAAATGGCACCGATGAGTGTATGACCATCAAACACGGTTGCTTCATGTATTTATAGGAAAGTTTGTTGACACTCACGTACCCTCTTACATGAAATATTAATGTATGGAGTTAATGCCCTTTTGAAAGTCCAATTTCAGTACGCTTGGCTAATGTCTTACTTTTTTTCTTTTCAAAAATGATGCCTTATCATAATTAATGCCAAAACTTAATGCCATTTCGCTTTATATTAATGTCTTGATTAATTAGTAACCAAAAATGGTGCATGATAGATTATGTTGAAGGCATAGATAATGATTGCCATTTATTTACTTCCCCCCATTATGTGGTGTTGCACTCCCTAATTCCCAAAATAAATTGCATACCATTAGTTTTGGTCAAATAAAACATCCAACTTCTTGGATAATGATTTAGATTAATTATCAATAGTGGAGTAACATTGGTACTACTTGTAATTACGCCGTCCAACCAAAAGTGTCGGAAGTCATCTAATAGAAGTTACATTCCGCATATCTTTTGAAGGATTTGTACCATCTACTACCTCTTTCCGGGATTAAAAGACCTTCACGTCTACCGATGTCGCCAATTTCACAATCAAAATATAAATTATACAAAACAAAATTATATCATTGAAATGTAGAACATCTATGTTTTTTAAAGGTATATATATATATTCAAAATATATATCTTGTATTACGTTGGTTAAATTTACGACCTATAAAAACGCGACGGTATTATTTTCCTCAAGGGAGGGAGTACTTGTTTAATTTTCAACTGAATTTTCAGTATTTCTATTGTTTTCTACTAGCTGATGTGTCATGTTTTATGTTTATAAGAGTATATTTATTCATTTATTTTTGGAGCACATGAGGCCATACCCAATCAACAGAAATTTATACGTCAAAAAAGGTAATTTGAAAATCATACACTTGGTTGTACGACCGTTCCATCCCTCGTCGCTTTTTGAAGCGCATGACCGTGAGGAAGAACCACTACGACATTTTTTTTTCTATTTTATATGACACAAAAGCCCAGGACCCTGGAGCAAGGTTTACAAGGTTTTTAGGGGGGAAAGAAGTGTACAAGGAAATCTAAATACATATTGTAGAGCTATGTAAAGATAGACTGGATCCACGTAAGAAGATCTTGCACCATATCAGGCTTTACTTTGTATTGATGGATAAGGAGATCACTCTGAAATATTACTTTCCATCTCCCTAATGTTGGATTCTTATTTTTAAAAATAAAATCATTTCTCTATTTCCAAATATTCCACGCTGCACCTGAAACAATTTCCATAAAACATGGCCCATCAAATAAATTTCTCGCCGAAGTGAAACGAGAAGTGATAGTCCTAGAGCAATCAGACTAAATATCAATACACTGCCAACATGAGACGGCAAACGAACATTGAAAAAACAAGTGATCTCTTGTCTCCGTGCTCCATGAGATGAGCAGATAATACATGTTGGATCATCCTAAATATTCCAGTGCTTGCGAAGCATCGGGTCTTTCATATTCAACTGATCCTTGATCAAGACCCAAGAAAATACTAAGCTTTGGAAGGCTTTTCGATTTCCGTATTAATTGCAGCATAGGGTCCTTAGGTGCTTGCTCAAAGATGAAATTATAGAATTTTGCCGATGTGTAGGCAGAGCTACCCAAGGAAATATTCTGGAGTCATCTGAATCGGGATCAGAAATGAGCCCAACCAAATAAGATCGAAGATGCTGAAGTTCCTGAAAAGCTTGGGCAGAGAGAGGCAATGTAAACATTGTAATAATGTCAGGTGTGTTTATCATATCTGCAGCTGAGACGTCCTCATTTAGAGCAAATGAAAACAAGCGGGGAACTGATCACATAAAAGACCATTTGAGTGCCAATCATCTTTCCAAACCAAGACAGTTTTACCATTTCCAATCACACAAGAGCACACAAGAGGTTAAGCTTCTATAATCCCGAATCAAGTTGAAAACATCTTTCCACCAAAAGGATCCTCTTCTAGATTGAGAATGGGGGACACCACTTAGATATAGGTTCCAAACCATGTTAACCCAAGGAATGTTTTCTTTGCATTAGAATTTATGAAGATGTTTTATAAGGAGAGCTTTATTCTACAATTCCAAATTTAGCACACCGAGCCCTCCACATTCCCTAGGCTGACAAACCGTAGACCATGCAGCAAGACATATAGATGACGTTGCACCCTCCTCTTTAGCCCATAATCAATGACGTCGAGATCTCTCGGCTATATTAATAATATATTTTTGAACTTTTATGGAGCAAAGAAAGTGCATCGTCAAGGAGGATAAAATAGAGCGGACCAGCTGCAGACGGCCTCCATGACCCGTCCCTCATATTTGGTTGGTAATGTTGATAATCATGTCATAGAAGTCCGGGCGTAACACCCCCAACAGTTGGCCCATAATCAAGTCGTGGAATGATGGCGGAAGATCATCTCACAGCATGCGTATACGCAACCCAAACTCGTATTGTTATCATCGGAGACACATAGTTGATCATTGGAAGACACACCTTCATATAAACCGACACCAAGATTTGGTAACGTTGTTCAGCGATCAACGCCTACACCCGCGAGGCATGTTTAATGGACGCTCCTCACCAAGTACTGTCATAGTACCATCAATGACAAGCCTGTCACGATGGTACGTAGACACTTCAGATCAACAACGTCGCGCCGGTCTAGCGCCCCTGCCACGGGCATCAGACCATCCTCGAAAAATTTGTCTTGTGTCTAACCTACCTTGCATCTAATCTATTTTGGCTACTACCGGTGCCTTTAAATATTAGGTCAGGTTACAAGTGTTCGACTCCAATGAATAACCTTTAGTTAATTACAAGTCCAATTATAGCATACTCATACACATATTCAACACATTGAATAAACTCCACCTTGGTAAATCACTAGTCCTAGGAGAATAGAAAATCAAAACATGGTCAAAATATCAACATCGAATATGTCAATGATACAGTGCATGCAATTACATATGCAACCCATTAGTTTTATTAAAAAACCGCCCCATCTATTTTTTGAAACATAGGAAATTTTCTAGCTGATCAATTCATCATTATTTGGACACCCGTAAGGAAGATATGCATCTGCACAAAGGGGAAAAACTACTATTTAGCTGGTGTTGGTTGGCAATTAATCTTGCACGGGCAGTTTGTGAAGAATTCTCCAAGATTTGGCCAGCAAAGATTATCCAATTCACAACAGAATTGATGTTCCAGGTCTTTGTCCTTGTGCTTTTGACATGGGGGTATGGTTACGTCGCCTTGTACGATGATCCTGTAGTCCCCCTTGTGGACGTTTATGTTTTCACCTAACATAAAAGAAAGAGTAGACTTAATTTCTCAAATAGACAAACAAAATGGCATATATGTATATACTATATAGTATATGTTCTATGGACATCATAATTTTATTTCCTCGTGAAGAGAACCCAATGTATTCAATAAAAAATGAAATAAAGATCTAACTAGACAATCTAGCTAATTCCCAATAGAGTGAACTTTGGTTTGTTAATTACCGTATACACATCCAAGACATAAAAAACACAACACTAGAACGAGAGGAAGCACTAGCAGAAGTCCTTGGACATTGTTCCTCATGTGCTTTGCCATGATTACTCGGGAGGTAATGTGTGGTGTTATTTAAAATGGCACCGATGAGTGTATGACCATCAAACACGGTTGCTTCATGTATTTATAGGAAAGTTTGTTGACACTCACGTACCCTCTTACATGAAATATTAATGTATGGAGTTAATGCCCTTTTGAAAGTCCAATTTTAGTACTCTTGGCTAATGTCTTACTTTTTTTTTCAAAAATGGTGCCTTATCATAATTAATGTCAAAACTTAATGCCATTTTGCTTTATATTAATGTCTTGATTAATTAGTAGCCAAAAATGGTGCATGATAGATTATGTTGAAGGCATAGATAATGATTGCCATTTATTTACTTCCCCCTATTATGTGGTGTTGCACTCCCTAATTCCCAAAATAAATTGCATACCATTAGTTTTGGTCAAATAAAACATCCAACTTCTTGGATAATGATTTAGATTAATTATCAATAGTGGAGTTACATTGGTACTACTTGTAATTACGGGGTCCAACCAAAAAGTGTCGGAAGTCATCTAATAAAAGTTACATTGCGCATATCTTTTGAAGGATTTGTACCATCTACTACCTCTTTTCGGGATTATAAGACCTTCACGTGTACCGATGTCGCCAATTTTACAATCAAAATATAAATTATACAAAACAAAAATTATATCATTGAAATGTAGAACATCTATGTTTTTTAAAGGTATATATATATTCAAAATATATCTCTTGTATTACGTTGGTTAAATTTACGACCTATAAAAACGCGACGGTATTATTTTCCTCAAGGGAGGGAGTACTTGTTTTAATTTTTCACTGAATTTTCAGTATTTCTATTGTTTTCTACTAGCTGATGTGTCATGATTTATTTTTACAAGAGTATATTTATTCATTTATTTTTGGAGCACATGAGGCTAGACCCAATCAACAAAAATATATACGTCAAAAAAGGTAATTGGAAAACCATACACTTGGTTGTACGACCGTTCCATCCCTCGTCATATTCAACTGATCCTTGATCAAGAGCCAAGAAAATACTAAGCTTTGGAAGGCTTTTCGATTTCCGTATTAATTGCAGCATAGGGTCCTTAGGTGCTTTCTCAAAGATGAAATTATAAAATTTGGCTGATGTGTAGGTAGAGCTACCCAAGGAAATATTCTGGAGTCATCTTTATCGGGATCAGAAATGAGCCCAACCAAATAAGATCGAAGATGCTGAATTTCCTGGAAAGCTTGGGCAGAGAGAGGCAATGTAAACATTGTAATAATGTCAGGTGTGTTTACCATATCTGCAGCTGAGACGTCCTCATTTAGAGCAAATGAAAACAAGCGGGGAAAATGATCACAAAAAAGACCATTTGATTGCCAATCATCTTTCCAAACCAAGACAGTTTTACCATTTCCAATCACACAAGAGCACACAAGAGGTTAAGCTTCTATAATCCCGAATCAAGTTGAAAACATCTTTTCACCAAAAGGATCTTCTTCTAGATTGAGAATGGGGGACACCACTTAGATGTAGGTTCCAGACCATGTTAACCCAAGGAATATTTTCTTTGCATTAGAATTTATGAAGATGTTTTATAAGGAGACCTTTATTCTACAATTCCAAATTTAGCACACCGAGCCCTCCACATTCCCTAGGCTGACAAACACTACAAGAAAAGTTCTGATAGACAACGTCTCAAAATCGTCAGCTAAGGGGTATTTTTCGTCGCCTATGGGCCTAACCCGACGATATGGGTTCTGTTGTGGAAACTGCGTCAGGCAAAGTCCAACAACGTTTTTTTCGGTCCGTCGCGCTTGGGCGCCCTTCCGCCACGGAAAATCAGACCGTTGCGCAAGTGTTTCCGGGAGCCCGTTGACTGCTGACGTCATGCAAACTGACACGTGGCAGACGCCGTTAACTGGCAGTTAACGGCGTTAACCGGCTGAAACCCCGTGGTAGATGGTAGGCCCACACGAGGCCTCCCACGTCTTAAGCGGGCCGGGCCAGCTGACATAGTTTGACCGGTCAACTATATAGCTGGGCTGGTCCATTAGGCCTCGTTTACTTCTCTCGTATTTTTCTTCCCAATGGGTATGGGGATGGAAGGGGATTTGGTGTTCACCCAATCCCCTCAAATACCCTTCCCCAAAAATACACTAGTATGTTGGAGAGTTTTTGATTTAGGCAAAAAATGTGGGGATGGGAGGGGATGAGAGGGGATATCTCGGGATTATGTCGTTCAAAACCGGAGAAGTAAACGGACTAGTGGGGATTTTCCGGGATACGAAATAATCCCCTCCCATCCCCATAAATACCCTAGAAGTAAACAAGGCCTTAGTTACGTGGGCCGGGCCTAACCTCTAAGGTTGACTGGTCAAAACTTAAATGGGCCGGCCCATTTAACATGTGGGGTCCACCTTACAGCAACTGGGCCGGCCCAAGAAGCAAGTGGGCCGGGCCAAAACACAGGTGGGTCCCACTTTCCTGTTAAAGGGCCGGCCCATTTAGTGTGTGGGGTCCACCATATAGCAAGTGGGCTGGGCCAAAAACACAGGTGGGTCCCACTTTCCAGTTAAAGGGTCGACCCATTTAGTATGTGGGGTCCACCATATAGCAAGTGGGCCGGCCCAACAAGATAGTGGGCCGGGCCAAAAACACAGGTGGGTCCCACTTTCCTGTTAAAGGGCCGGCCCATTTGGTGTGTGGGGTCCACCATATAGCAAGTGGGCTGGCCCAACAAGATAGTGGGCCGGGCCAAAAGCACAGGTGGGTCCCACCTTCCTGTTAAAAGGCCGGCCCATTTAGTATGTGGGGCCACCATATAGCAAGTGGGCCGGCCCAACAAGATAGTGGGTCGGGCCAAAAACACAGGTGGGTCCCACTTTCCAGTTAAAAGGCCGGCCCATTTAGTATGTGGGGTCCACCATATAGCAAGTGGGCCGGCCCAACAAGATAGTGGGCCGGGCCAAAAACACAGGTGGGTCCCACCTTCCTGTTAAAGGGCCGGCCCATTTACCATGTGGGACCACCATATAGCAAATAGGCTGGCCCAACAAGATAGTGGGCCGGCCCAATAAGCATGTGGATCCCACTATCGTGTAACCGGGTCGGCCTACTAAAGAAGTGGGCTGGCCCAAAATGAAAGTGGGTCCCACACTACTGTAAGTGGGCCGGCCCAATCTGTTGTAGTGCCCTACTTGTTTGACTAGTCAACTTGCATTAAATTTCATGAGCCTAAAATCTGATATCAATGATACACACAATTACATACACAAATAAAACAAGTAGGAAAATTACAAGGCAATTAATGTGCCCAAACAAAAAAATTACATAGAATCATTGAGGACTTCTATTAGCATCATCAATAACACGTTGACATTTGGCAATCGCCTTGATTGAATCTTGTGTACTCTTTGTCAACATATCACTGAGATCTTAAAGCGACAATACCATGTCTTTTATAAAGTACAGCCTTGAGATATTTCTTGTTTGATGAAAGCAATGGTCTAGGTTGACGGCTATGAGAAGATGCATCGGAAGAAATATCGAACTTTTTGTGGGCCTCACTTCTAATGAAGATTGCTTCATCACAACCGCATTACGATAATAATGCAAAAAGAGTTAAACGATGAACTATGCAAACATTTATTATGCAATGTAGATATAAGATAATAACAAGTTGCATAAATAAGACAATGTATGGAACTTGTACTAAGCACAAACTTACATCATAATGTTGCACAGGGTCGCTACAGATCCTTTTTTGGCGACTATCTTCTAATGATGACTGCTTCATTAAAACTGCATTCTGGTAACATTGCAAACATAGTTACAACAATTAACTATTCAAACATGCATTACGCAATGTAGAGATCAGATAACAGCATGTAGCAGAAATAAGCACAAGATAAGATAAGATGCATGTACTAAGCACATACTGGCTCATTGCAGTCCTTCTCTTGCGTGCACTAGTCGTGGTCAACATGCCTGTCATTTTAGGTTCAGCCATCAAGTGAAATGCTAATCCTCCTGCTCCATTGTCCTTAATCTGTGTTTAGATATCACATTTAAGACCAAGTCAGCTGGTTTCAAATAACAAAAAACTTGAGCTGCCAAATGAATAAGCCAATATTTACCAGATATCAGATTAAAACCAACTAGATGTTGCTTTGCATGAGATACGAATTTCAGACATTCAGATTTAGAGTAGGGTAATGCCAAGGTTTGCCACATAAAGTAAACTGACATTAAGAATGACCAAATGTCAGGTTCAAATCACCTTCGCAGTTTCTCCAAGACAAGCATATCAAATAGGCAGAAACATAGTAAAGCATGAATGGCATTGCTATGGCAGGGTTCCAAGTGTTAATCTCTTGCATAAGGAACAATGCATATAGGTTATAGATAATAACGGAAGTAAACTGCCAAAATTACCAACCAAGAACTCAGATTCCAACCTTCCCTAGCGTCCCCGCTGTTAATGTTGGATGTTCTAATAAGTGGTTCGCATGATCAATCCCTAGGAAAAATAACATTGACAAGTCAGTCTACGATAATACAAAGACCAGACATGCACGCAGCAATAACTATATAAGCTAAAGACGAGGTATAAGAGCAAGCAGATTGGAAATGCACATAGCATGATTATAAAAGCAGTGTGAGAATAGCAGACACGAGAAAACAGCTAGCAGCTAGCGGTGAGCTAATGACGTGGTATAAGAACAAGCAGATTGGAAATGCCCATATCATGACTATAAAAGCAGTGCGACAATAGCATGCAGTACAAAAACAGTTGGCAGCAAATGAATGGGTATAAGGCTATAAATATGTGGATGCACACAGGTGTTAGTAGAATGAACAGGATGGTAGCGACAGGATAATGCTTTTGTACTGTACAATATTTAAACAAACTTCATGCGAAGCAACACATCAAGAAAGTTAACGGCATATGAGATCTGCAAATAACTACACAAAACATGGCTAAAGAAACACCGCGATCTAACGGGCCAGCGTACTAACCAAGCTGCGGCGGGGTGGACGGGGGCGGCAACTTGCATTCCAGCGGCGGCGGACGCGGGAGACGATGAATCGACCCTGTTTCAGTAGAAGCGGGCGTTAGTGAAGCAGATCTGGTTGGCTGGCAAGGGATTCGGTGAAGTTGATACAGCCACTGCGCCGAGGTAGTCGGTGGCGAGGTCGGCGGTGAAGCAGATCCGTCGATGGCGAGGTCGGCGGTGAAGCAGATCCGTCGGTGACGAGGGCGGCGGGGAAGCGGATCAGGTGGGTGGACAGCCAACACGATCAAGGCTACGCCGTGGAGGAGTATGCCGGCGGCGAAGCAGATCTAGTACTGTAGAGAGTCAGAGCTTTCCGTCGATGGCGAGGTCAGCGGTGAAGCAGATCCGTCGGTGGCGAGGTCAGTGGTGAAGCAGATCCGTCGGTGACGAGGGCGGCGGGGAAGCGGATCAGGTGGGTGGACAGCCAACACGATCAAGGCTACGCCGTGGAGGAGTATGCCGGCGGCGAAGCAGATCTAGTACTGTAGAGAGTCAGAGCTTTGGCGTGTGAGAGTATTTTTGAGCTAATGGGACGAATGGTTGGTGGGTGGGTGTGGGCCTGTGGGGAGGGTTCGGGATCTAGGCAAGATATTTCATTGTTATCGAATGAGCCCTCCATGGTCGGTGGGTTGTAGCTTCCGGACCAGGGTTAAAAGGGTAAAACTGGTCACGGGATTTTCGAATGGATGCGGCGGGATGATTTGGCGCGCGGCCGAAATTTTCAGTTTCAAGCTACGAGCAGAACGACAAAAATAATGTTCTTCCCCAGGGAGCTCTCATTTCTTCCTCTTCTCTTTCTCTCTCGAGTCTCTCCCACTCCCCCGGCTCCTCTCCCCCTTCTCTCCGGCGGCCTCGCCGGCCGGAGACGAGGCCGACTTCTCTCTGTATATTGTACACCCTCCGAACTAAATTAATTGATTCAACTTTCCTTAGACGTGTATGTATCTAGAGTAAAAACATGTGTGGATACATCCATATTTAGATAAGCAAAGTTGAGTCAGCTAATTTGGATCCGAGGGAGTTAGTGTTGTTGTAAGCTTAGATCTAGTGTTTCCCGTGAGCAGAATGGCGCAATGGAGTCGGGGATCTCGTCATCGGCTTCAGATCTGGCCTATGGTGAATCTGGCGGATCTTGCCGGCCAAACCCCGATCTGGTGCCATCAATGTGATGGCGCTAACGGTGAGGCTTGCTTTGGTCAGTGCTTCAGATCTGGCCAATGGGGAAGTCACGCTGCTAAAGTTCACAAGCTCGGGGCATACGACGGCGTCATCCG
This sequence comes from Lolium perenne, assembly GCF_019359855.2. Lineage (NCBI taxonomy): Eukaryota > Viridiplantae > Streptophyta > Magnoliopsida > Poales > Poaceae > Lolium > Lolium perenne. The sequence goes on along the minus strand of NC_067246.2, from coordinate 37,667,485 downwards.
TCTTGCCCGTGCACATCTTGGCCTTTCAGCGGCCCTTCTCAGAGCCAATATGCCGTTGCTGAGGCCCTTCTTCTCCTTCGTCCTGGCGACTAACAGCGACACCGTCCCAAGTGGTGCGTCCCCGGCGACGGAGTTGCTGGAAAGGATGCGGAGCAGAGATCTGATGTGCGGTCGAGAAGGACTCGATTGATTTTCTTCTATATGTTTTGGGGTCCTTTTTGTAAAGTTGCAGGTTCTATTAGTTATTGTCTAGTACTTTTGGTCCTCTATGTAATTTTTTGGACTAGTTTCCATTGGCACTGATAAACTTGAATTTTGACAAGTTGACAGGGAAAAAATTCCTTTGCACATATGGCCTATCATGTATAAACATTCTTGAGATTTAAACTATATGTAATGTGCCATGCATTAACCCTAAATCATATATATGTAACTAACCCTAGCTGATCAAACCCTACTTAATTAAAACAAATAACCCTAAACTATACGCATGCACTTTATGCGCAAAGGCGCGGGTGCCTCTAATAATGTGTGTGCGCACTCGATTGATGATCCCTAAACCTTATACAACCCTGAAACCCTAATCCCTAATCCCTAAACCCTAAACACCCTAAACACTAAACCCTAAACCCTAACCCTAACCCTAAACCCTAATTAAACACTATATATAGGCCAACGACACTTAATTGTGCATCAAGCAGGCCAGGGGTGCCTCGCGGTCCTCTAATTAAATTAAATGTGCCATGCATTAACCCTAAACCATATATATGTAACTAACCATAGCTAATCAACCCTACTTAATGAAAACACATAACCCTAAAGTATACTAGCTATAACCCGATCTAATAAAAACATGCTCTATATATAGCAGCTAGCTAGCAAACCTTAGATTAACACCAATTAATATATACATGGCCTATATCGATCATGTTGTATAACATATCCCTGAGATTCATTAATTAATTATATAATTATCGTGATAAATTAATTAACTCTAATTTTGACAAGTTCTCTCGAATGAAAACACATTTGATTAAGTTGCCTCATAATATATATATATAATTAGTGTGCATGCATGGCCTACCATGCATTCGTGCATATATTTTAATGTATATTTGAACATATTATTGGGGATTTCAATCTCTCTCTCTCGATCATCTATATATCGTTGGTGGCCAAAAAACACACATATATATGCATGCAATTTATGCGTAAAGGCGCGGGTGCCTCTAATAATGTGTGTGCGCACTCGATCGATGATCCCTAAACCTTAAACAGCCCTAAAACCTTAAATCTCTAATCCCTAATCCCTAAACCTAAACACCCTAAACACTAAACCCTAAACCCTAGACCCTAAACCCTAACCCTAACCCTAACCCTAAACCCTAGCTAACCCTAAACCCTAATTAAACCCTATGTATAGGCCAACGACACTTAATTGTGCATCGAAGCAGGCCGGGGGTGCCTCGCGGTCCTCTAATTAAATTAAATGTGCCATGCATTAACCCTAAACCATATATATGTAACTAACCCTAGCTAATCAACCCTACTTATTTAAAACACATAACCCTAAACTATACTAGCTAGCTATAACCCGATCTAATAAAAACATGCTCTATATATAGCAGCTAGCTAGCAAACCGTAGATTAACACCAATTAAAATATACATGGCCTATATCGATCATGTTGTATAACATATCCCTGAGATTCATTAATTAATTATATAATTATTGTGATAAATTAATTAACTTGAATTTTGACAAGTTCTCTCGAATGAAAACACATTTGATTAAGTTGCCTCATAATATATATATAATTAGTGTGCATGCATGGCCTACAATGCATTCGTGCATATATTTTAATGTATATTTGAACATATTCTTGGGGATTTCAATCTCTCTCTCGATCATCTATATATCGCTGGTGGCCCAAAAAACACACATATATACGCATGCACTTTATGCGTAAAGCGCGTAGTGCCTCGATCTAATAATGTGTGTGCGCACTCGATCGATGATCCCTAAACCTTAAACAACCCTAAAACCCTAAATCCCTAATCCCTAATCCCTAAACCCTAAACACCCTAAACACTAAACCCTAGACCCTAGACCCTAAACCCTAACCCTAACCCTAACCATCTGCCCTAGCTAACCCTAAACCCTAATTAAACCCTATGTATAGGCCAACGACACTTAATTGTGCATCGAGCAACCCAGGGGTGCCTCGCGGTCCTCTAATTAAATTAATTAAATGCGCCATGCATTAACCCTAAACCATATATATGTAACTAACCCTAGCTAATCAACCCTACTTAATTAAAACACATAACCCTAAACTATACTAGATATAACCCGATCTAATAAAAACATGCTCTATATATAGAAGCTAGCTAGCAAACCGTAGATTAACACCAATTAAAATATACATGGCCTATATCGATCATGTTGTATAACATATCCCTGAGATTCATTAATTAATTATATAATTATCGTGATAAATTAATTAACTTGAATTTTGACAAGTTCTCTCGAATGAAAACACATTTGATTAAGTTGCCTCATAATATATATATATATAATTAGTGTGCATGCATGGCCTACAATGCATTCGTGCATATATTTTAATGTATATTTGAACATATATATTCTTGGGGATTTCAATCTCGATCTCTCTCTCTCGATCATCTATATATCGTTGGTGGCCCAAAAAACACACATATATACGCATGCACTTTATGCGTAAAGGCGCGCGCGGGTGCCTCTAATAATGTGTATGCGCACTCGATCGATGATCCCTAAACCTTAAACAACCCCTAAAACCTTAAATCCCTAATCCCCAAACCCTAAACACCCTAAACACTAAACCCTAAACCCTAAACCCTAACCCTAACCCTAACCCTAACCCTAACCCTAACCCTAAACCCTAGCTAACCCTAAACCCTAAACCCTAGACCCTAAACCCTAACCCTAACCCTAACCCTAACCCTAAACCCTAGCTAACCCTAAAACCCTAATTAAACCCTATGTATAGGCCAACGACACTTAATTGTACGTGCATCGAGCAGGCCAGGGGGTGCCTCGCGGTCCTCTAATTAAATTAAATGTGCCATGCATTAACCCTAAACCATATATATGTAACTAACCCTAGTTAGCTAATCAACCCTACTTAATTAAAACACATAACCCTAAACTATACTAGCTAACTATAACCCGATCTAATAAAAACATGCTCTATATGTAGCAGTTAGCTAGCAAACCGTAGATTAACACCAATTAAAAAATACATGGCCTATATGGATCATGTTGTATAACATATCCCTGAGATTCATTAATTAATTATATAATTATCGTGATAAATTAATTAACTTGAATTTTGACAAGTTCTCTCGAATGAAAACACATTTGATTAAGTTGCCTTATAATATATATATAATTAGTGTGCATGCATGGCCTACAATGCATTCGTGCATATATTTTAATGTATATTTGAACATATTCTTGGGGATTTCAATCTCTCTCTCGATCATCTATATATCGTTGGTGGCCCAAAAAACACACATATATACGCATGCACTTTATGCGTAAAGGCGCGGGTGCCTCGATCTAATAATGTGTGTGCGCACTCGATCGATGATCCCTAAACCTTAAACAACCCTAAAACCCTAAATCCCTAATCCCTAATCCCTAAACCCTAAACACCCTAAACACTAAACCCTAGACCCTAGACCCTAAACCCTAACCCTAACCCTAACCCTAACCATCTGCCCTAGCTAACCCTAAACCCTAATTAAACCCTATGTATAGGCCAACGACACTTAATTGTGCATCGAGCAGCCCAGGGGTGCCTCGCGGTCCTCTAATTAAATTAATTAAATGCGCCATGCATTAACCCTAAACCATATATATGTAACTAACCCTAGCTAATCAACCCTACTTAATTAAAACACATAACCCTAAACTATACTAGATATAACCCGATCTAATAGAAACATGCTCTATATATAGCAGCTAGCTAGCAAACCGTAGATTAACACCAATTAAAATATACATGGCATATATCGATCATGTTGTATAACATATCCTTGAGATTCATTAATTAATTATATAATTATCGTGATAAATTAATTAACTTGAATTTTGACAAGTTCTCTCGAATGAAAACACATTTGATTAAGTTGCCTCATAATATATATATATATAATTAGTGTGCATGCATGGCCTACAATGCATTCGTGCATATATTTTAATGTATATTTGAACATATATATTCTTGGGGATTTCAATCTCGATCTCTCTCTCGATCTCGATCATCTATATATCGTTGGTGGCCCAAAAAACACACATATATACGCATGCACTTTATGCGTAAAGGCGTGCGCGGGTGCCTCTAATAATGTGTGCGCGCACTCAATCGATGATCCCTAAACCTTAAACAACCCCTAAAACCTTAAATCCCTAATCCCTAATAATCCCTAATCCCTAAACCCTAAACACCCTAAACACTAAACCCTAAACCCTAAACCCTAACCCTAACCCTAACCCTAACCCTAACCCTAACCCTAACCCTAACCCTAAACCCTAGCTAACCCTAAACCCTAAACCCTAGACCCTAAACCCTAACCCTAACCCTAACCCTAAACCCTAGCTAACCCTAAAACCCTAATTAAACCCTATGTATAGGCCAACGACACTTAATTGTACGTGCATCGAGCAGGCCAGGGGGTGCCTCGCGGTCCTCTAATTAAATTAAATGTGCCATGCATTAACCCTAAACCATATATATGTAAGTAACCCTAGCTAGCTAATCAACCCTACTTAATTAAAACACATAACCCTAAACTATACTAGCTAGCTAGCTATAACCCGATCTAATAAAAACATGCTCTATATGTAGCAGCTAGCTAGCAAACCGTAGATTAACACCAATTAAAATATACATGGCCTATATCGATCATGTTGTATAACATATCCCTGAGATTCATTAATTAATTATATAATTATCGTGATAAATTAATTAACTTGAATTTTGACAAGTTCTCTCGAATGAAAACACATTTGATTAAGTTGCCTCATAATATATATATAATTAGTGTGCATGCATGGCCTACAATGCATTCGTGCATATATTTTAATGTATATTTGAACATATATATTCTTGGGGATTTCAGTCTCGATCTCTCTCTCTCGATCATCTATATATCGTTGGTGGCCCAAAAAACACACATATGTACGCATGCACTTTATGCATAAAGGCGCGGGTGCCTCTAATAATGTGTGTGCGCACTCGATCGATGATCCCTAAACCTTAAACAACCCCGAAAACCTTAAATCCCTAATCCCTAAACCCTAAACACCCTAAACACTAAACCCTAAACCCTAGACCCTAAACCCTAACCCTAACCCTAACCCTAACCCTAAACCCTAGCTAACCCTAAACCCTAAACCCTAGACCCTAAACCACCCTAGACCCTAAACCCTAACCCTAACCCTAACCCTAACCCTAAACCCTAGCTAACCCTAAACCCTAATTAAACCCTATGTATAGGCCAACGACACTTAATTGTGCATCGAAGCGAGGCCAGGGGGTGCCTCGCGGTCCTATAATTAAATTAAATGTGCCATGCATTAACCCTAAACCATATATATGTAACTAACCCTAGCTAATCAACCCTACTTAATTAAAACACATAACCCTAAACTGTACTAGCTAGCTATAACCCGATCTAATAAAAACATGCTCGATCTATATATAGCAGCTAGCTAGCAAATTAAACGGTAGATTAACACCAATTAATATATACGACATGGCCTATATCGATCATATGTTGTATAACATCTCCCTGAGATTCATTAATTAATTATATAATTATCGATGATAAATTAATTAACTTGAATTTTGACAAGTTCTCTCGAATGAAAACACAGTTGATTAATTTTCCTCATAATATATATATAATTAGTGTGCGCACTCGATCGATGATCCTTAAACCTTAAACAACCCTAAAACTCCCCTAAACCCTAAACACCCTAAACACTAAACCCTAGACCCTAAACACCCTAAACACTAAACCCTAAACCCTAGACCCTAAACACCGTAAACACTAAACCCTAAACCCTAAACCCTAAACACCCTAAACACTAATTAAACCCTAAACCCTAGACCCTAAACATCCTAAACTAAACCCTATACCCTAGCTAAACACCCTAAACACTAAACCCTAAACCCTAGCTAACCCTAAACCCTAATTAAACCCTATATATAGGCCAACGACACTTAATTGTGCATCAAGCAGGCCAGGGGTGCCTAGCTCGCGGTCCTCTAGTTAAATTAAATGTGCCATGCATTAACCCTAAACCATATATATAACTAACCCCTAGCTAATCAAACCCTAGTTCATTAAAACACATAACCCTAAACTATACTAGCTAGCTATAACCCGATCTAATAAAAACATGCATGCTCGATCTATATATAGCAGCTAGCTAGCAAATTAAACGGTAGATTAACACCAATTAATATATACGACATGGCCTATATCGATCATATGTTGTATAACATCTCCCTGAGATTCATTAATTAATTATATAATTATCGATGATAAATTAATTAACTTGAATTTTGACAAGTTCTCTCGAATGAAAACACATTTGATTAAGTTTCCTCATAATATATATATAATTAGTGTGCATGCATGGCCTACCATGCATGCATTCGTGCATATATTTTAATATATATTTGAACATATTCTTGGGGATTTCAATCTCTCTCTCTCTCGATCATCTATATATCGTTGTTGGCCAAAAAAACACACACATATACACATGCACTTTATGCGCAAAGGCGCGTGTGCCTCTAATAATGTGTGTGTGCGCACTCGATCGATGATCCATAAACCTTAAACCCTAATTAAATAAACCCTAATCCCTAATCCCTAAACCCCTAAACACCATAAACATTAAACCCTAGACCCTAGACCCTAAACCCGAACCTCCTAACCCTAAACCCTAAACCCTAATTAAACCCTATATATAGGCCAATGACACTTAATTGTGCATCAAGCAGGCCAGGGGTGCCTTAGCTCGCGGTCCTTTAATTAAATTAAATGTGCCATGCATATATATATGTGTGTTTAATTTGGGGATTTCAATCGCTCTCTCGTATGTAGATCTCTCTCTACCTCTCTCTCTCTGTCTCTCTCTCTCTCTCTCGTTAATTGGTGGCCAACAACACACACATGCACTTTGTGCGCAAAGGCATGCGCCTCTAATAATGTGTGCGCAGTCGATCAATCTAGTTTTGATTAATCATAGCACACAAATAAAGAAGTTGTATTTGAATCCACACAACCTAATCTAAAACACATAACCCCTAACATGGCCTAATTAATTAACCCCTTCTCTCTACCTAATTAGTGGAAATTGCACAAAATCAAAAGGGGTCCCTCAGTAATTGTGCATATCTGCTAGATTGTGATAAACTTTTGCCCCATATATATTTGGTGGATCGGTGCATCTTGGCATGTAAAACAATTAGTGTTTGCAAATGGCGTTGTCAAAATTTATGTACAAATTTATGTACAAATGATTTCTTTCCATACAAATAAAACAGCTCAACATGCTTCCACACCCCGATTTCCACACGAAGTAGAGCATATTTAAAGGATAATTCCAGAGTTTTACTATTTTTCAAGCAACTTTGCTAATTTTCCCCCACTCACATGACTTTATGTTGATTTAACGAAAATATGGCGAATTTAAACTACATGGGCGGGATAGTTTGAATTGTGCGCGCGGCAAAGGGAACCGCCTATTCCTCAACCTTGTGCACGGCAAATTACACACACAACTCCATTAAACGCCACCTACCGACCTTAATTATCACCCCGGCGGCCCGGCCGCATGACCCCCCACCCACCCCTACACAACTTATCCCCGTCCGTGCGAAGAGCTTCCCCTCCCCGTCCCGTCCGTGCGAAGAAGAAGCTTCCCCTCCCCGTCGTTCTTCTCGAGACGCACCGGCGGTCAAGTTGATCCACGGTAGGGCTGCTATCTCTAGCTCAATCATGTATCGGGCAAGACGGCCTAACGATTTATATTTTCTTGATGCTGCTAAAAAAATTCGTCAGTATGCTCGAACTAATTGGCACTTTATAGTTTTCCGCTCGATTTGTCATCGATCAATTTGTTCATTTGCGTGGGCATATAGAGTCAGTTCTGCACTCGATCCGTTAATTTGCTGAAATGCCATGGCAAAGTTTTGTACACGATCTGTTTGCTAAAATGTCGATGGGCATTTTTTGTTTTGTACTCGACATGATTGCTGAAATGCATAATCATGTAGTATACTTTTGTACTCGATGGATATACATTTCCTACTTCGCCTTAAATTAATCACCAACCACTGTATCTCATAATTAAACAGATGGACAGAACTTGGATGCTGCATGGACACTTATGTTCCCCTTCATATATAAATGGTGTTCAACCCTTTATGGGGTTTATTAGAGATCATGAAGGTCACAACCTGGACGTGTATTGCCCGCGCTGCACATGTATGAATGGTGAGAAGAGGCCTCACCCTGTAGTGGCAGATCATTTACACATTTTTGGGATGGACCGCACATATGTTAGGCGGGTTTAGCATGGTGAACCATATAATGATCCTTTAGCGGGAGAAGCGAGATCTTGCTCACACCGTATGTGTCTTGGCATATGTAGTTAATTATTTATATTGATGCTGCCATTGTTTCAATCAATAGTTTGCATTGCTTTGTGCAAGGTTACGTACTCAAATTTAACTTGTTGCGAGATGGATGGACGGGAAGGAGAGAAAAAGCGCTTGCTTCAGAAACGGGTTTCAGCTACGGGGCATGTGCTTTGTGCCGGATGAGAAGGTAAATATGTAAAACGGCATTTGTTCGAGTTGCATCCCTTAGATGTTTGTCTAATCGGTTGATGTACTAATTGCGAAGCATAGAGTTGAAGAGGTCTCTCGGTTTGATGGGAGATTTGAAGATGAATCTCAGTTTGAAGCACCTGTGGATGGTACTGATGACGAGCCTTTCATAGACGAAGGTCCTGCACCTGAGATTATCCAGCCTACAGAAGGAGGCCGTGGACCGAGTACACAGCTTTGCGTTGAAGTGGATGCACGCCCGGAGATCATCAGGGGCGTCCGGGTAGTCTCAAGACCACCCAGCCCTGATGCACCTGTGGATGGTACTGATGACGAGCCTCTCATGGACGAAGGTCCTGCACCTGAGATTATCCAGCCTACAGAAGGAGGCCGTGGACCGAGTAAACAGCTTTGCGTTGAAGAGGATGCACACCCGGAGATCATCAGGGGCGTCCCGGTAGTCTCAGGACCACCCAGCCCTGATGCAAAATGTTGAGCTACTTTATGATTCGTACTCTTATGTTCTGGTGCTGTAGTATGTTATGATTTGTACGCCTTTGGCGCTAGATTAAGCATTTAGTAGATGATCGCGTTGCAAAATTCGACACCCACACAATCAGTTCATCGTATGAGTAGTAGCACAATTACTTCTACAGCGATTCCTGCCAGCGCATTAGTTGGTAGCATGAAACACTTTCAGGTACTCCCCTCTGATTCATATTAATTGACTCAATTCTGTCTAGATATGGATGTATCTAAATGCATTTGTTAACTAGACTAACAAACTTGAGTCAGTTAATATGAATCCGTGTAAACCGCCCAGTCCTCGAGCAGCTAGTTTATTGACTCTGGACTCCAAGCCTCTCGCGGCAAGCCATCGACGAAGCTTTGACCAGATCTTGGCCCGCAATTTTTTGTGTGTGGCGAATAGCAAAGTGATACGTCTCCGACGTATCGATAATTTCTTATGTTCCATGCCACATTATTGATGTTATCTACATGTTTTATGCACACTTTATGTCATATTCGTGCATTTTCTGGAACTAACCTATTAACAAGATGCCGAAGTGCCAGTTCCTGTTTTCTGCTGTTTTTGGTTTCAGAAATCCTAGTAACGAAATATTCTCGGAATCGGACGAAATCAACGCCCAGGTTCCTATTTTTCCCGGAACCATCCAGAACACCCGAGAGCCGCCAGAGGGGAGCCCTGGGGGCCCCACACCACACCCTGGCGCGGCCAGAGGGGGGGCCGCGCCGCCCTATGGTGTGGGCCCCCCAGAAGCCCTCCTGCACCGCCTCTTCGCCTATATAAAGCCTCCGTCGCGAAAACCCTGATGCGTTCGACGAAACCCACAGAAACCTTCCAGAGCCGCCGCCATCGCGAAGCCAAGATCTGGGGGACAGGAGTCTCTGTTCCGGCACGCTGCCGGGACGGGGAAGTGCCCCCGGAAGGCTTCTCCATCGACACCGCTGCCATCTTCACCGCCATCTTCATCACCGCTGCTGCTCCCATGAGGAGGGAGTAGTTCTCCATCGAGGCTCGGGGCTGTACCGGTAGCTATGTGGTTCATCTCTCTCCTATGTACTTCAATACAATAATCTCATGAGCTGCCTTACATGATTGAGATTCATATGATGATGCTTGTAATCTAGATGTCGTTATGCTAGTCAAGTGAGTTTTACTTATGTGATCTCCGGAGACTCCTTGTCCCACGTGTGTAAAGGTGACAGTGTGTGCACCGTGTGGGTCTCTTAGGCTATATTTCACAGAATACTTATTCACTGATGAATGGCATAGTGAGGTGCTTATTTATATCTCTTTATGATTGCAATGTGCTTGTATCACAATTTATCTATGTGCTACTCTAGCAATGTTATTAAAGTAGTTCTATTCCTCCTGCACGATGTAATGGTGACAGTGTGTGCATCTGTGTTAGTACTTGGTTTATGCTATGATCATGATCCCTTGTAGATTATGAAGTTAATTATTGCTATGATAGTATTGATGTGATCTATTCCTCCTACATATGCATGAAGGTGACAGTGTGCATGCTATGTTAGTACTTGGTTTAGTCTTTTGATCTATCTTACACTATAAGGTTACTAAAATATGAACATTAATTGTGGAGCTTGTTAACTCTGGCATTGAGGGTTCGTGTAATCCTACGCAATGTGTTCATCATCCAACAAGAGTGTAGAGTATGCATTTATCTATTCTGTTATGTGATCAATGTTGAGAGTGTCCACTAGTGAAAGTGTAATCCCTAGGCCTTGTTCCTAAATACTGCTATCGCTGCTTGTTTACTGTTTTACTGCGTTACTACTGCTGCAATACTACCACCATCAACTACACGCCAGCAAGCTATTTTCTGGCACCGTTGCTACTGCTCATACTTATTCATACCACCTGTATTTCACTATCTCTTCGCCGAACTAGTGCACCTATTTGGTCTGTTGGGGACACAAGAGACTTCTTGCTTTGTGGTTGCAGGGTTGCATGAGAGGGATATCTTTGACCTCTTCCTCCCTGAGTTCGATAAAGGAGGAGGCGTAGACATCAAGCTATTTTCTGGCGCCGTTGCCGGGGAGGAAAGGTAAAAGGTACTCACACTCCGGATCTCGGCTACTAAGCTATTTTCCGGCATTGTAAGTACTTGAAGCTATTTCCTTTAGATCCTGCAATTGCATCTTTTTGTTTCTTGTTTACACTTGTTTGGCATAATGGACAAGAATGATCTTCTTATTCTATTTCCTGATTTAAAACATGGATTGTTTGATGCGAAAATTAAAAAACCTATGGAATCTTATTTGCATGCTGGTAGTAATATTAGTATGAACGCTTTGAACACCATTGTTGATAATAATATAGAAAGTTCTAAGCTTGGGGAAGCTGGTTTTCATGATCTTTTTAGTCCCCCAAGCATTGAGGAGAAAATTTTCTTTGATGATACTTTGCCTCCCATATATGATGATTATAATGATAGTGGTCTTTTGGTACCACCTACTATGGAGAGTAAATTTTGTTGTGATTATACTATGCCTCCAACACTTGATGAGAATAATAATGATAGCTACTTTGTTGAATTTGCTCCTACTACAGTTAATAAGAATAACTATGCTTATGTTGGGAGTAGTAATAATTTTATGCATGAGACTCATGATAAGAATGCTTTATGTGATAGTTATATTGTTGAGTTTGCTCATGTTACTACTGAAAGTTATTATGAGAGAGGAAAATATGGTTGTAGAAATTTTCATGTTACTAAAACACCTCTCTATGTGCTGAAATTTTTGAAGCTATACTTGTTTTATCTTCCTATGCTTGTTACTTTGCTCTTCATGAACTTGTTTATTTACAAGATTCCTATGCATAGGAAGCATGTTAGACTTAAATGTGTTTTGAATTTGCCTCTGGATGCTCTCTTTCGCTTCAACTACTATTTCTTATGAGTGCATCATTAAAACTGCTGAGCCCATCTTAATGGCTATAAAGAAAGAACTTCTTGGGAGATAACCCATGTGTTATTTTGCTACAGTACTTTGTTTTATATTTGTATCTTGGAAGTTGTTTACTACTGTAGCAACCTCTCCTTATCTTAGTTTTGTGTTTTGTTGTGCCAAGTAAAGTCTTTGATAGTAAAGTCAATACTAGATTTGGATTACTGCGCAGAAACTGTTTTCTTGCTGTAACGAATCTGGGCCTAATTCTCTGTAGGTAACTCAGAAAATTATGCCAATTTACGTGAGTGATCCTCAGATATGTACGCAACTTTCATTCAATTTGAGCATTTTCATCTGAGCAAGTCTGGTGCCATTTTAAAATTCGTCTTTACGGACTGTTCTGTTTTGACAGATTCTGCCTTTTATTTCGCATTGCTTCTTTCGCTGTGTTGGGTGGATTTCTTTGTTCCATTACCTTCCAGTAGCTTTGAGCAATGTCCAGAAGTGTTAAGAATGATTGTGTCACCTCTGAACATGTGGATTTTTGATTATGCACTAACCCTCTAATGAGTTTGTTTCGAGTTTGGTGTGAAGCAAGTTTTCAAGGGTCAAGAGAGGAGGATGATATACTATGATCAAGAAGAGTGAAAGATCTAAGCTTGGGGATGCCCCCGTGGTTCATCCCTGCATATTTCAAGAAGACTCAAGCGTCTAATCTTGGGGATGCCCAAGGCATCCCCTTCTTCATCGACAAATTATCAGGTTCCTTCTCTTGAAACTATATTTTTATTCGGTCACATCTTATGTGCTTTACTTGGAGCGTCTGTGTGCTTTTATTTTTGTTTGTGTTTGAATAAATTGGTTTACATTATGCTTGTGTGGGAGAGAGACACGCTCCGCTGGTTCGTATGAACACATGTGTTCTTAGCTCATAATATTCATGGCGAAGTTTCCTCTTCGTTAAATTGTTATATGGTTGAAATTGGAAAATGATACATGTAGTAATTGCTATAATGTCTTGGGTAATGTGATACTTGGCAATTGTTGTGCTCATGTTTAAGCTCTTGCATCATATACTTTGCACCTATTAGTGAAGAAATACATAGAGCATGCTAAAATTTGGTTTGCATAATTGGTCTCTCTAAGGTCTAGATAATTTCTAGTAAGGTGTTTGAACAACAAGGAAGACGATGTATAGTCTTATAATGCTTGTAATATGTCTTTTATGTGAGTTTTGCTGTACTAGTTCATACTTGTGTTTGTTTCAAATAAACCTTGCTAGCCTAAACCTTGTATCGAGAGGGAATACTTCTCATGCATCCAAAATACTTGAGCCAACCACTATGCCATTTGTGTCCACCATACCTACCTACTACATGGTATTTCTCTGCCATTCCAAAGTAAATTGCTTGAGTGCTACCTTTAAAATTCCATTCTTCACCTTTGCAATATATAGCTCATGGGACAAATAGCTTAAAAACTATTGTGGTATTGAATATGTACTTATGCACTTTATCTCTTATTAAGTTGCTTGTTGTGCGATAACCATGTTTCTGGGGACGCCATCAACTATTCTTTGTTGAATTTCATGTGAGTTGCTATGCATGTTCGTCTTGTCTGAAGTAAGAGAGATCTACCACCTTATGGTTAAGCATGCATATTGTTAGAGAAGAACATTGGGCCGCTAACTAAAGCCATGATCCATGGTGGAAGTTTCAGTTTTGGACATTTATCCTCAATCTCATATGAGAAAATTATTAATTGTTGTTACATGCTTATGCATAAAAGAGGAGTCCATTATCTGTTGTCTATGTTGTCTCGGTATGGATGTCTAAGTTGAGAATAATCAATAGCGAGAAATCCAATGCGAGCTTTCTCCTTAGACCTTTGTACAGGCGGCATAGAGGTACCCCTTTGTGACACTTGGTTAAAACATGTGCATTGTGATGATCCGGTAGTCCAAGCTAATTAGGACAAGGTGCGGGCACTATTAGTATACTATGCATGAGGCTTGCAACTTATAAGATATAATTTACATGATACATATGCTTTATTACTACCGTTGACAAAATTGTTTCATGTTTTCAAAATCAAAGCTCTAGCACAAATATAGCAATCGATGCTTTTCCTCTATGAGGACCATTCTTTTACTTTCATTGTTGAGTCAGTTCACCTATTTCTCTCCACCTCAAGAAGCAAACACTTGTGTGAACTGTGCATTGATTCCTACATATTTGCATATTGCACTTGTTATATTACTCTATGTTGACAATTATCCATGAGATATACATGTTACAAGTTGAAAGCAACCGCTGAAACTTAATCTTCTTTTATGTTGCTTCAATACCTTTACTTTGAATTATTGCTTTATGAGTTAACTCTTATGCAAGACTTATTGATGCTTGTCTTGAAGTGCTATTAATGAAAAGTCTTTGCTTTATGATTCATTTGTTTACTCATGTCATTACCATTGTCTTGGATTGCTGCATTCACTACATATGCTTTACAAATAGTATGATCAAGTTTATGATGGCATGTCACTCCAGAAATTATCTGTGTTATCGTTTTACCCTTCGGAATGACGAGAACTAAGCTTGGGGATGCTGATACGTCTCCGACGTATCGATAATTTCTTATGTTCCATGCCACATTATTGATGTTATCTACATGTTTTATGCAAACTTTATGTCATATTCGTGCATTTTCTGGAACTAACCTATTAACAAGATGCCGAAGTGCCAGTTCCTGTTTTCTGCTGTTTTTGGTTTCAGAAATCCTAGTAACGAAATATTCTCGGAATCGGACGAAATCAACGCCCAGGTTCCTATTTTTCCCGGAACCATCCAGAACACCCGAGAGCCGCCAGAGGGGAGCCCTGGGGGCCCCACACCACACCCTGGCGCGGCCAGAGGGGGGGCCGCACCGCCCTATGGTGTGGGCCCCCCAGAAGCCCTCCTGCGCCGCCTCTTCGCCTATATAAAGCCTCCGTCGCGAAAACCCTGATGCGTTCGACGAAACCCACAGAAACCTTCCAGAGCCGCCGCCATCGCGAAGCCAAGATCTGGGGGACAGGAGTCTCTGTTCCGACACGCTGCCGGGACGGGGAAGTGCCCCCGGAAGGCTTCTCCATCGACACCGCTGCCATCTTCACCGCCATCTTCATCACCGCTGCTGCTCCCATGAGGAGGGAGTAGTTCTCCATCGAGGCTCGGGGCTGTACCGGTAGCTATGTGGTTCATCTCTCTCCTATGTACTTCAATACAATAATCTCATGAGCTGCCTTACATGATTGAGATTCATATGATGATGCTTGTAATCTAGATGTCGTTATGCTAGTCAAGTGAGTTTTACTTATGTGATCTCCGGAGACTCCTTGTCCCACGTGTGTAAAGGTGACAGTGTGTGCACCGTGTGGGTCTCTTAGGCTATATTTCACAGAATACTTATTCACTGATGAATGGCATAGTGAGGTGCTTATTTATATCTCTTTATGATTGCAATGTGCTTGTATCACAATTTATCTATGTGCTACTCTAGCAATGTTATTAAAGTAGTTCTATTCCTCCTGCACGATGTAATGGTGATAGTGTGTGCATCTGTGTTAGTACTTGGTTTATGCTATGATCATGATCCCTTGTAGATTATGAAGTTAATTATTGCTATGATAGTATTGATGTGATCTATTCCTTCTACATATGCATGAAGGTGACAGTGTGCATGCTATGTTAGTACTTGGTTTAGTCTTTTGATCTATCTTACACTATAAGGTTACTAAAATATGAACATTAATTGTGGAGCTTGTTAACTCTGGCATTGAGGGTTCGTGTAATCCTACGCAATGTGTTCATCATCCAACAAGAGTGTAGAGTATGCATTTATCTATTCTGTTATGTGATCAATGTTGAGAGTGTCCACTAGTGAAAGTGTAATCCCTAGGCCTTGTTCCTAAATACTGCTATCGCTGCTTGTTTATCTTGTTTCTTTGCGTTACTACTGCTGCAATACTACCACCATCAACTACACGCCAGCAAGCTATTTTCTGGCACCGTTGCTACTGCTCATACTTATTCATACCACCTGTATTTCACTATCTCTTCGCCGAACTAGTGCACCTATTTGGTCTGTTGGGGACACAAGAGACTTCTTGCTTTGTGGTTGCAGGGTTGCATGAGAGGGATATCTTTGACCTCTTCCTCCCTGAGTTCGATAAACCTTGGGTGATCCACTTAAGGGAAACTTGCTGCTGTTCTACAAACCTCTGCTCTTGGAGGCCCAACACTGTCTACAGGAAAAGGAGGAGGCGTAGACATCACAAAGCTTTGACCAGTTCCTCTCGGGATGCAGCACGCCGGTGAGCTTGCACGGTTGCCATGAGCACTTTCCGGCGGAACTTCCTCTTCAGCGCCCTCAAGTCGCTGCTGCGAGACAGCACGCAGTGCCTCGAGGTGGACGGAATTCTGGATCTCAGGGCGGGGGGTCCGCATCGTCCGGGAACGATCTCCAGCGGGTTAACGAGGACATGCATGGCGGCCAGGGGATTTGTTTTTTTTTTGGTTTGAGCTTGGGATTTGGGGTTTTTCGGATAGGGGAGGAGGAACCGAGGAAGAGGAAGGAACAGCCGCGTGCTTGGCGCGTGGCGGTGTGCTTGAATTTCGAATTTTTGTGAAATGTTTCATTTCCCCGCTACAATTCGGGGGTTTCTTGACGCGCCAATGCGTCCCGCCGGGCAGCTTCAAGTGAATTTGGGGTGCCACGCTATGGGCCCTAGTTTCAGTGAGACATGTAATGACTAGTCACATCAGTAAGTTCACTGCGTAATAAAATATGTTACCCCTCCCCTTTATGTAGCACCCCTTCTCTCCCGATCGAGTGCCGATTGCCGACGGATGCAAGCCGCTAGCTCGATCCCCTCCTTTCGCCTCCACCGTCCAGGCATCCAGCTTGGAGGGGCAAGCTGCATCTAGACCAAGCGGATTAGGTAGGACTAGTAATGTTCTTTCCTTTCTCGAGATCGGTTCTTTTTTCCTCTCCTCGATATCTTGCGCATCTCTTTCCTATTCTGGGCGAAGGGGTGTCTTTCTGGTCACCCTCGAGCTGGGAGTGATTGATGGGGGTGGGGGCGGGGGCTACCTTTGCTTGGATTGGGGTGTTCTTCCTTTATTGGTCGACATTTGCAACCTTTGTAGTTTCTGCTGATCCTCACTGTATCTTTTGTCGGCTTGTACGGGAAAGGTAAGACCTCGGCGGTGGGGGCAATGGAGCGTAAGGCCACCACGCATGTGGGCGGTTGGCTGAGCCCGAGCTGCGTCCCCAGCCCATGAAGCAGGTACTCCGTTTGCTTATCCACTCTTTACCTTTTAAGTGTCTCTCTGGATCCTCAATCTGTTCCTGTTCTGGAATATGCTTAAAGTAGCACATGTCTTCAAGTGTTTGTGCGTAAAGCCTCTGTGACACCATGCTCTATATTCTCTGTATCAGGTTGGTACCTCCAGGTTCCGTGCTGAGGCTATGGGGAACGAGAATAGCGCCCCACCTGCGGGAGCATGGCCCGATCTGCAGCACAAGAAGCGAAATGCCTTTGCCGAGCTAGGCGGGGACCGCCCGAGGGTAATTTTTTTAAACAACTTACCATGATGTAGTCTGAATACTGATACTCCCTCGGATCCAAATTAATTGACTCAACTATCTGTAGATACGGATGTATCTAGATGTGTTTTAGCTCTAGATACTACTGCCTCCATCCCAAAGCTTTGGGCTTATATTATTTTTAGAAAGTCAAACTATACCATGTTTGACTAAGCTTTTACCAAAAATCAGTAACATGCAAAATACAAAATTAATATCATTAAATAGATAATAAAATATATTTTCCTACGGTATCTACACAGTATTATATTTGTTGATAGAATGTTCTAAAATTTTGGTCAAACTTTGCTTGTTTTGATTTCTCAAAAATAAATAAGGCTTAAGCTTTTGGATGGTGGTAGTACATTCATATCTAGACAAAGCTGAGTTAACTAGTTTTTTGTCTGTCCATAGCTAGTGTTCACGCTGCAAAAGGCTAAGAGCATCCACTATATGCATCAGTCTATCTCATACAGTAATTCAATATCACTGCTGAGGTCTGCCTTTTGTTTTGCTATTCATATGCAGACTGAAACTTTAGGGCCTGTAGTCAAAAGGAAGCTCAAAGCTGCGGTGATCGGGCTGCCGGTATGGTGATGCTGCCCCATCTTCTAAATGCCTCTACAAGCACAAGGCCACGTGCCATTTGGGTGGTGATCTTTTAATGAATATGGTATATTTTCTTAATCCACAAAACATGCCTTGATTTTCTCTGTTTATTGTCGGTTTTTTCTATGCTTGCCAAAAGTTTACAACAACAACAACAACCAAGCCTTTCAGTCCCAAACAAGTTGGGGTAGGCTAGAGTTGAAACCCATAAGATCTCGAAGCCAAAAGTTTAGAAACACCAAATTCGTTTGCTTACAATCAACATACAGTAATGTTCATCTACTCCGATTCCCTAACCCAACAAAAAATGATGTTAATTACGATTTTTAGATTAAAAGAGCACCATTAGGCAGCTTTGTTAATTACGACTTTGAGATTAAAATGTCATTTGCAATTGTTAATTACAATTTTGAGACAAATGGTTAGTTTAACCTCGATCTCTTCTGCTCTCCATTTATCCCAACCGAACAAAAATTTAACCATTCCATTCCTCTGAAATGGAACCATTCCATTCCATTCCACGCTGTTTCGAACCGAACACACCCTTGCATTGTTGTGAACTGTTGTCCATACACGGCCATACCCTTCCACTTACATCCAGCACTATATGCATCGATGCTGTCTCGAGTCATTCAATATCACTGCTGAGATCTGTTGCCATTCTTATGCAGGCTGAAAAAGCTGCGCAATTACTCGAGTGGATGCACAATGAGGCTGATGAGGCTGCTGTGAGGATGATGGTGCCGGCACCATCTTCCGAATACCTCTACATGCACGAGGCCATGGGCCACTGGGTGGTGACCTTTTAATGAATCTGGTATATTTTCTTAATCCACATACATGATTTCATTATTATCTGTTTAATTACTGTTGGCTTTGTCTAATGCTTACCAAAGTTCGAAACACTGCGTTTGCCTACAATCATCATACACTAATTTTTCACTTTTCAATCTGTCTCATCCAAGATATAAACTGTTGATTTCCATTGGCTTCTTTTGTAATCATTTGCATTGTTGTCGACTGTTCTCTATGCACAACCCTATTCTTCCACTTACACCCGCACTATTTGCATCAGTCTATCTCATAGATTTATTAAATATCAATGATAAGTTCTGTTGCTATTCATATGCAGGATGAAACTTCTGTGCCTCTACTCAAATGGATAAAAAATGATCCTGATGAGGCTGCTGTGAAGACGATGGTGCCGCCACCATCTTCTGAAAACCTCCTCAAGCACAAGGCCACGGGCCAGCTGGGTGGTACCCTTTTCAAGAAGCGGTGTATATTTTCTTAATCCTCATACATGATTTGATTTTTGTCTGTTTATTGCCGGCTTTGTCTAATGCTTACCAATAGTTCAAACACACACACCTATTCTTACACTTACATCCAGCACTATATGCATCGATGTCTCATAGATTCATTTTATATATCACTGCTTTGATGTCTGTTGCTCTTCAATTTTCATATGCAGACTGAAACTGCTAACCCTTCATTGGTCAAAAGGATTGCAACTGCCGATGAGGCATCTGCAGAGGCTGCCACCAAGTTACTGTCAGCCCCACCTTCTGGATGCTTATATAAGCTCAAGTCCAAGGACCAGCCGGGCCGTAACCATCCAAGGGTTCGGGTATATTTTCTTAAGCCACATATACATGCCATGATTTATGTCTGATATTATCACCGGCTCTGTCTAATGCTTTTTGGAATTCGGAAACACCAAATTAGCATGCTTATATTCATCATACACTAATTTTTCACTGTTCAGTTTGTAACATAGTGTTATGCACTCGCTTGTCAACATTTGCATTGCTCTGAACTATGCACTTTACACAACCTAATTCTTCCACTTACATTCAGCGCTACGCACCAGTAGTACCTCCCATGTTTCCTTCACCATCCCGATGCCGAGCTTGCGAGAATATGGCGGGCCCATGTACATACCCCGCATATAACACCTCCTATGGCTCTATCTACCTTTCTAGTAGCTCCTTCACAGAGTTACAGGTATGTATTCTCAGTGGTTTAGCATGAATTGGCATATAGTAAAGTCTTGTTTTTAGTCTTCCTGCTTCTTACATTTGTATCAATTTTCACATGCAGACTGTACCTTGTGAACTTCGTCCAATGATTAACTAGATGTGTCCGCATGAAGGGTCTTTCACTATGCATGGCAATGGCAAATTGATGCACACCAACACGGTCTATGAGGTGTATGTCTACAAGACGCAGGCCATCACATATTTGTATGGACATGATTGGAGAAAGTTTGCTTTTGACTACGGTCTGAAGAAGGGCGATGAGCTGAGGATCAGAAACTCAAACGAGCAGATATACGTAACTGCTTACAGAGTTGGAGACACTTCCAAATATATAATATGTAACTTTTTTGTACTCATATCTTTTGATAACTGTTCTGAGCAGTTGTTCTAAACCATTCCCTCTGTTCTAGCTTGCTGGGTTTAACATGATCAAAGCTGCAGATCCCCTGATGGAACATGAGCGGATGTCACAAAGGGCAACCACACCAGCACCGGCACCGGCTTCCCACTCTCCTGCATCAGCACCGGTTCCTGTACCAGCTCCGTTTACTGTATCTACCCAGCAGTCCCCTACATCAGCATTGGTTCCTGTAGAGGCCCCATATACTACACCTGCCCAGCGGGCTCCCGCATCAAGACCGGTTCCTCTAGCTGCACCGTTTCTGCACCTGCCCAACAGTCTCCTGCATCAGCACCGGTTCCTCTAGAGGCACCGTTTACTGCACCTGCCCAGCAGTCTCCTGCATCAGCACCAGCTCGTGTACCAGCCCAGGCTCCTGCACCTGCCCCAGCCAGATCACCGAGGTCTCAGCTCTTTGCTGTGGCCACCCGTGTGGTGACCAGGACGCATCTGAAGGCTATGTTCATGAGTATATGACAGCATAACTGCTCTTATCTTGATGTCTTCTCTGCTCAAAGTCTCACATGGTTCAGTGCATTGGTGCCATTGACTAATTTTTGGTGGTATCTCTTGCTTTGAATCAGAAATTGCCTAAAAGTATCTCCAAGGATCTCAATGCTGGCCGAAGGGGCAAGATATCCCTCGTCATGGAGAGTGAAGGTCTCACCGTGGAGGGACGGTACTCCGTCAGTCCCACAGATGGCCGCTTGGTTGTTACTTCCAGGTGGAAAAAGTTCATTGACGGTGCCAAACTTCGCATTGGATCAAAGTTGAAGGTCAAGATCTTTCGATGCCGCTGTGACATGCTGGTCATAAAGTTCGCGGTTGTCTAGTTCTGTTGCCCCATGAGCCCTTAGCAAATGCATTTGTAGTTATACTTATATAAGGTTATCTTATCTGAACTGCTAATTAATTGTATGGGTGGTAAAACTCTGGCAAGCTTTTGCTCTTAGCAAGTATGTATGTATGATCAGCTATTATGATAACTAATGTTTGTGTTCATCTTAATTTGCATTTCCGTTTTAGAAAAAAACTTAATTTCAATTTTGGCTGACCTGTTAGAGAACTATCAGATTGAACCCACAACATGATTCAAATAGATTCATTACACCGAGCCACATGTCTTGACCTTGCTATGCACTACTTCCATTAATCAGTGCAAGAAGGCTTACCTGAGCTGCCTGAACCATGGCAGATTCGAATCCACCTTATCTATCTAGAAATACAACCTTTGAAGAAAGAGGATTTGCAGTATGGGGAGGCTGACATTGGGGACCCATGAGCCAGCAGCGTCGTCAACGTTTTAAAGGTGGCAGGAGATCGAAAGAAAAAATAAGCCAAAAATCAGTTGGTAAACAAATTCAAGAAAAGAAACATTTACCTTTCTGAGAGGATGACATGCGGGACCCATGAGGCAGCAGCATCCTCAACGCTTCCAAGGCGGCACAGGACCGAAAGAAAAATGAAGTAGCCAGAAATCAGGGTGTGAAAAAAAATCCAAGAAAAGAAAGATTTCAATTGGGCTGTATCTGGACATCTGGGCCTTCGAACTATCCTGCTGGGCCTTTTGACTCGTACAATTTCAGCCCACTCCAAAACAGGAAAGGTCGGATTTTTCTCAAAAAAAAAACGGGAAAGTCCTATGCTTCGCAAAAACAAAAAACAAGGAGATTCAACATATAAGTTTGTTTATGTAGATATAAAGATTTAATTTATCCGTTTGCAATAGCTCAGAGCGAAATACAACGTTTATTGTCTGCAAAATAAAATATCACATGTTTCTTGTACGGGGAGGCTGACATCGGGGACCCATGAGCCAGCAGCGTCGTCAACGTTTCAAAGGCGGCAGGGGATCGAAAATAAAAAAAAGCCAAAAATCAGTTGGTAAAAAAATAAAAGAAAAGAAAACATTTATCGTTCTGAGAGGATGACATGCGGGACCCATGAGGCAGCAGCATCCTCAACGTTTCAAAGTCGGCATGAGATCGAAAGAAAAAGCCAAGTGACATAATATCAGGAGCCAAAAATAATCCAAGAAAAGAAACTTTATTGTACATAGAGGATGACATGCGGGTCCCATTTTGTAGCAGCGGTCTCAACGTTTCCAAGGCGGCACAGGACCAAAAGAAAAATGAGGCAGCAGCATTCTCAACAATTCCAAGGCGGCAGGGGATCAAAAGAAAAAAAAGGAAATAGCCAGAAATTAATTAGGGGTCAAAAATAAATCCACCAAAGGAAACTTTTATTGTTAATAGAGGATGACATGTGGGACCGACCTGCCAACAGCGTCCTCATCGTTTCAAAGGGGGCAGGGGATCAAAAGAAAAAGAAAAATAGCCAGAAATTAGGGGTAAAAAATAACTCCAAGAAAGGAAACTTTTATTGTTCGTAGAGGATGACATGCGGGACCCATGAGCCAGCAGCTTACTCAACGTTTCAAAGGTGGCATGAGATCGAAAGAAAAAGGCAAGGTACCAAATATCAGGAGCCAAAAATAATCCAAGATTTATTGTACATAGAGGATGACATGTGGGTCCCATTTTGCAGCAGCGGTCTCAATGTTTGTAATGCGGCTTGAGATCAAAAGAAAAAGAAAGTAGCTAGTAATTAGGGGGTGAAAAAAATCCAAGAAAAGAAAGTTGATGGACATAGAGGATGACATGCGGGTCCCTTGAGCCAACAGCTTACTCAACGTTTCAAAGGGGGCAGGGGATCAAAAGAAAAAGGCAAGCCAAAAATCAGAGGGTGAAAAAAAATCCAACAAAGGAAACTTTTATAGCACATAGAGGATGACATGCGGGTCCCATGAGCCAGCAGGTTCGTCAACGTTTCAAACGTGGCATGAGATCGAAAGAAAAAGGCAAGTGACCAAATATGAGGTGCCAAAAAAAACTCCAAGAAAAGAAAGTTGATTTCTCATAGAGGATGACATGCGGGTCCCATTTAGCTGCAGCGGTCTCACTGTTTGAGAGGCGGCAGGGGATCGAAAGAAAAAGGCAAGTGACTAAATATCAGGAGCCAAAAATAATTCAAGAAAAGAAAGTTTTATAGTCCATAGAGGATGACATGCGGGTCCCATTTAGCAGCAGCGGTATCACCGTTTGAGAGGCGGCAGGGGTTCGAAAGAAAAAGGCAAGTGACCAAATATGAGGTGCCAAAAAAAAATCCAAGAAAAGAAAGTTTTATAGTACATAGAGGATGACATGCGGGTCCCATTTAGCAGCAGCGGTATCACCGTTTGAGAGGCGGCAGGGGATCGAAAGAAAAAGGCAAGTGACCAAATATGAGGTGCCAAAAAAAATCCAAGAAAAGAAAGTTTTATAGTACATAGAGGATGACATGCGGGTCCCATTTAGCAGCAGCGGTATCACCGTTTGAGAGGCGGCAGGGGATCGAAAAAAAAGGCAAGTGACCAAATATGAGGTGCCAAAAAAAACTCCAAGAAAAGAAAGTTGATTGCACATAGAGGATGACATGCGGGTCCCATTTAGCAGCAGCGGTCTCAACGTTTCCAAGGCGGCAAGGGATCAAAAGAAAAAGGAAGTAGCCAGAAATAAGGGGGTCAAAAAAAATCCAAGAATAGAAAGAATTTTGGTTCATAGAGGATGACATGCGGGACCCATGATCCTGCATCGTAAACGGCTCGATCGGAGAACGTTGAACGAGATGGCGCGATCGAGAAAAAAAACAATGCCAGAGAGGCTGCCATCTGGGCCCTACATCCCTCGGCGGTGCGGATTTGCATTGACTCGGCCGGCGAACCCGAGATTTCGAGATGCACCACGTCCCGGGCCACCATACGCGACGTTTTGGCCGCTTTCGTCGGGCTAGGTGGCCTCAAAAACGAGAAATTTTTTTTTTGACATGCACCACGGAGGGACCCAAAATCGTCGGCCATGGTACACCAGCAACCACGGCGCGACTTCAACTTCGTCGGCATGGCAACTTTTCTTGTAGTGAAACCGAAGACAATGTAGCAAGACATTTAGCTGACGTTGCACCCTCCTCTTTAGCCGATAAACAATGACGTCGAGATCTGTCGACTATATTAATAATATATTTTTGAACTTTTAAGGAGCAAAGAAAGTGCATCGGGAAGGAGGATAAAATAGAACGGACCAGCTGCAGACGACCTCCATGACCCGTTCCTCATATTTGGTTGGTAATGTTGATAATCATGTCATAGAAGTCCGGGCGTAACACCCCTAATAGTTGGCCCATAATCAAGTCGTGGAATGATGGCGGAAGATCATCTCACAGCATGCGTATACGCAACCCAAACTCGTATTGTTATCATCGGAGACGCATAGTTGATCATTGGAAGACACACCTTCACATAAACCGACACCGAGATTTGGTAACGTTGTTCAGCGATCAACGCCTACACCCGCGAGGCATGTTTAATGGACGCTCCTCACCAAGTATTGTCATAGTTCCATCAATGACAAGCTTGTCACGATGGTACGTAGACACTTCAGATCCACAACGTCGCGCCGGTCCAGCACCCCTGCCACGGGCATCAAACCATCCCCGAAAACTTTGTCTTGTGTCTAACCTACCTTGCATCTAATCTATTTTGGATACTACCGGTGCCTTTAAATATTAGGTCAGGTTACAAGTGTTCGACTCCAATGAATAACCTTTAGTTAATTACAAGTCTAATTATACCATACTCATACACATATTCAACACATTGAATAAACTCCACCTTGGTAAATCACTAGTCCTAGGAGAATAGAAAATGAAAACATGGTCAAAATATCAACATCGAATATGTCAACGATACAGTGCATGCAATTACACATGCAACCCATTAGTTTTATTAAAAAACCGCCCCATCTATTTTTTGAAACATAGGAAATTTCCTAGCTGATCAATTCATCATTATTTGGACACCCGTAAGGAAGATATGCATCTGCACAAAGGGGAAAAAATACTATTTAGCTGGTGCTGGTTGGCAATTAATCTTGCACGGGCAGTTTGTGAAGCATTCTCCAAGATTTTGCCAGCAAAGATTATCCAATTCACAACAGAATTGATGTTCCAGGTCTTTGTCCTTGTTCTTTTGACATGGGGGTATGGTTACGTCGCCTTGTACGATGATCCTGTAGCCCCCCTTGTGGACGTTTATGCTTTCACCTAACATAAAAGAAAGAGTAGACTTAATTTCTCAAATAGACAAACAAAATGGCATATATGTATATACTATATAGTATATGTTCTACGGACATCATAATTTTATTTCCTCGTGAAGAGAACCCAATGTATTCAATAAAAAAATGAAATAAAGATCTAACTAGACAATCTAGCTAATTCCCAAAAGAGTGAACTTTGGTTTGTTAATTACCGTATACACATCCAAGACATAAAAACCACAACACTAGAACGAGAGGAAGCACTAGCAGAAGTCCTTGGACATTGTTCCTCATGTGCTTTGCCATGATTACTCGGGAGGTAATGTGTGGTGTTATTTAAAATGGCACCGATGAGTGTATGACCATCAAACACGGTTGCTTCATGTATTTATAGGAAAGTTTGTTGACACTCACGTACCCTCTTACATGAAATATTAATGTATGGAGTTAATGCCCTTTTGAAAGTCCAATTTCAGTACGCTTGGCTAATGTCTAACTTTTTTCTTTTCAAAAATGATGCCTTATCATAATTAATGCCAAAATTTAATGCCATTTCGCTTTATATTAATGTTTTGATTAATTAGTAGCCAAAAATGGTGCATGATAGATTATGTTGAAGGCATAGATAATGATTTCCATTTATTTACTTCCCCCCATTATGTGGTGTTGCACTCCCTAATTCCCAAAATAAATTGCATACCATTAGTTTTGGTCAAATAAAACATCCAACTTCTTGGATAATGATTTAGATTAATTATCAATAGTGGAGTAACATTGGTACTACTTGTAATTACGCCGTCTAGCCAAAAAGTGTCGGAAGTCATCTAATAAAAGTTACATTGCGCATATCTTTTGAAGGATTTGTACCATCTACTACCTCTTTTTGGGATTACAAGACCTTCACGTGTACCGATGTCGCCAATTTCACAATCAAAATATAAATTATACAAAACAAAAATTATATCATTGAAATGTAGAACATCTATATTTTTAAAGGTATATATATATATTCAAAATATATCTCTTGTATACGTTGGTTAAATTTACGACCTATAAAAATGCGACGGTATTATTTTCCTCAAGGGAGGGAGTACTTGTTTAATTTTTCACTGAATTTTTAGTATTTCTATTGTTTTCTACTAGCTGATGTGTCATGATTATTTTTACAAGAGTATATTTATTCATTTATTTTTGGAGCACATGAGGCTAGACCCAATCAAATAAAATTTATACGTCAAAAAAGGTAATTGGAAAACCATACACTTGGTTGTACGACCGTTTCATCCCTCGTCATTTTTATTGAAGCGCATGACCGTGAGGAAGAACCCCTACGACATTTTTTTTCTATTTTATATGACAACAAAGCCCAGGACCCTGGAGCAAGGTTTACAAGGTTTTTATTGGGGAAAGAAGTGTGCAAGGAAATCTAAATACATATTGTAGAGCTATGTAAAGATAGACCGAATCCACGTAAGAAGATCTTGCACCATATTAGGGTTTACTCTGTATTGATGGATAAGGAGATCACTCTGAAATATTACTTTCCATCTCCCTAATGTTGGATTCTGATTTTTAAAAATAAAATCATTTCTCTCTTTCCAAATATTCCACGCTGCACCTGAAACAAATTCCATAAAACATGGCCATCAAATAAATTTCTCGCGTAGTGAAACGAGAAGTGATAGTCCTAGAGCAATCAGACTAAATATCAATACACTGCCAACATGAGACGGCAAACGAACATTGAAAAAACAAGTGATCTCTTGTCTCCGTGCTCCATGAGATGAGCAGATAATACATGTTGGATCATCCTAAATATTCCAGTGCTTGCGAAGCATCGGGTCTTTCATATTCAACTGATCCTTGATCAAGACCCAAGAAAATACTAAGCTTTGGAAGGCTTTTTGATTGCCATATTGATTGCAGCATAGGGTCCTTAGGTGCTTGCACAAAGATGAAATTATAGAATTTGGCCGATGTGTAGGCAGAGCTACCCAAGGAAATATTCCGGAGTCATCTGAATCGGGATCAGAAATGAGCCCAACCAAATAAGATCGAAGATGCCGAAGTTCCTGGAAAGCTTGGGCAGAGAGAGGCAATTAAAACATTGTAATAATGTCAGGTGTGTTTACCATATCTGCAGCTGAGACGTCCTCATTTAGAGCAAATGAAAACAAGCGGGGAACTGATCACATAAAAGACCATTTGAGTGCCAATCATCTTTCCAAACCAAGACAGTTTTACCATTTCCAATCACACAAGAGCACACAAGAGGTTAAGCTTCTATAATCCCGAATCAAGTTGAAAACATCTTTCCACCAAAAGGATCCTCTTCTAGATTGAGAATGGGGGACACCACTTAGATATAGGTTCCAAACCATGTTAACCCAAGGAATGTTTTATAAGGAGAGCTTTATTCTACAATTCCAAATTTAGCACACCGAGCCCTCCACATTCCCTAGGCTGACAATCCGTAGACCATGCAGCAAGATATTTAGCTGACGTTGCACCCTCCTCTTTAGCCCATAAACAATGACGTCGAGATCTCTCGGCTATATTAATAATATATTTTTGAACTTTTAAGGAGCAAAGAAAGTGCATCGTCAAGGACGATAAAACAGAGCGGACCAGCTGCAGACGGCCTCCATGACCCGTCCCTCATATTTGGTTGGTAATGTTGATAATCATGTCATAGAAGTCCGGGCGTAACACCCCCAACAGTTGGCCCATAATCAAGTCGTGGAATGATGGCGGAAGATCATCTCACAGCATGCATATACGCAACCCAAACTCGTATTGTTATCATCGGAGACACATAGTTGATCATTGGAAGACACACCTTCACATAAACCGACACCGAGATTTGGTAACGTTGTTCAGCGATCAACTCCTACACCCGCGAGGCATGTTTAATGGACGCTCCTCACCAAGTACTGTCATAGTACCATCAATGACAAGCCTGTCACGATGGTACGTAGACACTTCAGATCAACAACGTCGCGCCGGTCCAGCGCCCCTGCCACGGGCATCAGACCATCCTCGAAAACTTTGTCTTGTGTCTAACCTACCTTGCATCTAATCTATTTTGGCTACTACCGATGCCTTTAAATATTAGGTCAGGTTACAAGTGTTCGACTCCAATGAATAACCTTTAGTTAATTACAAGTCCAATTATAGCATACTCATACACATATTCAACACATTGAATAAACTCCACCTTGGTAAATCACTAGTCCTAGGAGAATAGAAAATCAAAACATGGTCAAAATATCAACATCGAATATGTCAATGATACAGTGCATGCAATTACATATGCAACCCATTAGTTTTATTAAAAAACTGCCCGATCTATTTTTTGAAACATAGGAAATTTCCTAGCTGATCAATTCATCATTATTTGGACACCCGTAAGGAAGATATGCATCTGCACAAAGGGGAAAAACTATTGTTTAGCTGGTGCTGGTTGGCAATTAATCTTGCACGGGCAGTTTGTGAAGCATTCTCCAAGATTTGGCCAGCAAAGATTATCCAATTCACAACAGAATTGATGTTCCAGGTCTTTGTCCTTGTGCTTTTGACATGGGGGTATGGTTACGTCGCCTTGTACGATGATCCTGTAGTCCCCCTTGTGGACGTTTATTTTCACCTAACATAAAAGAAAGAGTAGACTTAATTTCTCAAATAGATAAACAAAATGGCATATATGTATATACTATATAGTATATGTTCTACGGACATCATAATTTTATTTCCTCGTGAAGAGAACCCAATGTATTCAATAAAAAAATGAAATAAAGATCTAACTAGACAATCTAGCTAATTCCCAATAGAGTGAACTTTGGTTTGTTAATTACCGTATACACATCCAAGACATAAAAAACACAACACTAGAATGAGAGGAAGCACTAGCAGAAGTCCTTGGACATTGTTCCTCATGTGCTTTGCCATGATTACTCGGGAGGTAATGTGTGGTGTTATTTAAAAAGGCACCGATGAGTGTATGACCATCAAACACGGTTGCTTCTTGTATTTATAGGAAAGTTTGTTGACACTCACGTACCCTCTTACATGAAATATTAATGTATGGAGTTAATGCCCTTTTGAAAGTCCAATTTCAGTACGCTTGGCTAATGTCTTACTTTTTTTTCAAAAATGGTGCTTTATCATAATTAATGCCAAAACTTAATGCCATTTCGCTTTGTATTAATGTCTTGATTAATTAGTAGCCAAAAATGGTGCATGATAGATTATGTTGAAGGCATAGATAATGATTGCCATTTATTTACTTCCCCCCATTATGTGGTGTTGCACTCCCTAATTCCCAAAATAAATTGCATACCATTAGTTTTGGTCAAATAAAACATCCAACTTCTTGGATAATGATTTAGATTAATTATCAATAGTGGAGTAACATTGGTACTACTTGTAATTACGCCGTCCAACTAAAAAGTGTCGGAAGTCATCTAATAAAAGTTACATTGCGCATATCTTTTGAAGGATTTGTACCATCTACTACCTCTTTTCGGGATTATAAGACCTTCACGTGTACCGATGTCGCCAATTTTACAATCAAAATATAAATTATACAAAATAAAAATTATATCATTGAAATGTAGAACATCTATGTTTTTTAAAGGTATATATATATTCAAAATATATATCTTGTATTACGTTGGTTAAATTTACGACCTATAAAAACGCGACGGTATTATTTTCCTCAAGGGAGGGAGTACTTGTTTTAATTTTTCACTGAATTTTCAGTATTTCTATTGTTTTCTACTAGCTGATGTGTCATGATTTATTTTTACAAGAGTATATTTATTCATTTATTTTTGGAGCACATGAGGCTAGACCTAATCAACAAAAATATATACGTCAAAAAAGGTAATTGGAAAACCATACACTTGGTTGTACGACCGTTCCATCCCTCGTCATTTTTATTGAAGCGCATGACCGTGAGGAAGAACCCCTACGACAATTTTTTTTCTATTTTATATGACAAAAAAGCCCAGGACCTTGGGGCAAGGTTTACAAGGTTTCTAGGGGGGAAAGATGTGTACAAGGAAATCTAAATACATATTGTAGAGCTATGTAAAGATAGACTGAATCCACGTAAGAAGATCTTGCACCATATTAGGGTTTACTCTGTAATGATGGATAAGGAGATCACTCTGAAATATTACTTTCCATCTCCCTAATGTTGGATTCTGATTTTTAAAAATAAAATCATTTCTCTCTTTCCAAATATTCCACGCTGCACCTGAAACAATTTCCATAAAACATGGCCCATCAAATAAATTTCTCGCGTAGTGAAACGAGAAGTGATAGTCCTAGAGCAATCCCACTAAATATCAATACACTGCCAACATGAGACGGCAAACGAACATTGAAAAAACAAGTGATCTCTTGTCTCCGTGCTCCATGAGATGAGTAGATAATACATGTTGGATCATCCTAAATATTCCAGTGCTTGCGAAGCATCAGGTCTTTCATATTCAACTGATCCTTGATCAAGACCCAAGAAAATACTATGCTTTGGAAGGCTTTTCGATTGCCATATTGATTACAGCATAGGGTCCTCAGGTGCTTGCTCAAAGATGAAATTATAGAATTTGGCCGATGTGTAGGCAGAGCTACCCAAGGAAATATTCTGGAGTCATCTGAATCGGGATCAGAAATGAGCCCAACCAAATAAGATTGAAGATGTTGAAGTTCCTGGAAAGCTTGGGCAGAGAGAGGCAATGTAAACATTGTAATAATGTCAAGTGTGTTTACCACATCTGCAGCTGAGACGTCCTCATTTAGAGCAAATGAAAACAAGCGGGGAACTGATCACATAAAAGACCATTTGAGTGCCAATCATCTTTCCAAACCAAGACAATTTTACCATTTCCAATCACACAAGAGCACACAAGAGGTTAAGCTTCTATAATCCCGAATCAAGTTGAAAACATCTTTCCACCAAAAGGATCCTCTTCTAGATTGAGAATGGGGGACACCACTTAGATATAGGTTCCAAACCATGTTAACCCAAGGAATGTTTTCTTTGCATTAGAATTTATGAAGATGTTTTATAAGGAGAGCTTTATTCTACAATTCCAAATTTAGCACACCGAGCCCTCCACATTCCCTAGGCTGACAAACCGTAGACCATGCAGCAAGACATTTAGCTCACGTTGCACCCTCCTCTTTAGCCCATAAACAATGACGTCGAGATCTCTCGGCTATATTAATAATATATTTTTGAACTTTTAAGGAGCAAAGAAAGTGCATCGTCAAGGAGGATAAAATAGAGCGGACCAGCTGCAGACGGCCTCCATGACCCGTCCATCATATTTGGTTGGTAATGTTGATAATCATGTCATAGAAGTCCGGGCGTAACACCCCCAACAGTTGGCCCATAATCAAGTCGTGGAATGATGGCGGAAGATCATCTCACAACATGCGTATACGCAACCCAAACTCGTATTGTTATCATCGGAGACACATAGTTGATCATTCGAAGACACACCTTCACATAAACCGACACCAAGATTTGGTAACGTTGTTCAGCGATCAACGCCTACACCCGCGAGGCATGTTTAATGGACGCTCCTCACCAAGTACTGTCATAGTACCATCAATGACAAGCCTGTCACGATGGTACGTAGACACTTCAGATCCACAACGTCGCGTCGGTCCAGCGCCCCTGCCACGGGCATCAGACCATCCTTGAAAACTTTGTCTTGTGTCTAACCTACCTTGCATCTAATCTATTTTGGCTACTACCAGTGCCTTTAAATATTAGGTCAGGTTACAAGTGTTCGACTCCAATGAATAACCTTTAGTTAATTACAAGTCCAATTATAGCATACTCATACACATATTCAACACAATGAATAAACTCCACCTTGGTAAATCACTAGTCCTAGGAGAATAGAAAATCAAAACATGGTCAAAATATCAACATCGAATATGTCAATGATACAGTGCATGCAATTACATATGCAACCCATTAGTTTTATTAAAAAACTGCCCGATCTATTTTTTGAAACATAGGAAATTTCCTAGCTGATCAATTCATCATTATTTGGACACCCGTAAGGAAGATATGTATCTGCACAAAGGGGAAAAACTATTGTTTAGCTGGTGCTGGTTGGCAATTAATCTTGCACGGGCAGTTTGTGAAGCATTCTCCAAGATTTGGCCAGCAAAGATTATCCAATTCACAACAGAATTGATGTTCCAGGTCTTTGTCCTTGTGCTTTTGACATGGGGGTATGGTTACGTCGCCTTGTACGATGATCCTGTAGCCCCCCTTGTCGATGTTTATGTTTTCACCTAACATAAAAGAAAGAGTAGACTTAATTTCTCAAATAGACAAACAAAATGGCATATATGTATATACTATATAGTATATGTTCTACGAACATCATAATTTTA
Organism: Lolium perenne; assembly: GCF_019359855.2. Taxonomy (NCBI): domain Eukaryota; kingdom Viridiplantae; phylum Streptophyta; class Magnoliopsida; order Poales; family Poaceae; genus Lolium; species Lolium perenne. The sequence goes on along the minus strand of NC_067246.2, from coordinate 37,633,915 downwards.
TTTCCTCGTGAAGAGAACCCAATGTATTCAATAAGAAAATGAAATAAAGATCTAACTAGACAATCTAGCTAATTCCCAATAGAGTGAACTTTGGTTTGTTAATTACCGTATACACATCCAAGACATAAAAACCACAACACTAGAACGAGAGGAAGCACTAGCAGAAGTCCTTGGACATTGTTCCTCATGTGCTTTGCCATGATTACTCGGGAGGTAATGTGTGGTGTTATTTAAAATGGCACCGATGAGTGTATGACCATCAAACACGGTTGCTTCATGTATTTATAGGAAAGTTTGTTGACACTCACGTACCCTCTTACATGAAATATTAATGTATGGAGTTAATGCCCTTTTGAAAGTCCAATTTCAGTACGCTTGGCTAATGTCTTACTTTTTTTTTCAAAAATGGTGCCTTATCATAATTAATGCCAAAACTTAATGCCATTTCGCTTTATATTAATGTCTTGATTAATTAGTAGCCAAAAATGGTTCATGATAGATTATGTTGAAGGCATAGATAATGATTGCCATTTATTTACTTCCCCCCATTATGTGGTGTTGCACTCCCTAATTCCCAAAATAAATTGCATACCATTAGTTTTGGTCAAATAAAACATCCAACTTCTTGGATAATGATTTAGATTAATTATCAATAGTGGAGTAACATTGGTACTACTTGTAATTACGCCGTCCAACCAAAAAGTGTCGGAAGTCATCTAATAAAAGTTACATTGCGCATATCTTTTGAAGGATTTGTACCATCTACTACCTCTTTTCGGGATTATAAGACCTTCACGTGTACCGATGTCACCAATTTTACAATCAAAATATAAATTATACAAAATAAAAATTATATCATTGAAATGTAGAACATCTATGTTTTTTAAAGGTATATATATATTCAAAATATATATCTTGTATTAAGTTGGTGAAATTTACGACCTATAAAAACGCGACGGTATTATTTTCCTCAAGGGAGGGAGTACTTGTTTAATTTTTCACTGAATTTTCAGTATTCTATTGTTTTCTACTAGCTGATGTGTCATGATTTATTTTTACAAGAGTATATTTATTCATTTATTTTTGGAGCACATGAGGCTAGACCCAATCAACAAAATATATACGTCAAAAAAGGTAATTGGAAAACCATACACTTGGTTGTACGACCGTTCCATCCCTCGTCATTTTTATTGAAGCGCATGACCGTTAGGAAGAACCCCTACGACATTTGTTTTTCTATTTTATATGACAAAAAAGCCCAGGACCCTGGAGCAAGGTTTACAAGGTTTTTAGGGGGGAAAGAAGTGTACAAGGTAATCTAAATACATATTGTAGAGCTATGTCAAGATAGACTGAATCCACGTAAGAAGATCTTGCACCATATCAGGCTTTACTCTATATTGATGGATAAGGAGATCACTCTGAAATCTGACTTTCCATCTCCCTAATGTTGGATTCTGATTTTTAAAAATAAAATCATTTCTCTCTTTCCAAATATTCCACGCTGCACCTGAAACAATTTCCATAAAACATGGCCCATCAAATAAATTTCTCGCAAAGTGAAACGAGAAGTGATAGTCCTAGAGCAATCCCACTAAATATCAATACACTGCCAACATGAGACGGCAAACGAACATTGAAAAAACAAGTGATCTCTTGTCTCCGTGCTCCATGAGATGAGCAGATAATACATGTTGGATCATCCTAAATATTCCAGTGCTTGCGAAGCATCGGGTCTTTCATATTCAACAGATCCTCGATCAAGAGCCAAGAAAATACTAAGCTTTGGAAGGCTTTTCGATTTCCATATTGATTGCAGCATAGGGTCCTTAGGTGCTTGCTCAAAGATGAAATTATAGAATTTGGCCGATGTGTAGGTAGAGCTATGATACGTCTCAAACATATCTATAATTTCTTATGTTCCATGCTAGTTTTATGACAATACTCACATTTTTTATATACACTTTACATCATTTATATGCATTTTCCGGCACTAACCTATTAACGAGACGCCGAAGCGCCAGTTCCTGTTTTGTGCTGTTTTTGGTTTCAGAAATCCTACACGGGAAATATTCTCGGAATTTGACGAAACGAACGCCCAGGGTCTTATTTTTCCACGGAGCTTCCAGAAGACCGAAGAGGATACGAAGTGGGGCCACGAGGCGCCCTAACCATAGGGCAGCGCGGCCAGCATGGGGCCCGCGCGGCCTATGGTGTGGGGCCCCCGTGCCTCCGCCGACTCTGCCCTTCCGCCTACTTAAACTCTCCGTCGCGAAAACCCTATTAGGGAGAGCCACGATACGGAAAAATTTCCAGAGACGCCGCCGCCGCCAATCCCATCTCGGGGGATTCATGAGATCGCCTCCGGCACCCTGCCGGAGAGGGGAATCATCACCGGAGGGCTCTACATCATCATGCCCGCCTCCGGACTGATGTGTGAGTGGTTCATCCTTGGACTATGGGTCCATAGCAGTAGCTAGATGGTTGTCTTCTCCTCATTGTGCTATCATGTTAGATCTTGTGAGCTGCCTATCATGATCAAGATCATCTATTTGCAATGCTACATGTTGCGTTGTTGGGATCCAATGAATATGGAATACTATGTCAAGTTGATTATTGATCTATCATATATGTGTTGTTTATGATCTTGCATGCTCTCCGTTGCTAGTAGAGGCTCTGGCCAAGTTGATACTTGTGACTCCAAGAGGGAGTATTTATGCTCGATAGTGGGTTCATGCCTCCATTGAATGCGGGACAAAGGACAGAAAGTTCTAAGGTTGTGGATGTGTTGTTGCCACTAGGGATAAAACATCAATGCTTTGTCTAAGGATATTTGTGTTGATTACATTACGCACCATACTTAATGCAATTGTCTGTTGTTTGCAACTTAATACTGGAAGGGGTGCGGATGCTAACCCGAAGGTGGACTTTTTAGGCATAGATGCATGCTGGATAGCGGTCTATGTACTTTGTCGTAATGCCCTAAGCAAATCTCATAGTAGTCATCATGATATGTATGTGCATTGTTATGCCCTCTCTATTTGTCAATTGCCCAACTGTAATTTGTTCACCCAACATGCTATTTATCTTATTGGAGAGACACCACTAGTGAACTGTGGACCCCGGTCCATTCTTTTACATCTGAAATACAATCTATTGCAATCTCTGTTCTTTGTTGTTCTTCACAAGCAAACATCATTCTCCACACCATACGTTTAATCCTTTGTTTACAGCAAACCGGTGAGATTGACAACCTCACTGTTAAGTTGGGGCAAAGTATTTTGGTTGTGTTGTGCAGGTTCCACATTGGCGCCGGAATCCCTGGTGTTGCGCCGCACTACACTCCTTCACCAACAACCTTCACGTGGCCTTCATCTCCTACTGGTTCGACAACCTTGGTTTCATACTGAGGGAAACTTGCTGCTATACGCATCACACCTTCCACTTGGGGTTCCCAACGGACGTGTGCTTCACGCGTTATCAAGCATAAATTTCTGGCGCCGTTGCCGGGGAGATCAAGACACGCTGCAAGGGGAGTCTTTCACATCCAATCTCTTTACTTTGTTATTGTCTTGCTTTACTTTATTTTATTTTCTGTTTTGTTTGCTTTCTCTACATCAAAAATACAAAAAAATTAGTTACTTGCATTTACTTTATTTACTGTCTTGTTTGCGTTCTCTATATTAAAAACACCCAAAAAAAATTAGTTACTTGCATTTACTTTATTTACCTTTTGTTTATTTCATCATGCTTCCTCCTAAGTTCACTCTGAAAGATATACCGGTAGGGCAAGGGTCTATCATTGGAAGAGATAATATAGAAGAATTTTTCACTCATGTTAGTATGGTTGAAGATTTTGAAGATAGACACTTGGTAAAAGTTGTTCCTACTTATGAAAGTGCTACTGCCTCTTTAGTACACATGTTGGAAACTAGATTCGTTAATCTCAATCCTATAATGCAACATATGTTTCTTACACTCTCTGATATGGAAATGGGAGAAAAGAGAGATTTTGTTTTAGAGGTCCTTCTTAGAGAATTTGGTGATATAGCTAAAGAAGCTAGAAAAGTTTTTATTAAGCATAAGAGGCTTGGCTTTTGTACCGATTTTGCAAAAACACTTAAAAAGATGGACATGGATAGATTAAAGTACACTAATAACGTCAATGGTGAGGGGGAGATTAAAGTACCGATACCTAGTAAGCTCCTAGGGATGCATGAAGCTCTAGAAAATAACTATGCTTGGCTTGTTCCTGCAAATTTGTTTGATGAGGATAGTAAGCCTAAGAGCAACGAAAGAGGAGTTACTTACATAGACAAGATACAATGCATTATTGAGAAAACTCCCAACTCCCCTGGTAATAATGTTGATGCTTCATATCTCGATAATACTTGATTCACACTTTCTGCGCCTAGCTGAAAGGCGTTAAAGAAAAACGCTTATGGGAGACAACCCATTATTTTACTTCTGCACTTTTGTTTTATATTTGAGTCTTGGAAGTTGTTACTACTGTAGCAACCTATCCTTATCTTTATTTTATTGCATTGTTGTGCCAAGTAAAGTCTTTGATAGTAAGGTTGATACTAGATTTGGATTACTGCGCAGAAACAAATTTCTTGCTGTCACGAATTTGAGTAGATCTCTCTGCAGGTAACTCAGAAAAATCTTCCAATTTTCATGAGTGATCCTAAGATATGTAAACAACTTTCATTCAATTTGAGCTTTTTCATCTGAGCAAGTTAAGTGCCTCTGAAAAATTAGTCTTTACGGACTGTTCTATTTTGACAGATTCTGCCTTTTATTTCGCATTGCCTCTTTTACTGTGTTGAGTGGATTTCTTTGTTCAATTAACTTTCAGTAGCTTTGGGTAATGTCCAGAAGTGTTAAGAATGATTGTGTCCCCTCTGACCATGTGAATTTTTGATTATGCACTAACCCTCTAATGAGTTTGTTTTGAGTTTGGTGTGGAGGAAGTTTTCAAGGATCAAGAGAGGAGGATGATACAATATGATCAAGAAGAGTGAAAAGTATAAGCTTGGGGATGCCCCCGTGGTTCATCCCTGCATATTTCAAGAAGACTCAAGCATCTAAGCTTGGGGATGCCCAAGGCATCCCCTTCTTCATCGACAACTTATCAGGTCACCTCTAGTGAAACTATATTTTTATTCCGTCACATCTTATGTGCTTTACTTAGAGCGTCTGTATGTTTTTATTTTTGTTTTTGTTTGAATAAAATCAGATCCTAGCATTCCTTGTGTGGGAGAGAGACACGCTCCGCTCGTTCATATGAACACTGGTGTTCTTAGCGTTACTTTTAATGTTCATGGCGAAGGTTGAAACTGCTTCGTTCATTGTTATTTGGTTGGAAACAGAAAATGCTTCATGTGGTAATTGGTATATGGTCTTGAATAATTTGATACGTGGCAATTGTTGTGCTCAAATAGATCATGTTTAAGCTCTTGCATCATGTACTTTGCACCTATTAATGAAGAACTACCATAGAGCTTGTTGAAATTTGGTTTGCATGATTGGTCTCTCTAAAGTCTAGATATGTTCTGGTGAAGTGTTTGAACAACAAGGAAGACAGTGTAGAGTCTTATAATGCTTGCAATATGTTCTTATGTAAGTTTTGTTGTACCGGTTCATACTTGTGTTTGCTTCAAACAACCTTGCTAGCCAAAGCCTTGTACTGAGAGGGAATACTTCTCGTGCATCCAAAACCTTGAGCCAAAACCTATGTCATTTGTGTCCACCATACCTACCTACTGATACGTCTCAAACGTATCTATAATTTCTTATGTTCCATGCTACTTTTATGATGATACTCACATGTTTTATACACATTATATGTCATTATTACGCATTTTCCGGCACTAACCTATTGACGAGATGTCGAAGAGCCGATTCTTTGTTTTTACGCTGTTTTTGGTTTCAGAAATCCTACAAAGGAAATATTCTCGGAATTGGACGAAATCAAAGCCCAGGGTCTTATTTTTCCACGAAGCTTCCAGAAGACTGAAAGGGAAACGAAGTGGGGCGACGAGGCGCCGACACAACAGGGCGGCGCGGCCCAGGCGTGTGGGGCCCTCGCATCGCCCCTAAACCTACCCTTCCGCCTACTTAAAGCCTTCGTCGCGAAACCCCCAGTACCGAGAGCCACGATAGGGAAAACCTTCCAGAGACGCCGCCGCCGCCAATCCCATCTCGGGGGATTCACGAGATCGCCTCCGGCACCCTGCTGGAGAGGGGAATCATCTCCCGGAGGTCTTTTCATCGCCATGATCGCCTCCGGATCGATGTGTGAGTAGTTCACCCCTAGACTATGGGTCCATAGCAGTAGCTAGATGGTTGTCTTCTCCTCATTGTGCTATCATGTTAGATCTTGTGAGCTGCTGATACGTCTCAAACGTATCTATAATTTCTTATGTTCCATGCTACTTTTCTGATGATACTCACATGTTTTATACACATTATATGTCATTATTATGCATTTTCCGGCACTAACCTATTGACGAGATGCCAAAGAGCCAGTTCTTGTTTTCTGCTGTTTTTGGTTTCAGAAATCCTACAAAGGAAATATTCCTGGAATTGGACGAAATCAACGCCCAGGGTCTTATTTTTCCACGAAGCTTCCAGAAGACCGAAGGGATCACGAAGTGGGGCGACGAGGCGCCGCGACACTAGGGCCGCGCGGCCAGGGCTGGGCCCGCGCCGCCCTAGCGTGTGGGGCCCCTGTCAGCCCTCCGACTCCGCCCTTCCGCCTACTTAAAGCCTTCGTCGCGAAACCCTCTGTACCGAGAGCCACGATACGGAAAACCTTCCAGAGACGCCGCCGCCGCCAATTGATGTCTACGGGTGCTTCTATTCTTGTAGACAGTGTTGGGCCTCCAAGAGCAGAGGTTTGTAGAACAGCAGCAAGTTTCCCTTAAGTGGATCACCCAAGGTTTATCGAACTCAGGGAGGAAGAGGTCAAAGATATCCCTCTCAAGCAACCCTGCAATCACGATACAAGAAGTCTCTTGTGTCCCCAACACACCTAATACACTTGTCAGATGTATAGGTGCACTAGTTCGGCGAAGAGATAGTGAAATACAAGTGGTATGAATGAATATGAGCAGTAGTAACCGCGCCAGAAAAGTGCTTGCTGGCGTGCAGTTAATGGTAGTAATATTGCAGGAAGTAAACATGTAACAGAACAGTAAACAAGCGATGATTGCAGTATTTGGAAACAAGGCCTAGGGATCATACTTTCACTAGTGGACACTCTCAACATTGATCACATAACAGAATAAATAGATAAATGCTATACTCTACACTCTCTTGTTGGATGATGAACACCACTAATTGTGTAGGATTACACGAACCCTCAATGCCGGAGTTAACAAGCTCCACAATATTCGATATTCATGTTTAAATAACCTTAGAGTGCACGATAGATCAACACAACTAAACCAAGTACTAACATAGCATGCACACTGTCACCATCACACTATGAAGGAGGCATAGATCACATCAATACTATCATAGCAATAGTTAACTTCATAATCTACAAGAGATCACAATCATAACCTACGCCAAGTACTACACGATGCACACACTGTCACCATTACACCGTGCAGGAGGAATAGACTACTTTAATAACATCACTAGAGTAGCACATAGATGAATAGTGATACAAAACACATTGCAATCATAAAGAGATATAAATAAGCACTTCACTATGCTATTCATAACAGTGAATACGTATTTTGTGAAATATAGCCTAAGAGACCCACACGGTGCACACACTGTCACCTTTACACACGTGGGACAAGGAGTCTCCGGAGATCACATAAGTAAAATCCACTTGACTAGCATAATGACATCTAGATTACAAGCATCATCATATGAATCTCAATCATGTAAGGCAGCTCATGAGATTATTGTATTGAAGTACATAGGAGAGAGATGAACCACATAGCTACCGGTACAGCCCCGAGCCTCGATGGAGAACTACTCCCTCCTCATGGGAGACAGCAGCGTCGATGAAGATGGCGGTGGTGTCGATCGAGGAGCCTTCCGGGGGCACTTCCCCATCCCAGCGGCGTGCCGGAACAGAGACTCCTGTCCCCCAGATCTTGGCTTCGCGATGGCGGCGGCTCTGGATGGTTTCTCGTACCGTGGCTTTTCCGTCTCGAGGTTTTAGGTCAGGGACCTTTAAATAGGCGAAGAGGCGGAGTCGGAAGGCTGACGGGGCGATGACACAATAGGGGGGCGCGGCCCAGGCCCTGGCCGCGCCGCCCTATCATCTGGGCCCACCAGGGCTCCCCTCTGGTGGCTCTCGGGTGTTCTGGAAGCTTCGTGGAAAAATAGGATGCTGGGCATTGATTTCGTCCGATTCCGAGAATATTTTCTGGAACCAAAAACAGCAGAAAACAGCAACTGGCCCTTCGGCATCTCGTCAATAGGTTAGTTCCGGAAAATGCATAAAAACGATATAAAGTGTGAACAAAACATGTAGGTATTGTCATAAAACAAGCATGGAACATAAGAAATTATAGATACGTTTGAGACATATCAAGCATCCCCAAGCTTAGTTCCTACTCGCCCTCGAGTAGGTAAACGATAACAATGATAATTTCTTAAGTGACATGCTACCAACATAATCTTGATCAGCATTATTGTGCAGCATATGAGATGAATGCAGCGATTCAAAGCAATGGTAAAGACAATGAGTAAACAATTGAACCATATAACAAAGACTTTTCATGAATAGTACTTTCAAGACAAGCATCAATAAGACTTGCATAACAGTTAACTCATAAGCAATAAATTCTTAGTAGAAGGCATTGAAGCAACACAAAGGATGATTAAGTTTCAGCAATTGCTTTCAACTTGTAACATGTATATCTCATGGATAGTTGTCAACATAAAGCAATATAACAAGTGCAATAGGTAAACATGTAAGAATCAATGCACAGTTGACACAAGTGTTTGCTTCTAAGATAGAGAGAAGTAGGTAAACTGACTCAACATAAAGTAAAAGAATGGCCCTTCGCAGAGGGAAGCAGGGATTAAATCATGTGCTAGAGCTTTTTAAGTTTTGAAATCATGTAGAGAGCATAAAAGTAAAGTTTTGAGAGGTGTTTGTTGTTGTCAACGAATGGTAGCGGGTACTCTAACTACCTCATCAACCAGACTTTCAAGAGCGGCTCCCATGAAGGACGTTATCTCTACCAGCAAGGTAGATCATCCCTCTTCTCTTTTGTTTACACATGTACTTTAGTTTAGTTTTTATTTTTTTATTTTTTAGATGACACTCCTCCCAACCTTTGCTTTCTCAAGCCATGGCTAACCGAATCCTCGGGTGCCTTCCAACAATCACATACCATGAAGGAGTGTCTATTTGCAAAATTAAGTTGCTTACTGATGAATCAGAGCAAAACATGTGAAGAGAATTATTAATGCAAGTTAATTAATTGGGGCTGGGAACCCCATTGCCAGCTCTTTTTGCAAAGTTATTGGATAAGCGGATGAGCCACTAGTCCATTGTGAAAGTCTGTCCGAAGTAAATGACAAGATCGAAAGATAAACACCACATACTTCCTCATGAGCTATAAAACATTGACACAAATAAGAGATAATAGCTTTTGAATTGTTTAAAGGTAGCACATGAAGTATTTGCTTGGAATGGCAGGAAATACCATGTAGTAGGTAGGTATGGTGGACACAAATGGCATAGTTTTTGGCTCAAGGATTTGGATGCACGAGAAGAATTCCTCTCAATACAAGGCTAGGCTAGCAAGGTTGTTTGCAGCAAACTCAAGTATAAACGGTGCAGCAAGACTCACATATGAACATATTGTAAGCATTATAATACTTTAAATCGTCTTCCTTGTTGTTCAAACACCTTAACTAGAAAATATCTAGACTTAGAGAGACCAATCATGCAAATCAAATTTTAACAAGCTCTATGTAGTTCTTCATTAATAGGTGCAAAGTACATGATGCAAGAGCTTAAACATGATCTATATGAGCACAACAATTGCCAAGTATCAAATTATTCAAGACATTATACCATTTACCACATGCAGCATTTTCTGTTTCCAACCAAATAGCAATGAATGAAGCAGTTTCAACCTTCACCATGAACATTAAAAGCTAAGAACACATGTGTTCATACGAACCAGTGGAGCGTGTCTCTCTCCCACACAAGGATGAACTTATTCAAACATAAACAAAAACAAACAGACGCTCCAAGTAAAGTACATAAGATGTGACCGAATAAAAATATAGTTTCAAGAGAAGAAACCTGATAAATTGTCGATGAAGAAGGGGATGCCTTGGGCATCCCCAAGCTTAGACGCTTGAGTCTTCTTGAAATATGCAGGGATGAACCACCGGGGCATCCCCAAGCTTAGACTCTTCACTCTTCTTGATCATAGTATATCATCCTCCTCTCTTGATCCTTGAAAACTTCCTCCACATCAAACTTAAAGCAAACTCATTAGAGGGTTACTGCATAATCAAAAATTCACATGTTCAGAGGTGACACAATCATTCTTAACACTTCTGGACATTGCACAAAGCTACTGGAAGTTAATGGAACAAAGAAATCCATCCAACACAGCAAAAGAGGCAATGCGAAATAAAAGGCAGAATCTATCAAAACAGAACAGTCCGTAATGACGAATTTTAAAATGGCACCAGACTTTCTCAGATGAAAATGCCCAAATTTAATTAAAGTTGCGTACATATCTGAGGATCACGCAAGTAAATTGGCAGATTTTTCTGAGTTACCTACAGAGAATTCTGCCCAGATTCGTGACAGACAGAAATCTGTTTCTGCGCAGTAATCCAAATCTAGTATCAACCCTACTATCAAAGACTTTACTTGGCACAACAATGCAATAAAATAAAGATAAGGAGAGGTTGCTACAGTAGTAACAACTTCCAAGACACAAATATAAAACAAAAGTACTTTAGTAAAATAAACACATGGGTTATCTCCCAAGAAGTGCTTTCTTTATAGCCATTAAGATGGGCTCAGCAGTTTTAATGATGCACTCGCAAGAAATAGATTTTTGAAGCAAAAGAGAGCATCAAGAGGCAAATTCAAAATAAATTTAAGCCTAACATGCTTCCTATGCATAGGAATCTTGTAAATAAACAAGTTCATGAAGAGCAAAGTAACAAGCATAGGAAAATAAAACCAGTGTAACTTCAAAAATTTCAGCATATAGAGAGGTGTTTTAGTAACATGAAAATTTCTACAACCATATTTTCCTCTCTCATAATAACTTTCAGAGGCATCATGAACAAACTCAATAATATAAGTATCACATAAAGCATTCTTATTCACATGCATAAAAGTATCATTACTCTCCACATAAGCATAATCAATTTTATTAGTTGTAGTGGGAGCAAATTCAACAAAGTAGCTAGCATTATTATTCTCATCAAGTGTAGGGGGCATAGTATAATCATAGTAAAATTTACTCTCCATAGTAGGCGGCACCAAAAGACCACTATCATTATAATCATCATATATGGGAGGCATATCATAATCAACATAAACTTTCTCCTCAATACCCGGAGGGCTAAAGAGATCATTTTCATCAAAACCGACCTCCCCAAGCTTAAATTCTTCCATAGCATTAGCAACAATAGTGTTCAAAGCATTCATACTGATAACATTCCCATTAGCATACATAAGTTCCATGGGTTTTTAAATTTTCTCTTCAAACACATCATGTCCTAATTCAAGATAAAGTTCATAAAGATCTCTCATTTTGTTGTTGTCTTCCATTAAGCCTTACTAGTGTAAAACAAGAGACAAAAAGATGCAATTGCAGGATCTAAAGGAAATAGCTTCGAGCACACACACAACGGCAACAGAAAAGTACTTAGTTACCTGGGACCGGAGTATGAGTGCCTTTTACCTTTCCTCCCCAAGAACGGCGCTTAAAAGTGCTTGATGTCTACGGGTGCTTCTATTCTTGTAGACAGTGTCGGGCCTCCAAGAGCAGAGGTTTGTAGAACAGCAGCAAGTTTCCCTTAAGTGGATCACCCAAGGTTTATCGAACTCAGGGAGGAAGAGGTCAAAGATATCCCTCTCAAGCAACCCTGCAATCACGATACAAGAAGTCTCTTGTGTCCCCAACACACCTAATACACTTGTCAGATGTATAGGTGCACTAGTTCGGCGAAGAGATAGTGAAATACAAGTGGTATGAATGAATATGAGCAGTAGTAACCGCGCCAGAAAAGTGCTTGCTGGCGTGCAGTTGATGGTAGTAATATTGCAGGAAGTAAACATGTAACAGAATAGTAAACAAGCGATGATTGCAGTATTTGGAAACAAGGCCTAGGGATCATACTTTCACTAGTGGACACTCTCAACATTGATCACATAACAAAATAAATAGATAAATGCTATACTCTACACTCTCTTGTTGGATGATGAACACCACTAATTGTGTAGGATTACACGAACCCTCAATGCCGGAGTTAACAAGCTCCACAATATTCGATATTCATGTTTAAATAACCTTAGAGTGCACGATAGATCAACACAACTAAACCAAGTACTAACATAGCATGCACACTGTCACCATCACACTATGAAGGAGGCATAGATCACATCAATACTATCATAGCAATAGTTAACTTCATAATCTACAAGAGATCACAATCATAACCTACGCCAAGTACTACACGATGCACACACTATCACCATTACACCGTGCAGGAGGAATAGACTACTTTAATAACATCACTAGAGTAGCACATAGATGAATAGTGATACAAACCACATTGCAATCATAAAGGGATATAAATAAGCACTTCACTATGCGCTATTCATAGCAGTGAATAAGTATTCTGTGAAATATAGCCTAAGAGACCCACACGGTGCACACACTGTCACCTTTACACACGTGGGACAAGGAGTCTCCGGAGATCACATAAGTAAAATCCACTTGACTAGCATAATGACATCTATATTACAAGCATCATCATATGAATCTCAATCATGCAAGGCAGCTCATGAGATTATTGTATTGAAGTACATAGGAGAGAGATGAACCACATAGCTACCGGTACAGCCCCGAGCCTCGATGGAGAACTACTCCCTCCTCATGGGAGACAGCAACGTCGATGAAGATGGCGGTGGTTTCGATGGAGGAGCCTTCCGGGGGCACTTCCCCGTCCTGGCGGCGTGCCGGAACTGAGACTCCTGTCCCCCAGATCTTGGCTTCGCGATGGAGGCGGCTCTGGAAGGTTTCTCGTACCGTGGCTTTTCCGTCTCGAGGTTTTAGGTCAGGGACCTTTAAATAGTCGAAGAGGCGGAGTCGGAAGGCTGACGAGGTGATGACACAACAGGGGGGCGCGGCCCAGGCCCTGGCCGCGCCGCCCTATCATCTGGGCCCACCAGGGCTCCCCTCTGGTGGCTCTCGGGTGTTCTGGAAGTTTCGTGGAAAAATAGGATGCTGGGCATTGATTTCATCCGATTCCGAGAATATTTCCTTACTAGGATTTCTGGAACCAAAAACAGCAGAAAACAGCAAGTGGCCCTTCGGCATCTCGTCAATAGGTTAGTTTCGGAAAATGCATAAAAATGATATAAAGTATGAACAAAACATGTAGGTATTGTCATAAAACAAGCATGAAACATAAGAAATTATAGATACGTTTGAGACGTATCACCAATCCCATCTCGGGGGATTCAGGAGATCGCCTCCGGCACCCTGCCGGAGAGGGGAATCATCTCCCGGAGGTCTCTTCATCGCCATGATCGCCTCCGGATCGATGTGTGAGTAGTTCACCCCTGGACTATGGGTCCATAGCAGTAGCTAGATGCTTGTCTTCTCCTCATTGTGCTATCATGTTAGATCTTGTGAGCTGCCTATCATGATCCAGATCATCTATTTGTAATACTACATGTTGTGTTTGTTGGGATCCGATGAATATTGAATACTATGTCAAGTTGATTATCAATCTATCATATATGTTGTTTATGTTCTTGCATGCTCTTTGTTGCTAGTAGTGGCTCTGGCCAAGTTGATACTTGTAACTCCAAGAGGGAGTATTTATGCTCGATAGTGGGTTCATGCCTCCATTGAATCTGGGACAGTGACAGAAAGTTCTAAGGTTGTGGATGTGCTGTTGCCACTAGGGATAAAACATCGATACTTTGTCTAAGGATATTTGTGTTGATTACATTACGCACCATACTTAATGCAATTGTCTGTTGTTTGCAACTTAATACCGGAAGGGGTTCGGATGATAACCTGAAAGTGGACTTTTTAGGCATAGATGCATGCTGGATAGCGGTCTATGTACTTTGTCGTAATGCCCTGATTAAATCTCATAGTACTCATCATGATATATGTATGTGCATTGTTATGCCTTCTTTATTTGTCAATTGCCCAACTGTAATTCGTTCACCCAACATGCTATTTATCTTATAGGAGAGACACCACTAGTGAACTGTGGACCCCGGTCCATTCTTTACATCTGAAATACAATCTACTGCAATTGTTCTTTACTGTTCTTCGCAAACAAACATCATCTTCCACACTATACAATTAATCCTCTGTTTACAGCAAGCCGGTGAGATTGACAACCTCACTGTTACGTTGGGGCAAAGTACTTTGATTGTGTTGTGCAGGTTCCACGTTGGCACCGGAATCCCTGGTGTTGCGCCGCACTACACTCCGTCACCAACGGCCTTCACGTGATCCTTGACTCCTACTGGTTCGATAAACCTTGGTTTCTTACTGAGGGAAAACTTGCTACTGTACGCATGACACCTTCCTCTTGGGGTTCCCAATGGACGTGTGTTAACTGCACGCATCAAGCACTTTTTCTGGCGCCGTTGCTGGGGAACTGAAGAAAAGCTACACCACGAAAATTGCCAACTCCCACGGCAACAACACTTTTTCTGGCGCCGTTGCCGGGGAGATCAAGACACGCTGCAAGGGGAGTCTCCCACATCCAATCTCTTTACTTTGTTTTTGTCTTGCTTTACTTTATTTTATTTACTGCTTTGTTTGCTCTTATATCAAAAACACAAAAAAATTAGTTGCTAGCTTTACTTTATTTACTGTCTTGATCTCCATATTAAAAACACAAAAAAAATTTAGTTACTTGCATTTACTTTATTTAGTTTGCTTTATTTACTACTGCTAAAATGGGAACTGTTGAGAATACTAAGTTGTGTGACTCACTAGCACAAATAATAATGATTTCCTATGCACACCTATTGCTCCACCTGCTACTACAACAGAATTCTTTGAAATTAAACCTGCTTTACTAAATCTTGTCATGAGAGAGCAATTTTCTGGTGTTAGTTCTGATGATGCTGCTGCCCATCTTAATAATTTTGTTGAACTTTATGAAATGCAAAAGTATAAGGATGTAGATGGTGATATTATAAAACTAAAATTGTTTCCTTTCTCCTTAAGAGGAAGAGCTAAAGAATAGTATTGATTCATGGACTAAATGTAAGGATGCTTTTATTGGTAGATATTATCCTCCTGCTAAAATTATATCTTTGAGAAGTAGCATAATGAATTTTAAGCAATTGGATAATGAACATGTTGCTCAAGCATGGGAGAGAATGAAATCTTTGGTAAAGAATTGCCCTACCCATGGACTAACTATTTGGATGATCATCCAAACCTTCTATGCAGGATTGAATTTTTCTTCGCGGAACCTATTGGATTCAGCTCTGGACGTACCTTTATGTCCATTACTTTGGGGGCGGCAACAAAGCTTCTTGATAATATGATGATCAATTACTCTGAATGGCACACTGAAAGGGCTCCACAAGGTAAGAAGGTAAATTCTGTTGAAGAAACCTCCTCCTTGAGTGATAAGATTGATGCTATTATGTCTATGCTTGTGAATGGTAGATCTAATGTTGATAGAAATAAGGTTCCTTTAGCTTCATTGGTTGCCCAAGAAGAACATGTTGATGTGAACTTCATTAAAAATAATAATTTCAACAACAATGCTTATAGGAATAATTCTGGTAACAACTATAGGCCATATCCTTCTGCTAATAGTGATGGTTATGGTAATTCTTATGGGAATTCTTACAACAATAATAGGAGTATACCCCATGGTCTTGAAGCCATGCTTAAAGAATTTATTAGTACACAAACTGCTTTTAACAAATCTGTTGAGGAAAAGCTTGATAAAATTGATATTCTTGCTTCTAAGGTTGATAGACTTGCCTCTGATGTTGATCTTTCAAAATTGAAAGTTATGCCTAATAAGGATAATGATAATAAAATTGTTACTACAGCAAACGCCATCCAAGTTCGAATTAATGAAAATATTAGATTGATGGCTGAATTGCATGCTAGGTGGGAAAGAGAAGAAAACGAAAAACTTGCTAAAGAGAATAATGTAGCTAAAGTTTGGACTATTACCACCACTAGTAATGATAATGCTTCACATGTTGCTACACCTCCTACTATCAATGGTAAAATAATTGGTGTTGGCAATGTTTCTACTCCTAGTGCAAAGCGTGCAAAATTGCCTGAAACTGCTGAAACTATTTGTGATAAAACTGCTGAAATTTTTCAAAATATTGGGGACAATGATCCCATTGCTGTAGATCATAACGTTTTAGATTTTGATGATTGTCACATCTCTGAAGTTATAAAGTTCTTACAAAAACTTGCTAAAAGTCCCAATGCTAGTGCTATAAATTTGGCCTTTACAAAACATATTACAAATGCTCTCATAAAAGCTAGAGAAGAGAAACTAAAACTTGAAACATCTATTCCTAGGAAGTTAGAAGATGGTTGGGAGCCCATAATTAAGATGAGGGTCAATGATTTTGATTGTAATGCTTTTATGTGATCTTGGTGCAAGTATTTCTGTTATGCCTAAGAAAATCTATGATATGCTTGACTTGCCACCATTGAAAAATTATTATTTGGATGTTAATCTTGCTGATAATGCTACAAAGAAACCTTTGGGGAGGATTGATAATGTTCGTATTATGGTTAAAAATAACCTTGTCCCCGATGATTTTGTTGTCTTGGATATTGAATGCAATGCATCTTGTCCCATTATATTGGGAAGACCTTTTCTTCGAACTGTTGGTGCTACCATTGATATGAACGAAGGTAATAATAAATATCAATTTCCTCTCAAGAAAGGTATGGAAAACTTCCCTAGAAAGAGAATTAAGTTACCTTATGATTCTATTATTAGAACAAATTATGATGTCGATGCTTCGTCTCTTGACAATACTTGATTCACACTTTTTGCGCCTAGCTGAAAGGCGTTAAAGAAAAGCGCTTATGGGAGACAACCCATTATTTTACTACAGCACTTTTGTTTTATATTTGAGTCTTGGAAGTTGTTACTACTGTAGCAACCTCTCCTTATCTTTATTTTATTGCATTGTTGTGCCAAGTAAAGTCTTTGATAGTAAAGTCAATACTAGATTTGGATTACTGCGTAGAAACAGATTTCTTGCTGTCACGAATTTGAGTAGAATTCTCTCGAGGTAACTCAGAAAAATCTGCCAATTTACGTGCGTGATCCTCAGATATGTACGCAACTTTCATTCAATTTGAGCATTTTCATCTGAGCAAGTTAAGTGCCCCATAAAAATTCGTCTTTACGGACTGTTCTGTTTTGACAGATTCTTCCTTTTATTTCGCATTGCCTGTTTGCTATGTTTGATGGATTTCTTTGTTCCATTAACTTTCAGTAGCTTTGAGCAATGTCCAGAAGTGTTAAGAATGATTATGTCACCTCTGAATATATGAATTTTCAATTATGCACTAACCCTCTAATGAGTTTGTTTTGAGTTTGGTGTGGAGGAAGTTTTCAAGGGTCAAGAGAGGAGGATGATACAATATGATCAAGAAGAGTGAAAAGTCTAAGCTTGGAGATGCCCCCGTGGTTCATCCCTGCATATTTCAAGAAGACTCAAGCATCTAAGCTTAGGAATGCCCAAGGCATCCCCTTCTTCATCGACAACTTATCAGGTCACCTCTAGTGAAACTATATTTTTATTCAGTCACATCTTATGTGCTTTACTTGGAGCGTCTGTTTGTTTTTATTTTTGTTTTTTGAATAAAATCGGATCCTAGCATTCTTTGTGTGGGAGAGAGACATGCTCCGCTGTTGCATATGAACACATGTGTTCTTAGCTTTATTCTTAATGTTCATTGCGAAAGTTGAACTACTTCGTTCATTGATATATGGTTGGAAACGGAAAATGCTGCATGTGGTAATTGGTATAATGTCTTGAATAATTTGATACTTGGCAATTGTTGTGCTCATATAGATCATGTTTAAGCTCTTGCATCATGTACTTTGCACCTATTAATGAAGAACTACATAGAGCTTGTTAAAATTTGGTTTGGATGATTGGTCTCTAGAGTCTAGATATTTTCTGGTTAAGGTGTTTGAACAACAAGGAGACGATGTAAAGTCTTATAATGCTTACAATATGTTCATATGTGAGTCTTGCTGTACCGCTTTATACTTGAGTTTGCTTCAAACAACCTTGCTAGCCTAGCCTTGTATTGAGAGGAATTCTTCTCGTGCATCCAAATCCTTGAGCCAAAAACTATGCCATTTGTGTCCACCATACCTACCTACCACATGGTATTTCTCTGCCATTCCAAAGTACATTACTTGAGTGCTACCTTTAAAATTCTATTCTTTGCCTTTACAATACATAGCTCATGGGAAAATAGCCTTAAAAACTATTGTGGTATTGAATATGTTGCTATGTGTCTTATTTCTTATAAGTTGCTTGTTGAGCGGTAACCATGTTTCTGGGGACGCCATCAACTTTTACCTTTGTTGAATATCATGTGAGTTGCTATGCATGTTCGGCTTGTCTGAAGTAAGGTTGATTTTCATGATCAAATGGTTTGAGTATGCATATTGTTAGAGAAGAACATTGGGCCGCTAACTAAAGCCATGAATCATGGTGGAAGTTTCAGTTTGGACACAAATCCTCAATCTCTTATCAGAATTTTATCTGTTGTTAAATGCTTATGCATTAAAAGAGGAGTCCATTATCTGTTGTCTATGTTGTCCCGGTATGGATGTCTAAGTTGAGAATAATCAAAAGCGAGAAATCCAATGCGAACTTTCTCCTTAGACCTCTGTACAGGCAGCATAGAGGTACCCCTTTGTGACACTTGGTTGAAACATATGTTATGCAATGATAATCTGTGTTAATCCAAGTTAATTAGGACAAGGTGCGAGCACTATTGGTAATCTATGCACGAGGCTTGCAACTTATAGGATATCTTATACATAACACATATGCTTTATTACTACCGTTGACAAAATTGTTTCTATGTTTTCAAAATGAAAAGCTCTAGCACAAAAATAGTAATCCATGCTTCCCTCTGCGAAGGGTCATTCTTCTACTTTATTGTTGAGTCAGTTTACCTATTCTTTCTATCTCAGAAGCAAACACTTGTGTAAACTGTGTGCATTGATTCCTACATGTTTACCTATTGCACTTGTTATATTACTTTGTGTTGACAATTATCCATGAGATAAACATGTTGAAGTTGAAAGCAACTGCTAAAACTTATATCTTCCTTTGTGTTGTTTCAAAGCTTTCTACTAAGAATTTATTGCTTTATGAGTAACTCTTATGCAAGTCTTATTGATGCTTGTCTTGAAAGTATTATTCATGAAAAGTCTTTGCTATATGATTCATTTGTTTACTCATTGTCTTCATCATTGCTTCGAATCGCTGCATTCATCTGATGTGCTTTACAATAGTATTGATCAAAATTATGATAGCATGTCACTTCAGAAATTATCTTTGTTATCGTTTACCTACTCGAGGGCGAGTAGGAACTAAGCTTGGGGATGCTTGATACGTCTCAAACGTATCTATAATTTCTTATGTTCCATGCTACTTTTATGATGATACTCACATGTTTTATACACATTATATGTCATTATTATGCATTTTCCGGCACTAACCTATTGACGAGATGCCGAAGAGCCAGTTGTTATTTTCTGCTGTTTTTGGTTTCAGAAATCCTACAAAGGAAATATTCTCGGAATTGGACGAAATCAACGCCCAGGGTCTTATTTTTCCACGAAGCTTCCAGAAGACCGAAGGGATCACGAAGTGGGGCGACGAGGCACCGCCACACTAGGGCCACGCGGCCAGGGCTGGGCCCGCGCCACCCTAGCGTGTGGGGCCCTGATACGTCTCCGACGTATCAATAATTTCTTATGTTCCATGCCACATTATTGATGATATCTACATGTTTTATGCATACTTTATGTCATTATTATGCGTTTTCTGGAACTAACCTACGAGATGCCGAAGGGCCAATTGTTGTTTTCTGCTGTTTTTGGTTTCAGAAATCCTAGTAAGGAAATATTCTCAGAATCGGACGAAATCAACGCCCAGGGTCCTATTTTTCCACGAAGCTTCCAGAAGTCCGAAGGGGAAACGAAGTGGGGCCACGAGGTGGGGACACAGTAGGGCGGCGCAGCCCAAGCCCTGGCCGCGCCGGCCTAGTGTGTGGCCCCACCAGGACTCCACCGACCTTGCCCTTCCGCCTACTTAAAGTCTCCGTCGCGAAAACCCTACCACGTTCGACGAAACCAGAGAAAACCTTCCAGAGCCGCCGCCATCGCGAAGCCAAGATCTAGGGGACAGGAGTCTCTGTTCCGGCACGCCGCCGGGACGGGGAAGTGCCCCCGGAAGGCTTCTCCATCGACACCACCGCCATCTTCACCAACGCTGCTGTCTCCCATGAGGAGGGAGTAGTTCTCCATCGAGGCTCGGGGCTGTACCGGTAGCTATGTGGTTCATCTCTCTCCTATGTACTTCAATACAATAATCTCATGAGCTGCCTTACATGATTGAGATTCATATGATGATGCTTGTAATCTAGATGTCATTATGCTAGTCAAGTGGATTTTACTTATGTGATCTCCGGAGACTCCTTGTCCCACGTGTGTAAAGGTGACAGTGTGTGCACCGTGTGGGTTGATGACCCACAAGTATAGGGGGTGTATCGTAGTATCTTCGATAAGTAAGAATGTCGATCCCAACGAGGAGCAGAAGGTGTTGACAAGCAGTTTCGATGAAGGATTCACTGTAAATGCTCACAGACAAGTATTCAGGGGGTTTTGATGTAACAGATGAATAAAGTACGAGTAAGTAAAGCGCGAGAGTAATAATTGCAGCGAGTGGCCCAATCCTTTTTAGCACAAAGGACAAGCCGGTTTGTTTACTTATAATGACCAAACGTTCTTGAGGACACACGGGATTTTAGTCTAGTGCTTTCGCTACATACGGCTAATTAATCTTCATTGTTTTGATAAGTGTTGTGTGGGTGAACCTATGCTAATGTACCGCCCTTCCTAGTACTAATACATACTTGTGATTATACCCCTTGCAAGCATCCGCAACTACAAGAAAGTAATTAAGATAAATCTAACCACAACCTTAAACTCTGAGATCCTGCGATCCCTCCTGCATCGATATACCAACGGGGGCTCAGGTTTCTGTCACTCCGGCAACCCCGCAATTGGCAAACAAGTACAAGATGCATTCCCCTAGGCCCATAAAGGTGAAGTGTCGTGTAGTCGACGTTCACACGACACCACTAGAAGAATAACACCACAACTTAAATATCATAACATTGAATATTACTCAACCATACTTCACTACTAACATTTAGACTTCACCCATGTCCTCAAGAACTAAACGAACTACTCACGAGACATCATATGGAACATGATCAGAGGTGATATGATAATGAATAACAATCTGAACATAAACCTTGGTTCAACGGTTTCACTCAATAGCATCAATAACAAGTAGAAATCAACACCGGGAGAGTTTCCCCTATCAAACAATCAAGATCAAACCCAAATTGCTACAGCGGTGACGAGGTGCAGCGGTGGAGATGGCGGTGATGATGATGAAGATGATGGTGATGGTGATGGAGATGATGTCCAGCTCGATGGCGGTGACGATGGCGTCGATTTCCCCCTCCGGGAGGGAATTTCCCCGGCGGATTCCTGCCCGCCGGAGAGCTCTTTTCTCTCTGGTGTTCTCCGCCCCGCAGAGGCGGCTATGGCTCTGTTCGACGTACCCCTATGGCTTAGGTTTTCGGGACGAAGGCGTACGCGAAGAAAAGGAGGCGAGAGGGGGCTGTGGGCCCCCTCCTCACAGGGTGGCGCGGCCAGGGCAGGGCCCGTGCCGGCCTGTGAGGGGGGCCCATGGCGGCCCTCCTCAGCTCCCCCTTCTGGCTCCCTTCGTCATCTGGAAAAATAGGAGTTTTCGTGTAATTCCCGTCAATTGTTGATCTTCCGAAATATTGCGTTCTGACGATGCTTTTTCCAGCAGAATCCTGGCTCCGGTGCGCGATCCTCCAATAATCATGAAACATGCAAAATAGATGAAATAACATAAGTATTATCTCCAAATATGAAATATATCAATGAATAACAGCAAATTATGATATAAAATAGTGATGCAAATTGGACGTATCAACTCCCCCCAAGCTTAGACCTCGCTTGTCCCCAAGCGAAACTGAACTCGGTAAACAAGACCACATGTTTATGGAGTGAAGAGTCGATAAATCAAATACGGACAAGAAGCATCATGTTCATTCACACAAGACATTCTAGTAAACAACTTCCTCATATGACTCAACTTGAAACAAGTATAAGGTAATCACAAATAAAGGTGCATAACAAAACATAATTGGTGATGGCAAACTTTGTTCTTGGTCAGAGAACAGTTAACAGATTATACATATCTATTGAGCAGCGCTCTCATATTAAAGCTTATGTGGCTCATCTTGCATACTCAATCATAATGATCATTGATAACTTTCAAAGCTATATTCATTCAGATAAAACTTGTACTAAACAAGGAAGAATAAAAGACATGATGAAGCAAATCACAATATAAAAGTTTGATCACAACAACTCAAATGCTTGCTTGAGATAGAGGGAAATAGGTGTACTGACTCAACATAAAGTAAAAGACAGGCCCTTCGCAGAGGGAAGCAGGGATTAAATCATGTGCTAGAGCTTTTGAAGTTTTGAAATCATATAGAGAGCATAAAAGTAAAGTGTTGAGGGGTGTTTGTTGTTGTCAACGATTGGTAGCGGGTACTCTAACCCCCTTGCCAGACAAACTCTCAAAGAGCGGCTCCCATAAAGTTTTATTTTTGGTTGACACTCCTTCCAACCTTTGCTTTCACAAACCATGGCTAACCGAATCCTCGGGTGCCTGCCAACAATCACATACCATGGAGGAGTGTCTTTTTATTTTAGTTTTATTTTAGATGACACTCCTCCCCACCTTTGCTTTCTCAAGCCATGGCTAACCGAATCCTTCGGGTGCCGTCCAACAATCACATACCATGGAGGAGTGTCTATTTTGGTTAATTAGTTTGGGACTGGGAATCCCATTGCCAGCTCTTTTTGCAAAGTTATTGGATAAGTGGATGAAGCCACTAGTCCATTGGTGAAAGTTGCCCAACAAGATTGAAAGATAAACACCACATACTTCCTCATGAGCTATAGAACATTGACACAAATAAGGAGTAATAAAGTTTTGAATTGTTTAAAGGTAGCACATGAAGTATTTACTTGGAGTGGCAGGAAATACCACATAATAGGTAGTCATAGTGGACACACATGGCATGGGTTTTGGTTTAAAGGTTTGGATGCACGAGAAGCATTCCCTCTCAGTACAGGTCTTTGTCTAGCAAGGTTAATTAGCAAGCATAAGAGTTGAGGGAAACAAATGAATATACATGTGATAGACATAATCATGCATCTTTCTTGCAAGCACAAACAATTTTAACTTCAGAATAATAAGCTATGAGCTAACAAGAAAGGAAGACAATGAAACAACTATATGTATTTCTCTTTTCTACTTAAACCTCAAGGTGTTGTTGCTATTGACCAATGCTAAGTTTGCCAAAACCAAATAGATTTACTCAATGCTCCCAAAGTGGTACCAATACTAAAATCAAGATCAATCATATAATAGAAATTGCAAACTAAAATAAGGTGTGCAATATGTAAATGATAAGACTTATCATAAATATTTCATAACGATAACTCACCCCAAGGGATACATAGACAAACTAAAGGAGAGATACTTCCACACTGCAACCCATCTTATATGATAACTTCCCTACTCATGATATGACACTACTTGATAATAAAAAGTAAAACATAGTGATGATGTGATACCGCGGCACTCCCCCAAGCTTGGAACAAACCAAGGGGATGCCAATACCGATGATGAATTACTCCTTCGGTGGTGATGGTGATGGTCCGCTCCTGCGATCCTTAAGGATATCCTTCAGCTTCAGCTTCTCAATTTGGCAATTCTGCACTAAGGCTCGAAGAGATTCATTGTTATCTGAAAGTGGCGGTGGCAGCCTTGTGGTAGGAATTGAGTAATACTCCAGCATTCTGCGAAGTCGGTTGTTCTCCTCAAGAAGAATCTCCACTTCCCTTCTCAGCGCACGGTATTGATCACAAAACTCATCGGTAACCCGTAGTGCCTCTTCCACACAAGGGAAAGAGTCGAGGCTAAGAGCAGGCGGTAGAGGTCCCTGCAAGTTATGAGAAAAAGAACGTCCAGTGTTAACCGATCCCACCAATATTGGCTTACTCCTCATAGTTTGCCGCTTCCTTTTTATTGATGATGTCTCCTCCACTTCCTCTTTGAATTCTTCTTTCAGCTCGAAACCTTGAATATCTTCCTCCATAGGCTCCTTGTCTTTGTTGTTGGAGACCATGGTGCTTCTAGATCAAAAATAGATCCTGGCAGAAACAGCTCGAAACAAAACACGTCGAGAAAACGATATACGGACCTCCAGGGGTCCGGGGGATTATATAGTAGTAATTTTTACGACAGAAGGAAAGTACCAGGTCGAACAAGAGTCGGAGAGGGACAACGAGGCGGTGTCCTCATAGGGCGGCGGGGCCAGGCTGGGGCCCGCGCCGGCCTATGGGGGCACGCTCTCGTGCGCCTCCCCCACTCCGTTTCGATCTCGTAATTTTTCATATTTTCCAAAAACAGCAAAAACAATGTTCGGAAAGTAAATCGTGAACTTTTTATTACCTGTACTGTTACCTATTCAAAGTCGAGTTCTGGCGGACTGTCAATTTGACCTTTGATGAAAGCCTCCGGTGTTTCCACTCGAATAACATCAACATCTACATTATAAGAATCACCTGAGATATAATGCTTGAGTCTTTGTCCATTCACCACTTGCGTGGCATTGCCTTGGAGAGAACTAATTTTAATTGCTCCTGACCGATAAACCTCATCAATGACATATGGTCCTTCCCATTTCGAGAGTAATTTCCCTGCAAAGAATCTGAGACGAGACCGATACAATAGGACTTTATCCCCAACATTAAATTCTCTTTTGATAATTCTTCTATCATGCCATTTCTTAACTTTCTCTTTAAAGAGTTTAGCATTTTCATATGCTTCACTTCTCCATTCATCTAGAGAACTTAATTGCAACAACCTCTTATCACCGGCTAGTTTAGGATCTTTGTTTAGTTCTCTAACAGCCCAATAAGCTTTGTGCTCTAGTTCTGAAGGTAAATGACAAGCTTTTCCATAAACCATTTTATAAGGTGACATTCCCATGGGGTTTTTATAAGCAGTTCTATAAGCCCATAGTGCATCCTTCAATTTAATAGCCCAGTTCTTTCTAGTTTTATTGACAGTCTTTTGCAAGATAGATTTAATCTCTCTATTTGATAATTCTACTTGCCCACTAGTTTGAGGATGATAAGCAGAAGCAATTCTATGATTAATACCATACTTAGCAAGAGTTTTTCTAAAACCACCATGAATAAAATGAGAACCTCCATCTATCATAATATATCTAGGAACTCCAAATCTAGGAAAAATAATATCTAAAAGCATTCTTAAAGAGGTCTCACCATCAGCACTTTTTGTAGGTATGGCTTCCACCCATTTAGTAACATAATCAACAGCAACAAGTATATGAGTGTTACCTTCTGAAGAGGGAAAAGGTCCCATGAAGTCAAATCCCCAACAATCAAACGGTTCAATAACAAGAGTATAATTCATAGGCATTTCATTGCATCTGGAGATATTACCAACCCTTTGACATTCATCACAAGATAAAATAAACTTCCTTGCATCTTTGAAGAGAGTTGGCCAATAAAAACCTGATTGCAGAACCTTTTGCGCGGTTCTATCTCCGGCGTGATGTCCTCCATAAGCACTACCATGACATTTACTCAATATTTCTTGTTGTTCATATTCGGGAACACACCTTCGCAGAATACCATCCACTCCTTCTTTATATAAGTGTGGGTCATCCCAAAAATAATGCCTCAAGTCATAAAAGAATTTCCTCCTCTGCTGAGCTGAAAAGGTTGGAGGCAAGTACTTGGAAACAATAAAGTTAGCATAATCAGCATACCAAGGGCTATCTCGCGAATTCACCTTTATTACAACCAATTGTTCATTTGGAAAACTATCATTAACAGGAACAGGATCATAAGCAATATTTTCCAATCTAGACAAATTATCAGCAACAGGATTATCAGCACCTTTCCTATCTACAATATGTAAATCAAATTCTTGCAAAAGAAGTACCCATCTAATAAGCCTTGGCTTAGCATCTTTCTTTGTCATAAGGTATCTAATTGCAGCATGATCAGTATGAATCGTAACTTTTGAATCAACAATATATGATCTAAATTTATCACAAGCAAAGACTACAGCTAACAATTCTTTTTCAGTAGTAGCATAATTTCTTTGAGCAGCATCAAGAGTTTTACTAGCATAATGAATAACATTCAGTTTTTAATCTACTCGCTGTCCAAGAACAGCGCCTACAGCAAAATCACTAGCATCACACATAATTTCAAAAGGCAAATTCCAATCAGGAGGTTCAACTATAGGGGAAGTTGTTAAGGCTTTCTTTAGAGTTTCAAAAGCTTCCTTACAATCATCATCAAAAACAAAAGGTACGTCTTTTTGAAGAAGATTAGTAAGAGGCTTTGAAATCTTAGAGAAGTCTTTAATAAACCTCCTATAAAACCCAGCATGACCAAGAACACTACGAATACCTTTAACATCCCTAGGATAGGGCATCTTCTCAATTGCTTCAACTTTAGCTCTATCAACTTCAATACCTCTCTCAGAAATTTTATGTCCCAATACAATTCCTTCATTAACCATAAAGTGGCATTTCTACCAATTAAGAACAAGGTTAGTTTCTTCACATCTCTGCAAAACTTTATCAAGGTTTCGCAAGCAACTATCAAAAGAATTCCCATAGACAGAAAAATCATCCATGAATACCTCTACAATACTCTCACAAAAGCCATGAAAAATAGCAGACATGCATCTTTGAAAAGTAGCAGGAGCATTACATAAACCAAAAGGCATACGCCTATAAGCATAAGTTCCATAGGGACAAGTGAAAGTGGTTTTCTCTTGATCTTTAGTTTTAACAGCAATTTGTGAAAACCCAGAATAACCATCCAGAAAGCAAAAATGAGTATTTTTAGATAGCCTTTCTAACATTTGATCAATAAATGGTAAAGGGCAATGATCTTTCTTAGTAACCTTATTAACTTTTCGATAATCAATGCACATTCTATAACCTACAACTACTCTTTGAGGTATGAGCTCATCATTATCATTAGGCACAACAATCATTCCTCCTTTCTTAGGAACACAATGCACAGGACTAACCCATCTACTATCAGCAATAGGATATATAATACCAGCCTCAAGGAGTCTTAATACCTCATTTCTTACCACATCCTTCATCTTAGGAATTAGACGACGCTGAGGTTCAACAACAGGCTTCGCATCATCTTCCATATTAATGGCGTGTTGGCAAATAGAGGGAGAAATCCCCTTCAAGTCATCAAGAGTGTAGCCAATAGCACCTCGGTGTTTCTTCAGTATTTCCAATAACCTTTCTTCTTCAAACTCTGAAAGCTTAGAACTAATAATAACAGGATATATTTTCTTATCATCAATATGAGCATATTTAAGATTATCAGGCAATGGTTTTAAATCAAAGACAGGATCTTCCTTTGGTGGTGGTGTTGTACCCAAGTCTTCCACCGGTAAATCATGCTTAAGAATAGGTTGACGAAGGAAAATTTCATCAAGCTCATTTCTTTCTTCCCTAAAAACTTCACTCTCACTATTCTCCAAATGTTGCTGCAAAGGATTATTAGGAGCAAGAGCAATAGATGCACACTGTTCAACTTTAAAATCACTATTAGGCGAATAAATTTTATAAGGAGTTTTGGTAAATTTAGAGAAGTTAAACTCATAAGATTCACCAGCAAATTTAGTCAAAATTTTCTCTTTCTTGCAATCTATAATAGCTCCACATGTATTCAGAAAAGGTCTACCAAAAATGATAGGACAATATTTACTAGCAGCAGAACCAAGTACCAAAAAGTCAGCAGGATATTTAATCTTACCACATAGAACTTCCACATCTCGAATAATACCAATTGGAGAGATAGTTTCTCTATTAGCCAGCCGAATAACCACATCAATATCTTCAAGTTCACAAGAGCCAATTTCATGCATAATCTCCGTGTAAAGCTCATAAGGAATAGCACTAATACTTGCACCAATATCACATAATCCATAATAACAATGATCACCAATTCTAACAGATAGCATAGGAACACTAGCTTTCCTAGACTTATTAGGATGTGAAACAATATTAGAAGCATCTTCACAGAAAATAATATGACCATCTTCTACATTTTCAGTCACAAGATCTTTAACAATTGCGA